>NC_044382.1:81113438-82340608 GCF_006542625.1 Nomascus leucogenys
TTCCCATACCAAGATTAACTTCTAAGCTTATTTTCCACAAAGCCCACAGGAAAGGCTGGCTTCTTTCGTTTAGCATAATGTTTCCGAAGTTCACCACACTATAGCATGTATCAGCACTTCATTTTTTTGCATGACTGAATAATATTCCATCATATAGATATCCCACATTTTGTTTATCCATTCAGCAGTTGATCCACAGTTGGGTTGTTTCCACTTTTTGGCTGTTGTGAATACCGCTGCTATGAACATTTGTGTACCCCAACACAAAAGGTCACATATTGTATGATTCCATTTACATGAAACATCCCAAACAGGTAAATCCATAGAGACAGAAAGTAGACTACTATTAATAGTTGCCAGGGGCTGGAGGGAAAGGGAAATGGGGAGTGACTGCTTAATGAGTACAGGGTTTCTTTTGGAGGTGACAAAAATTTCTGAGAACTAGATAGAGATGATGGGTGTCCAACACTGTGAATATTCTATAAATGTCACTGAACTGTACATTTAAAAACAGTTAATGGTTAATTTTATGTTAGATTAATTTTACCTCCATTCAAAAAGAAAAAGCTAAAGAAAGGAAGAATTACCCTCTAAACCAAGGTACACCTATTATCCATGTATCACCCATAACCAGCACCCAGACAGCCCATAGAGAGAAGGCTGGAACAATGTCAGCAGCATTAGAGCTTAGCTCCACTCTGACTCCAGAACACCCAGGTAAAGGAGGCTATAAGGCTAACATGGTGAAACCCTGTCTCTACTAAAAACACAAAAAAATTTGCCAGGCGTGGTGGTGGGCACCTGTGGTCCCAGCTACTTGGGAGGCTGAGGCAGGAGAATGGCATGAACCCAGGAGGCAGAGCTTGCAGTGAGCTGAGATCATGCCACTGCACTCCAGCCTGGGCGACAGAGTAAGACTCCATCAAAAAATAATAATAATAATAATAAGATGAACTTAGAGGAGAAAAGGAGGCAGGGAATCAGCAGTGAAGATGCAACTGGCCATAGAAAGGATGAGGGAGACTAAATCATCAGCTTGGAGAAACAGGAAGTAGTTAATTAGGAATCAATTCAGAAACCAGTAATGCAGGTAGTCAATGGACTAGAAAATGAGAATTGTATAGCTCTTAAGGATACAATGTCAATCATCTCACTTACAGTAGAACAATCCACAGTAATACATTCAATCCAAATTGACTCTAACTCTCTGCTAAAAGGTGAATACACAATGACTCCTATCAGGAATGCAAAGATGGTTCAACCTTAGGAAATCTATTTTCAATATATTCATCATATTTACAGATCAAAGAAGAAAACCATAAGACCATTGCAGTTATCTAGAAACAGCAGAGAATTTTCTTAACAGGATAAAGCCTATCTGAAATAACAGCACCATGGTTCATGATAAATGCAATTCCATTAAAGTAAGGAATAAGACAAAGATACCCATTACCATAGCCATTATTTAATACATTTTTTCTCATGTTCCATAAGTGCAGTAAGAAATAAAGAGTTACCATCTAAACCAAGATGCACCTATTATCCATGTATCACCCATAACCTGCACCCAGACAGCCCATAGGGAAAAGGCTGGAAAAATATCCACAGCACAAATAAAACCAGAAATTTTGTAAATTCAAGATGACAAGAAAAACAGATTAGAAGAAAGAATATTGGAAAGTAGGAGAGAAAGCACCCCCTCACTTCCTGCAACCTTTGCTCACCCCCAATCATAGTCATCTCCTACCATGGTCACGCTCTAGAGCCTATTATCCCAGAAATTATACCACTTTCTCAATCTCAGTTTCAAGTACCCTACTATCTTATACCAATTTCTATTTTTCCAGTTCATTAGCTCTATTATTCTACTGCATAAATCTTCCCCTATTTGTCAGTCCATTCTCCACCAATCAGTCCCTTGAACCCAACACACTCTCTTGATCTCCCTATGCCCTCTTGCTTTTACTCCATTCATCCCCAGCTTCAATTTTATAGTGAATTTTAGCTACGCCTTTGGAAAGACCCTCAACTCCCTTGCCCCTCTTTCTTTTTATTTTACTTATCTCACAATACCCCAGCCCTACTTAAATTCAAATACCTGTCCTTTCTTACTCTGTCCTTTTCCTGCACTCAAACAGCTGACCATTGCTGGAAAAAAAATAAGACTGACTTCCCTAAAATGATACAGCTAGTAAGGGGTTGAGACCGAATAAATGAGATGGGAGAAGCATTGAATCGGCTACCACGATGCAAGCTGTAACTTATTCTGTGCTGACATTTTTTCTGCACTCTAGCAATGTGGCACTGTCTTCTATTTTTCCACAGGCTGAATTAATCTCCCATCTCAGCTTGCAAGCTGCATCTCATTTTTACACCAAAAGCAAGATGTTGACCTTGATCAGTTAAGTTCAACAAGCAAGTCCCTACTAAGTGCCAAGCATTCTGCTAGGCCCTGGGGATATAGGGGACACAATAAAATGTTAATCTTGTCCCCAAGACAGACCATATAGTGTCATGGACACAGGGCTATAAGATCCCAGGGTCCGCACCTTACCAAGCAGTTACTTCACACATATGAACCTCAATTTCTTGATCAATAGAATAGGTTGTTACAAGAGTAAAATTGGATAAAGAATATACATGTTTAGCACAGAACCTGGAACTTAGAAAATACTCAATAAATGTTAACTGCCACATATTACTGCTATTTCATTATTATTCTTATTCATATTCAGTGCCCTCTTTCACTACGTTTTTGGTGTGTGTGTGTGTGTGTGTGTGTGTGTGTGTGTGTGTGTGAGAGAGAGAGAGAGAGAGAGAGACAAAGTCTCACTCTGTCACCCAGGCTGGAGTGCAGTGGCATGATCATGGCTCACTGCAGCCTCGACCTCCCGGGCTCAAGTGATCCTCCTACCTCAGCCTTCCAAGTAGCTGGGACTACAGGTGCTTGCCAACCTATGCCTAATTAATTTTTTAAAAAATTTTTGTAGAGGTGGGGGTCTCTCTATGTTGCCCAGACTGGTTTCAAACTCCTGGATGCAAATGATCCTCCGTCCTTGGTCTCCCAAAGTGCTAGGATTACAAGTGTGAGCCACCATGCCTTGCCTATTTGTCTATTTTTATTATGAAGACTTAACCATTTCCAAATGTACTGACATCAAATGGAACCATTTGTGGTTTCCTTCTTAACAATGCATTCGATGTTTACTTGAACCCTTCCATAGGAGAGCTTCTTAAACCTTACTGTGCATAAAAATTACTCAGAGGACTCATGATACACATATATCTGGCACCCACCCCCACAGATAGATTCTGATTCCCTAAGTCTGCAGTGAAACCTGTCCATATGCTTTTCTAACACATTTCCATGTGATGCTGATGCTGCCAGTCTGTAAGACACACATTAAGTAACATTGTTCTGGAGAATAATAATTTCTCAAAATACCCATGCATTTTCCCCATAGAATATAATATCCAACTGTTACTTTCATTTCTTGAGCCTTCCAAGAAAAATAACATGTACCAGTTTCTAGGCTGGGATCTTGGAGTGACACATCTATCACATAGTGAGCTGCACACACACAGGATTGAGACACTCAGAAGCGCCAGAAGCTTGTCTGTCTGGTTGATTGGCAACACAGAGGCAAGAAGAAACAGCTCATCTTTCTTCTCCCTGGCAAGGCCACTCCCCCTCCTCCGCCCCAGTCTTGTGAACTGACACCACAAGGATAGTCACTGGAAAAAGATCTTCTATCATAAGCTTAAGGAATTTACAGCTCTTTTAGAGTGCTCTTTGCTGGACAAGAGTGTTGTATTTTGAAGCTGTCAATCTCAAGACTCGTGGTTTAACAGTAATTTTTTTTTTTTTTTTTGACACAGGGTCTCGCTGGAGTGCAGTGGCGCGATCACGGCTCACTGCAGCCTTGATCTCCCAGGATCAGGAGATGCTACCACCTCAGCCCCCTGAATAGCTGGGACTACAGGCATGTGCCACTACACCCAGCTAACTTCTAAAAAATTTTTGTAGAGATGGAGTCTCACTATGTTACCCAGGCTGGTGTCAAACTCCTGGCCACGAGTGATCCTCCTGCTTCGGCCTCCCAAAGTGCTGGGATTACAGGTGTGAGCCACTGTGTGCAGCCAAGAATGACCTTTTCTTGGGAATCTAATCATTGCAGAGCCAAACATTATTCACTGAGGCACGACTCCACCTCTTCCCTCACCTTTATAGGTCCTTTCTTCTACTTTTGTCCTTTGAAGCTTATTCTCTACCAAAGGGGCCAAAACATTCTGTGCAACGGAATGCTGTGGAATGCATCCTGAGACTGCTGGCATTCACATCTCCAAGAGCTCTGGCTACTAAAACCATCTATCATGAGCAGTTGACAGTAGCTGCAGGCTAAGATCCAAAGGGCTGTCCCTCCTGAAGCGTTTCAAAGTTGAGTCGTGTTTCCCAGCAGCAAGAGAGCCGCATATGTATCGCGGAAGCAAATCTCTCTAGACCACACTTGGCGAGACCGACTTTGATTTTTCTTGATAAATGTTTCTTTACTATCTTTGTTGAAACCCAGCCAGCCCAGATGGTACCAAATGCTTCACACAAAGCAGAAATAGCAAACGTCCCCACTGGTGGAAGTTTGCTAAGTGTACAGGAGAAGCATGTCCTGGTCCAGAGAACACTGCTTGCCCTGGGCATGGGCTCTGGGTGCAGGGTGAGGTCTGCCTGTTTCTGTCTAAGGGTCTTTGGAGCAAGTGAGGCCTCTGCATTCTGGTCCAAGTTCCCTAAGACAGCACTGAATCCATAAAAAGATAGCATGCATGTTAACTATTTTTCCAAGAATTGTTCTTCATCAAGAACTTCCTTAATTGTTTTTTCTTTCTAAGAAGATACAATTATCTGTCAGAAAACTCGCAATAATTGTGCTGCTTTCATATCCCGATCCCACATTATGTGAATCAGGAGCATCTCTTATTTAACTCCTTTTGAAGGAACTTTCCTCAATATTATGAGTCTTGCTTTGTCCTCACTGTGTGTCCTCAAAACAGTAATTCATTCCAATGAAGGATTTATTAAGGAAAAAAAAGAATATTAATCCAAAGTAATATCCACTAACATTCAGCCTGAGGATGTGTGCAATTATAAAAGTAGGAAATAGCCTGAGTGCCCACCAATGGGGGAAGCAGTAAATAATTTATGGCACATTCATACTGTGACGTACTCTGCCCATGCTGATAACATTGGGCTATCTATATGCAGAAACGTGTTGAAAAAAGCAAGATGAAGCATGTTGAAAAAAGAAAATGAGGGCAATATAATGCCTCTTTGTTTAAGAAAAAAGTGTGAAGGCATTAGTGGTTCAATTAGTGAAATCCGGAGCTGAACTGTCAGATAATAGCATTGGGTCAATGTTGCATTTCCTCATTTGAATAAATGTACTAAGAATATTTTTGTTCTTGGGAAATGCAAACTGAAGTATTTCGGGATAAGTGGAAACCATGACCCCAACTTACTCTCAGATGTATCAGAAAAAAAATGTGCACATATATAAAAATACATTAGTAGAGAAAATGCTAAACCAAATGGGGCAAAATATAAACAATTAGTACATCGGGCAAAGAGTATACAGAAATTTCTTTTATTGTTATTGCAATTTTCTGTCATTTTGAGATTATGTCAGAATAAAAAAATTTTAAAGGCTCTCCAAATATTTAAAAGAAAGGTACAGTAAAATGCATTTTCTACAAGGTCATATATGAATGTAAATATATAGAAAAGAGTCTGAAAAGATATACCCAAAATTGATTTAAAATAATTTCCACCTTTGAGGAACAGGTATAGGAACCTGATTTGAGGTTTGTGAATAAAGATTTTAGCTTTATCCATCACATTTTAAATTTCTGACAAAGAGAATGTATTCTTGTATTAATTGTGTTATTAAAACAATTTACAAATTCAGTTGTGCTTTGACAGTTTCCAAGAATCTATTGCCCTGGCTTTCAGATACCCCATCCTGTTCCTCCAAAGAGTTTATAGGGCAATTGGATCTGCAGGGTGATACTTAAAAACTTTTGGTTTGCATCACAGAACCCAGAAAATGAGCTCCGTGGTGAATAACACACAGATCCAGGATAAGCTCATTGAGGTCAGCTGGACATCCTCAGCACATGCCCTAACCAGGATTGGAGAGAGAGACTAAACAGGTGAATCATTTCAGAGCCATCAACCTATTTTCACTGTCCTGCCCTGCCCTTCTCCTGTTTCAGTTATCTGTTGGTGGCTGACAGTTTACCTGGTCCTTTGCTTGAACCCCCCTGCCCTGCCATACCTTCCTAAGTTGGAAGCTTCTTTAGCCCTTTGCTCTACAATCTAGATTTGTGTCCCATCGACTGCTGTTTACTTATTACTTCTTCTAACCCTGGGGGTTTCTGACCCCAAGGTTCTCTGATGCTGTGGCTTTTATGAGCCCTGGAATCCCTCAGAATCCCCTTCCTAGCCTCTGTAACTGGCCATGCTGTATAATCTTCACCTGATAGGCTCTGACTGCAAAACCAACAAACGTGGGGTCTTTGGGCAGCCCACATCCAGCATCAAAGTCCTCCTGAGCACATCGTGGTCCCAAAGGCTCCTAGAACAGCTGGCTTCCCGTCATTGCTGGCAGTGGTACAGTTATCACACATCTAATTATCTGTGTTAAGACAGACTTCCAGCTGGGACTGTCATGGTGTCTGTCAGGGAGAGAGCCTGTCAAGCCACAGCTAGTGAAACAATGGTGGAGAGCTAGCGTGGTGAATCAGGAACTAAGTTAGCAATGGCTAGACTTCAGAGTCAGGCAGACACAGCTGTCGGTTCTACCTCTGCCATGACTCTCACTAACTGGGTGATCTTACTCGGATGGCTTCTCTGAGCCTTTGTCTCTCCACCCCCAAATTCTCACAAACCTACAGACAACTCAAATGGGCCCTTGGATAATAGTGGGGGTGACCATCCATCCCAGTTTGCCCAGAGTAACCTCAATTTAGAACTGTTGTCCTCTCACTCTTAAGAGAGTCCAAATTTTAACAATAAATTATATGACTACCCTAATGATAGAGGATAATAATGTCAAAGTGGAATGTAAGGCACATGGCAGAGGCTCAACAAATGTTGATTTCCTTTCTCCTTTCAGAGAATTTAGGCCAAATTATGTAACAATCAAGATAAATTCCAGGGCTAAAAGAGTATCCCTCCAATGTGATTTTCATACAAATGAATCTTGGAGGAGGTCTGAGAATAATAGATGACGTGAAGTCAAATGTATCATCCATTCTTCTTATGACCTCCTCTCCAATCCAATCCAGGCATTTGGAGTTTCACCTGATATGGCATAGCCTCTGAACTCTCCAGTGACAGTTTATCCTTTTATGTCTCTACTCCCTTTACCTGGCTTTTTTTTTTTTTTTTTTTTTTTTCATTTCATCAAACCCTCCAATTCCTCAACTGTTTCCTTTCCTCTGGTCCATCAGTGCATTGCTACGGTTTTACTTCCTCCCTACCCATTCCCATATGGAAAAGCCATTCAATCGCTTCTGACCAGTGGCTTAAATGTCCTTACCTTCCTGTCTCTTCAACATCCTGTGTGCATACCCTCAACCATGAGTGAAATTTGCTCTAGAGAGTGTCCCCAGGGGAAAGTGTCACACACAGGGGCTTCATGCCACTATATACCCATGAGCTCCAACCACAGCAAGGTCCCGCACACTGCTTGTCAACCCTATTGGGTGTCCCTTGTTAATTTCCCATTCCTTAAAGAAGCAATTTCAAGATTTCAATTCTTGAGGCTCCCATCTGATTCCTACCTCCATCTCACTCATCCATTGATCTTTGGTATTATATGTTTTTGTCATTAATTTCTAGTTCTGTTCTTTTTTATTGGAAAATGTGGGCTGAGCAATTTCTGGGGGCATTTTGGAAGGAATTTAATGAGGTTTCCTTAACAAGTTAATATATCACTAATTTTGTGAATACTAGGGAAAAAATGTAATTCTTTCATTGAAGGGTTCAGGATTCAAGACAGAGAGGTATTTTATATTCACTCTAATTATATTATTTAAATTATCTATATCCATTTTCTTAACCTCTTTTATCTGTCCAAGACTGACAAAGTGTGTTTTTAAGGCCCTTCTATTATGGTATTTCCGTAAATTTCTCCTTTTATTTCTAGTTTTTGCTTTATGCATTTTGACCCTAGGTTCATGATTACTTTTTATCCCCAGACTTTACTTACCATAAATAAAAGACTCATTTTATATAGTATATTATATATTTGTCTTGAACTCTACTTTGAATACAGTATAGATGTTTTTCCATTTGCTCTGGTCTTTTATCTAGGAATATCTGATACTCATTTAACCATGGATAAATGCTATTTGTTCTCTACATCTGTCATTTATTTAGTGGTTATATTTATTTATTTGTCCCTTTCCCCTGCCATCCCCATTGGGAGCACTCCTTGAGCTTGTTTCCATATTACTTATTACATTTTCTGCAGTAGGCACTCCTCTATCTACTGCTTCTACACACTTTGATCTAGTCTACTGTTTTAAATTACTTTTTAGTATCATAACATGACAACCTTCTTGCTTCTGCATTCCTCTTATCCAGTTCCCTCCTGATCTTGGACTATTGCCTTCTTTTCTCTCTCTTCTCTCTGTCTGTGTGTACATGTGTCTTTTATCAGCTTATTTTCTGCCTATAACATTTATTTTATGTGTTTAATTACATGCAGTAAAATTGACTTTTTGGTGCACAGTCTTGTGCAAAAATTTATGTTTTAATGCATGTATAGATTCATGTAACCATCACACAATCAGAATACAGAAGAGTTCTAGCACCTCGGAAAAATTCCTCATACTTCTCCTCTACAGTCACATCCTCTTCTCATCCTCAGTCCCTGGAAACTACCGATCTGTTTCTCATCACTACAGTTTTATCTTTTCAAGAATAATACCTAAATGGAATCATACAGCAAGAAAACCTTCTGAGATTGATTTCTCTTTCTTGACAAAGGGCCTTTGAGGGTCATCCATGTTGTTGTGTATATGAACAGTTAATTCTTTTTTATTGCAGAGTAGTATTTTATTGTATGGATGTATCAAGGTTTATCTATTCAGCTGTTAAATAATATTTGAGTGGTCTTCAAATTTTAGTGATTACAAATAGAGCTGATATACTCATGGGTTCTTGTGTGAGCATAAAGTTTCATTTCTTTAAGATAAATAACTAGGAGTGGGATCATTCAGTTACATGCCTTTGCTTAGCTTTATAAGAAGCTGCCACAGTTTCCCAGAGCGGCTGTACCATTTTGCATTCCCACAGTGATGAATGAGAGTTCCTCTTGTTCTGCATACTCATTAGCACACCATATTGACAGTATTTATCATTATCATCATTATTTTAGCCACTCTAGTAAGTGTGCAATGGTACTTCATTGTGGTTTTAATTTGCATTTCTCTAATTTCTAGTGATATTGAATATCTTTCCATGAATGTATTGGCCATCCTTGTATTATCTTTGGTAAAGTGTTTGTTCAGGTTTTTAGATTACATTTTAAGTAAGGCTGTCTTCAGACGAATGAGTCTGAGAGTTCTGATACAATGAGTTGGATACAAGTCCTTTGTCAGATATGTGATTTGCAAATATGTTCTTCCAGTTTATAGTTCGTTTTTTGCAAAACAAAAGTTTTTAAACTTTAATAAAGTACAGTTTACCACTTTTTTTTTCTTTTATGGGTCACGTTTTTAAGTGTCACGTCTAAGAACTCTTTGTATAACTACAGGTCATAAAGATTTTCTCCTGTGTTTTCTGAAATTTTATACCTTTATATTTTGCTCCATGACCCATTTTGAGTTAATTCTTGCAAGAGGTGTGAGATGGAGGTCAAGGTTCATTTTGTTTTCATATAAATGTCTAATCACTCCAACATCATTTGTTAAAAGACTATCCTTTTTCCATTTCATTGTTTTTGCACTTTTGTTGGAAATCAATAGGCCGTATTTGTGTGGGTCTATTTCTGGATTCTCTATTGTGTTCCAACGGCTTATGTATCTATCCTGTCACCAATATCACATTTGATTACTGAAGCTTTATATAGTAAGTCTTAAGATTGGGTACAGTAATTCTTCCAACTTCATTCTTCATCTTAAGAATTGTTTTGGCCATTCTGGATTCACTGCCCTTCTATATAAGTTTTAGAATCACTGTGTCCAAATCTACAAAAAATCCTGCTGGGATTTTGACTTCAATTTCATTAAGTCTACAAATCAATCTGTAAGACTTGCTGTCTTCACTCTGCTGAGTCTTCCAATCCATGAACATGGGTTATCTCTTCATTTATTTAGGCATTCTTTGATTTCTTTCAGTGTTTTGGAATTTTTAGCATATAGATTCTAGACATGTATTGTTAGATTTATACCTAAATATTTCCTTTGTTTTGGAGCTGCTGTAAGTATTATTTTTTAAATTTTTGGTTTCTAGTTGTTAATATATAGAAATACAATTGATTTTTGTGTGTTGACCTTGTATGCTGCAACCTAGCTAAACTCACTCATTATTTCTAGTAATTTCTTGGTAGATTCCTGTGGATTTTCTACATAAACAATACTGTTTTCTGTGTACAGAAACAATTTTGCTTTTTTTCCTTTCCATTCCGTATGGTTTTTATTTTTTATTTTATTATTACTTTTTTGAGACAGAGTCTTGCTCTGTCACCCAGGCTGGAGTGCAGTGGTGCAATCTCAGCTCACTGCAACCTCCGTCTCCCAGGTTCAAGCAATTCTCCTGCCAACTCCCGAGTGGGTGAGACTACAAGCATCTGCTACCAGGCCCGGCTAATTTTTGTGTTTTTAGTAGATGTGGGGTTTCACCATGTTGGCCAGGCTGGTCTCGAACTCCTGACCTCAGATAATCCACCCACCTCAGGCTCCCAAAGTGCTGGGATTACAGGTGTGAGCCACCGAGCCGAGCCCCATATGCCTTTAAAAAAGTTTTTTGTTTTATTGTGCTGGTTATGACATGATGTTGAATAGGACTGGGGAGGGTGAACATTTTAGTTTTGTTTCATAGCTTAATGGAAAAACATGCAGTTTTTCATCATTAAGTATGTTACAGATTTTTGGTAGATACTTCTTACTGGGTCAAGAAGATACTTCTTACTGGTGTGCTGAGAACTTTCATCATAAATGAATATTGAATTTTGTCCAATTTTTTCTGCATCAATTGATATGTTCATTTTTTCTTTCTTTAGATTACTAATATGGTAAATTACATTGGTTATTTTTTATTATTAAGCCAGCTTGCATTCTCAGGATAAAACTCATTTGGTTGGAGTGTATTTTTCATTTATATATTGCTGAATTTCATTTGCTAATATTTCAATGAAGATTTTTACATTTATGTTTACAAAGAGTTCTTATACATGACACTAAAAACATGACCTATAAAAGAAAAACTGTACTTTATCAAAGTTTAAAAACATGTGTTCTGCAAAACACAAACGACGAACTGGAAGAAAATATTTGAGATATTTGCTTGTAGTTTTCTTGTACTATTTTTGTCTGGTTTTGGTATGAGGGTAATGCTAGCCCCATAAAATGGGTTGAAAAATGTTCCCTTCTCATCTACTTTTTAGGAGAATCAGTATTATTTCATCTTTAAGTGTTGGTAGAATTTACCAATATAAATTTCATTTTAAGCACTTTTTAATCTGGATTCCACAAAGTATCACATATTATACTTTTATTTTCTTTCAGTTCAAAATATTTTCTTATTTCCCTTGAGACTTCCTCTTTGAACTAAACCATGGATTATTCGGAAGTTTGTTTGTTAGTTTCCATATTTTCCCAGGGGCTCTACTCTTATGATTTTACTTCTGCTTAAATACTGACAACTCCCACCCACATCTCTTTACTGACCTTTATGACTGTATGTACAACTGTCCACTGGCTATCTTGTACTGGATGTCCCATGTGTATGCCAAACTCAACATGTCCAACAACACTCATCATCCTCCTGCTCCCCTGACACCACCATGTCTCCTCCCTGTCTTTCAATGCCAGTCTTAGTGAGTGTTTAACTATCCACCCAACTGCCCCAGTAAGAATCTAGAAATCATTCTGGTCTCCTCCCTTTGGTGCAATGTACAACCCTGTGCTGTTTGATCTGCCTCTTTCTCATTTTGTGTACCTGAGTCCCTACTATTCGTATTACTGCCATCTGAACAGTAATAAGTGTGCCATAGAATTACTGTAATTATTAAGTCGTATTTGAATCCTCGTATTGTGCTGGGCAGGTGATGAGTGATTCATAAACAGCAACTGCTCATATGATTGCTGCTTGGCCACTCACTTTTCCTCTCCTGGTGAAATTAAGATCCTCCTCATTTGTTTCCTGCCTGCAGTCTTCTATTGAGCCCTTCCTTCACTCCCCCACCAAAGTGATATTTCAAAAGCTAGAAACCGATCACACACTCTTCAAATAAAAATCTTTCATAATTTTAGAAAATCTATTAATAATATGATTTGCTATAAAACTAGGTCAAAGGAGAAAAACTATATAATTATCTAAAAAAATGACGAAAAAGGCGACTGACAAAATTCAATAACCATTCGTCCTTTTAACATTTGGAAAAATAGAAATAAATGAATGCTTTTCTTGACGTAATAAATATACCAACAGCCTTCATTATGCTTACTGGTAAAACTCTAGAGGCATATCTATTAAGGCCACAATCAAATTAAGAATGCCCACCATCACTATTATAATTTAACATTGTTCTGAAAGTACCAATCAATGCAATTACATTTTTTAAAAGTGTTGGAAAAGAGGACACAAAATCAGCTTGGATTGTCAGAATTGTATCTTAGAAAAACTCCCCAAAGATTCTGGCATCTGATTGATACCACTTTTCTGGTTTGTTACCCTGATCAATTTTTTTCCATTTTTAATCTCTTTGTCACTTCAGTGGGAATTTGGAAGAAGGAGACATTCAATATATGCTCTCGGTTGAGCATGAATTACATTTTTAGTTAGAAAAAAAATGTACTCTAAATCTGAGAGAAAGAAATCATTGTATAAAAGGGGGGCTGGTCTTGTGCACATAATTCTTAACAAACTGGAACTAGACACAACGCGGGTGCCCCAAGGTTCAGTCCAGCTGATACTCGGACTTCTGAGAGTTTTGCAACACTGCCAAATGTCACACGCATCCATGTGAAGAGACCACCAAACAGGCTTTGTGTGAGCAACAAGGCTGTTTAAACCTGGGTGCAGGCAGGCTGAGTCCGAAAAGAGTCAGCAAAGGATGATGGGATTATCATTAGTTCTTACAGGTTTGGGATAGGCATACAAACTACCTTCTTAAGGGCAGGGGAGAATATATCGTATCAGTTAGGGTGGGGCAGGAACAAATCACAATGGTGGAATGTCATCAGTTAAGGCTATTTTCACTTCTTTTGTGGATCTTCAGTTACTTCAGGCCATCTGGATGTGTACGTGCAGGTCACAGGGTATATGATGGCTTAGCTTGGGCTCAGAGGCCCGACACCAAAACCATGCAACTTTTGTGCTCAGTAACTGAGTCCTTCTGGGACCCAGAAGCTTTGAAATATTGGAGGTTTTACGACCCCCTAAACCCAGTTTAGTGTTAACTATTTTCTACAGAGGTTTCCCTGATCATTCAGGGTCCCACAGTTTCCAGCATTGCTCTACACTTACTCTGACGCCACACAACCACAACCCCACAAGTCTAGAGACCATTTCCCTTGACAGGGTTATGGTTAGTCCCCCTTTGAGCTCTCACAAGCCCAGTCTCTTAATAACTGGCATTCCCCAGTGGTGTGGGCAGTGTCACCACTGGATCTCACTGGGGGATGCAGCACTTGCTACTTTACTCACGCACGGCAGAGTTTTCAGGGCTTGATGCAGACAGAAGAGGAGCTCTTCAGCCCAGCTTGGAAAAACAAGAGTAAACCTGTCCCCCATAAACACCTGTTCCCCTCAGGTTGGCCCTGAGGGTCTTTCTGTCTGCCTAGGACAGATGGTTTGGGAGTCAGGCATCCAATAAGTTAGCTTTATTTCTTGTTTGGAGACCACCTCCTGCCTCAAGTTATGTGAAAACAAGGACAGACGAGGTTTACCAATTCCTCACTCACATCCTTGGGACAGGAACCAGGATGGCGTGCCATGGGGCCCCACCCTTGCCTGGGTGCTGAGTAAATGCAGTATGAAGCACGGGGGCAGGAGGTGTTCAACAGCCTCCTCCCCCACGCTGCAGCGGCTGCAGACATGGCTCTGGGTGCTGCTTTGCAATGTGATTATTTCTAAAGATGTGACATAAATACTAACATGGAGTCCCTGGAGCTGCAGAGTCGCTACTTGGCAGCTTAATTTGGACATTCAATCAAAACTGTCTGTCGGCAGCTCTGCACAACCCAAGCAGCATAGGGCCAGAAGCCCCGCAATCTGCTCAGTGAGAACGCTAAGTGATGGGTTTAATTTTCAGAAGCTTGGGATGAAAGCCTTCCCAGCTCTGAGGAAGGCGGGTTTACCTCCCTTCTCTAGAGAAACAGTGCATATTTTCTCATATCTTCAATAGGCTCCCTGCTTTGATAAAAGAGTCCTGTCTACATTAACCACATCACTGAATCATGGAATTCAAGGATTTTTAAAAACTAAGAGGCACATTCTCAGACCACGATCCTCAGACAGTCAGGGAAAAGGGCTACCATTTGAAGACAAGTTTCCTGTTTCTTCTACTGTTGTTCAGGGATGAAGGGAGAAGAAAACATCTGTTAGAAGGGGTACCAGCAGATGAATGCTTCCTCCTTTCATTGTCAAACATCCTCAGTCACACAGAAGCACTAAAAGAGAGTGCTGGATACATTTATCCTAAACGGATATATGATTACATGGATGGATGGGTTGGCTGAATGGATGGATGGATGGGTTAGACAGACGGATGAATGTACGGATGAATGTATGAACTGGATGGATGGATGGATGGATGGATGGATGGATGGATGGATGGAGAGATGAATGCATGTGTGGATGGATGGATGGATTAGACAGATGGATGAATGTATGGGTTGGATGGATGGATGGATGGATGGATGGAGAGATTAATGCATAGGTGGATGGGTTAAGTGGGTCGATGAGTAAAGTAATGGGTCTTAACCAGCTTGAAGGAAACTGGCATCCTTTCCATTTTCTTATTATCATAATTTTACCAAACTATCCATATCTCAAGGCATCTACTGAATCTGCCCCATCCCACATCCCTCCATTCTTCACCACTGTAGACACACAGACACACACACACGCACGTGCATCTTCAAAATACTTCCAAATGGCACAGCCCAAGCACAAGCTAACCAATACTGATGCTGTGCTCAGTACTGGAACAGGGTCCTAGAGGCACCCTGATATGCCCAGGTGCTAACTTTACTTGCCAGGCTGTGGGGAGGTCCAAGGAGGATCCCAGGGGTGCAGCTGGGACCGTGGGAAGAGCTGCCTCAGGAGAGAGCTGCAGCCATTTTCCAGCAGGCACAGAAGCACTGCTGGAGTGTTCTGGAAGAATGTCTAACTACACTGAGATGCAAATACAAATCCGATGACCATCTATAAAAGGGTACACAGCTGAGATAGACAGAGTTCCAGCACAGCCCCCACCCTATGCCTCTGCCTGTTATTCCAAACTCTGCCCAGACAGAGGCAAATATTCCAGTGACCCTGGCCATCAGCAGATGCTGTAGTCTGGCTCCCTGAGAGCAAGTCCTATGCTGTTTCCTTCCGCGACTCAAACAGTGAGTTAAAGGCACGCTTGTAGCAAGGTAATACGTTGAGGTTTGAAGTGCCTGTTTCCCTCACTTTGCACTTCACTGAATTCTGTCACTTGTACCCTGAGGCTCCTCCCCCCAGACCATGCAGCTAGACGTGAGTCATCCACTGCCTTAGGGAGAAAGTTGTCAAGGTATTAGTGAGGAACAAAGCCAGTGAATTCTGACTTCTCAGTTCTGAAAGCTTCTGTCTCAGTCTTTCTCCCTATCAGGCCCCAAAAGCTGAGCTCCAGGAGGACAGAGAGAGTGGATGAAGAAGCAGATAGTGCCCCCTTTTTGCTCCATGATTCACCCCTCTGCTCTCCATACTCTGAATTAGCCCCACCTTTCACCTCTTTTAACCAGAAAAGCCAAAAGCACTCCTGTGCATCTGCCAACAACTGCCAATCCTGGAAAGAGGCTGAGTCCAAATCCCAATTAGGCTTAACTGGGGTATATAAATAAGGCTTTTCACATGCTCCAAACAACTCCCCTTTCCCTCACACCATGGCTGAGAAGTCCTGTTTCAGAGAGTGTTTCTCAAAGGGTGTGGCCCAGACTAGCAGCATCAGCATCACCTGGGAACTCATTAGAAATGCATGATCTCCTAATGTTATCCCTCCCACCTAATGTAAATGACGAGTTACTGGGTGCAGCACACCAACATGGCACATGTATACATATGTAACAAACCTGCACATTGTGCACATGTACCCTAGAACTTAAAGTATAATAACAAAAAAAAAGAAATGCATGGTCTCAGGCCCTGCCCAGACCTGCTGAACTGAGGATGGAACCCAGCAACCTGTATTTTAACACACCTTCCAGATGACTCTGATGTGACACTCATGTATGAAAACCACTGCTTTTGACCAGTGCTGTTGAAGCCAGCCTCACCAGGGTAGGAAGAATTCTGGACAGAAATATAGTTACAATTCAGCATTAATCAGGCTAACTTTGACCCACTTCCTTGCAACTGAAAGTCAAGTAACACTGGATACTGACCATTTGCAACCTCGTTGTTCCTATAGATAGGATTTCTGACATTAAAATCATAGGCTTTTGTTTAAGAGTTGCTTAAGCAGATCCTGAATTCCAGCAGAATAGCTGATGCCAACCAGTTTAAAGACCCCAAACAGAGGAATTAAATCAGCAAGAGAACACAGCTTCTTCATCTCCCTGTCCCATGACTCCATCCTGCTCTTTTCCACCAATCAACAATCTCCACACTTCAGCCCACTGCAAAACCCTTAAAAATCCTAGCCCCAAACTCCTCTGGGAGATGGATTTGAGGTTTCCTCCTGTCTCTTCCCTACAATTAAACCTGTTTCTCTGCTGCAACCCAGTGTCTTAGTGTATTGACTTGCTGCATGCATTGGGCAGTGAACCTATTACAGTTACACTGTCCAATAGAACTTTCTAAAATAATGGAAGTGTTTGCTGTCCAATATGGTAACCACTAGCCACATGAGGCCACTGAATACTTGAAATGTGGCTATTGTGTTGGAAAAATTGAGTTTTGCATTTTATTTAATTTTCTTTAATTAATTTTTTTTTTTTTTTTTTGAGATAGGGGCTTGCTCTGTCACCCAGGCTAGAGTGCGTGGTGCAATCATGGCTCACTGTAGTCTCAACCTCTTGGGCTCATGTGAGGCTTCTGCCTCAGCCTCCCAAGTATCTGGGACTATAGGCATATACCACCACATTTGGCTAATTTTATTTTTTGTAGAGGCAAGTTTTCGCTATGTTGCTCAGATTCGTCTCAAACTCCTGGCCTCAAGCAATCCTTCCACCTTGGCCTCCCAAAGTGTTGGGATTACAGGCGTGAGCCACCAGGCCAAGCTCTTTAATTTAAATTTAAATAGCCCCACGTGGCTAGTGGCTGCCATACTGCACAAAGCAGCTTAGACCATTGCATCAGCCTCCTGACAGATTTCCCTCCCCTCCTCATCTCCTTTCAGGTCACCCTATAAGCTTCAGACAAATTAATCTTCCCAGAACGCAGATCTTATCATGTCATTCCTACTCTCAGAACATCCTCACTGACTCACTGTTGCCTACTGATTTTAAATACATGTTCTTTTTGTTCTTTTTTAGCAAGCCAAAATTTTTTATTCCAAAATATGATAGAAAATAGATTAAATAATAATAGTTAACGGTGAATGAGCTCTTACTATATGAGCCAAGCACTATTCTAAGGACTGTACATGAATTATCTCATTGAGTCCTTACAAGAACCTTATGATGTGAGTGTTACTGTTTTCCTCATTTTACTGATGTGGAATCTGAGAGCTGAGGGGGTTGAGTGGCTTGTCCAAGGTATACAGAGAGCTGATAACAGTAGAGTGGGATTTGAACCCTCGCTGTCTTCCTCCCAAGGCTGCACTCTTAGTCACGACATCACAATGCCTCAGAAGATACATCTGGGTCAGATTATTTTTCCCTCTTAGGGTGCCCCTTATGAAATCCATAACCATGGTCACACGTTCTATGGCAGTAGCTTCAAGGTCTGTCTTAAACACATCACTTGCTCTTCTTCTTCTTTTTTTTTTTTGAGACTGAGTCTTGCTCTGTCACCCAGGCTGAAGTGCAGTGGCGTGATCTCGGCTCACTGCAAGCTCCGCCTCCCAAGTTCATGCCATTCTCCTGCCTCAGCCTCCCCAGTAGCTGGGACTACAGGTGCCCGCCACCAACCACGTCCGGCTAATTTTTTTGTATCGGGGTTTCACCGTGTTAGCCAGGATGGTCTCAATCTCCTGACCTCGTGATCCGCCTGCCTCAGCCTCCCAAAGTGTTGAGATTACAGGTGTGAGCCACCACGCCTGGCCATCACTTGCTGTTCTATAGTGAACAAGCAAAAGCTATCATCAGCTGTCTTGGACTCCTTCCGGAAAAGATCAACACATTTACCCCCAAAATAGCATCTTTCCATCTCAGAAGGAATACTGGACAAATTTTAGGTAAAGTCAGCACATCATTCATCAAGGTGTAAAAAACATGGTTTAGGGGCTAGGGGATGAATATTGAACTTTAGACTAAGACATTTAAAAAATGGGCCAGGTGCGATGGCTCACACCTGTAATCCCAGCAATTTGAGAGGTCAAGGAGGGAGGATCGCTTGAGGCCAGGAATTTGAGATTAGCCTGGGCAACATAGCAAGACCTTGTCTCTCCAAAAACAATTTTCACGATTAGCCAGACGTGGTGACATGCGCCTGTAGTCCCAGTTACTCAAGGGCCTGAGGCGGAAGGATCACTTGAGCCCAGGAGTCTGAGGCTGCAATGAGCCAACATTGTACCACTGCACTCCAGCCTGGGAGACAGAGCAAGCTCCTGTTTCTGAGAAATAAATAAAAATGGCAAAAATGTTTAAGGCAGGTAGGATTCAAACAGGTGGGCAATGGGAGGCCATCTTTAGGAGAGGTTCTTACAGATACAACAGTTCTAATCCTGACCTTCATCACAGGGCTGACAGTCAAATTATTTAGCAAGGGGTTTATCCATCAGAATGGAGACAGCCAAAGCCCTGGGGTAGATGTGAGGGCTCCCACTGAACTAGACATTCACCTTTTCATTACAGATCACATCCAAGGGCTCTTGGAGAAGAAACTAACAAGGCCAGAGAGGCAGAGTACATCTGGCGGTATTTCTTAGTTGCCAGCTGGCATAGAGATATTTTGATGTTTTGATAATCGTCTCTGATCAAGATGACTGAGCACTGCATAAATACTTCCACTTTACAGTAAGGTATACTTGAGCTACTGAATAGTTTCATTTTTAAACAGCCTTAAAAAGAGAGAGAGAGTTAGGCCAGGTGTGGTGGTGCATGCCTGTAATCCCAGTGCTTTGGGAGGCCGAGGCAGGTGGATCACCTCAGGTCAGGAGGTCGATATCAGCCTGGCCAACATGGTGAAACCCCGTCTCTACTAAAAATACAAAAATTAGCTGGGCCTGGTGGCACATGCCTGTAATCTCAGCTACTTGGAAGGCTAAGGCAGGAGAATCGCTTGATTCTCCTCCCAGGAGGCAGAGGTTGCAGTGAGCAGAGATCATGCCATTGCACTCCAGCCTGGGTGACAAGAGGGAAACTCCATTTCAAAAAAAAAAGAGAGAGAGACAGAGAGTTAAAGAAAGCAGATTGGCTGGTTGTGGTGGCTTACACCTGTAATCCCAACTCTTTGGGAAGCTGAGGTGGGAGGATCACTTGAGGCTAGGAGTTGGAGACCCCATCTTTATAAAAAATAAAAATAATAATTATCTGAGCATGGTGGTGCATGCCTACAGTCCCAGCTACTCAGGACGCTGATGTGGGAGGATTGCTTGAGCCCAGGAGTTCCAGGCTGCGATGAGCTATGATTGTGCCACTGCACTCCAGCCTGGGTGACAGAGAAACACCCTGTCTCAAAAAAATTAAAAACAAAAGCAGACTGATGGTTGCCAGGGGCTGGGAGGAGGCAGGGATGGGTAGTCACTGCTTAATCAGTATGGGGTTTTATTTTGGAATGATGGAAATGTTTTGGAACTAAATAGCGGTGGTGGTTGCACAACACTGTGAATGTACTAAATGCCACTGAACTGTTCACTCTAAAACAGATAATTTTAAGTCATGTGAATTTCACCTCGGCAAATTTTTAAAAACAAAAGGCGGGGGTGGGGTGGGGGTTAAACTCTATCCAAACTGCGATCAGCCCATAAACAAGCAGCAAACTGAATTGGGCACCCTCATGATGATAATAACATCCTTGCTGAGATCCTGGAGCAGGGCCCAGTGATGCTGACGACCCCTGCAGAATGTGTCCACTGTGATCATTAACTCCACAAAGGCCTGGGCATGGTTACTGCAACTCAACGCCCTCTTCGGCCCCCACCATAACTTTCAGCTTTTCCTGCACCATCTCCTTACATGGTGCAGGCCAGACTCCAGCTAGCCTTGGCTGCCGGCTGTTCCCTGTAAGATCCTGCCTCCATAGAAGGAGACAGATGGGATCTAGTGTCCAGGACCACATCCCACAGAGACATGTGCCCAGAGACATGTGCAGAGTGGACAAGCCAGGCAGGTACTCACTCTCTTTACTACCCTAGGACCTTTACCCCCAATCACAAGTAGAACCACTGGCCCTGCTGAGTTGAGCTAGACTAGCATTCTCAATTCTGGATCCACATTAGAATCGGTGGAAATTGGAAGGTTGGACGGGTTCCTCTTATTCCTTTTCCCCAGTCCTGTTTATCTTTTTTTTTTTTTTAGACAGGGTCTCACTATGTTGCCCAGGCTAGTCTCAAACTCCTGAGCTCAAGCAATCCGCCCGCCTTGGCCTCTCAAAGCGCTAGGATTACAGACGTCAGCCACCGTGCCCGGCCATGTTTGTTTTCAAGGCAATGCAGAGAACAGGTAGCTCAGGCTCCTCTTACCACACCAGACATGCAGAGTTCTGAGAGGTCTGAAGGCAGAATAAGTCTCAAATGGAAAGCCTAGAGAGAATGCTTAGGGTGTATCATGATGACGAGATCATTAAGCTCCTCCCCTATCTCTGAAAGCCCCAAGAGCAGCATCCAAGTCCTTAACAAACATCCTCCCATCAGCCCTGGAGTGGAGAGGGGCTTTGAGCTCCCTCTTCAGGTCACAGTGTGTCCTACCCTTTGCCCAGATGGTTCCCTCCCTTGCCTTTGGCCCAAAGCTCATTCATCCTTCTAGTTAGATCTCTAAGGCCACCTCTTCCCGGAAGCCTTTCCTGACTTCATCTGACCCATCACAGGATTTGTTCCTTTTTTTTTTTTTTTTTTGTCTTGAGATGGAGTCTTGCTCTGTCGCCCAGGCTGGAGTGCAGTGGCGCAATCTCAGCTCACTGCAAGCTCCGCCTCCTGGGTACATGCCATTCTCCTGCCTCAGCCTCTCCGAGTAGCTGGGACTACAGGCGCCCGCGACCACGCCCAGCTAATTTTTTGTATTTTTAGTAGAGGCGGGGTTTCACAGTGGTCTCGATCTCCTGACCTCGTGATCCGCCCGCCTTGGCCTCCCAAAGTGCTGGGATTACAAGCGTGAGCCACCGCGCCCGGCCTTGTTCCTTTCTTATTTTCAGTGGCACAATATACTTTAGAGAGATATGTACTTGCTTTACTTGTTCTGCTCTATTAAATAGAGCTCCTTAAGGGAAGGCACTATGACTTCCTAATTTTTCTGGCCGAGGGCTTGGCCTCAGGATCAAACAGACCTGAGTTTGAGTTCAAGTGATACCACTTCCTAGCTGTGGAGCCTTGGAGGATTACTTAACCTCTCTGAGCCTCAGTTTCCTCATCTGTAATATGAGAATAGCAACAGTGTTCCCTCATAAGATGGCTGAGAGGGCTGAGGAGCTATATACTTCACGCTATTATATGCGTCGTAATGACTGCAACCTATTTTACACTCAACAACTTCTAGTCATTATTATTATTCTGTTCTGTTAAGTGCCTGGGATACTATTTTCTACATATTTCATAGATACTTAATAAATGATTTTTAAATGTCATTAAATTCCCTGGTTTCAAGGCCAGGCGCAATGGCTCATGCCTGTAATTCCAGCATTTTGGGAGGCTGAGGCAGGCGAATCACTTGAGGTCAGGAGTTTGAGACCAGCCTGGCCAAGATGGCAAAAATCCGTCACTACTGAAAATAAAAAAATTAGCCAAGAGTGATGGCACGTGCCTGTAATCCCAGCTACTTGGGAGACTGAGGCACAAGAATCACTTGAACCCAGGAGGCAGAGGTTGCAGTGAGCCAAGATCGTGCCACTGCACTCCAGCCTGGACGACAGAGCAAGACCTTGTCTAAAAAAAAAAAAAAAAAAAAAAAATCCCCTGGTTTCCTGCAAGATGAAAAGCTTACCATCACAGAGCCCCAATCCCAGTATAAGTTAGTGTCCCTTCCCTGGTTGCCCAGGACACCTTGCACTTGTGTCTGGCACAGCAGTCCTAACACTTTGCTGTAATTATCCATTTATTTGTTGTATTGACAGTGGTGACTCCATAGCCCAGCACAGTGTGAGCCACACACTGAAGGAAGGAAGGAATGGCCATGAATCACATCATCTCGGGAGTACCTGTTGGGAATGGAGAAGAATCTTAAGACCTCCAACCCAGAGAGAATATACAGGTTTTGTGATTTGTTCTAGGCTCTGAGGATGTGATGACAATAACAATGACAATTTTATTTAGCACATACTATATGCCAGGCACTGTTTTGTTTTGTTTGTTTGTTTTGTTTTGTTTTGATACAAAGTCTTGCTTTGTTATTCAGGCTGGAGTACAGTGGTGCAATCACGGCTCACTGCAGCCTCAACCTTTGGGGTTCAAGTGATCCTCCCACTATCTTCACTCCCCAAAGCCTCCCAAGTAGCTGGGACTACAAGTGTACGACCATGCCTGGCTACTTCTTAAAATTTTTTGTAGAAATGGGGTCTCACTATGTTGCAGGCTGAAATCAAACTCCTGGGCTCAAGCAATCTTCCCACCATGGCCTCCCAAAGAGGTGGGATTACAGGCATGAGCCACCACACTCAGACCCAGGCACTGTTTTAAGCACTCTATACACAGCACAGCATTGCTCGTCCCCAGTGCTCAGCCTCTTCCAGGCCAAACTTCAACGTCTCACTCTGGGAGGCAGGAATCCAGCAGCTGAAAAAAGTCAGAGTCTTACATGATTTAAAAACAGGCTGTTCTGAGGCCATCTGTTTCATTTGCCCCAGGACATGGGGACTGGACCAAACTGTCCTCTAACACGGCACCTCCTGCATTTCATGTACCCTTATCTGATCTAAAGCCACTTTCTATACCAAATTAGTCAAGTGTGATGGTGAGGAGCTTAAACCCAGAGATCCTGGCAGATCAGCTCTGCCATAGAGCAGCTTTGTGACCTAAAAGTTACTTAACTTCTAGGTAACTCAGTCTCCTTGTTTAAAAAATGGGGCTAATGATAAGATGTCGGCTCATAGGAATGTTACAATCATTATGAATTAATAGAATGTCTGGCATATGGTAAACATTCACTATTTGCTGCTTTGTTATTATTGGCTTTTATTTTATATTGATATCTCCATAGTGTTCTAGCAGAATACTTAGTAACCTTTACTTCACTATCTTCACTCCCCAAAGTTCTCAGGGTCCCCTACCAGGACCTGAAAGAAATGAGGATTCCTCACTCTATCACTGATACTCACAACACCTTTCTTTAAAAATAATTTTCTGAACCAAACAAATATTACCTTAGATCTTATCCCAAAATTAAATAAATGCTTTTATTCGTACATTCACCTTTTGGTCTTTTTCCATATTAACATTCCATTTTTACATAATTACACAACTCTAAATCTATTTTGTATTTTATATTTTTATTTAATATCATACCACTTGGGGCAATGATAAAGTAGCTCTCCCACTGAGAGCAACTATAAAAGCCAGATAAAAAATATTTTTCAAGAAATTGGAATTTTGAAGGAATTAGAATTAAGATAAGTCCAATATTCTGTGTGTGTGTTTTTTTTTTTTTCCTTTGGGCCATAAATCAATTCTCAACACAGGGCAAGAGACTAAGAAGCTAGACAGAGAGTAGGTGCTAAGAAGGAGGGAGTCCACCAGAGCTTGAAGCTTATTCTTGGGGCTAGGAATCTAAGCTTCCAGGGAAGGCAGGACTTGAGGGGCCAAATCATAGTGGGAGGGGAAGAGCAAAGAAGTGAACTCAACACTAGGCATTGATTTTTCTCTTGAGGCTCTACCAATCACACTGCAGAGGATGAGACACAAAACAGAAATCAACTGAGAGGTTTTGTCAGGCTCATGGTGCTAGAGAAACAAAAATTGGGGTTCAGGACCCAGTTAAAAGGAGGGCCCTGGCAAGTCTTCAGCCTCAGAGTTGGAAACCTCTACACCATAGGAGTGGAAATGAACCAGAAATAGAACAAACCTTACAAAGGCTATAAACCAGCACACAGTGAGCTCGATCACCACCAGAAGGGTGACTCCAACCTGCATGGAAAATAACCTCTTCCACAGCTCTCTCTCTCTCTTTTTTTTTTTTTTTTTTTTTTGAGACGGAGTCTCGCTCTGTCACCCAGGCTCACTGCAACCTCCGCCTGCCAGGTTCAAGTGATTCTTGTGCCTCAGCCTCCTGAGTAGCTGGGATTATAGGCATGTGCCACCATGCCAGGCTAATTTTTGTATTTTTGGTAGAGATGGGGTTTCACCATGTTGGCCAGGATGATCTCAAACTCCTGACCTCAGGTGATCCACACACCTTGTCCTCCCAAAATGCTGAGATTACAGGCATGAGCCACCACACCTGTCCAACAGCTTTCTAATTTAGCAAGGAATCATCTGAAATTCAAACAAAACTTCCAGACATGCCAAGAAATAGGACTAGAAGCAAAAAACACCTAGGTGTGGTGATGCATGCCTGTAATCTCAGCACTTTGAGAGGCCAACTTGGGCAGACGGCTTGAGCTCAGGAGTTCAAGACCAGCCTTGACAACATAGTAAAACCCCATCTCTACAAAAATACAAACATTAGTGGGGTGTGGTGGTACATATCTATAGTCCCAGCTACTCAGGAGACTGAGGTGGGAGGATTGCTCGAGCCCAGGAGGTAGAGGCTGCAGTGATCTATAATTGCACCACTGCACTCCAGCCTAGGTGACAGAATAAGATCCCGTCTAAAAAATTTCAGAACAACAGACAAGAGGGCAGATGCATGGGTGATTCAGACACTGGAATTATCAAACATGAACTTTAAAATAACTTATTAAGATGTTTAAAAGAAGGGAGAAAGTATGACAATGTGGAGAGTTTCACCAGAGAACTATTGGCTACAAAAAAGAAACCGACTGGGTACAGTGGCTCACACCTGTAATCCCAACACTTTAGGAGGCTGAGGAGGGGTGATCACTTGAGGCCAGGAGTTCAAGACCAGCCTGGGGCAACACAACGAGACCTCATCTCTACAAAAATTTTTAAAAATTAGCCAAGCTCAGTGGCATGCACTTGCGGTCCCAGCTTCTCAGGAGGCTGAGGTGGGAAGATTGCTTGAGGCCAGGAGTTCAAGGCTGCAATGAGCGATGATTGTGCCACTGCACTCCAGCTTGGGTGACAGAGCAAGACCCTTGTCTCAAAATAAATAAATAAAGCAAATGAAAGCTTTAGAATTAAACATACAATAATTCCCAAGTTGTTGGACATTCTACCAAATACTTGACCAGTACTTCTCAAAACTGTCAAGGACATGAAAAATAAGAAAAGATTGAGAAATTGTCATAAACCAGAGGAGACTTAGGAAACTTGACAACTTAATGTAATTTGGTATCCTACATGAGATCCTGGAATACACAAAGAATATCGTGAAAAAAAAAAGGAAAATCCAAATAAAGTTTGGAGTTTATTAACAATACAGTACTAATTAGTGTTAACATCTTCATTTTGACGAATGTATCATGGTCATGTAACATGTTAATAATGGAAAACTGAGTGAAGGGTATATGGGAAGTCTATCCTCTGCAACTTTTCTGTACATCTAAAACTATTGTAAAATAAAAAGTCTATTTAAACTGCAATATTTTAAATTAATAACTCAATCCATGGCTTAGGAGCAGATTGGAAGCAGTTAGAAGGCAAATTAGTGAGCTGAAAAACAGATTATTGAGAAAAATCAGACTATGGCCTAAAGATTAAAAGAGACAGAGAGTACAGAAGAGAGTGTCACAGACAGAGGACACAGTACCAAGGTCTAACATACATATAATCAAAGTCCAGGATGAAAAGGAGAGAAAGGATAGGGCAGAGAATGGACAAGAAAATACTGATGAAAAGCATCAAATTAAAGAGGCAAGAAGTAAAGAAACACCAGCCAAGATACACACACACACACACACACACACACACACACACACAGAGGAACATCACAGTCACATTGCTGAAAATCAAAGAGAGAGAGAAAATCTAAAATCATACAGATTACAAAAAGGCAACAATAAGACTTCAAAAGAGCCACAATAAGACTGACAAAATCAACAAAAATGATGGAAGAAGAACAACGGGATGATATATTTAAAGTGCCGAAAGAAAATAACAGCCAGTTTCAAATTCTATCCAAGGGTGAATGTGAAATAAAGATTTTTTTTTCCAGAGATGGGATCTCACGTTGCTGCCCAGACTGGACTTGAAGTCTTGAGCTCAAGCAATCCTCCTGTCTCAGACTCCTGAACAGCTGGGACTACAGGCATGTGCCACTGTGCCCAGCTTGAAATACAAGTATCTTAAGATGTATTTCCAGCAGGCCTAAACTAAATAATAAAAGACGTTCTTTAGACAGAAAAAAAATGATCCCAAATGGAAATGTGAAAATGTAAAAAAGAATGAAAACCAACAGAAAGGGTAAATATATTATTAAATCTAAGTAAATACTGATTATATGAAGCATTATCATAATGTAGTTTAAATGACATGTAAAATTACAGTGTGTATGGTAGGATGGGGTAAACAGGACTAAAATGTTAAAGAACCTAGGATTATTTGGAAAGTAATAAAAGTACTAATATATTAAATTCTAAAATTCAAAGATGCATGTTGCAATCTCTAGAATCAATATAAAAATAATAAAAACAATACATGACTAATTAGTTAATAGAAAGGAATATAAAATAGTAAAATATACTTAAGTGATCCCCAAAAGGCAATAATAAAGAGAAAAAGGAATGTAAAACACATGGGACAAATGGAAAATCATAGGAAGTGGTAGATATAGACTCAAATATATCAGCAATTATATAAAATGTAAATGGTCTAAATGCTCCAATTAAAAATCAAATATTGTCAGACTGTTAAAAATTGTGCTTATAAAAGATACACTCTAAATGTAAGGCTACAGAAAGACTGAAAGGGAAAAGGGGGAAATATATATATATTTGTATTATTTTATATATATATATATTCCCTTTTCCCTTTCAGTCTTTTTATATATATATATATATATATATATATATATATATACACACACATACACACCATAAAACATTATATAAAACATATATAATATATATATTCAGTCTATATATATGTATATATGTATATACGTATATACACACACATCATAAAACATCAACCAAAAGAAAACTGGTATATTTACATGAGGCAAAGTAGACTTTAAGGCAAGAAGCATTATTTGAGATAAACAGATACCTTTCAGAATGATAAAAGGATCAATTCACCGAAGAGATATCAATTATATTTTATAATAATAACATTGCTTCAAAATGTACAAACCAAAAATTGAGAAAACCAAAAGGAAAAAAATCCAGAATCATAGTAGGAGACTTAAATCCAACTCTTTCAGTAACAGAACAAGCAAGCAAAATAAAAATCAAACAAGATATAGAAAATATGAACAACACAACTAATGAAACTAAGTTACACACACGGAATATGGCATCCAACAACCACAGCATACATACTCTTTGTAAGTGCACATGGACTATTTACCCAAATGTCAAATGAATGAAATTATGTATGTTTTCAGACTGTGGTGGAAACAAACTAGAAATCAATAACAAAAAGATAACTAGAATATTTACAAATGCTTGAAAATTAAACATACACTTTTGAATAAATCATAGGAAAAAATCATCATGAAAATTCAAAAATATTCAAAACTTATGATAGTCAACTAAAGCTGTGCTTAAAGGAAAATGTGTAGCCTTAATGTACATATTAGGAAAGAAGATAGGCTGAAAAATCAATGCTCTAAGTATCTATCTCAAAAAGTTAGAAAAGGAACAGCAAACTAAATCTATGTGTATGTTTCCATTTGCTATGATTTTTTTTCAAGCTCCCCTTACCCACTTGCTTTCCCATTCTATCTTTCTCCTCCTCCCCAACTACCAGGTAAGAAGAATGGCAACCTGGTGTTTACTCTTCCCTACCTTTCTCCTGGCTGAGACAATCACCTAGAAACAAATGGATTGGGAGGGTTACTCTACAAAAACGAAATCACACTATACACACTGCTCTGCAAAATGCTTTTCCCGCCCAACAATATGTCAGTCAGTTTGAAACTCATTCTTTTTCAACTGCAAGTTATACCACAGCATGGACAGACTACAACGTGTTCAGCCTTCAAAAACGGGCATTCAGGAGGCTACTAGCTTTTTGCCACCACAAACAGTGATGCCGTAAATACCCTGGTATGTCCTTCCCAGAGTCCTAAGAATTCCCTGAATGGAGCCAAGACAACCAGAAATCTCACACTCTAGTGCTCAAGTTCTCAAACATTCTTCCTGCCACAGCAGCATTCGTGCAGGCTACTCACTCCTCTATCATCATGATACTGGATTCCCTAAGCACATGTTGCAAACCCCATTCTTTCTCCCCTTATAAAAAACAAATGGAACCCAGTGAAAGTATATCAGTGGCCAGGCACGGTGACTCATGCCTGTAATCCCAGCACTTTGAGAGGCCAAGGCGGGCGGATCACATGAGGTCAGGAGTTCCAGGCCAGCCTGGCCAACATGGCGAAACTCTGTCTCTCCTAAAAATACAAAAATTAGGCAGACATGGTGGCACATGCCTGTAATCCCAGCTACTTGAGAGGCTGAGGCAGGAGAATCGCTTGAACTCAGGAGGCGGAGGCTGTAGAGAGCCAAGATCATGCCACTGCACTCCAGCCTGGGCAACAGAGTGAGACTCCATCTCAAAAAAAAGAAAGAAGGAAAGAAAGTGTATCAGGATAGGCGCAAGCAGAAAACAGAATCCAATTCAGATGGCTCTAGAGATTTTAATTAAGGTACTACTCACAAATGTGAAGACAAGGTTAAAGGGATCAACAATGCATGGTGAGACATCCAGAGATAGCAGCATTGAGATATCATTGCTACCCCTAGGCCTGAAGAGGCCAAAGAAGGAAGTAGTGTTACCAGAGCCCAGTGAAATCTGGAGATACAGAGAAGGGGCCTTCTGATACTGCCTGACACACAGCCAAGAGCAGAGGAATTGGGACAGAAATGCCGCATCTTCTCATTCCTACCATCCTACAATCTCTTGCCAATCAATGCCTCTTACTGCTTGAACTCAATCAGAAACTAAAAAGGAAAAGAGCCCATGTCATGCACTCCAAAGGGATCAGGTTCTAGAGCCACAGAGAAGATCACAGAGTGGATGGGGGAGGTGAGGGATGCAAGCAGAGGACAACCTGCAACATAGGTAAGTATGCATTCTAATTGGCACAAGAAGAGCTGAGTGAGGGGCCAGTAATGTTACAGTCCCCACAGGGAGCTGTCCTCCTGGCTGCCAGAGTAGTAGAGGGAATGAAGCAAGGGGAGATCAAATGTGGCTGCACAGAGTGAACTCACCCCCAGTGGATTGGTTACCCAGTGTGTTCTGGGCTTGCTGTGTGACTTCAGACCAGTTGCTCAACCTCTCTGGTTCTCAGTTTATTAGCTATAAAATGAGATTACTTGGCATCTTCCTTGCCTACAAACCCCCCTTTATACTTGAGAAAGTAAAATGTCAAGGAAAGAACGACAATTCATTTCTCCATTCCCTGCATCTGGGTTTGGTCATGTGACTGGGACATTAGCCAATGCGATGCAAACAGAATCCTCAAAAGTGCTTCAGAATTGGGGCTTGGATTGAAATGCCCTCACTTACTGCTCTTGAGATGCCAGTGACCACAACCATGTGAGCAGGCAAAGGCTAGCCTGCTGGGTGGTGGCAGGCAATGGCCAAGGCATCCTTATCCCTCCAGCTGACACTCAGCCAACCACTAGATGTGAGAGTGAGGACCTCACAGACCCTCCAGCCCCAGACAAGCTGGCTCAGATCACAAGAACCTCCCAGAAGACCCACAAATTGAGAGAAAGAATGCTGTTTTAAGCCCACTACCCTTGGGGCAATTTGTTACACAGCAAATGCTTACTGATACAATTAGTAATGATATATGGAAATGTATCTTGCTAATAGCAACATAGCAGTGGGTTGGGATACCAGGGGTGTGAACCACAGGGCAGTGCTCCAAAGGATGCTGTCCCATGAAGCTGTCCCAACAGAGTTTTCTCAACAACATGGGCATTTTCCATTTTCAAAGTCCAGCAGGCCTCAAGTTTGTTTGTTTGTTTTTTATTTAAGGTGCAGGGGGAGTGGGGGGAATACAAGAGATACAATCTAAATGTTTAGATTGCTTTGTCGCTCCAGGACTCCTTTCCTTTTCTTTTCTTTTTTAACAAATTGCCCAGTGTATAGAGTACTTTTCTGTTTTCCCTCCCGGGAAGTTATTTATTTTTATGGGCTTCTTTTGGGAAATAAAAATCAATTTTGGAATGCAAGTGATACATTTTACTCTCTCAATAATGAAAGCTAGAAAATTAAAGGCCCCAAGGAACAACCTCTCTGTACTAAAATGATGTAGAATGCAGCCCAAATGTTCTTGTGTGAACGTTTTATAAATCGTGACCACTGTTTGCTGATGGAACCCTGGAAATAGCTCATGGAAGACATAGCCATTGCTAGGGATGGCTCCATGCTGGGGGAGCCCACGCAAGCTCACACTCCCACAGGAAGGCACTTCCAGATAACCTATTCTCTAATCACAACTCTGAAAAACTGTATATATCAGGGCACTCCTGTGTGTGTGTTTAGGAAACCTGTTCATTCACTTATTCAATCAATGACCACATGTGGTGGCTCATGCCTGTAATCCCAGCACTTTGCGGGGCCAAAGTGGGCGGATCACTTGAGTTCAAGGAGTTCAAGATCAGCCTGGCCAACATGGCAAAACCCCGTCTCTACTAAAAATACAAAAATTAGCTGGGTGTGGCGATGCACACCTGTAATCCCAGCTACTTGGGAGGCTGAGGCATAAGAATTGCTTGAACTCAGGAGGCAGAGGTTGCAGTGAGCCAAGATCATGCCGCTGCACTCCAGCCTCAGCAACAGAGCAAGACCCTGTCTCAAAAAAAAAAAGATTAAAAATTATTAACAAGCACCTATTATGTACCTAGACATGGTGACACAAAATGAACAAGACAGAATTGTCAGTCTCTGCAAAAAGCTTATATTTTACAGAAAAGATACAAACATTAAACAAGGCATCTTAAGTCAGGTTCCCTGAAAAAAGACTGATCTGGATATTGTGTGCAGGAGGCTTCTCAGGGAATAACCTTGGGAGGAACTCCTGCAAGGAATGGGGGAAGCAGGATGAAACCGAGAAACTGAACTGCAATGTAGTTGCAACAGAGGTGTCACCTGATCCATGAGGGAACTCTGTTGCTGGGATGGCCCCTTAGACTTGTTCTCTACTGAGGCTGGGGAAGAGCATTTATGCCCATTCCCCACCAGCAACCAATCATAGACTGTGAGCTGCCCCTGGAAGAGGGCATAACCTTGGGCACTGCAGCTCCCTCAGGGCAAATCCTACGGAAATGCTGAAGCCGTGAGTGGTCAGAGCCAACACTCTGCATGGCTTGGGGCAGGAGTGCCTCTGTGCTGAGAGAGGGATCCTGGTGGCACACCACAGTATCTACTACACAAGGAACCATTGTAAATGTGATACATGTCATAGGTGAGGAAGTTCAGCGCTTAGGGAAGGGGTACCTACCTTAGACTGGGGATTCTCAGGGTCACTGGGGTCTTTGCTAAATGCCCTATACAAAGGAGCTTGGTAGGAGTTCACTAACTAACCCCTCACTATGCACTAAGCACTGTGAAGGCCCTGATAGACATTCTTGTTTCATCCTTGCCATGACTCTGCAAGGTACAGTCTACTCTCTCTGCTCGCCAGATGAGGACGCTGAGACTCATGGGGCTTCATTAATTTGCCCAAAGTCCCACGGCCAGCATGTGGCAGAGCTGGGACTTGAACACCTATCTGCCTGAAGACAAAGCCTAGGACCCTTTCTGCTTAATTCCTATCCCTATTCCCAGGCACCTTGCTTTCTTCCATTCATGCTATAAACCTGCTCAGACGCCTCTCAGAAATAACTTCCTTCTAAGATGCCTTCCCTGGCCCCTTTCTTCCACAACCTAAATTCTCTTGAGTTGTCTACACTCCTCTTTCCACATCCCCTCCTTCACTTCCCTCCTCAACATCCAGCATCCAGGCTTTCCGGCATCCTGCCTCTTAACTCCTACTATGCCACTGAAAGAGCATTCCCAAGTGCCTAAGTTAAATGGCCAAATCCAGTGACTTTGTTTAATTCTTAGCCTGATGTTTATCATTACCAGTTGGCAGCATCTAAGGTGCTGGCCATATCCACTTTCTTGAACTCTCTCTTCCCTTGGCTTCTATGACCATTTACTTGGCTGGTTCCCCTTCATTCTCTAAAAGCACTGTAATTATTATTATTACTTGAGATAGGCTCTCACTCTGTCACCCAGGCTGGAGTGCAGTGCTGTGATCATAGCTTACTGCAGCCTAAAACTTCTGGGCTCAACGGCTCCTCCCACCTCAGCCTCCCCAGTGGCTTGGACCACAGGCATGCACCACCACACTGGCTACATTAAAAAAAAAATTTTTTTTTGTAGAGATGGAGTCTCCCTTTATTGTCCAGGATGGTCTTGAACTCCTGGGCTCAAGCGATCCTTCTGCCTCAGACTCCCAAAGTGCTGGGATTACAGACATGAGCCACTGCACCTGGACTTAAAAGCACTATTTTTAAATTCTTCACTGGCTCCCCTTGCTCCACTGATTACTGAAGTGGCTCCATTTCCCAGAGCCTGAACCTTCCTGCTCTTACAACGCTGCACCAATTCCTGACCCACTCAAAGAATTCAGCTCCCACTGTTAGGGCCAGTGACCCCTGCATCCATACTGTTGGCTCTGTTTTTCCAGTTGGATCTCTGGATATACAGATTCATCTGCCTACTGGACACAGTCACCCATGCAACCAAAAACATCTCAACATATACTAAAGCAAGATGATTACCTTTCCCTCCTAGTAAGCTTCTGTGACTTCTAACCCTAATTGGCTATCACGCTCACTATCCACATGTCTTCCTGAGTCAGAAATCTCTGTTAGTCCTCACTTCTCCATCCTCTCCCTGATCCTCTACATCAATTTATTCTTATCCTTCCACTTCCTTAATTCATGCGTGTTTCATCTCATCCATCCTACAGGGATCAATAGCTCCTGGATGGGTCTCTACAGCTCTAGTCCCTTACATCTTTAATCCTTCTTTTTAATTGTCACCCATGGTAACTAGATCAGGTCATTACCACCTACGATGGCTCACCAAATCCCTAGCATGCTTGAGCAAGCTCTTCTGTGAGCTGGCATTAATCAGACTTCATAGCTACAATCTATGGTCTGAACACACCAGAAACCCAAGGCACCTTCATGGTAACATTCATGGTTCTCTCATGTGGTTACACTTCAGCCTAGAAGCCCAACTTTTTAACTATTTATTCAAGTCATTCAGTGTCTGATTCAGGCATTAATCAGACTTCACAGCTACAGTCTATGGTCCAAACACACCAGAAACCTAAGGCACCTTCATGCCCTAGGGCATGAAGGTTACATTTCACGGTAACCTTCAAGGTTCACTTGTGTGGCTACACTTCTGCCTAGCAGCCCACCGTTTTTGTTTTTTTTTTTTTTAAACTAGTACAAAGTGGCATAAAAACTAAGGAAGGTTCTTGCTCTCCAACCAGTGGAGGGAAACAGGCAAGAAGCAAATAAATAAACCCAACATAATGACAGAGTGTGATAAATGCAAACAGAGTAATGGGATAGGGAGTGACTGGGAGGGGTTTCTTCAGATAAGACTCAGAGGTGGGCTTTCTGAGAAGGTGACATTTAGTGATGTCTACTTCACTGAAGTAGGCTGGAAGGCTACTGGAAAGTTGGTAACACATAGAGCCCAAGGAAAAGCAACCCAAGCTGAGAGAAGAGCAAGTGCAAGAAGGAAGGAAAAATATTTGGTGGCTCAGAGATGTGGCTATCATGGGCAAGAGAACAAACAAGGTTGGAAAGAGGCTGAAGGAAGCAGAATCTGCAGGCTCTTAGAGCAGGAGTGAGGGGTTTAGGTTTCAGTTGGAAGCTCTGAGAAGGCTTGGAATCATCTAGGCAGGGGGGTGACATGGCCTGATTTACATTTTAGAAAGATTCCTGTAGCTGGATGTGAAGAGTGGATTTCAGAGGGCAAAAGACCGTGAAAGTTTCTATTCATCTTTCAAAGTAGAAAATAGACAAAGCGCCCACCAAGCTGAATGGGCAAGGGGCAAGCCATCAGTAAGCGTTAGATCTCTGCCCCGTCCAGAACTAAGTCCTCTGCCTTTGCCTCTGTGAAGCCTACCCCAACCGCATGGGTTGGAATTAACCTCTCATCCCCTGGCACCTCCCACAGCATGTGCTTCCTACTCCATTATCTCTTCACCAATCCCCGCTTTTATAGTGAGCTCTCTCTTATTCTCTCTTAGTAGGGCTATGAAATACTCAGTGTGTAAAGAATCATACTCATTCCTACAGCCATCCAGTATCTAGCAAATGACCTCCCATAAAGGGGAGATTAAAGAACAAGTGAAAGAATGAATGAATGAATGAGGTATGAAAGGAAAGCTCTTTGTGTTCCCCAGGAAAGCTATGCATTAACAGCCTGCATTTAGAATCAATCACATCTATATTTTTAATTCAAGTCCCATCGCTCCCTAGCGATGGGACTTTGGGCAAGTGAATTCACCTCTCTGAGCTGCATTTTTCCCTTCTGTAAAGCTGAAATAGTAGTAAGTGCGGGATAGTATTATTTCATAGGGCTGACATGGGGATCTAATGGGACCAAAGAAGCACTGTTGGCCCTTCCCATTCCCAAGAGTGTGCCTGCCAGAGAAGCGCAGAGTCTGAACAATCCAAGATAAAGATCTGCAACTATATAACACTTATTGACAAGGTCCTGTCTTCTTGTTTAAATTTTTGTTTTCAACAAATATTTATTGAGCCCTGATCATAGACACCCACCACAACCATCACCCTCCATTTTATTGGCCACAAATAATCAGGGAAAGACACATTTGAATCTGCTCTTGGGGTAAGGGCTGGATCTGGCCCCTGTGCATGCACCACAGGCCCAAGGCTCACCAATAACAAGGCTATGGAAATAGGCTGTGTTCGTCTGTTTGTGTTGCTCTCAAGGAATACCTGAGGCTGGGTACTTTATAAAGAAAAGAGGTTTATTTTGGTTCATGGTTCTGTAGGCTGTCCAGGAAGCATGGTACTGGCATCCACTTCTGGTGAGGGACTCAGGAAGCTTCCAATCATGGCACAAGGAGAAGGGGGAGCCTGGGTATCACATGGCAGGAGTGGGAACAAGAATGAGGGGTGGGAGGTGCCAGACTCTTTTAAACAACCAGACCTCAAGTAAACTTGGAGCGAGAATTCGTTTAGGTGACGTGGAGGGCACCAAGCCAGGCATGAGGTGTCTGCCCCATGACCCAAAATGGCCCAAGCACCTCCCACAAGGCCTCACCTCCAACACTGGGGATCACATTTCAACATGAGACTTGGTGGGGATAAAACGTCCACACTGTATCACAGGTATTTTGCATTCACTTTTAGACCCCATGCTTGGAGACCCAGTGGGCATTGTTGCCCCTGTTCAAGAATGCTGGAGACAAGACATTTCAATCCCAATGTCAGTCTGCCCATCATCTTTCTTGGCGAATCTGTATGACCCACAAGTCCCATAAGCTGCCTCTTGAGCTAGTGACAGGCAGAGATGGTGATTAGCCCCCGGTCAGTCTGATGCCAGGAGGTATGGGTGACGAAGCTGGGGAAATCATGGCCAGAGCCAAGGAGAACCCCAAGGAAGAGGCTGGCAGCTTCAAAGAGGAAAAGAGAAAGAAGATGTGCACTTACTGCAAGGCTGAAAGAAAGCACACCCATCCCTGAGTTGAAATCACCACTTTAATTCCCAAATTCTCAATTCGGCAAAGTGGTTAAGGGGCTGCGTGTTAGATGCAAACAGACCTGGGACCAAACTCCAGTTCTGCCACACAGAAGCCCAGTTGACCTTGAGCAAGTCAGTTAACCTCTCTGAGCCTCAATTTCCCCATTTGTAAATGGAGACAAAATGGGCTGATGCAGGTCAAGAGCCCAGCACTGCGTCTGGCACTTAGTAGGCTGTTGTAGTGCAGGAAATTTATATTTAGAGAGAGAGAGAGACTGAAAGGATTCTGTCAAGCAAACAGCATTGCACAACACACACCCCTACAAAACTAGAAGAAATAAAGCAGAAAGATGCACTGGAACATCCTTTGGGACTGCTGGCTCTTTGTGAATATGCCTACTTGTCCTTCTCCACCAACCATTCCATGATTTCAGATTGGTTCACTTTTCTTTCCCCAATTTGAAAGGCTGCTTAGGTCGGGATTTCTCCAACAACGGGTTAAGACAGTGGATTCGTCTGGAAAGAAGAAATGAAATCAAAGGAGCATTGATCCTCGATGGGGGGAACAGGCTCTCAGCTCTTATTCCAAATCCCTGTGAAGCCACATTCTCTGAGCTGAAGCAGGCACCCAGCAAGGGCCAGAGAAGCCGACGTGAGAGCCCAAACCCAGCCATCCGTGGCTGCCGCATGCAGCTCATCAGGGAAAGAGGAACAGACAATAGCAGTCAGTTCCAGAGCCATCTCCCTTCCTTCCCTAGTGCTTCTCAGAACCCAGCAGGCAGCTGATGAGGACTCAGCAGCGGCTGACAGCCCATCTAAAGCTCACTGTCTCTCCAGCTTCCAATCACCAGGTGTCTGAAAGGGTTTCAGAGCAGTCAGCTTTGCCCTCATTAAGAGGCCTTTGGTGGGTGGAGAAGATGATTGTGAAAGGAACTGTCAGCTTCATTAGGCAACTCAGAGGAGGGGTGCAGAAGTCCCCAGAGCTCTGGCCTCCTGGCCTGTGCCCAAGAGGGCCCCTCATTTGCATCTCATTTGCATTGCATACTAACGGGACCCCGGCTTACACTTGGAGAAACTGTCATGCGCTAAAGAGAGAGGCTGCCATCGGGTTTGAGGCAAATTATCCTGGGGGAGGAGGATCCACAAAGCAAGCCTACACAACAGTCTCTGCCCTCCAGGAAAACAAGACCTCAATCAGACCACAGTGATGCAGACAGATGCAGACCACACTATTCTGGGATGGATGACCAACTAAATAAAGCCATGTTTACATCATGCACAAGGCCAGACAGAGGGAAAATTCCAAATGTTTTCAAGAGACTGTTAGAACGATTCGTGCTAATTGCATGCAAGTCTTGTACTATGAATGTCATACTGCACCAGCATCACATAAATGAGCTGTCAACGGCTTGGTCAGCGTTCCCACAGAAAAGAGCCTTTTCCTCCCTCTCAGAATAGTTCTCATTTTGTTTGATTGATACACACACAGCTCCCCTTCTTGGGAAAGGGTTTTTAATTTATTGTCCAAAAGCCACAGGTTTCCCCAGTATCCCTAAAGGATTGTCTCTTGATATAAAATAGGTGCTAAGATCTCCATATTAAGACAAACATGGGTTTAAATTCCAGCACCAGCACTTATCAGCTATATGAACCTGGACAAGTCATTTAACCTTTCTGAGCTTCAGTTGCCTCCTCTACAGAGTAGGGACAATATTCACATCTATCTCATAGGGAGTAAATGATATCATGCATATAAAAATGCTCTACAAAAGAGAAAGTTAAGAGATACTGCCTATCATTGGGAAAGCAAGAAATGGAGTTGCAAATATATAACTTAAATAGCCAGGTGCAGTGGCTCACACCTGTAATCCCAGCACTTTGGGAGGCTGAGGCATGAGGGTCACTTGAGGCCAAGAGTTTGAGACTAGCCTGGGCAATATAGCCAGATCCCATCTCTATTATAAAATTTTTAAAAATTTGGCTGGGTATGGTGGTGTGTGCCTGCAGTCCCAGCTACTCAGGAGCCTGAAGCAGGAGGATTGCTTGAGGCCAGGAGTTTGAGGCTGCAGTGAGCAGTGATTGTGCCCCTGTACTCCAGCCTGAGTGATACAGTGAGAACCTGTATCTAAAATAAATAAATAAAACTTAAAGGAACTATTAAAACTACTAGAGTCACAATAATGGATTCCCATTGGACTAAGAGAAAAGACAAATTCCCTCCCAAGGATCACAAAGCCCTCAGCAGCTGCCTCTCTGTTTCCTCCGCTTTCCTCTCCTGCTCCCTCCCCTTGACTTGCCCCACTTAGACACACGAGCCTCCTTGCTGTTTCTTCAAGCACACCGAATAAGCTCATGCCACAGGGCCTTTGCACCAGCTGTTACTGTGCCTGGAATGCTCTACTGCCAGGGAGATGCATGGCTCCCTCCTTCATCTCCTTTGAAAGTCTTTACTCAATGTCCCCATCTCAGTGACTGCCTGCTTACCATCATACCTAAGTGTGCAGGTCCAGTCCCCTCCTGCGTCCTTCCCATCCTCTTTTTCTGGTTTTTTTTTTTTTTTTCTCCTTAGCTTACTGTTCGTATTTTACTTATTTACCTACTTTGTCTTCTCACACACTACAACAGAGGTCTACAAACTACAGCCCAAGGGCCAAATCCAGCCTCCTGCCTGTTTTTGTAAATAAAGTTTTATTGGCACACACCCGCACTCATTCATTGGCACACTGTGGCCACTTCTGTGTTACAATGGCAGAGTTGAGTAGTTGTAACAGTGACCAGATAGCTCCAAAGCCTGTCTGGCCCTTCACAGAAAAAGTTTGTCAAGCCCTGCACTAAAATATAAGCTCCATGAGGGCAGGACTTTGGCTTGTTCTCTGACAAATTTCCAGTGACTAAGTCAATGCCTGACATGTAGAAGATGCTTAATAATCACTTTTTTTTGAATGAGTGAACTACAAATGGCAGTAACCCTGTGCTGGATGTGAAGGGAAGAGAACTAGAGGGATCACATCAGAGAGTTAAAACCTTCTCAGGAAGTCAGAGGCATGAAATAGTGAAATGACAGAGAGACAGAGCACGTGGTTAAAATTTAGAGCCTGAAGAAAGAGTTTAAAGAGTTGAAAATAGTGTCTTCCAATGCAATGGTTCTCAGAATGTCAGAGGTGTTCAAACCAGAGTGACTCCATCTTGAATAGGGGCTGGGTAAAATAAGGCTGAGACCTACTGGGCTGCATTCTCAGGAGGTTAAGGGATTCTAAGTCACTGAATGAGGCAGGACATCAGCACAAGATACAGGTCACAAAGACCTTGCTGATAAAACAGGCTGTGGTAAAGTAGGTCAAAATCCTCCAAAACCAAGATGGCAACAAAAGTGTCGTCTTTGCTGCTCATTATACAGTAATTGTAATGCATTACCATGCTAAGAGACACTCCCACTAGCGCCATGACAGTTTACAAATGCCATGGCAACGTCAGGAAGTTACCCTACATGGTCTAAAAAGAGGAGGAATCCTCAGTTCCAGGAATTGCCCACCCCTTTCCCAGAAAACTCATGAAAAATCTACCCCTTTTTTAGCATATAATCAGGAAATGACCTCAAAAATGGCTAGGCAGCAGCTTTAGGGCTGCTCTGCCTATGGAGTAGCCATGCTTTATTCCTTTACTTTCTTAATAAGCTTGCTTTGACTTTATGGATTTGCCTCGAATTCTTTCTTGCGAAAGACCTAAGAACCTCTCTTGGGGTATGCATCGGGACCCCTTTCTGGTAACAAGAGTGTGAACACACCATCATCCTCTGGGGACCTGTTAGAAATTTAAATTCTCATTCTTCAATAACTACTGAATCAGAAACTCTGAGGGTGGGGCACTCTCTAGACGATTCTGATGCAAGCTCAAGTAGGGGACATTGCTTTTCATCCTCAGCTCTCCAATGCACATTGGCATTTTTAACCCTATGCCTATACTATTTTGATAAAATAATTAAATAAAATAGTCTAAGGTCTATTAATTTTATGTCTTTTTTTTTTTTTTGAGACGGAGTCTCGCTTGCTCACTGCAACCTCCACCTCCCAGGTTCAAGCGATTCTCCTGCCTTAGCCTCCTGAGTAGCTGGGATTACAGGTGCCCGCCACCACCCCCAGCTAATTTTTGTATTTTTAGTAGAGACAGGGTTTCACCATGTTGGCCAGGATGGTCTCCCTTTCCTGACCTGGTGATTCACTTGCCACCTGCCTCAGCCTCCCAAAGTACTGGGATTACAGGCATGAGCCACTGTGCTCGGCCTCTTTCCTTGAACTCCTGGGCTCATTGATCCTCCTGCCTCAGTCTCCTGAGTAGCTGAGATTACAGGCATGCTGCACTACCATGCCTGGGTAATTTTATTTTTATTTTTTTTAGGGACGGGGTCTCACTGTGTTGCCCAGACTGGTCTCAAACTCCTTGCCTCAAGTGATTCTTCCACCTCAGCCTCCTGAGTCTCTGAGATAACAGGCATGAGCCACTGCACCTGGCTCTATTTTCTGTATTTCTGATGCTTTGGTGTCTCAGAGCCTTGCTGACCCTGGAGAAACTGTCTGTTCCAGGGCTAGCCCATTCCTAGAGACAGTAAAGAACTCACCTGCAAGCTCACCTTTCATATGCAAACCAACCAATCCAAAGCCCAAACTTCCAACCAACTCCTTCAAGGGGCTCTTACACTCTGGGCCAGCCTGCGCTAATTACCCCAGGTAAAAGCAACAGGTATCAGGTACCAGGCAACTAGAGAGACAGCCTCTACACCCAGAGTCTGCTTAGATCATTCAAACCAGCCAGCCCTAAGGCTGCTTTCCCGCCCTACCTGCTCCTTCTCACAGAAACAGCAGCAAATGCTCCTGCCACGTTTTCTTCCCGCTTCCTCTGCCTCCTGGCAGACCCTGCTGCTTCCCTGTGTGGCCTTGCATGGAGTGGCATGCCCGCTCCTCATGGCAACTATGAGTAATAAACTATCTTTTCAAAAGTAAGGAGGGCAGAACAAGTGGCACAGAGAATGGTGTGAGGAAGGTGATGTCCGGAAGACACTCGGCACAAGAACAGGAAGACCCAAAAGCTCTCAGCCTGGCCGTGGAGCAAAAGGCCAAACCCTACAAGATCAAATGCATCAGGGTTCATCCTGGAGTCTCAAAAAAAAAAAAATCTTGCACAAGGATGTGGGACCTGCAGGCTAGCAGCACCTGATGTGATAGACAAGAGAGCTTTAACTGATCATAAACCCAAGATAAGTCAACAGTGCAATGTGGCTGGTGGTACCCCCAGACCCCCCAAAAGAGTAGTATCATCTCAGGATGCAGAAAGAGAATTTTGTTGTCTAGGACAGTGTTTTTCAAGCAGCGGGTCATGACACATTTGCCAATTGTTAGTGAAATCAATTTGCAGAGTAAGAGCATTTTCCTTAAAGGGTTTCTTAAAAGAAGTAGAATGGAAATGAACAGAAAAGAGGGCCACAAAAGAGAGGAGAATGTATCAGAGTGTGTGGTGAGCATAAATAGAGGTAAGCATTAATGGCAGTTTGGTTTTGGTTGTGAGTGTGTGCTTGTTTGTGCAATGTGTGTGTTTGTGAGTTTGTGCTTGTTTGTGCAGTGTGTGTGTGTGTGTGTGTGGGTTACATAAAACCTAGATGGGCTGGAAGCTGAAAGGTTTGAAAACAGCTGATCTAGAACAAGGAAAGTGACGATCATTCTCCCCTCAGCAACACAGGGGGATTCTCTTTCACTCTGGGCACCCTGCTTTATAAGGAAGCTACTCCAACTGGAGTGTTGTCTAGGAAGAGTTCCGGGTTGACATCAGTGATGGCCCTATCATGTGTTTGAGGTTGTGGGCTGTGGATTAGGGATTAGAAAGTAAATGGCTGAAGGAGTTGGGGCTGCCTCACTTGGGAATTAAAAGATTCTGGGACACCTATGAACCATCTTTGAATAAGTGGAAGGCTGTTGACATACCTGTACTGAGTTACCCAAGGGTGAAACCAGTGCCTGTAGAAGCTTCATGAAATTCATCAATATCTATGTCAGCAGCTCAACGTGCTTGGCTTCTTGGATCCCCTACCAACTCCAACTTGTCCACCTGCACCATTGCTCTTCCTCTGATTCTCAATTCACCCTTCCAGATCTTCCTGTCTCCAGCATCTCCAAGCTTGCATAAGGTCTAACATGTACAGTAAATCCCTTATTCCATGATGCGCATAGTGACTGTGATTCCCTGAGTGATATACGGGCCTCATGGGCTATGTATGGGATAGCCCATTGCCACAATGGCTATTCCCACAATGCTAAGGTGGGAAGTTGATTCTGCTTCCTCCCATGTGCACAAACCACTTTGTTTCTGGAGTTTTCCAGTGTAACCTGAACACTCTGTGAGCATCTTTGCATTTTTAAATGAGAACACTTTCTTAGGATACTGCTGTGAACTTGATTTTATCCCTCTCTTTCTCTCAGCTTCTAGACGTTCCCTGAGCCACTCAAGGAGACAGGCCAGGGTAGTAGTTAAGGCTGCAGGTCCTGGATGATGCTAGAGTAGTGGTTAAGGGTGCAGGTCCCAGATGTGCCAGGGTAGTAGTTAAGGGTGGAGGTCCCGGATGTGCCAGGGCAGTGGTTAAGGGTGCGTGTCCCGGTTTTGCCAGGGTAGTAGTTAAGGGCGCATGTCCTGGTTATGCCAGGGTAGTGGTTAAGGGTGCAGGTCCCGGATGTGCCAGGGTAGTGGCTAAGGGTGCAGGTCCCGGATGTGCCAGGGTAGTGGCTAAGGGTGCAGGTCCCGGATGTGCCAGGGTAGTGGTAGGGTGGAGGTCCGGATGTGCCAGGGTAGTGGCTAAGGTGCAGGTCGCGGATGTGCCAGGGTAGTGGTTAAGGGTGCAGGTCCCGGAAGTGCCAGGGTAGTGGTAAAGGGTGCAGGTCCCGGATGTGCCAGGCAGTAGTAAAGGGTGCAGGTCCCAGATGTGCCAGGGCAGTAGTAAAGGGTGCAGGTCCCAGATGTGCCAGGGTAGTGGCTAAGGGTGCAGGTCCCGGATGTGCCAGGGTAGTGGTTAAGGGTGCAGGTCCCAGAAGTGCCAGGGTAGTGGTTAAGGGTGGAGGTCCCGGATGTGCCAGGGTAGTGGCTAAGGGTGCAGGTCGCGGATGTGCCAGGGTAGTGGTTAAGGGTGCAGGTCCCGGAAGTGCCAGGGTAGTAGTTAAGGGCGCATGTCCTGGTTATGCCAGGGTAGTGGTTAAGGGTGAGGTCCCGGATGTGCAGGGTAGTGGCTAAGGGTGTAGGTCCCGGATGTGCCAGGGTAGTGGTTAAGGGTGCAGGTCCCAGATGTGCCAGGGTAGTGGCTAAGGGTGCAGGTCCCGGATGTGCCAGGGTAGTGGTTAAGGGTACAGGTCCGGGTGTGCCAGGGTAGTGGTTAAGGGTGCAGGTCCGGGTGTGCCAGGGTAGTGGTTAAGGGTGCAGGTCCGGGTGTGCCAGAGTAGTGGTAAATGGTGCAGGTCCAGGGTGGGACAGTGTTGCCAGATTCCCATAACCCATTCTCTGGTCCTAACCCAGTGAGGTTTGGAGAGAAAGTCTTCTCCATCCACCTGCTTCTCACAACCTAGGAATTTATTCAGCCTCTTGGGCAGATCTTGGCCAGTGAAATCTGTCTTTCTGCAAAAAAACAAGCAAACAAACAAAATCCAGGCCAATTTGAAGAAATGTTATCATCTTCAGCCTAACAGTCCAGCAAACACTGACTCTCATACTCCCAAAGGAGCAAAACAGGCTAGCAGGAAGCGTTGGGGAAAACGGACTCACATGAAGCAAAGTCTCAGTTTCCTCACCATATAATGGAGAGAAAGACTACAGATAATAGCAAAAGTTGTTAGGAGGATTACCCAAAGGAATGCTTATAGAGTTCCTAGCAAAGGCCAGGCATTTGGAAGGGTTTTAGAAAAGGTGGCTGTGGCTGGGCACGGTGACTCACACCTGTAATCCCAGCACTTTGCGGGGCTGAGGTGGGCAGATCATTTGAGGTCAGGCAGCCTGACCAACATGGTGAAACCCTGTCTCTACTAAAAATACAAAAAAATTAGCTGGGCATGGTGGTGCATGCCTGTAGTCCCAGCTACTTCGAAGGCTGAGGCAGGAGAATCGCTGGAACCAGGGAGGCGGAGGTTGCAGTGAGCTGAGATTGTGCCACTGCACTCCAGCCTGGGCGACAGAGTGAGACTCTGTTATAAAAAAAAAAATAAGAAAGAAAAAGAAAAGAAAAGAAAGAAGTAAAGGTGGCTGCTACTAATATCATGTATCATCACCACTCCACTCATATACTTAGTGCCAGGATAAGACGGTGTCCAAGAGCCTAATTATCTGGAATGGCATAGTTAGATTCAAGTCCCAGCTCCACATCTTCCTAGTTGTGTGGCTTGGGCAAGTTATTTAACCTCTTTCTCTGAGTCTCAGTTTCCCCATCTGTAAAATGGAGATGCCATCAGTAACTCTCTCCCACCCAAGTAGCTGGGACTACAGGTTGTTGATAGGATTACACGACATGGCTGAGCAATGTGCTTCGCCCAGTGCCTGGTGGTTACTATCAGTAAGAGGTGTCTGTCCCTTGGTTTCGTTGGTAGTGGTAAAGCAGATGAAACCCAACCAGACAGCAAGGCTGCTCAGGAGCTGGGACTGCATCTTGCACAGGCTTTTGTGCCCCACGATGGCTAGCACTGTGCTGGGGTCACAGCAAGGGCTCAGTAAGCGTCAGCCACTGGCTCTCCTCCCTTCCCTCACCCTTCTAACTTGTGCCTCTCCTGCCTTCTCCAGGGAGCTACCTGGAATGCCTCCAGCCCACTGCTACCTCCCTTCTCTAAACTCTGATCACAAGAAAGATTCTGACCCCACAGTGCTGGGGCAACAGGCAAATGAAAAGCGGGTCTTCTCCAAGACCTTGAGGCTAAACCAGTCCCAACCTGTGCCCTAAAGCCACTGAAAGATAAGACTATGAGAACTACCAGTGCTGAACCATCTCCTTCCTCTCCCCACTGGCATGCTGGGTGTTTCTTATGTTCCAATGTCTCATAGTCTTAAACTGTATCTTTCCAACATCTGACCTAATGTGTTAGAACCTGCCAGACAGATGGACCCAGGGTACAAATCCAGCCTCCTCCATCCATGCACTGCCTCAGTGACTAGAGGCAGGTGCTCAAATTCTTTTTTCTTTTTTTTTTTTTAGAAGGAGAGACAGGGTCTCACTCTGTCGCCCAGCCTAGAGTGCAGTAGCGAGATCATAGCTCACTGCAGCCACCAACTCCTGGGCTCAAGTCATCCTCCCCCCTCAGCCTCCCAAGTAGCTGGGACTACAGGTGCATGCCTTCATGCCCAGCTAATTTTTATTTTATTTTATTTATTTATTTTTTGAGATGGAGTCTCACTCTGTCACCCAGGCTGGAGTGTGGTGGCACAATCTCAGCTCACTGCAACTTCTGCCTCCTGGGTTCAAGCGATTCTCCTGCCTTAGCCTCCCAAGTAGTTGGGACTGCAGACGTGCACCATCACACCCAGCTAATTTTTTTTTGTACTTTTAGTAGAGATGAGGTTTCACTATGTTGACCAGGCTGGTCTCAAACTCCTGACCTTGTGATCCACCCATCTCGGCCTCCCAAAGTGCTGGGATTACAGGCATGAGCCACTGCACCCTGCCTGCCCAGCTAATTTTTAAGACTTTTTTTCTCACTGTGTTGCTGAGGCTGGTCTCAAACTTGTGGCCTCAACTGATCATCCTGCTTCAGCCTCCTGAGTAACTGGGACCATGGCCACATGCTACCACACCAGGCTCAGATTTTTTAAGGCTCTGTTTTCTCCTTTGTAAAATGAGAAAAACAAAATGACTGCCCCCACTGGGTGATTGTGGGGCCTAAACACACTGACCTTGCATGATGTCCTTCAGATACTCCTGGGATCTAAATTTCCACGCACTTAGAAAGAAACCAAGCCCACCATGGGGCTCACAAAGCCTAACTGGCTGTCCCTGCCTTTCCTCCAGCATCACCTGCCCCTCCCCATCCCTAGGCTCCAGTCACACCCACCGGCTGTCAGTTCCTGTCACTCACAAGCCTGCTGCTTCACTCTTCCGTCTGGCCTCTGCCTCTGCCGCTCCCTCTGCCTGGCATACTCTTCCCTGGAATTTTCATCAAGCTGGCTCCCTCCTGCTGGTCCCTGAGGTCTCAACTAAATGCCATTATCCCTGCTAATCACACTCAGCCCACTGGCCACCCTCTATCACATCATGCCACTTTATTTTATTTCCTTGATAGTCTTTCTTGTTTTCTCAAAGTGTTTTGTTTGCTTCCTCTTCATCTCCCATCATTAGAAAGAAGGCAGAGGCCATGAGCGTAGGGGCCTTGCCTATAAGCAGTGCCCAGCACACGGGAGGCCCCCAACAAATACTTGTTGGAGGAGTGGGAAAGGCAGGATTCAAACCCAGGCCTGACTCCAAAGCCCATGCAAAACCGTTGTAATCATAGACCACGTTGGCCTAAAATTAGCAGAGACGTGCAGCAAGCCATCCAGAAAAGCAACGCAGAGGCTAATGACTAGGAAGCTCCCCAGAGACATGCCTTCACCTTCCAGGCAGTAGAGGACAAAGGCAAAGCAGGGAAGAAAGAATGGCTCTGGGTCACTTTACACAAATGGCTCAAGCCAGGAGCTCATGCTGCACCAAGCCAGGACATGCAGGTAGGTGCAGGTCACCAATGAAAGAGGATTCCGGCCCTGGTGGGACTGACACCCAAGCTTCATGACTGGTAAGATGCCATGGCCAACACAGGGCTGGAGGTTCACATCACCCCTGGCACGTCCACCTGTGGTGGTCTGCGCAGGAGCCAAGCGCAGGTAAGGCCTGCCATCTAGTGGAAACGACGCATTCTTCCCGCCTCACCACGATCCTCTGCAGCAGAGCTGCTCGAATGTTACAGTGCATCCAGATCCCCAGGGGATGTTGTTAAATTGCAAATTCTGATTCAGCAGGCCTGGAGGGGAAGCTGAGATCCCGAATTGCTAACGAGCTCCCAGGTAATGCTGACGGGATGCAGCTGGTCCCCAGACCACACCCAGAGCAGCCAGGGCCCACAGTGATTTCTGGAAAAAAAAAATTAGCTTCGACTGAAACTGAGGGTTGGGAAGCCACAGCCCATGGGAAACAGGATTGAAGTTTAAGTCAAAGAACTCAGACTTGGAGGTGGGGTGGGCCTGGGAGGGCAGGGGGCAGTTTAGCGTAGACCTGCCAGGCGAGAGGCACAGAGAAGAGGAGGTGGTTCCCAGAACATACGCGACTCAGCAAGGATGATGCTAGCGACCATGCTGCAAGAAGGAAAAAACATCAAACACCATGAAACTCGGAGAACAGGCCCAGCTCACAAGGCAGATGCTACACAAGATGGAAGCTAGTGACAAGAAAAACTCAAAAATACCCAGACAGGGCCTGGGCCCAGCTCTGCTCAAGCTGAGAACCACCCAACAACCCTCCTCAAGCAACCAACACCCCATCATTGGGGCATTATCCATTCATTTTTTTTCTGCTATTGTTGTTGAGACAATTTATTTCTGTTCATTTTTCCTATTTGGAGATTTTTATGTTTTTATTTTTCAAAAATTGCAGAAATTATATGTATCGCAATCAACCTGTGAAACGTAATGAAAACTATAGAGACACAACACAATCCCTCTCACCGCCACAGCCTCTTCACTCCCAATCCTGCTGCGATCCCAGTGTTTACAACCTGGTTGGTATCCTTCCACACCTTTCTTCACACATAGGTTATAAAATATACAAACAAAACTTCACACCTAGGAGGTGTCAGTTGCTGTTGCTTATTTCTTCAAAATGAGATCATACTAAATATATTTTTATGCAACCTAACCCTTTCACTTAACCATAGATGTTCCTCTAGTTCAAGGGCTGCCAGATGTTTTCAGTAAAGGCCAGAGAACAAATATTTTACATTTTGCAGATTGTACAAGCTTTGTCACAACTACGCAGTGAACTCTGCCATTGTATCACAAGAGCAGCCATAGACAATATAGAAATGAATGGATGTGGCTGTGTTCCAATAAAATTTTATTTATAAAAACAGGCAGCAGGCCAGTTTGGCAACCTCTGCTTTACACCAATATCTGTAGCTCTAACCCACTGGTGTTTTGTTTTTAGTTATTTAGAGTTTTTATCACAAACTTTTAAATAATAAAAGTATAGGAAGTATAATATATCTAGAGAAAAGTGTATAAATCATAATCTTACAGCTTGAATTCTCACAAAGGAAGTTCACCTGTGTAACCAGTTCCCATATCAAAAATTATACTCATTTTCTCATTTTAATTCAGCGTTTTCTTTTTTTTTCTTTTTCTTTTGCTTTTTTTTTTTGAGACAGAGTCTCACTCTGTCACCCAGGTGCAGTGACCTGATCTCTGTTCACTGCAAACTCCACCTGCAGGGTTCAAGTGATTCTCGTGTCTCGCCCTCCAGAGCAGGTGGGATTATAGGCATGCACCACCATACCCAGCTAATTTTTTGGATTTTTTTTTAGTAGAGATGGGGTTTCACCATGTTGGCCAGACTGGTTTGGAACTCCTGGCCTCAAGTGATCCACCCTCCTCAGCCTCCCAAAGTGCTGGGATTACAGATGTGAGCCACCGTGCCTGGCCTAATTCAATGCTTTCAACAACTACCTAGTATCACATAAAATGGGTACCCCTTCATTAGGCTGATGTTTTCTTTGCATCTCAAAGAAAACATGAGAGTCAAAATGTTCATATGTATACATATTTTAATAGACATTGCTGGACCACTGTCCCCAAAGGCAGTCACAAGTCACAGCCCTGCAGGTCCCAGCAGTGCCCACTTCAATGCAATTCCTTAGACATTTGGGAGCAATTGACTGCGCCCAGCGCATCCTGAGGGCCTCAGATGCTGGCCTGGCCTTGATAATTCTCGTGAGACTTAAATGACCAGGGAAGAAGAGAAGGAACACTGAATAGCAAGACGTCAGCTTCCCTACATCTCCTCAGGTCCGGTATCCCAGAACTTCAGTGCCTGAGACACTCACCTCAACCTAACAAGCTGATAGGCTTTGAAGGAAGGATGGGCAAGAGACCCTTTCCCTGGCCTCATGGGGTGTGCAGTAATACGCTGAGAAAGATGGTAGATGTTCCATAGACAGAGATACGATTTAACTGAACTTCTTCATTACAACAATACTAAAAAAAAAAAACAAAATAAAGCAGGTGTGTTGAGTTTTTAAAGACATTTTGCTCTTCAATGAATACATAACAAAAAATTGTAAACAAGAATTTCCAATTTTCGAAGTTTCTACCGCATTATAACTCCTCAAAAAACAAACAAAAAAATTGAACAACTATTGAGTATGATGTCATCCAAGGGATCTTAGGTATAACGGACACCCCAGTAGCCAGAGCTCATGGGTATGCATGCAGTGTGTGGGGACATGATGGCATTTCTCTGGTTCAGACCTTCCCTTGGATCCTCAACTGCAGCTGTGACATCAAAAAAGATAATTAATTTGATAAGGGTTAGAATGACAGAGTCATATGCATTTGTCAAAACTCAGCCATTGTACACTTAAGACATCACCGGGCACAGTGGCTCACATCTGTAATCCCAGCATTTTGGGAGGCCAAAGTGGGAGGATTGCTTGAACCATGGAGTTCAAAACCAGCCTGGGCAACATGGCAAAACCCCATCTCTACAAAACTACAAAAATTAGCTGAGTGTGGTGGCTCATGCCTGTAGTCCCAGCTACTTTGTAGGCTGAGGTGGGAGAATCAATTGAGCCTGGGAGGTCGAGGCTGCAGTAAGCCGTGATTACACCACTACACTCTAGCTTGGGTGACAGAGTGAGACTCTGTCTCAAAAAAAAAAAAAAAAAGATTTGTGTGTATCATTGTATGTACATTTCACCTCAAAAGTTAAAAAAAAAACACCCTACAAATAAATTTTGAATTCGTTTGATGTTGGGCATGCTGAAGTGTTCGGGGGAAATCGAATTGGTGTCTGCAGTTTACTTTGAAATGTGTCAAAAATAAGACAGATTGATGGATGGAGAGCGAGATGGATGGAAATGTGATTAAGCAAGTGTGGAAAACGTTAACGACAGAATATAGGTGGTGGATAAATGATTGTTGCAAAATTCTTTCAACTTAGTTCAAAATAAAGACGGGAAAAAATTACAAACCAATAATGTAAAAGGGAAGGGAGATCCACCAGAACTGGACCCTATCCCCATTCTGTGTGTGATCTGGAGAAGTAACCCTTTCTCTGGACCTCAGTGAGCCCAGCTGGTCTCTGCTGCACCTTCCATTATGAGCAATGACAGTACTGTGGTTTCACAAATTGGGGCATCTCTTGAGAGAGCCTCTGGGGAGGAATGGCTTTGAAGGCAGAGACTGCCCCCTAGTGGGCCCTCGCGGCCTAGTTTGTAATAATTTTCTGTCTGCAATTGACGCATGGCTGGGCAGTATTACACAAACCCCCATGACACAAGTTTACCTATATAACAAACCTGTACACGTACCCCCAAAGTTCAAATAAAAGTTAAATAAAAAATAAATATTAAGCTATCTGGATTTTTTTTTCCTTGTTTACATTGCCCTTTTTCTTCCCAATTCTTTTTTTTTTTTTTTTTTTTCCGAGATGGAGTCTCACTCTGTTGCCCAGGCTGGAGTGCTGTGATGCAATCTCAGCTCACTGCAACCTCTGCCTCCCGAGTCCAAGCGATTCTCCTGTCTCAGCCTCCCGAATAGCTGGGATTACAGGCGTCCACCACCACACCTGGCTAATTTTTGTATTTTTAGTAGACACAGGGTTTCGTCATGTTGGTCTTGAACTCCTGACTTTAGGTGATCCAGCCGCCTCAGCCTCCCAAAATGCTGGGATTACCGACATGAGCCACCACACTCAGCCTCTTTGGTACTCTTTTTCTTTTGATTTGTGGATGTCAGATCTTAAGAAGGATTTAAATATCACAATATTGGGAGTACCTAAGTCTGTCAGGGAGATGTTTCAGTCTAAAAAGTTTCTGTGTAACACAGTATAATGGTAAAAATACAGAATGGGAGTTCCACAGAGAAACATTTTTTTAAAAATGGTTCTTTCTGCTTTCTTTAAGAACACTCCCAACTTTTGGGAGATAGATATGAGGATGGACATGGCTAAGCATTCGGAGGTGGCTGTAATGTAGATGGGAGTATAAAAAATAGATGTCAGTTGTTATGTTGATAGGTAGATACTGAATTGAAAAAGCATTGAAGAAGATATTGCTGGCTGGGTGCAGTGGCTCACGCCTGTAATTCCAGCCCTTTGGGAGGCTGAGGTGGGCAAATCATGAGGTCAGGAGATCAAGACCATCCTGGCTAACACAGTGAAACTCCATCTCTACCAAAAATACAAAAAAAGATTAGCCGGGTGTGGTGGCATGCACCTGTAGTCCCAGCTACTCGGGAGGCTGAGGCAGGAGAATCACTTGAACCCAGGATGGGGAGGTTGCAGTGAGCTGAGATTGCACCACTGCACTCCAGCTTAGGTGACAGCAAGACTCCATCTCAAAAAAAAAAAAATTATTGTTGCATGTACAAACACACAGGCTTCATAAACCTTGGGAGCATTTTACAACTCTGATCTGGACATTGTATTGCCTGATCTCATGACACGTATGGGCATCATGATGTCAATATGGTTTCCTGGGATACTACAAATCCCACTGCTCCATGTCTTTTCTACATTGTCCAGGGAACAAGGGTGGTCATGACTCCAACAAGCGGGTCTCAGTCCCAGTAACACTTGCTGTTGACGTTGGACCTGGTACTTAAGATTTTCTGCGTGTTCTACCTCCCATAAGAATAATGGTATAAATTGGACAATCTGTTGACCTTCAGTTCCTGACTTTAGGAGGCACTGATCTGGGGACCATCAATGAAAGCCTTGTATCTATCTATCAGGATCCTCCAGGGGTTTCTCATTCATACATACAGCCATTGAGTCCATAAATATTTAGTGATGCCCACCTTGCTAGTTGCTGGGAGTAGAGTGGCAAGACACAGTCCCGCCCTCATGGAGCTAATGCCTTGCGCGAGATGCAGACACTAATCAAACCCAACATAAAATCACCCCTTTCACAAGGCCAAGCTCAGGTTACCATGAGTGTCTACGAAAGGGGGAAGTCAGAGGAAGCTTATTAGATGTTAAAAATGAACTGAGATCAAGAGGAAGAGTTAATTGCCAGAAAAAGAGAAGATGGCAATGGCAAACATTCTAAACACAGAACAGAACACACAGATGTCCTGTGGTGTGTGGCAGTCTGCAGAGGACCAAGGATTAAAAGAAATGGGGAGGAGACAGTGAATAAAGAATGAGATCGCCATGTTAGATTTAGTCTGTTATAAAGACAATGGGAAACCATTGATAGATTTTTAAAAGGAGGAAAACTGATCGGATTTATTCTCATCTTGACCTGCCAAAACACTAAGAACAGATATATGAGCTCAATTTCAGTAGCTGGGCGAGTTAGAAAACCTTCCACCTCTAGAGATGCTGAGATTTCCAAAGAGCATATGACAGGGCAAACAGCAGTGTCCTGGGCTGATGGTCAGTGGAAAATCCTAATACTGACCATGCTTCTTGGATCTGGATGAGGTGGGGCCATTCCACAAACACCACAAGGCCACTTCTGGCCTGGCACTGCTGGGAAGGACCCACACAACCTTTAGTGCTCTCTCCTCTCTGATCTGTCTGGCCAAGACCAAGGAGGAGGGGGCTGGAGTCCCAGCAATGAAACCAGGAAGACAGTCAGGAGACCAAAGGAAACTTAAGTGTCCCGGATGCTGCTGGACCCTGCCCAGCTCCCCTCCATGCTGGCCAATGCACCCATCCCCTGGGTGCTGTGTATGATGGCTGTTAATGGCTCACAGTTACCCCTGTGTCCAGATAACTGCCCTCAACTGCACAGAAGCCTCCTCACCTGGGAAGTTACTCTACCTTCCCACCTCCATCCCCAGCAGCCTACAGCAGTGACTGACTATATCAGCCAGCTGTCATAACAGAATACCATGGACTGGGTGGCTTAAACAACAGACATTTAGGCCGGGCACAGTGGCTCACGCCTGTAATCCCAGCACTTTGGGAGGCTGAGGCAGGCGGATCACTTGAGGTCAGGAGATTGAGACCATCCTGGCTAACATGGTGAAACTCCGTCTCTACTAAAAATACAAAAAATTAGCTGGGCATGGTGGCACATGCCTGTAATCCCAGCCACTCGGGAGGCTGAGGCAGGAGAATTGCTTGAACCTGAGATGCAGAGGTTGCAGTGAGCAGAGATCATGCCACTGCACTCCAGCCTGGGTGACAGAGCATGACTCCATCTAAAACAAAAAAAGAAAAAAATACATTTATTTCTTCACAGTTCTGGAGGCTGGGAAGTCCGAGATCAAGGTACCAGCAGCTTCAATTCCTGGTAAGGACTCACTTCCTGGCTTGCAGACGGCCACCTTCTTGCTGTATCCTTCCTTTGGTGGAGACAGAATGATCTCTCTTTCTTCTTCCTCTTAGAAATCCACAAATCCCATTATGAGGGCCCCACCCTCACAACCTCATCTAACCTTAATTACCACCCAAAGGTCCCATAGCTCCAAATACCATCACACTGGGGGTGGGGCTTTAAGATACAAATTTGGGGGAGACACAAGTCATCCCATAGCACTGACTGACCTGGAACACGACAGAACAGCCCCCTTGCCTCAAGGTGGGACTGACTCTGTGCCACAGTGTTTGGTACAAAATTCCACCAGATACGAGGCTGAAGAAGACTTCCATGGAGACCACACTCTCGCCGAGCTTTTTCCCTGCCCCGAGGAAGGAAGCATGGTTCCTTCACTTCTCTTTTCCCATGGGCAGCCGAACAAATCACTGGAACAAAATCCCCATCTTGGCTCTATTTTTAGAGAACTTGGCCACAGCATCAGGGCTCTCTTCTATCATCTATCAATCAACAAGCCCGTGCTGAGTACAGGCTGTGTCCAGCATGGTGTATGGGCAATTGCACAGCATTGTGACATGGGACCAGAGGCCCAGGTGCTCACCCCTGCTCAGCTTGTGACATTGGTCAGTGTGTTCAGCCTTGCTGAGACTTCGTTTTCCCTTCCATGATGGCAACAACACACCCTTCCTTGGATGGCCCAATATCAAAGCACTTGGAAAAGCACAGTGTTATTAAACTTCTTCATACATTTGCCTGTTCTGAACATCCCAAAGAAATGAAATCCTACAATATGCCAGGGTCTTGCTATGTTGGCCAGGCTGGTCTTGGACTCCTAGCCTCAAGCAATCCTCCTGTCTTGGCCTCCCAAAGTGCTGGGATTACAGGTGTGAGCCACCACACTTGGCCTTTTTGTTTGTTTATTTTTCTTGTTTTTGTTTTTGTTTTATGAGATGGAGTCTTGCTCTGTCACCCAGGCTTGAGTGCAGTGGTGCAATCTCAGCTCACTGCAAACTCCGCCTCCCGGGTTCAAGTGATCCTCCTGCCTCAGCCTCCCAAGTAGCTGGGATTACAGGCATGCACCACCACACCTGGCTAATTTTTTGTATTTTCAGTAGAGATATTGTTTCAACATGTTGCCCAGGCTCACTCCTGAGTTCAAGTGATCCACCCACCTTGGTCTTCCAAAGTGCTAGGATTATAGGCATGAGCCACAGTGCCTGGCCTATTGTTTTTTTCTTTTTCTTTTCTTTTTTTTTAAAAAAACGTCTTGTCTTAAGCCACCCAGTTTGTGGTACTTTGTTATGGCAGCCATAGCAAATGCATACACCTCCTATCAGTGTGTCCTGAGAATCAGGGGCTTGTGATCCAGGTTCTCGAAGTTCACAGCATATCTATGATTAAGGGGGAAGACTTTGACCTTGAACTTGAAGAAATATTGTACTGTACCACATCAGAACAAAGACTCCCTAAGGAATGCCCATAAGAGGTGCCCTAGCCAAACCACAAAAGGAATAAATATGGTGGAGGGCATAGAGAAACAAAACTAAACTAAACTGAACTAAACTAAACAAAAAAGTAACCTACTATATAGTACTTTTGAGTCAAACAGACCTAGGTGAGGAAGTGTGTTTTCTGATGGGTAGAATAATAATAACACCGCATTTGAGTTGTTGAAATACTGCCTGTAAGTGCTTTCCACAATGATTAACACATTTTAAAAACTCAACACATCTTAGCTATTGTTTTATTATTATTGCAAATGGTGTGAGCTCTTGGAGAATAACTCTCTGAGCCGTGCCTTCTTTGTTCAAAAAACAAGAAAAATAGAAGGTTGGGCACAGTGGCTTACAGCTATAATCCCAGCACTTTGGGAGGCCGAGATGGGCGGATCACTTGAGGTCAGGAGTTCTAAACCAGCCTGGCCAACGTGGTGAAACCCCATCTCTACTAAAAACACAAATATTAGCCAGGCGTGTTGGTGCGTGCCTGTAATCCCAGCTACTCAGGAAGCTGAGGCAGGAGAATCGCTTGAACCCAGGAGGTGGAGGTTCCAGTGAGCTGCACTCCAGCCTGGGCAACAGATGGAGTCTCCCTCTCAAACAAGAATAATAGAGATTTCACAATGTTGTGAAGGTGGAATGAGATAACACGTAAGGTTTGGAGCACTGCACATCCCATGCGGTCCATAAATGTTGGCTGCCTGCAGTCATGCTTTGGATGAGTGTAGTTCCCACAGAATGACACCAGAGGGAAGCAGAGTCTTATATTTGTCTCACCAGCATGGGGAACCTCAATAGGGGAAAACGGGCTTCTCTTGAACCTGAAACTGCAGGATTTCCCCTGGGGCCCCCAAGCATCCCACTGGGAGGCAGGCAACCACTTGGAGGAAAACATTGCACATTTTCTAAAATCTCACTGGGCTTCACGAAATCTCAAGTTTAAAAGAATTATATTGTACAGGGATAAGTATTTTTCAGCTTTTACACAACTTACGTAAAGCCCCTCCCCAACCCAGGGCTCAGTGCATCAGAGCTACTGAACCAGTCTGAGGCCTCAGAAATTCTAATTTTTGCAAAATTAATCTCTTCCATGATCAATTTCCTGAGTTACCAACTCATAAACCCTTATTTATATTCATTAGATAAAGTCCACAGTAGTTTGTCACCAGCCTTCCAGAAGAAATTCCTGCAAAGTTTTAGCTCCACTCCCAGGCAGCTCAGTGCTGGTTATACCGGGGCTTATGGCTGAGCATTCCTCAAGCCAGCAGCTGAGTTCCAATTTTGCTTGAACTTCCCATATCAGAGCCAAGTATGTCTTGAATGCTGGGATACATGAGTGACAGCCCCACCACCACGACCACCACCAGCCCCTCCGCTCACTGCATCTCCCAGCAGACTGCACCATCCTGCTTTCTAATTATCATGAAATATTTTAGACATGCAGAAAATATGGAGAATAATAAAATTAAAGCATAGCCACCGTCAGGTTCAAGAAAGAAATATTTCAAATATGTGGAAAGCCCCCGAATTGCACCCTCCAACCCTCCTTCTTCCCAAGATATTATATTCTCCAAATTTGGTGTTTATCATCAAGACTCCATTTTTCCTGCTGGAAAAGTTTGGGGAAGAAGCAAGCTTCCCTTCTCTGCTATCTGAGTAAAGGAAATGCAACTACCCATCCCAAAAGATAACTAAAAAAGAGTGGGAAATGAGAAGGAGAAAAGGGAAGTGGAGGATCCTGAGGAAGTTAGAAGTCCAAGGAACTCAGACGTCTCCTCTCAGAACCCAAGCCAGCCTGGGGTGCTGATGGATGCAGTTTTGAGGGTGTACAGTTTCTAAAGATCCCCCTGCTGCAGTGAGGGGCTGTTGTGAGCAGGGCAGGGGGCAGAAGCAGTGCCACACCCCCTCCCCAGTCCCTGGACTGCCCTACCCCTCCACTGGACTGCCCCACCCCTCAGCCATCTTCCCCTTCTCAATCACAGAGGTCAAGCAAGGTCAGGAGCCAGTGGAGCCCCAGGGCCACCTACCGAGGACAATGAGGACGTCCCTGTCGATGTGGGCCTGGATGTAGATGCGGCCGCGGCGTTCCGTGTGGTCCGTGCCACACAGGCTGGGAACGTTCATCACGCAGCGCTTGTGCACATTCATCATGCAGGCTGTGAGGGCAGAGAGAGGGGATGTGGCTTAGGCTGGCCCAGGCTGGGGGCTGCAGACATCTGCCCCACCCAGGACCACTGAGCCCTTCCTGTTTCCCTCCTTTGAGACAGCTGAGACACACGAGCCTGGTTGAGACTAACTTGCCTGCCAGGATCTCATCAGAAGGGCTTCTCCAACTCTTGCCCCTGAACCCTGATGGGCAAAGGAGGTAGAACTTGTCTGTTCCCCACCCAAGGCCAAGGGTGCAGTCTGAAGCAAGCACACCCCACACCCCTTAAGGCTCTGAAGCCAGAGTCACCAACTTCAACGCTCACAGGCTGGCTGGTCACATGAGTGAGGAAAGCTAAGGGGGTGACGGGGACTTGGCTAAGTGGGAAACAGAGCAGCAACATTCCCCATTTCTCAACATATGCAGGAATCTCGATGTGTACGTAACAGCTCTGATTTTTAAATATTGACAGCTAATAGGTTGAGTTCCCTGGAAAGAGTCTGAGACGGGGAGTTTTGAGCACAAGGTTTTTGAGGAGTGCTCTTGGGGGGAGAAGTTGGTTTGCCACGTGGATGCAATCAAAGCTGATGTTAGGGGGAGCCCAGAGCTGAGATGACCCTTCAGAGTTGTTCCAAACTGAGACAAGCGGGCTGGGCACCGCAATCATCCGGTCGCCCTGGAAGAGGCATTATCTTGGGCAATTATGCAGGATGGGGCACTGCTGTGAACCACAGCTAGGGGATGGGGTGGGACCCTGAAGAGGGGGTCTGGGCTGGCCATAGTGTCCACCATAATTAATTACAAGGAAAAAGATTTAGAGCCGGGGCAAGGTGGATAAAATGTGCCTGTAAGCTGAATTTGGCCTTCGGCCATCTCTCGTTATAGGCTATCCACTCCCTCTGCGCACTCCTCCGTAGAGTATCTGTGTCTATTTCAACGTGGTGGGTGATTTCTTCTAGGTCTTGAGCAATAATGCCCCACTCCAGGGAGGTGTGCCAGGAACCCAGGATTCTCCAGGGGGATGCTAGTTCCAGTTGGAGAAGCCAGAAGTCACCCCATGGGCCCCAATTTCAAGGGATCTGGGGGCAAGGGACCCTTCTCAGGCCATCCAAGTCCTAGGAGGCAGCAGGCCTATTACAAAAACTAGAAATGAGTTGTGGGGAGGGAAGGGAGAGCCCTCTGGGACCTGAGCACCAGCCTGAGCTCCCACCCACCACTGTCTCTGAGGTAGGGACATTGTCCCTATATTAGGGCCCCATGTGTGGTAAGAGGAGCTGGTGTCCTACAGGCAGAAGGCTCCAACCTCACTGTCCCCCTATGGCTCTTGCCATGTTTCTGTGTCTGTCTCTCTGTTTCCATGTTGCTGCATGTCTCTTGTCTCCGCTGTCCCACTTCTGCACGTGGCTCACTGCCTTAGCCGTGTCTGCGAATTGGTCTGTTCCACTCTCTGCACTTGTCTCTGGCCTCTTTGTCTCTCCCCTTCTCCAGCTGTGTCTCTCTGCCTCTCTCCTCTGTGTCTCTCTGTGGCTCTCCATGTGTGCTTCTGCCTCTGTCTCTGGTCTTTCCATCTCTACACCTCTGCATGAGCCTGTGTGATGGCATCTCTCTCTGTGTCCATGCCAATCACTTTATCTTTTCTTCTTCTTTGAGAGTCTCACTCTGTCACCCAGGCTGGAGTGCAGTAGCACGATCTCAGCTCACCACAACCTCCACTTCCCGGGTTCAAGTGATTCTCCTGCCTCAGCCTCCCAAGTAGCTGGGATTACAGGTGCCCACCACCTCGACTGGCTAATTTTTGTATTTTTAGTAGAGATGGGGTTTTGCCATGTTGGCCAAGCTGGTCTTGAACTCCTGACCTTAGGTGATCCACCCACCTCAGCCTCCCATAGTGCTGGGATTACAGGAGTGAACCACTGCGCCTGGCTCATCTGTTGGTCTATGTGTCTGCCTGTCCCTCCTTTTGCCTGAGTCTCTCTCTAGCTGAGTCTCTCTGTAGCTTCCACACCCCACATTCCTCCCTGTGTTAGGGTTGCATGTGTCCGTCTTTCCCCTGCATCTGTGTCTGTCTATGCATGTGTGTTTCTTGCTGTCTCTCTTGCTCTCTACCACCCTTATTCACCCTCACACTCCTCTCTGTCACTCTCTGCCCTGTGACTTTCTCCCTCTGTCCTCTGGGCCTCAGGACCCTTGGGACAGCAGTACCACCAGCCTCATGACACCCAGCCTGCTGCAGACCAACAGGCCTGTGGGAGCCACCAGCACCTCCAGGGTCCCTGTAGCTTTGTGGCCATAGCTCTCAAACCCCTGCCCCACAGGCCATCCGGGCCTTGGCCTCATAAAGAGGAATCCTACCCCACCTGCCTTTCTTACCACATCCTGGCCAGAGAATGATGCTATCTTTCCTCCTCCAGCACAAACCTGTGGGTGCTGCAGAGCCACAGGTCTTCCCCATGCAAAGAATGCAACAGCCCCAAATCTCAATGCTGAAAACAGTGGTGTTGCATGGCTGCAGAAATGCCCATGATTTGTTCATGCCTCCGGGTGTCAACAGCCATGGACTGTTCCTTCCCACACTGTGACTGTGCATCTCACATGCCACTTGCTTTGACCAGTGGATCAGGAGCAAAAGACACAAGCAGAGACTTGAGGTGTGTCTGCCAATGGGACTTGCCCTCCTAAGGAACTCAGGAGCCTGGGACCTCCATGCACGCAAACCCAGCCTAGCCTATTGAGGAGGAAAGACACGTGGCCTGGTCATCCCCATCACCCAGATGACAGCCAGCCATCTTCCAGGACATGTGGGTGAGGGCACCGTGGCCCAGACAGCTCCCAGCCCACCTCCATCTGCTAATCCACCATGAACCATGAGTTCATGCTTTATGGACGTGCATGACATTGGCTGAGGCCAGCCCAGATTCAAAGGGCTGCCTTGCAGAGTCATGAGCTAAAAAAAATGTTTATTGTCTTCAGTCACAGTGTTTTGGGGTGGGAGGATCATTATGCAGCAACAGACAACTGGTACACCAGCCCCAACCAGGATAGGAGGGAATGTATGGCAGACCTGGACCCCAAACCAAGCGGAAGCAGCCCTTCCCATTGCTTCTGCCATCAGCAGATGCCCCCAGGGAGAAAAAGTACTTACTGTCACATTTCATCCCCTGGTGGATGAGTCCATACAGCAGTGACCCACAGTGGTCACAAAACGTGGGGCTGGAGTACGTGTGGATCTTAAACTTGTGTTTGCTCCGGGGGTCCTGGAGCCAAGAGAAACAACAGAAGGAGCCAGCGTCAGTGGAGCATGCCAAGGGTTCACCCTACGTCGAGAGGCACTGGAGAACTCACCAAGAACTGAACTTGGTCCCAAGAGGTCATTGTACCTGTTGGGACCATCGCTGGAGCCCTGTGCCCAGAAACGGTGCTGGATAAATAGTTGTGGAAGGAATGAAGGACAAAGACAGATGATTGCTCCCTTTGCAGCCCCATGCTCACTCACCCTGCCTGCAAACCCTCCATCTGGGCTTGCCTGGGAACCCAACCTACAGGCTCCTGCCTGTAGTAGGTACTCCAGGGATGGGAAAACAAAGCGACAGACACATCATCTAAACAGGGCTCCTGACTTTTCTTTCTCCCCACCTTTTTTCTCCAAGCATGCTTCCGCAGTGATCAAAAACCCAAGTCTGGATGTGAAATCTCCCTGCTTAGAGACCATTGCCAGTTCCTCATCACTGACAGAATAAAGTTCAAAGCCCAGTGGACAGTCTGCAAGTTGTGGCAGAGACTGCTGGTTTCCCACCAATATCCATTCTTCCCTTTAACAGTAGAACCCTTGAGTTTTAGCAGAGAGCATGGTTATCCAGATAGAGGCCATATTTCCCAGCACCTCTTGCAGGTGCCGCCATGGTGCTGAGTTCTGGCCAATGGGATGTGTGTGCTCCAGGGCCATTCCCTTCAAATGGAAATGCATACTTCCTTTAGCCTTTCCCTCTTCCCACTGGCTCAAAGATGGTGAGAACTGGAAGTAACCGTCCTGGACCCAAACTTGAAGCCACATGTGGAAAGGACAAAGCCACCCTACCAGCCTTGAATTTTGTCCCTTTGGGCTCACCCCTGAGAGACAAACCTAATTTCTGCCCTGTTTAAGTCACTATATTTTGGGAGCTATTTCTCACAGAACCTTACATAATTTCCTAATCAATAAATATGCCCTTGATAGCCTGGCAGTGCAGTGGTAAAAGGTAGACTTGGATAAACTTCCTGGGCTCTAAGCTGTGTGACTTTGTGCAAGTTGTTTGATGGTTTTTTGTTCTCTTCTGTTTTTTAAGAGACATAGTTTTGCTCTGTCACCCAGGCTGGAGTGCAGTGGCACGATTATAGCTCACTGGAACCTTGACTTCCTGGGCTCAAATGATTCTCCCACCTCAGCTTGTTGAGTAGCTGGGACTACAGGTGCATGCAACTATGCCGAACTAATTTTTTTTTTTTTTTGAGATAGAGTTTTACTCTTATTACCCAGGCTGGAGTGCAGTGGCATAGTCTTGACTCACTGCAACCTCTGTCTCCTGGGTTCAAGCCATTCTTCCGTCTCAGCCTCCTGAGTAGCTGGGACTACAGGCATGAGCCACTGTGCCTGACCTGCCCAGCTAATTTTTAATTTTTTTTTTTTGTAGAGATGGGGTCTCACTATGTTGCCCAGGCTAGTCTCAAATTCCTGGCCTCAAATGATCCTCCCACCTCAGCCTCCAAAATTGCTGGAACTCCAGGTGCACGCCACCATGCGTGGCTAATTTGATATTTTTGTGCTTCAGTTCCCCTATCTGTAAAATGCTAATAATGCTAGTGCTCTCCTTATAAGACTGTTGGGAAGCATAAATTAATGAACCTGTGTAGAGATCTTAGAACCACCCGGCACACAGCAAGCAGCATAAGCTTTTGCATGATTGTTATTACTATTTGGCCAAGGTGATCCCCAGCTAAGCCTCCTCCCACCCACCCACATGTGCAAGTACTATGTACATTCTCAGCACTCAGAGCGCACCCCCGCTCCCAAACAAGCCATGCCCTTTGTAAGCCTTTGGCTCTGCATTTCTCTTTCTTCTTCAAGAGATTCTTTCCTCACAGAATCGGTTTAGTTCAAGAGACCTCTTTCTGTAAAAGTTGCTTTCTCTGTTATACATTGCAGGCCAGGTACAGTGTCTCACACCTATAACCCCAGCACTTTGAGAGGCCAAGGTGGGAGGATCACTTGAGGCCAGGAGTTCAAGACCAGCCTGGGAAACATAGTGAGACCCCGTATCTACAACAATAAAAAATTAGCCAGGTGTAGTGGCACATGCCTGTAGTCCCAGCTACTTGGGAAGTTGAAGTGGGAAGATCACTTGAGCCCAAGAATTCAAGGCTATGTGTGAGCTATGATTGCATCACTGCACTCCAGCCTGGGCAAGAGAGCAAGACCCTCTCTCTCTTAAAAAAAAAAAAAAGAAAAGAAAAAGAAAAAAAGTACATGGCAGAAGTTAATAACATGGGCCTTAGGTTCCAATCCAGGGCTGATCTGACACCCTAGCCTTTGGTACATGCTACCCGTTTCTTCCTTCCTTCATTCCTCCATTCATATGTATTTATTGATGCTGCCACAGATGCCTCCTTTAAAATTGTATTCTAGTAACAGTGACAGAAAATGAATGTGTAAGCAAATAAACAGACATGCTACATAGACATTCTTTTATGTGCTGTTAATGTGATGAGTGTTTCTCCTAAGGAAACTGTTCTTTTCAAAATTTTAAAATAATTCCATACTGTATTAGTCTGCTTTCATACTGCTATAAAGAACTGCCTGAGATTGGGTAATTTATAAAGGAAAGAGATTTAATTGACTAACAGTCAATTTTCTTGAGGACGAGGAGGCTTAAAATCATGATGGAAGGCGAAGGGAAAGCAAGGCACCTTCTTCACAAGGCTGCAGGAAGGAGAAGTGCTGAGCAAACGGAGACAAGCCCCTTATAAAACCATCAGATTGCGTGAGAACTCACTCACTATCAGAACAGCATGGAGGAAACTGCCCCCAAGATTCAACTGCCTCCACCTGGTCTCTCCTTTGACATGTGTGGATTATGAGGATTACAATTCAAGATGAGATTTGGGTGGGGACACAAAGCCTAACCATATCACATACCTACCAGAGTTGCTAAAATGTTTGAAAACTAAAACCAACGATACCAAGTGTTAGTGAAGAAAGAACATAAACTGGAACTCTCCTAGGACCCAGGAATCCTACTTTTTGGTGAAATGAAAACATCTAGGCCGGGCGCAGCAGCTCATGCCTATAATTCCAGACTTTTGGGAGGCTGAGGCAGGCAGATCACTTGAGGTCAGGAGTTCGAGACCAGCCTGGCCAACATAGAGGAACCCCGTCTCTATTAAAAATACAAAAATTAGCCGGGGGTGGTGGCACATGTCTGTAGTCCCAGCTACTTGGGAGGGTGAGGCACGAGAATCACTTGAACCCAGGAGGCGGAGGTTGCAGTGAGCCGAGATCATGCTACTGCACTCCAGCCTGGGTGACAGAGCCGGGGGGGATAAAAAAACATATCCATACATGAAGGTTTATAGCTACCTTACTTATAATAGCCCCAAACTGGAAAGGACCCAAATGTTGTTCGACGTGTGAATGGATACAGCGTGAGGCATCCACGCAATGGAATACTTTTCAGCAGTAAAAAGGAATGAACTATTGACACATGCAGCAGCATTCATGAACCTCGAAAGCATTCTGGTAAAACAAAGATGTTCAACGCAAGTGTGGGTTCATTTCTAAATGTTCTGAAAAACACAAAACTATGGGGACAGAAAGCATCAGTGGTTAAAAGGGGTTGGAGGTGGATAGGGAATTAACTATAAAGAGGCAGATGCAGCAACTTTTTTGTTTTGGATATTGGAGTGGTCTATATATTAACTGTGATGAATTTTACTTTATATTTTTAAAAGTGGATTTGTGGCCTGGAGCGGTGGCTCACGCTTGTAATCCCAGCACTTCGGGAGGCTGAGGCGGGGGGATCACCTGAGGTGAGGAGTTCGAGACCAGCCTGACCAATATGGTGAAACCCCGTCTCTATTTAAAATACAAAAATTAGCCGGGCTTGGTGGTGTGCACCTATAGTCCCAGCTACTCGGGAGGCTGAGACAGAAGAATTGCTTGAACCCAAGAGGCAGAGGTTGCAGTGAGCTGAAATCATGCCACTGCACTCCAGCCTGGGCGACAGAGCAAGACTCCATCTCAAAAAAAAAAGAAAAAAAGTGAATTTTGCTGGGCACAGTAGCTCATGCCTTCAATCCCAACACTTTAGGAGGCCAAGGTGGGAGGACTGCTTGAGCTTGAACCCAGGAGTTTGAGACCAGCCTGGGCAACACAGTGAGACACTGTCTCTACTATATATATGTATTAAAGCCAGACATAGTGGTGCATGCCTGTAGTTCTAGCTACTAGGGAGGCCAAGGTGGGAGGATCACTTGAGCCCAGGAGTTCAAGGCTGCAGTGAGCTATGATTATGCCACGGACTCCAGCATGGGTGGGAGAGCAAGACCCTGTCTCAAAAAAAATTTTTTTAAGTGACTTTTACCACAGGAAACGTATATCTCAATAAACCTGACTGAAAATCTTCAGCCACTGCAGACTTTGGTTGCTTCCTATCTTCTTAATGAGCTACAAAGTTTCTTTCATGACATTCCCACCCTCTGCAGTCAGGCAGATGAAGTACTGGTCCTTGCAGAGCTCTGGACAGCCAAGTTTGAGAAGCGAGGTCTGCTCTGCTGTCGCCAGTGGGACCCTGAGTGCTCTCAGCTGCAGAAGGACCCCAGCAATCACCCGTCCTGCTCAAAGACTGAGGTGCTGTCCTAGTAACAACAACAGGGCTTGGAAATCCCCCCCAAAAAAACTAAGGGATCCCTTTTGGCAGCTTAACCAGCCATGTCTCTATCTCTGGACAATGAGACTAAGTGAATACATAAGGTTCCTATCAGAGTCCCCCTGCTCTGTGCCACAGAACAGTTCCCATTGTGCTTCTTGGACATTCACCTTAAAGTTGGGAATTCAGTGCTTCAAACCCACCTAAAAAAGAACACCTGTTTGAAAATCAAACACCGCATGTTGTCACTCATAAGTGGGAGTTGAACAATGAGAACACATCAACACAGGGAGGGGAACATCATACACTGGGACCTATCGGGGGATGGGGGACTAGGGGAGGCATTAGGAGAAATACCTAATGTAGATGACAAGTTGATGGGTCCAGCAAACCACCATGGCAGGTGTATACCTACGTAACAAAACTGCACGTTCTGCACGTGTACCCCAGAACTTAAAGTATAATAATAATAATAAAGGAACCCCTGTTCATGACTGGTATTGGCCTGTAGGAGAAGCTCAAGGTTCTCTTACACCCCTACTTAACCTCTAAGGAGGCACAGTTGATTTAATTGGATGGATTCCAAGACACAGATTGGCCAGACCCCAGTGGTGGAGCTCAGACGGAGGTTAAAAGCCACCCTTGCCATCTTTCTCTTCTCCCTTACATCTTTCACCTCTCCCAGGACGCTGCTGGGTCCAAGTCTCATAGTCTTGCCCTGAGACCCTTGGTACAAGTGGCCTGAGCCAGCTCCTCTCCAAGACCTGGGACATGTTCTTGGCTCTTGTGGTCCCTTCTGGGTTCTCTGATATATTGATCTTATAGAGGCCAAGACTTAGGTTTGAGTTCAAGTTTGAATTTCCTTAGGGCTACCTAGTAGAGAAGAAAGGAGTTCCTGAAGGCCTTGTGAGCTCTACTTTAAGATCTGGGGCAAAATCACAACTAATAATAAGTTGCCTCTGTTGGTTTTGCACTTTTCTTCATGTAAATATTTTCTTGAGCGATCTCAAGGACCAGGATTCGAGCATTTCTGACCAAAAATGATCCAGACCTTTCTCCATCTCAATAGTCTCTTAAACAAGAGGGGATACCAAGAGGCACAAAGAATGGGAAGGGAAAAGAAAGCACATTTCTGTGTTTTATTTTGTTTTGTTTTGTTGAGACAGGATCTTGCTCTGTTACCCAGGCTGGAGTGCAGTGGTGCTATCATAGCTCACCGCAGCCTCCGCCTCCCAGGTTCAAGCGACCCTTCCACCTCAGCCTCCTGAGTAGCTGGGATTGAAGGCACATGCCACCATGCCTGGCTAATTTTTATTTTTTGTAGAGACAGGGTTTTTGCTATGTTGCCCAGACTGGTCTCAAACTCCTGGGCTCAAGTGATCTGCCTGCCTCAGCCTTGCAAAGTACTAGGATTACAGGTGTGAACCACCACACCCAGTCTCATCACATTGCTTGAGAGCTGCATGTGTACACTGGGTGTCTCACATGTACTGTCTCCAATCCTTATGACATGCCATGCAGAAGGTATCATTTGTTCTCATTTTAGCAACAATGAAACAGATCCTAACTACAGAGTAACTTCACCAAGGCCACCCATCTGGACCCTTGCAGAGACGGGGCTCATACCAAGTTCCCCTCCCTTCTCTCCTCACTCCCAACTTTACTCCATTGACACCTCATCTTCATGTGCAGCTAAGATAGAACTTGACTCATTCATTCATTCACCTAGCAAATGTATACTGAGGGTCAAGTTCTTCCGAGGCATTGAGGATACAGTTGTGAACAAAAGAGATTCTGCTTTCATGGAACTTATATTCTAAATCCTCTCCATCACAGCACTTAAACCACTGACTTATAAATGCATGCTTAATTGCATCTCTTCCACACTTCACTGCATGCAACATGAGGAAATTTTGCTCATCATTATACTCCCAGGGCATAAACTGTACTTGGCATGTAGAAGATGCTCAATAAATACTTAATAAGTGAGAGTTAATATTTATTGAACATTTATTCATGCCAGGAACTATTTTAAGAGATTTATCAGGCATTAATGCATTTGATTCTCATAACAGCCCTGTAAAGTACATACTACTTACTACCCCTATTTTACAGACGAGGAAACCAAGGGACTAAGAGACTAAGTGTTTTGCCCGGGGCAAGCACAGCATTGCACACAGTGTTCAATGGGTTGTTGTGACAGCTGTAGGGCTGCAATCATCGCTGTTGGCCACTGCAAACCCCTGCACCATACATGTGCTATTTTAGGAAAATGACTTAGAAGGGGCTGTGCAGCACAGATTAGAGCCAGATGAGAGACAGGAAAACCAATCAGCAAGTTGCAGGGAAACATTGACTTCTTATGGCTTATTTAGAGGCTGCTGGAGAGCTCCTCTGACCTCATTCCCCTGCCTCCGCTTTCATGAGGGATCATACTTGTAGGCACCAACTCTACCCACCCACTGCCCCAATCTCTCAGACCAGACAAACCAGGTCATCCTCAATGAATTCTTCCCTCCTCCTTCCTGCTACCTGAAAGAGCTTAAAGTCACACTCCCACACCTGTGGTCCTCATGACTTCCTCCACGACCCTCAAGGTGCATCTTTCAGGGTAACTTTCCATGCCTGCCTGAGCCCAATGCCATCTCTGAGATGGGCACCTCCCAACAGCCATGCTTGTACTTTGAGACATCCACATTCCCTGAACACAGCTGACTGGGGCAGAGGTGGACACTTGGCTCAAGGGTCACATATGCTGAGTGGCTGGGACACAGGTAATCAGTCCTGAGGCCAGCAGACATGCAGTTCCAGGGCTGAGGCTGCTAATTTTATATTTGATTGACAAATTATAATTGTATGCATTTATGGGGTACAATGTGATTGTTCTGATTGTTCTGAATATACACACAAAATGTGGCATGATTAAATCAAGAAAATTAACATATCCATCACCTAACTTGCCTATCATTTTCTTAGCATGAGACATTTGAAATTTACTCTCTTAATTACTTTGAAACATACATTATTATTGACTAATGTCACCCTGCTGTGCAATAGATCTCAAAGGCAATCCCTCCTATCTGAAACGTTGTACTCTTTGCTCAGCAGCTCTCCACTTCTTCCCTACTCCTACCTCCTGCTGTCCTCCAGCTTCTGGTAACCATCATTCTACTCCCTACTTCTATGAGTTCAACTTCATCAGATTCCACATCTAAGTGAGATCATGCAGTATTTCTCTTTCTGTGCCTGGCTTATTTCACTTATCATAATGTCCTCCAGGTTCATCCACATTGTAGCAAATGACAGTTGGTGCTGATTTTTATAGTGCGCTCTAAGGAACCCGGAGAAACAAAGACAAAGATTACATGACCCCAGGGATGAAGATCCTGGTTCTGGTCCCTGGGGTTCTGGCATCCTGCCTTCCAATTCCATCTGCCTCCCTGTGTCCTCTAAAATTTGTCCTTTGTGCTTCAGCCAATCCAGGTAGGCATGTTACCTGCAACCAGGGGTGAGTCTAGATATTTATAATTGCCTTGGCTCAGGGACTGCCCACGGACCAAACGGAATGGACAGCAGAGCCTGGCTGTGCTGGGAGTTAGCACTTTAGTCACCACGTCATGGAGGGGGTGTGGTAGGAGCTGGCAGAGGCAGGTATGGGTAAGTGGAAGGTTGGGGGAAAAGGCTCAGAGGACCCAGTGGCTATTTACCAATCGGTTTCAGAGTATTTCCATATTTCCACAATTGGTAAAGTAGTGCCAGTGCATGCAGGTTAAATATCAGTCCTGCCTGGCTGGGCGCAGTGGCTCACGCCTGTAATCCCAGCACTTTGGGAGGCCGAGGCTGGCGGATCATGAGGTCAGGAGATTGAGACCATCCTGGCTAACACGGTGAAACCCCGTCTCTACTAAAAATACAAAAAATTAGCCAGGCGTGGTGGCAGGTGCCTGTAGTCCCAGCTATTAGGGAGGCTGAGACACGAGAATGGTGTGAACCCAGGAGGCGGAGCTTGCAGTGAGCCGAGATTGCGCCACTGCACTCCAGCCTGGATGACAGAGCAAGACTCTGTCTCAAATAAATAAATAAATATCAGTCCTGCCTTTAACCAAAATACATTCCCTTCCTAGCCTTGATGCTGTGGATATTGACCAAGCCTGAGATGAGTCTGGGAATCCTCATGGCCTGTAAGCCATCACTCCCCCTATGGGGTTTGGTTTTGATCGCATTCAAAGATACAGCTTCCTGGCTAGGAGCAGTGGCTCATGCCTGTAATCCCAGTCAAGATGGGAGGATCGCTTGAGCCAAGGTGGGAGGATCGCTTGAGCCAAGGTGAGAGGATCGCTTGAACCAAGGTGGGAAGATCACTTGAGCCAAGGTGGGAGGATCGCTTGAACCAAGGAGGGAGGATCGCTTGAGCCCAGGAATTCAGGGCTGCAGTGAGCCATGATGGCACCACTGCACTCCAGTGACAGAGTGAAACTCTGACTCAAAAACAAAAAAAAAGACACAGCTTCCATCTCTGCCTTAATCCCTCCCCTAGTCTCATTTTACATCAGATCCTCGTCACCCAGGCCACACTGACTAGACCCCTCCAGGCCACCTAGAGCCTGTCCCATCACTGGCATGGGTCCTCCTTCATGCCCGGAGGTCACAGTGTGGAACCCAGAAGCTATATCAAGCCTGTAAAGAAGCTACAGTTAGCCAACATGGCGCTTCTTAGACATCTAAATAAGTTTACTATATTTAAGTCAGGAACTATCAGATTAAAATGTGAAATTTTGGCCAGGCACAGTGGCTCACGCCTGTAATCCCAGCACTTCGGGAGGTCGAGGCAGGTGGATCACGAGGTCAGGAGATCGAGACCATCCTGGCTAACACGTGAAACCTCATCTGTACTAAAAATACAAAAAGAATTAGCCGAGCGTGGTGGCAGGCGCCTGTAGTCCCAGCTACTCAGGAGGCTGAGGCAGGATAATGGCATGAAACCGGGAGGCAGAGCTTGCAGTCAGCTGAGATCACACCACTGCACTCCAGCCTGGGCAACAGAGCGAGACTCTGTCTCAAAAAAAAAAAAGAAAGAAAGAAAGAATAAAAAACGTGAAATATTGGTTCCTTTTGAGAAATCACCAGCTGTGACAACACAGAACACTCATTTCTGTGGGCTGAGCAGTGGTTCCCCCCTTTAGATAAGTGATAAACTTTCTAGTTTTTCACGGTTCCCACTCTTCCCTATTGTCTTACACCAGGCCTGCTTCTCTCTTTCCCCTTTCCTGCCTGGACCCTGTAGGAATTTGGATTTGGGACCTCTGCCAGACTCCCTACCCTCTTCCCAACAGTGCTGGAATCCAACCCCATGTGAACACATCCCCTAAACTCCCGAGTGAGTTCGTCTGACTCGGTCTCAAGTGCTCTCAAAAACAGGTTTGAAACTATTACACTCCTGCCCCAGCATCACCCCTTGATCATCCCCAGTCATCTCACCCACCCCTGGAAATCAGGTTTCCACAGGATCCTGGCACGATTCCTCTTCCCGGTATTTCCTGTTGCTGAGGTTCCATCTCCACATGCCTGGTACTAGGCAAGCTTGGATTCCCAAATTTCCTTCCATTTCTGATCTTCATTCAAGAGATTGTTGAATACAACAACAAAATAACCATCGAATGTGACTTTTACTGCCACCAATTTTATTGAATTGAGCACATACTACCTGCCAAGCACTGTGCTGAGTCCTCTATATCATGTCCCCAGATTCTCCTGACAGCCCAGTGATGGAGGAGTTAGACTGTTATCCTGGTATTCCAGATGAGAAAACTAAGGCTCAGAGAAGTAACTTGCCCAAGGTCATAAAGCAAGGACGTGGGAGAGCCAGGACTGGAAGCCAAGTTTGTCAGACTCCAGAAATGCAGCCAGCCAGGTAGGAACCCCTCAGTGTCCCCTGGCTGCCCCCTGCTCCTCAGCCTCCCCAGAGGGTCTCCCACTTAACAGGGGGTTTATAGACGACAACACTCTTCATCTCACACAAATTCAGCACTGGCCAGTGACAGAGTACTTGGGTCCCTGCTACCCCAAAACCAGAATCTTTATAGTGAAAAACAATCCCCAGCATCAAAGACAGGCAGATCCTAGGTCATCACTTAACCCCAGACACAGGCAGCTAAGGGGGAAGGAAGCACAGGTGAGAGAGATGGAGGAGGGGGGAGGGAGGGAGGGAGGGAGGGAGGAAGGAAGGAAGGAAGGAGGGAAGGAAGGAAGGAAGGAAGGAAGGAAGGAAGGAAGGAAGGAAGGAAGGAAGGAAAGAAGGAAGGAAGGAAGGGAGAGAGGGGGAGAAAAGAAAGAAGAAGGAAGGAAGGAAGGAAGGAAGGAAGAAAAAGAAAGAAAGGGAAGGGAAGGGAGAGAGGGAGGGAGGAAGGGAGAGAGGGAGGGAGGAAAAGAAAGGAAGGAAGAAAGAGAAAGGAAAGAAAGAAAGGAAGAAAAGAAAGAAAGAAAGAAAAAGAAAGAAAGAAAGGAAAGAAAGAAAGAAAAGAATGAAAGAAAGAAAGAGAAAGAAAGAAAGAAAGAAAGAAAGAAAGAAAGAAAGAAAGAAAGAAAGAAAGAAAGAAAGAAAGAAAGAAAGAAAGAAAAAGGAAAGTCTCTCTCACTCTGAATGGATTGTGCAGCTTTGCCCACAGGTGGGCTGAAATCTGGCTGGGCTGAAGTAAAACTGCAGGAATAAGGAAGCTGAAATGAGGCACACAGAGGGAAAACACAAGCTAACCGTATCCATGGAGGAGAAAGGAAAAGCAAATTGCAAGTTCAGACTGTGTCATCCCTGGGCATTTACAAGCTAGGAAAGCTCCTGCGGCTCTACTCCCCATGGGGTAGGTAGGCAAGGTTAAACTGAAGGTCCCAGTTGGAAATACCCTCAGAACAGAGGGAAATTAACAAGCGCAGGTTCCAGAGTTAGATGTGTGACCTCAGGGAAGTGACTTAACCGCCCTGAGTCTCTGGTTCCTCAGTCATAAAATGGGTCTAATAACTGTATCCATTTTATAAAACCTCAAGCACAGTGTCCTGCACACAGAACGTAAAACCTCTTGATTTTATTATTCCCAAGAGAAAAAATCATCATGGCAACATTTCCCCAGCTTCAGTCATGAGCTGTCATAACTTTGCATGCCTGCATTCAACCTGTAACAGTATTAGGTAGGTGCAAAGTCATTGTGGATTTTACCATTGAAAGTAATGGCAAAAACTGCAATTACTTTTCCACCAACATAATATTTACTTGATACTTTTCTTCAATTCAGTACTGCCATTTTTATTTAAATAAACCTATTTTAAAAAATGAAACTACGAGTGTGAACTCATGGGATCAATATGCAAACTGCCTTTTCTAATGCACCTTAAAATGAAGTAGACAATTTAAACTTTTTAAATGAAAATTTTAAATGTTTATCCCGACAGTTTCTGTTGAAAAGCTGTGGAGAAACAGAGACACATATTCCTGGTGGGTAGGCCAATTGGTGTCATCCTGTGGGGGCAATTTGGCACTACCTATCCAAAGTATAAATGCTTTTTAAAAATTACAAATTCTTTTCACCTTTGACTCCATCACGTTGGACGAAGGTAAAATAACCTGCATACATAGGAAGTAATATACAGATACAGTTATTCTCTGAACCCCTGTTTAGGGTAGCATAAGATTTAAACACGCTAAGTGTCACTGGGAAGGGGTTGTTTAAATAAATCATAGTGTAGCCACATAATGGAAGACTACTCAGGTATAAAGTACAATGAAGAAGTTCTCTGCATTAATATAGAAAAAATCTCATTTTTTTTCTTTTTTTTTTAGACAAGGCCTCACTTTGTCACCCAGGCTGGAGTGCAGCAGTGCAATCTCGGCTCACTGAAGCCTCAGCCTCCCATGTTCAAGCAATCCTCCTGCCTCAGCCCCCCAAGTGGCTGGGACTACTGGTGCGCGCTACCATGCCTAGCTACTTTTTATATTTTTTGTAGAGACAGGGTTTCGCCATATTAGTCAGGCTGGTCTCCTGAGCTCAAGCTCAAGCGGTCCGCCTGCTTCGGCCTCCCAAAATGCTAGGATTACAGGAATGAGCCACCACACCCGACCAAGGTTGTATTTTTTAAGTGAAACAAACAAGAAAATCAAGGTGCTGAGGTGTGTATATTACATGGTACCTTTTGTGTGTGTGAGAAAGGGAGGTGCAATAAGTTAAATATGTATCCTTTCTTTTTAAAATTATTTTTAGAGACAAGGTCTCGCTATGTTGCCCAGGCTGGAGCACAGTGGCGACATCATAGTTCACTGGAGCCTCAAACTTCTGGGCTCAAGTGATCCTCCTGCCTGAGCCTCCTGAGTAACTGGGGAAAGTCGACTCTTAATTACACCTCTGGCAGGATACACCAAAAAAAAAAAAAAGAAAAAACCTAATACAAGTTGTTCATCTATGAAGGCAAGAGAGAATAAACTAGACAGAGAGTAAAACTTCTCAGCACAGACTTTTCTATACTTTTGATGTAAAGTAGAATATTTTAGGGTTTATCTGTGTATTACAAAAATCTCACCTCTTGTACTACCACTGTGGGTAACACATCAGTACTGCCATGCCCACAACTGCAAACAAAAGGTCAAAAATTTGCAAAAGACAAAAAAAGTAAGGAAACCTTAATTGAGACTGAGTGGACGGAGATTGTGTGAGCATGAAAAGTGGAGAACGTTAGAAGCTGTAATTACACACGCATGGCCCAGTTGAAAAGGGGACACTATAATTTGGTGATGATCTTTCATTTTGTTCCTGGAGAGGAGAATGAATAGAGCCAATGATGCCATGTAAACATTTGTGTGCTGGGTGATGATTTGCTTCAACCGCCTGATATACCCTGCCCTCTTCTAACCCCGCCCCTTTGGCGAATACGTAATTATTCCATTTGAAGGATAAGCTTCTATTGTATAAACTTTGGCAGAATTTAAAATACCATTTCCTGGGTTAAGATCTGCACTGCAGTCCATGTCAATATAGGGGTGAATTAATAGCCACATCTAAGCTTAACTCTTGGCTCTTCCAGTTACTAACTTTTTGACTCTAGGGAAAGTTATTTAACCCTTTTAAGTTTTTGTTTCCTTGTGTGGAAACTAGAATAATAATAATAACGCTTAATTCCTAGGTTAGTAAGAGTTCAGTGAGATACTGCATGGAAACTGCATAAAGTTGCTGGTGAAGATGAACATTTAAGAAATGTTCTGCCAGGTCCGGCAGCTCACGCCAGTATTCCCGGCACTTTGGGAGGCCGTGGTGGGAGGAGTCCTTGAGCCTAGGAGTTTGAGGCCAGCCTGGACAACATAGTAATATCTTTTCTCTACCTCTACAAAAAATTTAAAAATTAGCCAGTTACGGGCCGGGCACGGTCGCTCAAGCCTGTAATCCCAGCATTTTGGGAGGCCGAGGTGGGCGGATCATGAGGTCAGGAGATCGAGACCATCTTGGCTAACATGGTGAAACCCCGTCTCTACTAAAAATACAAAAAATTAGCCGGGCGTGGTGATGGGCACCTTAGTCCCAGCTACTCGGGAGGCTGAAGCAGGAGGATGTCATGAACCCAGGAGGTGGAGCTTGCAGTGAGCCGAGATCACGCCACTGCAGTCCAGCCTGGGCTACAGAGCAAGACTCTGTCTCAAAAAAAAAAAAAAAATAGCCAGTTATGGTGGCGCATGTCTATAGTCCCAGCTACTTGTGAGGATGAAGTGGGAGGATCACTTGAGGCTGGGAGTTCAAGGCTACAGTGAGCCAGGATCGCACCACTGCACTCTAGCCTGGGTGACAGAGCAAGACCCTGCTTCCAAAACAAACAAAAAAAAAGAAGAAATGTTCACTGGTATCATTAATTTTGCCTGTTTTAAAATTCAAGTTTGTTTCTTTCGAATTATTTGTAACAAATTTTCCTGTGTATTATTTAAGGATATTAACCCTTCACCTATGATATATGCAGTAAATGTTTTCCCAGTTTCTCATTTGCCTTTTAATTTCGTAGATGTTCTTTTTTCAACATATAATGCACGTGCGTGTCTGTCTGTGTGTGTGTGTGTGTGTGTGCCTGCGTGTCTAATAAAGTACAAATTTTTCCCTTTTCCTGTATGGTTTCTGTCTCTGCTGTCATATTTAGAAAGTCCTTCCTGATATTTTCTGTTAGTCTTTTATGGTTTCACTTTTTTACATTGAAATCATCATTTCCCTTGGCATTCATTTTAGCATGAGCTCTCAAGAAAGACCTTTATTTCTACTCTTACTGTTTAGACAGCAAATATATGAAATGCATCTCTTCCCTGCTGATTTGAAATGCCTCTTTCATGATACACAAATTTCTTACGTATTCTCGGCTCATTTTTTAATATTGTCTTATGCTCCACTGATCTGTCTCTCCCTCCCCACCGTTGCACCATACCACAGTATAAGCTCTTGGTATCTAGAGGCATGCATTTTCATACCACTGGCCCCTCCTCTAGCATTCCTGCTTGCTTTCAAATTTTTCTTGGTTATTCTCATCCATGTATTCTCCCAGATTGTGCTGGAAATGCCAATCATTGGCTGCTTGACTTATTGACCCTTCTAGAAAAATTCCAACTTACAGCGCCAGCTCAATGGACAGTAAAGCAGCTGACCTCATACTTCCAGCCAATGCTGAATAGACCAAGGTTGGGTCAGTGATATGAAATTTATGAAGGAAGAACTGGGCCAATCAGAATTTAGAATAAGGAATTGCGCAGAGCTGGGTGCTGTGGCTGAGCTGAGCGGTGAGGTGGGATGTAATATAGAACCACAGCTGCCAGGAGAAAGACAGATTGGGGGAGCTAGGGGCGGAATTCACATGTAATTTGAGCCTTCTTGTGTTTTTCCAGAAAAGATTTTTCCCCCATAAACTCTTCTTAGTTGGGGCCTAAGTATTTATTCCTAGGTATTTTACCTCTTTATTACTATTTTAACTGGGGTTTTTTCAATTTTATTTTAACTGGTTGTTGCTAAAATACAGAAAAGTTATCGTCATTTATATCTTTATTTTATAACCAGACATTCTTGGCAAAGGGTATTTGATTATTTTCTTGGGTCTTCTTGGTAGACAACATTTGCCATCCACGTTAAGCGAGTCTTTTCTGCTTGGAGATTTATACCTGTTGTTTCAACGAGTGATCTTAATTCATTAGCCAGGCCAGCAGCTCTTAGCCTGGGTATGCCAGCCTCTGTAGCATACCTGAAAATGTCTTCCAGAGATGTATTTCTAGCTTTCACCAATGACCACCCAGGCTGCTGGGCAAAACTCACAGCCATGGTGAGCCACGATTTTGATGGGGAATACTGTATTCTCAGAACATTGGTTAAAAGCTGGGAAGAAATGGTGACCTCAGGCCAGCTCTCTTGATGTTATCCCTAGTTAACCTTAACTGTCTAGGAACAACAACCCTAGGGGGAGTTAGGATAATAACCCTAGGGGGAGTTATCCCTAGGGGATAACAATATTTGTTTTGTGAGGTTGTTCTAGGGAATGAATTACCCACAACCTTTAAAACAGCTGCCTGACACGGAGAAGGCACTCAATAAGTACCAGCTATTATTATTAACTACTAATTATTAATTATCACTGCTCACGGCATCCCTGTGCCTACTGAGTTGTGACTTTTCCCAATAAACCTCATATATATTTCCACTTCTTGGACTTCAGTCTTGATTTCCTGTGCCAATTCCCTCTACTACAGCTATAAGCCATTCATTTATTTAACCATTTAGTCACCAAATATTCGTTGAGCACCTTCCGTATGTCAGCCTAGTTGGGAAAAATAATAAAGAAGTATAAACCAATGTACACTTCCAACAGCTGCAAAGGAGACACTCAGTGCTTACAGAATTTACAAGGAGAGAGTCGGCTGGATAGAGTCAGGAGGGCTTCCCTGAGAAAATGAAGTTTAAGCTGAAATCTTAAGGAATTAGAGGGTGTAACCAGGCGATGGCCACCTAGCTGGGGCTCTGCCCGGTGGGAAGGGAGTAACTGCTTCACTGCGTGAGGTTCAGAGTCAACCCAGGTAGACCTGGCTGACACCACCCCACCTCCACCTGCTGGCTTCAGGCTCTGCCTCAGCCCCCGTGACCTGTTCCCAGCTTGGACCCCTCAGCCAAAAGATCCTAGCCCCACTGAGAGGGAGTTTAGCATGAGATCAGGGGTCGGACTCTATAGCTAGAATGTGCAAATTCAACACCAGCTCTGCTAATTTCCAGTCATGCAGCCTTGGGCAAGCTACTTGAGTTATATAAGCCTTGATTTTATCACCTGTAAAATGGAGAGAAGAGCTGTCACGTGGAGAGAAATGACAGTACTGGTGCACGCACTGCAAGGCCAGACTGTCTGGGATTGACTCCCAACTCAATGACCTCCCAGCTGTGTGACTTTGGACAGGTTACCTAACCTCTCTGAGCTTCAGGGTCCTCATCTTTAAAATGGAAATAAGGCCAGGCGCAGCAGTTCACACCTGTAATCCCAGCATTTTGGAAGGCCAAGGCAGGCTGATCACTTGAGGTCAGGAGTTCGAGACCAGCCTGGCCAACATGGTAAAACGCCATCTCTTCTAAAAATACAAAAATTAGCTGGGCGCAGTGGCAGGTGCCTGTAATCCCAGCTACTTGGGAGGAGGCTGAGGCAGGAGAACTGCTTGAACCCAGGAGGTGGAGGTTGCAGTGAGCCGAGATCATGCCATTACACTCCAGCCTGGGTGACAACAGCAAGACTCTGTCTTAAATAAATAAAAGGAAATAATAATCACACTAAATCATCATAGGATTATGAGAATTGAATGGATTAATATTTGTAAAGGACTCAGCACAGTGCCTGGCACATTGTATATATACTATGTAAGTGTTTGCTGAACATAATGTGCCTGCTTTCTAGATTTGTGCAGATTAATGAAATCACGATGATGACACTTAGCTTGGCACAGTGACTGGCATGTAGTATCCATATGATAAATGTTAGCTTAGAATAAAAATGACATCTGTGATCTTGGGCAAGTCACTGCCATGGTCTGGTCTCAGTTCCTCCTTCTGAAAACAAAGGGGTTAGGCTAGGTATTCCCCAGGGGCCTTTGAGTTCTGGTGGAGGCTGTTCACAGAGTGAGCCCCACCTCTTCCTGTGCAGGCTGGGTTGTGCATTCATTGCTCAGGGTGTACAGTAGTTCCAGGGAATAGTCACATGGCAACGGATCACACCCACATTATAAATAAATCCTCCATCACCCACAAAACTACACCCATCTCCTCCCCTCCCCACTCCTCTCTCCCCGCAGTGCCGTAAGCCAACCAAGGGAAGTGGTCTGAGCACCCCTTTTTGCTAAGTGGGGGGTCCCGTAAACGCAAGATCACAACATAAGATTATTCAACTTGCAAAGCCGCTGCCAGCTTGGTTTCCAGGTGCAGCCCCGGATGCCCAGCTTCCTGACAGCACCCTCTGTCACAGAAGCTCTCAGCACACCCAAGTCTGCACTTCAGAAGAGCAGAAAGATCCTCTGTAGAGAAGGACACGGTGAGTTTGTGAATTACAGAGGAGCCTCCCATTCCTGCAAAGGACGCTGCTGGAGCAAATGCCTGCCAGGTGGCCATCTGCACCGGGGACTCTGCACACAGCAACTCCATGCAGGCTCTGATCCTCATGACCGCTGGAAACAATGACCCTGAGCCAGCAGGTCCACATAGACAAGGGCCCTAAGTGAGGAAGGTGAATTCTGTGCAGGCCAACTCTGATGTCTATACTTTTTTTTTTTGCAATTCCACATCTCACCTTTCATCTTTTACCAAGAACCTCACTAGGACGCCACTCTGCTGAACAGACAGGTATTGAAGAGCTATTATGTTCATGCACCATCCTAGGTGTGGAGCGATCAAACAACAGATGCCAACCCCACCTTCAGGGATTTACAGATCCCAGCAGGGGGTAATAATTACTAGTGCAGTAACAGCTAACACATATAGCACTCACCATGTGCCAGGCACTGTTCTAAGTGCCTTACATATTATGAACTAATTTGATCCTCAACGACCATGTAAAACAGGTTTTTGACTATTCCCATTTTATAGGGGAGAAAACTGAGACACAGAGAAGTTAAGTAACTCGCCCAAGGTCGCACAGCTAGTGATTCATTTTTATCCAGAATCCGGGTTCTTTGTCACCATGTAAGTAAATATTAGGTTGGTGCAAAAGTAACTGTGGTTTTGCCATTATTTTTAATTACTTTTAACTAATTACTATTGCACCATTATTTGCAGTAGCAAAAATCGCAATTACTTTTGCACCAACCTAATATTTAGATGTCCCTAAGGTATGTGACAGCAAGAAGTAGTATGTGGTGCGCTGAGTACAAAATATTGGAAATGGGCCTGGTCAGGGAGGTCAGGAATCGCTTCCCTGAGGAAGTGATGCTTGAGCTGAAGTCTAGAGGACCAGCGTGAGTTGACCAGGGCCCTTAACCCTGCATGCAATTGAGAGGTTCTGAATCAATCAGAGATTTGGACTTAGTTGGTCTGGAATGGGTGCAGACACTGCATTCAGTTAAAAAGCCCTGCAGAAGATTCTACAACGCAACCAGGATTGAGACCCACTGAACTCACGGGGAAGAAGAGAGAGAAGAGTATCTCAGCCGAGGGAGAAGTATGTGCAAATGCCTGGTGGCAGGAGGAACAGAGAAGTGAACGAAGGCACTCAGAGTGGTCAAGCAAAGACTGGAGAGACCCTGATGCCAGAGCACGCAGGGCCTCATGAATAAGACAACCATATCCTGTATCTTCCAACGGGGACTCTTGTGAGGATGACAAGGGCACCAACCTCGTGGTACGCTGACACAACAGAACAAACCAATTTGGTTTATAGGCAAGCTTGGCAGAGGAGGATGTATGTCCACCCTGCTTTGCAGCCACTTCAAAGAGTATTTACTTTGTCCCAAGAACAATGGGAAGCCATTGACGTGTTTTCAGCAAAGAGGATGACATAATCACATCTGGTTTTTAGAAAGGTGCGGAAAGGGTAGGCCAGTGAGACAGAGAGGAAGCAGGGAGACAGGACCAGAGACTACTGGTCCGGAGAGGGTTAGTGGAGTTGAACAAGGGTCCTCTCAGTGAGGATGGGACATGGTGGCTAAGAGCAGGCTCTAGAGCCAAACTCAAATCCAGACTCTGCTTATTAGTCATGTGACCTGGCAAGTCAGTTCACTTCTCTGGGCCTCAGTTTCCTCCTCTATAAAATGGGTGTTAAAAAAGCATCTTTCTCATAGGGTGAGGATTAAATGAGTTAGTATATATCAATCACTTAGAATAGCACGTGGCATATGATAGGTGCTACATACACGTTAGCTATAATTATTTAGGAAGCACTATAGGATTTGGCCACGGAGAGAAAATGAGGGTGAAGGAATGTTTGGGAACACAGAGGAAGACGCCCCAAGAATTGATCACTGCTCGGTGGAATTTGGGAGATTCACAGTTAAGGGGTGAAAAGGATCAAAGACAGAAAGTTTTATGAGGAAAGGCTGAGATGCAGCATTAAGGAGTGAAGCCAGGACCTAAAGACCAACATTGAAGGCAAAAGCAGGTTCAGGCCTCTGGGTCAAGCAAACATTTCTATGATATGCTAGGCACTGTTTTAACTTCTTTGCATAGGTTAACTTATTTAATACTCACCCTAAGAAGTAGTATATTATCATCTTCACCTTGTAAATGAAGAAACAGGAACAGAGAGGTCAAGTGACTTATCTAAAGTGCACGGCTAAGGTGGGACACAATGGCTCATGCCTGTAATCCCAGCACTTTGGGAGGCTAAGACCAGAAGTTCAAGACCCATCTGGGCAATATAGCAAGACCCCATCTCTACAAAAAAATTTAAAATTAGCCGGGTGTGGTGGTGTCTGCCTGTGGTCCTAACCACTCAGGAGGCTGAGGTGGGAGGATCACTTGATCCCAGGAATTGGAGGCTGCAGTGAGCTATGATTGCACCACTGAACTCTGGCCCCAGCAACAGAGTGAGATCCTGTCTCAAACAAAACAAAATAAGACAAAACAACGAAAACGATATACAGCTAGTAGGTAGCAGAGCCAAGACTGGAGCCCAGGCAGGCTGGTTTCAAAGTCCACACTCTTTATTAACTTGCAAGACCACAAACCTGAACCTATGCATTTCACTCTGCTCTCATCCACAAACTACCACTGAAAGTATCAGAAGGAATTGTTTAAAAATGGGACAAAATCTATTTCAGCCCAGAAACCAGGGAAAGGTACCAAGCAAATGCCAGAAATGCTTTTCAATAGATAGAAACAGTGAGACTGGAATTGTGAGAAGGACGGCCTGGCCGGGTTCTTCTTACCCTATCTCCAATTTAAAAAAAATTAGAGTGGTAACTGGGCATGGTGGCTCATGCCTGTGCAGTCCCAGCACTTTGGGAGGCCAAGATGGGAGGACTGCTTGAGCCCAAGAGTTTGAGACCAGCCTGGGCAACATGATGAAACCCCATCTCTACAAAAAAATTAAAAAATCAGCCAGGCGTAGTGGCACATGCCTGTAGCCCCAGCCAGTTGGGAGACTGAGGCAGGAGGATCACTTAAGCCTGGGAAGCAGAGGCTGTGGTGAGCCATGATGGTACCATTGCACTCGTAGGCGACACAGTGAGACCTTGTCTCAAAAAGAAAAAAAAAATCGAGTGGCAAGGTCTGACTGAGGGAGTAGGTAATTGACCAAATATAAGTGAAGGTGAGTCTAACAGGAGCCTATGAAGTCACTGGCAGCAGCAGGCACTTGAGCAATGTTTAAAATGATGAATCGTCCTCCCAAAACCTGCAGGAGAAGCAAGTGGCTTCCACGCTCACCTGCAGATCTCACTGGACACGAAGAGGGTGCTAAAGGACAGCAGGGGGTGCTATAGCCACTGACTCCTAACTTAGGATATGTCCCAGCCAATTTAGACCTCAGACACCAAGAGAGAAAAAAGACTTCTGCATTCTTTTAAAGCTCCCTGCCTTGGACTATTGCACACTCTCTACTCTCCAAAGAAAGCCCATTTGACTAAATTTACATTTTCCCTTCTCCCCTCAGATGTGGGGTGGGGGAGACCTTCCACTGACAGTCCCCACCTATGAATGCAGAAGTTGTAAACCGGAGGTTCACAGAAGGAATCCAGTCCAAAAATGTGTTTAAAATACACCACAGTTGTAATTCTTGAATTATCTGTCAAAATCTAAATTTAGGGGATTTCAGGTTTCTCTGGAAAAAAATGGGAAAACTTAGACCTTCGTCCTTTAAACAGCAGGAATTAGGAAACGGAGCTGAATGCCGCTGCCCCTTTCAGATAGGGTGTTCACGGGCCAATGGGACATGCCTGTGGTCACACACGTCACTCATTCACCCACCTACCTGGCCCCTGCTGGCTCTGAAGCTGGACATCCTGATGAACAGGATGCTATGTGTCCTTTCAATATCATGTGGCCACACACACACACATATGAAAGAAACCAGCCAGACACAAGAGACAGTCTACTCTATAATTCTGTTTTTTGGGTTTTGTTTGAGATGGAGTCTTGCTCTGTCACCCAGGCTAGAGTGCAATAGCATGATCTCGGCTCACTGCAACCTCAAGTGATTCTCTGCCTCAGCCTCCCAAGTAGCTGGGATTACAGATGTGCACCACCATGCCCGGTTAATTTTTGTATTTTTAGCAGGGACGGGGTTCTGCCATATTGGTCAGGCTGGTCTCGAACTCCTGACCTCAAGTGATCCCCCCTAACTCGGCCTCCCAAAGTGCTGGGATTACAGACGTGAGCCACCGGGCCCAGCCTAGTTTTGTTTTTTAAGTGCTCTAAAGCAGGCAAACTGTTTTCCATAGTATCTGCACCATTTTGTATTCTGCCAACAGTGTACAAGGGTTCCAATCTCTCCATATCTTTGCCAACACTTGTCTTTTTAAAAAAAATAATAGGCCAGGCGTGGTGGCTCATACCTGTAATCCCAGCACTCTGGGAAGCTGAGGCAGCAGAATCGCTTGAACCCGGGAGGTGGAGGTTGCAGTGAGCCAGGATCACGCCATTGCACTCCAGCCTGGGCAACAGAGCAAGACTCCATCTCAAAAAAATAATAATAATCATCCTAACAAGTGTGAGGTAATATCTCATTGTGGTTTTGATTTGCATTTGCCTGGTGATTAATGATGTTTAGCTTTTTAAATTTTCATATGCCTTTTGGTCATTTGTATGTCTTCCTCGGACAACTGCCTATTCAAGTCCTTAGCCCGTGTGAAGGTTCCTCTAAACATTAAAAATAGAACTACCATATGATTCAGCACTCTCACCTCTGGGTTTTACCCAAACGAATTGAAATTAACATCCTGAAGAAATGTTAGCAGTTCCATGTTCACTGCAGCACTCTTCACAACAGCTAAACGTGGAAGCAACTAGGTGTCCACTGATGAACAAATGGATAACGAAAATGTGTTTATGCATATGATGGAATATTTTTCAGCCCTCCAAAAAGAAGGAAGTTCTGCAATGAGACAACATAGATGAACCCTGAGGACATTATGGTAAATGAAAAACACTAGTCACAGGAAAACAAATACTAGATGATTCCACTTATGTAAAGTAACAAAAATAGTCAAATTGATAGAGAATCAGAGTGAAAGGGTGGTGGCTACAACCTGGAAGAAGGGCGAAATGGGGAATTACTCACCAATGGGCATCAAGTTTTAGTAAAGCAAGATGAATAAGCCCCAGAGATCTGCTGTCTCGTATTGCATCCATCATCAGCAATGATGCATTTTACACTTAAAACTTTGTTAAGAGGGTAGATTTCATGTTACGTGTTCATTCCAAAATAAAATAAAAGAGATCACTGGGGGTGGGGGGAAAAGCAGGCAAAGGATTGCTGGTCTGGTAGTGGTTATTTTGATGGATGGGGAGGGATGTGTAGAGATTAGAAAGAGCACAAAAGGGCTTCTGGGGCTCTGCTTACAAAGAAAAATTCACTGCGTGAGAATTCATCAAGCTGGACACTTTTCCAGTACAATAAACAGTTGTCAAAAACTGTGTGACCAGTCCAGACTAAAACCAGCACCTTTGATTCCAAATTCTAAACTCCTAGAAGAGACCATTTGATTGATCCTATTTGGGAGAGATGTCCACATGCATCTGGACCAAATCAGGCCAAGGCTGTACGGTCACAGACCTTGGGCAGTGCATATCTGGAAAGGCACCTCTCAGGGAAGAAAGTTGCCTGCTTCAGGAACGTTTGTGCAGGTACACAGGGTTGAGGTTTACCAGGCAGTTTGAGGTACTAGGTAAGAGCATAGCCCTGCGGGCCAGACGGCCTAGGGCTGGACCTCTCACTAGTGACCTTGAGCAAGTCATTTAGTCTCTGAGTACTTCAGTTTCCTCATCTATGAAATGGAATAATGATAACCTATCTCACAGGGTGTAATGAAGAATGAAGAATTATTATATGTGAAGTGTTTAGGACAGAATTCTATCTATAAATGCTGGCTCTTAGATTTTTTTTTTTTTTGAAAAAGAATACCAAGACATCCTAGAATCCTAGACCACTGGAGGTGGGGGAGCCCTCATGAGGGCATGAACCTCGTGAACACAAAAGAGCAGAGACAGAAAGAAGACTAGGAAATGTGAGGTCTCTTGAGTCCAGAGCCAGGGCCTTTCGCATCCTTTCTGGCTGCCTCCCTCCAAGGTCATCTGCCTTTTGATTTCTCCATTTGCCCCCAGGCCTGTAGGCTCCAGAAATTAAAGTCTTCTGGGAAATTGTGAGGCTGGTCCTGCCTCCCAACTAGGAGAAGCCACAATAATTTATAGATGGGACGCATCAGCTTCATTCAAGTCCCAGCAGCTCGCCTCTTTGTGCACGGTTGGTTTCTGTTCTCTGGCCTTCCAGCATCATGGATATGCTTCTTCCTCCACAGCATGCAGCTCTGTGTCTTCGTGACAGTGAGGGACAAAGGGATGTTTGGAAGCAATTCATTCTGACCTTTACAGGCGGGTTCTGCATTGCAGAAGCAGTCAGCCCGTGGCAAATGAGAGCAGAAGAATCATGCAGAATTCACTTGACAATCAAGAGAACTGCATTTTATCACATTACCATCATTTTATCAGCCCCTCTCTCCAACCAGCCCATGGGAGATGCCTTTCCATTTTGCAGAAAGCAAGATAAATGCATGCAATGCCAAAAATAAGGATGGACTTTTGAAATGCACAATCTAAGACTTGAAAGGATCACTGGTGGCAATAATATTAACTAGGATGTCCTATGTGCCAGTCATGGCATGAAGCTCTTACCATCTAGGTTAACTCATTTAATCCTCACGTGGACCCTATGAGGTGGGTGCCATTTTTTCCTCTTTTTATAGATGAGGAAACTGAAGCAGGGAGGTTAGGTAACTAGCCCAAGATTATCAGCTAGTTAGTGGCCAACCTGGAATTCAAACTCAGTCATTCTGGTTTCAGAGCCTTTATACATATTGCCTTACATTGCCTTCTAAACCCAGCTACCCATCAGAATTACCCAAGAATTTTTTAACACACGGATTACCAGGTCCCGATCTGTATCTCTTCAGGTGAAGCCTGTCATCCAATCTCTCTGCAATCTGCAATGTAGCATTTAGAAATTGTAGCAAACACGTTGTTTCAATCGGCCCAACATCTACGCTTTCTTCACCCTCCCGCTCCCCGTATCAGTACTTCGATTCTCCTTTGAAAAGCCATCCTACCCCCACAGCATTTAGTCTTTGAAAGAACATTTTAAAAGCCCAACCCAAGAGTTTGTTAGGCAACTTGAGCTCGGCCAAATAACCTCTCTCCTTCTGGAATTTGAATTTAGGCTGAAAGTAACACAAGAACCAAAATCAGATAGAGCTGGTCTGGTTGTTCAAGTTTTCTTTCAATGCTCTGAAGGATGCCACATCTTTTCCAATGAATTCCTTTCCAACTTACGTTAACCAAAGACGGTTTCTGTTGCATGCAACAAAACAACAAAAGCTAGTAGAAACCACCAACATGGTAGAAACCCACATCTACCACAGCTATGCCCTCTACAGCATGCCTGGCAATCGAGCTTTACTATCCTTGGTTGGGGAGCTAATGTCATTATGTAGCAACCAGTTGGTCAGTATGAACTGTTCTTCTTTAGCCTGCACAGATGGACCTCAGTCCTAATTCTCCTTTAGAACTACACCACAAAAAATCTATACAAGAGCTCTTTGGACATTTGATGACAGTATAACCTCTGAGCTAGAGAGGCCAATCCTCGAGTATCTCCAGACTCCTTCTAAGGCATCCTCTTGGCATTTGGTAGCGCCCACGAGAACTTCTGTGTGGATGCAGAAGCTATGGACTGCAGTGTTATGTGAACAGGATGTGATTTCAGCAGGATGGTGCACTTTCAGATGTAGGCAGATAATAGATAAGTGAGAGAGGGAAGAAGGGAGGAAGGGAGGAAGGGAGGTGGAGACTATACCATTTAGACTAAATTGCCCCTGACATTACTTATCCTTGAGAGATGCAAATGGGTCTTTTGGTCTAGGTGATGGTCATCCCAAGAGAGATGTTCAACCCTCATCCCTCATTGTTGCTTCGCTCCCTGGCAGGAGCATTATTTTTGAAAGTTCACTGTGGATGTCCCCACTCGGGGTTACGTAAGACAGAACAAACCAGGCGTTGAGAAAAGTGCACTCGACTGTTATGTTGCTTTACTGAGCCAAGGAGACCAGATGACACCAAGAGGAGGAAGCAAGCCTTTGCCCTGAAGATCAAGGTGGTCTTCCTGCCACTCACACTGAGGCAGGGAACGGACAGGGCCTCGTTGGCAGAGCCAGGACTCCCCTTCTCTGGGGCCAAAAGTGAATTGAAGTCAAGACTTATCAGAGGCCAGAATCTTATTAGAAGCACCTGAAGATGCTCAGTCCAGGAACTAAGCTGACTCCCAGCTGATGGAGGACCTCAAGAGTAACCACATTTGGAAGGAACTGTAAGTGACTCCCGATTATGCCGGAACCACCACTCAAGTTTGGTCCTCACTGAACTAAGTGGGAAGCCTAAGTCTGCACTAGAGGTGAAGTGGCCCCAGAAACAAACAAAACTGGAGAAACCAGCTACAGAACATCCCAAAGTGACCTTCAGAGCTCTGCAGGTAACAAGTCTGGAATAAGACAGTGAACAGAATTGAGTATTCATGAAAATTTATTTAGGGAATGTGGCCTTTGGCTTTACATGTGTATATATTTTTATATTTTTAAATCTATCATACCTGACCTAACGTTTTGTCTGCTTTTTTTTTTTTCATTTAGCAATATGTTATAACTGCATTCCCAGGCCAATGGCATTTTAATCACTGTGACTTTTTATTAAAGTATAATTTACATACAGTAATGTACAGAGTTTAAGCATACAGTTTGACGAGTTTTGAAAAATGTGTACACCTGTATAGGCACCATCCCAGTCAAGACACAGAACATTCCCCTTATCCCCAGACACTGTGACACTGAATCACTGGCCAGCATTCCACCATATAAGTGTAATATATTTTACTTATATAAACTCTAATTGGTAGCAACTTGGGTCATTTTCAAATTTTTGATATTATAAATACTGATGCAATGAATATCACTCTAGATAAATCTCTTAGATCAAAAACGCGTTTAAAGCTCTCGATATGTATGGAAAATTTGCTCTTTAGAAAACATATACTAATTTGCCACTCACCAGTATTATATTAGTGTTCATGTTTTCTCCTTCCTTCTGTTTTATGTTTTTGTTTAGTTTTGTTTATTTGAGACAGAATCTCACTCTGTTGCCCAGGCTGGAGTGCAGTGGTGCAATCACAGCTCATTGCAGCCTCCACCTCCCAGGCTTAAGTGATCCTCCCACATCAGCCTCCTGAGTAGCTGGGACTATAGGTGCATGCCACCATGCCTCGCTAATTTTTTTTTTTTTTTTGTAGAGACTTGGTTTTGCCATGTTGCCCAGGCTGGTCTCAAACTCCTGAGCTCAAGTGATCTGCTGGGACACCTGCCCCTGTTAATGCTTTTTGTTTTGAGTCCTATTTCTTTTGACATTATTATTAAGACCATGTTTCATTTTTATATGTGTATTTTCACGATATACTTTTGTCCCTTTTATTTTTAAAACCTGTGCTTTAAGCATCTTTTATACACTGCCAAGAGTTGTACATTGCTCATCCAATCTCATAGTCTTTGCCTTTCAGTAGAGAATTTCAATCCATTTACATTGGTTGGGTAACATTCTGCTATCACTTCTACCGTCTAAATTTATGCTTTCCAGATTTCACGGTTCCTTGCTGGCATATTTTTATCTTTATTCCTATATTTTGTTATATTGATCATAATTTCCTTTGTTGTTTTATCTCCAGATTGTTTCCTCCACATTATTTGAACCAATAATGTCTGTGACAACAATAAAATAGCATTCACTATTTTATTTGGGATATGTTCATCTAGACTCATGTGTGAGACTGGCTTGTAGTTTACTTTTGATGCCAACTTTACTAGGTAACACCGGTTATTGTGGTTAAGCAGGCTTATAATAACTAGTTATTAATTTCATCAGCACATCAAAGTTTCTCCTTCACTCTTCTTATAACATACACTGCTCCTGGCTGAAAGGGATGCCATGGGATCCAGGTCTGAGGTTTTAAGAGTTCGTTCTCCCAGTGATAGAGAACCAACCCCATCAGAACCCTTTCTGAGATCAATTATGAATGCAGGGAAGATGGCTGGGTGCAGTGGCTCACACCGGTAATCCTAGCACTTTGAGAGGCCAAGACAGGCAGATCACTTGAGGTCAGGAGTTTGAGACCAGCCTGGCCAATATGCTGAAACCTCATCTCTACTGAAAATACAAAAATTAGCTGGGCGTGGTGGTGCACATCTGTAGTCCCAGCTACTTGGGAGGCTGAGGCAGGAGAATTGCTTGAACTCAGGAGGCGGAGGTTGCAGTGAGCTGAGATCGTACCACTGCACTCCAGCCTGGGCAACAGAGCGAGACTCTGTCTCAAAGAAAAAAAAAATGAATGCAGGAAGAAGGCTAATTCCTCCACTAGGGTTGCCATCTTTCCATGGGGTCAACTGTAACGATGTTTGCAGACATGTTCCATCTACAGCAGGAGCAAATGAGGCAAGACAAAGCAGATGCATCAGTCAGGGGCCCCACAGGAAACAGATGGCATACTCAAGTGAAGAGTGTTTAAGGAAGGTTCAATGAAAGGACTGTTTCTAAAGGTGTGGGCATGGTGTTGGGAAAGTATAAGGGACTGGAGGCTAGTAAGAGCCAGGGGACAAAGGAAGGGAGTAGCTCCTGGAACCCAGAAGGAGAGAATTATACAGAGAAGATTATCTGTAGAGGAGCAGCAAGCTATAGTCAAAAGGTAGAGTGAAGACGACTCCATAATAAACACTGACTAACTCGGGGAGGGTCTCACTCTTTCCCTCCCCAAGTCTCCTATTAGCCCCTCCCCTTGAGTCCAACCAGAGGTCAGGTCAGAGGGTAAGGGAGCCCCAGTTGAAGCAGTCACTATGGCTCAGTCTCTCAGAGAAAGCAGAGTGGATTGGAAGGGCAAACGAGGCATCTGGCACAGCAGATGAGGGTCAGTGTGGCAGACTGCACAATGGTGTCTCCCACCCCTGCACGCTCCTTGGTCGTATGACCTTGCTATTCTTCCCATCCAGAGATGAAGTTTGTTTCTCCACCCCCAAATCTGGTCTTGTCCATAACCACTGTGACACAAACAAAGGCTTAAAAAACACCTATGCTGGCCAGGCACGGTGGCTCACGCCTGTAATCCTAGCACTTTGGGAGGCTGAGGCAGGCAGAACGCTTGAGGTCAGGAGTTCAAAACCAGCTGGCCAACATGGTGAAACCCCGTCTCTACTAAAAATACAAAAATTAGCTAGGTGTGGTGGTGGGTGCCTATAATCCCAGCTACTCAGGAGGCTGAGGCAGGAGAATCACTTGTATCTGGGAGGGTTGCAGTGAGCCGAGATCACACCACTGCACTCTAGCCAGGGTAACAGAATGAGACTCCATTTCACACACACAAACACACACACACACACACACACACACACTCTGTGTTTTGGGATTTCCCTCTCTTGCCATGCTTGGAACCGTGAAACTAAGCTAGCCTGGTGGAGGAAAAGAAGACGCATGGAGGAAAAATGAAACGCCCGGATCGACAGCCTGCCAGCCCTCAGTCAATGTTAGCAAGGCTGTTCTAGGTAATCCAGCACCAGCCCAGCCACTAGCTGACCAAGACCCAGGACAGAGCCCAGCAGGGATCACCCGAATAAACCCAGGTCAGAAGAATCACCCAAGTAACCCACACAATCATGAGAAACCACAAATAACTGATGTTTCAAGCCACTAAATTTTGGAATGGTTTGTTACAGAGCAAAATAAAATAACTAACCAATAAAGCAGAAAATGGAAAAGCATCTTGCAAGTACCGGAGCTTCAGTTCTAGCCTTTGAGGTTCTTGGTCCTGAAGCTCTTACTCCACTCCCAACGTCCTTCTCAGGAGTCAATGGGCCCTCTTTTCCTACCGCTAATTTGAGCTAGATTTCTCTCACTTTCATTTAAAAAAAGTTGTAAAGCTTTATTTCTTCTTTGTAATCAGGTACAATTTTAAATGAACAGAAATTCTTCATTGCTCTAAAATTTAAGAAGTTTTACCCACGAAACATATTTGTCTGGGGTTTTACGAGAAGAAAAGGTCCTTGAATAATGTTTTCATTTCTTTCTTGGTTATTTGCCTATTCTGGTTTTCAATTTCTTTTTGTGACAAAATTGACAATTTTACGAGAAAATCATCCATTTCAACCAGATTTTCAAACATGTTCTTACTTATTTACATACTTTAATGTATACACACATTTAATACTTTCATTTCTGTTTTATCAAATCTTCAACATTTAACAAGTTTAACAAGTTTATGATTTTTAATCTATCTTATTGCAAAGTGAGACTTGATCAAAAGGATAAGGTCAACATTAGTGTCTACCATCTTTAATTGACCTGATTTAGTGATGGAATTAGGAGAGCACAGGACCTAACAGTGGGTTTTACTCAATAACTTGACTATAAATTGTAAGAAATTATTTCTAAAGCCATAAAATGTTGAAAAAAGTATCTTTAGACAAACCAGACAAAGAGTCCTTTTGTACTGCCTGCCCATAGCCCCTGTTCAATAAAGTTAGCTATTATTATTAGCTATTATTTCTTGGCAGGTCAGAGGGTAACCTGTATCCCTTATAGAGCAGGAGAGGCTCCTCCAGACATTAATAATGATTTTAAAACCATGTATTGAGTGCCTTCTTTGTGCCAGACACTATTCTAGGTGTGGTTCAAGCAGTCTCCTATTGAATAGTTACCAAAAAAAAAACGCTTTACTTAGGTATTATTTTCTCTATTTTAAAGATATAAACTAAGGGTCACAGAACTTAAAGTTATTTTCCCAAGGTCATTGGAGCAATACATAGCAGAGACCATCTGGAATTTGACACCAGCATTTTCTGGCTTCAAAGTTTGAGTTCTTTTCTTAGCACTGCATCACAGAATTTGAGGTTTGTGTGAAGTAATGGAAATGGAAACCGTAATCACCTCATAAGGGCATGCTCTGGGTGGAAGAATGTAGAGAATTATCAGTACATTCTTGATTATGGACCTAGGTGGAGCAATGGAAATGGCCTTAGCTACATGTACCAAGGGCTTACTATGCACTGTGCCAAGCGCTTTCATGTAAGGGCTTTGAAATTCATTTGTCTTTTGTTTGTGAACTTTTTCTCATTTTAAATATTTTTAAAATTATCACTATAAACCTATGTGGTTGGTACTAGCATCCTATTTTACATATGAGGAAACTAGGGCATAGAGAAGTCGAACGACATGCCCAAATTTTCCTAATGAGTATCTAGGCAGAATCAGGACTCAAATTCAGGTATGTCTGATTTCAGAGTCCATACTCTTAACCACCACTGACATGATCAATAAACCGCCACATTAACCACTTGTAGCTAGAGGTGGTTAAGTCCACTGGCAATTGAGGCAGGGAATAAATCAGGTGCATTCTTTTGATGAGGCCATCTACGACTCTGAGCCACACTATAACATGCAGATTTTTATAAAGTCAAGTGTGATGGTCTCCAGGGGTTCTGTTCTGCTGTGGCCTCTTGGGTTAACAGGATCTGCAATAGATTAACCATAGATACTTCCTCTCCAATGAGGCACTGGAATCTATTTTTCTACCACTTGAATCTGGACTTGGCCAGAGACTAGCTTTGTAGGACATTAGCAAACATGATACAAAGGCTTAAAAAGCACTGGGGGATGCTTTCTTGCTCTTCATGGAGCCTGGAAACCACCATGTGAACAAGCCAGAGCTAGCCAGTTGGATGGAGGATGAGGCCACATGGACGAGAGCCAAAGCACACAGGCCTACAACCTGCTTGTTGTCAGTCATGTGAAAAGGCCATCTTAGATCACCCACCCACTAGCCAACCAACCAGCTATCCACAGACACAGACAAGAACCCCTTAAACTGTGCCCAGGGAAAGTACCTCACTTGACTCACCCTAGTCCCAACCCTCAGAGACAACTCCTCTGTTTCTTGTTCTGAGATGTCACAGGAGGCTGTGTATGTGGTCAGTATTCCCAGTGCTGAATAACCTATAATGTCCATAAGTAATGCTTATGACAGTACCAGAGACCTGGTCTCTCTAAGAGGTACAAGAGACAGATGAATTGAGGATTTCCTACCTGGTGAGATCAAGAACAAGAAGGATGACTGTGGGTGACCAGGAGTATCATCCATGAACTCTGCCACGCTTTGTGGTCCTCCAATGGCAAGTGCCCATAAATGTTGTCTATTCTTATTGGTATTGAATGGTTAGCTCAGTAGCTAGGTTCACGGGACAGTGCCTGGTTCATAAAATCGCCTCAATGTGATATGATGTGAACATATCTGTAGGATATTGGCAACAGCACAAAGCTCTACTAATATCTATAATATTGCCTGGTTCAGACTGGGCTTGGAATAGCAAAGGGTAGAGGACGCATCCCAGCACATCCTTTATAGTGGATGGAGCCTTGTCCAAGGTCACTGCCTGCGTGTTTCTGCTTCGTGAACTTGCTGCACACCAGTTCCTCCAAGGTCATGCAGAAGGAGAGGGCACCCCTCCATACCTGCATGAGTATCAGGGGCAGCTAAAGGAGTCTGGCCAGGTGGGCAAGCAGGTGTGGCTAGGTCTTTAATCATGCCTCCAACCATGAGCAGAAAAAGGTCAATGAACTGAGTCAAGCCAGTTCAGGTGTCTGGACCAATTCATCATCCTTGGTGCCAACCGACCTTTTTGGAACTGTATCCAGAGATAGAATCATTTCAGGTAGGCTGCCAAATCCTATGCATGCTGGCTGCAGGGAGTACTTCCTGCTCTCCTCATGCTCAAGGCAATGAATGGCTGCACTCCTTCATTCATACAGAGAGGGGTCTCATGACACTTACAGAGCCTCCACACTTCTAGGAAGGACTGCCAGGTGGCAGACAGAGAACCTGCTCATTCTTCACCCTTTCCTGGTCTGTCTGACAAGACACCTGTCCTTGCTGGCTGCCCAGCATGTGTGCACTGTTACTCATTGTCATTGTCATCATCATCATCATCACATGTATAGCTCTTGCCATGCACCAGACACTGTCCTAAGTGCTTTTACAGATATCTATGTATTTGATACTCCTAACAATGCTATCAAGTAGAAACTATTATTTTACTCATTTTTTAGCTGAGGAATCTAAGGCATAAATGGGTTTAAGTAATTTGTCCAAGGTCACACAGATCTGAGGCTAGGAATGCTGGCTCCATAATCTGTGATTTTACCCAGGACACAATACTGTTTCTCTAGCTTTCCTCGGAGAAACTACCTCTTCCCCACTCTCAATCCATGGAATGGGCACACAGGCCCTCATCTACAGGTGTAGGCACAATGTATTAGTCAGGGTTCTCCAGAGAAAAAAAAACCAATAACGTGAATTGGTGTACATAATTATGGAAGCCAAGAAGTCCTACAGTCTTCCATCTGCAAGCCAGAGAACCAAGAAAGCCAGGGGTATAGTTTAATCCAATGTTTGAAATCTGAGCCCAAAGACCTGAGAACCATAGGTGCCAATGGAGTAGGTCCTGGTCCGGGTCTGAAGGACTGAGAACCTGGAGCACCAACATCCAAGGGAGGGAAAAAATTAATGTTCCAGCTCAAAAAGAGACAGTGCATTTACCCTTCCTCTGACTTTTTGTTCTATTTGAGTCCTCAACAGATTAGATGGTGCCTGCCTATGTCAATGAAGGCAATTTTTCTACTTAGTCTACTGATTCAAATGATAATTTCTTCTGAAAACACCCTCACAGACATGCCCAGAAATCATGTATTACCAGCTATCTGGGCACCCCTTAGACCAGTTAAGGTTAACTGCATGTGCAAAATTAACCATCACAAGTCCACCGTTTCTCAGCTTGGCATCCATACACACCTTCTTAAAGAACCTCCAAATAAAGAATAACAAGGACATAATTCCACCTGATGTGATACAATTAGACTTTGTACAACTGAAAATGCAATAATCCCCTCCCCAGAAAAGGAGATGAAGTCCTTGAGTAATGATTCCTCTTGTCTTGGTATCCTATAACTTAAATACTAAGACACAAAATTAACAATACTTAAATACTGATATAAAGTCAATACATCTTACGTTACATGATAAAGAACTAAAAGAGCAAAGAAAACAAAGATATTTGCTTACCATATGTATATATACACACAAACATATCCATAACAAAATAATGCCAATAATCATGCCAATCACAGTCCTTGTTTCTGTAACTGGTCACATGGTCATAGCTGGTATTTGTAACTACTTTCTTCTATTACCTATTCTGTATTCCCTTTACCTTCAGTGGGCACCTCAGCTGGTGGTGGTTCCTTACCTGGCAGGGTGACCCAAACCTTCATTCTTAAAGGGTCTGGGCCATTCATAGTTTTGCCTGTATTGAGTTGTAGTTTTTCATTGATCTTAATCACAGGTCATGGTAATACTAAGAGATGCCTTTAGGGAGCTCCTGTATCCAGACACATTTTTCCTTTTCTCCATTGTAGAGTAGTGTCCAATCTCCCCTTAGTAGTCCAGATCAATCACTCCAGCCAACTTCCTAACTTCCTTCTTGGCCTGTTAACTCAGAGGCATGGGAACCCCAAAGTGGCTGGGTGGCAGTCTTAACTATCAATAGAATCATTGTTCTGTCTCCTGCTGAAAGTATTCCTCCCTCTGGAACTAAGACCTCCACGCTGGGAGAGCATAAAGTCATGGGAAAAGAAAACAAAAGTTTTGCTGGTGGTAAAATTACTAGGGGTAATAATGAGTGGTACCATTCCCATTCCACTTCCTTGATTCCCAGATTCATAAATTTATGGCTATCAGAGAAAAAGCACCATATGCTAGATGCTGATTCAGAGCATATATAGCCTTCTGGAGAATCTCACCTAGGCATGCAAGGTGTTGCTACCTAGCTGGCAACATAACTGAGTCTTCAAAAGGCCATTCCACCATTCTATCAAGCCAGCTGCTTCAGAATGATGGGGAACATGGTAAGACCAGTGAATTCCATGAGTGTGAGTTCATTGCCCACCTCTTTGGCTTTGAAGTGATTTCTTTGATCAAACACAATGCTGTGTGGAATTTCATAACAGTGAATAAAGCATGCTCTAAGTCCATGAATGGCAGTTTCAGTAGAAGCACTGTATGCAGGGAAGGCAAATCTGTATCCAGCATGTCTATTTCCATAAGGATAAAATGCTGCCTCTTCCATAATGGAAGGGGTCCAATGTAATCAACCTGCCACCAGGTAGCTGGCTGATAACCCCTAGGCATGGTGCCATACCAGGAACTCAGTGTTGGTCTCTGCTGCTGGCAGATTGAGCACTCAGCGGTGGCCGTAGGCAGGTCGGCCTTGGTGAGTGGAAGTCTATGCTGCTGAGCCCATGCATAATCTCCATCCCTGCCACCATGGCCACTTTGTTCATGAGCCCATTGTGTGATGACAGGGTGTCTGGGGTAAGAGGCTGCCTGGTATCCAAATAACGGGTCATCCTATCCAGTCAATTATTAAAATCCTCCTCTGCTGAGGTCACCCTTTGGTAAGCATTCACCTGGGACACAAATATTTTCATGTTTATTGCCCACTCAGAGATGTCTATCCACACACCTCATCCCCACACTTTTTTGTCACAAATTTTTTCAATCATATTCCTTCCAAGTCCCTGCCCATCCAGTCAAATAATTGGCTACAGCCCATGAATCAGGATATAGTCACATGTATGGCCACTTCTCCTCCCAAGTAAAGTGCACAACCAGGTGCACTGCTCAAATTTCTGTCCACCAAGAAGATTTCCCTTCACTATTATCCCTCAGGGATGTCCTGAAGTGACTACAGTGCTGTAGCTGTCCACTTCTGGGTGATGTCTGCACACCGCGCAGAAACATCTGTAAACTGGGTCCTAGTCTTCCCTTCCTCTGTCAACTGATCATAGGGAACTAACTCCTCATGAGCCCAAAGGTGCAAGTTGGGAGAGAGAAGGCAGGGTAGCAAGAGTGGGGAGCATGGGCATCCAGGCCATTTCTTCATGTATCGTACTTATGCCTTTAGAGCCTGCCCAGGATTGATCACATACATACCACTTCCATTTGATGATGAAGTGCTGCTGTGCATGCCCAACTTTATGGCTTGGTGGTTTAGATAAGACCCAGTTAATGAAGAGCAATTCAGGTCATATGGCAATTTAGTGGCCCATGGTCAAATCGTCGGTTTCCACGAAGGCCCAGTAGCAGGCCAAGAGCTGTCTCTTAACAGGAAACTAGTTCTCTGTGGATTATGGCAGGACCATATTCCAAAATCTTAAATGCTTGTGCTGCAATTCACCTATAGAGGCTTGCCAAAGGCCCCACACAGTATCTCTCTCTGCCACTAACCAACCACCATTGGATTTGCTGGGTCATATGGCCCAAGTGGCAAAGCAGCTTGCACAGCAGTCTGGACCTGTTGCAGAGCCTTCTACTGTTCTGGGCCCTACTGAAAACCAGAAGCTCTTGGGGTCCCTTCGTGAGTAGGCCAGTATGACACACTCAAATGAGGAATGTGTTGCCTCCAAAATCCAAGTAGGCCCAGTAGGCCATCTGTCTCCTTCTTGGATGTAGAAGGGTCCAGATGCAACAACTTATCCTTTACGTTAGAAGGGGTATCTTAACACGTTACACACCACTGACCCCTAGAAATTTCACTGAGGAAGAAGGTCCCTAAATTTTAGTTGGATTTATTTCCCATCCTCTAACACACAAATGTCTTACCAATGTCTAGAGTAGTTGCTACTTCTCATTCACTAGGACAAATCAGCATAATGTCATCAATGTAAAGGACCACTGTCATAGCTTGTGGAAGGAAAAAATGATCAAGATCCCTGCAAACTAAATTATGACATAGGACTGAAGAGTTGATATACTCCTGAAGTAGGACAGTGAAGGTGTATTGCTAGCCTTACCAGCTGCAATAAAACTGCTCTGGTGGGTCTTATGGACAGAGATGGAGAAAAAGGCATTTGATAAATCAACAGCTACATACTAGCTACCAGAGGATGTATTAATTTGCTCAACCAATGAAACCACATTTGATACAGCAGCTACACTTGGAGTGATCACTTGGTTAAGCTTATGATTATCCACTGACATTCTTCTAGATTCATCGTCTTCTGCAGAAGCCAAATAAGAGAGCTGAATGAGGGATATGGTGGGAATCACTACCTCTGCGTCTTTCAAGTCATTGATGATGGCACTGATCTCTGCTATCCCTCTAAGGATGTAGTATTGCTCTTGGTTGGCTGTTTTCCCAGGTTGGGGCAGTTCTAATGGCTTCCTCTTGGCTTCGCCCATCATAGTAGGCCTCATTCTACAGGTCAAAGAACCAGTATGGGGATTCTGCCAACTGCTAAGTATGTCTATTCTAATTATCCATTCTGGAACTGGGGAAATAACTGCAGGATGGGTTTGGGGACCCACTGGATCCACTGTAAGACAGACCTGAGCTAAAATTCCATTGATCACCTGACCACCATAAGCCCCTATTCTGACTGGAGGGCCAAGTGACATTTTAGGTCTCCTAGAATCAGTGTCAGTTCAGAACTAGTGTTCAGTAGTCCCCAAAAGGTCTGATCATTTCCTTTTCTCCAGTGCACAGTTATCCTGATAAAAAGCAGTAGGTCCCTTCGGGGAAGGCTGGGAGAAAGATTAACAGATAAACTTTTAGCAGTATAATCGCTTTCTCAAGGAAACTTTACCTCCCTTTCATTCAAAGGGTTCTGGGTCTATAAACTGGCTCAAGTCTGGGAATGGATTGAGGGGCTATGATTCTCTGTTTTTATGATTCAAGTTAGACTTCTGTTCACTTCACCTAGAATTTTTCTGCTCATACAGATCAAGTAAGAATTCAGTAGGCTTCCCACCTATTTCACTTCTAGCAACACCATGATTAGGCAGTGCCATAGGTATGCATGAGTCAGGTTATTCTGATTGTTGGTTTAACTCTGCGATCCATTAAGGTAACCGCACCCACCTTGCCTTTAACAGTTGAGTGCCACCAAATGGCCCCTGATACTCCAGGACCCAATTATTCCCATTGCATTTAAGTTTTCCAATTAAGTGGCTGTGGTTCCCATAGTAAGGTTTGGTCTATAGAGAAGAGGGATCACAGAACTCTTAAAGGGTGCTGGGGCTCCCCTCACAAATTTATTTCTCAAACTATTGAGAGAGACATACCTTTCTGAAAGGTATGTCTGACCTTCCCAGCATGGGTGAGCAGGTATTAAATGACAAATCCACTCTAGCATTCTAATCTCCCTAAGCCTTTGAATCGTTTCCTCTACATTAAACCAGGGGAGGTCAGGCATCTCCAACTCACTCATGATAGGCCATCTTTTAATCCATGTTTCAGCCAACCAGCTAAACTGTTAGAGCTCTTCCTAACTCCTTAAGCTGGAACATTACATTCAGAATCTCTGCTTAGTGAACTTCTATCAATAAATTCCGCCTGATCCAACTTCATGTTACTTCCACCATTATCCTACCCCCTTAATATCATTCCTATGCATATTCCCTATGGTTCTGCTTGTATAAATTAGAAACTCAAATAGTTCTTTTGGGGTATAGCATACCTCCCCATGAGTCACACTGTGCATCTCACCTTTAGGAGTCTGCTAGGACTTGAAGGGGTGGTGGGATTGGATGCTGAGAAGAATCAGCATTGTCTGGCATGGCAACTGCCTCAGGGAAAGCCATTACTGTCTCCTAGGACAATGCAGGGTTAGTTCCCTTAGACAAGGTGGAAAGGCCAATGCCACCCTGAGTGGGGATGACACTTTTGCTGGAGGTAAGGAGGCTACTTCCACTGGTAAAAAAGACTTGTCAGAATTTAGGGGCTCAATGTCCCCAGCTTCAGCAGGGTCTTCATGAGAGTCTTCCCACCTTATGGGATCCCACTTTTTTCTGATCAATGCCCTTGCCCTTGCTTTTACAGCAGACACCCTGTGTGGTGGGGAGTCCAATTTGCATTATAATTCAGCCAATTGCAGGAGGAAGTTGTGCATTTAATTTTCAGAAATTTCAGCCCTGCAGCTACAGGCTAGAAGGCTCTCCTTCAGGGCACACCTAGAAGCTCTTAGATCGTTTATGAAACACTTTGAGCTGGGAATTCAAATCCCTGAGCTCATCTTTTTCTTTCTCCACTTTGTCCAGAGACATTAGGAGCAAGTAATTATATGCCTTAGTTTTCCAAAAGTGTTTGGGTATCATATATCGAATCACTTGGCTCCTTGCTTCTTATAAATGGTTGATTAGGAGTATCCAATGCAGATGATTTGTGTATCTCTATAAACAGATCATGCCATGGACCATCCAGGCTCTCTTTACTACTAGAAATAGGGTAATCAGCATTCTTAAATCTAATCAGATTTGGCAGCCAATTGCCAAATCTCCAAAACCAATTCAGAAAACCCATCCTTAAAATTTTCTTCCTCTATACACTCTTAGTACCAAAATTTTCTGTCCTAGTCCCTTCTGGCTGCTGTAACAAAATACCAAAACCTGAGTGGTTTTTAAATGATAAACTTATTCCTCACAGTTCTGGAGGCTAGAAAGTACAAGATCAAGGCACTGGAAGATTCAGTCTCTGGTGAGAGCTCACTTTCTCATAGACAACCGTCTTCTCGTTGCAACCTCACATGGTGGAAGGGGTGAGGGATATCTCTGGGGTCTTTTTTATAGGGGCACTATCTCATTTATGAGGGTTCTTCCCCCATGAAGTGACCACCTCCCAAGGGGCCCACCTTCTAACACCATACCTTGGGTGTTAGGATTTCAGGATATAAGTTTGGAGAAACAAAACATTCACACCACAGCAGCATATACCCAGGCCTGGCCAATCAGCATAACCCATTCTTCTGGCAATATGTGATTTGTGGTCTAATGAGACTTTAGCTCTTGTTACTGCCCTGCAGCACTGATAAGATATAAGATTAAAGGTGTTGCAGCCACCATGCTCACATAGGAGACAAGCCTTCCTGAAAATAAAGTCAACACAGACAAAGGCTAAGCCAAGAAAGGGAGAAACAGGTTCTTGAGGACATTATTTAGAACTTTGATTCACTGTGCCTGAAGCCAGGTCAACCCTTAGGCCTTTTCAATTTCAAGGACCAAAAATTTTCCTTTTCATATAAGTCAGTTTGAGCTGAGTTTCTGTCTTAGGCAACAGAAACATTCAGTAGATAGATAGAAGATGGGAAACATCATCTTCCCGGCTGCAAGTTGAGTATCAAGTTTCAATCTGCATGAACACTCAGAGCTGCATACTGAGTAGGGCAGTCTCCCCAAACTCCCCTGCCTGTTTTGCTAGGGAGGAGAGAAGAAATTGCACTACAAGGGCTAGAGCATAGGATCTGAGAGAACATGACAAACAGTCTCAAACTTTGTCTCTGCAAACAGATTTTCAAGGACTTTGGTTGTTCCATGTTTCTTGGAGTTCTTAACCTCAATTACCACATTTTCCAAGCAAAGAATATTCAACATATGCTCTAGCATCTTTGTGTTGCTATGGCAACAGATATGCCCCCCCCCCCCAAACTCCCACCCCAGTTTGCAGCAAATTGGCAGATGACCATTTGCAGAAGACCAGCAGGAGCTAAAGAAATTCAATGACAGAAGATAGTCACTACTCACTTTGGGCAAGCTGTCAGCTGTCAAGTCTAAGTGGGTAACAGGACCAGTAATGGAGACAAAGCCAATGGGAGAAATTTCAAGCAGGGGAATCAAAGCAGAAACAAAGTAAGAGAACTAGAGGTGATGGCTGCATTGGGGTATGCCGAATGCAGTTCATTATTGGGCAGTGAAAGACTGTGCATGGTGGAAGCCTTCTCTAGGACAGTTTCAGCTGCATGTAAAAGAATGCTCCCAGGGTCAGGCATGGTGACTCACGCCTGTAATTCTAGCACTTTGGGAGGCCGAGGTAGGAGGAGGGCTTCAGCCCAGGAATTCAAGACCAGCCTGGGCAGCATAGGGAAAACCTATCTTTACAAAGAAATAAAAAATTAGCCAGCCAGGTGTGGTGGCATGCACTTGTAGACACAGCTACTTGGGAGGCAGAGGTGGGAGGGTTGCTTGAGCCAGGAAGGTTAAGCTGCAGTGAGTGAGACATGATCGTGCCATCACACTCCGGCCTGGGCAACAGAGCAAGATTCTGTCTCAAAAGAGAAAAAAAGCAAAAATAAAAAAGAAGGCTTCAAACAGTAAGACTTTGTTCAAAAACAAAGAAAAAGAAAAAAACCTTTTTCTTTTTTTTTTTTTTTGAGACAGAGTCTTGCTCTGTTGCCCAGGCTGCAGTGCAGTGGTGCGATCTCCGCTCACTGCAAGCTCCGCCTCCCAGGTTCACGCCGTTCTTCTGCCTCAGCCTCCCGAGTAGCTAGGACTACAGGCACCTGTCACCGCATCCAGCTAATTTTTTGTATTTTTAGTAGAGACAGGGTTTCATGATGTTAGCCAGGATGGTCTCAATCTCCTGACCTCATGATCTGTCAGCCTCGGCCTCCCAAAGTGCTGGGATTACAGGCATGAGCCACCGTGCCCAGCCAAAAAAAAAGCTTGTTATCCCATCTATCCAGCTTGGGGATAAAAGGACTGTGAGTGGTCTCAACAGCTCATCAGCATCATCATGGACCCACGGTTTTTTTAAGGTTTCCACTCTGCCATGATCAGGATGTCGGCAATGTGTCCCTCATTGACCCAAAAGGGTTGCCACAAATCCAAGCATTATATCCTTGCACAAAAATGCCCAAGAGGACAAGGGAAGGGGTGTCTCTCTCTTATCAGAAAGGAAAAATCTTTCCTAGACTCCTTCCCAGGTCTTCCTCTCAGTTCCCATTAGCAGGATTGGGTCACATCCTCATTCAGCAGCTACAAGAGAGCCAGGGAAAGCAAGTATCAGGCATTTTTAGCTTCCAGCATGAGAGGTAGCCTCTGCCAGAATGATGAAGGCTGTGAATGGCTGCTGGGCAGGCCAATAAACAATGTACCCTAAACTTTAAACACATTTGTACCAAAACTTTTGCCATATCCTTATATCACCCATACTGTCATTCACTTAATATTGTCCTCAAATCAATTTATCTTTTGTTTAACCTAAATACCTTTACTTAGGTAGGAAATTCTATATCCTTATCACAAATGCAAAACCACTACTAGATACGTTTTTCCCAATCCACATTAAAATCAATTTATAATGATTCAAACAAAAATTTTGTGCACATTTTACCTACAAGCATCTCTTGTCCCACTAGCAGCAGTCATACTTTGAGATTCATGGTAGCAGGATAAATTCATTTCCTCCTCATTCCTGGGCCCTGATATTAAGAACACCCTAACAAGCAGGGTGCACTGGCTCACGCCTGGAATCCCAACACTTTGGGAGGCCAAGGCAGGAGGATTGCTTGAGCCCAGGAATTTGAGACCAGCCTGGGCAACACGGAGAGACTTTGTCTCTTAAATAATAATAATAGGCCGGGCACGGTGACTCACACCTGTAATCCCAGCACTTTGGGAGGCCGAGGCGGGCGGATCACCAGGTCAGGAGATCGAGACCATCCTGGCTAACAAGGTGAAACTCCGTCTCTACTAAAAATACAAAACAAAAAATTAGCCGGGCATAGTGGCAGGTGCCTGTAGTCCCAGCTCCTTGGGAGGCTGAGGCAGGAGAATGGCATCAACCCAGGAGGCGGAGCTTGCAGTGAGCTGAGATTGCTCCACTGCACTCCAGCCTGGGCAACAGAGCAAGACTCCATCTCAAAAAATAATAATAATAATAATAAAAGAAAGAACACCCTAACAAAGTGCCATAACGTGCACTGCAAAGTACCACCGAAACTACCTTTTTGCAGCCACACTACCAAGTAGGCCCCTGCCTATCACCCTCCATGCTCCAGCTTTCAAAGTGAAGACATTAGCAAAATCACAGTAGACAAACTAGCTGGTTCCCTATCCAGCCACACCCCCTCTCAAAATGTTTTGTTTCATTTTGTTTTCCACTAAAAGGAAAACTGTCTCAAAAGCTATAGGGACCACCACATGCCTTAGAGTGAGATCTTCCGCACTTACTCGTCTAAGCATGCTCACTCACATTTAATCACAAGGCAGCATTGACTGTGGACAGAGAAAAGTGATCGATGCCCATTACTTACATCAGAGGCTGGACCCTTGTCAGCGCCAGGGCAGGAGAATGTGACAAATTCATGGCACCGCTTGTGCACCACAAAGCAGCAAACTGCAAAAGAGAAAATCAGGGTGGGAGGAAGGGAAGAAGGAAAGCGGAGAGGAGGAAGAGAGAGAAAGGGAGGAAGAGATCATTAAACTTGAACTTTACCAACAAGTAAAGCTTTTATGCCAAAATAAACAATACTGTCAGCTTCTGCAGCTTGTCCTTTGCTGAAGTCAAACTCTTGGGAACATAGATGCTTCATCTTGCATAGGAGTTAAACTTCTAAAGTTAGCTAGGGTTAGAAAGATTCCATATGCTCAAAATTACACTCCCTTGAAGATCCCTTAAAGTGCCTTGTCTTCTATTGATTTTGGAACAGAATGTTGTTTCTTGGATCAGGTGCCAGATGAAGTAGTTGGCTTGTGTTTAGGTGCATAACGCATAAGAAATATGTATCTTTAAATCCTAGAGTCACACTTAAGAGAGGTGTTCATATGATGAGAGTCATGCGGAAACAGAGGGAACAGGATGGTGGACTCATGCCCCATCTCACCAAAAGCAATGTCAATCTAATAGAAGAGTGGGAAAAATAGGCAGCAACATTTACATTGTCACTTTAGTAGTTTGCAAGCAAATAAATATATACACATATTTGAATTGGTGTGAATTTAATGCATCTATGGTATGGCTCCCCTATTTGGAGGTTACATCCCTCTGGGGGAGGTATAATGAAAGAATGTATACAAAATAAAACTTTTTTGTTGTTGTTGTTGTTGTTCAAATCATCTTTTACAGTCTTGGTGTTCAAATCTTGTTTTACAACCTCTAGACTGTGGGTTTCTGGAGGATGGGTGCCATGCTTCAGGGACCAGCTCAGAGCCTTTCTAAAGCGCATGCTTAGTAAATGAAAATAGAACAGAAAACCTCAAGGCCATCCCTAGTGACACAATGAGTCTAGGTGACAATCATCTATGGTTGCTAAGGTCACAAAAAGACACCACTTGCCTACAGAGGAAAGCTCACTTCACTACCTATGAAGTACACTTGTCAAATAATCAGACGTGATTGGTTCAAGTCTCTTGATGCAACTGCAGATTTACAGAAAATACAAGTGACAGAGGAACATATTAAATGACACCACAGGGATGCGATCAGCAAACACTACCCCCCCAACCCCACCCAAATACCCGGAATGTAGAAAACTACAAGGCAACCAATATGGTATCTTCAACAAATAAACTACAAGAGAGGACTGTAAGCGGGGAGAAAATAAGACGAGAAACGTATATTTTCGAAGGAATTTAAGAAACATTATCAACTAAATATTTTTTTATTTTACTTTAAGTTCTGGGATACACGTGCAGAACGTTCAGGTTTGTTACACAGGTATACATGTGCCATGTTGGTTTGCTGCATCTATCAACCTATATCAACTAAATTTAACATGTGGACCTTGTTTGGATTCTAATTGGAAAAAACCAATAGTTTAAAAAATTATAAGGCAATCAGGGAAATGGATATACTCACTTTCTGATGACATTAGGGAATTATTGTTACTGATATTAGGGAATTAAAAATATTTGGTGTGATAATGGTCTTGTTTTTTTTTTTGGTTATAGAATCCTTATCTTTGAGGATACATTAAAATCTTTATGGATAAAATAATTTAAAATAATTCAGTATGCCAAGGTGGGGATAGAAAGGGGAGGATTACAGATGAAAAAGAAATTGATCATGATGGGTCATTACTGAACTGGGTGATGCACACATGAGGATGCATTATACTAATCTGTTACTTTTATATATGTTTAATTTTTTCCACAATATAAAAAGTTTTCAACAGAGGAAGAGATAGAGAAGTAGAGAAAAGCGAAGTCATAAGAAATGGGAGTTGCAGGAGGGTTACAAGATTAAAATGTGCTGAGTCTTATATTCCTCAAAAGATTATAGATATTGAGAAATTGCATATAGGACATTGTAAGTTTAAATATACGTGTTAACAATTAAAGATTAAAAATAAGTATAGAAACCGGGTGTGGTGGCTCACATCTGTAATCCCAGCACTTTGGGATGCCAAGGCAGGAGGATCACTTGAGCCCAGGAGTTTGAGACCAACCTGCGCAACATAGTGAGACCCCATCTCTACAAAAAATAAAAGATTAGCCAGACATGGCGGTGCATGCCTGCAGTCCAGCTACTCCGGAGGCTGAGGTGGGAGGATCGCTTGAGCCCAGGAAGTTGGGGCTGCAGTGAGCCATGACTGCACCACTGCACTCCAGCCTGGGTGACATAATGAGACCCTGTTTCAAAAATAAATAAATAAATACATAAAAATATAAAAACTACTATGTATTCCTTTTAAACTACTAAAAGGGAAAACTGGACAAAGAAAGACAGTCCATGTACACTTCAAACAGCCTTCTTCATGCTCCAAAGTCATATAAATATTACTCTTTGGAGTTTTTTTTGTACTTTTATATGGCATCATTTCCACTTTAAACTGTTTGATCCGTGTGTAATTTCTTGGAATCTGATGTGAAATGGGAATCCAATTTGCCATTTTTTTCCAAAGAGGTAACCAATTGTCCCAGCATCCTTTATTGAATAATTCATCCCTTCCCCACTGATTTCAAATGCCAACTTTATTATATGTTTAATAATTATATATACTGGGGTCTGTCTTTGGGCCTTCTGTTCTGTGCCACTGATCTGTCTTCTAGTATAGCAATATGGGCTTTAATTATAGTAGCTCTGTAATATGTTATATCTTGGCAGGGCAAGTCCTCCCGCATTATCCTTATTTTCAACATTTTCTTGGCTATCACTGCACATTTATTCTTCCAAGTAAACTTTAGAATCAGTTTATCAAGATTTTAAAAATACCAATGGAATTTTTATTGGGATTGTATTCAGTCAACCCCCAGCCTCCAAAAAATGATTGGGACTTTGATTGAAATTGTGTTAAATTTAGAAATTAAATTCAAGATAATTGATGCCTTGACAACAATGAGTCTTTCCATCAGGAAATGATTGTCCCCTTGTTGAACTCTTATTTTCTCCATATAAGTCCTACACATTTTCCCTTTAGCATCATCTAAGGGATTCTTTTGTATGCTCTTGTAAATTTGACATGTCTTCATTTTGTTCCCCAACTGGTCATTGTTTAAAAATAGGAAAGCAAACAGCTGTGCGCAGTGGTTCACGCCTGTAATCCCGGCACTTTGGGAGGCTGAGGCAGGCAGATCACTTGAGGCCAGGAGTTTGAGACCAGCGTGGCCAACATGGTGAAACCCCGTCTCTACTAAAAATACAAAAATTAGCTGGGCGTGGTGGTAGGTGCCTGTAGTAGTCCCAGCTACTCAGAAGGCTGAGGCAGGAGATTGCTTGAACCCAGGAGGCGGAGTTTGAAGTGAGTCAATATCACACCACTGCACTCCAGCCTGGGCAACAGAGCGAGACTCCATCTCAAAACACAAAATAAACAAACAAACAAAAACAATAGGAAAGCAATAGATTGTTAGCATATTTATTTTAAAGCATTTTTTAAAAAACTCAAATAGCTTTTGTGGAGTTTTAGTTGCTTCCTTTGAGTTTTCCAGATAGAAAACCATATTACCCCAAATAATGTTTTTATTATTCTCTCTTTTCCCCTTGTCATAGTTCCATGTTTACCTTTCCCTTTTACTCAACATGAAAGTAAAGGGAGGACAGCATAGTCTCGCCCCATCCCCGAGCTTTCCCCAGCTTCACCTCCCTCTCCCTCTCTACACTTCAACCACAGAGGAAAGTTTTCCACCTCTACTCAAACTAACTTTTGGAATTTATATTTTCCTTGGAAATTATCCACAGTGTTCTTCTCAACATGTTTAAACTGTAGCATCTTATCTGGGATAATATTACACCTTTTCTCTTTCTTTCTTTCTTCATATTGCATTGTTGGTAGTCTCTCATTTTTTTCCAGAAGGTTGTGTTCTTTCTTGTCTATTTTTATCATTCTATCATGTTAAAGAAGCAGATTATGATTATATTTATCAACTCTACCTGGTTTTATTCTACTTTATTAATTGCTACTTTAACTTTTTTTGTTCGTGTGTCTGCGATTGTATTGCTTACCTGTATTTGTATTACTTATTGGTTGGGAATGTGAATTCTGGAGTCTGATGACCAGGTGTACATCCTGTGTCTATCATTTGCAAACTCTAAGACTAGGTACACTACCTCATCTTCCTATACTTCAGTTTCCTCTCTGGAAAATGACAGCGACAACAGGACCCATATCACAGTGGTGTTAGTCAGAACTAAATGAGTTATTCCACACTCAGAACCACGCCAACCATATCATGACTATTCTACAAATGTCAGCTAATATTATCCACTGTTCTTTTTTAAGCTTCTTGAATTGACTGCTCAATTAATTTATTCCCATTCCTCTTCATTAAAGATTTAAAGATGTTATGGCTGAAAACCTTTCTTTTAAGTACAGTTTTGACTGCATCCTATGTTTTATGTTTAGTCCCATCATCGTATCAAGTTTCTAAGTGGTCTATTAGTACAGTTTTAATTTATTCTTTGACCCAGAAATATTTAGGAAAGTACTTTCTCCCATTTTCAAGTAGTTGTTTTATTCTACAACCTTTCTTTCAAACATCCAAAATATCAGTTATTCTCTACAAAAAATACAAAAATTAGCCAGGTATGGTGGTGGGCCCCTGTAATCCCAGCTACCCAGGAGACCGAGGCAGGAGAATCACTGGAACCAGAGAGGTGGAGGCTGCAGTGAGCCAAGATCGCGCCACTGCACTCCAGTCTAAGCGACAGAGCGAGACTCTGTCTCAAAAAAAAGAAAAAAACTGTTATTATCTTATTCATCTTTATCCCCTTTGGAGACAGAAGGGGATAAAGATAGCTCATCTCTAGTCTCCTAGTGTCTACCACAATTCCTGGTACATAATTGATATTCAGTAAATAAATATTTGGTGAATGAATGAACCAAAAAATGAATATTATCAGTCATAGAAAAAGGAGAAAACATAACCAACTTCATGGTAGATGTAGCTCCTGGCTGATCCCCCGACATTCCACCAGCCTCGATATTTGTCAATCCAACCATTGACAAGGTCACTTTAGGTAGCCTTCCAATTACCTACAGAAATGAATAGTCCATCCCCACTGAGGCAGAATCAATAGGCCAAGTGAACCCCAGCATGATGTGCAGAGAAGCTGAGAGCAGACTTTGAAAAGCCTGATGAGCTTCTGGTGCAGGTAATTCCTTTACACAGTGTGTTTCTGAAAAGTTGTGCAAATCAAATTTCCCATTAACTGAAACACTTTGAAGAAAATAGTAGGGCTTCCTATTTAAAGAAATCAAATCCTTTTATGACACAAATAAACACCCCCTCATTTCTATTTGGCAAATTCAGAGTAAGACCAGTTTTTGTTTTTTGTTTTTTAAGAAGAGGCAACATTTACTGAGCTGCTGAAAAAAATGTACTAGACCCTACTTTCAAACAGGTACTCAGTTAAGAGCCCAGAATCTCCAGATGCTTCACAATTTATTCAATAACTCCTTGCTCTACAAAGGTTGAAAGCCTGCAGCCCTCTGACCCGTCTATAGCAAGTCTTTACTAGAACTACACAATGGGGTCTGAAACTCAAATGCCTAGGGGCCAGATGAGCAATGAAAATGTCTGATGGCCAGGTAGGGGACTGCACGCATGGCCTGTTTAAAAGGGGAAATTGCTACTCAGCTCCAGCAGAGAATGAAAAAGATGTCTCAGGCTCTATCCACCTCCCACCCTCCCTTATTACAGGCAAGATCAGAAAGGCCACCTGCAGCCGAGTGCAGTGGCTCACACCTATAACCAAAGCACTTTGGGAGGTCGAGGCAGGAGGATTGCTTGAGCCCAGGAGTTCAAGACCATCCTGGGCAACATGGCAAGACTCCATCTCTAAAAAATTAAAAAAATTAGCCAGGCATGGTGGTGTGCACCTGTGGTCCCAGCTACTTGGGAAACTGAGGTGGGGGGAATTTCTTGAACCTGGGAGGCTGGGAAATCAAGACTGCAGTGAGCTGTGTTAGCACCACTGTGCTCCAGCCTGGGCAACAGAGTGAGACCCTGACTCCAGAAAAAAAAGAAAAGAGAAGAGAAGGGGAAGGGAAGGGGAAGGGGAGGGGAAGGGGAAGGGAAAGGGAAAGGGAAAGGGAAGGGAAAGAGAATGGCAAGGGAAGGGAGAGGGAAGGGAGGGGAAAAGGAAGGGAGGGGAAAGGGAAGGGAGAGGGAAGGGAAAGGGAAGGAAAAGGAAAGGGAAGGGGAAGGGAAGGGGAAGGGGAAGGGAAGGGGAAGAGAAGGGGAAGAGAAAGGGAAAAAAGGGAAAAAAGGGAAGGGAAAGGGAATGGGAAGGGGAGGGAAAGGGAAGGAAAAGGGAAAGGGAAAGGGAAGGGAAGGGGAAGGGAAAGGGAAGGGGAGGGGAAGGGGAAGGGAAGCGGAAGGGGAAGGGGAGGGGAAGGGAAGGGGAAGGGAAGGGAAGGGGAAGGGAAGGGAAGGGAAGGGAAGGGAAGGGAAGGGAAGGGGAAGGAGAAGGGGAAGGGAAAGGGAAGGGAAGGGAAGGGAAGGGAAGGGAAGGGAAGGGAAGGGAAGGGGAAGGGAAGGGAAGGGAAAGGGAAGGGAAGGGAAGGGAAGGGGAAGGGAAGGGGAAGGGGAAGGGAAGGGAAGGGGAAGGGAAGGGGAAGGGAAGGGAAGGGGAAGGGAAGGGAAGGGGAAGGGAAGGGGAAGGGGAAGGGAAGGGGAAGGGGAAGGGAAGGGGAAGGGGAAGGGAAGGGGAAGGGGAAGGGGAAGGGAAGGGGAAGGGGAAGGGAAGGGGAAGGGGAAGGAAGGGGAAGGGAAGGGAAGGGGAAGGGAAAGGGAAGGGAAGGGAAAAGGAAGGGAAGGGGAAGGGGAAGGGAAGGGGAAGGGAAGGGGAAGGGGAAGGGAAGGGGAAGGGAAGGAGAAGGGGAAGGAAAGGGAAAGAGAAAGTGAAAGGGGAAGGGAAGGGGAAGGGAAGGGAAGGGGAAGGGAAGGAGAAGGGAAGGGAAAGGGAAAGGGAAAGGGAAAGGGAAAGGGGAAGGGAAGGGGAAGGGAAGGGGAAGGTGAAGGGAATGGGAAAGGGAAAGGGAAGGGGAGGGGGGGAGGGGAGGGGAGGGAAGGGAAGGGAAGGGAAGGGAAAGGGAATGGGAAGGAAAAGGAAAGGAAAGGAAAGGAAAGGAAAGGAAACAAGAAAGGCCACCTGCCAGCTCTGTAGGCAGAATAATGTTCCCACCCCCGACCCCTGACCACCTGACACCACCACCAGATATCCGAGTCCTAATCCTGGGACCTGTGAATATATTACTTACACAACAAATTCGATTTTGCAGATGGGATTAAATTAAGGATCTTGAGAAAGGGGGTTATACTAGATTATCTGGATGAGCCCAGTGTGATCACAGGGGTCCTTATAGGAGGGAGGGAAGAGACTCAGAGTCAGAGGATGAGACATGATGATGGAAGCAGAGGTTGGAGTCATGCCATTTCTGCAACGGAACGCAAGCCAAGGAATGTGGGTGGCCTCTAGAAAAGATAAGAAACAGATTGTCCCCTAGAGCCTCCAGAAGGAAGGCAGCCCTGCTGACACCTCGATTTCAGCCCCAGAAGACCCGCTGTTCAGAATGTTGATATCTAGAAGTATAAGATAATAAATGTGTGCCACTTTAGGCCAGGAAATTTGTGGTAATTTGTTACAGCAGCAATAAGAAACACTAGATCAGCAAGGATAAGAAATGCCTGGTTAATCCCAGATGGAAGGAGTAGACCGTAGCCAAAATCTCGGGTGACAGGGGCCCTCTCGGATGTTTCTGCCCCAGGAAAGGCACTGAGATCTCAACTCTGCTTCACACTGCACTTTACCCCTAACTCCCAAATTTTAGTGGTTTACTCTAACTACTAAAATTTACTCATTGCATTCCAAAGAGGACTAAATTAAATCATATCTCTCTCTCTCTCTCTCTCTCTCTCTCTCTATATATATATATATATATATATATATATATATATATCTGTGTAGAATCGATTCCCCTCTTGTACACAATTCTTACTGGGGTCTATAGTGGAAAACATTCTCAGGAAGCAATCTTTGCCCTTAAATCCATGTCAATCTGGGACAGAAATTCTAGCACTAGTTGCAGATATCTGTGGTGGGAGAAGAAATGAGAAGCCCATCATCTATCAGGAATTACAGGCTAAGTTTCTGGAAGCAGGTGGACCTTGGTTTGAATGCTCATTTTACCACCTATAAGCTGAAGGACATTAGCTCAGTGTCTCCACCTCTCTGAGCCTTATTTTATAATAGTACCTACTTATATAAGGTGGTTGTGCAGCCCAAATAATATAACACATGCAAACTGCTTGGTGGAAAAGGGCATTTGAATTGGAGCCACTGGCATGCAGACTTTGCTCTACAGCTGCTGGGAGAACCACTCTTTCCTCCTAGGTCAAAGCTGACCCACAGGCTTATCCGCATTAAACTCTGCCAAGTGCCCAAGATGAAGTGGGGTTCCCCCAGGCAATTTCCTAAACTGTTTCCATGATCAAAGACAGAAAGTTCTGGTCACCATTTCTGCCCAGTGGCTGGTCTCACTAGCACTAAGAAGAGTGACTCATAGGGTCATGCTGTTGAGTTAGCAAAGGGCTTTCATATCCGTGCTTAAACTGAGCCTCATCACGGTCTTCTGAAGAAGGTGCTATGATTCTCATTATATCTTTTATAGAGACAAAATCTTGCTCTGTCACCCAGGCTGGAGTGCAATGGTGCAATCACAGCTCACTGCAGCCGCAAACTCCTGGGCTCAAGTGAACTTCTGGCCTCAGCCTCCTGAGTAGATGGGACTACAGGCATGCATCACCATACCTGGATAATTTTTTAAGTTTTTTCTAGAGACGGGTTCTCACTATGTTGCCCAGGCTGGTCTCAAACTCCTGACCTCAAGCAATCCTCCTGCCTTGGGTCCTCATTATATTAACAGGGACACCGATGCTCAGAGAGAAGTGATTTGCCCAAGGTTGTTCAGCTAGTTCGTGTTAACACTTGTATTTGAAACCAGTTTGTCTTCCTCTAGAGCCCACACTCTCAACTCACACAGTGCAGTTACATGTGTGTTTGTCATTCATCTCACTGTTCCAGGAGAAAGCCTCCCCCACTTTCCTCACCCCCGCCATTCAGTCAGTTGCTAAATCCCACTGATTCTTCCTTCGCAACACCTTTTATGCCATATCTTCCTGTACATTCCCCCCTGACTCCCACAGCCTGTGATTCCCCCACAGGCATGGAATTTTACAATAAAGCCTTAACTGGTGTCCACAGAGATTGCAGTCAGCTTGATATCTCATCCCTATGAGCCCAAGTTTCCATAAACACAAAGGATCTAAGTCCACCGATGGCACATGAGTGCTACAAAATCTAAATGAGATGTCACGTGTGAATGCACAGCACCAGGGGACGGCACAAGGTATATTCTCAGTGAAGGTTCATTTATTTCCTTCCAGGATGGAGGGATTCGTGGTAAAAGCTCTGCAGGTGAGCTGCCTCGATTCTACACCGTGTGCCACTGTTGATTAGCTGCGTGACCTTGAATATGCCCATTGTCTTTGCTGTGTCTCATTTTCTAGGCTATAAAATGGGGACAATGATAGTACTTTCCTCATAGAGTTGTTATGAGGAATAAGTGAGTTATCTTAGCACAGTGTGTGGACACAGGAAGTGCCTAATAGATGCTAAGAAGTGTCAGTATTATCCCTACCTACTTCTGCTCACCCCGTGTGGCCTGTACATGCCTGGAAAAAAATCACCTTCTGAAGATTCAGCTTTGATATTATTTCCCTGCTCCAACACATCCACTGCTATTGCCTACATCGGCAGTGCCCAGTGTGGGAGCTACCAGTCATATGGAGCTATGTGAAAGTAAATTAATTAAATAAAATCTAAAATGCCAGTAAAAATCTTCATTCATGCCAGCTACTTTTCAAGTGCTTGATGCCACATGCGTCTGGAGACAACATCATTGGATAGTACAGATGTAAGAAATTTCCAGCACCATAGAAAGTCTTATTGGACAGCAGTAGCCTAAAGGTTAAAGTTCAAAATGCTTAGCCTGGCATCCACCCACAGTATACCCCACCATCTAACTTGACTCTCATCTCTTGTCACTCCACTGCCCCACACTCCGGCCAGGCGGCATAACCGTCCATTTCCATGATGTATTTTACACATTCCCTATTGTGCACATCTTTTCCACAAACAAATCAATACCCACAGCCCATCCCATGCAATCCACAAATGAAACTTAAAGCAGAGGAGCTTGGTTTTCCAGCCAGCAGATGGAGGGCCAGATTGGAATAGAAATGGCACGTTCCACAGGACACTTCAGCTCAGTATCCCTGCAGGACAGATGACAGTTCACTCATCCTACCTACCTTAACACAGGGATGACAAACGCAAATGCCTGCAGAGGCTAGGCCTGTGACTGAGTGATGCAAGGCTGGTGTGACACAGAAGGGAAGGGATACGGGGGGACTGGGCTGAACTGAAGGGCATATGCCCTTCCAAGGGACACTCAGCTCTAGCCAATAGTGGCCCTGGGTTCACTGGTCCAGAGTCATGAAATAGGATTTTTTTAAAAAGCTCTGTACAGGCCATCCAAATACATCTAAGGGCTGCCAGTTTATAAGCTCTCTTAGCTCGTCATTTGGCCTCAAATATTTCCAGCTTGGTTGTATGAATTTCTGTGTTAAAATATCCCCAATCTTAGAATGGAGATAAGACCACCAATTTCACATATGGTTGTGAAGGTGAGATCAGATTCACGTGCCTACCACGTGCCTGGCTTATACCTAATTCTTACTAAAAATGTGAATGAATGAATGAACGAATGAATGAATGAATGAATGAGCTCTTCTGGTCTCTCCCACACTCAGAAACCACTCATTGCAGCTGAGTAGAGGAGGGCAAGCAGAGACCACAAGCAGGGAGATGGTTTGTGTGAACCTGTGGGCAGCCGGCCCCAACACAGACAAGCTAGAGTTCAGGGGTCATCTTACAGCCCTGTCTGGCCAGCTTTCAGTACACAGTGAGCATTTATGCTTGTGGCTTCAAAATTCCAACATTACAAACGAGTATACAGTTGAGAATCACCGCTGTACTTCATCACTGGAGAGAACCGTTCTTTCCAGTCTCCTGTGTATCCTTCTAGAGACGTTCTCTGTATGTGCGACCACACGTGTGAGGCTATCTGTAGGTATGGACTGAGATATTCCCTACTTCATTTTTCTTTTTTTATCTAGGTCCCTGCTGTTTTGCCCATATACAATTCTACAGCACTACTTCTCAGTCCTAGCTCCCCAGGAGTCACCCAGGGAGCTTTTAAAATGAAAAGTGCTCAGGTCCCACTCCCAGAGATTCTGATTTAATGGGGCTGTGAGGGGAGGGAGGTGGGCAGGCATCAGTACATTTAAAAAGCTCCTGGGTGATTCGAACGTGCTTGGGAGAGCTGAACACTGCTACTCTGAACGCACCTCCACCACCTGCTTTTCTCCACACTAACACATCTGGGAGGGTCTGTTCCATCTCCATATGTAGAGAATGACCCCATTCTGTTTGCACAACTGCATCTGTTCCATCGTATAGAGGGCCTTCCTCTAATTTGCCCAGTCTTATGGGAAACTCTTAAAGTTCTGATGGTGATTATTTCTTCCTGGAAGAGGGGAGGAAGAGATAGCAAACTTCATTTGCTTATTCACAGCCCAGCACTAAAAAGGAAAAACAAAAGAAAGAGCAATAACTTTGCAGTGGTCAGCAACTGCGGGAAAAGACTATTTTCCTTTATAATGTTACCAAATTTATTTAACTAAGCAAGATAAAACAGTTGAGCCAACATGAGGAAAAGAACAGGCCTGAGAAGTAAATAAATCCACCAGAAGAAAGCTGCCCCTACCCTTCCCTCTGCAGTAACAACCCTGGGAGAGCCAGACCCTGAGCAGAACACCTGCTGGGGACATCCTTCCTGTTTGGGTGGCACGTGGAGACTGTCCTTGACCCCATGACTTCCCGCTTTTGATCAGGCCCCCAAAGATGCAGAGAGCAGGACACAATGCCATGGTCTAAGGGGATGACACGTCAACATCTCTTCACTCACCAGCCATATCCAGCCCTAGATTGCTCAGACCAGCAGCAGGCCTAACCCCAAAACCAAGTGTGGTGGCAAGTCTTGTTTCTGCCTGACAGCACCCTTCCTCCATGCTTCTCCTGTGGGGAATCGCTCTTCACTGTCTCACTGATTGTGTAGGCCAGCTAAGGCGGCCCTCATCCTCTGGCTCTAAGGGTGGACATGGGACCTGGGCCACAGTGGGGATTCAGGCATGGGCTGTGACTCAGGACACCCAAAGAGAATCAGCTTCAGGACTTTTGCTGGAATTATTAGGAAAGAGGGTTTATTTTCCAGCAGAGTTGTTAAACTGGTAGGGAATAAATTTGCATCTGCCATCCTTTTTGGGGGGGGCAGTTTTTGTGGGTTTTTTGAGACAGAATCTCACTCTGTCACCCAAGGTGGAGTGCAATGGTGCGATTATGGCTCACTGCAACCACGAACACCTGGATTCATGCAACTCCCACCTTAACATCCCTAGTAGCTACTAAAGGTGCACACCACTACACCTGAATTTTTATTTTCTTTTGTAGAGATGGGGTCTCACTAGGTTGACCAGGCTGGTTTCGAACTCCTGGCCTCAAGTGGTCCTCTTGCCTCAGCCTCCCAAAGTGCTGCATCTGCCATCTTTATCATCACCAAGGAAAAGTTTTTTTGAGAATGAAGTCAATACAGAGAAAAGCTGAGCCAAGAGATGCCCCATGACCATACTGGAGCACCTAAATCCAGCCAGACCTAAAGAACTCTCAACTTCTCTGTACAAGCCAATAAATGCCTCTTTTCCTAAACCAACTTTCTTTTTTGTCTCTTGTGACCAAAGGAGTCCTGACTAACAAGCCAAAGGTGAGAAGTTGAAGGGTGGGCCGTGGGGGCCCTTATTTATCTTGTGCTTCATACGTTCCTATAAGTAAGCCTTTTTTATTATTATTTAGGAGCTTGGTGTTACTAGCACTCAATTCCATCAGTCCATACTGGTGAATTCAGGAAAGCTGAGATACAGAGTTTCATCCCTCCCTTAATTCCTTTAGACATTGCAGAAGACATAATGCACCTAGGAGTTTCAGTGGGTGTTCACACGTGGGCGTGTGACTCAGGTCACCCAAAGAGAGTCAGCCAGGAACTATGAGGTTTGACAGGTCTACTGTGCCCTTGAGTGTCTGTTACTTGGGCATCTTCTCAGTAGGTGCCTTTAGGATAGGCACATCCACTTCACTGATGCAACAGCGATTTAGACCCTTTGCTGCTACTACCAGCATCTTTCCCTTGCTGCTAAAGCAGAGGCCACAGAGCCACAAGCTGCACCCTTTGTTGACATGACAAGGAGTGACAGCCACCAAATTGTGCCTCCTGAGGTGGCACAATTTCTGGGCTACCTTGAAGCCCAGAGACAAATGCATGTGAATCCCAGGCCCCCAACTCATTCTAAAATAGGCAAATGGAAAAAGCTTAATCCCCAGCCAGGAAAAACACTAGCAACAATTCTGCAAGGAGGAATGACTTGCTAAGTGAATACTGCAAAAATCACTGAATCATACACAGGACCATGGAGACTACAAAAAGTGTCTGTTGGCTTTGCCTGCCCAGCGTCCACTCCCGTTTCTCTGGTAGCTGGAATGTTGCTTTTGTTTGGGAAGCCATCCTTTCTCCACAGTATGCAGTCCTGGTGGGGCTGTCAATCAAGGAGCCCGGCTTTCCCCTTGCACCTGACTGAACCTCACAACATTGGGGAATCACACTGTTCTCCCTGGGATTTGATTATTGGGCAAAGAAATGCACGGACAGAAAACAGCTGGAGCTGATTCCTCCCGATGGTGTCACCCTGTGAAGGTCATCCATTAGCTCCTGCCACCCAGATCCCCAGAGCCACCCTGGGCCCTGTACTTTCTAAGGCCCGGCACTGCTCGTGTGCCAACCCATAATATTTCCAGTTTTTTTTCCTTTAGATAACTAGAGTTCATTTTTGTGCTTACAAATGTCAAAAGAACCTGAACCAATCCAGACACCTAATCTCACCCCAGATTGATGCAAATAAATTTTCCATGACATCCCCAAAGGATGGTCACCAAGCAGCTCCCTGCACTCTTCCATGACGAGGGGCTCTCTGCCTCCTAAGGACAGCTCTGACATTAGAGTTCTTCAACTGTGCAGAAGTCGGCCTGCCTCAGTCCTGATCCTGCCCTCTGTGGCCCCTTGCTCCTCTTGTTGGCTCCTCCTCCTGTTCTCCAGCCCTTCCCTATCCTAGAGGAAGTTCTCGAGGCTCTGTCCTAGGTGCTGATCTCTACCCTGTGGACTCTCTCTCACTGAGGCATCTTGTCAATCCAAGGGACTTCAGGAATTCTATTCCTGCTGGTCCCTCTCAGTCCTGTGCTCCTCCCTGAGCCCCACACCTCTCTGTCCACCTGTCTCCTCAGCACCACCATTCAGATGAGCAGAATATGCCCCAAGCCAAGTTCTCATTCTTCTGCCTCATTTCCCAGGATGTGCCTGCATCCCTCACCCTGGGACTCACTCTTCTCTCCTCCCTCACCACCACCACCACTCACTTCCAAACACTAATTCTGTTCAGTCTAGCCCCTAGTTATCACCCAAAACCAGCCACCTGCCCTGAGCAAATATATATATATATATATATGAGACCTCATACATCTGGTCTCTGACACTTGATTCTTGTTTAACTCCTATCATCCTTCAGATATCAGATTAAATATCATTTCCAGCTGGGCAGAGTGGCTTACGCCTGTAATTCCAGCACTTTGGGAGGCCAAGACAGGTGAATTGCTTGAGCCCAGGAGTTTGAGACCAGCCTGGGCAACACAGCAAAACCCCATGTCTGCAAAAGACACAAAACATTAGCGGGGCAAGGTGGTGCATGCCTGTACCCAGGTAGCTGGGGTGGGAGGATCACTTGAGCCCAGGAAGTCGAGGCTGCAGTGAGCCGTGATCATGCCAATGTACTCCAGCCTGGGCAACAGAGTGAGACCCTGTCTCAAAAAAAGAAAAAAACGTATTATTTTCTTGGGGATTAAATATCACTTCTGTCCTGACGTGCCACTCTAGGTTTAACATGCTCACTGTATGTTCCCATTTGACTTAATGTCTTCAAGCCACTTTATTATTTTAAACCATAAAGTAGGAATAAAAACAGTACCTACTCATAAAGTTGCTGGGATTAAATGTGACAACACATTAAAAACACTGAAAGAGGCGGGGCCCGGTGGCTCACGCCTGTAATCCCAGCACTTTGAGAGGCCGAGGCAGGTGAATCACCTGAGGTCAGGAGTTAGAAACCAGCCTGGCTAACATGGTGAAATCCCCATCTCTACTAAAAATACAGAAATTAGCCGGGCGTGGTGGCAGGCACTTGTAATCCCAGCTACTTGGGAGGCTGAGGTAGGAGAATTGCTTGAACCCAGGAGGTGGAGGTTGCAGTGAGCCAAGACTGTGCCACTGCACTCCAGCCTGGGCAACGGAGTGAGATTCTGTCTCAATAAAAATAAAAATTAAAAAGAAAAAAATCATTTCATTGGGGATTAAATATCACTTCCGTCCTGATCTGCCAGTCTAGGTTTAACATGCTCACTGTATGACCCGATTTGACTTAACATCTCCAAGCCACTTTATTATTTTCAACCATGAAATGAGAATTAAAAGAGTACCTACTCATAGAGTTGCTGGGATTAAATGTGACAACACATTAAAAACACTAAAAGAAAAAACTAAACCTTAACACCATAACAGGCACTAGTTCATCACAAATATTAGCTATTGCTATTGTTGTTGCAAATAATAAAAGTATCTTTCCCTCCCAGACTGTTAACTCCATTAAATCAGAAGAGCCATATGTTTTGTTCACTACTGTCTTCCTAATACTGACACATAACAGGAGCTCAGTATTTAATTGGCTGATTGGTTGTGATTTAAAGCTCACGACTGTAAACCATACTCTTCCTCACTTTTCTCCCCAATGTCTCCCCTTCACCAGGCTAAACATTTTCATTTCCTCCCAATACATTTTAGTTATACAAGACAAAACCTTCTCACCATCATGCTAGATGCCCTTAGGCAAGGTAAGCTCATAGCAAAAAGGCCTTCGTATAGGAGACTTTCCATTTGCTTTCTTTTTTATTTAAATAAGACAGTGAAGGGGAAAACCTCAGTACAGCAAAAAATTAAAAACTGAAAGGAAATAGATAAAATGTGGATGGTGGTGGTTGTCTCTAGTTAAAAGGACTTTCAGGCTTTCTTTTTCTTTTTACAAATTTGCATTCTCTGATATTTTAATATAATAAAGCAAATACAAATTTTCATATACCTGAACTTCATGAGGCATACTTTGATACAAGAAAATACAAATGTATTATACCCATGTACCACCAAAATTGAGATACAGAGCATGGGCATTACCTAAAAAGTTTCCCTATACATACCCCCAGCCTGTGGTAGACACTGATCCACTTTCTGTTACTATATAGATTAATGGCCTCGTACAGTATGCACTATTTTGTGTCTGCCTTCTTTCACTTAAAATAACGTTTTTGAGACTCACACATGCACGTGTCTGTATTAGCAGTTAGTTCATCTTTACTGCTGAATAATATTCCATATGATTATTCTAAAGTTTGCTTATCCATTCATCTACTGATCAATATTCTGGGTTTTTTTAAACAGTATCTGGTTATTATGAATAAAGCTGCTATGAACATTCATTTATAAGTCTTCATTTATTCATTCATTTTTTGTGTGGGCATACAATTTAATTCCTCTTGGATAAATACCTGGGAGTGGAATTGCTGTATCATACTGTAACTCTATGTTTAACTTAATAAGAAACTGTCATTGTTTTGCAAAGTGGTTGTACCATTTTTTTAAAGGAAAACAATCTAACACATTATCTTATAATATGTTTTGCATTCTAGATGTTCAATTAAAGACACTTAACTGTGGAAAACTGTTCTGCACCTAAAGCTAAAGGTATAGTCCCATGAAATGACGTAACAGGGGCGAGTAAGAGAGGAAACCCTGAGAGATGGGCAACCTCGCAGGGGCTAGCATTACAGAGCGGGGCCAGAGATGGACAGAGGGAGCTGCAGGTGGAAATACCCCAAACTCTCTCTCCTCCCACCCTCTCGTCTCTTGCTGCCATCTCCCTTTGGCTTAACTCAGACAAAAGTCAACCAGCAAGGGAGTCCAGGAGATACAGTCCACGGGGGTCTACCTCCTGGGACACAGAGCAGGACAAAGAAGGGAGGAGAATGCTGGTCCCAGAGGAGGGACCAAATGGAGAGGAACCATCACACCATCCGTCCTCAAAGGGGAGGAGAGAAGGAGCACATAGGAAACACTCCCAGAGGCCAACACTTGTAAACCAAACCCCAATATGAATCTCTGACGGCGATTACGATTGCCTGCTACACCTACAACATGTACTTCATCCACAGGGAATTTTTCTATTGACAATGGGTCAGTTTTGATTAGAGCTGATCCATGGAGATGGTGACAATGATGGTAACTACTGCCTCTGCTTCTAATAAAAATAATACTAAAACAGTAGTGAATGCTTCATTGCATATTTACTGTAACTCAAGCACATGCTAAGAATTTATAGAATTATCTCATGTATATGTAACCTTCACAACCACAGAAAGTACGTCTACTATAATCCCCCTACTCCATTTATGCGTGAGGAAAACTAAGCCAGAGGCCCAGAAAATCTGCCCATGGACTCTAGAGGTTGGTCAAGCCCTGACCACTACTCTGTACTGCCTCCCTCAGAGGAGAGTCCAATGACTCAGCCTTCAATCCAGCTCCAGCATTCACATCCTGTGTCGTTATGGATAAGCCACTCTGCACCTCAGTCACCTGTTTATGAAATGGCAGTGCTACCTGTTCATCCTCCCCTTGGGACTATTGTGACAATTTAACACAAGACAGGGTTTCTGCAAACATCTTTTGAGCCCCAGGGGCCCTGTAACACCACGACCTCTAAACCTCTCAACAACCCTGAAAGTGTGATCATGATTCCTTTTAAATAAAGCATTGGAAAGATTTAGCTACTCACTGAAGAAGAAGAGGGATTTGAACTCAGGTCTACCTGCATCCAAAGTCATATTCTGCCCTTCAAAGAAGAATGAGAAGGCTGAATGAAAGTAGAAAAGGTGAGGGTTTGGTGCCTTCACTCTTAGACCCACATTTTCGCACACAATTCGGTCTGGCTCCAGTATCTGCCTACACATCAGCACACAAAAGCCTGGAGCTCCCAAGTGGCACCAACCCATCCCACTCTGTCCTCAGGTGCTTCCCCCTGCAGAATCCTGTAGCTCAGAGCCCAGGTGGTGCTCTGGGACAACCGCCCACTCCACTGGCTGCATCCTCTTCCGCTCTTGCAGACTGTATGTACAAATGGGGTGAAGGAGTGTTACTACCCTTTGGTGCCTTCTTGGAGATGACATTAACCTTGGGCAACTCCACTGATTTCCCAAGAAATCCAGCAAGGTCCAAATACAAACACACAAGCTGCCTACAGTCTCTCAACTCAGCATTCTTGTCACGTTTTAATACCCTGTCATTCGAGCAACACTCATCCTCCATGCACTTTGAAATCTCTTTTGCTTTAGACGCTGCCAAAAGGTTTCAATTTTTCTGTACTGGCATTGACATGATGTAGAAAGGAACATGTGAGCCATGAGGGCTCAAAAATAGCCTGGAACTTTTCAAGGAAGGGGCCTGTAGTGGGATGACAGGCAAGCTATTCTGCATAACAAAGCACTCTGTCCCTGGAGTCAGGCACAAGCCCACCCTTCCCCACGTACACACACACACACCTATCAATCACTCCCTGAAATATCATATCTGTGGGAGGATGAGAAGATAATGGTATGATCAATGAAGCTCTCGAGAGGCCTGGTGGCATGGACTTCATCCACAGAGAATTTTTCTATTGACAATGGGTCAGTTTTGATTGGAGCTGATCCGTGGAGATGGTGACGATGATGATGATGATGATGATGATGATGATGATGACGATGATGACGGCAATTACAATAGCTAACATCTATTGATTGTCTACTATGTGTTAGATGCTGTGTTAAGCTCTTTACGTAGATTAACTCATTTTAATCCTCAGACCCCGATGAGGTAGAAACTACTAACATCCTCATTTTACAGATGAGAAAATAAGGCATGAAAAGTTAAGTAACTTGACTGTCAGTGGAAATCGGGACTGGAACCCAGCTCTCAATAGACTCCAATACAGACACATGCATGCGTGAGTCTCAAAAACATTATTTTAAGTGAAAGAAGGCAGACACAAAATAGTGTATACTGTACAAGGCCATTAATCTATAGTAACAGAAAGTAGATCAGTGTCTACCACACTGATAGACTACCACAGTGTCTACCTACTTGGTTCTAGGGTCTTTGCCCTTAGCCACCACACATTCACTTTAAACTCCCCATGGAAGATGCAACCATTCCCAGTGAGCCCCACTGCAGGGGAAGGAGGAGAATGTCTTTTTGGTTTTTGTTTTTGAGACAGGGTCTCACTCTGTCACCCAGGCTGGAGTGCATTGGTGCGATCTCAGCTCACTGCAACCTCCACCTCCCAGGTTCAAGCAATTTACTTGCCTCAGCCTCCTGAGTAGCTTGGATTACAGGCACCCACCACCACACCCAGCTAATTTTTGTATTTTTAGTAGAGATAGGGTCTTGCCATGATGGGCAGGCTGGTCTCGAACTCCTGGCTTCAAGAGATCTGCCCACCTGAGAATGTCTCTTGATACTGAAACTGAACCCCTTTCTCAGGACCTTTAGCTCCTAGAAATGTTTTGAAACTCACACTGAATCTCAGCATTTATGAGTACTTAATACTGACCAGGCCCTTCCCTTTGGGAGTACATGAGCCACCCAATAACCTTCCGAGGTCAGTTATCTCATTCTCCTCCACTTTCAAGGTAGGGAAGCTGAGAGTTGCTTGCTGCTTGTTCCTTGTTTCACCTCCCAGATCCATTTTTTTTTCTCTGATTCTGCTGTGAGCTGAGCCCCAAAAGGCTGACCCTTACAGATTTCATCATCTGGTCCTTCTGGTTTCCAGCTGGGTTCAGCCAGTGGGTGAGGCCAACAGGCAATGGGAGAGGTGAAGAGAAGCCAGGGTATTTGTTCCCCCTCTTCCTCCCTGCCTCGGTACTGCTATTTGGGAAGTGGTTCATCCCTCCAGGACCATGGTTCCTGCTGGCGATGCCTTCCTTTTTAGCCCCAGCTCTCAATAGACTCCAAACTATTCCCTCAGCTTGCTTCTTCCTCTTTAGAGACGGTAACGGCCTCCTGCTGTTGCAAGGCCCTAGGTGCTGCCACATTCCTTATTTGTAATCTTAACCTTGCCCATGTCTCCCTAAATAGTCCTTTCATGAAACTTTCTTCTTGCAGCCACCTGAATGGTTCTATTTCCTGCAGGGTCCTGACAACCTCGGGGTGGAGGAACTTGTCCACAGTCACACAAGTCAGTAAAGGGCAGATAGGGCAGGTAGGTTTGAACCTAGATTCCATCATCTCAAGCACGCTTCCTTCAGAGCAGAGGGCACCAACTCAAAGACCCACAAAGGCCAGGCCAGTAAGCATAACTGAGTCAGGCAAGTGGGTAAAGCACAACAGGGAGTGGTGGAGCTTGGGGAAAACCAGAGAGCATGCACCCCACTGAGAGGCAACCACATGTAAATTTAAACAAGCACTTCAAAGACACCATAAAAGGCCCAGCGCAGTGGCTCACGCCTATAATCCGAACACTTTGGAAGGCCACGGCAGGTGGACCTCACCTGAGGTCAGGAGTTCAAGGCCAGCCTGGCCAACATGGCAAAACCCTGTCTCAACTAAAAATACAAAAATTAGCTGGGCATGGTGGCAGGTGCCTGTAGTCCCAGCTACTCGGGAGGCTGAGGCAGGAGAATAGCTTGAACCTGGGAGGTGGAGGTTGCAGTGGGCTGGGGTTGCGCCATTGCACTCCAGCCTGGGTGACAGAATGAGGCTCTATCTCAGGAAAAAAAAAAAAAAAGGAGAAAGAAAGAAAGAAAAAAGAAAAAAAGACACCACACAAAAATTTCCAAGGAATTTCAACACTGCCTCTCCAAAAACCTCCTGCTGTTAGGAATTGTTCCTGATAGCATCCTAAACTTCTTTTCTCCTCAATCCCATTCTCAATCCTTCCCACACAAGCTTTTACATCACTTCTCCACTTTGAAAAGGTTCAGGCAACAGAGATCATTAATTTTCTGGCTTCAAAGGCGGCTGTCCTGACCCAATGCATTTTCTCCACATCACCATCACCACCCTATCGCCCCCGTGGGTGACTATGAGGAAGCTGCTTCCATCCTTTTGTCGTCTGCTGTCAGGGGGCTGGGAACCCAGCCAAGGCCACCATCCAAAAGCAAGGATAAGAGAAGGAATATTCGAACTCACTGCCTGCAGTCTGCAGGGTGGCAGCGTCATCTGCTCTGTGGGCAGAAAAAGCCACAATAACCTCCACGCAGGAGAGGGAGGAGGCCCCCTCCACACCGACGACCTTGAAATCCGACCAGCTGCTGGTTTGCAGGGCAGAGACAGGCCTCCTCCCAGAGAAATCAGAGGAGTGTCTTAAGGCAGGGGCTGCAAACTGGCTCTGGGTTCACAGCATGTACTGTGCTTTAAAAAAAAAAAAAATGGAAACCACTGCCAATTCTCAAGCTAGGAGAGTTTATGGTTTTTACGAATCCAGGTTTCCAGCTTTTCTTATAGAAAAATCAGAAGTTTTGTCAGCAGTGGGCCCACGTTCTCATGCAGCAACAGAGTCATCAGAGCTTAGGCCACTACAACATCAACTCCAAGGGGGCAGGGAATTTTGCCTGGTTCATTCTCTGCTGTGTCCCCAGATGCAGAACAGTGCTTGGCACATAGTAGGTGCTCAGTGTATATGTGATGCACGAATGAGCAGTAGTTCCCCTTTCAGACAGCCTTGCATTCTCTAGTTCACAGAAATCCACACCTGGTTCAATTCACTCATGCAAGTTCACTTCTAGTCTCCTGCAGATGATTGGGCTTGAGACCCCCAAATTAAAGGGATTTAAAGGCAGGCAAGACACAATCCTTGCTCCTCTGAAACAAATTAGAGGGATTTTAGATTCAAGGGGATAATAATAATAATCACCTATAGACAAGATACTATGCACTACACTGTTCTAAATATTTTCCATGTTGGCTCCTTTAATCCTCTCTACAGCTATGTGGTAGGTCTTATTATTATCCTTATTGTACTGAAGAGGAAACTGAGGCACTGAGAAAGAAGGTAACTTGTCCAAGATTATGCACCAGCAAGAGGTGAAGGCAGCACTCAAGTCCAGGCAGTCTATTCAAATCCAGGCTGGAACACATGAAAAAGAAACATCTGATGGTGGAGGAGGAAACCGTAAGGCAATAAAGTCTCCAGGGCTCCAGTCCTCAGAGCCCGAAAGAAGTCCCTCCCAGGGCAAGAGATGGAACTGTGACTTCATGGCTGGAAGCAGTTATGAACTGGATTCATTTAATGCATCTTTGACTTATTTGGATGTGAAGCCACTTTGAGCAGATGTTCCATGAGAAGCCATCTCAGAAGGTGCTTCAAGAGCAGAGTTTTGCTCAGCCTCTAGCTTAATGGCCCTCTTACCCCATGGCCCTCTTGGTTTTGCTGTAACGATGTGTAAAATCACAGACGGTCTCAACTCCAGCTTCACAGATTGAAGTGGCCAAGAGAGAGATCATTCAAACTTGGCTGACCTACTTGGACTCAAGTGACACTGGGGCAGAGCTCTGTGGTGCCACAGGACCAGAAATGAAGCTTCAAGCCCAAGGGTGCCACAAAGCAGCTGAAGCTGGCAGCTGCTGAAGAAGAGAAGCAGGAGCTGAACAAAAGTCAGGCTACGGGACAGAGAGAGGAGGCATCAACGCTGCACTTTGGCAGCTCCCGGAGAAGGCAGGATGGTAGAGCGGACAGCTTAGAAAATACACAGATGACTTCAGCTGGAGCCCCAAGTCTACACTTTCACAGCGATGTTGCATTTTGATGAGGCACTTTCCCTCTACAGGGCTGTTTCCTCATCTCTACAATGGGGCTGATCTAATTTTCATATTTGTTCATAGAAATTCATCATTGATGATTATTGATTATTGATTTATATGTAATTGATTCCTAACTCATCCATTCATTGCTCGACAAACATGTCCTGAATGTTTATTATGTGCTAGGCACTGCTCCAGATTCAAGAGTAAGTGATGCAATAGCAAAGACAAGAAATCAACCTAGGTGCCCATCCGCGGTGCATGGGATAAAGAAAATGTGGTATATAAACACCATGGAATACTATGCAGGCATAAAAAAAGAATGAAATCATGCTCTTTGCTGCAGCATGGATGCAGCTGGAGGCCACTATCCTAAGCGAGTTAACACAGGAACAGAAAACCAAATGCTGCATGTTCTCACTTATAAGTGGGAGCTAAACATCAGGCACTCATGATACAAAGAAGGGAACAACAGACACTGAGACCTCCTTGAGGGTGGAAGGTGAGGATCAAAAACTACTATCAGGTAGTATACTCACTACCTGAGTGATGAAATCATTAGTACACCAAACTCCAGTGACATGCAATTTACCCATATAACAAACCTGTACATGTACCCCCTGAACCTGAAACTAAAGTTGGAAGAACAAAAGGAGGTAAGTGATAAACAAGACTCATGAGACCAGGCATGGTGGCTCACACCTGTAATCCCAGCACTTTGGGAGGCCGAGGCGGGTGGATCACTTGAGGTCAGGAATTCAAGACCAGCCTGGCCAACATGATGAAACCCTATCTCTACTAAAAATGCAAGAATTAGCCGGGCGAGGTGGCAGGTACCTACAATCCCAGCTACTGGGGAGGCTGAAGCAGGAGAATCACTTGAACCCCAGGAGGCAGAGGCTGCAGTGAGCTGAGATCGCGACACCGCAGTCCAGCCTGGGAGACAGCGCAAGACTGTCTAAAAACAAAAAAACAAAAAACAAACAAAAAAAACTCACGAGGTGTTTGCCCCCTGGAAGTGACAGTACAGAATTCCAGTCCCAGTTTTCTCATCTCTAGGACAGGGATAACAATGCTTACTTTAAAAGGTTATGTGGAAAACTAAATGTATATTATTTTCAATAAATAAAAAATCCCAAACATGTATTTAACACTTAACAAGTGCCAGGCAATGTTCTAGACCAGAGGCTGACAAACTTTTCCTTCAAGAATAGGAGACTGAGTATTTTAGGTTTTGCAGGCCACACGGTCCCTGTCACAACTACTCAATTCCATCCTTGTAGTGCAAAGGCAGCCATAGACAAGGCATAAACAAACAGGCACAGCTGTGTTCCCACAAAATTCTGTGTGTACGACTTCAGTCCATGGATCCACGAGCCACAGCGGACTGAATCCTGTTCTATCTAGATCTGCGCTGTGGAAGAATTTTCTGTGATGATGACAATGTTCCCCATCCTCACTGCCAGCTACATCAGCCATGAGCACATATTGAGCACTTGAAATATGGCTACTGTGCACGATAAATTGAATTTTTTCTTTATTTAACTTTAATTAAAATGTATATCTCAGTAGGCACACATGGCTAGTGACTACCCTATTGGACCGTGGGGTTATAGATGCTTCATACCTCATTTAATCCCCACAGCAGCCCTGAAGTATACTAAATGTCTAGCCCTACTACTGTCCACAGTAGACACCCAATAAACCAGAGCCGATGGTGCTGCTGTCATGACTTCATGACAACGGTGGTGATGGCAATGTTCAAGGCAATAGCGATGCCAGAGGATGGCCCATTCCCACGGCTGGCAAGAAAGAGAAACATCATGTACAGATCAATAACAACTTACCGGAGACAAAATGAGAAAAGAGGAGTTCCTATGTGGCAGCCCCAGGAGGTCCTTGGAACTTCCCAGGAAAAAGACCCTTGCTAACCTTAATGAGGCTCTTCCCTAGGAGGGGCAAGGCCACCCTCATTACATCAAGCAAGCAAACAAGTGCTGGTGACACATCACCTCGGCACCCCAGTGACATCAGAGAAGACCACCTCCAACTACAGGAGGGGTGGCTCCAGCCCCCAGTGGAAACTGCCCACTCCACCTGGAGGGGAAGAATGTGCGGCAAGGGAATCATCAAAGGCTCTTTTTGTTATTCAAACTTTTAAAAACAAAGCTTCAATGATCCATGGAGCATACTATGTTGCAGGTTCCATTCTTGGCTAATAATAAGAGCTGTCATTTGTTGAGTTGATTGTGTGCTAGACACTGGATGAGGTAAAAACGATGTTCATAGTGAGTATAATAAACGATCATTGGCACTGATTGAAAGCTTACTGTGTTCCAGGCACTGTGCTGAACACTTTGTAACTGTGATCACCACTTCTCACAAGTGCTCAGTGAGGGAGGAACCGTCATTGTCTCCATTTTAGAGAAAACGGGTTTGGAGTGGTGAGGAAACTTGCCCATGTGCTCACAGCTCAGGAGAGGTGGATTCTGAATTCAAAACCTGGTTTATCTCTAGTGGATAAAGAAAATGTGGTATACATACGTGATGGAATACTACTCAGCCATAAAATGGAACGAAATAACGGCCTTTGCAGCACCTTGGATGAAGTTGGAGGCCATTGTTCTAAGGGAAGTAACTCAGGACTGGAAAACCAAATACCATATATTCTCACTTGTAAATGAAGCTAAGCTATGAGGATGCAAAAGCATAAGAGTGATATAATGGATTTTGAGGACTCAGGGGAATGGTGGGAGAGGGTGAAGAATAAAAGACTACATATTGGGTACCACCTATACTGTTCCAGTGATGGGTGCACCAAAATCTCAGAAATCACCATGAAAGAACTTATCCATGTAACCAAAAAAACCACTTGCTCCCCCAAAACTATCAAAATTAAAATAAGAGAAAAAAAAAAACAAAGACTGGTTTGTTGGACACCAGCCCAGACTCAATTGTCAGGCTGGACTGCTGAAGATACAATGGTGAATCACACAGATGTGCCCCTGCTCTTACGGGGAAGGCAGGCAATGGAGCCAGTCATTGGAGTCTGAGTGAGAAGCGCTGTGGTAGAGGAGATGAAGGCCTAGTAGAACTCAGGGAAAGAGCATCTAACTCAGGCTTGGCAGAGATGGGTGACCAGGTTAGAGGTCCCCAAAGAAGTGACTTCTGAGCTGATATCTAAACATGGCCAGGGGTTCACCAACCCAAGAATATGCTAAAGAAGGTTACAAAACAAGGAAAAGCATTGCAAAGGTGCATTCAAGGAATCAAAAGAAGCACAATGGGGCTGGAAACCAGGCTGGGGTTGGGACGGATGAGGGAGAGATGGAAACCCAACTGGCACCACTGACAAAGACAAGGACATTAGGGAGAGAAACCAGGTGGGAGGTGGCGAGGGTTGTGGCACACTGAGTTTCAGGTCTGCACGGCACCATCAAATGGAAATGCCTAACTCTAGAGGGTGGGGGAAAGGAGGCTACAGCTCAGAAGTGGAGTCAAATCTGCAGGCAGGAGTTTCAGAGTCCTACTCAGGCAGGCGGGAGCGGAAATCATCAGATGATTCACAGAGAAAGAGAAGAGCAGATAAATGAACCCAGAGATGCGGAGTGTGAACATCTGTTGTTTTTGCCTCTCCAGTACCCATCCCCTCATGTGACAGCACTTTGACTTTCCTTTGCGAAATCACCTCTCCCCACTCTCAGTCCTTATGGAGTGGGGCTCAACTCTAACCTTAGCTCCAAGGGTGATTATGTGACCCAGCCCGGGAAATGAGGGCACCCCAAATCCAGGAACCCAAAATGTGAAATGCTCCAAAACCCAAAACCTTTTGAGCACTGACATGATGCTCCAAGGAAAGGCTCATTGGAGCATTTTGGATTTTAACTTTTGGGATTTGGGATGCTCAACTGGCAAGTAAAATGCAAATAGTTCAAAATCTGAAAAAAAAAAAAAAAAATCCACACTCAGAAATGCTTCTGGTCCCAAGCATTTTGGATAAGAGATGCTCAACCTGTATTACATCTCCATGGCAATGGTGATTGGTTTAGAAATGTATACATCACCCAACACAGGCCAATGAGAATGAAACCCAAAACTTACAGTGGGACTCTAAGGAAAGAAGCAGTCCTATACCACTGATGTAGTTAAGATACCATTGATGAAGATAAGATTGGACCTGCAAGTTGCTGTTGCCTCATTAATCAAGCACATGCCTGAGAATCAAGCAACACAGAGGAAAGCTGAATCATGATGGAGAGAGAATCAGATTGCTGAACACCTTGATCATACCTTCCCTGAAGCCACCTATCCTAAGATTCCCAAGTATGTGATCCAATAACTTACTTTATTTTTATACATAAACCAATTTGAGTCAGATTTTCTGTCACTTACAACTAAAATACTGGGATACTGGAGGTACCTAAAACTGGGTGGCTAAAGAAGGGAAAAGAAAGATGGGCACAGTGGCTCATGCCTGTAATCCCAGCACTTTGGAGGACGAGATGGGAGGATCGCTTGAGCCTAGGATTCCGAGGCCAGTCTGTGCAACATAATGAGACCTCATTTCTCAAAAAAAAAAAAAAAATGAGCAACAATCTAGCAAATTTTTTTTAAAAAGAAAGAGCTGCCAATTAATGAAAAAGGAAAGAAATAATCAGAAGTAGAAGAAGAATTCTATTACGTGTCACAAAAGCCAAAATGCGGAAGAATTTTAAGAAAGGACATCCATTAGTGGCATTGCCACAAGGAGGATAAAGACAAAAAGGGCTGTTGAATTTAGCCAAGACCTTGGGAAATTATCTTAGTTTGGGATACCCCAGACCCTTAGACAATGATTAAAGTACAAACAGCTTGTGTAAGAGGTGATCCCAGAGAGCAGCAGTAGGGAGTGGGGAAGTAAGACAGGGAAGAGAAGGAAGACTATGAAGGCAGTGTTTTACTGCATGTTCTCACTTATAAGTGGGCACTGAATAATGAGAACACATGGACACTTGGTGGTGGGGAACGACACACACTGGGCCATGTTGGAGTGGGGTGGGAAGAGGGAGAGCATCAGGAAGAACAGCTAATGGATGCTGGGCTTAATACCTAGGTGATGGGTTGATCTGTGCAGCAAACCACCATGGCACATGTTTACCTATGTAACAAACCTGCACATCCTGCACATGTACCCTAGAACTTAAAATAAAAGTTGAAGAAAAAAAAGACACAGACATGAAACAACTTCAATCCAAAAACACAAAGTCACCATACAGTAGGGGAGAAAGGGTGCTGAGAGAAAGCAAAGAAGTAAAAGTGGTCCAAAGATTACATCTCAAGGGTGGGAGGGAAGCGGTGAGGAGAGGGGAAAGTGGAAGTGTTCTGAAGATACCACCTTACTGGGATGGGCTAAAACAAGGAGGTATGGGTATAATAAAGTATTTTTGTGAAATTTTTTAAAAAAGGAAGTGTTTGCGAGCTTGTTACCACTTTGGGTCACTGGAGCTTAATATAACTCTAGGAGGTTGTTTCCCATAAGTCATTGGTTGAGGATGGGCTCTGGGGGACATTAATCATCCTCTCCTCTCTCCTGCACCATCCCTCACCTCTTCTCCTGTGCTTCCACAGCCTGACATGCCTATGGACCAAATGGACTACGGCAGAGCAAGCCCTCAGGTGAACAAGTGCAGGTGCTGCCCATTGGAAGCCAGGCCAGAATGCAATGAAATGGCAGGGTGAGGGGACAGAGCAGAGCACCAACAGTGCTACAGCATGTCACTTCATTTTCCTGCACATCAGTGTTCTCATCTGCAAAATGGGGGGAAATCGCCTAGAACTTACCTTGAAGATTAAGTGAGAATAAATCATGTCTACACTTAGCCCAGCACCTGCAAGATCGTGCCAATAAACACACACTAATATTTTCCCTTTTGGTGACCTTCTGGGGGAGTGATTTCAACACAGAGTTATGGAAAGCAGAACCGGTGAGGAAGTGACACCCGAGATTGCAGGCTGCTCATTTGAGGCAGTACCAAACCCAGGAGACTCCAGCTGGATAAAAGATAATAGCTAATACTCTATTTAAACAGTAAGCAAGTTTGTATCTATTTCTGTGCAGAAGTCCTTGATTTAGCAAGAAGGCTTTCCTGCGAGGCGCTGCCTCTCCACCCCTGCCTTTGTGAAATATCAGAGTCACTCTCACTATGGGAAACAAAGCAGCAACTGTACATTTACCCGGTTTTTCTTTGGTCCTACCCCAATGACACATTAGTGAAAGATTTAGGAAGATCAAATGGAGCCAGGAAGAGAGAGTCAGAAATGCCCCCTTCCACGGTGTCAGTTTCTCAACGATCAGAGCTCCTCCCTAAAGACTGGCCAGGGTTGACTCTAAAAGAAAAATGGAAAGTGGTCAGGAGAATGATGATGAATCACCATAACACCTCTGATATACAGCTCGGGGCACGGCGAGTTTTCAAGCACATGGTTTCTTTCATCTTGGCATAATCCACAGGGGGTAAGGGATGTATCTAAGTGAGATTGTTTATTTTGTAATTATTTTAACCAATACTCCCAATACCTACAATGAGCCAGCTGCTCTGCTTTACAAATATTAATTCATTTAATCTTCCTAACAACCATGTGTGGTAGGTACTATCATTATCTACATTTTGCAAATGGAGAAATTGAGGCTAAGAAATGTTAGGTAACTTGCCTGAAGTACCTACAGTATTAAGTGTAAAACCAGGATTTGAACAAAGGCAGACTGGGTCTGGCATCTGGCTTGGAACCACCACTACTCTGTTACCTTGAAGGCAACAGGCGAACTTGATTGAACTCCTCTAGATCCTGGTACTAGGTCAGTCTATTTCTGCAGGCATTGGTAAGGAGGTACTTAAAATAATAATGAGGAGAAGGAGGAGGAATAAGAAGAAAGACAGGGTGGAAGGGAGTGGGGGAGGAGGAGGAATAAGAGGACAAAGAAGAGGAGGAGGAGGAGAAGAAGAAGAAATAACAGTAGCCAATAATAGCTAACATATATTGAACATTTCCTAAGTGCCAAGTGCCATGCTAAGTATAATAATAAAAAGAGGCTAGGTGCAGTGACTCATGCCTGTAATCCCAGCACATTGGGAGGCCGAGGCGGGTGGATCACGAGGTCAGGAGTTCGAGTTCAGCCTGGCCAATATGGTGACACCCCATCTCTACTAAAAATGCAAAAATTAGCCAGGTATGGTGGTGGGTGCCTATGGTCCCAGCTACTCGGGAGGCTGAGGCAGAAGAATCGCTTGAACCTAGGAGGCAGACGTTGCAGTGAGCTGAGATCGCACTGCTGCACTCCCACCTGGGTGACAGAGTGAGACCCCCATCTCAAAAAGTAATAATAATAATAATAATGTTAGGCCAGGCGTGGTGGCTCACACCTGTAATCCCAGCACTTTGGGAGGCTGAGGTGGGCATATCACCTGAGATCAGGAGTTCAAGACCACCCTGGCCAACATGGCGAAAACCCTGTCTCTACTAAAAATACAAAAATTAGCCAGGCGTGGTGGCACACACCTGTAATCCCAGCTACTCAGGAGGCTGAGACAGGAGAATCCCTTGAACTTGGGAAGCAGAGGTTGCAGTGAGCCAAGATTGTGCCACTGCACTCCAGCCTGGGCAACAGAGTGAGATTATGTCTCAAATATTAATAGGATAACATAATAATAATTAATAACACATAATAATAACAATCTTCACATTAATGCTAGGAGGTGGTGCCATTTCATCACTGTTTTTCAGATGAGGAAACTGAGACATAGAGCTGTGTGGGGTTATTGAGCTAGGAAGTCATAGGGCTGGTATTTGAAGGCAGACCCTTAACGATTCGCAATCCCTGAAGGTGCAGAATAAAGGAACTGTGAGTTTACGGAAAGTGACGGCACACACTCAGCTTCAATGATCACAGTACCCTGGTGATGGCCAGATGAAGGGAAAAGTACAAAGGGGTGTCTTTGGGGTTGATTCAGAGGGTGGTACAAATACTAAGGTGAGGGGTGGGGAGGAGGGGCTTGGCTAAAAGTCTCCAGGAACAGACAAGAGACTCAGACTTCAAGGGGGCCAAAAAGGCAGATGCTTCATGTGGGAATAAGGGCACTGGCCCCCAGTAAACACTGGAGCTTGTGGCTGAGGCTGAAGCTCCTGTTTTGATGGCATGTTTTCAATCTTCTCTCTCCTGGGACACCTGGGGCTTTGGGTGGGTACTCAACTTCTCAAAACAACAAAAAATAAAGAGGCAGAAAACAACATTTCCTTCCCTTTTTCTTTACCCTTCCAGGGCTTACAAGGTTTACGGGCTACACATTTACTAGTTTACTACATGTGCACTAGTCTATCATTCATCTCTGTTTAGAATAAACATTTCAGAATCTCTGTCCTTGAACAAAAGCTCCCTGACATGTCCTAAAACTTTCTTTTCTTTATTAACTTCAACTTTATTCACATTGGAAACCATTGTACATTATCTAACTGGACTTATTTTTAATAGTCTTTCTTATTATATAAGCAATTCATGAATACATTCTCCTTTTAAAAGATTAAATTATTTTTACATAATTGAAATTGTCTAATCTTTTTCTTTATGGCTTCTGGATTTCCCTCACTCAAGGTTACAGAAGTATGCTCCTAAAACTTCCTCTCTTTTTTTTTTTTTAACTGCCTATAGCTTACTCCACCTGTAATTTATTTTTGTATGAGTTAGGAATCAAACTCAGCATCCTTCCACATGGCCTCCCAATTATGCCAGCACCATGTATTAAATAAGCCATTTTTTTCCAACTGATCCAAAATGTCACCTTTTAATACATTAAGCTCCCCTGCATCCCAAGACCTTTCAGTCCTCTTCAGGACTCTTGTCTCTTATGCCACAGCTAGAAAAATTTTAGCAATTATTTGAAATGTGTTTCATGGCTTAACAATAGGTATTTTATCTTTTAAAAGACATTTTCTAAGAGGCACTTTCATGCGCTGTTGGTGGGTGCATAAATTGGCACAACCTTTTTGAGAGCAATTCAGCAGTATCTATTACAACTAAAAATGTTCATATCCTTTGCCCTAAACACCCCATTTCTAAGAATTGTTCTATGGAAATCCCCACTACAGTGCCCAAGAGTGTTCACTGATGCACTGTTCATTATAAAGAAAACTTGGAAATAATCCAAATGCTTATTGCTAATGTTTTAGACAAATTATAAATATGAACATAAATAATATGGTGGCCATATTATGAAACACTCTGCAGCCATTTAAAACACAAGGTGGATCTAAATAAGGTATTAATAAGGGAAAAAGTTACTAGCCTGGGCAACACGGCAAAACCCCATCTCTACGAAAAAAAAAATTACAAAAATTATCTGGATGTGGTGGTGTGTGCCTGTAGTCCCAGCTCCTCGAGAGTCTGAGGTGGGAGGATTGAGCCCTGGAGGTGGAGGTTGCAGTGAGCCAAGATCACACCACTGCACTTCAGCCTAGATGACACAGCAAGGCCCTGTCTCAAAAAAAAAAATTATAAAAAAAGTATATAGGATATGATCTCATGTTTTTGTTTATTAGTAATGAAATCTTATATTTATAAAAATTTCACAGGATAATACACCTAAATATTAAGTTTATTGCTTCTATAAGGTGGAGATTTTCAAACTAAATAACACAGCTATACATCATCACAGTCTTTTATGATAAGTGCTTCTTTTGGTGATTAAAAAAATACAAACCTGGAATGAGAAAACAGCCTATGAATCAAGGTGAGTATCTCACATTGAATGAAGAGAAGATGACACAAAAAGTCAGTGCAGGGACAAAGCTCAAACCCAAAGGAAAATGCCTTTCTGCTGTGTGGTTGGATCATGAGACACTTCCATCAGAAGCCCCTGGTCACTCATGGGCAGTTCAGGACAGAAGTGACAAAGAGAGAGGTAAAGGATGCATCCAAGGTCTCGCCTATGGTAGGCAAAGTAAATGTTTCGCCGATCATCAAGCAGCACATCCTACGCAACATCAAAGAGCCAGACCTGCACCTTCTCTCTCCATGCACTTTTCTGTTATTATGGACAACCCTAACTGTCTGGGCAGTAACCCCCAGGGGACAGCCTCCCACACTTATGAACACAAGTCCCCAAATGCAGAACACTCAGCTGGGGATGAGGGCAAGTGCAGCACCCTGTAATCACTGAAGGACTTGCCTGGGAAGAGCAATGGATTGAAGTTATCAGAAAGGAAGGCTGGAAATCACAAATATATGGCACACAGGGGCATGGGTACAGTCCGCCGAAGAAAGAACTGTCGGAAAAGTGAGTCTCAAGCAGGACTGGCTGATACCACGTGATAATCATAATACACACGTGAATGGCTCACATTTATTAACTGCTTCTCTTCATCCTTTGCCTGGCAGTGTGTGTGTGTGTGTGTGGGGGGGGGGTGTGCATGTGTGTGTGTCGGAGACAGAGTCTCGCTCGCCCAGGCTGGAGCGCAGTGGTGCCATCTCGGCTCACTGCAACCTCCACCTCCCGGATTCAAGTGATTGTCGTGCCTCAACCTCCTGAGTAGCTGGGATTACACACACACCTGTGTGTAATTTTTTCCCTACTGATCCAAAATGTCACCTTTTAATACATCAAGCTCCCCTGCATCCCAAGACCTTTCAGTCCTCTTCAGGACTCTTATCTCTTATGCCACAGCTTGAAAAATTTTAGCAATTATTTGAAATGTGTTTCATGGGATTACACACCTGTGTATGTGTAATCCCAGCTAATGTTCTGTAGTTTTAGTAGAGACAGAGTTTCACCATGTTCTCCAGACTGTTCTCAAACTCCTGACCTCAAGCCAACCACCCACTTTGGCCTCCCAAAGTGCTGGGATTATAGGCGTGAGCTGCTACACCCAGCTTGACTCATTTACTCTTCACAATAACCCTATGAGATGAGTATTTTATCCCCAACTTCAGATGGGGAAACTGAGGCATAGAACAGTTAAGAAACCAGCCCAGTATCACATAATAGGCAGTGCAGCTAAGCTGAACTAAGGTGTTGGGGCTCTAGTGTCCATGCTGTCCTGTCAACTCAGAATGTGCATGCTCATCACCGACAACTCCCAAACTCCTTCACTCCTCCTTTACTCCTCAGTCTAAACTAACTCTCATAAATGGAGCCAGTAAGCTCATTCCCAATGGATGAAATGACTAGCCATGGCTCTTGATAGAAGGTGCCTCCCAGGACAGGAAGGGCAAGAGCCCGAGGAGCCCATCATCCTTTCTGAGGAAGGGTCTTTCTGCAAGAGTTGCTGAGACTTATGTCTTATGAAACTAACAGAGCTCCGATGGTCACAAAGATTAGCCAAGGAGACCTTCTCTGACACCTCCTTCAGACACCTAGACACCACTAAGTCAGTCTAAGATTGATGCCTTCCCTGGTCAGGCATGGTGGCTCATGCCTGTAATCCCAGCACTTTGAGAGGCCAAGGTGGGCGGATCACCTGAGGTCAGGAGTTCAAGACCAGCCTGGTCAACATGATGAAAGCCCGTCTCTACTAGAAATACAAAAAATTAGCCGGGCATGGTGGTGGGCGCCTGTAATCTCAGCTACCTGGAAGGCTGAGGCAGGAGAATCGCTTGAACCCAGGAGGCAGAGGTTGCAGTGAGCTGAGATCACGTCACTGCATTCCAGCCTGGGTGACACAGAAAAAAAAAAAAAGATGGATGCCTTCCCTGTAATATGCATCATAGTTGATGTCTGACTGCCCTCTTTGACTATATGCTCCTTGAGAGCAGTGACTGGGTCTGTCTTATTTATTGCCATACTCCCACTGTTGTAACTTCAACATCCAATACTCAATGAATATGTTGAACGAATGAATAAACAAGTAAATGAATAAATGAATGAATGTGCTCATGCATTACATCTCCTGTTGCAGCCTTCCTTTCCTGCCATGAAGATCCTCACTCAACCACCCACAAATTCCTTGAGACCACAGGAAGAAAATCAAAAGAATCTCAAAAGCTCTAATCGGCAAATGAAAACAACAGCTAAATTAAATGTCATGTCTAACAGGATGAGGAGCTCTCAACAGACAGTTCTCAATTAATTCAAGGAGCCCTTGGGTGTGACACCCCGTGCTTTCTCCCCAGCTGCAACAGGAGGATGCCCAGCGCCAACTGGAGAGCTGATGCCCGGCTAACCTGGATGGCTGCTCAGGAGCAGCCACTAGGGAAGCCCCACACAGTAGGAAGATTGTGCACATTTTCAAGAGAAGCTGGAAATTGTTGATGGTTTCTAAATGTCAGCCCCGAAGTCAATATTGGAAAATAAAACCCCGGTAGACAGCTGGTTAGCTTTCTCTGGGGTAAATCACAGTGAGAGAAACAGCTGAGCAGGGAAGGATCAAGCTCTAGAAAACAGAGTCAGGGGGCTCTGCCATTCGTTGACTGCGTACCTTCAAGCAAGTAGATCAAACACTCTGTCTCCGTAAAACAGGGAGGATAATGGCACCTCATTGGGGTGGCAGGATGATTAAACGCAATAATGCACGGAGAATGCTCTGGGAAGCACCCTGCACATGGGAAGCAATGAATAAATGCCCCTCTCAGTACAGGTTGACTGGGGACCAAGTGTTTCAGCCTCACCCAACCACATTGTGATTCTAAACCCACGGCGCTCACTCCTAAACCTGCCAATTCAGGCGACATGGTATCCAAACACTCCCATAGCTCCTGAGCCAGCTTCCCTCCATCATCCACATTCGTGTACAGTGCATTTCCATGGCAATAACCTGTTCCACAAAAGGTACAGTAAATATTTACTATTTTTTCACACATTTCAGATTATTTGGGTCTAACAATCTAACTGGCGCTCTCTACTGCTTCAGAAAATGGCAAGGAGAAGCCAAGCCTCCAGCAACAAAACAGAAGTGCCTTCAGCAATAGGGACACCAGGGAACCACGTGGACAACCAAGAACAGCATGTGGCCACAGATAAAGAGATTTCAGGAAGCTCCGCTCACAAGAGCGCCTCTGGGAGCTATTTAACCTCCTCCAGTCGCCCCACCCTCCTAGAAACAAATGCAATACATTGCAACGATTCTAAACACCCCCTCATCTCTTTTAACTCTCTCTCTATGCAGCCCCTAGCATTCACACACATACACAGGTCCTCTGAGAGATTTTTTAAAGCCTTGTTCACACATACACAGAACATGCAGCACTAAGAGTTTTAACTGCTAAACCCCTGATGTGCGTGCACATACACAAACAGAGTTTGATAATCAGCAGAGCTTCACTGTGCCTGCTCAGAGAGGGGGAGGCTCTCTTGGAATGAGGGGGGCTTCTCTGCCCAGGGCTTTTGAAATGTCAGCTGAGCTACAGAAGAGCTTGTGATTCACTCCCTGACTCACTCCCAACTCTGCAGCAGACCCCATCTCTGCAGGGAGGGCAGAACAGGCCTTTTTCATTCATTCCCTCATTCAGTCACAAGACCTGTTTTAGACCATGTTTACACACAAAAAAACTCATTCAGGCACAAAACTCTGTGCCCAGCTTTGCACTAGTCCCTAGAGAGACAGAGAAGAATAAAGTACAGCCCCTGCCCTCAAGTTTCTCACAGTCTGACAGCCAGGGAGACAAACAGGTCACCACCAATCAATGTGATATATCAAGGAGTATATACAAGGTACCTATATCTATTTAGAAGACTGATACATTTGACTGTGGAAGTGTGACGTTCCTGCATTACAAAAGATTTCATAAACCAAATGAAAAGACATAGGACAGACCAAGGGGATTTATTTTTAGACTATATCACAGATTGGCATCCAGAATATATAAAGAGTTACTATCAATTAATTAAAAAAAAAAAAAAAGACAGGGGACCAGGTGCAGTGGCTCATGCCTGTAATCTCAGCACTTTGGGAGGCTAAGGTGGGAGGATGACTTGATCCCAGGAGTTTGAGACCAGCCTGGGCAACATGGCAAAACCCTGTCTCTACAAAAAAAAAAAAAAAAAAAAAAAAAAGCCTGGCATGGTGGTGTGTGCCTGTAGTGCCATTTACTAGGGAGGCTAAGGTGGGAGGATCACTTGAGTTGAGGTTACAGTGAGCTGTGATCTGGACACTGTACCCCAGCCTGGGCGACAGAGGAAGACCCTGTCTCAAAAAAAAAAGCCACTAGAAAAATTGACAAAGTAATATGAAGAGAGAATTCCCAGAGAAAAAAATACAAGTGCCCAAAAAGCATATGCCTAATCTCACGAATATCTGGGAAATGCAAATTAATACAAGATACTTTATCCATTAGATTGGCAAAAATGTAAAAGACTGATAACTCCCAGTATTGGCAACCACGTGGGCTGAAAGAATGATGGAAGAACGCAGGTCTAGTAGAGCACCCTGGATGCAAGGGAATGGGCATTCGATTGCTCTAATTATTCACCTTTCCTCCCACGTGCTTTGCACATGACAGTCACTCAGCAACCCTCTGCAGAATTGAGTCAAACAGGAAAAGTAATGCTGCATATCTGAGCTGCAGAGGGTTCTTATTATTCAAACACCCATCCGTATGGCTCTTCTGGGATACTAGAGATGACTGCCAGCAGGATAACCGGTGTGGGAGCCAGGGACAAGGCGGGAAGAGGGCTTGCTACTCAGGGAATAGAGTACACCACTGATGCTGGTCACTCTTCCTTTCCTACCAGGGATGCTCAGGCATTCCACTCCTTCACAGACAGCAACCTTGCCCTGAGAAAAGAAAGGCTTATGTGTGATTATTCACTATGGAGAATAGGGAAGAAACAGATCCGGAGACAAGAGGCAAAATAAAGTTTCACTTGCTAAAGTGAAACTGCAAAGAGGCACCAGCCTGAAAGGCAAAACCAAGGCCTAGATAGGCAAGACAGCAGCAGGCCCAAAATGCCCACTGACAGCAGGATCTACCCAATAATGGAAACAGTCAACACGTGGGTTTACTTTGTGCCAGGCACTGAGCTAAGACCTCAGGTACCTTATCCCTGCAGACCTCAGCCTATTTTAAAAGGAACTCAGAGAGGTTAATCAACTTGTCTGAGGCCGCACAGCTTGTCCACGGCAGTACTGGGGTTTGAACTTAGGTCTGTCTGACTCCAGAACCCCGTGCTCTTACCCATACTGCTTAGCTTTTAGCTGGCCCAGTGCTGGGAAGTCAGCCCTCCAGGAGGAAGTCCTGCCTGACAATGGGTTGGGACTGGAAGGAGATTTATGCCTCCCATTCTAAGGAAAAGCAGGAGCACCAGTTGGGGAGTGGGAGGACCCAGTGGACCAGACAGCTAAGAAGAGAGTCACTATTACCATTCAGGGACACGCAGAGTCTGGAACCTAGGTTACTTCCAGGCTTAAGGGAGTGTGGGTGTACCCACCCTCCTCCCCACCCACATCTGGTACAGCTAGAGGGATCAACAGAAAAAAAAAAAAAAAAAAAAAACTTCAAATCATAGGGGCCGATGCTGCTGTTGGCAGAAGCAGGAGGAAGTGGGCCACTGGGGAGGCCACATCCGCCCCACGGCAAGGCTCCTTGGGTTAGCATGGGCAGCAGCAATGCAAGGAGAGGGAAGGAGGCGGTCTCTGGGCCCAGGTGAGGGAGAAAAGAGAGGCTCTGGGTGTCATCCCAGCCTGAGGCACAGGGAAGAGGTGTGGGTGGCTGGACCCAAGTGGCTCTGGCACTCCTAGATCTCACAGAGATCCCAGCCTACCTGTGAGACCTTAGGCAATTGATTTAAGTTCTCTGGCCTCAGTGTCTTCATCTGTAAAATGGGGATAAGAATGTTATCTTCCTAGGACTGGGTGGAACTACCACCACCTCATCAACTGGTACCTGCCTGGCTTCATGCCCACTGGACCACCCCACTGCCACTAAATTGGAAACTCTATGACAGCTTGTCTGGCTAGTTCACTGCTGTATCTCCAGCACTTAGAACTGTAAGTGGCACTGAGCAAACACCCAATAAATATTGGTTGAATTGTTAACAATAGGTGCTCAAAAATACTTGTTGAAGAAAAATAAAGGAGAGATAAGAAACAATAAAACGATAAAAGGTAGAGAAGAAAGGGTGGCAGAAGGGAGGAAGTTGGACCCCTAGGAAAGTTCCAAGACCATGAGAATCAGCTGAGGTTGGCCAGTTAGCCAAACTGCTTCTCCAGAGAGCTCTGCCCAAGATAGTACTATGTTGTCAGAGTTAATAGAACCAAGCACTGCTTATCACTAGGTGACTGGGCTCGCCTTTTAACCAGTTTCTGAGCTTGAGCCAAGGTCTCCTTTCTCTTCCTTATCTAAGGAGGCCCCAGGGGATGGCCCTTTCTTTCTTTCGTTCATTATTTCTTTTGTTCGTTCATTCTTTCTTTCGTTCGTTCTTTCTTTCTTTTCTTTCTTTCTCTGGGTTACAATCTCATTCTCTGTCCCCGGCATCCACCTACAGACTCCGGAAGAGTGTAAACATTCTAGTGTTCACCTGTGATCTCACACAGTGCAACCTCTGGGCCAAAGCCAAGTATTTACGCCTGAATCACTGTCACTAGAACAGTTGCCTCTGATTACCACTCCTCGAAAAAATATGCGTTGTCAGTAAAAAACCAACAGGCGTGCCCAGCCCAGGTGTGGATCTCATGAAACCCTGTACTACTGACAAGTGATTTGCAAGGACCTTTCCGCACCCACAAATCTCTGACAGGAGATGCATGGTGGTTACGAATGTGTGCTTTGGAACCAGAGGATCTGGACTCAAATCCTGGGCTTCCATTTATCAACAGTGGAAACTTAAGCAAGTTAGTTCATCTCTTCTTGACTCAGTTTCTTCAGTTACAAGAAGAGGATAATAACACCTACCTCACTAGGTTACTGTGAGAATTCAAGGAGGGCCAGGCACGGTGGCTCACACCTGTAATCCCAGCACTTTGGGAGGCCGAGGCAGGTGGATCACTTGAGGTCAGCAGTTTGAGACCAGCCTGGCCAACGTGGTGAAACCTTATTTGTCTCTACTAAAAATACAAAAATTAGCCAGGCCTGGTGCTGTGTGCCTGTAATCCCAGCTACTTGGGAGGCTGGGGCAGGAGAATCGCTTGAACCCTGGAGTCAGAGGTTGCAGTGAGCCAAGATCGTACCACTGCACTCCAGCCTGGGCGACAGAGCAAGACTCCATCTCAAAAATTAAAAAAAGAATTCAATGAGATAACACACATAAAGTGTTGTAAGCAGTCAAGATTCTTATTTATAAACACGGAAGCCCACTCTAACCAGTTTAACCAGGAAAGACAATCTTTGGGAGGCCCTGAGAATCCAGTTAGGACACCTTAGACAGCCAGAAGAAACATCTTCACCACAGTACAGAACCCATTGCCACCACTCCAGAGTCCAGACAAGGTAGTCTGCACTACAGAAGCTGTGAATATTCAATATTCACAGGAGACAAATCTTGCTAGAAGCCTCACCATAGCTGACTCTGCAGTCTGGACACACTTAACGCCTCCCTCTCCAGAACAGATCAAACACAGTGTCTGCTGCTTCTAGCCACCAATTCGAAGTCCAGCAAGGACTCACCTGATTGACAGATCCTGGGTCACATGTCTGTGCTCTAGCTGCAAGGGAGGTTGGGCGAGTGGGTTTCTGAGTTGTGCATTAAAGAGACATGGGTTTATGAGGTGGCGAATTCCCAAATATTTAAAAAAAAAAAAAAAAGCGGCTCCACAGTGTGTGGCCAGAAAGAATGACAAGTGTCTCCCGTTAGCTCTTGGCACAGTGCCTGGCTCATATGTGCCCAATGAGTAGCCATTCCCTGGAGATGTCGTTTAGGCCCCAAAGCAAGAAGGTTCCTGTGCCCCAATCATTCTTCATCTCTCTGGGCCACCCTGTTACTATTCCAAAAGGTTTGGATTGAACCCTTACCTTTACTCCTCCTAACCCTTGTCCTGACTATATGCATCTATGTATCTCTGAAGACCCCCACTGGAGCCCAGAAATAAAGGCAAGTACTGTTTATGGCCTGGCAGGAAAATGCACCAACCAGCTGGTATCACAGATTCACAGAACTTCAGAATGCCTAAACTAGAAAGTGATTTTCTCCTACTGTCTTGTTTTGCAAATCAAGAAATTGAATCTAAAAAGGGGAAAGGACACGACAAAGATTGCCCAGCAAAGTCCTGGCAGAACCAAAACTAAGATCAAGAAGAATGAGGAGAGAAGCCCAGGTCCTAGATCCTTCGCAGCAAACTAGTATTGCACTGAGCAAGATGCCTTTGGCAGCGCTGAGCAGCTGCTCCAAAGGAACCAGTGCAGAACAAGGATGCTGTCTCGAGAAGAGCAGTCTTAGAGGTCAGGGGAACAGGCAGCAGACTAAGTTGAAGCTGCAGGACCCCAAAATGCTATGTCAGGATCCCTTAGCCCCTTGCTACTCAAAGTGTGATCCATGGGCTGGGCATGGTGGCTCACGCCTGTAATGCCAGTGCTTTGGGAGGCCAAGGCAGGTGGATCGTTTGAGGTCAGAAGTTCGAGACCAGCCTGGCCAACATGGTAAAACCCCGTCTCTACTAAAAATACAAAAATTAGCCAGCAGTGGTTGCATATGCTTATAATCCCAGCTACTCGGGAGGCTAAGGCTAGAGAATCACTTAAGCCCAGAAGGTGGAGGTTGCAGTGAGCTGAGACAGCATCACTGCACTTCAGCCTGGATGACGGCACAAGACTCTGTCTCAAAAATAAAGACAAAGAAAGAATGAAAGAAAACGTGTGATCTATGGACTAGCACAATCAGCACCATCTGGCAGCTTGTTAGAAATGCAGGATTCCAGGCTCCTCCCCAGACCTACTGGATCACAACCTGCATCTTAATTAGATCCACAGGTGATTCTTCTGCACGCTAAAGTTTGAAAAGCCTATGCTAGTCAGTTCTGGCCTAAAGAGGAATTCAAAAAGAAAAAGTTAGCCTGCTGAGAATCAGCATTTCTCTGGATCTATTATGTGTCTGGCACTACGTTAGGTTCTTTATGGACTTAACTCATTAAATCTTAACAACCCTACAGCCCTCTAAAGTAGACTTTCAGGGTCCCATTTTACAGATGAGGAAACTGACGTTTAGGCAAGAGATATAACTTACCCTTTACCGCTAGGTCTACCTGGTAACTGACAACTGATATGATGGATAACAGACAGCAAGGTACCGGCATCTGTCATCCATCATACCAGCTGTACCTTCAGGTACCACTTCAGGGTACCTGGTGACTCACAACTACTCATTCTTTGGGTGGTCTCTTTAGCAAAGCAGTGCCCCTGAATGAAGCTCCTCTTCAATACTATCCAGGCAGAATTAGCCAGCCCTGTCATTCTCTAATAATCAGAGGTGGCTTATGTAACTCATCCCTTAACTTCTGACAGCCCAGTGAAGTGCGTAGAGAAGGCACGAATCTTAGAATCCACTCTGCCACTGATTCGCTGTACAATAACAGAAACATAATTTAACCCCTCTGAGCCTTGGCTTCCCCACCTGCAATGAGGAAATAAATCTTAGGTTGCAGAGTTGCTGCAAGTGTAAAATGAGAGGATGTGTGTCATATACATGAAGTCATGCCACGAGAAAGAAGCATGAGTTTTTCTATTGCTATTAGTCGTTGCCCAATATATATTCCTCCTGGTGGTGTGGTAGGGGCAGCTTGTGAGCCAATGGCGTGGATCTCTTCCCTACTCTGTGTTCAGTGATGGCACATGAAATTGACCATGGTGAGAGTATTTACACCATGGAAACTGACCAGCAGCAAGCACTGCATACCAGCGTTGTTCATTGTTTGTTTTTTTGTTTTGTTTTGTTTTATTTTTGTTTTCTTTTTTTTTTTTTACCAGAGAGCCAATTACTAAACATTTATCAGCACACCATTGCTGCTTCTCTCCCTCCCTGATCCTCAAATCAATAGGACTTTCCACCACTGAGATTCCACAGCTTCTGGCCTGTGACTTCTAGGAAGCAGAGAGGTCACTCAGCACCTCCACCCACCCCAAAGAAAGCCCACAGTGTAGGCTCCTCATTTTCTCATTCAGCCAGTACTTATTGGACCCCTATCGTGGACACACACAGCCTCCCATCCCTCCAGAAGGGCTGCCGGCACCCTGCCATCTGTCATTCATCATATCAGGAAAAGTATTTTCACGGCTGTGATAAATGAGGGAAGGAAATTAATAAGACGTCCCAATGGTGGCAGGGGAAGGATCACACACATCATTTCCGTATCATCCCCTGTTCACGGTAAATTACCTCCTGACAATAGGATCACCTTCCCCTTGGCTCACCCACACTCACCACACATAGCAGGAATTGAGCAAAATAAAGACCAGACCTTTCATGTTCTTATTGCCAGAATTGTCAGGGTGCCCCTGTGGTGTCAAAAAGCTGGGAACTTTGATCGTTGAAATGAAAGAGCTACTGTCCCGTTCCCCTAGCCCTTTCTCTGTCCTGCAGCCTTTCTACGTCGCTAGAAGTCCCCTCTCTGGCCCTCAATACCTTCATGCTTCTTGATCTCTGGTCTGTCTCCTCATCCCCCAACAGCCTCCTCTCTGACCTTCTTTCTCTTCCATTTTTGCTCATCGGAACCTCCTTGGCCCCCTCAGTCCCCTCCTCTCTCTGTCCCTCATTCTCTCCCCTCAGTGTTTCTCAGCCTGCAAAAGCAGAAAGCAGTCATGAAGACCAATCAAATGTTCCCTAACATGCTGACATGAAGCTAATCGATTCACATGAAATTCAGCAAATCAGCTTTTGGAGGATTGACCTAGGGCTGCACTGTGACCCAGAACCCCATGAGAGTTTGTGAGCAGGTGATGGAGGAAAATTGAGACCAGTCTCCCAACCGCAGACACTGCACCCTTTGTGAGGTTCTTCCAGCCACCCAAAGTGGCAGCAGGAGGGAGACCTGGCTTGAGCAAGGCATGCTCTCTGGGGCCCATCTGCACTCCTAAGCCCTGCCAAGAAGGAATGTTGGCAAAACACAGAGATCATGAGATCATGTGAGATCATCATCCCCATAAGTAGAGTTAGATTCTTGGGCCATGGAGAACTTAGCTTTCCCAGAGGGGCTAAAATGCCCTAACATTTGACTTTGATGACTCAAGCATTTGTCATTCTGACTCCCCCACAGCAGGGTGAATAAAAAAAAAATCTAAAGATTTAACTTAAAAAAGTTTAACAAGTTAATTTTCTAAATTTAAAATGTTTCAGAAAGAAACACAACCTACAGAAGGATAATTTTAAGCTATATTAAAGCTCAAAGATGACATCATGGAATTCTAATTATATAGACTTTGAGGCAATGGAGTCAAATAACCTTTCCGGATACAGTTATAGATTTTTCACAATATGCAGATACTATGTTAGTATCACATCTTATGGATACACTAAAAGTCCCTCTCAGATTATTTGGAAAAGTGAAAACGAAGGCACCCTTTATTCTGAGACCTCAGGCAGTACTAGAGCTTTACAGTTTCTGTGTTGACTCTGAATTTCTCTCCTAAAATGAGATTATTTCTAAAAGCATATATGAAGATGAGACTTGAAACCAGATCAAACCAATCATGAGCTTAAAAGTCCATAAGGAACCAAGTCCTTACCTCTCTACAAAATGCCAGGAGCACGCGAGGCAAAGTCCAGGGACCTGGTGCCTTCCCCATGTGATTTTTTCCCCTCTATGTTGTTATGAGAAAAAAATGAATCAGTTCATTAACAAGATCCTAGAACAGGCCTGACACATAGTAAGCCCACAATAAAGGTTAGGCTTGATGGTATTTGTGAAACAAAGCACTGCACTCCTATCTGCCTAGGAGGTTCACACTTGTTGCTATTTCATGCAAGTACTGTGTGATTTTAAAAAAATTAAATCATTCGACTCAACCATTTTTCCTATGTAAAATGCATTGCCTTTACATTTGTACAGGTGCAGAGTCTGTATATTATATGAGCTATTAATAAACAGAATTTATATTTATATGTATGTGTAACATAGTTAAATAAGACACATTCACACATGTAGTCTTTAAAAAGAGAGAGACAGTCTCACTCTATCACCCAGGCTGAAATGCAGCGGCACAATCATGGCTCACTGCAACCTCCACCTCCTGAGCTCCAGTGATCCTCCTGTCTCAGCCTCCCAAGTAGCTGGGACTGCAGGTGTATGTCAACTAGCCTGGTTAGTATTGTTTAACTTTTTTTGTAGAGATGGGGTCTTTCTATGTTGTCCACATTGGTCTTGAACTCCTGACCTCAAGTGATCTTCCCATCTCAGCCTCCCAAAGCACTAGGATTACAGGCATAAGCCACTGTGCCTGGCCACACATATGTGACCTTTACAACACCACCCTGAGGTAGATGATCATTTTTCTCCTTTTATAGCGTGAGTTTCCCATGCAACAAGGCTGGTGGATGGCAGAGCAAAGACTGGAAGGGCAACAGTTCTGCCACCCCTGTCCATGGCATTGCCTCTTCCTTCTGAAGTCCCTCTTTCCTGGGTTTTATTTCTACACTCCTATTTCTAGAGTTGCTCTGGATGCTCCAGGGGGGAAAAAGAAGAACAAGATAGAAGAGACAGTCACTGCCCCTCAAGAGACAATAACTGTGAATAATTCATTTGTCTCCTTTCCTGAAATGAGAGCAAAGTTGAGAAACAGGCAGAAGCTGAACCAGACTAGAGGCAGATGTTAAGACACCTCAGACTCTGGGACCCAATGCCTAGTTTCCAAAAAGGAGTTTAAGGCTAGGCTTTCTGATGTTTTCAAAGAGTTAAGGGAGCTAGCCAAGCATAAGAAGGCAGCAGAAAGGTAACTAACTTTTAACAAGCAGTTGTTGACATGCTTTCGTATTTTTCATCCAATCATATTTACTGCTACAAGACCCTAGGAGAAAGGTTTAATTATCCTCAGTATGTAGGCAAGGCAACAAAGGCTCAAAGAAGTGGAGTTTAAATGCTTGAAGTAAACAAAATTAGAAAAGAAGACAAAAATAAAATTTGAATCGAGTTGCTATCCATATCCTTTCTAGTGCTTCTCACTGCCCTCATCAAGCCATTTCTCAAACTCCAATGCTCCAAGCTCCAGGCTCACATGTCTATGGAAGGAACACACCACTGGCGAGAATCTAACTGTGCAAATGCTAAACATTTTGCCTGAAACACATTATGCCCATGCTCTATCACTTTGGTATGCTCCGATGGCATGGGGATCTGGCATGCCAAGTGTGACGTTTAAAAGAAAATTTAAACCACTTTCCTTTAGACACACAGATTGCCAATCCATGGTTAATATTCCAGTTTCCTACACTTCCCTCTGTAGTAGAGGACTACAGTACTTCCTCTGGCCTTCTGCCAAGCATGTGGAGGAGGAAAAGGGAGCTGGTGGCATCTGGGGACCGAAAGGGATTATTTTTCCATTATGTCATCCACCTAGTTAGAGATGCTCTCTAAGAAAGTTATTGATTTTGGTTGACATGTTTTGTAATCAGCCCTCTTAACTAATTCCCTTATTTGTACTAATAGTTTTTCAGTGGATTCCTTTAGAGTTGCTAAAATAAATAATATAACCTGTGAATAGTGTTAATTTGGTATCCGTTTTTCCAATATGTAATTACTATTTATATGTTTCTTTTCTTGTTTCATTGACTAGAACATCCAAAACAATGACAAATAACAGTGTTGCTATCAACCTTCTTTCATTTATTCTTAACTTTAATGGGAATTCCTTAAGTATCTCAAAATTAAGTATATTTTTGGCTACTGGTTGGCCACATATAGTCTTCATTATGCTGAAAAAGTATCTTTTTATTCTTAGTCCTTTCTCCAAGAATTTTCACCAAGAACAAATATTGAAATTTTAACAAATGCTTTTTTTTGCATCTGTGATCATATTTTTCCTTTGACATGTTGATGGGATGTATTAATAGACTTCCTAATAATAAATCATAATGTATTTCTAGAATGAACCTTACTTGATCATGATGCATTGTTCTTTTAATATCCTAGAGGATTCAACTTGCCCAGATTTTATTTAGGACTGTTTTCTCTGTGTTTATAAGTGAAATTAGACCATGGCTTTATTTTTTGCCTTATCTCTGTTAGATTCTTGTGTCTGTATGATGCTAGGGTCAGAGGAAAGAAGTGAGACAGTGTCCTTTTTCCCTATTGTCTAGAGAAATGTTTTAAAAACCAAAAGGATCATTTGTTCTACAGGTTTTGGTGATGATTTTGAAAACTTTCATTACTTCCTTCTTGTTATTGGTTTAGACTAGAGGCCAGTAAACTACAGCCTGCAGGCCTGCCACCTGTTTTGATAAAGATTTATTGGAACACAGCCATGCTCACTTCTTTATAAATTGTCCACGGCTGCCTTCATGCTACAGTAGTAGCATTGAGTAGTTGCTCAGATGCCCCATAAACCTAAAACATTTACTATCGAGTCCTGTAAGAAAACATGTGCCAACCCCTAATCTAGGCAATCTATATTTTATGGTAGACAATTTGAGCATTTCTGTCTTCTTGGACTTTCAAACTTAATACCAAAAATTGAAAAACAGCTATCATCCTAGTTCTATGAGGCGTCCAACACTGGGTTGAGCTATTTGCATGCATTATTTAACCAAATCCATACAACTACTGCATTATTATCCCTGTTTTATAGTGGAGGAGATTGAGACTGAGAGAGTAAATAATCACCCAAGGTCAGAAAACAGTAGTGGAAAAGCTACGATATAAATCTGAGAGTACCAGTCTGAACACCATTGTAATAGCACATATCGTCTTATACTTTTTCTATCTCTGGATTTATAAGTCCTTTCTCACTTCTAACTTGCATATTGTTCATATATATATTTGCTATATATATTCATTGTATATGTTATATAAATATATGTGTGATATATATATGACCTATATATATGATTAAATATATAATTAGAAGTAGATGTTTTATTGGCTCTTTAGTTTGCTTTGCTTTATTCTGTTCTCCAGGACTAACTCTTAGAGGTATCAACACAATCCTTTTTATATATCCTAAGGCTATATTGCATCAGAATGTAAAATATTATATATTCTCATCTATATTCTTACTCCAGTTTACCTTAGGTTTCTCTTGTGAGGTTTTTTTTTCCTTGCTTGCTGTAAATATTCACACAGAGGTTTTTGTATGAGCCTTTAAGCTTTGATTTATCTAGGATAGATGCCCAAGAGTGCAATTGCTGGGTCATAGGGCAGTTGGCACATTTAAAAAAACTGCCAGTTTTCCAGAGTGGCCACTGCACTGCAGTTCCCATTCTCAGCAACCATGCGTGGGTGATCTAGTTGTTCCTCATCCTCCCTTGCTAGAATTTGGCAGTACCATTATTTTTCATTTTTGACACTTTGATCTGTTGTGATATCTCATTCTGCTTTTAATTTGCATTTTCCTAAAAGCTAATGATGTAGAACATCTTTTCATGTGTTTATTTGTCATCTATATTCCCCCTTTGGTGAAATGTTCATTGATACCTTTTGCCGTTTTTTAATTAGATTGTTTGTTTCTTACAGCTGAAACTTGAGGGCTCCTTATGTATCCTAGATAATAGTCCTTTGTCAGATAAGTGATTTGCAAATATTTGGTCCAGATTGTAGTTTGCCTTTTCATTCTCTCAACAGGGTTTTGCAGAACAATAGCATTTAATTTTGATGAAGTCCAACTATTCGATTTTCCCTTTTATGGATCATGATTTTGGTGTAAAGTCTAAGAAATTTTCCCTGACCCTAGATTCCAAAAATTTTCTCCTATGTTTTCTTCTAAAACTTGTATAGTTTTATATTTTACATTTAATGGCATGATCAATTTTGAGTTAATTTTTGTATAAAGTGCAAGACTGGGGCTGAGGTTCATTTTTTGGCCAATAAATATCCAATTGTTCTAGCACTACGTGTTGAAAATTAATTTCTCCATTGAACTGCTTATGTGCCTTTGTCAAAAATCAATTGAGCATACTTGTGTAGGTCTATTTCTGGGTTATCTATTCTGTTCTATTGATTTATGTGTCTGTCCCTCCACCAATATCACACAGCCTTGATTACGGTAGACTGATTCCACCCATTTTATTCTACTTCTTCAAAACTGTTTTAGCTATGCTAGTTCCTTTGCCTTCTCATATAAATTATAGAATAATCTTATTTATATCTACAAAATAATTTTGTTGGGATTTTTATAAGGATCACATTAAACCTGTATATCGATTTGGGGATAGCTGCTACCTTTACTATATTGAGTCTTTCAATTCATGAACACAGTATGTCTTCATTTATGTAGATATTCTTTATTTCTTTCATCAGCATTTTACAGTTTTCAGTATATAAGTCCTGTATATGTTTTGTTGGATTTACAGCTAATTATTTTTTTCCTTTGAGCAATCAATTGTCAATAGTATTATATTTTCAATTTCAGTCTTCCTGTGTTCATTGCTAGTTTATAGAAATACAATTGTTTTTTGTATGTTTCCCCTGTATCTGGCAACCTTGCTGAATTCACTTATTTGTTGTAGGATGGCTTGTTTATGGTTGGTTGGTTGGTTTTATAGATTCCTTGGTATTTCCTGCACAGATACGCATGTCGTTTGCAAATAAATACAGTTTTATTTCTTTCTTTGTATGCTTGCTTGCTTGCTTTTTTTTTTTTTTTTTTTTTTTGCCATATTGCAATGAAAAGGACCAAAGGGAACATACAGCACTAAGTTGAACACGTCCCAGGGTCATTAAGGAAAGTATTTTATTTTTAAGTCATTGATTTTTTATAATCTTTGTTATTAACTTCTAGTTTTACTTCATTGTGATTAAAGAAAGTTGACAGTATGTCTTCTGACTGTCTTCCACAATGAAAGATGAAAAATTAAGTAAAACCAACAAAAGATGATAGATTACGTAAAGTTTTCATATCCTTGCTCCTACGTTATCTACTTCCCAGTCTTCATTTATATGCTAGGATTTTGCACTCAAATAGATCATGAAGCTAATTTTACACCATATAGCTACTCATTCACAAATAATTATTGTTGTCTGACACTTAATTGGAGACTTATAACAATTATTTGGACTCAATATTATGTTTAATTACTGGAAGTGCTCATCTCAGTTCCTCCATACCATGACTTCTTCATTCCTAAGTTCCTAATTTTGGATCTGCTCTCAATCAGAGTACATCTTCAATTAACTTTTTCAGTGGTGGTAGATTTGCAGTGCCTTTTTATATCTGAAAACTGTCTTTCTGTTGCCTTCACACAGAAGTGACAGTTTGAGAATCAAATATGTAGATGATAACATTTCCCTTCAAAACTCTGTAAATGCAGCTGCATTGTCTTAAGTACTGGATTATTCATCGGAAAGATATATCCAGACCCTGTGTCTGCCAGAAGATTGGTTGTGTAGGCTGCCCTTGCTAGTGATGCTCTCACTAGTAATGGTCCAGTCCTCTTCTCAAGCCATGGTTGGGGGGCAGAACTACACACATGGCACTGGGATTCTAGCAAGCACTCATCCACTGCAGCTCTCTTGACCTGCCTCAGACTCTTCTCCCACCTCCACAATCTGATTATCTGATTCCACAATGCACTCACACCCTAGTTCCTTCGGTCTCTCCTATGCACCTAACGTATGGCAGCCACACAAGTTAATGTTCTATTCACCACCAGCAGTTCCCTACACAAACCAGTGCACAAGTTAACTGCCTCCCCTTCCATTCCTGGCTTCTCTGAATGAATGTAGGAAAATTAGCCATCGTAAGAGGCCTCTGGTCATTTCAAAAACTTAATTTTGAGCAGAAGAGGGTGACTTTCCACTTGGTACAAAGTTGGGTCTCTTAGCCTAGGAATAGGACAGTGGAAGATAGACAAAGGGTCTTTCTACTGTTTCCAGGTGGTCTTGTTCCATCTTGTTGGAGGTGTTGACTGTGAAGCGTGGATCCAATCCAGTGCCATCTGCCTTTGAGTTAATGGATATTTCACTGAGATTCCAGCAACTGGTTATCTGACTATTTTTAGTGTTGTTGACCCTGTTCCTCCTATTCTATGGGCATTTGAGGGCAAACTTGTAAATGCTGCATCAGAGGCTGATAGCCAAATGTTATTTTCAACCCGATGCCAAGACTCAGTCTTTGCTTGGCATTATTGAGCTTGCAATGTTCATGGCAGTCACAGACTTTGTCCCAAGTAAACCAGTGCGGTTCCACTGTGCTAATCATATGAAAAGATGTCCTCTCATGGCATTGCTCTACAACAAATCCCTTAGAACAGTGGTTCTGAAACTTCAGTGCCCAGAAGCATCGCGCGGGAAGCTTTTGTTAAAAATGTATTGGGCCTTGCCTCAAAGAGTCTAACAGGGCTCAGGGTCCACATTTTTAACAAACACCAGATGGTGCCTGCAGGTCATTCAAGAAAGGCCCTAGGAGAACTGCAGCTCCAGAAGCATCTCCTCTAAAACCATTAGATGTACATTTTTCAACTATCCCATCTGAAAGTTCCTCAAAGCCACCAATGGAAAAAAAGAAAATAAAACTCTGTACCTACTACAATTTCAGAAGCAGAGCTGCCTGCTACAGCAAACTGGAAAATGTGATGCCTTCGTGAAATTTCCTGTTGCTAAAGATACTCTAGCACATGCCCCTTGACCAAGAAATAACACTTACGGGAACTCTACAGATGGATTTCTACACATCTGAAGTGATACTTTGGCCACACTGTTCTTAATGGCATTGTTTGTAATGGCCCCAAATTGGAAATCACCTAAAGTCCATCCCCAGAGGACTTGTTTAATAAATTATGAATTATCCATACTTTACATCTATTAAAAAATGAATACTTGGGCCAGGCTCACATCTGTAACCCCAGTATTTTGGGAGGCCAAGGCAGGTGGATCGCTTGAGCTTAGGAGTTTGAGACCAGCCTGAGCAACATGGTGAAACTCTGTCTGTACCAAAAATACAAAAAAAAAAAAAAAATTAGCTGGGTGTGGTGGTGCACACCTGTGATCTCACCTACTCGGGAGGCTGAGGTGGGAGGATCACTCAAGCCTGGGAGGCAGAGGTTGTAGTAAGCCAAGATCACACCAATGTACTGCAATCTGGGTGAGAGCAAGACCCTGTCTCAAATATATATATACTCTACATCTATTTTAAAAAGTAGTATAAGGAAGCTGTCTTTGTATTGCTTAGAGAGATCTTCAAGACGTGGGGTGGACAGGGGAAGTAATTCAAATATCTAAAGACTGGCAGCACCATGTGAGCTTCTGCTAGTCAGTGAGGATGCTCAACAAATCAGGACAAATGCCAGTCATTACACCATGCTGGTGCTTACTAGCCAAATATTAGCAGGAAAAAAAAAAAGGTGGAGAATAGGGGTTGCAGTATGTCATCTTATGTGTGACAACAAAGGGGGTGAAGGAAAAGATTTCTGAAAGGATATCCAGAAAAGGGGGTGGGAAAAGGGTGGATGGAGAACAGAAGAGAATAAGAGACTTTAAAACTGTATGGTTTTTAAACATTTTTTAAATTTCAACTTTCATTTTAGATACAGTAGGTACATGTGCAGATTTGTTACATGGGAATAATGCAAGATGCTGAGGTTTGGAGTACAGATCCCATCACCCTGGCAGTGAGCACAGTACTCGACAGATAGTTTTTAAACCCACCCCCTCCCTCTACCCTCCAGTAGTCCAGTGTCTAGTTTCATATTCATGTCCATGTGTGCCCAATGCTTAGCTCCCCCTTATAAGTGAGAATATGCAGTATTTGATTTTCTGTTCTTGCTCTAATTTGCTTAAAAGAATGGCCTCCAGCTCCATCCATGCTACTGCAAAGAACACGATTTCATTCTTTTTTATGACTGCGTAGTATTCTGCCACTGATGGGCACCTGGGTTGATTCCATATCTTTGTTACTGTGAATAGTGCAGCATTTTGTAATTTTTTTGAGTCCTGTGAACATACTACAAAAAATACATTTAAAACACTATTTTAAAAGAGATTTTGGGGTGGAGGAGGGATATATATGCCTAAAGCTGGTGTGATTTAATTTTAATTGTTTGCTCCTTTGGGTCCCTGCAGTTTGGTGTTTCTCAAAGCATGCCCATTAAGTGAGAAGTTTGTTGCAGTCGGGGGATGGCAGGAGAGAACCTACTTTGTCTATACTGGAAAATGGCTATAGTCTAATCAGTGATGTTCAGAAAACTGACTGCTTCCGGCTTTATAGAAAGTACAGATTATTTCCCCACAGTGGCTCTCAACCCTGGATGCTGATGACAGTCACCTGGAGAGCCTTTAATGAATACTGCTGCTCTGATTCTACTCCCAGACAGCCTCCTTTCACTGACTTGAGGTAGAGGCAGGGCACTGGGGCATTTAAAAGATCCCCAGATCACTCCAAGCTGCAGCCACTGGTGACAACCTCCTGAGTTGGCATGCCTGAGGGGAAGTTCCCAGTTTGTACCTATTAAGCCCATTGTCCAGGCGGCTCTGTGCTCAGCCAGGTTTGTGGTCCATGGTTCCAGATGTGCCTGGTGCCACAAGCAAATCCCTTCTCTCACTCAGTCATCACCATACTCAAAGACTCAAGCACTTGCAAAGGCCAGGTTCAGAGAAGAAAAGCCAACTTTGTTCAAGAAGTAAGAATTCCGTTTTCTAAATGAAATCAAATATGGTTCTTCCTGAGAATGTGGATCACACTCCTACCACACTGGCTTCCTCCTCCTCCTCTTTCCTCCCCACTCACAACCCCAAGGGCCTCAACTGGAAAACGCACTGACATGCACCATCTCCTCTCTCCATGTGCGCATAATTCCACCATCTAGTGCCCCCATCACCACCATCCCAGTAATGAACAGACTACGAGGGATTAGGTGCACATATAAACACTGACCATTCCTAACCTGAAGCAGACAATGGTCTAGATATATAAAAATTCTATACGCTGAAAATATTTTATGGAACTTATTAATGTAACAAAGGCAAGTACATCTACATGAGAAACAGCAATTCCTAAGAATAAAAAATAAATAATATCTTCCTATTAAGATAGTAATTATCCCCTGAAGGCAGCATTCCTAATTCAATCCCACAGGATTCCTCTGAAAACATACCCTGGCCCTTTCCAGCCCACAAAGCCACACCTGAAGCCAACAGTGCTTGAATATGTTGAAAGAAGCTCCAGGGAATAAAATAAGGGAAAATTAGAGCTTTTAATGTCAAAAAAAACCAGCTTTTTTCCTCAATGCCTAAAAATCAACGTTTCTTAGAAATGCCAGACACTGCAGAAGGCAAACTGTCCCTAGAGAGAGGCCCAGGTAGAATCCCATTCACTCCTCGCCATAACTACCTAATATCATTTCTCTACACGTGACCTAATTGAAGAAGGAAATGCATTTTATATCCAGATGATAATAGATAGAACCAAGCAAGTCCAGGAAGGAAATCCTCCATTTCTCGAAGGGAAAGTTTCATAAAAAGAAAGTCAAATGGGTGGATGGATGGATGGACGGACGGACGGACGGACGGACGGATGGATGGATGGATGGATGGATGAGGTAGGTGAATGGATGCATGGATGGATGGATGGATGGATGGATGGGTAGAAAATCGACAAACAGAAGATGATGGATGGATGGATGGATGGATGGATGGATGGATGGATGGATGGAAAATCGACAAACAGAAGATGATGGATGGATGGATGGATGGATGGATGGATGGATGGATGGAAAATCAACAAACAGAAGATGATGGATGGATGGATGGATGGATGGATGGATGGATGGATGGAAAATCAACAAACAGAAGATGATGGATGGATGGATGCATGGATGGATGGATGGATGGATGGTTGGATGGAGTGGATGGATGGTTAGATGGATGGATGGATAGATGGATGGATGGATGAATGGATGGATGGATAGATGGATGGACGAATGGATGGATGGATAGAAAATCAACAAACAGAAGATGATGGATGGATGGACGGGTGGATGGATGGATGGATGGATATCAGTTCACACCACTCTCAAAAGGCTCTGCAAACCAGTCTATAATATAATAATTGGTAGAAGATGTTAATTTTCTGATTTAAAATATTATCTTCCCCAACCATGCATGCTCTTTCACCTCATTTTCCACCCAAACCTCCAAATTATGAAGCCTAACTGTATCAATTAAGAATCTTCTGGCTTGAACCTGACTTCAAACTATACTACAAGGCTACAGTAACCAAAACAGCATGGTACTGGTACCAAAACAGAGACATAGATCAATGGAACAGAACAGAGCCCTCAGAAATGATGCCGCATATCTACAACTATCTGATCTTTGACAAACCTGACAAAAACAAGAAATGGGGAAAAGATTCCCTATTTAATACATGGTGCTGGGAAAACTGGCTAGCCATATGTAGAAAGCTGAAACTCAATCCCTTCCTTACACCTTATACAAAAATTAATTCAAGATGGATTAAAGACTTAAATATTAGACCTAAAACCATTAAAATCCTACAAGAAAACCTAGGCAATACCATTCAGGACATAGGCGTGGGCAAGGACTTCATGTCTAAAACACCAAAAGCAATGGCAACAAAAGCCAAAATTGACAAATGGGATCTAATTAAACTAAAGAGCTTCTGCACAGCAAAACAAACTACCATCAGAGTGAACAGGCAACCTACAGAATGGGAGAAAATCTTTGCAACCTACTCATCTGACAAAGGGCTAATATCCAGAATCTACAATGAACTCAAACAAATTTACAAGAAAAAAACAAACAACCCCATCAAAAAGTGGGCAAAGGACATGAACAGACACTTCTCAAAAGAAGACATTTACACAGCCAAAAAACACATGCAAAAATGCTCATCATCACTGGCCATCAGAGAAATGCAAATCAAAACCACAGTGAGATACCATCTCACACCAGTTAGAATGGCCATCATTAAAAAGTCAGGAAACAACAGGTGCTGGAGAGGATGTGGAGAAATAGGAACACTTTTACACTGTTGGTGGGACTGTAAACTGGTTTGACCATTGTGGAAGTCAGTGTGGCAATTCCTCAGGGATCTAGAACTAGAAATACCATTTGATCCAGCCATCCCATTACTGGGTATATACCCAAAGGACTATAAATCATGCTGCTATAAAGACACATGCACATGTATGTTTATTGTGGCACTATTCACAATAGCAAAGAGTTGGAACCAACCCAAATGTCCAATAACAATAGACTGGATTAAGAAAATGTGGCACATATACACCATGGAATACTATGCAGCCATAAAAAATGATGAGCTCATGTCCTTTGTAGGGACATGGATGAAACTGGAAAACATCATTCTCAGTAAACTATCGCAAGGACAAAAAACCAAACACCACATGTTCTCACTCATAGGTGGGAATTGAACAATGAGAACATGGACACAGGAAGGGGAACATCACACTCCGGGGACTGTCATGGGGTGGGGGGAGGGGGGAGGGACAGCATTAGGAGATATACCTAATGCTAAATGACGAGTTAATGGGAGCAGCAAAACAACATGGCACATGGATACATATGTAACAAACCTGCACATTGTGCACATGTACCCTAAAACCTAAAGTACAATAATAAATAAATAAATAAATAAATAAATAAATAGAATCTTCTGGCTTGAATTAACAGAACAGCCAATGATATGCAACTTAACCAAAAGGGGCTCATCAATAAATATCATCCCCAAAATAATAAAGTCTGAAAGAAGGAGGTATGAGTGACTCAAGAATGACAGTGCTCTCAGTCAGTGTTGCTACAAATCTAGGCACCTGTTCATAGTCATAATGTGGCTGCCATAGCTCCAACAATTATGTCCTCACCTAACAGCCTCCAGAGCAGGAAGAAAGGATGAAAAGAAAGAGTTCTTTCCTACATGACCCAAACTGGGTCCAGTGCCCACTTCTAGACCAATCACTGAAGGGGAAATCATCATGGATCATGCATGCACTGTCCCCTGGGCACATTACCACCGAACAAAACTAGAAACAAAGAAGGAATGGCCATTGGATGGGTAGCTAATAGCATGTGCTACAGCATTCATTCTCACTTTCCAAATCCCAGATACCTACAAGACCCCCTTCAATCAGACTACATCCTCGTAATCCTCATAATTCTCCCTCCAGAAAGATTCCAGTAACCCATTCCATTCATGACCAAGTTTTCCATCTTCATCTCCTTAGCTGTTTCTCAGAGTCCTTAAGATTTGCAAGCAACAGAACCCCACTAAAACCCCCCAGTTTAAGCAAAAGAATAAGTCTGTTACAAGGAAACAGAAACCAGGGAAAGGAACAGCAGTTTGACTTCAATGCAGGATTGTCAGGAACCAAGGCAACTGCTTCCCCCATCCCTCTGGTCCACATAGCCTCTGAGCCAGCTTCACTGTCTGTCTCTCTGAAGATAAGCTTTCTCTATTTTTTGATGCACATGGCATGGTTCCTGAGACGCCTGATCTTTCCAGTCTGCTGTTGATGGAGGCTAGCTGGCATTTCTGAATGCTAACTCCCAGTCCCCAGAGAGAGGATCAGGTGGAGCCATACCTGGTTCAATCAGGGATCAGCAGGAATGCTGGGTCACATTGTTCCAACACAGGTGCTAGGGACCATACCTTGGGGCCTGTTTGCCAAAAAGTAGGAAATGCATAGGTTCCGCCCCACCCAGCATCACTTAGTTGTATTTTACCCATAAATTCTTCAGCATATCTCCACAGATAGGAACAACAAAAAAGCAAACACAATTCCATTATCCCACCCAATAAAAGCAATAACAATCTTTATTATCATTTTATATTTCAGTTAATGTTTCCTTCTCCTTGATTATCTCACAATGTTTTCTTTATAGATGATTTATTTGAATTTATTTCCAAATGAGGTCCACACATTATCTTAGATTGCTATATCTTTTAATTCTCTTTTTTCACACTTCCATGCCACTGGTTTCCTGAAGAAATCAAGTTATTTCTAGGTAGAATTTCCTACATATTCTCTGTATTTCCTGTAAATTTGGAGTTAGATCTTTAGTAAAAATATTGCATAGATAGCGTTGGCCACTTCTATTTGCATCATATTAGAAGATGTATAATGTCTATTTGACTTTTTGTGATATTAAGATTGATAATTAGTGAAATTATACTGTATCTGGGATTTACTTCAAAATATCCAGTATGGAAATGGAGTGATGAGCATTGGGTGCAGATATGGATGAAAGAGGATTAGCCAAGAATTGATCATTGTTAAGGAAATGCATAGGCTTTCAAGTCATCCTAAAAGGATCTACACAAACTGTCTTTATAGGAACTTCATTATTTTGCACTGGACTCCAAGACCCAGCAGGCCAGAAGGCCGGGAAGTAAAAGGCACCAGCCCTCCCAGAACGACCACCTGACCTCCCCATCTCGGTAACACAGCTGGAAAGGAGGGAGGAAGCTTCTACCGACTGGCAGTGCCACATCTTGCCTGGCACCTATCCTCTTGCTTCTCTCCTCCCCACTCAGCCTCAGGTTGGCACCTGCTCAGGTCTCTTCTCACACCCTCACCCCAACCTGATGACACTCATCCTAGCATCAGAACTCCCCACTGGGCTTCTGTTTGCCAAAATCTTTCCCACACAGGGGTCCCTGTCTTCCAGCTCACTCCACGCACATGTCTACCTCAGAAGTGAGCTCAGGCTATTTTAAACTACTGTAGCTGTCTGCCATCTGTCTTGTCTGGAGGCCTCCTGGTCTACTGAGTGGAGAATAGAACTGAATTTGGAAACACAGAAACTGAAGTCTGGTCCTGGTCCCATCTTTAGCTCCAGAATCTTGGGACAACCATGGCATCCCTCTTGGAACTGATAAAGAAAACTCCCCTTTGGCTAGCTCCTGGGGCTAACAGGGGCATTAAAGGTGAAAGATAAAAAAGCTGCACAGTAAGGCCTTTGAGCGTGTCTTCACTGACCCCTAACAATGCCAATCACAGCTGGGCATTTTTCAGAAATTAATAACTTCCTTCACTTATCTGTCAAGACACTCACAGTGCTCCAGGGGATGAGCCCATGCCAGACTGGGTCCATCTCTGGGCACTGAAGCTTGGAAATGGTTACCATGGCAATCAGCTCTGCTGCCTGCTTTCTGAGTGATCCTAGGCAAGTCATCAACCTCTGTGAGCTTCAGGTTCCTCATCGATGATTTTTACAAAGTAATAGCATTTACCACTTGACAGTGTGTGGGAATTTCATGAACTGAGTGCTACCCAATAGTAACGATAATAAAATTAAATGTTATCTATGTGTTGTGTATTGCACTAAGAGCTTTACATGCATTAATCCACAACAACCCTATGAAGCTCATAATAAGTACTAAATGTTTTTGTTTGAGGACATAACAACAATAATGTTAGAAGGAAGAAATCTAGAAAGACAGACATTGAAAGCTGAATTTAATTTCCTTTCTAGAATCTCCAGATAAGTCATTGGAATGCTCTTCAAAAGAGCAACTTCACATTTTTTTTAGACAGGTTCTCACTCTCTCACCCAGGCTGGAGTGTGGTGGCATGAACATGGTTCACTGAAGCCTCGACCTCCTAGGTCCAAGTAGTTCTCCTACCTCAGCCTCCTGAGTAGCTGAGACTACAGGTGCATACCCCCATACCTTGCTAATTTTTGTATTTTTGGTAGAGACAGGGTTTCACCATGTTGCCCAGGCTGGTCTCGAACTCCTGGGCTCAAGTGATCTGCCCACCTCGGCCTCCCAAAATGCTGGGATTACCGGTGTGAGCCACCATGCCAGGCTTCCATAAATTTCTGGGTAGGGGAAAAAATAACTCACCTTGTGCACTTGCCCATCCATACAATCCATACAAAGTGTGGCTGCCTTGGGGCATTAGAAACAGTGGCCCCATCAACATCTGCCTCCAATCCTGACATCTTTTCTCAAGGTGTTATCTTCCCCCAGATTAAAGCTTTCCAAAAGACAACAGCTGGCTTGGAGACAGCTGTCTCTCCATGTAAGCAGAGTTACTAGGAGGTTTGAGAATCACATGAGCTGTCTACAAATCCCATTTCGACCATAGCAGATGGTAGAGAGATGTCTTACATATACAAAATGTTACAGAAGATTTTTTCGGGGGGTTCCTGGGAGAAGAGTCGCATTTCATAGTACACTGTGCCCCACTACCTCATCAATTCCCTCCTCCTCATTGCCCAAAATCTTCTCCTTCTACTTTGCAGAGCACTCGACCTCTCCTCTTTGAAATCTGGGCTCCAGAAGAAAGGGAATTTCATCTTTTCCCTAAGGTTTTATCAAAGTATTTTTCCAGACAAGAAAAAAATAGATCCCTTACAAAAAGAAACTGGTGCAATTCATTTCTTGCCATGTTTCTGCAGCAGCCATTACATGCCAGGCACTGTCCTAGATGCTGAGGATACAGAAGCGAAAAAGCTGTAAAGATGATACCATCGTCTCTGTGTTGTTACAGGTATGATTACATAGAAAGTATTAGTGTGTTAACATGTACTGAGGGGTCGCTGAATTCCAGACACTGCAGAATGCCTTCTCCACATTAGTTTACTTCACTCTTCACAATCCTCTATGAGGTATTTCACTCCTATTTGACGGATGAGAAAACTGAGGCTCAGAGAGGTTAATAATCTGCCTAAGACCACGCAGCAAGGAAATGGCAGAATCCAAACTTAAATCCAGGTCCATCTGGTTCAAGAGTTCATGCGTTTAGCCAGTATCCTGTGGAGGTCACATCAGCCTTTAGTTTCTAATTGTTCAATAACTCCCTTGAGTCTCCAAAAAGGACCTCAAACTCTGCGGCCTGACATCAAAGTCCTCCTCGTATTTTCTACTACAATTTCCCAAAAATGTCCTTCGGCCACCTAGATTCCTGCCATGGTGAAGGACTAATTTGTCCTGAAAACATCGTACACTTTCTCTCCTCCGAGCCATCTCTTATGCAGCACCCTCTTAAACCAGTCTGCCCTTCCCCCTCTCCAAAACTCCCTTACAAAACTCCAGCTTTATCTGACAAAACATCTCCTTAAACACCGGATACAGGCCTGGTGTGGTGGCTCACGCTTGTAATCCCAGCACTTTGGGATGCCGAGGCAGGCGGATCACGAGGTCAGGAGTTCGGGAACAGCCTGGCCAACATGGCAAAACTCCGTCTCTACTAAAAATACAAAAATTAGCCAGGTATGGTTGTGGGCGCCTGTAATCCCAGCTACTCGGGAGGCTGAGGCAGGAGAATCGACTGAACCTGGGAGGCGGAGGTTGCAGTAAGCCGAGATTGTGCCATTGCACTCCAGCCTGGGTGACAAGAGCAAGACCCCATCTCAAAACAAAAAAACAAACAAAATAAAACAGAACAAAACCACTAGATACAAAAATCACCTCCTCCAGGAAGCCCTCCCCAGTCCCCCAACAGAGGTGCATTTCCCAGCTCATATTGCCCACTGTCCTCTTTCTACCTTGCCCCAGCTCCTAGCTCAGTCACTTGTCTGTGATGGATGTTCACTGACAGCGTCTCCACCCCCGATGGAGGTCACTTCCTTATACAAGGCCTCCATTCACCAGAGGGTCCCCGACTGCACGCATACCAGAGTGCCTTGCACAAGCTCTTGCTCAGTAAACGTCTGTGGGCCAGGCGCGGTGGCTCATGCCTGTAATCCCAGGACTTTGGGAGGCCAAGGCGGGTGGATCACCTGAGGTCGGGAGTTCGAGACCAGCCTGGCCAACATGGTGAAACCCTGTCTCTACTAAAAATACAAAAAATTAGCCGAGCATGGTGGTGGGCACCTATAATCCCAGCTACTCAGTAGGCTGAGGCAGGAGAATTGCTTGAACCTGGGAGGTGGAGGTTGCAGTGAGCTGAGATCATGCCATTGCACTCCAGCCTGGGCAACAAGAGTGAAACTCCGTCTCAAAAAAATAAAAATAAAAAATAAATGTCTGCGGAAATAGCCCTACACATTCTTTCACTTCTGTATATTTCAAGAGTATTTCCAAAGCCAGTATTCCCAGCCTGGGCCCCTCTTCTCTTCTCGCCTGAATCTACATGAGCTCTTGGCAAAACCCCAGCACACTCCATGACTGCAATGACTACTGATGTGCAGCTGAGGCTCAGATATCCACCCTGAGCCCAGATGCATGCCCTAAGCCCCAAGATATCCACATGCCAACTGGTCTGTGCCATTTGGACACCAACTAGGTGTCTAAAAGGGAGACAGCCTTCCCTCAAAACATGTTCCTCCTCCCATGGTTCTATCTCTGTCAAAAGCACCACCAGCCCACCTAGTACCCAAGCCAGAAACCAGGGAGCCATCCCTGACTTTCTCATTCCTCCCACACCAAATCAATCACTAAGTTCTCTCAATAACACCCCCTAAATATCTCTTGAATCTTCCATCCACCTCTCTCCTTCCTCACCGCCACTCAGGCATCCTCAAGTCCTGCCTAGATTACTACCACCGCCTCCTAACCCAAGATCCTTCCTCCAGCCTTGTCACTGTGAAATTCATTTTTAACGGCAGCCAGAGTGGTTTCTAAAAGACAAATCTAATCATGTAATGCTTAGAAAAAAGAAAAGACTCTGTACTCTCAGAATAAAATGTACACACTCTTTCATGGAACAGATGAGCCCTTTGTGACAGGGTTCCTGATTTCCTTTTCTCTGAGCTTGTCGCTAACCACATCCCCTACCCCGAAAATACACAAACATGCCCTTCATTCCAGCCATGCCAAAGTGATTTTGGTTCTTCAATCCTTGTGCTTTTGCATATACTATTTCCTCTGCCTGGAGCACCCTCCCCCTTCTTTCCACATCCTCCTTTACTTAGTTAAACCTGTCATCCTTAAGGTGGGACTTTGATATCATTTAGTCCTGGAAGCCTTCCTGATGCCTTCAGTTAAGCACCCAACTCTACGCTGACACCATGTGCTTACAGCCATCAGAGTACATATCTCACTGTACAGGCACCTGCCTCGTTAGCCATCTGCATTCTTTACCAGACAATAATTTTGGTAATAGCAGAGGCTACACCTGTTGTGTTCACTGTGAGACACCTCAGCACCACCACCACCATATGTGGTAAGAAGTATTCAGTAAATACTTTAATGGATAAATAAATCGACCAATGTATACATCGAAGCTTTTGAGAAAAACTTGCTTTTAAAAATCTGGCAGGGCAACTTTTTGAAGCTTGGGAGCTGCCTTGTAGACTGAGATCTTTTACCTGAATTTTGGGCAGCCATAAAGAAGAAATTATTATATGAAAGATGCCTGCACTCATACGTTTATCACAGTACAATAGCAAAGATATGGAATCAACTTAAGCATCAATCAATGGATGACTGGATAAAGAAAATGTATATATATTTATATATACATATATTAATATACATATCATATATACATATATATTAATATACATATCATTGTGTGTATATAGACACACATACCACCATATATATACATATATACATGTATGTGTGTGTATATGTATGTATATCTATATATACATACACACAATAGAATACTACTCAGCCATAAAAAAGAGTAAGACCTTTTGATTTTATTTTTATTTATTCATTTATTTTTTTTTGAAACAGAGTCTCGCTCTGTCACCCAGGCTGGAGCGCAGTGGGGCAATCTCGGCTCACTGCAACCTCCGCCTCCCGGGTTCAAGTGATTCTTCCGCCTCGGCCTCCCGAGTAGCTGGGACTACAGGCACCCGCCATCATGCCCGGCTAATTTTTGTATTTTTGCAGAGATGGGGCTTCACCATGTTGGCAAGGCTGGTCTTGAAGTCCTGACTAAAACAGGGTCTCACTCCGTCACCCAGGCTGGAGGGCAGTTGTGTGATCATAGCTCACTGCAGCCTTGAACTCCTGGGCTCAAGAGACCCTCCTGCCTCAGCCTCTCAAGAAACTGGGACTACAGGTGCACAACACAATGCCTGGCTGATTTAATTTTTATAGAGCCGGAGTGTCACCAAGTTGCTCAGGCTGGTTTCAAACTCCTCGGCTCAAGTGATCTTCCTTCCTCAGTCTCCCAGTGAGCTAATATTACAGGCATGAGCCACCATGCCCAGTCTGAAATCATGTCTTTTTCAGCAACAAGGATGGAACCCAAGGCCATTATCTTAAAAAAAAAAAAAATAACTCAGAAAGAGAAAGTCAAATACTGCATATTCTTAGTTATAAATGGGAGCTATACAATACACACAGACATAGAGTATGGAATAATAGTCTTTCTTCAATGGCTACTGAATGACTGTTTAGTAATAGTCATCCTTCTTGGAAGGGTTGGGTGGGGGAGTGAAGGATAAGAAATCACTTAATGGGTACAAGGTGCCCTATCTGGGTGATGGATATACCAAAAGCACAGATTGTACCACTAAACAACATATCCATGTAACAAAATTGCACTTGTGCCTTATAAATTTATACAAGTAAAAACTTTTTTAAAAAAAATTTAAGAAGTCTTCATGTTTGGAAGAGAGACAGGGTGACCTCAGGCAGGGATACTGGGTTTCGGCACTTCAAGGCTGACAAGTCAATGTCAAGAACGGAGTCCTCGCCACCTACTAGAAACTGGGGATGCAAGCTCTCTGTCCTTGGAAACAGCCAACCTTAAGAACACAGGCATCCTGATAAATGAGAGGAGGGTCAAGCCTAGGAGGAGAGTGATTATCATGGCCACAGATGCCCAGTGACCAGTCAGGTCTGAGAGAGCCCCAATGGGCAAGTCCTGCAGAATGAAAAGGGAGAGAGGAGTGATCCTCTAAGATGTTGCCAGGGCAGAGGATGGGGACCCCAGTGGAGGGCATCCCAGGCAAGATTTTACAGGAAGAAACAGTCAAGAAGTAACAATGTCAATGCTTTCCTATTTTATGTTCTTTCCATCCCATTCTCTCTTTCTTCATCTCTCAACATTCTTCTAGTCATTGTGCTCCATTCTTCCTCCACTGAGGGGTCATATTGAGGTAAACTAGAAGGCAGTTAAATAACTATACCCCAAATGTGCCAATCAATGGTCAGATATTGACCTAGAAGACCTTACCTAATGAATTGCAATAGGGTCCTCCCCCTTGGTCCCAGTCTGTTAAATCATTTTATCCAGGTCCAGAATGAACCTATGTAGCGTTTACTCATTAAATCAGGAGATAACATGTGATTGGGTGGGTCTAAGGAGACTCTGAAGTTTTGTTGTTGTTGTTGTTTATAATTGACAAGTAAAAATTGTATACATTTGTGGTGTACAACATGATGTTTTGCTAAATGTATACATTGTGAAATGGCTAAATCAAGCTATTTAACATATGCATTTTTTTGTAGTGAGAAACTTAAAATCTACTCTCTCAGCAATTTTCAACTATACAATATATTGCAATTAACTGTAGTCACCATGGTATACATGGAGCCTTTAAATTTTAGGATCAGGATGTAGAGATATCTTAGTTTATTAGGAAATAACTAAACAAAGATAAATATTAGAGGCTTGTGTTTGGGTATTGAAAAATTAATTAATATATGTGTCACAAGAGGAAACAGAAACTAGAGGGTTAACCAGAGGAACACAGAAATAGAGAAGTTCAGTTGTGTGGTGGTCACCAGATCAAATATTCTGATTCTCCCCTCCTCCCAAGTAGACAGCAATATGATACTTGCCCAGCCGCTTTGAAGTTAGGCATGGTCATGTATATAAGTCTGTTCTCACACTGCTCTCATGATACTACACGAGATTGGGCAATTTCTAGAGGAAAGAGATTTAATTGACTCACAGTTCCACATGGCTGGGGAGGCCTCAGGAAACACAATCATGACAGAAAGCGAAGGGGAAGCAAGCTTGGACCTTCTCACATGGTTACAGGACAGAGAAGAGTGAGGAGTGAAGGGGGAGGAGCCCCTTATAAAACCATCAGCTCTTGTAAGAACTCACTCAGTATCATGAGAACAGCATGGGAGAAACTGCCCCCATGATCCATTCACCTCCCACCAGTTCTCTCCCTAGACACATGGGGATTATGGGGATTACAATTCAAGATGAGATTTGGGTGGGGACACAAAGTCTAATCATATCACAATGTGACTTGCTTTGACCAATGATACATGCTTGGCAGTGACAGGTGTTTATAGGGAGCGCTTCAAGGACCAATACGAGACTTGCCAATCATTTTCCTCCCTCAGTGATCATGGAAGCATGCTTCAAGTTGATGTGCTTCTATTGGGTAGGTCACTTCTGTGACCACAATGAACAATCCCTTCCCTTACATGTTTACCCATGACAAAACAGGTTGATTATGGTTGGGACCAGAAATAATGTCTGGAACTATGGAGATGCCAATATCATCTAAGTATTAGGAGAAACCCTGTCATTATTAGAGCTGCACACACACACCATTTTGGGGGTAGCATGTTAGTAACTGAAGATTGTACAGTCACCAATAGCGTGCTATGAAGGGAATTCAAGCATTAGATGGCTCAGTGAGTATTCACTTAACCTTATTTTAATAACAATACCAAATATCCTTCTGGAGAACTATTCCTTTCCCACTCTTGGTCCACATAATTCAGGTAGTGTTAATTCATCCGGAACTCCAAGAGTAGATAAGGGTGGTCAATCAGCACATTGCTTTTTCACTGGCCCTAGTAGCTAATTTAGAGCCTGTGAGATATAACAAGAGAAGGAGGTGCTCTTCTCTGCATGGACTTGAACCTAGAGGAAATGTGAGTAGAGCTTCCACAGCCATCTCACCATGATGAGGGGAGGCTCTTCCATCTGAGAAGGGAGCCAATACAGAAGCAGAGATGGAATAAAGGAAACCATGTCCTGGAAACATAAGAAACCCCTGGATCAGACAATACCTGAAGGCAGCTACCCTTGGACTTTTTGGTTTTACAAAGGCAATAAATTCCCTTCTGAATTAAGCTAGTTTGAATTTTCTGTCACCTGTCATAACCAAGACTCCTGCCTCATACAAAGGATGGTTGAAATACATGAATTTTAAGGTTCTGCCCAAACCTGAAATTTTAAGATTCAAATAACAGCATTCACTAGCTAACTACATTTAGCATTAAAAGGTATAGGTAGCTAGGAGGGAGAAAAAAAGGTAACTCCAAAGAACAGACAGATCTATTAAGATTGGTCAAGTCTGCAAAAATCTAAACTATGTCTGTAACACTGGCTACCTAAAATAAATGCCCGCTGGATCTCAGCCAGTGAGTGTGGCTCATGTGGACATTGGCCACCATTCTACCCATGGAGCCATAATTATAAATCAAACCACATCTCCTGATCCCTCAGTAAGGTGCAGCATTGTGTTATGTTAGCAGGAGCTACTGTGGCTAAGGCCCTGGAGGAAGGGTAGCTTGCTATTTTTCTTTCTGAAAATGTGTTGTCAAAGCAAAGGTGTCATTTAGAGAAAATGTAACTGAAGTTTCTGCAGAGATCATTCTGTAATGACCAACACAGTCACTGTATATTTCAATGTCGACATTTCCAAGATGTATCATAGCTCTTTCACATGCTATCATCACACAAAAAAACTAGGTAGCTCTGCTAAATAACATTTGCATATAGTCTTAAAAAATGCAAATAGAGTATAGATGAGAGGTTGCAGAGTTCTGGCCTGGAGACATCTTTTTTTGGTCCATACCATGTCTTTAATAAAAAGAAAAACAAGAAATTTTGCACGAAATCCAGATTTCCGGCTTCTCTTGAAAAAGTAGAAGAGCTAGCAGCCCTAGGATCATATTCCAACAGAGGAAAAATTACTACTGGTGCCCCTTTAAACAAAACACCCACTATTCAATTCAATGTGGGTTCCTACCACCACCTCTGTTTTATACCCACTCACTTCACTCATTTAGGTCTCCTGCCTAGCTTCTGTAGGATTTGAGTCTACAACCCTTTTACATTTACAAATTTGTCCACAGGTAACTATTAAGAAGTCATTTTTATCAGCTAATGTCTTTTTGAACATGCTGGAATTCAATGTTTTCATCATCATCCGATAGTGTTCTATGCACCACGACACCAAACATCTCGGTCAGTAACTACCCACGAACTTCCATGCCTTCAAGCCTTTGCTCATACTGTTCCCCTGCCTGCTCTGCCCTTTCCCTAAGTCTTTGCTGTTGGAACCCAGCTGAGTCTATAAGATTGAACTCAAATGCCTTCTTCTTGTGAGGCCTGCCTTGATGCCCACCCAAGAATTAAGGTTCAGAATTAACGATCTATTTCCTGGCATTATTGTGATATGAGGGTATAGCATATCTTTTATTTATTTTTTCTTTTTTTGACAGAGTCTCGCTCTGTTGTCCAGGCTGGAGTACAGTTGTGCAATTTTGGCTCATTGCAACCTCTGCCTCTCAGATTCAAGCAATTCTCCTGCCTCAGCCTCCCAAGTAGCTGGGATGACAGATGGGTGCCACCACACCCGGCTAACTTTTGTATTTTTAGTAGAGACAGGGTTTTGCCATGCTGGCCAGGCTGATCTTGAACTCCTGGCCTCAAGTGATCTGCCCACCTTAGCCTCCCAAAGTGCTGGGATTACAGGCGTGAGCCATCTTGCCTGGCCTAGCACATCTTTATCACACCTCAGCCCTTATTTCTTCCCATTTTCTATAATAGTTTATAAGGATCAGGCTGTCTCCTCACGAGACTGAAAGCTCTTCAAGGACAAGCACTAAGTCCCCAATACCTTAATGGCAACTTAATAACTTATAAGGTACCAGCACTTTACCTGCCTTTTCTCATTTAAACCCCACACAATCCCTATGAGGTGGGTCTTATTAATATTGCCATTTGAAAGATGAGGAAACTGAGGCCTAGAGAGACTCAGAGCCCAAGAGTGGTTTTCTTAAGCCCTATACTACTTGGGCACACATTCTTCATTACCCTGTGATATGGTTTGGCTGTGGCCTCACCCAAATCTCGCTTTGAATTGTAATAATCCCTGCATGTCAAGGGTGGGGCCAGGTGGAAATAACTGAATCATGGGGGTGGTTTCCCCATACTGTTCTCATGGTAGTGAATAAATCTCAGGTGATCTGATGGTTTCATAAACGGGAGTTCCCCTGCACATGCTCTCTCCTGCCTGCCACCATGTAAGACATGACTTTGCCCCTCATTTGCCTTCTGCCATGATTGTGAGGCCTCCCCAGCCATGCGGAACTGTGAGTCCATTAAACCTCTTTTCTTTATAAATTACCCAATCTCAGGTGTGTCTTTATTAGCAGCATGAGAACAGACCAACACACTCTGTATGTAGAAGGCAACAGAATGTGTTGGGTGGAGCCGAACACTTCTGTTAAATAACTTCCACCAATTTCTGCAGGACTGTTGCAGGGCTGTTTTTCCCCTCTTCCATCCCCTTCCCCTGGGCTCTGCCCCAGCCCTGAGCAGCCTGTCTCACCCACTCCTCTCTCAAAGAGTATGCAGAGAATGCCACTCTCTGCTCCCACACACCGCCTGACAGGAAAGCTGGGTAACCTTCCCTTATCACACCAGCCTTTCCAGGGGCTCTGCTTCCCTCTGAAATTACATTAAATTGTTCCATTAGTGTCAAAAAAGGAAGATGCATGATACTTTTATGAATTTCCTTTTTTAAAGAAAGTTATCTTCAGAACTGTACTCCTGCTGACTGCTTCCAGAAAGTTGGAGGTTATTTGGGGGCAGAATTTATTTGCAGAAAAACCACAAAATTGGTTTAAATGCCAGAATTTATTCTAGTTGGCTTGCTTGAATCAATACAGATGCAATAATGCAAAATCATAGAAGTCAACTTGAATAGAATTGCTCCAAAGAAGACACATAAATGGCCAATAAGCACATGAAAAGATGCTCAGCATCACTCATTAGCAAAATGCAAATCAAAAACCACAATGAGATACCACCTCATACCCATTAAATGGCTACTATCAAAAAAAGAAAAAGAAAATAACATGTGTTGGTGAGGATGTGGAAAAATCCTTGTGCACTGTTGATGGGAATGCAAAATGGTGCAGCCACTATGAAAACAAGTATGGTGGTTCCTCAACAAATTAAAAACAGAATTACCATTTAATCTAGCAATTCCACTTCTGGGTTCATAGCCAAAAGAATGGAAAACAAGGCCTTGAAGAGATATTTGTACACTCCTGTTCATAGCAGCATTATTCACAATAGCCAAAAGATGAGAGCAATCCTAACTGTCCATTGACAGATGAATGGATAAAAAAGTGTAGTCTATAAAGCAATGAAATATTCAGCCTTTAAAAGAGAAGGGAACTTCTGACACATGCAACAATGTGGATCAACCTCGATAACATTACTCAAAGTGAAAGAAAGAAATCTTAAGATGACAAATACTGGATGTTTCCACTTATATGAGATACATATAGTATTCAAATTCATAGAGACAAAGTAGAATGGTGGTGGCCAGGGGGTGGAGGAAGAGGAAATGGAGAATTGTTGAGTTCTGAGTTTGAGAAATGATAGAGTTTTTGAGTTTTGCAAGATAAAGAAGTTCTGGAGATCTATAGCACAGCAATGTGATCCTACTTTCTGGTATCTGCAATGATGGCATGTTGCTTGTGTACTAAGAAAAACTAATAAAATATGATCCATTTCAAAATATAGAGATATCTGGTTATATAGCAAAGATCATGAAAATATATTCAGGAACCCTATCCAGTATTTTTGTCAGACTCCAGGAAATTTTGGAGGTTTTTTTTGCAAATTCGTCCATGACTCTGTTCTAACATAAGCCTCGGTATTCAAAGCATATTCACATAGTATCTTTCCAAATGTGTTTTATAAGTAGTATATTTTGATTTGGTTTTGGATGTATCCTAGGGAATATTCCAAAAGTAATAGAGCTATAGTTACTTTTGTGCAGAAACTTTCTCTACTCCTGATCCTCAACAACTTATATCCCTTACATCACACTGTGATGAGGGCTCAAAGATATATTTGATGGATAACACATTTACAAAACCCTTTAAAAAATACATGTTAATTTAAACAACAAAATGAATGTTTCATTTTTGAAATAGTCATCTTAGAAGGTTTAATAAAGAAAACTGTATCTAAACGGAATTTCTAAAGAAGATACTAGAAACATGTTTGAGCCATGACAAGTTCCTTGGAATAAGTGAATAGCCAGATTATGTTCAAAGCAAGGCATCTCAATCCTTAATCATAAAAGTATTAAAGCTATGAACTTATCTGCAAGCACAGCATTGGCTGATCTTATCAACTGTTTTATATAGCACTCTATTTTTTTTCATTTATAGCCTCTCTGCAATTATACTTTTGAGTCCTACTTAACTCAATAGTTATTTAAGAAAATATTTTTAATTGCTTGATGCTTAGGTTTGATTAGATATTAATTTCATTTCATCTCTTACAAAAGTAACACAAAAGGCCTGGCGAGGTGCCTCATGCCTGTAATCCCAGCACTTTGGGAGGCTGAGGCAGGTGGATTACTTGAGCCCAGGAGTTCGAGACTAGCCTGGCCAACATGGCAAGACCCCACCTCTACTAAAAATACAAATATTAGCTAGGCCTGGTGGTGTGCACCTGTAGTCCCAGCTACTCGGGTGGCTGAGGCCTGAGAATCTCTTGAGCCCAGGAGGTGGAGGTTGCAGTGAGCCAAGATCGCGCCATTGCACTCCAACTTGGGTGACAGAGCGAAACTCTATCTCAAAAAATAAAAATAAAAATAAAAAAATAAAGGTAACACAAAGAACAAGTCTTTAATAATGGAAACTTAATCATGTGAAGTTGACTGAAATTTAAGGAAAAGATAAGTATCTTCTAGTAGACCTCACCTACTCTGTGAAGGACAGACCATTATTTCCTGTCTTCCCATAGAAACCCCCACTGCTTCTCCAACACCACCATCCCAGTTTTGCTTTATATCTTTGTTGGCTCCCTCCCGTCCCTCCAAGTGTCAAAACATCCCCCATCCCCAAGTGAAACTGCCCCTCTTGTTTAGAGATTCACAAAACAATCCCCAGTCAGCTCTAAGAAGTCTTTTGCTGTTCTTGCTGATAAACCCCATTTCATTCATTCCCCATATTTTCCTCTCATCTTAGTAATTTGAAATGTTTCCTTGACATATACAAAACATTCAGGGTTAGTCACGTAAGATCACCAAGAAAGACAAGGAAACCAAATGTGAAATGCGTTGTTTAGTCCTCCACACCCTGCCTTCCCTTTGGAGGCAAATGTGTTTCTAAGACAGACACGAAATTTTCTCTTGCTTTGAGTCAGCTTTACAAGATCACTTATCCTCTGATACCCACTAATGTCTTGCCAGAAACTGCAAAAAACATCTGATCCTCTCTCTGGGCCTGCGATGAAACCTTTCCTCAACCAAGTAGAAATGAAAGGCAGTGCCTCTGTTTTAAGTGTGGTCCATCTGGAGAACTGCAGAGAAGTCACAAATGGCCTTCCGCCAGTGACCGCCAGTGACCGCCACCTGGCATGGGGCTCACCAGCTCTGCTTTGTCCTTGAAGGCCTGTGGAGGCCAATCCCATTCATAATCGGGAGCTGCAGTCCCTCCTAATCTCTGAATGGACATCCTTCCTCCAGTCACCCCAGGCCAGGCCATATGAACAAGGAGCTTGGACAGAACCGCAGGAAGGGTTTCTGAGTCAATATATCCCAATTTTGGAAACACCCCAGGGATGTCCATACCATGGACCATGATGCAATCATAAAACAGAATGAGGTGGCCGGGCGTGGTGGCTCATGCCAGTAATCCCAACCCTTTGGGAGGCAGGTGGATCATCTGAAGTCAGGAGTTTGAGACCAGCTCGGACAACATGGCAAAACCCTATCTCTACTAAAAATACAAAAATTAGCCGGGTGCGGTAGCACACACCTGTAATCCCAGCTAGTCAGGAAACTGAGGTGGAAAAATCACATGAACCTGGAAAGTGGAGGTTGCAGTGATCCAAGATCACACCACTGCACTCCGGTCTGGGCAACAGCGCAAGACTCTGTCTCAAAAAATAAATAAATAAAAATAGAATGAGGCATTGGGTGGAGTGGCTCACTCTTGTAACCCCAACACTTTGGGAGGCCCAGGTGAGCCTATCACTTGAACCCAGGAGTTTGATACCAGCCTGGGCAACATGGACAAACCCTGTCTCTACCAACAACAATGAAAAAAAATACAAAAATCAGTCAGTCATGGTGGCGTGTGCCTGTAGTCCCAGCTAGTTAGGAGGCTAAGGTAGGAGGATTGCTTGAGCCCAGGAGGCAAAGGCTGCAGTGAGCCAAGATCACACCACTGCACTCCAGCCTGGGTGACAAAGCCAGACTCTGGTTCAAAAAAAAGAACGAGGATGTTCTATGTGCACTGATATGGAACAAACACCAAGATACAGGATATTGTGAAGTGAAGAAAGCAAGGTAAGCTAACATTTGAATGTATGTGTTTGAGGAAGAGAAAAATAAATGTATATGATGTGCATGTACATTATGAACTATTCCCAGAAGTATACACAATATGTTGGTATTATTAGTTGAATATTGGGTGCCAAAAAGGAGGTGAACAGAGTGGCCTAAGGGCTAGGGATAGGAGAGAAATCTTTCAATAAAAGTATTAAAGCTCTTGTGCCTTTTTAATTTTGAACTAGTGAGTACATATAACTATTCAAAATTTAATGTTAACCTTTCTACAAATGAGACCATAGAAACAATCATAGGATACAATGAAGCATCAAAAAAGATACTGCAAGACCGAGCATGGTGCTTAAGCCTGTAATCCCAGCACTTTGAAAGGCTGAGGTGGGAGAACTGCTTGCTTGTGGCCAGGAGTTCAAGACCAGCCTGGCCTACATAGTAAGACCTCGTCTCAAAAAAAAAAAAAAAATTAGCCACATGTGGTAGCATGCACCTGTAGTCCCAGCTACTCGGCAGGCTGAGGTGGGAGGATCGCTTGAGCCCAGGAGGTTGAGGTTGCAGTGAGCTGTGATCACCCCACTGCACTCCAGCCTGGGCAACTGAGCAAGTTCCTGTCTCTAAAAAATTAAAATTAAAATTAAAGAAAAGATACTGCAGATCTATATTTCTTAACTGGGAAAGACATTCATCATATATTAATTGTGAGGTAGGGTAAAAAGCAGATTTCTGAATAACATGTATTAAGTTTGGTTTCTAATTTTAATTTAAAATACATATAAATGTAGATGATTAAAATATGCTAAAACATAAACTGGAATGTTAATGATCGAATTTTTTCTGAGTATTGGAATTAGAGGTGATTTTTATTTTCTTCTCTTTGTATACCTTCATTTTCTAATTGTTCTATCATAAGCAAGCATTTAAGAATTGTAAAAAATATTTTTAAATTAAAAAAATAAAGAATCCATCTTTCTGTTTTTTGTTGTTTTTTTTTTTTTTTGATACAGTCTCACTCTTGCCCAGGCTGGAATGCAGTGGTGCAATCATAGCTCACTGCAGCCTCCACCTCCTGGGCTCATGCAATCACCCTACCTCAGTGTCCACTAGTAGCTGGGACTACAGGTGCAGGTCATCAGGTCCGGCTAATTTTTGTATTTTTTATAGAGACTGGGGTCCCACTGTGATATCCAGGCTGGTCTAGAACTCTTGGGCTAAAGCAACCCTTCTGTCTCTGCCTCCCGAAGTGCTGGGGTTACAGGCGTGAACCACGGCTCCTAGCCTCTGCTTTTGTTCTACACAGTTCACTCCTTCCGGGGCAAGGCAATGGTTCTGACACTGCTGCAGGACTTCATGGTGAATTCCTTATTTGGAGGGACAGCATAGGGGCCGCCAGGAAATATCGCCGTGGCCAGAAGCAGAGCAAGGGAGAGAGGGTTTTAAAAGGCAGGGCTGTAAACCTCAGCATAAAATAAGCAGCCAGCCTCTCATTTCAGTCATGTAAACAGTAATGTGTATTCATTAAAACTGCATTAGTCTACGGAGTCCCCAGAGATCAGGGGCTAACGGGAGAAGGGGTGGGGGAGAGGCTGCCAAATGCACCTGCTGTTTTCTAACAGTGCAAACAGGCCAAAAGTGGGTTTCTGGTGCATGTCACAGCCAGAAAAGGCCGCCCAGAGGGGCTTCACAGCCCCCATCCATCTTGTTAAAGGTAAACAGAGACGGAGAAAACAGAAGCACCCACGACCCCAAACATCTGGCTTGGACTGGCTTGACCCCAGTGTGTTCTGCTTAAATGGTTTTCAAGGAGAATATATGCTCAAAAGCTGAGGCACGGTGGACATCACCAGTACGGTCCACCGCAGAGCTGGACTGGCCCGTGAAGAAGACACTACAGGCAGCCTCCTCCCCCTTCATCTAGAATCCAGGCATTGCCCAAATGAGTGAAATCAATCGGGCAGAAGAGCTGTGGCCAACACGTATTGAAAGCTCCCTGTTCTAATGGTTGTGCAGGTCTTAACTCATTTAAACCTCTTAACAGCCTTGTGAGGTGGGTGCTATGTCATCCCCACTTACGGGCAAGGAAAATCAGGCATAGAGACATTAATTAATTTGCCCAAGATCACCCAACCAAGGGGTGGTGTCCAGACTTACAGAGAAATCTCACTCCAGAGCCCACAATCTTGGTTCCAACACCATTCTGCCTCTCCCAGATGCTCACCAAGCATCCAATTCAGGGTGGAGTTTCAAGACAGTGACTTATGATGCTGTGCTAAGGATCTTCTGGGTAGCTAATGAGAAAAGGAACCACCGCTGCCAAATCCACAAATGCCAATGATGGGCTATACTGGCCCCACTGTGTTGATTAAGTAACTGAGGCTTAAAAGCCTAGGGATATTTCAGCTGTTCAGGAAGCTGAGGCAGGAGGATCACTTGAGGCCAGGAGTTTGACATGAGCCTGGACAACATAACAAGACCTCATCCCAAAAATAATAAAATAAAATAAAAATTAGCTGGGCAGGGAGGCACATGCCTGTAGTCTCAGCTACTTAGGAACTTGGGAAGCTGAGGCAAGATTGCTTGAGCCTGGGAATTTGAGGCTGCAGTGAGCTATGATTGTGCTACTGCACTCCAGCCTGGGCAACACAAGAGCCTGTCCCAAAAGAAAAAAAAAACAGTTTGGGGATATTTCCACATACTGGGGAGCATTCCCACCCCTATAACAGGATTGGAAAATGGGGGCCATCTCTGTCCCAAGGCAAATGGCACACAGGGGGCACAGCTTAAGCTAAGAAAACTCAGAGGAGCAGCAACAGTCCCTGGAGGGAGGGAGCAAAGTTCCCTTTTCCTTTCGCAGAGCATGAAGCCAAACATCACCTGCACAGGAATTCTGAGATGAAGGACAAAGAGGACTCAGGAGATTTTAAGAGATCCTTCAAGCCTTCCTGCACTGAGCCAGAAAAGCTTCCTTCCCCAGAAATGGAGCAGATCCACAGCTTCATGCTTACTTTTTCCCTCTCCTAAGATATCACCATTCAGACTCAAGCTTTCAAGGCTAGCCAGTCTGATGTTAACCATTTTTGTCACATTATTCTCCTCCCACACTCAGAAATGACTAGCTTGGCTTTCTCACTTCTACAACCTTGGGAAGAAGGGGAAGCTGAAGTTCACAGCTCTAGGTCTGCCTTTTCACCCAATAGTAGACACCACTGAAGGCTTATCTCCCCAATGATATGATGTCTACGCTGACTGCCTCCCTCACCCATAGTACTGGGACTCTATGATCCCCTCCTTGACTAAGCCTGGCCAGTCAGATTTCTTTTTTTTTTTTTAGACATGATTTGGGCCCAATAGGAGGAAGGTCAGTCTGGCTGAAGGAAAAGAAGAGAACTGGGAACTAGAAGACCGTTGGGTCTCCCCTTGTGTCCTCTCGGCTTCTCCTTGTCCATATTCATTATCCTTGCCTCTGGGTACACCTGCTTTCCTATTCCTTACCCTACATATTGGATGGAAGATGGCCTCCCTGGGCTGCCTGGTGTCCACCTCCTTGAACCTCAGCCTCCATTCTGAAGTCTGTGAAAGAATCTGATTTGCCTGCAATCTCAGCATTTGGAGAGGTCAAGGTGGGCAGATCACTTAAGCCCAGGAGTTCAAGACTAGTCTCTACAAAAAATACAAAAAAAAAAAAAAAAAAAAAAAAAAAAATACAAAAAATAGCATTAGACAAGCTGGGCATGGTGGCACACACCTGCAATCCCAGCTACTTGGGAGGCTGAGGCAGGAGAATCGCTGGAACCCAGGAGGCAGAGATTGCAGTGAGCCTAGATCGTGCCACTGCACTCCAGCCTGGGCAACAGAGCGAGACTCTGTCTCAAAAAAAAAAAAAAGAAAAGAAAAGAAAAAGAAGAAGTTAACTAAACAGTAAAACCACAGGCGAAAAGTAACAGCAAGCAGGGCAGGCATCAGGACACGGGACTGGCCAAGATTCAGTAGAAGAGGGGCCTCCAGGGAAGGTTCTGTTCATCAGTGTCTGTTCACCATTGATCAGGCGAGGCTGCACTATGAGAGGAACAATGGACAACTTGAATATAGATGCTAACCTCAAGTGGCTTATAGCAGAGGCAAAAGATTCTCCAACAAAATCATTAATGAGTAAAATAACATGAGGGGAAATGCAATTAAGGGTTAAATGGTAGATTCTAAGAAAGATGATCTCTGAAAAGTCCAGCTCCCTGGAGGATATAAAGGGGTGGCACAGTTGGGTACAGTGGCTCACGTCTGTAATTCCAGCGCTTTGGGAGGCCAGAGTGGGTGGATCACCTGAGGTCAGGAGTTCGAGACTAGCGTGGCTAACATGGCAAAACTCCGTCTCTACTAAAAATACAAAACGTAGCTGGGCATGGTGGTGTGCACCTGTAATCCCCGCTACTTGGGAGGCTGAGGCGGGAGAATCACCTGAACCCAGAAGGCGGAGGTTGCAGTGAGCCGAGATCCTGCCGCTGCACTCCAGCCTGGGCAACAGAGTAAGACTCCATCTCAAAAAAAAAAAAAAATGGGGGTGGTGCATATCCCAGGACAAGACAAACAGCAGTGTCTTTGAAAAAGGACATCTCATGTAAGACAGTTCAGAGGCCAGTGTGACTGCACTGAGGCTCCCGGGAACAGAGGCACCTCAGGCTGGGAAGGTGGGTGGGAAACAGTTGATGGAGGAGGTCATGTCCAAGCAGGATTTCTACTTTTCCATCACTGCAAACCACCTTTATGACGTTTGCCATGTCCACACACCATCTGCAATATGATTAATAGTTTTCTTTAAGCTGACTTACTTTTCAACTTAAAGTCACTCAGGAAATGGACTGCAAAAGTTAAACATAGAGCTCTTATAGGACCCAGCAATTCCACTTCTAGGAAGACACCCAAGAGAATTGAAAACATGCTTATACAAAAAATTGGACCAGGCACGGTAGCTCATGCCTGTAATTGCAGTACTTTGGGAGGCCGAGGTAGGTGGATCACTTGAGCTCAGGAGCTGGAGAACAGCCTGGGCAATAAAGTGAGACCCTGTCTCTACAAAAAATAAACAAATCAGTTGGGCATAGTGGCATGTGCCCGTAGTCCCAGCTATTTGGGAGACTGAGGTGGAAGAGGATCACTTGAGCCTGGGAGTTCAAGGCTGCGATGAGCTGTGATCGTGCCACTGCGCTCCAGCCTGGGTGACCTTGTCTCAAAAAAAAAAAAAAAAAAAAGCATATATATGTTCATGGGTATTTATAACAGCCAAAACGTGGAAACAACTCAAATGCTCACTAATTGATGAATAAATAGACAAAATATGGTCCATCCACCCAATGGAAAATGATCTAACCATTAAAAGGAATGAGGTACTGATACATGCCTTGGATGAGCCTTGAAAACATTATTCTAAGAAGCCAGTCACAAAGGATCATTCATTGTATGATTCTATTTATACAAAATGTCTAGGATAGGCAAATCTATAGAAACTGAATTAGTTTATTGGTTACCAGGGGCCGCAGGGAAGAGAGAAAAAAAATGGAGAGTGACTGTTAATGGGGTTCAGGGTTTCTTTTGGGGGTGATGAGAATGTTCTGGAATTCAATAGTGGTGATGGTTGTAAAACATTATAAATATGTTTAAAACCACTGAATTGTACATTTTAAATGGTTAAAATGTGAATTTTACATTATGTGAATTTTATCTCAATTAAAAAATTATTTTCAAATGGGATTAAAAAATCAGTATCTCTGAATATAACTCTAAGTTTCCCATGAAAATAAAACACAACAAAAACAAAATAATGTTAGTTCATTCTGGCTTGACATCATTGCCTAATGGCCTGAGCCTGAGACCTGCTCTGTTTCTGTTAGGATAGGGGTCTGGGAGTTAAAAGCACATCAGCACCAACCTGAGGTTTTCTCCTCAGCCCAATCAGAAGGATTTGAAGAGAACAGAAAAGGGACTATGTTTCCCACACAGTGATCTAGTGTTAATTAGTGCCAGGTCTTAAGTACCACCCCGTCCCCAAATCTAACCAGTGCACACTGGGTGCTTGGGAAAACTTTGCTCTAAAGGATGAAACCAATGTTGATGGCCGCCTTCTATGTGCTGGTCACTTGAGTCTTTACATCAAGTGACGTCATCTATCTCTTATGACAAGCTCTGGTCTCAAGCCCACAGAGACACTGGGAAGCCAGGAGGCAACTTGGAGTGGAAGAGGGACAAGTAAAGAGGAAGGTGACACTGTCAGCATGTTCAGGGTGTGCTGGAGAAAACTCAACAAGAGGGGCAAAAGGTTTCATGACAATGCTTTTCCCCATGGCGGCACTGCTTCCTGCTATGGACTGAACGTGTTTGTCCTCTACAGATTAATTGGTTGAAGCCTAACCCCCCAGTGTGTTGGTTTTAGGAGGTGGGGCCTTTGGGAGGTGATTAGATCATGAGATTAGATCAGATCATGGAGACTTTCTGAATGGGATCAAGGCCCTTATAAGAAGGGACTCAAAATGGATGAAGCAAATGTGGTCTATATACACCACAGAATACTACTCAGCCATAAAAGGAATGAAATCATGTCTTTTGCAGCAACATGGAAGGAACTAGATGTCAATATTTTAACTGAAACAACTCAGAAACAGAAAGCCAAATACCGCATGTTCTCACTTACAAGTGGGAGCTTATAATGTGTGTGCACGGACATAGAGTGTGGAATGATAAAGGCTTGGGAGGGTGGGAAGAGGGTGAGGGATGAGAAATTACTTAGTAGATATGATGTACATTATTTGGGTGATGGTTACTCTAAAAGCTCAGACTTCACCACCATGCAATATACCCATGTAACAAAACTGCACTTGCATTTAAATGTATGCGAATTTTTAAAAAAGGGACATGAGAGAGCTGGTTTCCTCTCTCTGCTCTCTGCCACGTGCGAATAAAAGGAAAAAGAGGTTATCTACAAGCCAAGAGGAGGGTCTCGCCAAGAACCTCAGACCTCCAGCTTCAGAACTGTGAGAAAATACATTTCTGTCACTTAAGCCACCCATGGTTACAGCAGCCCAAGCACATGAAAGCACTGCAATAGAGGAATGTAGAAGAAAACTGATACACAGCAGGAGGGTGTTCATTCCATGAAATGTGGCCTATTTACCCAGTCCAATAATTTGTGCCCATTAAAAACCTGTCCCAGAAACACATCTACTAACAAGGAAGCGAATCATGAACTTCGAAGTGAAAAGAGCAAGTGACATCAGGTTTGCAGTACAGATCCATTCATTCCACGGTTACTGAGTGCCAACTGTGCGCCTAGCTCTGTAAACAAAACAAAACAAACCCCTGCCTTCACGAAGCTGGCGTCCCAGTGGGTGTGCAGGGAGCATGCTAAGGACATGCAGAGGAAACTGGACGGCATTTATGGAGGTGGCCACTGGGTGGGTGACACCACGCTGTTCTTCACTCTCTTCCTTTTGCTCACCTCTATTTTTTGGTTTTCTATATTGAGTGGGTGAGGAGTGTTTTGAAATAAAGGGAAAGCCCAGGCCGGGCGCAGTGGCTGACGCCTGTAATCCCAGCACTTTGGGAGGCCAAGGCGGGCGGATCACGAGGTCAAGAGATCGAGGTCACGGTGAAACCCCGTCTCTACTAAAAATACAAAAAAAAATTAGCCAGGCGTGGTGGTGGGCACCTGTAGTCCCAGCTACTTGGGAGGCTGAGGCTGGAGAATGGCATGAACCCGGGAGGCGGAGCTTGCAGTGAGCCAAGATCGCGCCACTGCACTCCAGCCTGGGGCGACAGAGTGAGACTCCATCTCAAAATAAATAAATAAATAGATAAATAAATAAAGAAAGAAAGAAAGAAAAGGAAAGCCCAAATCTTACAGCAAGGCACCCAAGGCACTCCTGAGTTCTGGCTCTCTATCTCCCATCATAACCTGCACCTGTGTTAGAGCCGCACCTGGGGAGGACGCTCAGGTGGTGCCACATGCTCCACACAGGTGTCTTGCAAAAGCTGTTCATCTGCTGGAGTTGCCCTCCCCATATTCTCTGCCTGGCCTATAAAACCCCCATTTGCCCATTAATGCAACTTCCCAAGGGGACCTCCTTCTTCAAATCACTCCTACCCACCTCCACCCAATTCAGCAACAATCCTTTCTCCCTCTGCAGCGCTGTCATAAAGAATCCCCGCCGCCCCAGCTCTCACCGGTCAATCTCCAGAGGCCTTGCTCAAACCTCAGCCAGCTCCCCTCTGTGTTTTCCTCCTTCCGCCAGCTCCCAGGGATTCCACCCACTTCCCTTTCCTCTTCCATCTCACTCCCACACCTCCCTCGCCTAGAAGGACTTTCTCTCCCCACCTGCTGCCCCAAATCTCCGAATGGACACGTGTGCTTCCTGCTGCCCCCAACAATACACCCATGGACTCTTTTACTCCTAAGGAAAAGAAGACAATAAATTGATATGCTGTTAAATCGCAAAACATCTGCCACCTCCGGTTCTCAGAGTCATTGTTCCTGGATCCATGGCCAGGCCTTGTTGTCTGGGGGTGTGGTTAGCAGGGGGAATGGCTAGGGTCCCAGGCAGGTCCCAGGGAGTTTTTCAAGATTCTCCTGCAGGGCTAGGTGGGAACTTCTGTTCCTCCCAGAGTTGACCGGTATGGTTCCACCCTTTCCCCACAGACCCCACACTCATACCAGAAATCTGGGTGTTCTGGTCTCTGAGATAGATAGGCACCTCCCTTCCTGCCTCCCAGACATCTGGAGCCATTGATATTGCTGATGACAGACTCTCAGAACAAGAAAGGGCCTCACATGCATCTAATCAAGGGTCTGTTCAGGCCAGGCACAGTGGCTCACATCCATAATCCCAGTGCTTCAGGAGGCCTAGGCAAGAGGATTGCTTGTGGCCAGCAGTTTGAGACCAGCCTATGCAACATAGTAAGACCCTGTCTCTACAAAAAATAAAAAATTAGCTGGGCATGTGGTGTAGTCCTAGCTTCTCCAGAGGCTGAGGCAGGAGGATCACTTGAGTCAGGAATTTGAGGCTGCAGTGAGCTATGATCACATCATGCACTGCAGCCTGGGCAACAGAGCAAGACCCTGCCTCTATTTAAAAGAAAAGGATGTGAGGTCTGTTCAACCCAGGCTTGATAAAGCAGTAATTCTCAACTAAAGATGATTTGGCCACCCAGGGCAATGTTTGGAGACATTTTTGATTGTCACAAATCAGGGTGAAGTTGATACTGGTGTATACTGGGTAGAGACCAAGGACGCTGCTAAACATCCTACACTACACAGGACAGCCTCCAGCAAAGACCTATTCCACCCCCAATGTCAATAATGCCAAGGTTGAGAAATCTTGCTGTAACTAAATTCCTCCCAGCACGGGACACTCACTTTCCCCCACCCCAACCCTGTCCCCACCCAGGAAACCCACTGTTCCTACACAGAGTATTTCTGGTTTAATAAATCGTGGTTATCCTTCAGGTCGGGATCTCTGCCTCTAGTCAGCTGAAACCCCCTAAAATCCTTGCTGCCTAGCTGGCACTGGAGGCTGTCAGAAAATGAGTACAAAATCCCTCCTCCACAATTTAATATATGATAAAGGCAGCGTTTCAATTCTGTGGGAAGCAATGGATTATTCAATAAATGGTATTGGGACAACTGGCTGGCCATCTGGTAAAAAATAAAGCTAGATCCTCACCTCCCTCCTAAAACCAAAATAAATTCCAGATGGATTAAAGATTTAAATGCAAAAAAAAAAAAAGTTAAAGTAGTAAAAGAAAATATGGGAGAATTGCTCTATAATCTCATTGAGTAACAGGCCTTTCTAAACAAGACACAAAATGTAGAATATGTGGAAGAAAAGACTCATAAACTGACTATTGAGGAATTTTTTAATGTCTACAGAGTTTAAATAATGAATCAATTGTTCAAAGTTAAACACCAATTTTATAAATTACATTATATATAAAACATATGCCAGGCTAAGAGACATGTTCTTTCACAAACAAAAGCCTGTTAAAAATCAATAAGAAAGTAGGGCTGGGTGCAGTGGCTCACGCCTGTAATCCCAGCACTTTGGGAGGCCGAGGCAGGTAGATCACGAAGTCAGGAGATCAAGACCATCCTGGCTAACACAGTGAAACCCTGTCTCTACCAAAAATACAAAAAAATTAGCTGGGTGTGGTGGCACGCACCTGTAGTCCCAGCTACTCGGGAGGCCGAGGCAGGAGAATAGCATGAACCCAGGAGGCGGAGCTTGCAGTGAGCTGAGATCGCGCCACTGAACTCCAGCCTGGGCAAAAGAGCAAGACTTGGTCTCAAAAAAAAAAAAAAAAAAAAAAATCAATAAGAAAGTAGAAAAAAATAGGCAAAAAAGAAGCAGTTCACAGAAAAAGAAATAGAGCTTTCAAACATAAAAATGTTCTCATAAGCAAAGAGATGTAAATTAAGATGATAGCAAGATACTAGTTTTTCACTGATCAGATTGGCAAAATGAAAAAGTTTGATAATATTCTATGTTGGTAAGGAGATGGGGAACAAGCTGTCTGAGGGAAGTGTGAACAGATCCTCTACAGAAAGCAATTCAGCAACATCAATCCACATTTTAAAGCACATATCCTCTGTCCACATGATTCCAATGCCACACCTATCCTTGCAGGTCTTCAAACCCACAGAGGTAAACATATATAGGAATGCTCATTACCGTATTGTTTATGATAGCTAAAGACTCTTAACAGCACCAATGTCGATCATCAGGGGACTGATTAAATACATTATGCATCATAAAAGGGAAGGCTAGGAAACCCTTAGAGGAGTGTGAGGCAGCTGTATGTATCAATCCCCATGAGACACTATTAAAAGGAAAAGCTACATATGAAACAATACTATAATATATTTCCACTTATATGAAGAAAAATGGGGTGGGTACAGATTCAATCACTTATTCAACCAATATTTATTAAGCACCTACAAGGTCCTAAGCACTGTTCTAGGTGATGGGAATTCTACCAGGAGTAAGTCTGCCAAGATATCCATAGGTTGCACATGCTTGGAAAATTACTGGAAGAAAATACAGGAAACTGGTTCTAGGAGACGCTCTGGAGTTGTCAGATTTAGCAAATAAAACTACAGAATGCCCAATTAAACCTGAATAGCACATAAACAACAAATAGTGTTTTAGGATAAACTGGTGCTATGCAATATTTGGTACATACTTATAGTAAAAAGATGTTCCTTGTTTACCCAAAATGCAGACTGAACCAGGCATCCTGTTAACTGGGCAACCTACTCTGGGGGTGACGAGTGAAGTTCTGGGGAATGAAGCATCTACCATAGGAGAGAGATATCCTCTTCAAGCTACTGTGTGCTGTAACACATTGTACTGTTTGCCATTATAACCAGGAGGATGCACTGCTTGTGTTATTATTTATTTAACGACATGAATGAGTAAGAAGAGAGAAGAAATTCCACAGACCTAAGGCCCAACTCAGTGCAAGCTGCAAAGTGCATTCCTGGCCAGCTCAGCCCTCAGAGTCAGCCTGGCAGCCCTGCGGTCGCATTCCAGGGCCGGCTACTTCTCTAAATGGAAGCACTGGAACCCATACTCTAGCAGCAAGTCAGCAGGCAAGACTCCGAGCTGTGCTATTTTTTTTTATTTAAAAAAAAGAAAAAAGAAAAAAAGGACCAATGCAAAGAAAGAAATGTAGAAAACAGTGAAGAGAAGAAACACCAGAAACACCAGGCATGCTAAAAGCTGGCCTTTTCCACGACAATACGGAGAAATAAAACATCAGATTTCTTAAACAGCCTGGTTTTAAGGATCTCTTGGGCCTCTCAGATCATCTCCATCTGTCCTTGCCTCTTTCTTAGGGGAGATTCTACCATTCAAAAAGGGAAAGTGCCTTTTATATAAAAATCCCCCAACTTTTAAATCCCAAATATTTTGAGTACTACCAATAACTGACATGTATAAAGCACTGAAGCACTTACTATATGCCAGATACTCTTCTAAGTGTTGTGGTTTGTTGTTGTTGTTGCTGTTGTTGTTGTTGTTCTTTTGAGATGGAGACTCGCTCTGTCGCCCAGGCTGGAGAGCTCACTGCAACCTTCACCTCCCGGGTTCAAGTGATTCTTCCGCCTCAGCCTCCCGAGTAGCTGAAATCACAGGCACCCGCCACCATGTCTGGCTAATTTTTGTATTTTTAGTAGAGATGAGGTTTCGCCATGTTGGCCAGGCTGGTCTTGAACTCCTGGCCTCAAGCAATCCACCTGCCTCAGCCTCCCAAAGTGCTGGGATTACAGACATGAACCACCACACCCAGCTTCCTCTAAGTGTTTTAGCCAACACTGACATATTTAATTGTCTCAATAACCCCAAGAGATAGATGCTATTATTATCCCTCTTGCACCTATGTGGAAAATGAGGCACAGAGTGGCTTGACAACTAGCAGAAATTACACAGCTGGAGCGTAGGAAATCTGGGATTTGAGCCCAAGTAATCCGACCCTAGAGCCCACCCCCTTAACTGCAGGCCAGGTTCATCTTGGGTACCCTTGGTGAACAAGGCAGACACACCCTCTGCCATCATGGCCCTTATAGCTCATGAGGGAATCTAGCTATTCACAAGAAAATAGACAAGCTAATGGCAAACAGTGCTAAGTTCTAAGGCAGACACAAATGAGGACTTGAAATAGACCACATATTCATTTAGTCGACACATATTTAATAAGGGCCTATGGTGTGCCCAGCGTCGTTGCAGACACCAGAGGATGGAGCAGTGAATGAAACAGAGATCCTTAACCTCATGAAGCTTACCATCCTAATCAATATCCGGAAGGAACTTGAAACAGGATGTTAGCAAGGGCCTGTCAAAGGGGGAGACATTTAAGTTGAGACTAAAGAGTGAGAGCTCACCATGTAAAGAGAAGAAAAGCTATTCCAGGCAGTGGGAACCACTTTCTGCAAAGACCCTGGATGGAAAGAGTTTCAGTTTCTCCTATTCCCAAGAACAATTCCACTGCTGCTTTCCCCCTCTGGCATTCTCCTCTTCTCCATCCAAAACCCATAGTTAAAAGCTTATTTTAATACTCTCTTCCCTCCCAGCTATCTGAAAGATCTAGGGTAGAAATCATTTACTTTCTCATATTCCCAAGGCATGTGCTTGCTAATTAATCAAAGTATTATTTATTGTGACTAACAAAATTAAGGCATTTCTGATTGTCCATGCTCTGATCAAGCTTTGAGAATCTTTGCTGCTGTTAGGAGGGAAATGATGTGGTAATACCAATCCCCAGATGTATGGAGCAGACCTGTCTCCATACACTTAGAAAAAACTAGGACAGAAACCAGGAGAATCTCTATCACTCCCCCACACACACGTGGGTGCACACACACACACACACACTCTTAAGTTCCCTTCCGGATCCTACTCACAAAAGCTTGGGGCCATGTATTTTTGTCCTGAGCAGGACAACAAAAGCGGGGCTCTTTACCACAGCTCTGAGTCAGGGGAGGGTTTAGAAATAACATAAGTAGGCCGGGTGTGGCAGCTCACACCTGTAATCCCAGAACTTGGGAGACTGAAGCAGGAGGGCTCCTGAGGCCAGGAGTTTGAGACCAGCCATGCAACATAGCAAGACTTTGTCTCTACAAAAAAAGGAAAAAAAAAAAAAAAAGAAAAAACTAAAAATTAGGTAGACACGATGGCTTATGCCTGTAGTCTCGGCTACTCAAGAAGCTGAGGTGGGAGGATGGCTTGAGCCCGGTAGTTCAAGGTTACTGTGAGCTACGATTCTGACACTGCACTCCAGCCTGGGTGACAGAGTGAGACCCTATCTCAAAAAAAGGAAGGAAGGAAGGAAGGAAGGAAGGAAGGAAAGAAGGAAGAAAGGAAGGAAGGAAGGAAGGAAGGAAGGAAGGAAGGAAGGAAGGAAGGAAGGAGGGAGGGAGGGAGGGAGGGAGAAAGGGAGGGAGGGAGGGAGGGAAAAACTTTGAGCTCAGTTCCTGAACACACTGTCATCAAGAGATGACAGCTACTATCATTACTGTGCAGATAATAATGGTGAAGGGTGGGAGACTGGAGCCAGACAACTTAGATTTCGAATACTAGCTAGAGTCTAGCTGAGCCTCAGCTTCCCCGTCTGTAAAATGGGGACTGCTATAACAGTGCTTATTCCTCAAAGGTTGCTGAAAGGGTCAAATAAACAACTGCAGGAAAATGATACAGAATAGAGCTCGGCACAGAATAAGTATTATACTAACTTAATTGTTAACCTCAAAATGCTAGGGGCAAAGGCATCACAGTTGCATAAGATGTTAGCATTAGGGGGAAACTGGGTGAGGGGTATACAGTGGAACTCTCTGTAAATGTTTTGCAACTTTTCTAAAAATCTGAAATTATTCCAAAAATTAAAAGGTTATTTTTTGTAAAGGCAAGGGCAAATATTTTTTCATTGTCTTCTTGGATCTTCTCCCTTATAAGGAGAAAAATCCAAGTTTCAGAAAATATATGGCATTGTCCACACAGATAAGAGCCCCACCCCACCCTACATACCCTCCAGTTTCCCCCAAGCTTCCCTCTGTCTGCTGGGTGAGGCTGCTTATCAACTGGCTTTGAGTTAAAATCAAATCTCTTCCTGGGGGTAAAAATTCCAACAGACCCAGACCTACATCTGCCATCAAGTTTTCTCTTTTTTTCAGTGAATATTTTTTCAGTGCCTACTGTGTACCAGGTACCAATCCAGTAGCTGAGAAACCATAATGAACAAGGCACACACACTCAGCCACAGTGTCTGTCTGCACCAGCTCTGAGATGTTTGCATCAGCTCTGAGACTTCCAGTGTGTATTTGCAAAGCCAGACTGACTTTTGTGGCCTCCAGTGCTGGGGAATGGTCATTGCAGGGTGTCTTCTTGACCACTCTAATCTTTGGGACCTCAGAGAAAATGCTGCCACCAGCCAATTCCCACAAGACACTTCAGGGAGGAGAACCTCGCAGTCTCAGACAACAGGCTGCAACTCCTGGGGAACCTGAACAGGCTGGTTGCTGGGCAGGCCTGGTAGAATTAACCCAACTTCCCATTTCATTCCTACTTGACATTCCAGAGAGATGGGCCAGAGAAATCTGCCTTGTCTGTCTTTAAAAGAAGACATTTCTCCCACGGCTTCCTCCTCTTCGAATTCCCTCATCTATCCATCTACTCTCACTCCCCTTCCGCTCTCAAAGCTGTTTCCTGCCGATAAAAACACCCCACAACTTCCAGTCTGCGTAGTGAGATTGCAGCCAGCAGGCTCTAAATGCCGACATACTCCCAATCAAGCAGCAGGCGCCCCCGTTGAGTTAACGATTTTTTTTAAGCAAGAGAACCCATGCTGTCTACTTACCCTTAGGACACAGCCCATTGGGAGAGGGGGTGGGTACGATCGATCATAAAGGACAGGCTGCAGAGAGAGAGGCTCTTGCTGTGCTGTATGAACTATGGGCAATTTGCAAAGATTACATCCCAAATCCTCACGTGCTCAGAGCCCCAGGATGACAGACACAATTAATATTTTTCAAACTATCCTTGGCAATTGCATTTTGATTAGGAAAAAAAATAATCTTGTAGATTAGAGAGAGCTGTTCCAATGTGGGGGAGAGACAGAGGTGACCCTATTAGCTCAGGATCCCCATAGAAGAGGGGGCGGTCAAGAAGGACTAGAAATGGGTCACATGATGAATGCACGGTGCACAGGATCAGACACCACTGCAGAAATCTCTAGCCAAATTTAAAATGCGCATGCCATCTCAACCTAGAAATTCCTCTTGCAGGATTTTAGATTACAGACATACTTGCACATGTGTGTCCACAGTTAGGTACAAGGAGATCCACTCCAGCACTGTTTGTTATGCAAAAGACTAGAAATAACCTATGCTCATCAACAGAAGACCGTATGGAACATCCACCAAAAAAAAAAAAAAAAAAAAAAAAAAAAAAAACCTGTGCAGCTGTTAAAATGAATGAGGCCGCTCTATATGCACTGATATGAAAATATCTCTAAGATACATCATCACATAGGAAAAAGAAGGCAACAAGGAAAAAAACGTGTGTGAGGTGCTACTAAGGGTATAAGATTCATATGCGCAATGTCTCTCTACTAATATATAGGAGGCTAGTGACAGTAGTACTCCTCCAGAGAAGAGAACTGAAGACTTGAGGACAGAAGTGGAATGGGGAGATTCTTTATTCACTGTGTACCTTGTTGTACCTGTAGGATTTCAAACTTTGCATCGTATATTCAAAAACAAATTATTTCAATTGATAATAGAGAGCTAAAAATACCTATGAAAGGAAGATAAAGGTTTTATCCATTTATATCCACACATTCATGCACACACACATACAAACACACAATTTCCTGTACACAGTGATAACTGCATAAGAATTGATGTCTCTTGGCTTTATGGAAGTGGTATGTTATGAGCAGTTAGATCAAGGTTTCTTAACCATGGCACTGTGGACATTGTGGACTGGTCAATTCTTTGTTGTAAGGATGTCTTGTATATTTTGTTTAGTAGCATCCCTGGCCTCTACCCACTAGATTCCAGTAGCAACCCCCACCACCCCAAGCTGTGACAAACAAAATGTCTCCAGACATTGCCAAATACCACCTGGAGGCAAAATCACTTGAGTTAAATTATGGGTCCTAAAGAGTAATAACTGTGTCTTCCTTACTTCCTTCTCTCTCCATACCTAACTGTAATCCCAGCACTTTGGGAGGCTGAGACAGGAGGATCACTAGAGGCCACAAGTTCGAGACCAGCCTGGGCAACATAACAAGGCCCTATCTCTACAAAAAATAAATAAATAAATAAATAAATAAATTTTATTTGCTGGGCCTGGTGGCACGTGCCTACAGTCCCAACTTCTCAGAAGGCTGAGGTGGGAGGATCACTTGAGCCCAGGATTTTGAGTATAGTGAGCCATGGTCGCATCACTGCACTCCAGCCTAGGTGACAACAAATCACACACACACACACACACACACACACACACACACACACACACACAGAGAGACAGAGAAAGAGAGAGAGAAAGAGAGTTCTTATGGATTAGTAATTACAAATGAACAAAAGTAATTTACAAAGCTTGTTTCAAATGTATATACATGCAAAGTTTGGTACTGGGGCTTTCTGAATGCTGAGATGGCATTTCCACCATTCTGTTTCCTCTGGTAAGTTGCTGTTTGATATTTTTAACAGAGAAATGGCCCTGATCTTCAGCAGAGAGATCTGGGGGAGATGTCTTCCCAAGAGTTAAAGAACAGGGAATGTACTGGTCTTACAATGGATAAGGAATGGAATGTACTGTTTCCCCTGAACTGTCCTTGATAATTATTACCTTGACCTTCTATGCTCTTTGTGATGCCAACCAATGTTGCAAATGCCAATCGCTGATCCCAATGTGCCTGCTGCCTGAAGGCCAAGCTGTGGCTGGCATCTCTGTCCCTCTTTCTGTGGGAGCAGAGGGAGAAGCACTTGTTTCACACATTTGGCCATGCTGAATGGCAGACTTCCAAGAGTTCTACTTCTGCAGAAACTCCAAGAGTGACCTCAACATAGAAATCATCAACAGGGTCCAAGACAAGCTCTGAGATGCAAAACGAACTTTTTCTCACCCAATACCATTCGTAAAAATAACAGTCACAACGGCTGTCTCTTAAACACTTCCTATGGTCCAGGCATAGACCTAAGGATTTCCCAGACATTACTTCATTGGAGCCTCAAAACAACCTGATGAAGTACACATGATCACTATCACCCCATTTTATAGATGCACAGACCAAGGTGCAAGGAAGTTAGATGATTTGATCAAAACCACAAAGTTAATGATTGCATGGTCCTTGGCAAATAGGCAGTCCTTCCTTCAGTAGTAGTTGCCATTGTTACTTATATTATTATTTCGTTATGTATTTTTACCTCCCTTGATGTGGCCATGCCCCTTCCTATCCCAAGGCCTTCACACTGGCTGTGCCCTCTGCCTGGGATACTTTTCTGCCAATCTTCACCTAGGTTTTGTTTAAACCTCACTTTGTCAAGAAAGAGTTCTCTGGCCCTCAAAATGAGACCAATTGCCTTAATACACATGCTTACCTACCCCATTCTTCTCATTTGTAATACTTATCATAACCGTATTATTACCTGTATAATTATTTGCTTGTCTGTCTCCCTACTAGATGGCAAGCTCTATGACGGGAGGATTGTCTAATTTACTGGCCACTGGATGAGAACCCAGCACAGTGCTTAGCACACAACAGGCACTCAATTAAATATTAGATAGGGTCCAGCGTGGTGGCTCACGCCTGTAATCCCAGCACTTTGGGAGGCCGAGACGGGCAGATCACTGGAGGTCAGGAGATCGAGACCATCCTGGCTAACCCGGTGAAACCCCGTCTCTACTAAAAATACAAAAAATTAGCCAGGCGTGGTGGCGGGCGCCTGTAGTTCCAGCTACTCAGGAGGCTGAGGCAGGAGAATGGCGTGAACCTGGGAGGCGGAGCTTGCAGTGAGCTGAGATCGCACCACTGCACTCCAGCCTGGGTGACAGAGCAAGACTCCATCTCAAAAAAAAAAAAAATTAGCCGGGCATGGTGCTGCATGTGCCTGTAATCCCAGCTACTCAGGAAGCTGAGGCAGAAGAATCGCTTGAACCTGGGAGGCGGAGGTTGCAGTGAGCCGAGATCACACCATTGCACTCCAGCCTGGACAACAGAGCAAGACTCCATCTCAAAATAAATAAATAAATAACATAAATATTAGATAGATACATGGATGGGTGGGTGGATGGATGGATGGATGGATGGGAGAGAGGGAAAGAAAAAGGGCAGAAGAAAGGGCAAATGACTGAACAAATGATTTAACATTAAAGATATACAGAGTGTTGAGAGATCAAGTAGTCTAGTCTTCTCTGCACTTCACAGCTAAAGACAGTAAGGTTCTTGGAGGTTAGAGTCAAATCACACAGGATCCAGTATCAGAATTTAGTCAGTTGCAGATAACTGGTCAGTTCCAGGAAGTGGAGGGCATAAGCTGCCAGGTGACAGCTAGATGAACAAACAATGTGCCTAAGAGAACCCACCAACAGGTGACAGCTGCCTTTGGTTAGGGTTCCAGCCACTATAATGTGTGCATTAAAATTCACCCCAAATACCTGTTTTCCAGACTTATAAAATTGATCTGATTATCCCTTCACAAAGTCTGAAAAAGCAAAAAAAAAAAAAAATTCTTTCACACATCAGCGAGCTGTAGTGTTTCTATTCAAAATGCCCTTGCAAACCCACAGGAAACACTGTTCTTGTGTATCATGTCACAGCACGAAGTCCCCACTTCCTTCAGGGGAAAGAATAAAGCCATCTGGCAGGAGTTGTTCTCAGCTCTTTCCCACTGCCTCCCTCCCTGCTCAGAGCTCTACAGAGCACAGTATGTGTGCCTTCCCCATGCCCCTGGTCCATCACACTCCATCAGAAGTACCAGCTTTATTATCATGGGCCCTCCATCTCATGTACACAACTAGACTCTACTCTCCAGGAGGTGCTTCTGTTATTTGTGATCAACACCTGGCACAGGGTCTGGCACACAGTAGGCACTCAATGAATGTTTTTTGGATGGATGGATGGATAGATGGATGAGTGGGTGGGTGAATGGATGGATGGATGAGTGGGTAGATGGGTGGGTGGATGGATGGATGGATGAATGGAAGGATGAGTGGATGGATGGATGGATGGATGGATGGATGGATGGTTGGATGGATAGATGAAGAGCCTTCCAGCTGACCTTCAGAGGCATTTTCCAATCCTTCATTTGGTTTCGCCTATAAGAGATTAACTTCACTTTTGTGTATTCCTTTAATCCAAAAGCTAATTGTTGAGTATTTAAAAATAATTTCTATGAAAACATTAGGATAAGGCTCTTTCCCCTCTCAAGCCCTTTGCATATGCTAGTCCTTCTGCCTGGAATGACTTTCTTCCTTCCTCTCTTCACACAGCTAATGCCACTTCTTAAGCTGCCAGCATAAATGTCACCTTCACAAAAAGCATCCCCTCATTAAACTTCCTGAATAGATACTCACATGCACGTTCACTAGGCTCTCCTTGAGACCCTTATTGGTTTCCTTTATATCTGTTTTAATTTGCCATCTGTTTTTTTGTCTCTCGTCCTCTAAATGTAGATTCAATTAAGACACAGACCAGGTCTACATCAAATACGTTTCTCTCAGACCCTAGCACAGTGTCTGCATATAGTATGTTTTCAATAAATATTTGTTGATTGAATTAATGAATCAATCAATTAATTCAATAAGAGGGAAATGGGTCCAAAAAACATAAAAAGTGAATAATGAAATAAGTTTGAGAGTCACATCTTTAAAAAAGTCTTGAATTGCATGAAATAATGCATGTGTCAATAGCAATTCATGGGAAATCAAATATATTTATTTTTTTTCATAAATTCTGGTTCTAAAATCTTCAAAGGCAGGAAAGCGGATTGGGAGAAGAAAGAAGTAAACACTTGCCAAATTCTGTGTCTTGCAAAAAAGAATGTGAATGGATTGAATTATCCCATTAAAGGACAAAGATTCATAATTTAAAGAAAAAATAGAATTCAAATATACATGGTTCCCATGAGACTTGCTGAAAATAAAATGATCCAAAATGAAAATGAAAAGGTGGGAAAAGCTGCCATGAGCGGAAATATTAAGTATCAGACAAATAAAATGTAAAGCATAAAAATATTACATAGGACAAAGATGAATATTTTGTATTCATAAAGGGTACATCAATAATAACAATATAACCAACAGCAGTGTGTGTTCCATGTGCCTGGCACTATGATGAGCACTTAACATCAATTATATCATTTAATTTAAGTATTAAAAATAAGCAACACTGGCATTATTATCACTAAGCTTTTAGGAGAATCTAAAACTGGTTCATCATTTGGTAGGCAGCACAGGAGAATTTGAACTCAGATCTGAGTAACTTCATAATAAGACTGGAGAATCACGAAACTCTAACTCCTATAACATAGAAGTACATTAGAAATATACAAAACAAAATTTGTTTAAAAAAATACAAAGATGTGTTGAAAAATCACTATCATAGTAGGAAACAAGCATACTATCCAATTTTTGACAAATCAGTAGATATAATTGAAAGTACATAGGGACATTTAGCTCAAGAAACTAGGAAGAGTGATAAAACTGAGGAAATAATTAAAAAGCAGAAATTAATGCATCTGGAAACAGAAAAAAGTTGAATTGAAGGATAAATTTAAGAGGTGGTTGTTTGCGGGGAAAAATAAAACAGTGACACTGGCAAAGCTCATAAGAAACAAACCTGCACATTGTGCACATGTACCCTAAAACTTAAAGTCTAATAATAATTAAAAAAAAGAAAATTTTCAAAAAATAAAAATAGGAACTCCGTAAGAATGAGAAAAAAGAGTTGCAGATGGCAAGGCAATTTTTCACATCATTACAGGATAATATATATAGTTTTATGCTAATAAATTAGAGATTCAATTAAATGATTATTCTTAAGAAAACACAACACATTTGAAAGTATACCAAAATGATCACGGAATACACCAGAAAAAATTATCAAATAACTAATCCTGGAAAAGGCACCAGGCCCAGAAATTGTTTTGCTTTAGGGGTATGGTAAATCCACTCAAACTTTTAAAAAATATTCTAAATCCTTTGCCATTTATACCCTTCCTAAGCATTAAAAAACAAGAAAAGATGGAAGACTTCCCAGATGTTTTGATGAAAATAGCAAAAACTTGTCAAAGACAGCAAACCAAAAAAAAAGAGTAAACGGCAGACAAATTTCACTAATGAATATAGACTCAAAGGTCCTAAATGTAATAGAAATAAATGTAACCCAACAACATAATGTCAGAATGAATCAAGTACTGGGGAAGATATTGATGATAAAGGTACCACATTGCTTCAGGTTTTTACAATGAACATACATTTTTCTTCTGCCTTAAAAAAAATATTTTTTTTCCCTCACAATTCTCTGGGTTGGCTAGACTCAGCCAGGTGGTTCTTCAGTTCTACATGGTGTCACCTGTGCACACATGCAGGTGCTTGCACCTGGAAGCTGGAACATTCAAGACAGCTTCCCTCACAAAGCATGTACTCTTCAAAAGCAACAATGTTATTTTCTGGGGGGAAATTAAAGCAATGATTATAGCCAGTGATCAAGTGAATTTGGAAATGCATGTACTCTAGGTAGTGTGTAAATTAGTTACAACTTCTCTGGAGACCAATGTAACAATGAAAACCTTTTAAATGGCCACACTTTTTGACCCAGAAACTCCCATTTTAGGGACTGTGATGAGTTGATTACAACAATGGTCCCAAGACTTTCATGCCTTTTGTAGCCATGCCTTTGGTAATGTCTTTTCAAACTGTCTCCTGGCTTGGCCACGTCACATGCTTTGGCCTATGGGACAGCAGCAAATGTGATGCAACCAAAAACTTGAAAAAAAGTTTGTGCATCAGGGTTTGCCTCCTTGCTGCTCTTGCAACTCTAACTGCTATGGAAACAAACTGGCGTGCTGGAAGATGACATACCACCATCAGCCTATGCAGTCCCCCAGCTGATTGCAAATGCATAAGCAACCCTAGCCTATGTCCACTGATTCCAGCCTAGTCCAGCAGAACTGCCTGGCCCAAAATGCAGACCTGCAGAGGTAAGTAAATAGTCATTGTTTGACACCACTAAGTTGTGGGATGATTTGTTACACAGCAAAAGCTAACTAATACATGAACTTATCCTTAGGAGATATTCAGAAATAGCTTTCCATAAAGATAAATATACAACTATGTTATTTGTAACAATGGTTGAATCACGTTGAATAATCAGAGCTGTTTAGGTAAATTTTAGTACATCCATTCAATGGAAATCTACGCAGTAATTAAAAATCCTCTTGTGGAAAAAGATTTGATATAGTAAAATGTTTACACTAGAGCCCAGTTGAAAAGAGGGCTATAAAACAATATTATGGTGTGAGACTACTCTTGTGAAAAATAAAAGAAGTACACATATTTATATGCATGGGAAAATACTGGAATAACATAAAAATGTTAACAATGCTGGATGATTTTTTTCCTTTTTAAAAATGGTTTTCACATTTCCTGCCTTGATGGTAAGTCAGAACTCATAAACAGTCACTGAACTGTTCAGAGAGCTGAACCTAGAATTCTCTGAGGCCACTGAAGGCTACTGCTAAGGAATCAGATAAGGAGTAATCAGGACATGAATGTTAGAAAATCCTCCTAGCATAATCTCTGTTAAACCAGCCTAAGCATGGTGCTTGGCAGCACAGCTGGGAAAAGAAAATGGAAAGAGCTGGAATGGGCTGCCATATTGCTGGCAAAAGCCTTCATGCCATGGCCAATTTATTGGCTCCAAGTCCAATAAGTTTTCTTGACTTCTCCCTCTGCTCCCCAAGTTTCATTCTGCTCCTGCTGCCTCTCTGTCTCATGTTTCCTTCTTACTTCTCCCTTTATTTACTCTTCATTTGGATAGTCTCAGATTTTTTTGAGGAGAAGAGAAAGGATTCAGGTAGTGGACTGGAGAGGAGTTGTCCAAAGATTTCAGCAGGGTCTCCAGCACACTCCGTCAGACCATCCCTGTATTTCAAGATTAAGCATGAGGGCCATTGTAAGTTCACCTGATAGACTGAGTGATCAAGGAATGCAGATTTCCAATCCTGTTTAAAAAAAAAAAGATGCTGATTGATCCATCCCCATGTTAATGAGCTGGTTCCAATCACATGGCATCGTGGAGACAGAACCTGAGATAGGTGATAGGCTAAGATCAGAAGGCAGATATTCTAGTTCTGAAGCTAACTTGATGTCAAACTTCAGAATTCGCTTTCCCTTCCTGAACCAAAGTTTCTTCCTCTGCAAAATGGGTCCAATATATCCCCTCAGACTGTGTTGAGCTCCCATCGAAACTAGTATTTTTCTCTTTCGTTCAGTGCTGTATACCGGTAAGCACTCAAAAATCTATATATTGAACGAAGTAATAAATAAGACCATCTGTTTACTCACTCATACATGGTTTTGTATGAAGACCAGATAAATGGGAATGCAAATGCTTTGAATTAATAAACTATATTACAAAGACAATGTATATTTTAATGTTTTGTATTAATATGAAGTAGAAATAATGTTGTCTTGGAAATAGCAGACTCATCCCTTAAGATAAAGCTCTGGGGCTTTGCAAAACAAGGTTTGAGAATCACTGAAGTAAAAATTAAAGCTCAGGACCTTAAAACGATTTAATCCACCAAATCAGCTGATACTGCATCCTGAAGCAATGGAGATTTTTTAACCACTCATGTTGTCAGTCTTTAAAGTCTAGGGCATAAGGCACAGAAGAGCAAAGGGGGTGCTATTTCATAACACTCTGATTGAGACGGATAGAGAAAAAAATGTAAGCTTTCTCAACACATCTGTCTATCACCAATTAAAATGAGTGTGAAGGCCTTCACCAAAGATTTCTCTCAAGGGCTCCCAGTAACAGGTACATCTTTATCACTGAGACCAAGGGAATCGTGCCACTTATTAACAGCCATTTGTTTCAGCAAATGTCACCCGGAGATGTGGGATCCAGCCGTGTCCCAATTTGCACACACTTGAAAGCTGTTGGTGATACAGCTCTAGGAGGGCGTGGGCAGGGGGCCTATGGTTTTTCACACATTACACTAGAAGGGATTCTAACTGCACAAGAAGGTAGGGTGTGGGATGTCAGCCAAGCTAAACACTGACAAATTCCCTTCTGGTCCAAGCCTGCAAAATTTCTGTGCTGTCTTTTGTGAAAGCTCCTTTCCTGGGTCAATGTGATGGACAGACATGTCGCACTGTCTTTCACAAGTGGCTTCATTAAGACACTCATCAACCTCACCAGGCCTTTCAGAGCAACACAACCCCTTGAAAACTGGACATTGGATGTAGAGCTGATATCATGATACCACAACTGGCCAGCTTCTCTAATTAAACACTCAAGACTCACCCTTCTTTGTTGAACTGGGATTTGTAGAATAAGTAATCATAATAGCTCCTGACAAACCCTTATGCTTCTTACAGACAGGCCTAACATAGAAAATTGAGCAAAGTACTTTTGGAAGTGTCCAAGAGAGCCCCTGCCCCTCATTTATGTATTTTATTATTTTCAAAAATATTTGTTTACTCACGCTCAACAGGAAAAATTGAACACAGATGCATACACCTGTATACACACACATACATACACACACATCACTCATAATTTCCCTAGTCAATGATAAGCACATTGTAAAAACATAAGAATATCATAGACTGGATGCAGTGTCTCATGCCTGCATTTCCAGCACTTTGGGAGGCTGAGACAGGAGGATTGCTTGAGCCCAGGAGTTCGAGAACAGCCCAGGCAGCATAGTGAGACCCCATCTCTACCAAAAATAATAATAAATACAAATTTTAAAATTAGCTGGGTATGGTGGCACATGTCTGTAGTCCTGGCTACTAGGGAGGCTGAGTTGGGAGGCTCATTTAAGCCCAGGAGGTCAAGGTTGCAGTGAGCCATGATCACTCCACTGCACTCCAGTCTAGCAAGACCCTGTCTCAAAAAAATTATATGTATATATATATATATATACACACATTATATATATATACACACACACATACACACACACACATTTTATATATATATTTTATATATATATATATATATATATACACACACACATTATATATATACATAATGTCCCTTCAGTTTTTTCCCCTAGGCATACATACATATATAAAGATAAATGTCCCATTCATCTTCAGGGATGAAGTGAGAGGAAAGAATGGACATTTGATCAGGGTCTTACAGGTGAGCTTTTAGACAAGAATGCAATCTCCGGGAAGCAGCAATAAAGAACAAGAGGAAAGCAAACTCCTGACTCCAGAAAGGTTGTTTTTCTGAATGGGATGATGTTCCCAGAAGAAAGGCAGTCTCTTTCCTCTTCAGGCAGGACGGGGAGGAAGTGTCCCTTAGAGGCGAGTCCACAGGGTACAGTGGAAAGAGTCAATGAGGGTATCACAAAAGCAAGGAAGAAACCAGAAATGAAGCAGGTGATGGCACGGGCATTAGGATTGGAGCTAGCTAGCCTCTTGCCCATGACTGAGAGTCACAAAGATGAAAAGCCTGGTTGGAAGTGACCAGGCTCCTAAGTCTTCAGTGGGGCATGGGTCATTTTGCTTCCAGAAATAGTTAAGGGTCCCAGGTAGCGTCTCTCCTTGTTTCGTAGAAGTAACAGAAAAGAAGCTAGGCTAACAAAGGCATCCTGTTCTGGGGAATCACAGTTACAGAAAGCTTAAATGCCCCTACAAGATTCAGAGGAAGAGGAGCAACACTTGCTCTGGCCAAAGACCATCTTACAGGGTTCCAAGCAGCTTCTTACAATTGATTAAGGGTATTAAGAGGTTTGCAGAGAGGCAGTGAGGTCTATCTCAGGGATATTATTCTTGATTCCAGCAATAAAATTGGAGAGTGAAAGGTCAGGGTGTTCCTTCTTAAATATTAGCTGCCTCAGTAAGGATTTTCAAGGAGCTGTAGAATGCAGTATTCAATAGGACCTCCTAAAAGTCAAGTAGATCCATTCATTAACTGATTCACTGTTTTAAAAATATGTGCTGAGTGTCTACTATGTGTAAAGTACCATTCTAACTATTGGAATTAGATAAGTGAATAAGTCCTTTTTCTCATGGAAAACATATTCTTATAATTAATAACGAATAAATTTTGGGAGGAAACCCCAAAAAATATAAGAAAATGCCAGCTAATAATAGGTGCCAAAAAGAAAAGGGAAGGGAAATAAAATAAGACTGGTATTATTGTAAATAGATAGATGATATATGAGACAGACAGAGATAGAACTGGGTTATCCTGCAGTAATAACCCTCAAAATAGGCAAAAGTTTGTTTTTCTCACATACTACAGCATCATGCCTGATCAGCTAGGGAAGAAGTTCTATGTCTCCAGCAGCAAGTTGATAGAGCAGCCGTAACTCAAAGATTTTTTCTGGATAATCTAGAACCAGCAATTACATGTCCCAGCATAAAAGTGAACATACATCACTTTGGATCACAACTTACTGGTCAGAGCTACTCATATGGCCCCACCTACCCACAAGGGAGGCAAGCAGTGCAATCCTACCAGTGGCCTGCAAGGCCAAAGACCAGAAATATCTACTGAAGACCTTTAATTATTATTATAGATGATAAACAGGTGAGTAGATGCAGTAATGCTAATAGCTAACACTTAGATAGCACTGCTATGACCCAGGCACTACTGAAAGCACCTTACACATACTGACTCACATAACCTTTATAATGCTGTAAGGTAGGCTCTGTTATTAATTTTAACATCAATCTCACTTTATAGCTGAGGAAACTGAGACAAGGAGAGGTTTTAAAACTGAACCAAGATCACATGCTTGATGAGTGGCAGAGCTGGGATTCAAACCTAGGCAGGATAACTCCAAACTCTATGCTTTTAATCATAATCATTACACTACGTTCAATGTGGATGGATGGATGGATGGATGGATGGATGGATGGATGGATGGATGGATGAGTGAACAGGTCTGTAGATGACTGAGTGGGTGAGTTAGTGAGTAAATGGGTGGGTAAGTGGGTGGATGAATGATCAGTCATGTCAAATTTATTGGGAAAATAAGTGCATTTCATTCACACTTTGTTAGCAAAAGGAGACTCACACACTTGCAGGTCTCACACTCCCCCCATCTTAGCCATCCAGCTATGTCACCACTTACATTCTCAACAGCCCCAGCTGTGGAAAAGCTGTGATAGGGTCTGAAGCACAAGGCCAGGGACCTGTATAAGACATAATGTGTGCTTGCTAGTGAGACCCTTCCAGCTATCTTGCAACTTCAAGCCTGTTACCCAGTCCCCACACAGTGGCCCCATCCTGGCAGATGAGGAAGGGATAACTCCTTACAGAAAAAGATTATCAAGCCCTGGCCAACCCAGGGAAGGCCCAGACAGGTTGTGGTTGAGAAAAAGCAGACATGACGAGGGTGGTAGAGGGAGGGAGGACAAACTAGTGGTTATGGCCAAACCAATGGTGCCTGAGTCAGACACAATGGGTTTTGAGTATTTCTCCCTCCCTGGCACCAGCACACACTTAAAAAAGAAATGGTTACCAAGCACCTTTTTGCTTGCCAACAGCATTCAGCTTCCTGGGTGAAGAGATCACAGAAAGGCAGCAAAGAAGATGGCCCTAAATGTTCTCCTCCAGCACAGTCTGCTCCTGTGGCCTGGCCCTGCTACAGCCCATGAGGACCCACCATCTCCTAGAGAAGGGCCAGCCTGCCAACTCATGGAGCCAACAGGCCCACTCAGAGAGCTTTCACGGAGCTTCCTTTAGCTGAGCCAAGCTGTGCCTTCCACTGTTTGGTCCAAGTGTCTCAACTCAACAACCTCAAAAGTCACTTGGTATCAGCATCCGTCCTAAGAGGCAACCTGAATCTAGAGAGAGCATTGATTTATTGGTGAGAACACAGCAGCACACCAGGGAGAAAGGGATTGCCTGAAGTCCTCCTCTAAGTAGTCCTTGCAAGAACCAAGCTGGGAAAACAAAGAAGGGGACTTGATGCGCTAAAGGAGGAGGGAGAAATGAGAGTTCAGCAAGTCAGATTCTTGCAATTAACTGTCAGATGCAGGTGTGCTCAAGAAAAAACTAGACCTGGGAAGATCATGGGGACCCTGCTGGAGAGAAAAAGGCCAGGGCCATACAGCTGCTAGCCTTTGGGCCCAGCACCCCAAGCTGGAGAATCCTTCAAGCATACTGCCTGCTGGCCACTCAGATAGCTTATGCAGTGCCTTGGTGAGATTACGGAGAAAAAAGGACTCTCTTACACTGTTGGTGAAACTGTAAATTAGTTCAGCCCCTCTGGGAAGTAGTTTAGAGACTTCTCAAAGAACTAAAAATGGAATTGCCATTCAATCCAGCATTCCCATTACTCGGTATAACCCAAAGGAAAACACATCATTCCACCAAAAAGACACCTTCACTCTCGTGTTTATTCCATCACTGTCCATAATAGCAAAAACATGGAATCAGCCTAGGTGCCCACCAACAATTGATTGGATAAAGAAAATGTGGTACATATACACCATGGAATACTACACAGCCATAAAAAAATGAAATCATGTCCTTTGCAGCAACATGGATGCAGCTGAAGGCCATAATCCTAAGTGAATTATCACAGAAAAACAGAAAACCAAAAACCACATGTTCTCACCTATAGTGGAAACTAAACACGGGGTATACACAGACACAAATATGGAAACAACAGACACTTGGCACTCAGAAAGGAGAGAGAGAAGGGGGTAATGTTTTAAAAACTACCTACTGGATACTATGCTCACTATTTGGGTAACAAGTTCAATGCCTAAACCTCAGCATCACGCAATATACCCATGTGACAAACTTGCACATGTACTCCATGAATCTAAAATAAAAAACAAAATATGTTTCAAAGAATGGGGCATTTTATTTCCATCCTACAAGCATATCTGTCTACAATATAATATTTGCTTTCAGTGACAGAAAGCAAGAACGAAAGCAAGCAAGCAAGCAAGCAAGCAAGAAAGAAAGAAAGAAAGAAAAGGAAAGAAAGAAAAGAAAACTCATGCAATGCCCTGGGATTTACAGATTCGTTCCAGAGCCAGCTTTGGAAAAGAAATGGAGTGGAAAGACGCCCATGGCCCCAGTGACCCCTCAAGAAAAGAGAACCTCCTTTCCTTAAGTCCAAGCTGACAGTTAGAGAACTAAGTCAGGCTGAAATTAGGAAAGTGGGAAGGAGGGATATGCACCAAGGAAAGAGAGGGTCTGTGGCTGCTACAGGCAGAGACGAAGGAGACAGATAGAGCATGAGGCATAAAAGGAGATAAATGAAAATGATGATAGGCCCACACTGAGCCCCTGCTGAAGCCAAGAAATCTGTTCAACTCTTAACACAGCTGGGCACGGTGGCTTACGCCTGTAATGCCAGCACTTCGGGAGGCCGAGGCAGGCGGATCACTTGAGGTCAGGAGCTCGAGACCAGCCTGGCCAAAATAGAGAAACCTTGTCTCTACTAAAAAATTAGTCAGGCATGGTGGTGTGTGCCTATAATCCCAGCTACTCGGGAGGCTGAGGCAAAAGAATCGGTTGAACGCGGGAGGCGGAGGTTGCAGTGAGCCAAGATCATGCCATTGCACTCCAGCCTGGGCAACAGAGTGAGACTTCATAAAAAAAAAAAAAAAAAAAAAAAAAAAAAAAAAAAAAAAAAAAAAAAAAACACCTAACACACCATAGTCTAACCCTCACAGTGACTTAAGAGGTAAAGATGACATTGAATGTTTTGCCCAAAGTCCCACAGACAGGGATTTGAGAAGAACTTTGAGAAGAATTGAGTCTCCTAGAGTAAAAGAATCAAGGAGAACCAGGCAAGAGAAGCCTCTCTCAAGAAAAGCCTTGATCCATCTGCAAGTCAAAGGAAACTTTCTTAGCACAGCCAGTCTAGTGCCAACCAACAGCAAAGATGATGGTTAGGGATACTTCTTGCTGTGAGGCTTAGATTTGGATCTCAGCTCTGTGACCTTCAGCAAATCTACTGACCTCTTAGAACCTCAGTTTCTACAGCTATAATACAACACACTTTTCTCAAAGAGTTGGTTTGAGGATTCAAAGAGAAAATAAATGTAATTTATTAGCACATTTCCAGCACATGGCAATCAATCAACGAAAGTTTGTTGTTGTTAATGTTGTTAGCATCACACTCCTCAAACCTCCTGCCACCCAATATCGAGTCAAAAAGAAATACACTAAGGACAAGGCCACCTTACTACAAGATCAACCTGGTGATGGCTCACAGGATTTTTAAGAGATCTAGAAAGACATCCAAAAAATATTTCCCCGCCAGCTTCCTGGTGTCTGAAATATATATTTTCCAGCACATAGTGGCTTTCATTTCCCATTTAAAAAAAAATCCAGTGCAAATACAGATTCACACTAGGGGAAGGAGCTGGGTAGCTTGGAAATCAGAGTTGAGAGTGAATCAGAAGTGAGTGCCACAAAAGGGGGCAAAGAGGGGAAAACAGCTGTGGATAGGCCAGGCACGGTGGCTCACGCCTGTAATCCCAGCACTTTGGGAGGCCAAGGCAGGTAGATCACTAGGTCAGAAGTTTGAGACCAGCCTGGCCAACATGGTGAAACCCCATCTCCACTAAAAATACAAAAATTAGCTGGGCATGGTGGCGGGTGCCTATAACCCCAGCTACTCGGGAGGCTGAGGCAGGAGAATCGCTTGAACTCAGGAGGCAGAGACTGCAGTGAGCCGAGATCACACCACTGCACTCCAGCCTGGGTGACAGAGCAAGACCCCGCCTCAAAAAAAAAAAGAAAAAGAAAAAAAGAGCTGTGGATAGTGGTAAAAAGCCACAGGATCTCCCATTTGCTTAAGAAACAGAATTGATTCACTTAGTTAAAAAGCTTAATGATTAGTGAATTTCACTCCTAAAGAAATAATAAGAGTAAAGGGTAGCAGGAGAAGGTTAAATCATTGAGTTAGTGTCTGGCGTATAGCAGGCTCTAATAAACAACATGTATCATTATTACTTATTATTATTGTTATTGTTAATTCCTTATAATCGTCACAATAACTACTTAAAAGTGGGCATTACTATTATCTTGAATTTGCTGGCAAGGAAACTAAAATCCAGAAGAATTAAATAGCTTGCCCAAGATCATCCATCTTGTGAACCTGGGAGTCAAATCCAGGTGTGTCTGACCCCAAAGGCCCTGCACCTATTATATCCATTCAATCATCCATATTTGCTGAACAACTAAATGGTCTCATGAACCAAAGGGCTACCAGAATGCCACAAAAGAAAAGGAGATATGGGCTAGGCATTGTGGTTCACACCTGTAATCCTAGCACTTTGGGAGGCTGAGGTGGGAGGACTGCCTGAGTCCAGGAGTTTGAGACCACTCCGGGCAACACAGTGAGACCTTGCATCTACAAAAAATAAAAATAAAAAAATTAGCCAGACATGGTGGTGCATTCCTGTAGTCCCAGCTACTTAGGAGGCTGAGGTGGGAGGATTGTTTTAGGCCAAGAGATTGAAGCTGCAGTGAGCTATGGTCACACCACTGCATTCCAGTCTAGGCGACAGAGTAAGACTCTGACTCAAAAAGAAAAAGAAAAGGAGATGGTTCAGTTCCCAGGGTACCCAGGATGTGGTGCTCAAACAGGAAGCCCATAAAGGAAGGCAAAGAGAATGTTCACAATTTTTAATGAAGTGATATTTGCAAAGAGAGGCAGAAAACGAGAGCTAAAGGAAGTAACTTGGGGTTGATCTGCTTCCGAAAGGAAAACATAAATATATGACAAATGTTAGTTCCTATGTCCCCATGTATATGATGTGGGGAAATCTCCAGGACTTTTGCTTACATTGAAAATGTCTTCATCATTGGAGGTGGATGCAGTGCTTTGAGCACAGCATGGGTGCCAGAGTCAAATTAGGATTCAAGTCCTAATTCTATAAGCTTGCATAAGAACTTATACTCTCTGAGACTCTCCTCATCTATAACTGTGCTACCAATATGGTAGCCACTAGCCATATGTGGCTACTGAGTACTTGAAATGTGGTTGGTTTGAATTGAGATGTGCTGTACTTGTAAAATACATATCAAATGTTGAAGACTTGCTATGGGGGGGAGTAAAATATCTCATTAATAATTTTATATTGAATATATGTTGATATGGGAATATTTGGAATATGCCGAGCTAAAGAAAACATTCTCACAGTTCATTTCACCTGTTTCCTTTGACAATTTTAATGTGATTGCTTAGAACATTTTAAATTACGTACACAGCTCAGATTTATGGCTCGTGTTATATTTCTACTGGACAACACAGATCTACAAAATGTGGTTATGGGATTGCTACGGAGTTCAAAGACATCATCTGTAAAGTGTACCAGGTGCCCAGCTGTGCATTTATTTCCCTCTTCCAATTCATATCCCATCTACCAGTAAGTCCTTTTACCTCCCAAATCTGCCTGTGTCTCTCCCTCTGCACTGCTGCCCCTGCAGACAAAGACACCATCTCTCACCTACAAATTGCAGTTGACTCCCGATTCATCTTCCCACTTCCACTCCAGTCCCCAACAATCCATTCTCTACTTGGCAGCCAGTGGAAGGTGTGTTAAATACAAATCTGATCCTTTCCATCTCGCCTGCCTAAAACTCTCCAGTGGCTTCCCACTGCACTTAGCACAGAGGCTCATCCTATGGGGCCCCTTATAATCTGGCCTCACACCCACCACCCCCCAGCAACAAGGATCACGCCTAGCCAGTTTCCTCCTCAAGACCTTTCCATTGCTCATCCCAGGGCCCAGAATGGTATTTTCTCAAATTCTGTGTGGCTAGCTCCTCCCCACCTTGTAGTTCTCAGGTCACCTGTCACCTGTCACCTGGTTAGGAAGGCCTTTCTGATCTAAAGTAGCCACTCACCACATCACTTTGTTGTCAAATCCTGATTCAGTTTCATGACATTTATAGCCAATGGATCTCATCCTGTTTTTCCAATTTTCTTACCTGTGTATTGCTGGCTTCTTGCTGAATATCAGCTCTGTGATGGTGGGGACCTATCTAAGCCATGCTATCCCCCCAGCCTTGCTCAGTGACTGGAGCAAAGCTGGTCCTCAATAAATGCCAGTTTAATGAATAGATGTTTCCACTGGAGCTATGGCGCAATTAGAAGCCAAATCCCCAGAAAAGTCTTCCCGAGACAGTTTCTACCATCAGCAATTCCACTTCAGGATCTATATCCAAAAGAATTGGAAGTGGAGTCTCAGCCAGGTGCAGTGGCTCACACCTGTAATCTCAGCACTTTGGGAGGCTGAGGTGGGAGGACTGCTTGGGCCAAGGAGTTTGAGACAAGCCTGGCCAACATAGGGAGACCCCATCTCTACAAAAAAAAAAAGATGATATTTGTATACCCATGTTCACAACAGCATTATTCACAATAACCAAGAGGTGAAGGCAACTCAAATATCCATTGACTGATTAATATATAAGCAAAATGTTGCCTATTCATACAATGGAATATTAATCAACCTTAAAGAGGAAGAAAATTCTGACATATGCTACAACATGAATGAACTTTGAGGACATTACACTAAGTGAAATAAACCAGGCATGCCAGGTGCAATGGCTCACGCCTTCACTTTGGGAGGCTCATCCCTTCACCTTGAGAGGCTGAGGTAGGAGGATCACTTGAGGCCAGGAGTTTGAGACCAGCCTGGGCAACATAAAAAGATCTTGTCTCTATTAAAAATCAAGAAAAAAAATTAACTGGGCATGGTAGTGTGCACCTGTAGTCCCAGCTACTCAGGAGGCTGAGATGGGAGGATCGCTTGAGGCCAGGAGTTTGAGACCAGCCTGGGCAACATAGCAAGACCTTGTCTCTATTAAAAATCAAGAAAAAAATTAACTGGGCATGGTAGTGTGCACCTGTAGTCCCAGCTACTCAGGAGGCTGAGATGGGATGATTCCTTGAGCCCAGGAGTTTGAGGCTGCCATGAGCTGTGATTGCCCCACTGCACTCCAGCCTGGCCTGCGAGAAACAGGGAGACCCTGTCAAAAAAAAGAAAGAAGGGAAGGGAAGGGAAAGGGAAAGGGAAAGGGAAAGGGAAAGGGAAAGGGAAAAGGAAAGGGAAAGGGAAGGGAAGGGAGAAAGAGAGAAAGAGAGAAAGAAAGAAAGGAGAAAGAAAGAAAGAGAAAAAAAAGGAAGAAGCCAGCCATGAAAAGACAAATACTGCAAGAGTCCACTTACATGAGGCATCTAAAATAGCCAAACTCATAGAAACAGGAAGCAGAATGGTGGTTACCAGAGGCTCGGGGGGGAGGAAGAAATGGGAAGTTATTGCCAGTGGGTATAGAGTTTCAGTTTTATGAGATGAAAAGTCCTATCTGTTGCACAACAATGTAAATGTACTTAAAATGATACTGTACACTTGAAAAAATAGTTAAGATAGTAAATTTTATGTTGTGTTTTTTACCACTATTTTAAAATTTTGTAATTATTTTTTAAAAATCAAGTTTTCACCTTTCCCAAGGAATAGAATGGAAAACTGTGGCTAAATAGTCTAAAAGGAAGAAAATATTTTTTAAAAAAACAGGAATGGGCCAGGGTGCAGTGGCTAACGCCTGCAATCCCAGCACTTTGGGAGGCCACGGTGAGTGGATCACTTGAGGCTAGGAGTACAAGACCAGCCTGGGCAACATGATGAAACCCCATCTCTATTAAAAATACAAAATTAGCTGGGTGTGGTGGTGAGTGCCTGTAGTCCCAACTACTTGGGCGGGAGAATTGCTTGAACCTGGGAGGCAAAGGTAGCAGTGAACCAAGACCGTGCCACCGCACTTCAGCCTGGGCAACAGAGTGAGACTGTCTCAAAAAAAAAAAAAAGAAAAAGAAAACTGGGAAAAGAGAGAAAAGGAGTCAACAAAGGGCCCTGTCAATGCTCTGCCCATTCTTTGTCTTTCATCTTGGCAAGATGGACACAGAGACTCACGGGCCTGGGCCCCCAGGAGCATCAGGAGAGTGAAGAGGAGAGGCAAACATTCCCTTTAACCTCACTGCTGAAAACTTCTAGAAGTCTGCTCTCAGGACATAATTAGGAATGCCAGCAAAAGGTGTTTCATCAGAGCACTGCTTGTAACAGTGAGAAATGGAAAATACCCCCATGACCATCCAGAGGGCACCTGTTAAGGATGGTCAAGCCAAGCAGTGGAGACTACAGAACCATACAAAAAAAAGATAGTGAAATGTGAATTGAAAAGCAGATAGTCTCTTATGTCATCATGACCCCATTTATGTGTGTTTGAGAGAGACAGAGACAGAGAGACAAGGGTAGATAGCAAGGTATTAACATTTCTGCTTGATGAGATTATTTTCTTTCTCTGCCTTTTGTTGTAATGTTCTGTAATGAAGATGTATTGCTTCTGAAATAAGAAAAAAAATGTTTTAGCGAAGAAAATATGGCAGGAAAAAATATTCAGAAGGAAACCTTAGGGGATCCCGGAGAAAATTCTAGTACCCTACTTCATTTTCTAAGAGTAAAATTATAGCACAGAAAGAACCCCCAGTAACAAACAGAAAATACAAAGCTTGAGTTATATAATTCAGAAAGGCCTGCAGAGGCTGTCAGACACCCACAGAGACCCAAACAGACCTTTTGGAGCTCAAACCAGGACAGAGAAAATACACAAAAACTAATAGAACCCATCCTGGGATTAAAAATTAAACGTGCAGAATCACAGAGACAAAGGCATATGTGAGAAGGTGGGGGAGAAGGAGGCAGGAAGCAACATTCACTCCTCTTTCAGGTGCCAGTGTGGGCCTTGTGTGTGTGGTGGGGGGATTCTCAAAGCTCATTTTCCCCACTGTTCTAGGGAGCCCCTATAATTAAGCTCATACTAGGAGGAAAGAGCCCTTCTATTTAGCTGTCATCTGTGTGAGCACAAGAGGTGAGTCAGGCATCTCCTGCAGCAGAATGGAAAAGACCCAGGAGCCTGCCAGCTGACCTAGCTTCCACCATGCTGCCTGGCTTGGGGGTGGGGATTCGATTCCCCCAGAGTACTATTGAGTCTAAGGACAACTAATACTAATAAACTTTTCAGAGCATGTCTTGTGTACCAGGCACTTTCCTAAACACTACAAACATACTCACTCAATCTTCACAACTATCCTATGAGATCGGCGTTTTTATTAATCCCATTTTGCAGACGAGAAAACTGAGGCACAGAGAGGTTAAGACTGGCCCAAGGTCACAGAGTTTAAAAAACAGCAGAGCTAGGATTCAAACTCAGGAAGCTATGGCCCAAGAGCCTATGCTCTGAACTACTATGCCGCTCTCTTAGAAAGCTAAAGGACCAGGGCGCCGGGCGCAGTGGCTCACGCCTATAATCCCAACACTTTGAAAGGTCGAGGCGGGTGGATCACTTGAGGTCAGGAGCTCGAGACCAGCCTAGCCAACATGGTGAAACCCCGTCTCTACTAAAAATACAAAACTTAGCCAGGTATGGTGGTGCACGCCTGTGATCCCAGCTACTCGGGAGGCTGAAGCTGGAGAATCGCTTGAACCGGGAAGGCCGAGGTTGCAGTGAGCTGAGATCGCGCTTCTGCACTCCTGGTGACAGAGTGGGGCTCTGTCTCAAAAAAAAAAAAAAAAGATAGCTAAAGGACCAACAACAAAAGTTTATTCCCAGATTACTATGACATCTGTTTGCAGGAGATTCATGTCAAGGAGAAGGTGCCTGGAAAACCTCAACGTTGAGTATTTCTGGACCTCATCCTAGGCTATGAAAACAGCCCAGACTTACTCAGGAAAACCACTTTCCCACTCCCATATCTCCTACTGCTTCAGTCCCCAGCTCTCAGCATTCTCTACTTCCTGTGTGCCCCCAAAACATGAAAACCAGCTCTCAGCAGGAGCCCACACTGCACTCAACCACTACATTGCTTCTATTTTTTTTTTTTTTTTTTTTTGAGATGGAGTCTCACTCTGTCACCCAGGCTGGAGTGCAGTGACCCGCTCTCAGCTCACTGCAACCTCCGCCTCCCAAGTTCAAGTGATTCTCCTGCCTCAACCTCCCGAGTAGCTGGGATTACAGGCATGTGCCACCATGCCCCATTGATTTTTTTGTATTTTTAGTAGAGACAGGGTTTCACCATGTTGGCCAGGCTGGTCTTGAACTCCTAACCTCAAGTAATCCACCCACCCCGGGCTCCCAAAGTGCTAGAATTACAGCATGAACCACCACCACACCCAGCCAACACTACACTGCCTCTTAAGGACACAGGGTGTGCACCCAGAATGACAAAGCCTCCTCTATACTCCCTGGCTGCAAGACCTGCAGAGAGCTGTTTATCTTCTCTCTACCCCTCCATTCCCCCATCTGTTAACTAGAGCTAATAACAGGGGTTATAGTTGATCCTCATTATTTGCAAATTCACCTCTTGCTAAAATTTATTTATAACCCCCAAATCCATACTCAAGGTTCTTTCATGATCATTCACAGACATGAACAGAGTGGCAAAATATTTGAGTCAGCCAACATGTGTTCCCAGCTGAGGATGAACAAAATGATGTTCTACCTTCTGGCTTCAGCTCTCATGCTGTAAACAAGCATTCTCTCTATGGTATATTAGCAGCACGCTTTTTCCCATTTTCCTGCCTTTTGAGGGTGACGTTGCTGTAAAATGGTCCCATAGGGTAGTGGTGAAGTGCTATCTGGTGTTCCTAAGTGCAAGGAGTCCGAGATGTGTCATGCATGTATTATATAAGCTTTGATCAGGCATGAGTTGGAGTGCTGTTGGCAGTGAGTTAGATGTTAATGAGTCAACAATATATATTAAGGTGTCTTTAAACAGAAACACACACACAATAAGCTTACAGGTTGATCAGTGGATGAAAATGCTGCGACCAGAGGCTCACAGGAACCCAACTTTGTATTTCACCTAGGAGCAATGGTTCACTGTTTATTAATTCAGTGTTTACAGTGACTTTACAGAACGTAACTACCGTGAATGACAAGAAGTGACTGTACAGGCTGGGTGCGGTGGCTCATGCCTGTAATTACAGCACTTTGGGAGGCCGAGGTGGGTGGATCACCTGAGGTCAGGAGTTCAAGACCAGCCTGGCCAACATGGTGAAACCCCATCTCTACTAAAATTACGAAAATTAGTCAGGCGTGGTGGTGCACACCTGTAGTCCCAACTACTCAGGAGGCTGAAGCATAAGAATCACCGGAACCTGGGAGGCAGAGGTTGCAGTGAGCTGAGTAAGAGATCATGCCACTGCACTCCAGTCTGGGCAACGGAGTGAGACTCTGTTTCAAAAAAAAGAAAACCAAAAGAAGTGACTGCACCTCATAGTACTGTCAGTCTTAAATAAGCTAATACCACTAAGGCATTTAGGATACTGCTTTGACACATACTAAGTGCGATGTAGCCATTCTCCATTACCATTTATACAGATTTTTAGCTTAAAGACTGAAATGAAATCAATGAGAACATGGGGAATCACGTAAAACAACTAACTTTCCTGAGTTGAGTGGCCCAGACAAATGCACAGAAAGAGAGTTTTGACAGTGCAGCATGCCAGTGGTGATGAGCTCAGAGTGAATAAGTGGCTTCAGGTTGAGGCCGACTTTGGGGAACACCCATGGGCTTTACCTGCTCAGAATCTACTCTTGGGGAGTCTTATATGGGATTGTAGAGGGGTCAACAAGTCAAAGATGGTCGTGTGACTCAAGGCAGGACAATCAGAAGCTCCTTCCCCAGACTTAGCATCTTTTTTAGAAAAGATTGTCTCTATTCTTTCTAAAATTTAGCATTTTTTTGTAAGAGACACGGTCTCCCTCTGCTGCCCAGGCTGGAGTGCAGTAGTGCCATCATAGCTCACTGCAGTCTTGAGCTCCTGGGCTTAAGTGATCCTCCTGCCTCAGCCTCCACAGTAGCTGGGACTACAGGCACTGTGCCTGGCTATTTTTTTTTTTTTTAAGGACAGAGTCGCATTGTGTTGCCCAGGCTGGGAAATTTGCATCTTTTACAGAGTTATTCACCCCGTCTGTGGTGTCCTGAAGGAAACGGTCATTAGTCCCTGCTTCCTAGATCCCTAGAATTTATTTGGTTCCAGAACTTTCTAAAGCCTAGTTCTTCATCTTTTCCTTCACATCTCTGTCCACCCCCGCCCCCCATATCCTTCTAATAAATTCATTTTTGCTTACATTAATCAGAGTTCATTTATGTTACTTGCAACCAAAGGATTCTAACTAAAGGATTTTCAAAGGATATGTTTCCTTCATCCACCCTTCCCCGTCACTTAGGTCTCAGAAAAAAAGAAAATTCCAGTGTTAACCACTTTCCCCAGCTGAACATTGTTTTGAGTAGTGGTATTTTGAAGGGACAGAGCAGAATAAATACATCAATGAAGCACTCAGATGTCCTTAAATTAGTTCAACTTTTCTGGCCCAGATGAATTGCATTCTAGGGCTCCAAGAGATCTCACCAGTGAGATCAGCAAACCACACTGCCTAGGATCCCGCAAGAATCCTGGAGAAAGAGAAACGCACAGAGGTATGCAAATGTCATTCTTTTTTTCAAAAAGAAAAAGAAACCATGGCTTCTGCAGACAAAAGAACCAGCATAAGGAGAGGGAGGCATATCGGACTAACCCCATTTCCTTTTTAGTGTGCGTTTTGTTTTGTCCTTGGACAGTTGCTAATCTGGTGGACGGGGGAAGTGTGATGTGGAATATATCCCTGGAGTTTAACAAAGCATTCCTCAATGTTGCTTGCGATAGTCTTTTGGGAATGATGGAAAATATGCTGTCTTCTTAGACAGTTTGGTGGATTAGTGACAAGTTAAACATCCACAGCCACATGGTACTGCTTAATACAATTTGTCTTTGTGGCACTTACAAGTAAAATTACGTATATAATTGTTCCATATCTGGCTTCCCTGGTAGGCTGGGGGATCTGTGAGTGAGTGGTTGGCATCTGTCTTGGTCACCATTATATCCCACACCTCGCATTGTGCAGAGCACATAGGGGTCCAAAAAATGACTGCATGCGTGTGTAAATGAGTTGATCAATCAATGAATGTATGTCAACCTTAAAGGGACCTCTAAAAGAGTGGCAAACATAAATGCCTATGGGGCCAGGCCAGTTACGTAAAATGAGACATATAGCGTGACTAGGGGAGCCCATATCCACCCCAAAAAGTCAGCTACTTCTCAGTTCTAGCCCTGGTGCCATGAAGGAATTCAGATTTGGGCTGTCAGTTATGACACTTTTTCAAAAGATACCTAATACTGGTATTTCATTATGAAATATCCTGTTTTTAAATATGGGTCATACATATATATGTGATATACATACATATATATGTGTGATATACATACATATATGTGTGATATACATACATATGTATGAAATACATATATATATATATATATCTTTTTAGTTGAAGCAAAACAACATGTCTAGGAAGGGAAATTCAGTCCTTGGACACCTGCTGGTAAGCTCTGCTAAAAAGGGTCCCTGGGTCTTCATCCTCAGTCTTGTCTCATCCAGTATTTTTTTTAGCATAAGACCCAGAGAGGCTGGGCGTGGTGGTTCACACTTGTAATCCCAGCACTTTGGGAGACTGAGCTGGGAGGATTACTTGGGCTCAGGAGTTCAAGACCAGCCTGGGCAACATAGTGAGACCTCATCTCTACTAAAATTCAAAAAAATTAGCCAGGTGTGGTGGCACGTGCTTGTAGTCCCAACCACTTGTGGGGGCTGAGGCAGGAGGATCACTTGAGCCCAGGAAGTCGAGGTTGCATTGAGTCCTGATCGTGCCACCACACTCCAGCCTGGGCAACAGAGCAAGACCCTGTCTCAAAAAAAAAAAAAAAGGACATAGGGAAAGGATCAAATGAGTTGAATTCAAAAACAACACATGGCTGAAAAGATGGGTAATCAGGCTGGAAGACAGATGTAGGACCTCAAACATAAGTAACAGAATGGATTTAACATGAGCAAGTATTCAAGTATTAAGGTCCAGAAACCCAATTTACAAGTCCAGGAACACAAGTTAGATTAAGAGGTGTTCAGATTAAGTATTTGTGAATCACTTAAGGATTTCATTAGATGAAAAGCTCAGTGAGTCAGCAGTCTGAGAGGGCTGCCAAAATAGTTAATGATTTTAGATTAATTGAAGTACATTATGTACATCAGTGATTACACATTGGTGGCCCACATTTTGTTTGGCCTGCAAGTCAGTTTTTAGTTTTTTAAAAATAATCAACTTACCAACACTTCAAAATTAGGAAAGCTCCCATAAATATACTCATTTCCTGCCTCTCTTGGGGCAAAACAAAAAAAAAGAGAAGAATCTGGTGATGCTAGGCCTGTGTGGGTATACAAAAAAATAAGTATGTTTCAAAATATTACATACTTATTTGTATGCTTATAAAAACTCTTAAGGTTTCATTTACAGGCATTTCTTATATCTAGGATGTTTCGCACATCTAAGACCGTTGCCTGGCCCCTGTAGGAATTTGAATTTGTAACCCCAAATCTAGAACATGAGATGTGATGGTTCATCTCTACTCAGTGATAGGCAGAATCTAGCTGACACGTTACATGGGATTTCAGAATTCGTGATTTATAAGGCACATGGACAAGGTGGAAATTCGTGGACAGGTAAAAGAACTTTTAGCTCATCCATAGAACAAAATCCTACACTGCCGTTTTTTCAAATGTCTATCTCTTCTGACATGGAAAGACAGACATTGTTAGTGAAATCAGAAAGTTGTACAACTGAATATTTAGCCTAATACCATTTTAGTAAATACATGAGTACATGGGTGTAGGTGTGTATTTTTTATAAGCATAGACAAGCAATTTTCCCTTCCAACTTTGAAATTCAAGGGTTCTGTGAGATTTCCACATTCATGACAGCCAAATATAAGATCGGGAAGTGACCGAGTGATTTACAGAGGCAGAAGGCAAGAATCTAGTATCATTAGAGGTAAATGTGCTAAAGGGTATTTTAAAAATAATAATTTTCATGAGATTGAGTAGGAGTGTATGTTTGAAAACCTTGAAAAGCAGAATGAAGAGTGGGACCCAGGAGCAGATATACTGGCAGTGGCTAATTCTAGCTGACATCTCTTAAGGTCTCAGCTCATGCCTGGCAGACTTTCCTGAAACTGCTCCTCTCACCTGCAAGGATGGAGTCCAGCTATAGCATCTTCCACGTCCCTATCCACTGGCTTCTGACTCAATGAAGGGCAATCAGCTTATCCCAGAAGTTTGGAATTAGACTTAAGAAATGCTACCTGTCCCAGTTGGGAAGTTAAGTGTGAAGTATGGCCGAAAGCACATGGTTGACCCATTGCAAACATAGGCCAAGAAAGACCATCAACAGAAAAAGGAGAAAGCCAGACCTGCAGGAACCAAAGAAGAACCAGGAAACCCATGGTCCAAAAACAAAGAGAAGCTGAAATCGCACAGCTGCCTTCATTCCCGGTAAGTCTTCCGTTTTTCTTTTTTTTTTTTTTTTTTGACAGAGTTTCACTCCATCACCCAGGCTGGAGTGCAATGGCACGATTTTGGCTCACTGCAACCTCCACCTCCCGGGCTCAAGCAATTCTCCTGCCTCAGTCTCCTCCCAAGTAGCTGGGATTACAGGTGCCCACCACCACACTCAGCTAACTTTTTTTTTCTTTTTTTTTTTTTTGTATTTTTAGTAGAGATGGGGGTTAGCCATGTTGGCCAGCCTGGTCTTGGACTCTTGACCTCAAGTGATCCACCCACCTCAACCTTCCAAAATGCTGGGATTACAGGCATCCGCTACCACACCCAGCTAATTTTTTTTAATTTTATTTTTAGTAGAGTCGGGGTTCCACCATGTTGGTTAGGCTGGTCTTGAGCTCCTAACCTCAGATGATCTGCCCGCCTCGACCTCCCAAAGTGCTGGGATTACAGGCATGAGCCACTACGCCGGGCCAAGTCTTCCGTTTTTCTATCCAGTTGCTCCTGAAGCCCGGTTGAAGTTCCTGCTCTTCAATCACACATGATAACCTCCAATAATAATAATAATAATAATGGCAGCAGGAGCTCCTACTCAGAGATGCTCACCATCTGCTCAGCAATCAGTGCTTTCCATACACAAAATTTAGTTTTCCTGACAACCCTGTGAGGTAGTTCATATTTTTATACTCTGCTCTATTTTTGTAGGTGAAAAACTGAGGCACAAAGAGGTTAAGTAACTTCCCAAAGGTGACCCAGCTAGGAAGTGACAGAGCCAGAATCTGAACCCAAACAGGATACCTCCAGAGACCTTATATTTAACTTTTATTTATTAATTTCTTCTTGCTTTTTAGATAAAGGGTCTTGCTCTGTCATCCAGGCTGGAGTGCACTGGCATAGTCATAATTCACTGCAACTTCCAACTCCTGAGTTCAAGCGATCTTCCCGCCACAGCCCCCCGAGTAGGTGGGACTACAGGTGCACACGACCGCACCAGCTAATATTCTTAAAATTTTTTTGTAAAGACGAAGTCTTGCTATGTTGCCCAGACTGACATTTAACTACTAACTATTCCACTTCTTGGTCTAAGTTGGCCTAAGTGAATTTCCACAACTGGTGACTCCAACAGAGAGACATGGAGAAGCCACATGGACTCGGGGAAAAGCAGCCACCTGGAAGTGCTGTAACAGGAACCCTGCCAGTTCTTCCTGCTAAGTTGGCCAGCAAGAGACCATTTCTTGGAACCGGGGTGGCTGCTGGCACCAGGGCCTGCAGTCACAAGAAGAGCCGTGGCAAAGCCACTCAGGCCTTGAGGTAGCATGTTCTTGACAATTACGTGTGTTGAGCACCCCCTGAGTGCCAGCCACCATTCTGGGAGCTGGAGAAGTAACAGAGAACAAGACAGGCAAGGACCCCGCTCTCCCAAAGCTTACATTCTAGAAGAGAAAGTCAAACTAATATTTTAAACAGTTACAGATGCTATGAAAAGATTTAAAAAAAAGAAAAAACCCTGTATAACTTTGGGAGGCTGAGTTGGGCAGATTGCTTGAGGTCAGGAGTTTGAAACCAGCCAGACCAACATGATGAAACCCTGTCTCTACTAAAAATACAAAAATTAGCCGGGCATGGTGGCACATGCCTGTAATCACAACTACTTGGGTGGCTGAAACCGGAGAATCGCCTGAACCCAGGAGGCGCAGGTTGCAGTGAGCTGAGATTGTGCCCCTGCACTCCATCCTGGGCGACACAGTGAGACTCCGTCTCAAAAAAAAGAAAAGATAAAAAAAAAAAAAAAACAAGGTGATGGGATTAGAGAATACTGGAAGGGTAGTCAGGGAAGGCTCAAAGAGGTGATACTGGAGCTAAAATGAAAATGATGAGAAGGATCTGACTAATGCCATGACCCTGGGGAAGAGAGACAGAGGAGGATAAGGGCAGGAACAAGCTTAAAGAAGTCAAAGAAGAAAGAGAAGGCAGAGTGGCTGGAGCACACATTCATTCCACAGTCTCTGCTGGGCAGGCAAATCCTTCATGGGCCAGGCACGTGGAGAGAAAGATTACTATGATTCAGCCCATTGGCTCATATAACTGAGAGGCTGGTGAAGGAGCCAGCATGGCAGGCTGCACTTGACCACTCTTCATTCCTCCCTAGAGCCACACCCTTGCTATGTGACTCTCTCCATAAGAGTACAGCCTATCCCCCATATCTTCAATCTGGGAAGGCTTGGGACTTGTTTAGGGCCAATATGCAGAATGCAGTGGAAGAGACGGTGCACCAGTTCCAAAGTTCGTCCTGCAGTACGGTTGTGTTCTCAGACCCTTTGAACTGGGCCCATCTGCCCTGTGAACAAGCCCAAGTAGCCTGCTGGAAAAGGAGACCCACGGGGTCCAGGCCCCCTATTGCTCCAGCTAACACACATCCAAGTGCCAGATGTGCAAGTGAAGCCATCCTAGACCAACCAGGCCCCAGATAACCTGCTAGCTGACCAAAGACACACGAGCAAGCCCAGCCGAGATCAACGGCACTGCGCAGCTGACCTGTAGACTAGCGTGCAGTTTAGAGGTAGTTTGTTATAAAGAAGAAGCAAATTCATACACCTAGGGTGGATGCCCGAGAAAGTGTGGGAACACAGTCAGAAACAGTCTGCTTTGTAGCTGTACCTGACAGCCCTGCCAGGGTCCTGATCAACCTATGTGCAGGTAGGTCCTGACATGGCCCCAGGCTGATGCCCTGAAGCAGCTACCACTCTGGCATGCTACAAGAAAGTGAAGCACCTAATGGCTTCATTTAAAAGTCCCAATTGAGCAGTTAGAAGGAACCTCTGCTTTAGGATGTTGCCTGTGGAATCAAACAGACCTGACTTGAAGTCCCAATTCTGCCTCTTTCTAGCTAGGATAAGTTGTTTAGCCTCTCCAAGCCTCTGTTTCCTTATCTGATAATAGATTAAATAAGTAAAGTATCTTGAAGAGTACCTGGCACATACCACATGCTATATACATGTTTCCAGTTATTATACATGAACCAAAGAAAGGGACACCCCCAATTGTAATGAACATATCACTCATTGGTGATATCTGAAAGAATTTTATATGGAATACAGATGACACTCATCACACCAAGCCATACTAGGAAGAAATTGTTCTTCTGATTCTTTTTCAATCTTCCTGGTTTATCAAAGGAGAAAGTATCAGTTTGGTGCTTGTATGTTTTGAACACCATTCTAATATTTGCCAAACTCCTTTTTGGAACAAAGAGAGAGGATATTTCAAAATCAGATTCTTGTCTGCCAACAGCACCTAGCTAGAACTTCATAATATTGTTTAAATTACCTTTTTTTTTTTTTTCAGACGGAGTCTCACTCTGTCGCCCAGGCTAGAGTGCAATGGCACAATGTCGGCTCACTGCAACCTCCGCCTCCTGGGTTTAAGCGATTCTCCTGCTTCAGCCTCCCAAGTAGCTGGGATTACAGGCCTCTGCCACCATGCCTGGCTAATTTTTGTATTGTTAGTAGAGATGGAGTGTCACCATGTTGGTCAGGTTGGTCTCAAACTCCTGACCCCAGGTGATCCGCCCACCTCCACTTCCGAAAGTGCTGGGATTACAGGCGTGAGCCACTGCTTAGTTATGAATTATTTGTGATGACACTGCTTTTCTAGTCATATGATGATAAAATTTCCTTCAAAATAAATGGGTTGAAATGAAAAAAACAGACCATTTAAAGAAAAATATTTTTTCCTGTTCTGTATCTTTGGTAGAAAAAGATTTATTTAAAAGAAAAAAGGACAGACAGCACACAGACACAGGAAATATGATGTAAGTTAGAATGGAATATTAAGGAAGACTGAAATAAGGAAAAGAACACGGATAGGATTGGGAGTTCAACCTGGCTCAAGTTCCAGCTTAGCCAAGTTACTGGCTATATGACTGTATTAGTCAGCTTTTGGTAGGTAAGTCTGCAACGACAAGCAACCCCAAAATTCTAGTGACTTACAATATTCGAAGTTTAGCTCTTACTCGTGCTACATGTCACTGCAGTTGTCTGTGGCTCTGTGGTTCTACTTCCTGTGTCTTTTCCATCCCAGGACACAGCTGAGGCAACAGCCCTTTCTTGGTCTTGTGGCAGAGGTGGGAAGAACAATGGCTAAACCACACAATAGCTTCTTAAAGCCTCTGTTTAAATGTAGAGTAGATTGTGTCTGCTCACATTCCATTGGCCAATGCTCCACATCAGTGGGAAGGAAAGTGTGTCCCTTCTGCAAGTAGACATGTATGTCACATAGCCATGTGTGAAATGTATAATCCTTGTATGATGTGGGAGCAAATAATTGAGACAACAATACAATCCACTACAGGGACCCTGGGCAAGTCACCTCGCTTCTATTTCTGCATCTGTGAAATGGGTCAAGCTCAATACACAGGCATTCTCTGTCCCTTTCTTAATTTCTGAGATTCATTCAGGGAAGCTCAAACCAACATTAGAAAGTTCTTGGGAGACCAGCTGTACTGAAAAGTTTGATTCAAGATTGTAATCAGCCAAAAACAAACCCAAGTGGACCTGATGCTTCGTGTGAGATGGGTACCCTTGGGAGCCGGCCCCAGTCTCCATCCCCACAAGCCATTCATGTCACCAATTTATAAAAATCTTATTAGACAAACTCTTACCAGTTATGAAACTAAAGAGAAAATGGAGGGGAAATGGTTCTATTAATTGATATCAGACATTAATGTGGTGATTAAGAACATGCGTTTTGTTATTTAAATCATGGCTTTGCCATTTACTTGTTACATCACCTTGAGCAAGTCAAATAACTGAGCCTCAGGTTATTTATCAATAAAATGCAGACAATCAATTATGTAACAGATAGGTCATTGCGAAAATCAAATAATATAATTAATGTGTATAACTTATCATCTGCCTGCCCCAAATAAATGCTCAATAAATAGAAATTCTTACTAATGCCAGTACATGTCTCAGAGAATAAAAGTTCAAGTATTTCAAATCGACATTTGGCACTCAGAATAGGGAAGTCCTTGCTTATGCCAGCTGTCTAAGTCTGAGTTTTATTTTTTGTTTCCCCTTCGGTAAAACGGGTCAGTGCACTGCTCCCTGGAAATCCCACAGAGATGGCCTGACCTTGCCTCTATCTGTAAAGGATTCTCGATTTTTTTTTTTGCAGGACCTGAAGAAATATAAAGTGCAGGGGCCATTTCTGAAAGTGATAAATGGATGTTGACCATGGCTACATTGGTTTTTTTCAGCCTTCGGTTCACAAGGATATCAGCAAAAAGCTGAGGTCAGTGTATAAGGCGATCTTCAGAAAACAAATCCGTAGGAGAAGATCTCCATCTACCATTCTTTGGAGCCAGTTCTCCTGTTTTTTGTGTGATGAATGCTTTTAGCAACCAAATTTATTCCATCTCCCAGCTGCAGGACTTGTCACCAATTACTTGGAAAGAGATGAATAATTAAAGACTTCTCTCTAGAGGGACCAAGCAGAAGTGTTTGGCTAACAGGGAAAAGTTAGCAATAATAATCTCCCTGTGGCTCACAGCAGTTTGGTCTACTTCTAAGTCTGCTCAGAGATTCAAAGTCTACCCAAGATTGCACAAGTTGTGACCCTGAGCCTCAGTCTTCACATCCTTAAAGTGGGAATAATGAACTGTTTGGAAACACTTTGTTAGGCTTCAAGAGCTAAACCAATAATAAGGGAGTCTGTCATTCCAGGCACTAAAGTGACACAGAACCCAGGACTTGATGAAAATAGACAACACAAACACAAACAATGAGCAAAGGATCAGTGTCTAGCAGATTGAAATAAAAATTATTACAAATCAATATGAAAGTACAAAAAAGTGGGGAGGGAGACATTCATAGAAGATGAAATACAATTGTCCAATAAATATGTAAAAAGATGTTCAGTCTCACTAGTAAGAAGAGGTGGCTGGGAGTAGTGGCTCACTCCTGTAATCCCAGCACTTTGGGAGGCCAAGGCCAGTGGATCACCTGAGATCAGGAGTTCAAGACCCACCTGGCCAACATGGCGAAACCTCATCTCTACTAAAAATACAAAAAAAATCAGCCAGGTGAGGTGGCAGTAATCCCAGCTACTAGGGAGGCTAAGGCAGGAGAATCGCTTGAACCTGGGAGGCGGAGGTTGCAGTGAGCTGAGATCATGCCACGGCATTCCAGCCTGGGTGACAGAGTGAGACTCTGAAAAAGAAAGTAAGAAAGGAAAGAAAAGAAAGGAAATGAAGGAAGGGAGGAAGGAAGGAAGGAAGGAAGAGAGAGAAAGAGAGAGAGAGAAAAAGAAATAAAGAAAGGAAGAAAAAGAAAGAAAGAAAGAAAGAAAGAAAGGAAAGAAAGAAAGAAAGAAAGAAAGAAAGAAAGAAAGAAAGAAAGAAAGAAAGAAAGAAAGAAAAAGAAAGAAAGAAAAGAAAGAAAGAAAGAACGAACGAACGGAGGGAGGGAAGGAAGGAGGAAAGGAAGGAAAGAAGGGGAAGGGAAGAGAAGGGAAGAGAAGAGAAGGGAAGAGGAGAGGAGAGGAGAGGAGAGGAGAGGAGAGGAGGGGAGAGGATCATTAAAATTAAATGCCATTTTTCTCCCGTCAGATTGGCAAAAGTGTTAAGGCCTGATAATATCATGGTCTGGGAAAGATGCAGTGAGACGGGAACACACACTGCTGGTGGGAGTGTACAGTGGTCCAGCTACTCTGGAGAACATTTGGCAAAATCTATTAAAAGCTGAATCGTGTGTACCCCAGGGCTAAGCCATTATACTTCCGAGGAACACGAGAAACACTTGCATATTGATGAGGTGTGTAGAAAGATGCTCATTGCCATGCTGTTTGTAATAGACACAACCCCTCCAAAAAAGAATCTAAATGTTCATCAACAGGGAAGTGGCGATATGCATGGGAGAAAGTTCAGACTTTGGAATGCTACAGAGTTCTAAAAGAGAGACCAAATTTACAAACAATAGTGGCTTCTGGGGAAGGTAGAGGGGACTAAATTGAGGTGTCAACAGAGTTAAAAGGTCTTCAATCTTATCTATGATGTGTAATTTATCCTGATGATATTGTACTTATGCATTTCTTATGAACTTAAATTTTTTAACACAGCAGGACAATGTCACTATACCATCTATGCTGGGTCACAAAATCTAGCTGACTCCAGAATCAGCAGAAGATACACGTATGGGGATAAACATGGCCATAATGATTACCCCATGACTGAGGTTTCTACCTCCCCTGATGTTTCCTCTTTACTCTCAGAAAGAAACAGTCAACCAAGGCACACCTGGCTTTTGCTAGTCTAGTAACCTAGAGACCTAAAGGATTAATCCCTTCCCAGGGGCGATAATTAACATTTTCTAATGCAGGCAATTTACAATCAATCAAGTTAACAACTGCTGTTCTTATCCTACTTTCACTTAGGTGTGAAAAGACAGGAAGTACTGAAGGGTGGGGTAGATTCAAAGGATAGAATCCTACAGGATCCCATAGAACCCTGGGGCAATTTGACCAGGAAGGGGTTCTGAACTCCAGAAGAGGAGGATGGAGAGTGGAAACACAAAGACTAAAAGGCAGGCTCTATCATGACTTCCAGAGAGAGGCCTCCCTCTTCTGGGCTTAAGCCTACTCTCCCAGAACCTTCACTCAGCTCCTTGCATCCCAAAGGGTAGAGTCTAGGCTAAGCATAAAGGATCCAATCTATGCAATGGAGGGAAGTAAGTGTCCAACACAGAGACACCTGATGAAATACAGCGACCAGCCCAAGAAGAGCCCCTTGGGGCTCTGTTTCTTATATTAGGAAATCTCAATTTCAGCCTGCACAACATGGCAAAACCCCATTTCTACAAAAATAGATATATATTTATATATAAAAATTTAAATATACACATATATATACACACACATACATATATATATATATGCCAGGCATCGTGGTACGTGCCTGTAGTTCCAGCTGCCCTGGAGGCTGAGGTGGGAGAATCACCTGAGCCCAGGAGGTCGGGGTTGCAGTGAGGTGGGATTGTGTGCCACTATACTTCAGTATGAGTGACAGAATGAGATCCTGTCCAAAAAAAAAAAAAAAACACACACACACACACAAACACACACACACACAAAAAAAAAAAAAAACCCAGAAAATAAATCTTGATTTCTATTTCTTCCTGGTTCAGTCTTGTGAGGTTGTGTGCAAAGGAAATTTACCCATTTCCTCTGGATTTTCTAACTTATGTGCATAGAGGTGTTCATGGTCATCTCTGAGGATCTCCTGTATTTCTGTGGGATCAGTCATAATGTCACCTTGGTCATTTCTGATTGTGCTTATTTGGATTGTGTCCTTTGCAGCAACGTGGATGCAGCTGGAGGCCATTATCCTAAGCAAATTAATGCAGAAACAGAAAACCAAATACCGCATGTTCTCACTTCTGAGTGGGACCTAAACATTGGGTACACAGGGACATAAAGATGGAAACAATAGACACTAGGGACCTCAAGAGGGAGAGGGCATAGGGGAAGGGGGTCAAAAAACTACCTATCAGATGCTAGGTTCACTATGTGAGTGGTGCGACCTATAGAAACCCTAACCTTAGCATCACGCTCCATAACCACGTAACAAACCTGCACATGTACTCCCTTAATCTAAAATAAATTAAAAAAAAAAAAAGAAAAGAAATCTCAGAGGCCCTGGTCATGAGAAGCACCCAGCCTCCACTCAGGGATGGAGGGATATAGAAGCAAACTCCACCCTCCGTTTCCTGTTTAATCACAGCAACTCCCAATGCAGGTTTCTGCTGTAAGAAGTAGATACAGGTTTTTTCTTTTCCATCACTTATCATAATCTAGAACGACCTCTTATTTTGTTTGTTTGTAATTTTGTTTATTATCTGTAGGTTACATGAGGAGTAAGGGCTGTCTTGCCTATTGCTGTATCCCCAGTATACAGTAGGAGCTCAATGAATTTTTTTTTTCAAGATGAGTTCTCACTATACTGCCCTGGCTGGTCTCAAGATCCTGGGCTCAAGTGATCCTCCTGTCTCAGCTTCCCAAAAGACTGGGATTACAGGCGTGAGCCACTGTGCCCAGCAATAAATATTTTTTCTTAATTTCGAAGGTGATGATACTTCTAGCAATACAGCAGGAAGCCTGAAACACAGTACCTGAGGGTGGGAGAGCTCACTGAGCAGAGATAGTGTTTAGGAAAGAAGTAGAAATGACTCTACTTCGGAGGGGACCATTTCTGTTCCTAAAATAAATAAAATCATATGATTTTCCCAGGATTATCTTCTGTGGCTCTATGGGTTAAGGGTCAGAGCCTTCATGTTAGTGGCCCTACAAAGGAACAAGGGAGATCCTTATTACTAAGTTTTGAAGTTTGACCTCAGCTTAGCTAAGATTTTACTCTGTACCCATTACTGACGGGCTGGTGCAAAAATAAGAGCAGTAACTTCCTCTTTTATTTAAACAAAAAGAGAGACAGAGAGAGAGAGAGAGAGAAATAACGTACTGAACTCTGAACTTCCTCTCTTTTAACCACAACTTACTACTGACTTTTACTTTGGTAAAAAGATTACCAAATCAGGCACGTTCTTGGTGCTGTTGGATAGTTTCTATCCAAAACTCTGCCTGGAACATTGTCTACTAATTCCAATTTTAATATAGGAGCCAGTCCAGGAACCCTGACTGGAAAGGGACAAGACTAACTCCAGGCTGCCATAAAACTGCCCAGCTCAGCTTTGGGCTGCTACAGTTACATTTACAGGATAGACACTTTCCATACGAAAATGAAACTGCATGCAAAATGCAATTCTATTTCGAGGCACAAATCCACAGCCAGATCGGGCAGAGGAGCCGGGACACTGGGTGCAGCAGCCTAAGCTTGGCCCCAAGCTCTGCCACTTAAGAGCTCTGTGACATTGTATTACAGGAAAGGAGTCCTGATCCAGACCCCAAGAGAGGGTTCTTGGATCTTGCACAAGAAAGAATTCAGGGTGAGTCTGCAGTGCAAAGCAAAAGCAAGTTTATTAAGAAAGTAAAGTGATGAAAGAACAGCTACTCCATAGACAGAGTAGGGGGTTCCTAAAAGTAAGAGAAGGAGCACGTCCACCCTAGGTAAAATATTCGTGTATATGTATATATATGTTTATATGATCATATATATTATATAATCATATATATAAATCATATATATATGATTTTAAAAATCATGGAGAGATGTGCTCTGCTACAAGGGTTTGTGATAAAGGATTAATTTTCTTAATTACTCTATTTTGCAAGAATCAATATTATTATGCTTAAAGCAAAATTAGGAATGCCTTTGTTCTCAAGATATCGGGATATCTGGACACTCCCAAGCCTGGCTCTGTTTAGTAAACATTATCAATCTGTTCCCTTAACTGTAGACATTTAGAGGCTAGGAATACCTTTCTTTCTGGGAATGCAGCCCAGCAAGTCCAGGTCTTATTTTCCTAGCCCTTATTCAAGATGGAGTCACTCTGGCTCAAGTGCCTCTGACAACTGGGGAAATGACTTCACCTCTCTGGGCATTAGTTTTCCCATGTGTTAGACAGAAAAGAGTCTCGTTTCTGTTATGGGCAAGCAAGCTTCAGCCAGTCCCAGCCTTTCCATAGGTAACAAGTAAAAACTCTCAACGAAAAAAAATTTTTTTCCTGAAATTACTGGAAAGTGAACAAAAGAAAGCAGATTCTGCAGAGAGGTTGAAACTTGGAAGAAGGGAATGGTCATTTTACAGCTTTTCCCCTGAATGCAAGCTGCCATCAGCTAAAACTTCAATATGAAGCCCCAAGTCTTTCTGGTGTACAGAACCAGAGGACAGGTTGCAGGTCACTCACGGCTTCTGGAAAGTGAGGAAGGAATTCCATAATAGAGACAGCCAAGAGAGAAGAGCCCCAAATTCTGTGTCTAAACCCCACCCAAATGTCTGGCTGACTCTTGAACCATGCATGCGTGGGGCAGTCCCAAAGAAGACTCAAGGATAAAATAAAAAACAGAACTGACATCTGAGCTGGTGTCCCAGAGACAGTCTACTGTCCAACCAAGTCAATGGCCTACTAAAACAAATACATCAATGCTTTTCAGAGAAATACGGACAAATCCAGAGTCTCCACAGCACAACACTTACAGTGTCCAGGATACAATCCAAAATTAGCCGACATACAAAAAACCAGGAAGATAAGACACGATCTCAAGAGAAAAGCTAATAAACCAGGAAAAAAAGGGGGAGGAGCAATGATTCAGAGTAGGTTGGGGCAATAACCTCAAATTGTGTGAGATACAATGCATTCTACTGGAAAGAACAGAAAACCCATCTTAAGATGTTTTAAGCAGTAAGAGAATTATCTAACAAAACAAAATTTCAAGAGATAGAGCTATATCAAGATTAGTGAATTCAGGAGCTCAAGGACATTGTGAAGGAGACAGATCCTCTCCCTCTTTTTACACTGCCATTTACAGCCTGCCAACCTTGTCCCTCATGGTCAAAACATAGCTGCCATAGCACCAAGCATCACATGCAGGTGTGACATGAAGTACTTAAACACAAATCCTTTGTCCTATGTCCCCTTCCTTCCTGCTTTGCCCTGTGAGTACGTGATTCTGGGAGCTATCACAGCTTTCCTGGGACCAAGAGGGAGATACTGATCACATTTTGAGGATGGCAGAGCAAATAACTGAGAGGCGCTTGATGACACTGTTAAGTCTTTGATTAAACCAACCCTGGAACCACCTGCCTCCTTGTTAGGCTCGCCAGGTATTCTGTTTTTAAGAACCAAAGCAGGTCAGGTGTGGTGGCTCATGCCTGTAATCCCAGCACTTTAGAAGGCTGAGGTGGGAGGATTGCTTGAGCCCAAATTCAAGACCAGCCTGGGAAACATAGTGAGACCCTGTTTCTATAAAAAATAAAATAATTAGCTAGGAATGGTGGCACATGCCTGTAGTCCCAGCTACCTGGGAGGCTGAAGTGGGAGGTTTGCTTGAGCCTGGGAGGTTGAGGCTGCAGTGAGCTGTGTTTGTGCCACTGCACTCCAGCCTGGGTGACAGAGCAAGACCTGTCTCAAAAAAAAAAAAAAAGAACCAATGCATCCTATCTGAAACAACCTCCAGAATTGGAGAGCTAGTAACACTTGCTATAAATAGAAGGTGAGTATGAAGAACACAATGAAAATTTAAATTATTAAATTCTAGCAGGTACATAGCTCTGAGTCTGAGATTGCTTCATTCTTTTAGCTTAAAAGGGAGATTTGCATGCATTAGAAAGACGTTTAGGACATGATAGCACCAAACTAAGACACTCTCCTTAACCCGAAGAATTAAAAGAAAAAAATACTTTTTTTTTATACTGAGTCTCATTCTGTTGCCTAGGCTGGAGTACAGTAGCACGATCTTGGCTCACTGCAACCTCTGACTCTGGGTCCAAGCAATTCTCCTGCCTCAGCCTCCTGAGTAGCTGGGAGTACAGGCACACACCAACATGCCTGGTTTTTTTATTTTTATTTGTTTTGTTTTGTTTCTATTTTTTTTTTTTAGCAGAGATGGGGTTTCACCATGTTCACCAGGCTGGTCTCGAATTCCTGACCTCAAGTGATCCACCCACCTTGGCCTCTCAAAGTGCTGGGATTACAGGCGTGAGCCACCACACACGGCCTACAAGAGAATTTTTTTTAAAACTATGTAGTTCCATGTTGTTGAATACCTTTGATCATTAAAAATCTTTGAGTGCCACCAGTAACCTACTTCAGATATTTTAAAAATGCACCCCTGTATTAATAATTCCTGAACATTTACCTCTATCCCTGACTTCTCATGACTCCCAGTTGCCTTTGGGCACCTACACCCGGATATAGCACAGGCACCTCATTCTCAACATACCCAACGCATAATTCTCTATCTTCTCCCCCAAGCTTTCTCTTCTTGTTGTATTCTCTGCTGCTATTCATGATACTTCTATGTATCAAGCACCCAAACCCGGACTCCCTCAATAGGTGACAACATTCATAGCACTTTTTTTGGTACTATGTGCCAGGGTGCCACCACATCTTACACAAGCACTATCATATTTGATCCTGACAACTCTATTAGGTAGGTCCTATTATCATTCACCCCTTTTTCAAAATGAAGAAGCTAAGGATAAGAAATTTGCCTGGGGTCATGAGATTTGAATGCAGGTCTGTCTAATTCCTCTTTTTTTCTGCTTCACAAAGAAAATAGAAACCACCAAGCAAGATTTCTCAACTGGCCCCAAAACTTCATTTATTTCCCACCCAGTTTCCTATCACTTCTCATTTTCACCTGTGCTCTCCCCTCCACGGGTCCTTCCCTTCCTTGACAACTCTCTCTCTCTCCTAATGCTGTCAGCCTCACCCCCTTGAGAAGCACCATGCTCCCTTTGGGAACCTGGAGGTCTTTCTCTCCTGCTTTTAAAGTTTCCTGCCTTTTCTCTGCCTCCTCCAAATTTTCTATTCTTCAAGCTAAACATCCCCGGGTACTTCAACTACTTCTTTTTGCCAAGTGTTTTCTCTCTCTTGCTTCTCCCCGCACCTCACTGACATTCTTCCTCTTTCTTTCACTGCTTCCTCTGCCTCAAAACCCAACTGAGAACTCAGGCTCCTCTGCGCAGCCTCCCCAGGACCCTGGGAGGTGAGCTGCTCCTGGCATTTCTCCCCACTCTCCACCATTACAGCACACATCACACTGAGTTATCAATGTGTGATTTACGAGTCTGGCCTACAAGTTTAGGGGCTGCTTGAGGACAGAAAGCAGCTTCCCCCTGCCCATCAGAGGGCGGCTGACTATGCCAGCCAGACCACACTGTGCTATCACTCCTTTTACACTACTCTCTTCTGAGTGGACTTTGGAAAAGATACAAAGGAGGGATCTCACACTTTCCAAATCAGACCCCAGAACTTGATATGCCACATTCTGTGCCCTGGCCAAAGACTGGCCAGGGATACTGGTGGAGTAGCTGAACCTGGACCCTCAAGCCTCAGAGTCAGACCACCTGGGTTTGTTGCCCTCTTCAACTACTTAGCTTAGAGACCAGGGGCAAGTTAATAAATGTCTCCTGGGATTTGTTTGTTTAGAGAGAGGGTCTCACTCTGTCACCCAGACTAGAGTGCAGTGGTGCCATCAAAGCTCACTACAGGCTCAACCCTCCCAGGCTCAAGGGATCCTCCCACCTCAGCCTCCTAAGTAGCTGTGAATATAAGCACGAGCCACCATGCCTAGCTCATTTTTTTTTATTCTTTGCAGAGATGGGGTTTCACTATGTTTCCCAGGCTGGAAGCTATTTAATATCTCTAAGCCTCAGTCACTTCACGAAGTTAATAATGAGACCAACTTCCTAGGGTGCTGTGGACATTCAATGAGATCATGTGTGTGAAGCATCCAGCTCAGTGCCTCAATAAATTAGTGCATCTCTTCAGGGAAGTATTATTCCATGGAAGTGACTGCTGTATGTAACCCTCTTCCTTCCAAGTGACTCAACAGCTTGCATAGTTCTCAGCCTGTCCTCCCAGCCTGGTAACTTAGGCATGAAGAAATCAGCCCACTGTGATCACGTGGCCATTGAAAGGCCTCAAACTAGAAGCCACTTTCTGAATTCCTTATTCAAGGCTATGGCTAAAAAAATCTACACATGTGCAAACTCCCCCACTGGGAAAAAAAACAGTTTGATGGAAGTATTCCTCCCACTAGAGAATTTCCCCTTCCTGTCAAATGTTGCCAGTTTCATTCATTGCTGTGGCAGGCACACTTTCCTGGCCATGAGAGATGGGCCTTATCACCATCCCATATACCAGATCCTTCCTGGTTGCCATTCTGCCACACTCTTATGGGGCCTTCCTCACCATGGTGCTCCTCTATGAACCCCGAGCCCCCTGAGCCCTTCACCTTGGTGGCTGGGAACAGAGACTGACTCGAATGGACCTGAATTCAATCTACGCTCTGCAGTTACTTAAGCAAATGCTTTATCTTCCCTAAGCTTGCTTTCTTATCTACAAAAGGGATACAAATAGCAGCAAATCTTAGTGGAAGGTAAAGATTCAAAGGGATAAAGTTTGTGAAAATGCCCAGCTCATTGCAAACACTCAAATATTAGCTGGCTTCATCATCATCATCATCATCATCATCATCATCATTGTCACCATCAATTCTGAAGCTACACAATCCTAAAACCAAGTCTATATTTGAATCCTAACTGTAACTTTGGTAAAATTTCTCAATTCTTTTGCTGTTTTCTCAGCATAAAATGGCAGCAATAACAGCAGCAACCACACAGGGCTGTTGTGAGGATTAAATAAGTTAATACATGTAAAGTACTTAGAACAGTGCTAGTGACCGAGTGAGTACTCAATAAATGTCAGCTCAAGTTAATGGCATTTGAAATCTTTGAAGACATCCAGGAAATGGAAAATTCCCTTGGCCTCTCTGTCCAATGAATAGAGATCCTTCTAGGGACTGCAGACGCCCGCGCACATGCACAAACACACACACACACACACACACACACACACACACACACACACACATCCTCAAGCAGGGACAAGCCTAGCCCAGATTTCATTTTTTTCTTGGACTTGACTTTTCATCCCATCTGGAGTGCCCTGGCCCCCCTATGGCCCTTGGGCCCCAAATCAGAGACGGCCAGAAGGGAAACACAGTGAGCCCAGCTGTCATGTGGGCCCCCACCTATCAGGGACACCAGAGAACATAAACACACACTGAATCCCAGCCCTTGGAAGTCTCAGCTGGAGGCAACCCTCAGCAGAGTCCCACCATGGGAATCTGACCCACCTCCGTGCTGGCATACTGTTCCCACATCTTCTGGCGGCTCTCTGCAGCCCCTAAACACCTCCTCCTCCCTCCCTCTGTGCTGATTCTGCTCATAAAACACTTCTTTCTCAACCCACATTATCCCCCAGGATAAGCAGCTCCTTCTCTCTGCAGGAGAGGGACAGCTCTCCGCCAGCATTCGACACAGCTCTCTGACACTTCACCCGAGTGACAGGTCAGGCCAGGCAGTTCCGCCAAAACCAATCATTCCATTTCTAAAAACCTCTTATACCATACTTAAAATTCTATTTGGAAAAATAACTTCTGTCTGTGATATGTTAAAGCTCAAAGATGATAATAAAAATGATCTTGGGACATGGTGATGGGGTAAGAATAAAACTTCTAATTATAAAGAATTCAAAGCACTACATTTATATTATCTCTAAAGATTTAAAAAAAAAAAGCCTCAACAGTCCATGGGCCAAGTTCATGAGCCCCCAGCGCCTCTTCTCTATATATTTCACAGTGATATTCAAACTACATTGACAGTTACCTGCAGTAAGAGACACATTTTACATTTTGACCCAGTTCACTCATGGCTATATATGTTCATATCAAATAAAAATTGTATGAGGCCAGGAGTAGTGGCTCATGCCTATAATTCCCAGTAGTACTTTGGGAAGCCAAGGTAGGAGGACTGTTTGAGCTCAGGAGTTTGAGACCAGCCTGAGCAACATAGGGAGACCCTATCTCTACAAAAAGTTTTAGAAATTAGCCAGGCATGATGGCATGTGCCTCTAGTCCCAGCTACTCATGAGAATGAGGTGGGAGGATCTCTTGAGCCTGGGTGGTTGAGGATGCAGTCAGCTACGATTGTACCACTGCACTCCAGCCTGTGCGACAGACAAAGACCCTGTCTCAAAAAAAAAAAAAAAAGAAAAGTTTCGTGAAACAATATCTACCCTTCCTGAGAGTGACGCACTGTGATATTTTCTGTTCTGCTTTTTCTTATGGTGTTCTTGACCTATTATATTGATTTCATGACCCTCTAATGAGTGATGACCCACAGTTTAAAAAACATACATAGAAGAATTCAAGAAAACTTTCCAGAGTGGGGCTGCAATCTGATATAGGGGTTAAGGGCAACAGGACATTGAAGTCATGCAGTCTGGGCTTGAAATATAAGTTGGAATCCCCTGTGACTCAGGAGTGTGTAGCATAACGGAAGTAAGGTGAGGTATGAAGTCTCATTGCTTGGATATGAATCCCAGCTCTCCTCTCTGGTAGCTGGATGACCTGGGACAAGCTATTCCCACGTCATTCCCTAGGCCTAGTTGGATTAGAACTCTCTGTCTATGATATTCCAGCTCCAGTAAGTACAGTCTATGAATCTGGATAGTAACTAAATTAGTACTGTGAATGAACCAAGGTATAGTTTGAAATGAACCTCTAAGAAAGACGTAGAAGCACATAGTGAACCCCAGAGAGCATCCCCCAAATGCACCCCCTCAAAACCATCTATAGGGACAAAGAACTCATTCCCCCAGCTGCTGGGAAAACCAATGGCTCACAGCTGTGTCTTCCCTGGGAATCCTCCCCTGAAGAAGGGAGCTTCTTTGCCCAAGGTAATGCTACTTTCCAAAGAGCGGCCCACAATAAATGCCCACTTGATGCATTGGCTTGTCCCAGTTCTGAAGGGCCATCTCAGCTCCAGCCATGGAATTGGCTTTGGCCTCTATTACAACTATTGCACCACAGTTCAACTACCTCTTCCCTGCTTCCCTCTATCCCTTATAGATGTTGTTCCCAAGAGCTACATCCCCAATAAACCACCTGCATGCAAATCTTCATCTTTTAAGACAATTTATCAATGATGCTAGCCAGAGTTGCAGAAGAACTAAATAAAGATGAGGTCCTTAGGACATTTTTACAAGGGCACGTTTAAGAACTTATATTTTTTTCTATAACTAACATTTAATAAGCAATCACATGATTTTTGTTTTCATTTTTGTTTTTTGTTTGTTTGTGGTTTTTGTTGTTGTTTGCCTGTCTCATTTAATCCACATAGAACTCTGGGAGGTAGGCTCTGTGCCATTATCTTCATTTCACAGACAAAGAAACTGAAGATTAAAGAGAAAGATGCCTAAGACCCCACATGTGATTGGGGAGGAACTGAGGCCTGAACCCATGCTCTTGACCAGTAAGTCATCAGACATCATCCGCACTCCATCACAGCTCTGTGATCACACTGACCACACTGTGTTGCAAGAACTCACTCACACGCCTCTCTCTCCCTCTCTGTCCCACCCCCCTTTATTCTCTCCCTCCTCAAGTACAGGGGCTTTGTCTTCCTTTCTCTGAATCTCAAGCTTTTAGGCAGTGCCAAGTGGTAGTAACGGTAGTATTTGGTGGCAGTATTCAGTAGTAATGGTGGTAGTATTCAGTATTGTGTGTGCACTAAGTCCTGGCTGTATCCTTTGCATACATCATCTCATCTGGCCCTACCATTTCCCTAGGAGGTAGGTAGTATTATTATCAGGTGTAAATGTTGAGCACTCATTTGGGGCCTGCCTTTGATCAAGTTCATTTTCAGAAATGCACACTAGACTGGAGTGTGTTTTTAGACAGCCAAGCAATTGCGAGGACCACACTGAAATTAGTGTGGTGGGTTCCAAAAATATCACAAATTATTTGCAGCTTCTCCCATCAAGAGGAGGCATCTATTCTCTTCTCTATTTCCTCCTTTATTTCTGGGGTGGGCTTGTGATTTGCTTTGACTAGGGAATACGGCAGAAGTGATGTTATGCATGTTCTGAGCCTTGGCTTCAAGAAGCCCTGCAGCCCTTGCTCATGCCCAGAGAATGCACCCATCAGTACATGACCATGCTCAGGATAGCCCACTGGAAGATGAAAGACCTGAAGAGAGGCTCCATTTGTCTTAGACATCCCTGCTGAGGCCCCAGGCAGGTAAATGAGCCCAGCCAAGAACAGCCAATCCCTGCCCAGATCAGACAGACCACCCAGCTGAGCCCAGCCCAAATTACTGACCCACAGAAACTAAAACTAAATAAAAGAGTGGCTACTTTAAGCCACTAAGCCTTGAGGTTATGTGCTATCCAGCAATAGATAATTGATTTGTTGGGTGTCCAGTCAAATATCTCGAAGTAGAACTAATAAAGGATTCTTCTATATAACAAGTCAGCTTAGAAGAGAACTAACCCGGCCTCAGAGAGATCGGCTTGGGATGTCCACAGGTGATATGGTTTGGCTGTGTCCCCGCCCAAATCTCATCTTGAATTGTAGCTCTCATAATCCCCATGTGTCACGAGAAGGACCTGGCGGAAGGTAATGGAATCATGGGGTGGGTTTTCTAATGCTGTTCTCATGATAGTGAAAAAGTCTCACAAGATCTGATGGTTTTATAAAGGCCAGTTCCCCTGCGCACACTCTCTTTCCTGCTGCCATGTAAGAAGTGCCTTGATCTTCCTTCACCTTCTGCCATGATTGTGAGGCCTCCCCAGCCATGCTGAATTGTGAGTCAATTAAACCTCTTTCCTTTATAAATTACCCAGTCTCAGGTATGCCTTTATTAGCAGCATGAGAATGGACTAATACAACAGGCAACCAGAGAGGCAAGAATTCTGACTGATTGAAAAACTGGAAAGTCTGACAAGAGCCAGGTTGTTCTAATAACTAAAAACAAGAAGAGTGCTTCTTTATTTCACTTTTAGGAACACAAATAGACTTCACTCTTTCCCTGCTATGTTTGATAAGATAAAGACATCTAGAGCTTCGCATCTTAGTTTTACCAGTCAAGTGAGAGATAAAACTAGATACATCACCGCAAAGAAAGACAAAGGAAATTATGGCTTTGGAGACTGGAGTGAGATTTACTGAGTTCATCAAAACCTGTTTTCTTTTCCTCCTGGACATAGAGCTAGTCGACATGTCCCAGTACCCCCTTCAGTTGGTTGCCTCTTTGCCTGGGTTCTGGCAAATAGAATGTGAGAAGTGATGTGACTTCCTTCCCTAGCTGAAGTGGTTGTGAAATGAGTGTGCTTTCTCAATTTCCCTTTCCCTTTCCACTGGCCCAATGGGGAGGACCCTGGGGTCCTGTGTGACTCTGTGGAAGATGTCCTGACCAGGACCACCTGCACTGGTTAGTGACATGAGTGAGAAATAAACCCCCTTCCGTCAAGCCACAGAGACTTCAAGGTTTGTCTGTTACAGCAGCTTTAATAGATTCTTACTAATACAGAATTTTTGAAATTTAAGCCCTAAAAATAGTTTGTGAGCTCAAGTTTTCCTAGTATTTACAGAGCTAAATTATTGGGTGGAAAAACTGTCAGAATGCCCTGGCTTCCTTGTTGAACAGTCTGGAACCGATGGGCAACATTGAAACAGGAAGCAGATGTTCCCCCAAAGAAGGCAAACGGCACCATTCCCCAATGGGTGACTCCAGAAGGTGCCTGTCTCCCATACGGATTTCACTTCCTCTACGCAAAACTAAAAAAGTCCCAGCTAACATTTCTCAGGCTCAGCCTCAGTAACTTAAAGCTCTGCGCTTTTTAAATTTTTTAACTGAAAAATGGGCATAAGTCAATGGAGTTGCATAACAGAAAAGTGCGCCTAAGTTCAGGAACAGAAGAAAGTAATCATAGGTGATAGAGGTTAGGATAGTGATTACTCCTGAAGGATACGGTTGATAGGGATTGTGAGATGATGCTTCTAGGGTACCAGCATGTTCTGTTTCTTGATCTGGATGTCAATCAATTCTTCTTAAACTCTTCCAAAAAATTAAGGGAGTATTTCCAAACTCATTATCCAAGACTATCATACCAAAGCCAAACAAAAGCATGACAAGAGAAGAAAACTATAAACCAATATCCCTGATGAACATAGATGGAAAAATCCTCAACAAAATATTAGCAAACCAAATTAAAGAACACATTAAAAGAATTTTATTCACCATGATCCAGTGGGATTTCTCCCTGGGATGCAAGGATGGTTCAACACATAGAAATCAATAAATGTGATACCCATGTTAACAAAATAAAGGATAAAAATCATATGATCATCTCAATAGATGCAGAAAAAAAAGCACTTGAAAAAAATTAACATTCTTTCATGAAAAAAGTACTCAGCAATAAGGTATAAAGGAAATGCACTCAACATAATAAACACTATGGGCTCTATTATGACAAACCCATAGCTAACATCCTTCTCAACAATGAAAAGCTGAAAGCCTTTCCTCTAAGATCAGGATGCCCACTCTCACCCTTTCTTTTCAATAGAGTACTGGAAGTCCCAGCCAGAGTAATTAAGAAACAGAAAGAAATAAAAGGCATCCTAATAGGAAAGGAAGAAGTGAACTTGTCTCTATTTGTTGACAAGGTGATTTTATATACAGAAAACCCTAAAGAATCCACCAAAAAAAACTGTTAGAACTGATCAACAAATTCAATAAAATTGCAGAATGCAAAACCAACACACAATCAGTGTGTTTCTATATTAGAATATCTAATTATTTTAATTTTCTATACTAGCATATCTAATAACAAACTACCAGACCAGAAAATTAAGAAAACAAACTCATTTACAATAGCAGCAAAAAAAAAATTACTTAGGTGTAAATGTATCCAAGGAAGTAAATGATCTGTATACTGAAAACTATAAAACACTGATGAAAGAAACAGAGGAAAACACAAATAAATGAAAAGATATCCTGTGTTCGTGGACTAGACAAATTAATATTGTGAAAATGTCCATACTATCCAAAGCAATCTCCAGATTCAATGCAATTCTTATCAAAATTCCAATGTCATTTTTCACAGAAATAGAAAAAACAATCCCTAAGTTCATACGGGACCACAAAAGACCCAAAATAGTCAAGACAACATTGAGCAAAAAGAATAAAGCTGGAGGAATCACACTCCTTAATTTCAAAATACATTATAAAGCAATTGTAATCAAAACAGCATGGTACTAGCATAAAAACAAATGCATCAACCAATGGAACAGGATAGAAAGCCCAGAAATAAACCCGCACATTTATAGCCAATTGATTTTTGATAAAGGTGCCAAAAACACACAATGAGGGAAAGGACAGTCTCTTCAGTAAATGGTGTTGGGAAAACTGGATATCCACATGTAGAAGAATGAAATTAGACCCTTATCTTACAAACCACATACACAATCAACTCAAAATTGATTAAAGACTTAAGACCTGAAACTATAAAACTGCTAGAGAAAAACATAAGGGAAAAACTCCACAACATTGGTTTGGGCAATGATTAAGCAAAAGCAAAAGGAGACAAATGGGAGGGTGTCAAACTGAAAGCTTCTTTACAGCAAAAGAAACAATTAACAAAGTGAAGCGACAGCCCACAGAATGGGAAAAATATTTGCAAATGCTCTATCTGATAAGAGGTTAATATCCAAAATATACAAAGAACTCAAGCAACTCAATAGCAAGTAAACAAATAACCTGATTTAAAAATGGGATCTGAAAAGCTATTACTCAAAAGAAGACACACAAATGGCCAATAGGTACATGAAAAAATGTTCAGCACACTAAGCACTAGGGAAATGCAAATTAAAACCACAGTGAGCTATCACCTCACACCTGTTAGAATGGCTTTTATCAAAAAGATAAAAAACAATATGTTGGAGAAGATGTAGAGAAAAGGGGACCCATACATTGTTGATGGGAATGTAAGTTAGTATGGCCTTATGAAAAACAGTACTAAAAGTTTCTCAAAAAAACAAAAAAACGAACTATCACTAGGCATGGTGGCTGACGCCTGTAATTCCAGCACTTTGGGAGGCCAAGGCAGGTGGATCACCTGAGGCCAAGAGTTTGAGACCAGCCTCACCAACACAGCGAAACGCCATCTCTAGCAAAAATACAAAATTAGCCAGGCGTAGTGGTGCATGCCTGTAATCCAAGCTACTTGGGAGGCCGAGGCAGGAGAATCTCTTGAACCCGAGAGGTGGAGGTTGCAGTGAGCTGAGATTGCACCATTGTACTCCAGCCTGGGCAACAAGAGCAAAACTCAGTCTCAAATTAAAAAAAATTAATTTTTTTTAAGTAATCCTACTTCTGGGTATATATTTAAAGCAACTAAAATCAGTATGTCAAAGAATATGTGCATTCCCATGTTTGTTGCAGTACTACTTACAATAGCAAAGATATGGAACCAACCTAAGTGCTCAACAGAAGATGAATGAATAAAGAAAATATGGTATATACACACAATAGAATCCTACCCAGACTTTAAAAAAAAAAAGAAATTATATCATTTGTGACAATATACATGAATCTGGAGGACATTATGCTAAGTAAAATAAGCCAGAAACACAGAGACAAATACAGCATGATCTCACGTATATGTGGAATCTGATAAAGTTGTAGTCATAGAAATAGAGAGTAGAAGGATGGTTACCAGAATCTGGGGTGAGGGAGGGAGTTGCTGATCAAAGGATACAAAGTTTCAGATAGACAAGGGGAATAGGTTTGGAGATCTATTGCACAGCAGGGTAACATAGTCAATAATAAGTGTATCATATATTTCAAATAATTAAGTAAATTTCAAATGTCTCACCATAAAAAATAAATAAACAAGCTGATGGTTATATTAATTAGTTTGAATTAACCATGACACATTGTATATATGTATCAAAACATCACATTGTACCCCATAAATTATGATTTGTCAATCAAAAATAATATTAATAGTTTTTTTTAAAAAGCTAGCCACCAAAAGATGAATATACAACTGAAATAAAAAGAAGTCCTTCTCTACTCTATATGTCAATCCTGTTTCCCTAAGTGCACTGTTTGGCTCAGAAAGAATTATCAATACCCTCAGCCATAAATTTTGCCACAAAATGTATCCAGATAACTACCAAAAAAAAAAATCCACGCACACAAACACACACAAAATCCAAATAACGATCAAATCTTCATTTGCAGCACTCACTAAACTCTAAAGAATGGTCTCTACCTTTAGGGAGGGAAAGAAGATCTTCAATATAGGGCCATCCCACAAAAATCACCGCCTTGACTATCCCAATGAGACAAGCGACCGTCCTGCAGACTTCACCCTCCACCTTCACCCACACTATTTGCCAGCTTCTTTAACCAAAAAGGGATATAAACGCTCCACCCAAAGGGTGAAGGGAACCCAAATTTAGAAGGGTGAAATGGTCACAAATCTATTTAAAGTTGAAATGCTACCAATACATTTTTGAAATGAGGTCAGCCGATGGGGCGATTACAGATTGCAATTCAACTTTCTGAGGTTTCCCACAAATTAAAGCATCGCAGGCCAGGAAAGCGTTTCTCAGAAAGCACGCTCAAATCACCTCTCTGGCCTCAACCAAGCACTTCTCTCTTAGATCCACTGTAAGGTGCAGCTAATGCTATTGACCACGACATGTAAGCACATCCATTCTTGCGTCATCTCCTTGATTCAAGAGCATTCATCTTGCCTCCCCAACAGGAATATAAACCCAGTAAGGACAAGGACAGTGCCCAGTCCTAGGAAGAACAGAAATAGCTACCACTTATCAAGTGCTTACTGTATATATGTCAGGTAGGGTGCTAAGAAACACTTCACATAAAGTAGGTTTTATTATTATATCCTTCTAGCTATGAAAAAACAGAAGCTCAAAGGGTTAAGTAACTTGCTTAAGGTCCCACAGCAAGAAGTCAAGATTTAAACTGAAGCCTTTCTTTCTCCAAACCACCAACTCTTCACCACCATGTGCAGCATGTGCTCAACAAACACGTACCCACTGGGTGACAGCAGTGGAGAGGGAGAGGGAGTGGGAGGATGCCTTTCAGAGGAAAATTCATTTCTACGGCCCTCCGTGTCTAAGGATGCAGTGAAGAGAGATATCCCTATTGTTAGAACCATAAAAATAACCTAGTAACCACCCTCAAAATAGAACAATCAACAATATGACCGACATGAAATTCCAAATGTCTCTTTAGGGTGTGAAAAATAGCAACAGCCACGAGGTGCTCCGGTAAGGCACCCCCACTGCTTCTAAATGGCCATTTCAGCTTCTCCTGCCTGACTTCCATCACTGTAGGCCTGGAATTTCAGGATTTGAGTCATGGCAAGTATTGTTGCCAAAGGCATCTCATGCTCCTCTTTTTCAAACATTTGGCCATTTCACTCACCCCCACACATCCCACTTTAAAACAGTGACAACAACCACTTCCTAGTCACTACACTGCCTTCAAGGGGCCAACCCCTCTGATATGACGTTCGTCTCCCACCTGCTCCTCCCTCCCTCACACCCTCTTCTTCCTGTTCCCTGCATGTGCCCTATTCTCTCTCCTCACTATCTCAACTGCCTTGTCCTGTCCTGTGCCTGAAACGCCCTCCCCTGCCCTCATCCCCTTGTCAATCTGGGAACTCCCACTCCTGCCGTAAGACTGTTCCCAAATGTCGCCTCCTCTGTGGAATCTTCACCGGTCCGAGGAGGAGTAGGGATGCCATCCAAAGTGTTTTTACATCCTTGGTGTAGCACTTTACATTATGTCTCAGAACCAATCGGCCATGTGCTGTTCTCCTTTTGAAAGACCAGGAAGATCTTTAAGGGTGAGGACAGTGTCTTATTTCTCTTCAAAGCCCATATGGTAACCTGACATTATACAATATATTGGTCCTATGTTATTTATTTATCACTGTTATTCTACTAGAATGTAAATTCCACGAAGTCAACAATGCTGTTTTGTTCACTGTTCTAGTTCCAATGCCTAGAACAGTACCTGATATGTGGTAGTCATCCAATAAATATATATTAAATAAATGGAAAAACGGTTGGATAGCTAGATGGATGGATGGATGGATGGATGGATGGATGGATGGATGGACGGATGGATGGTTGGATGGATGAATGGAAGAACAGCTGGGTGGATGGGTGGATGGGTGGATGGATGAATGAATGGACGGATGGATTGGTGGACAGGTGGATGAATGAATGGATAGATAGATAGATAGATAGATAGATAGATAGATAGATAGATAGACAGACAGATGGAAGCAGGATCATATTTTACCCACCCAAAGGTCATGAAGATATGGAGAAGCAGAACCAGGATTTAAAATCAGGTCTGTTTTGAGCTTGAACTCTCAAACCCAATTTGATACTCCTTCCCTAGAGGCCCAAAGTCTGGTCTCTGGGAAGTAGCAAGATGAAAGAAAAAAGAAAGCTAGAATTCACCCCAGGAACACGGTTATGGTTGAACTAATGGTGTTGCATATCTTGAACCAGTTAATTTCCATCTACTTAGCCAGTTCCAAGACCCAATAAAAGTGGATCAGAGCTCTCTAGTCTGGGTTTGAGTTCTACCCCTGACTCTGTAGGGCAACTTTCTGCTTGTGGGCTGAAGGGGAAGGAGATGCCCAGGAGACCACAAACAAGCAGGACAAATGGCAATTAAAAGGTAATAACAACCACGGTAATGATTAACAGCTTAGCACTTCTGAATAAAAGCTGCCATCTCTACCAGATCCTGTCCTTGCTGTTCCTCTCAACACTCTGGAACACTGAGCATCCTTACAACACAAAAAATTTCCAAGAAAGACACTGAACTTCCCTTCTCTATTCATAAGGAGGAATAGCCAGTACAGAATCAAGCTCAGGGTAGAACAGAACCAGGCTCAACATTAGGTAAAGGTGTACACTTGCTGACCCCAAAAAAAAGTTGGTTTATAGGTAGAAACTAACTTTTTTGTTTTCGTTTTCGTTTTTGTTTTTGTTTTGAGATGGAGTCTTGCTCTTTTGCCAGGCTGGAGTGCAGTGGTGTGATCTTGGCTCACTGCAACCTCTGCCTCCCAGATTCAAGCGATTCTCCTGCCTCAGCCTCCCAAGTAGCTGGGACTACAGGCACACACCACCGCTCCTGGCTAATTTTTGTATTTTTAGTAGTGAAGGGGTTTCACCATGTTGGCCAGGCTGGTCTCGAATTCCTGACCTCACATGATCCACCCACCTCAGCCTCCCAAAGTGCTGGGATTACAGGCATGAGCCACCACACCCGGCCCATATTTTTATATTCTCATAATTCCCTGTATTTCCTTTATAATAAAAAAAAAGAATATTCAACAGATATCTACTAAGTGCCCAGATTTGTGTTACAGGGGTGTTAAAGATATATTAACACTAACTGAGACTTTCTCCTTAATGAAATCAGAAAGACAGACTTGACAAAAGTCCTTTCTCTATAAGTGAGTCAAGACCGTTTATTGTTAAACTACTTAAAAGTATCTTCTGAAGATAAAATACTGCCTAAGCCAAAGGAATGAAGAGTTGTAATATATCAGAGATGGACACAGGGTGAGGAAGGTATTTGGCAGGTAATGTGAGTAATCTTGTGCCCCCTGAAAACTGACTTTCAGCTCAAAATGCCTCTCACTGAAATGCTGTGCTCTCTCTTTTTATTTATTTTCAATCTATTGGCCCAGACTTGCTCCTCCACCTCTAAAATTGTCTGATTTTTCTTCTTTAGAACAGCCACCTCAAACTGCAAACTCTAAACAAAAAGGAAGTCAGCTCATTATCTGAGTTATTAACTAAGAGGAGATGAAGTTCTCTGTCAAACTGGGAAATAAGCCATCTCAAGGTAACAGGCTAGTTCTACCAAATACTTACTCATCTTACTTGCAGCTATGATACAAATAAATATTTAGGGTTTCTCCATAGAATGTCACAAAGACAAGTCTCCTGCACATATTTTGTTTTGTTTTGTTTTAATTGAGATAGGGTCTTGCTATGTTGCCCAGGCTGGTCTCGAACTCCTGGCCTCAAGTAATCCTCTTGCTTTGGCCTTCTGGAGTGCTGGGATTACAGGCATGAGTCACTGCCTTCAGCCCTGTTGCACATATTATCCACGATATGGGCAGTTTTACAATACAGATTTTTAGCTCTATTTCCTTGACAACTCAGACTTTCTCTCCAGTTACCTCAGAAAATGAGAATGAGAAGTTGGGCTTTTTTTTTTTTTAAATTCCCAGACTACTGACTGCATCCCCAGCCATTACATAGGTTAGCTTCCCATTATATATTCTCCTCGTACCCAGTCCATTTTCTTCAAAGTACCTAATAAAAATGAGATTAAATATGAGTGCAATGATCTGTAGAATGTCTTATCTCCCCCCACTACATCGTAAGCTCCATGACAACAGAAATCTTCTCAGTCTCATTCACCATTGTGTTCCGCCACCTAAAATAGTTCCTGACACATAGAACTTGACACTAGAACTTAATCAGTGAGGCCAGGTGTGGTGGCTTACTCCTGTAATCCCAGCACTTTGGGAGGTTGAGGTGGGCAGATCACTTGGGGTCAGGAGTTAGAGACCAGCCTGGCCAGCATGGTGAAACCCTGTCTCTACTAAAAATGCAAAAATTAGCTGGGTGTGGTGGCAGAGGCCTGTAATTGCAGCTACTTGGGAGGCTGAGGCAGGAGAATCACTTGAACCTGGGAGGAAGACGTTACAGTGAACCAAGATCGCACTACTGCACTCCAGCCTGGGAGAAAGAGTGAGATTCTGTCTAAACAAAAGAGAGAGAGAAAACTTTTAGAAGGAGAATGGAGTAAATAGATAGATGCATCGATGGACAAATAGATAAACGGAAAAACAGATGGATGATGAATAGAGAGGTGGATGGATAAATGGAGGGATGGATGGATGAATAAATGAATGTATGTGGTGAACACACGAATTTCCTACTGGATTTTCAAGCAGCCATCACACCACCAAATGCCATATGTAAACAATGTGGATGTTGTATTCTCTGTAAAAAGGCTAACATTCTATCTAAGGAATTTCACACAAATTCAATGAGGAGATTGGATGAATGAAGTCAAAGAATTCATGTTATTAGAGCAAATGCCAGAACATAAGGGACTTACCTTTGAAGGAATCAATCAGAGACAAACTTTTCAGCAGATCCCCCTATCTACCCAAGAATTAATTGAACTGCATAGTTACAAGACCAGACCATAGATTTTAAATTATACTTAGTAATTTAATGACCTGTATCTGAAAAGTAGCAAAAGAAGATGCATATTGTGAAAATTATGACATATTGATCTACTTACATATATGTGTGTGTATACACGTGTGTGTGTGTGTGCGTGTGTGATGGAAACAGAGAGACAGAGACAGAAGGATAAGCAGAGACAGAGAAAAGAGAGACCCCAACAGTACAAATGTGTAGAAAATTATTTTCAAACCTTCAGTTAATCTTTTGACCAACTGCCTTCTTCTATATCTTCTTTTTTTTTTTTTGCCTAGATACACTATAAACATGCTGCATCTGGTTGTGGGCAGTATCTGGAGTATCATTAGTGCTTTGAAAAATATATTTTTAAAAAATTATTTCCTAAGAATCTATATATGATATCAGCTAGATTTTCAAAGGTCATGTTTTCCATATTTACTTAGAAAGGCATTCTGTTACCCAAAGCTTCAGACTCCTCCTGAGTGCTCTACAGTGAAAAATGAATTTGCTGTTGCCTCTCCAACAAATCAGCCCTCCTTTTTAAGACTCAGTGTTAACCCACTCCAAGATTCTTATTTCGATTGGGACATTGAGCCTGAAATCCCTCGTCAGGTGGTAAAAAAAAAAAAAAGAAAAAGAAAAAAGCCAAATCATCAAACACGAAGTCAAAAGGCCTCTGCCTTTTATTCACAGAGAAGCCCGCAGGACACATTTAGAATAAGCTAAAAGGTGAGTGGAGTTTGGCTCACAGGTCTCTGGGGTCTGCTTCTGGGAAGAAAGAAAAGTGAAACGATAGAAGTAACCTCTAAACTTGCAGCCTGACTTGGTGATTTTTTGAAAAAATGGCCCTCTTTATGATTTTACTAAGAAAATTCAACCTGAAGTGCATGGGGTCATATTATAAGTTTCTAGGGAACACTGCCGAAAATAAAATTAACTTTTGATTCATTTTTTGTTATATAAATACACATATGCTATGCTAATCTACACATGTTAATTACCCACTAAAATAAACTTTATATTTGATAGGGTGAATATTGATAACAACAAGAATGGTTGGATTCATGTCATGATTTGGGTTTTTTTAAGAATAATTTCAACTACAAGATTTAAAAACCTGTTTTCTAATCTACATGGGAAAAAGAAGAGCTGACTTACTCATTATCATCAATTCTAGCTTTTCATAGAAAATAAAATTAACCTTTTTTGTGATATAAAAAAGTGCAAACTCTTCTAATCTACATGTGTTAATTACACACTAAAATAAACTTATATTTGATTTGATAGGATTGATATTGATGAAAACAACAATGGTTGGAGTCATGTCAGGCTTTGGGGTTTTTTAAGAATAATTTCAATTAGAAGATTTAAAAACATGTTTTCTAATCTACATGGGAAAAGGAAGAGCCAACTTACTCATTATAATCATCAATTCTAGCTTTTCATAGAAAATTTGTACACTGGGGTTTTTCTAGAGAGTCCATGGCAAGTTCAGATCTTTCTCAGAAGGAAAGACGATGCTAACCAGGCCTGGGTTTCTGGGCCCAGACACTGAACTGAGCACTCACTGGTGTTACCCAATACCCAGGAAGAAATATACCCAAGAAGAGAAACTATCTAAGTACATGAAAGAGGCCTAGTCATTTAACAAGTTCCAGAATGAACTCTGTCCCACTTTGACACAGTTTCCTACAGCTAATCAAGTAATACTGACGGTCTCACTTAGAGTCATTGATACTTGCTGTGGCTATTTCTCATGCACCACCTCATTATTCTTCACCGTAACCCTATGAGTTAGGTGCTATTATCCCCATTTTACAGATGAGGAGACCAAGGTTGCTACTGGGGGTGACTTGCCCAAGGTCACACAGGGAGTAAGCGGCCCATCAGAAATACATACCCAATTCTACTGGACTCCAACTCCTTGCTAAGAATTCTGAATCTCTATGTTTTATTGCTGCTCTATTTCTACTAAAGTCACTTCCTTTACAAAAACAAACAAAAAACACTTTGGAAGGCCAAAGCAGAATGAGACTCCTGGCTTGAGGCTGGGAGTTTGAGACCAGGCACAGGCAGCAAAGCAAGACCCACTATCTCTACAAAAAAAAATAAAATTAAAAAATATATATTTGGCCAGGTTCAGTGGCTCACATCTGTAATCCTAGCACTTTGGGAAGCTAAGGCGGGCAGATCACCTGAGGTCAGGAGTTCAAGACCAGCCTAACCAACATGGCGAAACCCCACCTCTACTAAAAATATAAAAATTAGCCGGGCATGGTGGCACACACCTGTAGTCCCAGCTACTCAAGAGGCTGAGGCACGAGAATCACTTGTACCTGGGAAGTGGAGGTTGCAGTGAGCTAAGATCACGCCACTGCACCCAGCCTGGATGACAGAGTAAGACTCTGACTCAAAAAAAAAAAGGGGGGGGGGGCCGTGGTGACACACACCTGCAGTCCCAGCTACTCAGGAGACCGAGGCAGGAGAATCACTTGAGCCCAGGAGTTTGAGGCTGCAGTGAGCTATGATCATGTCACTGCCCTCCAGCCTGGGGGGGCCACACAGTGAGACCCTGTCTCTAAAAACAAAATTTAAAAAAAAAAAAGAAAGAAGGTTTTCTCTCTACCAAAAGTCTTCTTAGAGAAGACTTTAATTACAATTAAAGCTCAAATGCAAGTCCTAAGTTCCTGTAAAGAATGCCATAGAGACAGCCAGCACTGTAGCTTGTGCCTGTAATCTGAACACTTTGGGAGTCCAAGGCGAGTGGATCACCTGAGGTCAGGAGTTCGAGACCAACCTGGCCAACATGGTGAAACCCCATCTCTACTAAAAATACAAAAATTAGCCAGGCGTGGTGGCAGGCCCCCATAATCCCAGCTGCTTGGGAGGCTGAGGCAGAAGAATCACTTGAACCCCAAGAGATGGAGGTTACCATGAGTCAAAATGGTGCCACTGCACTCCAGCCTGGGCAACAGAGTGAGACTCCGTCTTAAAAAAAAAAAAAAAAAAAAAAGGCAAAGAAAAAAATGCCATAGAGAGAAATCTGCCTTGCTTGTCAAAGGAGTTCCACTTCTACTCTAGAATTTAGGCAATTTTACAATAGGGATCTTCAGCCCCAGTTCCCTGTCATCAAACACATTCTTAAATTACCTCCCAGAGAGTGGTTTTATAAGAAATAGACAGAGTGGAAACAAAAAGGGAGAAATTATGAGGCAGTCAACCTAGAGTTTTGTCCTATCATCATACGAAAGCAAGAAAATCTATTCTTCAGCTCCCCTGAGCACACAGAAATCCATAATTTTCCATGGTTTATGAGTTTTCCATCCTTCCTCTCCCAACCCATAGCAGTGTCCCCAATTTCCATGACAATATAATAGAGCATGAAGGTTACTCTCAATGGTTTCTTTGCCTTGCGATCATCCTACACACCTCCTACTGGAGTGGCAGAGACGACATCCTCTCTCTGCTTATATTTTTGAAATGGAAACATCCTCTAAATAGTGGCTGCCTGAAATAAACACTACATTTCCCACATGCTCCCTCACAGCAAGGTGTGGGTATGTGATTAAACCCTAGCTAAGAGGATATAGGTAGAAGGATCTTGAGCGACTTCCACAAGTGACGCCGAGCATGTGCTATATGCCCTTCTTTACCCCTTTCTTCCTTCCTGCTAGCTGAAAGAAGGGTGTGAGGACTCCAGAGTCTAGTGTCCTTATTGGACCATGAGATAACTGTCACTCCTCAGGGATGGTGGAGCAGAAAACTGAAAGGAACCTGAGGCCCTGGGCTCTGGATTGCTGACTTAAGTGAGATCATAAAATCTTATGTGTTTTGTATAAACTTGATTCCATCGTAAGTGGATTCACTTTCAGAGGAAATATCTGATACCAAGAACAATCAGATACTGAGGAACTCCTCAGTGGTTCCACAATTAGTCCCAGGCAATGCTGAGTACCAGGGATAAATTTCCCTCCTTCCTATATGTTCCCATTCTAAACATCTCAATTTCAGGGACTGCCAATCTGCCCCTCCCCTCACTCCTTCCTACTGCTGCCCAAATGGGATATGCTGTCAAAGCAGCTACACAGAGTGACCAGAAGTTCATGGCTGAGTTTTGACTCTTACCTGGCAGGCAGTTCCATAGCAAAGCAACCCTGCAGAGCCAGTCTTCTCTCATGCCAGCTGCCCCACTATTGGGGTAGTCTGGGGACAACCATAAGAGCTGATATTTTCTGAGCATACTCTGTGCCAAGCTCTGGTCCAAGAATCTTGGATATTGCAATGAGTTGGAGCTGCTCAGCCACACTATGGTACTGTTACTGACTCTGTTTTATAGACAAGGGGCTGAAATACAGAGAGGCTAAGTAATATGCCTGGGAAGTCTCAAAGCTAAGATTCAGACTGACAAGGACTTGCCTGGTAGCCTGTGCAAATGCCCACTTCTCTACGCTGCCTCTTGGTGGGGAGGCAGGGAAGAGAAAAAGAAAGGCAATTTTAAAAATAGACACTCCAGAGGGGCGTAGTGGCTCACACCTATAATCCCAACACTGGGAGTCTGAAGTGGGAGGATTGCTTGAAGCCAGGAGTTCAAGACCAGTCTAGGCAACATCACAAGACCCCTTCTCTATAAAAGTTGTTTTAAAATTAGCCAGGCGTGGTGGTGTGTACTTGTAGTCCCAATTAATCAGGAGGCTGATGCGGGAGGATCACTTGAGCCCATGAGTTTGAGGCTGCAGTGAGCTCTGATCATACCACTGTACTCAAGCCTGGGCAACAGAGTGAGACCCTGTCAAAAAAAAAAAAAAAAAGACACTCCTATCTCTAAAGTGGCCATATTTCATTACAAACTTTAATTCTGCCTTTTTCTCATAACATCAGAAAATTCCTGTTATCTTCCAGACTTTGAGTTAAAGGATCTCCTATTTCAGATGTGTCATGCCTTGCACATTCCAAAGTGACTTTCCCATCCATCAATAACAGCAGAGCAGGTGGCATAGAAGAGCCATGGTAAAAAACGTTTAAAAATTGCCCCTGGCGTCAGCAAGAGACAAAGACTGAAACTGATTCATGGAAGTGAAAGGCAACCTCAAAGAAGAAATTACACCTTCCAGTGCCAAGACACCACTGGCGTTTTGTTTGAGGGGTCAAAGTTCTAGAAAACAATCCCAACTTGTTTGCACCAGGGCCTAAGTTGTTGCCACTTAAAGAGACTTGAGGAGTCCTCTGGTGTGGTACAGAGGATCCAAATCTTGGTAAGAGAGGCTGGGTGGGTTGGCAGGGCTCACTGAGCCCACCGGGGCCCCAATCTCAGAAGAGTATGAACGAGTCTCAGAGGAGCACAGTGCCATGCCGCCAGCAAACAAACATTCTGCACACTGACAATGCCACCCACGCTCACTAGGGATCACTTTACTTTTCCCTGGAGGGTGGAGGTGCAGCCACAAAACTGTCAGTCAGTGCTAAATCACATGTCAGACTCTTCCACACTCAAATACTGTCTTTTGATTTAAACCCAGCTCACCAGGGTGGTGGTCAATTTGCCCCTAAAGATACAATACCCCAGAAATGTGCCATTTCTTAGCAAAATCAATCTCACCAAGCCCAAGAGTGAAAAATTAAAATTTAAATTAAAAAGAAAACATACACACACAAACTTTCCAGATGAGAGGTTGCAAACTTAAATGGCCACAGGGGCCAGAAATGGGTGAAGTGTTCCCAACTGGGATCAACTGAGACAAAATGGTAAGGCTGTTCCCCATCTACAACAACGGCTCTCAGCTCCAAATGATTGTTTTCACGCGAAAGTGAGACCATTTCTCAGCAAAGTTAAAGTTGGAAATTAGGATGTGTATGTGAAATCTCCCAGTTCTAAAATGTTCACATCAAATTCACAAGTAAGACACCCTAAGGGCTACACAGAGCTACGGGTGACTTTTGGTCCTGGAGAGCCAATTTGCAATCTGTCTTTTAGACATGAGCCCCAAAGACGGGGGAGGGGGACACTTTACACGTGATCAACTCACCACCAGCAGGTTTGATAACCCTGGTTAGAGTCCAGGATCTCAAGCCAGATGCAAGAACTCAGGTAACCAGTGCCCTGGAGACCTTTCTGTTTCTACCCAGAAGATGGGGCGATTTAAACCAGGATCTGAGAAACACCCCCTCTGGCACTACTTCTTTCAGAAAGAGAAGAGGCCCAGGGGACAAACACAGTCGCCTTTCTAGGGGATGCACCATCTGCAGAGGAGCGGCAGCCACCTGCAGAGACCTCTGCAAGGCAGGGGGAGGCAGAACCTCCCTGGGTGAGATAAGGAAGGGACATGGGCAGAGAAAGGGGAACTAAGGAGGACAGGTTCTCCCAGAAACGTCCCGAGAAGACACTTTCTCCCCCAGCGGAACTGACCATGCCAGGATTGCTTCAGGAGACCGCTTTGACTCTTCCAGAGCCGGGAAGGCAGGAAGGGTAGGTGAACTTCTTTGGCACGTAAGACTCCCAAGCGCCATCGGCCCCAGTCACACACACACCCCTTAAAAGGACCCTGTTGTGGTGAAGAATTCCTAGCCTAGGAGGTCACTCCGACCAACGTGATTCTTTCACTCTCTACCTAACTCAGTCACTTCTTCTATAAAGTATTTTTCACCCTCTCTCCCCACAAATAGCATCCCCAAAGCCCCAGAGCCTACCTTGGCACTGGAATCCCTGCTTCCCGAAGCCCCTGCAAAAGCAGAAGGAGGTGTATGTCAGGCAGCCCGGGGGGGCCCAGCCTCCAGCTAGTTCCCCACAGAGTCACCCGCCTTCCTCCCTGCCTCTGTACCCCAGGTGCAAACTCCCAGCCACAGGCGGGTGCCCAAGAGTCTTCCGCCTTTGTGGGGGTAGGTGGGAGCTCGGCTGTAACCCCCACCTCCCTTCACTCCTGCAGAAGAGAGGAGGCTGCGACCACCAGGTGGCGGGATAGTGGGGAGCGTTTCCGTCGGGGTAGGGGCTAAAGGCAGGCGAGAGATGCCCCGAGCACCCTCGGGAAAAGAGAAGAGATAAAGAAGCATTCAGAGGGAGGACGAGAGTGACCCCGCGGCGGTGGTGTCCTCTGGGAGGGGGACTGAGAAGGAGGGAAGGATGCCCCACTACTGGAGGGACTGGGGAAGAAAGGGGCCCGCAGTGATGTGACCGAGGAGTGGAAAGGGGAACCCAGGCCCTCGGGGAGGGGCAATGGGAGATAACACAGGGCGCTGCCCGGAGGCATAGAGGAGTGAGAAAGGATGTCCCATGCCCGCAGGGAGATAGAGAAGGACACCCAGGGTGCTGTCCCCCCGGAAACACGGGGTGGGGGGCGAGGGGTCCTAGCGCCCGGAAGCAGGCGGAGAAATAGGGAACCCCGGGTCGGAGAGCACCCGAGGCGCTGCCCTCCAGGGCAGGCACAGACCCCGCGCGCTCCTAGTCAGGTGGAGCAAAGGCGCCCGCGACGCTGCCCCTGGGCGCTCTAGAGGCGCCTGAGAGCAGGAGAGGACAGGAGGAGCCCCGCGGCGGCCCGTCTGGGACCGGGGTGGGGACAGGGCAACGGCAGGACTGTCCATCCGGGAGTCCCGGGCAGCAGGGTCCGGAGCCGGGAGTCCGGGGACGCGGGGTCCCAGGGTGCGGAGGGCGCAGAGGGCGCGGAGAGGGGGTCCCTGGCGCGGCGCTGCCCTCGGGGCCCGGGAAGGTGCCCTGCGCGCGCGCGCTCACCAGATGAAGTCGGTGCAGTGGCTGCAGAAGGTGGGCTGCTTGAAGAAGCGGGCGGTGAATTTGTGGTTCTTGACCTCATGCACGTTCTTCTGCCGGAGGGCGCCTTTGCGGGCGAAGCGCACGGTGCTCTCCTCGCCCTCGCTCGGCGGCGGCCCCGTAGCCGGGTCAGCCATCTTGCGCGCGGGGAGCCGGAGCCCAAGAGGTGCCGGCCCCGGGGCCGCGGGACCGCGGGCTGCGGGCTGGGGAGGCGCGGGAGGCGGCGGCCGCTGCTGCACCCGGGGCCGCTGGCGCTTCCCTTGCGCCGGCTCTGGCGGCCGCGGCGCGCGGAGCCGGGGCTGTCACTCGCCCAGCTGCTGCCGCTAGTCCAGCTGCGCTTGGCACCGCTGGCCCCAGCTGCGGGGGAGGGAGGCGGAGCCCCGGGCCAGCCCCGCCCTCCTCATTTGCATCGCTCCCAGGCCCCGCCCAGCGCTACCAGCTGCTTTACATATCCGCGCCCGGGCTGCCGCGGGCCTCGCGGCTAAGCGTGCACAGCGGCAGCTCTGCAGCGCGGGGACCGCAGCCCGGGGTCGTCGGACCCGAACCTCGCCCCCCACCCCACCCCGTCCTCGGCCCCCGGAACTGCGTTCAGGAGATGTGCCCGGGGGAGGAGAGAGAGTGGAAAGACCTACAGGGCGAAGGGGAGCGGGTGGAAGGGGTGGGGCGCAGCGAATTCCACCCTGGCCTCTGCGGAGACTGGTACCCATACACCCCCATCCATCCCATTGGTCATTCTGCACGCGTCTCCTGGAAGGATGGGCTCCCGCTGTCACTCATTCGGAAAGGCTGTGGCCGCACACACTTACACACACATACACACACACGTTCTGCAGAGGTAGGGGAGGAGCGATCTTTATTTTATGTATCTCTAACTCCACCACAAAGAAGGTTGTTGGCTTTGCTTGCCTCCTGCATGTTTGGAAGAGAACTCCCTACCTTCTGTCCATCCCCTCTGCAAAACGACTCCGTTTCCCCAGCTGTAACATAGGGCTAATAGCGTGGGGAGGAAGGATTTCATAGATCAATATTTTTCCAAATTTCATTCATTTCTGACTCGTCTTCACAAATTCTGGTCGCATTTGTGCACCCTCTGGGGGAAAAAAAAAGCCTATCTCTTTTGGTCTATCTGAGTTTGAATAGCAAGAGGTATCTATATTATTAAAATATCTCCAGGTGCCGTCATCTGTCCTAAGCATCTTCGACTGAAGTCATCTTTTATTTGTTAAGAGAGGAAATTAATAAATGCTAGAGGGGTGTTAAAGACATTACTATCCAACCAGGACTCTCTCCTTGATATGATCTGAAGGTAACCGAAAGGGTAATAATTGTCTACAATGTGTAATTCAATGTTATTTAGCGCCCTGTTCATGCACAAGGCCTAAAGATACCCATTGCCACCATGTCCCCCACTCTGGGAATGCAGAGCTTCATTAGACCGTGAGCTCCTTCACCAGACCTGGGCTCTGTGAGAGCAGGGGGGCTGTTCACCACCATGTCGCCCAGCACCAAGCTCAGTGCCTGACACCTCCCAAGACCCTAGTAAATATTGGTTGATTGAGTGAGGGCATGGATGAACAAGTGAATGAATGAAGACTTAAAGGATGGCACTTCTCACCCCCACTCACACCCAGTAGGTGTTTAATAATAAATATCAAGTGATTGATGGGCGACAGGTACTTGTGCTGTCTTATTTAGCCCCCACAACAACCCTATGTAGATCTGGTAACTTTCATTATGGATAAGGATGGGGAGGTTCAGAGTGATTAAGATACACCCACAGTCATACCGTTGCTGAATGGTGATTGGGCTGGCCTGACTACAAAGCATCCTGGTGACAAAGGGGTGAACCTGAGTAGTGGTGGATGAAGGGGGGCAGGCTGGAGTTGCACGAGCTCAGGTCCCACTATGAAAATTTTTCCTGGAAGCTGCTGAGTGGTAAGTCATTATTAGGTAGCATGTCGAGAGCAAGGGCTGCAATAATAGAATGTCCCTCTCCTACATAGTAATTCAAAGGTAAGGAGGAAAAAATAGCATTCACTTTTAAGGTTGACATGTTTGGGAAACTGGATGTGCCTGTCTATTATTAGTCCTTGAAGAGGCCCCACCACCTCCCAGGGAGGCTTGGGAAAACATCCCAGGAGACATTGCTGCTGAAGTAGATTTCCTTTGAACTGATGAGCTGGAAGCTCACAGCCCACATCCTGCCTTTTGAATGAAGTGCCCTGGATGACTTTGGTCTGTAACAACAAACAGTACCTCATGGCGCCGGGGCCTGGGGATGCAAGGGCTGTGGATGGAGAAGAGCCACTTGGTTCCTGAAGGCGTTGCACCAAGTGAGGATGAGAAATGTGGGTCCCATTGGACCCAGATTCTTGCAGGTCAGGGGTCTCAAACTGGTGTCTCCAGATGCTCTATTTTTTTTAAGCTAGCCCAATGGGTGTTTTTTTTTTTTTAATTCACAGGTCATAGCATTTTACCTAAATATCCAGATTCTGACTTATCTAGGAAAAAAGATAGAGCTAAATGGAGCCTACATTCCTGCACTCACTCATATATTTGTTCTTTCAATCAACAAATTGCTTATTAAGCACTTACTATGTGCTGTTCCAGATACTGTTAAACAAACCAGACAAAGGTCCCTGCCCTCATGGAGCTTATAGTCTAATGGGGAAGGGGGAGTAATAACCTAACCAAATAATGAATCCATACCAGGTGGTGTATAATAGAATGTTCGTAAATAAAAATAAAGCATTATTATTTTAAAGACCACAGGGGAAGCCTTTATAATATGGCGACATCTGAGTAAGGCCTGAATAAAGTGAGAGGGTGAGCCAGGGGACTATCGAGAGTTTCCAGAGAAAACAGAAAATGCAAAGAGCCTAGGGGAGGATCATGCTTGGTATGTTGGAGACACAGCGAGAAGGCTTCAGTGGTTGGATGAACAGAGAGGAGAGAGGACTTATGAGATGAGGTCAGGGAGGTACCAGAGCCCCAAAGGGCTTTGCAAATGTGATAAGGAGTTTGGATTTCACTCCAGTGAATGGAAGCCATTGGAGGGTTGGAAGCTGAGGATACGATTTATGGGGTTTTCTTTTTAAAAGCTTACCAGAGGAGAAAGGGTGGAGGCAGGAAATGCAGTGAAGTGGTCAACTGAGCAGATTAGACAAGAGATTAGGGCAACATGGCATAGTGCCAACAGGAGCTGCAGGGCAGCAGCTCCCCGTAGATTGGGCATGGGTCCTCCGTGTCACCAGAGTCCCCCAGGCCCACTCTGCTCATGCAGGAGTGAATGCTGGTCACTTGGAAGATTTCAGAGGCAGTGAGGGGGTAGGTTGCTCTGGCTGGGAATGGAGTCCAAGGTCCCTTTGCTCAAGACCTGTGGTTGCCATAAAAAACTATAACAAAACAGGGTGGCTAGAAATAACAAAAATTTATTCTCTCATCATTCTGGAGGCCAGAAACCGTAAGTTAAGGTGTCAGCAGGGCCACATTCCCTCTGGAGGCTTCAGAGGGGAACGTTTCCTTGCCTCTTGTGGCTTCTGGAGGCAATCAGCATTCCTTGGCTTCCCTGGCTTGTGGCCACATCACTCCCATCCTCCTCTGTCTTCACATCACCCTCTCCTCTGTGTGCCTATCTTCACCCCTTCTGTTTCTCTAATATCCCCTGTATATCTCTTTTTTCTTTTCTTTTTTTTTTTTTTCAAGATGGAGTTTTGCTCTTGTTGCCCAGGCTGGAGTGCAATGGCATGGTCTCGGCTTACTTAACTTAATATAGTTACGTCTGCAAAGACCCCTTTGCCAAATAAAATAACATTCACAAGTTCCAGGAATTATAACATGGATATACCTTCTTGCGGGCTACCATTTAAATGACTACAGTGCATAACCCTGGGCAAGTCAGTTACTTCCTCCTGTGTCTCATTTTCCTCTTCTCTAAGGTAGGACAAGGATAGAGTAGTTTGCCTCTCAACCCCTTTATTCTTTTGTTTTTTGTTTTGTTTTGTTTTGGTTTGGTTTGGTTTTGGTTTTTTTTGAGACAGAGTCTTGCTCTGTCACCCAGGCTGGAGTGGAGTGATGCGACCTCGGCTCACTGCAACTTCCGCCTCCCAGGTTCAACCGATTCTCCTGCCTCGGCCTCCCAAGTAGCTGGGATTACAGGCGTGCACCACCATGCACAGCTAATTTTTGTATTTTTAGTAGAGATGGGATTTCACCATGTTGGCCAGGCTGGTCTGAAATTTCTGACCTCAGGCCATCCACCCGCCTCAGCCTCCCAAAGTGCTGGGATTACAGGCATGAGCCACCGCGCCCGACCTCAATCCCTTTGTTCTAAGGCTGCACTCTTCAACACAGTTGTCACAGTACCCACATGTGGCTGCTGAGCATTTGAAATGTGGCTAGTCTGAATTGAGATATGATTTCAAGCATAAAAATATACACTAAATTTCAAGCATGCAGTATGCAAAATAATGTAAAATACCTCATAAATAATTTTTATTAGCCTAGCATGGTGGTGCACACCTATAGTCCTATCTACTTGGGAGGCTGAGGCAGGAGGATTGCTTGAGCCTAGGAGATTGAGGCTGCAGTGAGCCATGATCATACCACTGTACTGCAGCCTGGGCAACAGAGCAAAACCCTGTCTCCAAATAATTATAATTATAATAATGATTATTATTATCTTTATTGCATATTGAAATAATATTTCTGATATATTTGGATAATCAAATTTCTGTCTCAAATTAATTTCACCTTTTCTGTTTGTTTATATTTTTTGTAATGTGCCTGCTAGAAAATGTAAAATTATTTATGTGGCCTGTATTATATGTATTTGGGCAGCTCTTTCTAAAGAATAATTTTAAAATTATATCAAGTAAATTAATAAAAAGCATCTGGCTACTATAAAACAAAAGTTCATCTCTATTCCATGTGGCATCAGCGGTGGTGCTTGACTGGAAGCTGAAGTGTCCACTTTGAAGATTCTCATTCATGTGGCTAATAAGTTGGTGTGGGCTGTCAGTTGAAAATTCACCCAGGGCTTTGGCCAAGGGTGTCAGTTGCTCTTCATATGAGCCTCTCCACTGGCTGCTTGGAATTCTTCATAGCATGGTAGCTGAATCCCAAGAGTGAGAGTTCCAAAAGACAGGAAGTAGAGAATGAGAATTTCTTAAGGTCTGACCCTCAAAGTGGCACAGTATCATTTCTGATACATGCCATTGATCAGGCAGACAGAGAGCCCATATTCAAGGAGAGACCCCATTTCTCAGTGGAAAGAATGTCAAAGAATTTGAGGGCCACATGTGAGGAACTCAAATATTTGTTGAATTAATAAAATGTCATAATTCCTATCTGACATCTGATGAAATAGAGGCTTGAAAAAGTTAAGCAGCTCTCAAGATCACTCAAGAGCTTATTTGAAGAAACAATGGCCAGAAACTCCCCAAGTTTGATAAAAGACATGAATATAAACATCCAAGAAGCTCAACAAACTTCAAGTAGGAATAACTCAAAAAGACCCACACCAAGACATTATTATCAGACTGTCTGAAGCCAAAGACAAAAAGAGAATCTTGAAAGCAGTGAGAGAGAAGTGACTCATCACACACAAGGGATCCTCAATAAGATTATCCGCAGATTTCTTATCAGAACTTCAGCAGTTAAAAGGTAATGGGCTGATGTATTCAAAAATGCTAAAAGAAAAAAAAATCAACCCAAAATCCTATAACTGTCAAAACTGTCCTTCAAAAGTGAGAGAAATTAAGACATCCCCACATAAGCAAAAGCTGAATTTGTCACCACTAGAGCTGCCATGCAAGAAATACTAAAGGAAGTCCAGCAGGTTGAAATGAAAGTGCACTGGACAGTGCCTTGAAGCAATGTGAAGAAATAAATATTTCAGTAAAAGTAAATACATGGGCAATTATAAAAGCTAATATTATCATAAAATCCACTTACTGTTTTCTCCATGATTTAAGAGACTAACGCATTATTTAAAATTACTAGTTTATATTTTTGGGTGCACAATGTATAAAGATGTAATTTTATGACATTAATAACTGAAAGGGATGGAGACAGAGATATTAGAAGCAGAGATTTTGTATGTTATTAAAGTTAAGTTGGTATAAATTCAAATTAGAATATTTTTACTTTAGGATATTAAATGTAATCCCCATGGTAACAACATAGAAAATAATTATAGAATATACACAAAAGGGAATGAGAAGGGAATTAAAACATTTCACTGCAAAAAAAAAAAAATCAGCTAACCACAAAATAAGATACCAATGCAGGAAATGAAGAACAAGAAAAGCTGTAAGATGTATAAAAAACAAATATCAAGATGAGAAAAGTAAGTCCCTCATTCTCAGTAATTACTTTAAATGTAAATGGATTAAACTCTCAAATCAAAAGACAGAGATTGGCAGAATAGATTTTCAAAAATGCGACCTAACTATATGCTGTCTACAACAAGAGAACTTACCTTAGGCCAGGTGTGGTGGCTCACACCTGTAATCTCAGCACTTTGGGAGGCCAAGGCAGGCAGATCACCTGAGGTCAGGAGTTCAAGACCAGGCTGGATAACGTGGTGAAAACCTCATTCTACTAAAAACACAAAAAGAATTAGCCAGGGGTGGTGGTGGGCACCTATAATCCCAGCTACTACAGAGGCTGAGGCAGGAGAATCACTTGAGCCTGGTAGGTGGACTTTGCAGTGAGCCGAGATCAAGCCACTGCACTTCAGCCTGGGTGACAAAGCAAGACTCCATCTCAAAAATAAATAAAGAAATAAATAATAAACAGAACCTACTTTTGATCCAAAGACACAAATATGTTGAAATTAAAAGATGTGAAAGCAGGGTCTGAAAGAAATATTTGTACCCATATTGACAGCAACATTAGTCACAGTAGCTAAAACATGAACAGATAAGCAAAATGTAGCATATACATACAATGAAATATTATTCAGCCTCAAAAAGAAGAAAATTCTGACACATGCTACAATATGTATGAACCTTGAGAACATTATGCTAAGTGAAAGAAGCAAGTCATAAAAAGACAAATACTGTATGATTGCACTTATACAATATTGTTTTAATATGCCCCCCTCCCAGATTTCATGTGTTGGAAAGTTAATCCCCAGTGTGGTAGTATTAATAGGTGGGGCCCTTAAGTGATGACTGGATCATGATGTGGTCTGCCCTCATGAATGAATTAATGGGTTAATAAATTAATGTCTTATAATAGGAGGGGAACTGGTGGCTTTATAAGAAGACAAAGAGAGATTTGAGTAAGTACATTGGTATAGTCAGCCCCCTCACCATATAATACCCTGAGCTACCTCTGCAACCTTCAGAGAGTCCTCACCAACCAGAAGACTTTCACCAGATGTGGCCCCTCAACCTTAGACTTCTCAGCCTTCATAACTGTAAGAAATAAATTCCTTTTCTTTATATTACCCAGGTTCAGGTATTCTGTTATAAGCAACAGAAAATGGACTAATACATATGAGGTACCTAGAGTAGTCAAAATCATGGGGACAGAAAGTAGAATGGTGGTTGCTGGAGGCTGGGAGCAGGAAGAAATGGAGGATTATTGTTTAATGGGTATAGTTTCAGCTTTGCAAGATGAAAAGAGTTCTAGAGGTGGATGGTGGTGATGGTAGCACAACAATGTGAATGCACTTAACATCACTGAACTATACTTAAAAATAGCTAAGATGGGCCAGGCGCAGTGGCTCACGCCTGTAATCCCAGCACTTTGGGAGGCCAAGACAAACAGATCACTTGAGGTCAGGAGTTCGTGACCAGCCTGGCCAACATGGTGAAATCCCATCTCTACGAAAAATACAAAAATTAGACGAGTATGCTGGCATGTGCCTGTAATCCTAGCTACTCAGGAGGCTAAGGCAGAAGAATCATTTGAACCTGGGAGGCGGAGGTTACAGTGAGCCAAGATTGAGCCACTGCAGTCCGGTGGCTCTAGATGGAGCCACTCACCCAGGCTGGAGTGCAATAGTGCAATCTCAGCTCACTGCAGCCTCCACCTCCAGGGTTCAATCAATCTCTTGTCTCAGCCTCCTGAGCAGCTGGAATTACAGGTGCTCACCACCATGCCCAGCTAATTTTTTGTATTTTTAGTAGAGACAGGGTTTCACTATGTTGGCCAGGCTGGTCTCAAACTCCTGACCTCAGGTAATCCACCCACCTTGGCCTCCCAAAATGCTGGGATTACAAGAGTGAGCCACTGTGCCCGGCAGCTGGCTACCTTCTTTAAAATACTTTTTTGTTGTAGTATAACATCTATGCAATAAGCTGTACATGCAACAGACTATGATTTTTACGTGTGTATATACCCACATGACTTCCACCAGGTCAACATACAGAAAAGTTCTAGTTCCCCAGAAACTCTTCTGTACCTTTTCCCAGGAAATACTACCTCAAAAGGGAGCCACTGTCTGACTTTCATCATCATAGATTAGGTTTTCTTGCTGTTGTCGTTAGAATCTTTTAAATTGTGGTATAAATACATAACATAACATTTACCATCTTAGCCTTTTTAAGTTTGCAGTTCAGTGATGTTATGTACATTTATATTGTTGTGCAACCAATCTGCAGAACTCTCTTCATCTTGCAAAACTGAAACTCTATACCCATTAAACAACTATCCATTTCCTCTGCCCCAAGCCCCTGGCAATCACCATTTTACTTTCTGTCTCTATGAATTTGACTACTCCAGGTACCTCGTAAAAGTAGACTCATACAGTGTTTGTCTTTCTGTAATTTCACTTAGCATAACATCCTCAAGGTTCATTCATGTCCCATCATGTGTCAGCATTTCCTTCCTTTTTAAGGTTGAGGTGGTAGATTAGTTTTGCCTATTCTTGAGTTTCATATAAATAAAATAATACAGTTTCTGGATTTTTTCACTCGACATAATGTCAGTAAGATTCATCCATGCTTTTGTGTGTATCTGTGTTCGTTCTTTTGTATTGCTGTGCGTGAATATATTGCAATGTACTTATCCATTAAATGTTGATAGTTATTTGGGTTATTTCCAGTTTGGGACTACTTTGGAAAACCCTACCATAAACATCCTTGTACATGTCTTTTTGTGGACATACATGCCTATTTCTCTTAGGAATATACCCAGAAGTAGAATTACTAAAATTTAAGTCCTTTAGACTGACTCTGAACAGTTGGACATGTGATGCCACGTGGTCCTTTATCTACCCCACTCCCTTAGCTAAGTTCCCCTTCTGAAAGGAGGTTTTGTCTTCCTCTTCCCTTGAAGAGCCTCCAGTAGCTAGGTGGGTTCTCAGAGCACAGCAACAAACAGGAACTTGAACAGGAAGTAATCGTGGGTAAAATGCTGCGTAATAATGAACACATCACAATTGAACCCAGTATTCAGGTCAGGGAAAGTCCTTGTTTGGTTTACTAAATTCTAGAAAGGGAAACTGAAAAAAAATGAAGGTATGAGGGCACAAAGAAAGAGGTCAGACATCCAGACTGAAGCATCGTTCCCATCACAGTCGTCTGGTCCTCCCAGCAGTAACAGTACAGTAATGGGGCTCAGATTCAAGGACAGACTTACAATTCTAAAATTCCAGCTCCATAACCCTCTTCATTCAAGGATGCAGGGGAGGAAAGTCAGAGGCCTGCTCATTAAGTATTAGAGAGGTGTTAAAAACCTATTAGCACCGATCTGACACTTTCTCCTTGATGGTTTTAGAATAATTGAAAGCAAGTTAAATAAGGAAGGACTCTCATTGTGAGATTCAGTGGGACTTGATGTTAAAGTATACTAAAAGCCATTGCAGGGACCCTATTTGGGAAGGAGGATGCTAAGGGGTGACTGAGTCCAAATAGGGAATGCTTTCTCTTTCTCTTTCCTCCCATGATGCTGTCTGGAAAGGAGGAACTGCAAATGCCTTCTGCAAATGCCTGAATTGGGCAGGCTAGACAGCTCTGCCTACCCTTCCCCACATGTTGTTCCTCATCAGGGCCAGGACAATAGTTAGGAGAGAAAGATGCTTGCCCTGAGTGCAAAATTAAAGGGGTGCCAAGAAATCAGTAAGTAAGGCCGGGCGTGGTGGCTCATGCCTATAATCCCAGCACTTTGGGAGGCCAACATGGGTGGATAACTTGAGGTCAGGAGTTTGAGACCAGCCTGGCCAACATGGCGAAACCCTGTCTCTACTAAAAATACAAAAATTAGCCGGGTGTGGTGGCATGTGCCTGTCATCCCAGCTACTTGGGAGGCTGAGGCAAGAGAATCACTTGAACCCACGATGTGGAGTTGCAGTGAGCTGAGATCATGCCACTGCACTCCAGCCTGGGCAACGGACTCCATCTCAAAAAGGAAAAAAAAAATCAGTAAGCAAGATAAACAACATTTAATGCAATATTTAAAAACATCAAAACTAATGCAAAAAATCCCTGATGAGGGAAATATCAACTTTTAAAATAAATATAGGTTATGATGGGCAGAATTAGGGTAAGGCCAAGTCATGTAAGTGCAGAGTAGCTCCACTAAGACGTCAAGATTAAATGAGCTAATTCATGTAACATGCTTAGAACAAGCCCTCAATGTGTTTTAATTATTAGCATTATTGTTACTACTACTACTACTACTGCTACTACTACTACAGCTACTACTATTACTATGACTATTACTACTATTTTTGCTGTAGGAAGGAGATAGTTGTTTTATCACCAGATGGAGTGGGGGTCTGCCGTTTCTGTCCTTGCCTGTAAGAAGTCTTTCCTGATTCCTAGGGTTTAAATTAGGTGTTCCTTCCCTGTGGTCCTCTGGCATCCTGAACTGGCCTGCACTTACACGGCATTGTGTTGTCTGTTTACTTGGCCATTGTCTTCATCAACTCAGGCCACCAGAACAAAATATCATAGATTAAGTATCTTGAACAACAGACATTTATTTCTCACAGTTCTGGAGGCTGGGAAGTCCAAGTTCAAGGTGCCACCAGATCCGGAGTCTGATGAGGGCTCCCTTCCCCTCTTGCAGACAGCAATCTTCTCAGTTTATCTTCACAAGATGGAAAAAGAGAGTTCTGGCCTCTTCCCCTTCTTAGAATGACATTAATCCCATCAGGAGGACCATGACCTCCTCTAAACCTAATTATCTCTCAAGGACCTCACCTCCAAATACCATCACACAGGCCTTAGGGCTTCAACACATGAATTTGGGGGAAACACAAACACTCAGTCCATCACATTCGTCTCCCTGGGTAGCTTAGGACCTCTGTGAAGGCAGAGATAGTCCTATTTTGCTTACCAGTTTATCCTTCCCTGGGCCAACACAGTGCCTCACATATAATAGCTACTGGAACTATATTTATTCTCTTGGATCAGTGTGAATCAGTGTCCACACATCTCTCCTCTAACCTTCTTCACAAGGATGCACTAAATTGGTTGGCGAGACATGTGGAGTGGCAACCGTTTACATACTTAACTCTCCTATTTAGTCTAAAGTCATATAACAATAAAGTTATCATTATTTCTTTCAGTGCTAACATTTATTGAGGACTTCATATGTGCTAAGCATTCTACTAACCTTTTTCGATGTATCAACTCATTTAATCCTCATGGTAATCATATAGGTATGTGATATCACTATCCCCTTTTAAAGATGAAGAAACTGAAGCACAGAGGAGTCAAGTGTGTGCCCAAGGTCACTCAGTTACTAGCATAGGACAGCTGTGCTCCATCCACCCCGCTCTGACTCCCGAATCTATGCTCCTGAGTATCGAATGAGAAGGGGCTCCCAGGCTAACAGAACGCTGCCGCCCACATCTGTGAAAAGATGCCAGCTCTATTACCCCTCCACCCCCAGGCAATCTTTACTTACTCCCTCTTACAACAAGAGATTGCCAACGGCAAGAACAGATGAGAAGGAGAAAATAGGTTATGTCATTTCTCTAAGAGGCCACCTGATCCCTTCAGGTTAAAAAGAAATCTTTAATACAACATCTCTCTCTGTCCTGGAATTTTTTTCTATGCTTGGCTGGTCAGCTTAATCTTCAACTGGCCAAGCAGAATGCCCATCCATAATACTGCTTCCGGATGTAGTGCGACCTGGAGAGGAGAGGTTTCAACAAGCAACCACAGCGCCAAATGTAGAAAGCACAAACTACTCAGTTAAAAGGATACTTACCACACACTTTCTCCGCTTTTGGATTTTCATTGGTACATTCCAGGTTTGGGTGTTTTTTTAAACAAATGTCAAGGTATAAACACAGTACGTTTTCTTCCACTGTGCTGGCCCTGAATTCTTTTTCTCTTTTCTTCTCTTCTCTTCTCTTCTTTCCTCTCTTCTCTTCTCTTCTCTTCTCTTCTCTTTTAGATAGGGTCTCACTCTGTCACCCAGGCTGGAGTGCAGTGGCGCAATCTCAGCTCACTGCAACCTCCGCCTCCCAGGTTCAAGCGATTCTCCTGCCTCAGCCTCCTGAGTAGCTGGGACTACAGGCACATGCCACCAAGCTCAGCTAATTTTTCATATTTTTAGTAGAGGCGGGGTTTCACCATGTTAGCCAGGATGGTCTCAATCTCCTGACCTCATGATCCGCCCACCTCAGCCTCCCAAAGTGCTGGGATTACAGGCATGAGCCACCGCACCTGGCCCATTTTTTTTCTATTTTTTGTAGAAACAGTTCTCATTTTGTTGCCCAAGCTGGTCACAAACTCTTGGGCTCAAGCCATCCTCCCACCTTGGGCTCCCAAAGTGCCAGGACTGCAGATGTGAGCCACCATGCCTGGCCTGCCCTCAATTCTTTAGACAACTGGATAGAATAGAATTACTTAATATTTGAATTCACTTTAAAATATGACATTTTACTTGCATTCATTTTTAGAACAGTTAATGTGTTCATTTTTTAAAAGCTAAAATAATATAAAAAGGTTTTCATAGAGAGGAGCATCTCCCATCCTAGCCTTTCTCTTCACCCCCTAGAGGTAATCATGTTTATTAGTTTATCATTTCTTATTCTTCTTTCCATACTTCCTTTATTAAATTTACTTATTTAAATATTTTTAAAAATCAATGCTGTATATATTCTATATATTCTTCTTTTCCTCTTTTCTTACAGAAAAAAAGTATCTCACTATGTATAATATTCTGCACTTTATTTTTTCACCCAACAGTATTTCTGGGTTGGGTGCAGTGGCTCACACCTATAATCCCAACACTTTGGGAGGCTGAGCTTAAGCTCAGGAGTTCAAGACCAGCCTTAGCAACGTAGTGAGACCCCAACACTATAAAAAAAAAAAAGTTAAAATTAGCTGAGTGTGGTGGCATACGCCTACAGTCCTGGCTACTCAGGAGGCTGAGGTGGGAGAATCACTTGAGCCCAGGAGTTTGAGGCTGCAGTGAGTTATGATTGCACCACTTTACTCCAACCTGGGCAACAGAGTGAGACCCTGTCTCTACAAATCAAATAAAATAAACAAAAGAAAAACAAAAAACTCACAACTTTTCTGGAGTTCTTTCTATATCAGAACATAGAGAACTTCATTAATCATTATAGCTGTATCATATTCTGTATAACTGTTAGTTTAACCAGTCCCTCATCAGTAAAAACTTGGGTCATCTCCAAACTTTTGCTATTGCAAATGATGCTACAACAAATGACCTTGGACATACATCATCTCCTCCCCACAGCAGTGCAACTGTCGAATAAATTCCCAGAACTAGGGATTACTAGGTCAAAGGGTAAGTGCATTTTCAAGGCTGATAGATGTCCCCAGCTTGCCCTCCACAGAGGCTGTGGCCTTTTGTACTCATCCTACTCATGATGACAATGCCAGTTTCCCCCACAGCTGTACGCACAACATTGTCATGCTTTTCTATTTTGGCCAAGCTGATAAGTGATAAATGGTCTCTTGGTGGAATTTTAATTTTCATTTATCTTATTATGAATGAGGTTGAGCATCTCTTCATAAAAATGGCACATTAAAAACACTTTTATCGTGAGTGACAGAAGCTCATTAGGGCTAACTCAAGCAAATGAAGGGGAAATTACTATAAGAATTAAGAGGTGTCTCATGGAGCCAAGAGCAGCAATCCAGCCAGAACTAGAAAACAAAAAATGTTAATTGGATTGATCTCTTTCTCCTCTCCTCTCATCTACTCTTCTCTTTCCAAATTGAGAAATACCTCCTTTCTGAGTGTAGGAGTATGTGCCTCCCCACATCCCCCCAGTGTACCTGACACAATCTCCATCCCCCGCAGATGCTCTCACATAGTCTCAATTCCAAATTCCCAGAGAGAGAGACTCTAATTGATTAATCTTTCTTCCACAGTGCATCACTAGTCCAATTTGCCATAGTGGGAGGTGGGAGAACGATGAGAATCAGAAAATACAATTGCGTCTCCCCGATAATGCAATGCCAATAGGAAACCAAGGGCCCCTTCACTGACCATCCCTTCTCCCAGTGTGATTCTCCCAAAAAGACAGAGGACTCCTAGGTTTTTGCAAAGCCCCATGTGAAGGATAGTCTACTCTTCTCTGTATGGCCCCAGTGCTTTTCCAAGCTAATCATGGTAATTCTGTGCCCTTTGCTAGTAATGGGTTTAGAAATAGACCTGTGATTCGGTTCTAGCTAATGATACATAAGGAAACATTCCTCACAGCTAAAAATAGATACAATGTCAAGATGGCCACTCTCCTGTTACTGCATGTTGTTGTGTCTGTGTGTGATTCTATCAATTAGCTTTCGCTACATTAAAAACCACCCTACAGTGGGGTGAAGTGTCTCACGCCTGTAATCCCAGCACTTTGGGAGGCCAAGGCAGGTGGATCACCTGAGGTCAGGAGTTTGAGACCAGCCTGGCCAACATGGCGAAATCTTGTCTCTACTAAAAATACAATAATTAGCCAGGCATGGTGGCACGCACCTCACCTGTAACCCCAGCTACCCAGGAGGCGGAGGCAAGAGAATCGCCTGAACCCAGGAGAATTGCAGAAGTTGCAGTGAGCCAAGATCGTGCCACTGCACTCCAGCCTGGGTGATAGAGTGAGACTCCATCTCAAAACAACAACAACAACAACAAAAAAAAACCCTAAGCCAGTTGCAGTAGCTCACACCTGTAATCTCAGCACTTTGGGAGGACAAGTGGGAGGATCACTTAAGGCCAGGAGTTCAAAACCAGCCTGAGCCACGTAGTGAGACTCTGTCTCTACAAAAATAAAAATAAAAATAAAAATTAGCCAGGCACAGTGGCGGATGCCTGTAGTCCAGCTAATTGGGAGGCTAGGGCAGGAGGGTCGCTTGAGCACAGGAGTTCGAGGCTGCGGTAAGCTATGATTGTGCCACTGCACTCCAGCCTGGGTGAGAGAGCAACACTCTGTCTCAAAAAGAAAAAAACACACACATAAATTTAGCGACAATACAGAAGCACCTATTATTTCTCATGATTTTGTAGGCTGGCCAGCTAGTTCTGATCTGAGCTAGCTCAGCTAAGACTGCATGGTCTAGGATGGCTTCATTCACATGTTTAACAGTTCACAAGCTGTTTGATCTACAAGGGATAGCTGAGGATGGCTCATCTTGACTACATCAGGAACCTAGTCCAGGCTTCCTAACATGGTATCTCAGGCTCTCAAAGTACAGTAAGAGGGTTGGGCAGGGGTGAGGGGAAGCACTTTTATTTTATTTTTATTTTTATTTTATTATTTTTTTTTTGAGATGGAATTTCTCTCTTGTTGCCCAGGCTGGAGTGCAATTCTTGGCTCACCGCAACCTCTGCCTCCTGGGTTCAAGCGATTCTCCTGCCTCAGCCTCCCGAGTAGCTGGGAATACAGGTGCCCACCACCACACCTGGCTAATTTTTTGTGTTTTTAGTAGAATGAGGTTTCACCACGTTGGCCAGCCTGATCTGCCTGCCTCGGCCTCTCAAAGATTATAGGCGTGAGCCCGTGCGCTGGGCCTTTTTTTTTTTTTTTTTTTAGACAAAGTCTTATTCTGTCCTTCAGGCTGGAGTGCAGTGGTACAATCTTGGCTCACTGCAACCTCCACTCCCAGGTTCAAGTGATTCTCCTGCCTCAGCCTTCCGAGTAGCTGGGATTACAGGCATGCACCATCATGCCCAGCTAATTTTTGTATTTTTAGTAGAGAAGGGGTTTCACCATGTTGGCCAAGCTGGTCTCAATCTACTGACCTCAGGCGATCTGCCCGCCTCAGCCTCCCAAAGTGCTGGGGTTACAGATGTGATCCACTGCGCCCTGCCCAAGCACTTTTCAATTATCTTCACGTATCACATTTGCTGTTGTCCCATTGACCAAAGCAAGCCACGTGGCTAAGCCTGGTTGAGTGGAGAAATAGACCATATTTCTTTATGGGAGGAGACAAAACGTAGTGCAGCAATTTTAGCCGTCTATCATGGTGACCCCTAGAACTCTGCTATCTTGGGACCTTGAGGGGTACTAGTCTGAGGATGGCAGAAGATGGGAAGGATTCTCTATGATGACATTGAACCACTAATTTACTAACTCTGAAGTGGTGCTACCTTGGAAGTTTTTGTTACGTGAGCTGATTAATTTTCCTTTCTGTTTAAGACAGTTGAACTGGTATTAATCAATGTACATTATTTGTGTATATCAGTTGAGATGTTACAAGGGGAGGTCAGTTCCAAGACTATAAAAGGTGGTTCACCCACTGCCAGACATCCCAAATTGGCTGAAAATTTGTTGTTGTTGTTGTTGATGTTGTTGTTGTTGCAGACAGTCTTGCTGTCACCCAGGTTGGAGTGCAGTGGCATGATCTTGGCTCACTGCAACCTCCACTTCCTGGGCTTAAGCCATCCTCCCACCTCAGCCTCTTGAGGAGCTGGGACTTCGGGTGCACACCACCATGCCCAGCTAATTCTTGTGTTTTTTGTAGAGAAGGGGTTTCATTGTGTTGCTCAAGTTGGTCTCGAACTCCTGAGCTCAAGTAATCCATCTGCCTCAGCCTCCCAAAATGCTGGGATTATAGGCATGAGCTACCGCGCTCAGCCTGGCTGGATATTTTTTAAGTTTCTGTGAAGGAGTCCAGGCTAACTGCCTGCCTAATGTGAGCCAAATTTGAGGGATGGTTACCCAAAAATCATATGCAAATTTATACATCCTTAAATTACATAGAGTCCAGAAGATGAGAAGCAAAGTCCAGTTTTGAGGTCCAAAATTCCAAATACACACATACATAGAAAGATGGCATAAAACATGTGAAACAGATGGAGGGGTAGATGATATGATTTAAGTGATGATGCCCATCATGGCCTCTGCTGTGTAGTAGAAAATACCCCGTGTTACAATCCCAAGAAACAGAAGAAAGAGAGAGAGAGAAAGAGAGAGATACAGAGAGAAATATTAGAAGGTTTTATTTAATGCCAAATATGGCAAAGAGGGTAAGTATAAAAAGGGCTCAAAAGAGACCATAAAATTGTTGTCACCAGTCAACATAGCAAGGACAGTTTCAGTGCCGGGACATGAAAAGCAGACTATGAGGAATTGAAGAGTAAACTACAGAAGAGAAAGGATGAATAATAAATATAGGATGTCACATTATCTTGGACTTTTTCGATTATGTGCCTCATAATCCCACCTTAAACCACTTGGTTTGAGGGTATAGATTTAACAGCTCTTATAACTGAAACTCAAAGAGTATCTAGCAACAGACGTACTTGGATTCAGAGGTTCAAACTAGAGTCACTCCATATTATCTGTGGGGAATTTGTTCCGGGACCCTCTCAGATACCAGAATCTGACAATGCTCAAAATTGTTATATAAAATGATGTAATGTTTGCATATAACCAATGAATATAATTTTATATACTCTGAAGCCTCTCTAGATTACTTATATATCTAATATAATGTAAAAGATATGTAAATAATTGTTATACTGTATTGGTTTTTTGTTTGTTTTTTGAGACAGGGTCTTACTCCACCACCCAGGCTGGAGTGCAGAGGTGCAATCATAGCTCACTGCTTGAACTCCTAGGCTGATCCTAAGTGATCCTCTCACATCAGTCTCCTGAGTAGCTGAGCCTACAAGCACACGCTACCATGCCTGGCTAAATTTTTTGGTTTTCTTTTGTAGAGATGAGGTCTCCCTATGTTGCCCAGGCTGGTCTCGAGCTCCTGGCCTCACAATCCTTCCACCTCAGCTTCCCAACATGCTGAGATTACAAGTGTGAGCCACCATTCTCAGCCCTGTTTTTTAATATTTTTGGACTGCAATTGGTTGAATCCAAGGATGCGGAATCCTCAGATATGGAGAACCCACTGTACATAATGGAAACACTGTCTTCCTCTCCATTTCTTGGTTCTACTTGCCTTCTTCTCAGAAAGTCTCCCTCCACATGGAGCCCAGGCATGGTGGCTCACACCTGTAATCCCAGCACTTTGGGAGGCCAAGGTGGGTGGATCACTTGAGGTCAGGAGTTCGAGACCAGACTGGCCAACCTGGTGAAATCCCGTCTCTAACAAAAATACAAAAATTAGCCAGGCATGGTGGCATGTACCTATAATCTCAGGAGCTACTTGGGAGACTGAGGCAGGAGAAACATTTGAACCTGGGAGACAGAGGTTGCAGTTAGCCAAGATCACATCACTGCACTCCAGCCTGGACAACAAAATGATACTCTGTCTCAAAAAAAAAAGTCTCTCTCCACATGGAGAAGTAGAACACAGCCTCCCCAGTGACTCTAGCAAAAGTCTCAGGGAGGACAACTCTGCAGGTCCAGCTTGGGAGACATGACCACACCTGACTCTATCACTCCAGCCTGAGAGATGGAGTGTTCTGATTGCCGGTGCCCTTCTTAGCCTTCAAGCCACAGGGATTGAACAGGATTTTTATGAAATAAGTGGAGCAATGTTTGTCTCAAAGAAGAAATGACAAGTAAAGTTTAAAAAATATATAATAGATTTCTTAGACTTGCCACCAAAAGCAAGGAAAAATTGATAAATTGGACCTCATGAAATTTCTTAAAATTTTTTCTTTGAAAGACCTTGTTAAGAGATGCAAAAACAAGCTACATACTAGGAGAAAGTATTCACAAGCCACGTAACTCACAGAAGACTAGTATCTACCATGCATAAAGAACCCTCACAACTCAGCAGTATAAAAACTAACAACCCAATTGGAAAGTGAGAAAAAAAAAACATCAGCAGACATTTCACGGGAGAGGATATATAAATGACAAATAAAAACATGAAAATATGTTCAGCCTGGTATGGTGGCTCATGCCTGTAATCCCAACACTTTGGGAGGCTAGGGCAAGAGGATTGCATGAGCCCAGAAGTTAAAGATGAGCCTGAGCAGCATAGCGAGACCTCGTCTCTACTAAAAATCAATAAAGAAATTAGCCAGGCATGATGGTACATCCCTGTGGGAGAATTGCTTGAGCCCAGGAGGTCGAGGCTGCAGTGAGCCATGATAACGCAACTGTGATCCAGCCTGGGCAACAGAGCAAGACCCTATCTCAAAAAAAATATATGTTCAACATGATTAACCATTAGAGTAATACAAATTAAAACCATAGTGAGAAAGCACCACACACCTATGAGAATGACTAAAATTTTTAAGAAGTGATAACACCAAATTCTGGTAAGAAAGTGGAAAAGCAGGATCATACATCCATTGCTGGTGGGAATGTAGAAAGGCACAGCCACTCTCGCAAAGAGCATGGCAATTTCTTACAAACTAAATGTGGTAGGAACTACATCAAAGTTAAAAACTTTTGTGCATCAAAGGACATAATCAATAGAGTGGAAAGGCAAGAATGGGAGAAAATATTTGCTAATCATCTATCTGACAAGGGGTAAATATTCAGAATACATAAAGAACACCTACAATTCAACAATAAAAAATCAAATAACCCAATTTTAAAATATTCAAGGCAAAGCTCTTGAATAGATATTTCTCCAAAGATGATATTCCAAAACCAATAAGCATATGAAAAGGTACTCAACATCACTAATCATCAAATAAATGTAAATCAAAACCATAGTGAGATATCACTTTACACCCATTAGGCTGGCTACTAGAAGTAGGAGCAGGAGAAGAAGAGGAAGATGGAAAGTAACAAATGTTGGTGAGGATGTGGAGAAATTGGAACCCTTCAGCACTGTTGGTGGAATTGTAAAATGATGCAACATTTTTGTTGTATCATTGTAAAATTATTCCAGCATAGCATGGAAAATAATGTGGAGGTTCCTCAAAAAGTTAAAAACAGAACTACCACATGATCCAGCAAAACCACTTCAATTATCCAAAATAATTGAAAGCTGGATCTCCAAGTGATATTTGTACACCATGTTCATAGTAGCATTATTCACAACAGCCAGCATGTAGAAGGAACCCAAATGCCCAACACTGGTGAAATGGATAAGCAAAATGTGGCATATACATACAATGGAATATTATCCAGACTTGGAAGGAAACTCTGACCCATGCTAAACATAGATGAATCTTGAGGATATTGTGCTAGATGAAATAATCCAGTCACAAAAAAGACAAATACTGTATGATTCCACTGGTATGAGAAACCTTGAGGAGTCAAATTCATAGAGACAGAAAACAGAATAGTGGTTGTTGTTTAATAGGTAAAGAGTTTGTTGTTGTTTAATAGGTAAAGAGTTTGTTGTTGTTTAACAGGTAAAGAGTTTCAGATTTGCAAGATGAAAACATTCTAGACATTTGTTTCACAACAATGTGAGTATATTTAACACTCCTGAACTCCACACTTAAAAGTCGTTAGGAGGGTAAATTTATGGTATATGTTTTTTGCCATAATCAATCAATCAATAAAACTAAATACATGCAATTGCCCAGCAACTGCACTCTTGGACATATACCTTAAATAAATGAATACTTATGTTCACACAAAAATCTATACAGAAATTTTCATAGCCACTTTATTTGTAATTGCAAAGAAAAAAAAAACTGGAAAGACATTTGGAAACAACCCAAATGTCTCTCTAAGGATGAATCATTCAACAAACTACAGTACGCCCATACCATAGAATAGAAATACACTCAGAAATAAAAAGTAACAAACTACTGATATGCACAGCAACTTGGATAGATCAGAAAAGAATTATTCTGAGTGGAAAACACCAATCCCAAAGGTTTCATGCTGTATATCTGCATTTATATAACTTTCTTAAAATGACAAAACTATAGAAATGGAAAATGTGTGAGGGGTTGCCAGGGACAAGGAGATAGAGGAAGGGAGGTGGCCGTGTGGCTATAAAAGAATAAATAGCACGAGGATCCCTGCAGTGATGGAATTGTTCTTGTCTTCACTGCTGGTGGTCACAGGAGTCTACACATGTGATAAAATCTCATGAAACTAAATACACACACACACACACACACACCAAATGAATGGCTGAAACGCTGGTGAGATCGGAGTAAGATCAATTGATTATATCAATGTCAATTCCCTCATTGGAATATCGCCCTACTGTGACACAGGTTGTTTCTGTTGGAGAAAACTGGGTGGAGGGTATATGGGATCTCTCTATATTATTTATTTTTTTAATTTTTAATTTCTAATTTGTGTGGGTACATAGCAGATGTATGTATTTATGGGGTGTATGGGGTATTTTGATACAGGTATACAATGTATAGTAATTACATCAGGGTAAATGGAGTATCCATCCCCTCAAGCATTTATCCTTTGTGTTACAAACAACCCAATTATACTATTTTAATTATTTTAAATTGTACAGTTAGATTACTATGGACTATAGGTGCCCTGTTGTGCTATCAAATACTAGATATTATTCATTCTATTTTTTTGTACCCATTAATCATTCCCACTTTCTCCCCACACCCCCACTACCCTTCCCAGCCTCTGGTACCCATCCTTCTACTCTTGATCTCCACGAGTTCAAATGTTTTAACTTTTAGTTCCCACAAACAAGTTAAATTAGAACATATGAAGTTTGTCTTTCTGTGCCTGGCTTATTTCATAAACATAATGACATCCAGTTCCATCCACGTTGTCACAAATGGAGGATCTCATTCTTTTTTATGGCTCCATAGTACTGCATTATGTATGTGTTCCGTATTGTTTTTTACAATGGCATGTGAATCTACGATTATCTCAAAGGAGATACATTTTAAAATGCATACTATATGCACTTTTTCTAGAGGCTTGGATGATTATGCAGGGAGTAATATGATCATGATTTGAGGATTAAGTAAAGGGGTTGGAATTACTGGATTTTTAATTTTTAGATGATGGAGACATGAAATAGATATCAGATGAGGGAGGAACCAGGCATAGCAGGAAAAGAAGAAACAGTACATGGATACAGAATTAATTGCTGAAGCAAGGTTCCTAGGGAGAAGATAGGAGACATGATGAAGAAAGAGGTGGAACACATCCTTGAAAATGAGACAGCATCCGGCCAGGTGCAGTGGCTCACACCTGTAATGCCAACATTTTGGGAGGCAGAGGAGGGTGAATCACTCGAGGTCAGGAGTTCGAGACCAGCCTGGCCAACATGGTGAAACCCCGTCTCTACTAAAAATACAAAAATTATCTGGGCGTGGTGGCGCATGCCTATAATCCCAACTACTCTGGAGGCTGAGACAAGAGAATCGCTTGAGCCCAGGGGGCGGAGATTGCAGTGAGCCAAGATTCCACCGCTGCGCTCTAGGCTGGGTGATAGAGTAAGACTCTGTCTCAAAAAAAAAAAAAAAGAAAAGAAAAGAAAAGAAGAGAAGAGAGAAAAGAAAGAAAAGGAAAAAAAGAAAAGAAAATTAGACAGTATCCTTGTCCTACAGAAAATGCCATGATTATGGTAAGGACCAGGAAAATACAGACAGGTTTCAAAATGGAGGAAAGGAAAGTTGAGGTTGTTTTAAACCGTTGGCTTATATTTGCTCTGGAAGTAAAGTCATCTCGGGAATCAAATGCTACAATGGAGTAGAGACCTTCGGGAATGTGGTAAAGGCTTGTATGAGAAGGAGAACATCTAGAATTCATAAAGGGATTGTTGATAGCATAAAGATCAAGCTAAGGATATAAACTAAGAATTTTTCATGAAGCTGAAGAGTCTGATACTGTGATTTTTCTCCAGTCATGCCAAAAAGCCTGGAAATAGGAACTGAGAAAATGAATGGTTAGAAAGGCAAACATGTGGAGGAACTGGAATTATTGGTCAGACGGATGTTCATTCACTAACCACAGACTCCCAGCTGGGGAAAAAGGTGAAGCCAAGAGGAATTGAGGAACCAGTGGCTTTTTTTTTTTTTTTTTTGAGGCAGAGTCTCACTCTTGCCCAGGCTGGAGTGCACTGGGGCAATCTCAGCTCACTGCAACCCTCACCTCCCAGGTTTAAGCAATTCTCCTACCTCAGACTCCCAAGTAGCTGGGATTACAGGTGCCTGCCACCACACAAGGCTAATTTTTATATTTTTAGTAGAGACAGGGTTTTACCATTTGGCCAGACTGGTCTCAAACTCCTGACCTCAAGTGATCTGCCTGCCTTGGCCTCCCAAAAATCCAGGATTATGGATGTGAACACTGCGCCCAGCTAATTTTTGTATTTTTAGTAGAGACAAGGTTTCACCATGTTGGCAAGGCTGGTCTCAAACTCCTGACCTCAAGTGATCTGCCCTTCTTGGCCTCCCAAAGTGCTGGGATTACAGGCATGAGCCACTATGCCTGGCTGGAACCAGTGGCTTTGATGAGGTTGAAAAGTAGGTTAACTGGGAATGAAGGTGCAGAAGAGGTGAAGAGATAGGAAGCTATGACCAGAAGATAGAAGTGTCCATTTCTGACATTTTTCAAGTAGAGTAGCTCTGGCTGATGTCCAAGTCCAGGGTGTGGCCATGCAGAAACAGAGGAGAAGGTCATTGGTTGAGAAGATCACAGAACAGCCATCCAGCATGCTGGGAAAGTCATCTGTAAGAATACTAAAATTTCTCAGGACGGTAATGGAAAGGGAGAGAAGAAATAAACTCCATGGGGAGCTAGGTTTCAACTAAGGTAAGGTTATAAAGCTGACTTCCTGTGAAAAAGATTCTACAGCCAGGCACGTTGGCTCATGCCTGTAATCCCAGCACTTTGGGAGGCCGATGCGGGGGGATCACCTGAGGTCAGGAGTTCTAGACCAGTCTGGCCAACTTGGCGAAACCTGTCTCTACTAAAAATACAAAAATTAGCCAGTGTGGTGGCAGGTGCCTGTAATCCCAGCTACTTGGGAGGCTGAGGCAGGAGAATTGCTTGAACCCCGGCGGCAGAGGTTGCAGTGAGCCAAGATCGTGCCATTGCACTCCAGCCTGGGCAATGGAGGGAGACTGTGTCAAAAAATTGAAAGAAAGTGAGAAAAAAGAAAGAGAAAAGAAAGAAAGAAGGAAGGAAGGAAGGAAGGAAGGAAGGAAGGAAGGAAGGAAGGAAAGAAAGGAAAGAAAGGAAAAGAAAAGAAAAGGAAAAGAAAAGAAAAGGAAAAGAAAGGAAAGGAAAGAAAAAAGAAAAGGAAAAGAAAGGAAAGGAAAGAAAAAAGAAAAGAAAAGAAAGAGATTCTTTCTACAACATTGTGGTTGTGAGTGCAGGCTTCATAGATAGATAGACAAGACAGACAGACAGACAAATACAGAGAGAAAGAGGGAGATATGTACAATATAGGTTCCTTTGTTCCTGATACCGAGACCCTTAGAACATTCCATGGTCTGGCATCAACTATTAACCTTTAGTTTTACCTGTACCTATTTTGCAATCTAATAAATTTATTTTTTTCCCATAGGGTTAGCCAAGGTCTGTTTCTGTTGTTTACAAAAAAGTATCCTAGGTGATGAACTAATACAAATGATTCTTGCTGCCAAGGTGTGTGGACGTGGCTATCACAGACATGCTCAGTTCCATGAGCCACATTTCAAAAAGGACTCTGGCAAAATGAAGCAACACTGGAGACTTGTATTTCCTTTGGAGAGAAGAGCCTAGGGACAAAAGATGAAAGTTACCAAAAGGTTTTTAATTCTCTGTAAGGAAGACCTTCATGCAAATTTGAGATGCTCAGTAATTTGATGGGATGAATGGAGGCAACGGGAAGGAGACAAGCTAAGAAACTTTGATTCCATTGCAGTTGGTTCTTGTTAGGTTGTAAACCATACCATGCATAGCAGCCCCAGGCATTTGGATCCTTTGGGAGTCAGAAGGCGGCCCCCAGGTTTCAGAGTTTCTCCTTAAGCTGAGATAAATCCAGCTCCCTCTAACTTCCACTGATTATTCCTCACCTGCAGAATAAATCTATTCCCTCTTCCACATGACAACCCTTCACACGTTGAAAAATAGCTCCCATATCCCTCCCTTTCTCCTAGCAGTTCTGCAAGTAAATCTCATTTCTTTGTATAACATGGTAACAAGTCCTGAAAAATCTTTGCTGACCTTTTGAGTTAATTTGCTTCAGTTTTTTCATTGTCTTTATTATAGTGTCCAGAACTGACACACAGCGTTCTAGACTATGATCAGATCCAAGAAGAATGGAGAACTTTTGCCTCCTTTGTTTTCAATGCTATACTCCTAATAATGTGTCCTAACTCTGCCATACACATGGCTGATCCTGTCCACCCAGTTCTTTCTGTCCTTTCTGCAAGTCTCTTACTAGGCCCCAATGGCCTCAGCCTCATCCTGATTTCTCTTCACCCTGTTTGGAGTCTTTCCTGAGCCTATCTTTTTTCCTGCCCTCTTGAACCAGTTCAGGCAGCAGCAGTAGCAGCAATAGCAGTGACTCAGGAACGTTGAAACAGTCAAGGGAGCTGGGCGCAGTGGCTCATGCCTGTAATACCAGCACTTTTGGAGGCCGAGACAAGAGGATCCCTTCAGTTTGAGTCCAGCCTGGGCAACATAGTGAAACCCTGTCTCAAAAAAAAAAAAAAAAAAAAACAGGAAAAAGAAAAAACTAAAAAAATTAGTCAGTTGTAGTGTGCACCTGCAGTCCCAACTACTCGGGTGGCTGAGGTGGGAGGATCACTTGAGCCCAGGAGGTCGAGGCCGCAGTGAGCCGTGATTGCACCACTACACTCCAGCCTGGGCCACACAGTGAGACTCTGTCTTGAAAATAAAAAATAAAAAACAGTCATGGAAAAACTAAAACGTTGGTAGAATTTCTTATACCTATTGTCTTAGCCTAGGTTCTTCCAAAGAGCAGAGCTTGAGATAAGGGCTTGCAGGCAGCCAGTTTAATCTGGAAAGTGATTCCAGGAAAGCAGAGGCTGGAGAAGCATGAAACCAAGGAGTGATCACGGATCCAAGAATACGTTATTGAGCTGGTTGCCACCATGGGCAGCTGGGGCTCAGTCCTGCTGAGGTCCTTAGAGGAATGATGGTGAATCCTCTCCAAACAGGAGGCTCCAGAGAAGAGCAATTTATCCATGGAGCCCTCCTTCATCTGTCAAGGGTTGCTGCATGGGCTGTTAGCTCCCTTGCCTTTCCAGGTGTGTGAATGAGTCAGTGTGGTTCATTCATGCAGATTCCTACAGTCCTACCATCTGGAGAAGGCAGAAAAGCCCGGAGACAGAGAATGAAAGATACACAATGCAACCAAAGGGAGATGCTCCCCGTTTATGGCTGTGCACAACCAGGTGCCACAGTGCTGGCTAGAGTAAAAAAGCAGACCTAAGAGGGGGTGAGAAGCATGTCTTGTGTGCTATACATCCTTTATGACTTACGGTTGGTGTTTCTTTTTTTTTTTTTTTTTTTTTTTTTTTGAGACAGGGTCAGGCTGGAGTACGATGGCGAGATCTCAGCCCACTGCAAACATCCGCCTCCCAGGTTCAAGCGATTCTCCTGCCTCAGCCTCCCGAGTAGCTGGGATTACAGGTGCCCACCACCATGCCCGGCAAATTTTTGTATTTTTAGTAGAGATGGAGTTTCACAATGTTGGTCAGGCTGGTCTTGAACTCCTGACCTCAGGTGATCCACCGGCCTTGGCCCCCCAAAGTGCTGGGATTACAGGCGTGAGCCACCACACCTGGCTGGTTTTTTTTTTCTTTTTAAGTTCCAGGGTGCAGGTGCAGGACATGCAGGTTTGTTACACACTATTGCCAGGTGTGCCATGGTGGTCTGCTGCACCTGTCAACTCATCCCCTAGGTATTAAGCCCAGCATGCATTAGCTCTTTTCCCTAATGCTCTCCACACTGTTGGCGTTTTTATCATATATGAAGATAACTTTTTGTGATTCTAAATATCTTCATCCAGTCCTGATAGCCACACAGAAGGGTCTAAAGAAGTATCCCTCCAACTCCAAATCCTGTTCCATGCTATCCTTCTCATGCTTATCTCTTTGGAGACTTTGTTCACTAAATATTTCCTACTTCCACAAATCTTCAGCTAGACTTCCATGACACCCCAAAGAAGCGTGGCTTTTTCTTTCTTTCTTTTCATTTTCTTTCTTTTTTTTTTTTAAAGGGTCTCACTCTGTTGCCCAGGATGGAGTGCAGTGGTGCAATCTCGGCTCACTGCAGCCTCAACCTCACAAGCTTAAGCAATCCTCCCACCTCAGCCCCATGAGTAGCTGGAACTACAGGTGCAGGCCACAATGTCCAGCTGATTTTTTTAATTTTTTGTACAGATGGAGGTTTCACTATGTTACCCAGGCTGGTCTTGAACTCCTGGCCTCAGGCGATCTTCCTAGGCCTCCCAAAATCCTGGGATTACAGGCATGAGCCACTGTGCCCAGCACGGTTTCATTTTGTATTGGGCTATTATGTAGCTGGTTCTAGTCCTGAGGCAGACAGGAAATGGGAAGTATTTACTTAGAATTTACCTCAGCCCACTTTCCGGATCATCAGGCCCCTGGAATTTGAGTGGCTTTCTTGTCTGCACCCCATCCATCTTGGATAAAGATCATTAAGAAAATAGAAGCAGGCCAGGCGCTGTGGCTCACACCTGTAATCTCAGCACTTTGGGAGGCCGAGGCAAGTGGATCGCCTGAGGTCAGGAGTTCGAGACCAGCCTGGGCAACAGGTGATTTTGTCTCTACTAAAAATACAAAAATTAGCCAGGCGTGGTGGTGGGTGCCTGTAGTCTCAGCTACTTGGGAGGCTGAGGCAGGAGAATCACTTGAACCTAGGAGGCAGAGGTTGCAGTGAGCCAAGATCACACCACTGCACTCCATCCTGGGTGATGGAGTGAGACTGTCTCAAGAAAAAAAAAAAAAGAAGGAGAAAATAGAAGGTATTATGGAGTGTCTAGCTTAGCATGTTATCTCCTTCACATTGCAGGTAACCTTTAAACAGATGTGAAGGCTGAAGAGTTAGCTAGGCTAAAAGTGAGGGAAAATATTGCAGGCAAAGTTAAGGGCAGAGGCAAAAACGTGGAGACAAGAGAAAGGAGGGCACATTTGGGGAACTCGTTGGTCAAACTTTCTGTTATTAGAGACAGAGCTAGGCTGTCAAGGACACTGACCACAAGGGATGTTCCCAGCTAAGCTGGAAAGAGCTGTAGGGTTAACCAAAGTGGTAGGAGGCAGACAGGGTGTCTAGACCCACACAGTCACTTTCTACTGAGGTCCTTGTCACTTCCCCTTACCAGCTTGTTCCGCCTGGTTGACCAGAATTTGGCCCAAGGCAACAGTTCCTCTAGATACTTCCTTCACCATCTGAAAGACAAAAATGTCAGCAATAAAAATGAAGAACAGGATCTCAGAGTGCAGTTACCCAAGACTTTCTGTGAGTATCCATGTCATTGAGCCCCTAAATAAGATAAAAGAGGTATTTCAAATAAGTGGGGGCGAAAATGGATTCATCAACAGAGGACATCAGTATTGCTGAATACTTAACTAGTTTTTAATTTTATTAGGATAAATTCATGGGAGTGGGATTATTAAATAGAATAATATGAACAATTGTATGGCTTATGTTTGCCTTACTGTATTCCCAAAGAGCTGTAACATTTTATAGCGTCCCCATTTGGGCAGGGGTATTACCTGTTGTTGCTAATTTAATAAGTAGAAGAGAGAAATCAAAGTTTCTCTAATTTGTGTTTGTGTAATTTATCTGTATGCTTTCTTCGTTTATATAAATAAATGTCTTCACTTTGGGAGGATGAGGCGGGCAGATCACCTGAGGTCAGGAGTTCAAGACCAGCCTGGCCAACATGGTAAAACCCCGTCTCTACTAAAAATACAAAAATTAGTTTGGATGTGGTGGCTCACATCTGTAGTCCCAGCTACTAGGGAGGCTGAGGCACTAGAATCACTTGAACCCGGGAGGCGGAGGGCCGAGTTCACAGCCCGGGCGACAGGAGTGAAACTTCATCTCAGAAAAAAAACAGTTTCAGCTTCTGGCCAGGCGTGGTGGTTCATGCCTGTAATCCCAGAACTTTGGGAGGCCAAGGCAGGCAGATCACTTGAGGCCAGGAGTTTGAGACCAGCCTGGCCAACATAGCTAAACCCTGTCTCTACTAAAACAAAAAATACAAAAATTAGCCAGGCGTGGTGACATAGGCCTGTAATCCCAGCTACTCGGGAGGATGAGGCAGGAGAATAGCTTGAGCCTGGAAGCCCAGATCGAACCACTGCACTCCAGCCTGGGTGACAGAGTGAGACCCTGTCTTTAAAAAAAAAAAAAAAAAAATCCAGCCTCACACATTGTTGCTGTGAGCATAAACTGGTACAACTTCTTTGGAAGGAAATTCTGAAATAGCTATCAAAAATTAGAAATGAGGAAGAAAAAAAATCCTTTGACCCAGGAACTCTAATTTTGAGAATTTATCCTAGACATAAGCTGGAATCTGAGTAAAGATATTTTCTCAAGGTTATTTCTTTTGCCATTATTAATAGTAGCAAAAGATGAGAAACAATGTTTCCCAATCAATGGGAGAGTGTTTGCTATATTACAGAACTTCCACAGAAGAATGCTACACAGCCATTTTTTTTTTTAATGAGGTAGACTTTTATGGGCTCTGACATTAAACAATTTACAAGTTGTAGCACTGGGGACATAAAAGTCTGTAGGTAACATACCCACTGTGTAAAAAGAATGGAGGATGATATCCAGAGTTAGAGATTGAGATAGAGACACACACATAGAGACACTACAAAGATCCTATCACAAGGAATTTACATAAGACAATATTAATTGTAATTGTTTCTTGGGTGAAAGTAAGAGAGAAATTAGGTGTTCATTGTATACATTTTGTTGCTCTGAATTTTACCATGTTATTTTTCTAGAAAATATTTAAATAAAAAATATTAGGAGAGCCGGGAGTGGTGGTTCATGCCTGTAATTCCAGTACTTTGGGAGGCAGAGACGGGAGGATCATTTAAGTCCAGGAGTTCAAAACCAGCCTAGGCAATGTAGTGAGACCTCATCTCTACCAAAAATTATAAAATGGTGGTGGCCAGACATGGTGGTGCAAGCCTGTCACCCCAGCTACTTAGGAGGCTGAAGTGGGAAAATCGCTTGAGCCCGGGAGGCTGAGGGTGCAGCAAGTCAAGATTGTGCCACTGCACTCCAGCCTGGGTTACAGAGTGAGACCCTGTTTCAAAAAAAAAAAAAAAAGGAAAGGAATTTTTAAAAAACACATTTTTTTTAACTTCCTTTCCTTTTTTATTCTCCCAGGTTCAAGTGATTCTCCTGCCTCAGCCTCCTGAGTAGCTGGGATTACAGGCATGAGCCACTGTGCCTGGCCAGAAAAAAATTTTTAAAAAGAAAAATATTGCCAGGTGCGGTGGCTCATGCCTGTAATCCCAGCACTTTGGGAGGCCGAGGCAGGCAGATCACTTAAGGTTAGGAGCTCCAGACCAGCTGGCCAACATGATGAAACTCCATCTCTACTAAAAATATAAAAATTAGCCAGACATGGTGGCACATGCCTGTAATCCCAGCTACTCAGAAGGCTGAGACAGGAGAATCGCTTGAACCTGGGAGGTGCAGGTTGCAGTGAGCCAAGATTGCACCACTGCACTCCAGCCTGGGCAACAGAGCAAGACCTCACTTTAAAAAAATTTATATATATATATATATAAAATCACATATATATGAGATGCCTAAGGCGGGAGAATAAAGTAAAACTCATGCACAATCCTAATTTATAGAAAATTATACAATGTAAGAAATAAAATCCCCCCAGGCTAATCACTGATAAATATTGCCTTCAAGTTCTTCCAGAATTGTTTCTGCATTTACCCAAATGTAATTGAATAACATTTTGACTGTAATTTACGGATTTTTATACACTTTTCCTCTCCCCACTGTCTTTCCCTCAGCCAAGCAAGCAGAAAGTCAACTTTGAAAGTCCTAGTGTCTGAGGGGGTTTGTGGCAGGTCTGAAATGCACAATAATCTCCAAGATGTCTTGGCTTTTGCACCAAAAATCTAAGCCCATAGGAGAATGAAGAGGGTTTGTGGAAGAGCTAGAAAGAATGGGGGGATGTTTGCAGAAGTAAATGGCACTGAACAAAAGGAAGATGGTCATTTTATATTTTGTAACCAGTACAAGAGGTATTCCTGTCATTGGTATGTATGATTCCCCAAGCACTGTTGCAAGGAACTAAGCAGGAGTGTTAGGATTCTGGGAGGTATTTACAAAATCAAATCTGTAAAGAAGGAGAGAGGGATAGAGAAGGAAGAGAGGGGTAGAGGAGAAGAAGGAAGAGGAAAGGAGAATTTAAAACCCATCTAGTATGCCAAAAATGAGCTAAACTGAGGAGCTGAGTAATACAACGATCAGATAAGAAAAAGAAAGTTCTGAACGAGACAAGACACAGCTTCCATTTAGTGCAAAGGACATGAAGAGGCAATTCACAGAAAAGGCAATACAAATGGCTTATAAACATGGGAGAAAGCACTCGATCTCACACACAATTAAGGAGATGCACACTGAAACAATAATGAGATACCATTGTCTCCTATGGGACTGGCAAACAGGAGGTGGAGGCTGGCCTGTGAGCACCTCTCTGCACATTAGAAAGCAGCGCCCCCTTCTGGGAAGATGTGCCTCGTGCCGGTGACCGGAGCGAGTTCTGGATTTCAGTCCTACTGCCTCACATCCTGGGTTTCCAAACAAGCTTAGAACCCTCGGCCAAATTATTAAAGGGTTGAGAGTTTAGAAGGAGACATTTAGAAGGAGACAGAAAAACACTCTCCCACTCCTCAGAAAACGTTTTCTTGTTTTAACTCTGGCGTTCACACTATAATTCTAAATAATATGATTGTGCTTCTGTGTCTTGATTGATCAACTTAAAAACATATTGTCTCCATGGAAAAGAGTGAAATTTAGTTCAGCCTCACTATCCCCTTTTCCCTTGTTTCTACGTCAGTTTTGTTTGATATTATTGTGGGTAAATTCCTGCGGTCACTGAATAAATATTTATTGAGAACCTCCTTCTCTTTTCTGGGTGCTGATTGTTCTAATGACTTTATTATTTATAATTTTTTAATTGCCTGCATGGCTTTAAATACTATACTTAATCCTTTATTTTTTTTCTCTTTTTATTCATATAAATTCAGGGCTTTTTTTTTATTTTGTGCTTTTGCAAGTAATAGAAACTAACTACGACTGGCTTAAAAGGCATTGTAAAAAGAAAGATTATGGGATGGATACTGGGGTATATTAACAGAATCCAAGGAAGGGCTGAACAACCAGTGCTTAGCAGGGCCAGCAACCAGGGCAGCTGCAGAGACTCAGCAGCAGGAATGTGCAAACTTCCTCCTAAGGGGCCGCTTTTACATCTCTCATGTCAAAACCCTAAGCTCTGCTTCAGCCAGGGGCATAAGTTCATGTGGTATAGATATGGCTGCTGCTGCTGAGAGCATTGCACAAAAAGGCAGATTAATTTTTTATTTGTCTTTTAGAGACAAGGTCTGGCTTTGTTGCCCAGACTGGAGGGCAGTGGCATGATCATAGCTCACTGCGGCCTCAAACTACAGGACTCAAGTGATCCTCCCAATTCAGCCTCCCAAGTAGCCGAGACTACAGGCATGCACCACCATGTCCAGCTAATTTTTTATTTATTTATTTATTTTTTAGAGACAGGGTCTTGCTATGTTACCCATGCTGGTCCCAAGCTCTTGGACTCAAGAGATCCTCCTGCCTTAGTTTCCCGAAGTGCTGGGGTTACAGGCATGAGCCACAGCACCCGGCAAGATTACTAGACGACCATCTTCAGAATTGCCCCTATGACACAAATGTTCATTGTTTTTTCATCAGAAGCTTGCTGAGTGACAACGGGTTCAGGATCTGTTTGGAGACAAAGCAGATAACACGTCTCCCATCACATCCATGACAAAGAGTCCCTCTCTGGAAATCAGACTGCCTGTACCCCCAGGGCTTGGCTCTCTCTCCCTCAGACAACATGGAAGTTTATTTGCACTCAGTCATCTGGGTCAATCCTCTCTCTCTTTCTCTTTTTTTTTGTTTTTGTTGTTGTTGTTGTTGTTTGTTTGTTTGTTTGTTTTTAATGTGGTCTTTGCTTTGGTAGACCAAACCTACAGACAATCTCTGCAGAGGGAACTGCCAGAAAGTCTACCTCCTGGCTGGGCACGGTGGCTCACACCTGTAATCCCAACACTTTGGGAGGCCGAGGTGGGTGGATCATCAGGTCAGGAGTTCGAGACCAGCCTGGCCAACATGGTGAAATCCCATCTGTACTAAAAAGACAAAAATTAGCCACGTGTGGTGGCAGACGCCTGTAATCCCAGCTGCGTGGGAGGCTGAGGCAGGAGAATCGCTTTAACCCAGGAGACAGAGGTTGCAGTGAGCCAAGATAGCGCCACTGCACTCTAGCCTGGGAGACAGAGCAAGACTCCATCAAAAAAAAAAAAAAAAAAAAAAAGAAAGGAAGGAAGAAAGGAAGGAAGGAAGGAAGTCAGTCCACCTCCTGCCTTGTGTGTTATTTTCCCGCCTGCGCACGAAAGCCCAGGTCTGCCCCCTGGTGGAAGCCACCAGACAACCTCAAGCAGGAAATTACTGCACTGCCCAGAAGGCGAAATGCCAGTTTCAGAGAGATACATGTCAAGTGCTTAGCCCAGAGCCTGGCACAGGCTACGCACTATATATAGGGGTTTGCTCAAAATATATATATATAGATAGATCCTGTTCATTTAAATGCATTGGCCTTAGGGTCACACCTACCTGAGTTCAAATTCCAGCTCTGCTACATACGAGTTTTGAAACTTTGACATGTGTTTGGGTTTCTTAGGGCTGCCTTAACAAAGTAACACAAACTGCGTGCTTTTTAAAAAATGAGCTGAGCCAGTAGGTCGTGGTGGTTCACGCCTGTAATCCCAGCGCTTTGGGAGGCCAAAGCAGGCCAATCACTTGAGGTCAGTAGTTCAAAACCAGAAACTCGATCTCTACTAAAAATACAAAAATTAGCCAGGCGTGGTGGGGGGCACCTGGAATCTCAGTTACTTAAGAGTCTGAGGCAGAAGAATCACTTGAGCCCAGGAGGCAGAAGTGGCAGTGGGCCAGGATTGCACCACTGCACTCCAGCCTGGGCAACAGAGGGAGACCCCATTTAAAAAAAAAAAAAAAAAAAAAGAGCTGGGCATGGTGGCTCACACCTGTAATCCCAGTGCTTTGGGAATTAGAGGTAGGAGGATCACTTGAGCCCAGGAATTCAAGACCAGCCTGGGCAACATAGCAAGACCCTATCTCTACAAAATAAATAAATAAATAAATAATAAAGTATTGTTTCAGTTTTGGAGGCGAGAAATCTGAAATCAAGGTGTCGGCCAGGCCATGCCTTCTCTGAAACCTGCAGGGGACTTCTTTGCTTGTTCCCAGTTTCTGATGGTTTCCAGCAATCTCTCCTTGGCTGCAGATGTATCACTCCAATCTTCCATCTTCATATGGCCTTCTCTCTGTGTCTCTTACGACATCTTCCTCCTATGCCTGTCTATTTTGTGTCCACATCACCCCTTTTTAGAAGCACACCAGTCATATTGGATTATGGCCCACCTTACTCCTGTACAGCCTCATCTTAACTAATTACCTCAATGACTCTATTTCCAAATTAAGCTCACATTCTGGGTTGCTGGGGGATAAGAAGGACATCAACATATCTTTTTCTGGGCACACAATGCAATTCAACAGCATAGTCCTTCACCTCCTAAGCCTTCATTTAGTCAATTGTAAAATGAAAATAATTATAGCCAGCTCATAGGATTGAAATTTTCTGACATAGAAAGACATTTGAGGCCAGGCGAGGTGGCTCATACCTGTAATCCCAGCATTTTGGGAGGCCGAGGCATGCAGATCATGAGGTCAGGAGTTTGAGACCAGCTTGGTCAACGTGGCAAAAGCCAGTCTCTACTAAAAATACAAAAATTAGCAGGGTGCCGTGGTGCACACCTGTAGTCCCAGCTACTTGGGAGGCTGAGGCATGAAAACCACTTAAGCCCAGGAGGCGGAGGTTGCAGTGAGCCGAGAGTGCACCACTGCACTCCAGCCTGGATGACAGAACGAGACTCCGTCTCAAAAAAAAAAAAAAAAAAGACATTTGAGATATGTCACTCAGACTAATAGCAAGTTTCAGAGTGAAATACACGCCATGAAATGGCAGTACAGAGTCCATTTCCCAATGTGTTTGGATATGCACAAAAAATTTCTGGAAGGGTATACAAGAAATGTATGAGTGTTGTCTCTGGGGAGTTGCAGCAGTGAGATTGGAGGGAAAGGGGAGGAAGTGCTTGGTCTTTCCCCTTAGGCCCCTTTGGTTCTGCTTGAATTGCTTTTACAGAGACACATTTTATTTTCATAATTTAATAAAAAGAAAAGGAAATAAACCACAATAGCATCTGCCTCACTGGGTTGTTGTGAGGATGAAATAAACGTGGAATGGAAGCCACGCAACACAATAAGTGCTTGGTGAGTGGTGACGGTGGGCACTCTCATGGCAATTTTCACCGAAACATCAATTTTAATAGAAACTGGAAACAACCTAATTGTCCAACTAATGGAAAAGATTTATTCAGGAAACTACAGTACATGCACTTCATATTTAGTAAGTGGCATTAAAAATGATATTGGCCAAAAGTCTGTAATAATAATAAGCAAAACTGTTCACAATATAATGGAAATGGAAAAGTGAAAAGAAAGCAGGTCACAAAATATCAAGCTTTGTAGATGGCTTGTTTTTGTTTTTGTTTTTCATTTCTGATTCCTGTTGCCCAGGCTAGAGTGCAATGGCGCGATATCTGCTCACTGCAACCTCTACCTCCTGGGTTCAAGCGATTCTCCTGCCTCAGCCTCTTGAGCAGCTGGGATTACAGGCATGTGCCACCACACCCAGCTAATATTTGTATTTTCAGTAGAGACAGGTTTCACTATGGTGGCCAGGCTGGTCTTGAACTCCCAGCCTCAAGTGATCTGCCCACCTCAGCTCCCCGAAGAACTGGGATTATAGGCTTGAGCCACTGTGCCCAACCTATGGCTGTAAAAATAATGTAAAATAAACATAATCAACATAGGAAGTGGCTTTGTTAGTGTAGCAGAAATATGAGTGATTTTTTTCTTCTTTTTTTTCTTGTTCTTTCTACATTTTCTTTAAGGACATGCCCTACTTTTATAATAAGATAAAAATATTACTAGTGGAAGGAAAAAAGATTAAATGTGACATTATTTCCCCTTTAGAAATATTTCGTATCCTGGTGAACAATTACCCTCCCACTTTACAGAAATCTTCATTTCCAGAGATATCACTTCTGAGAAGCAATGTTTTCAAATCTGCAAGGATCATCCCTCGAGCCACTACACCTTTCCCAACATTTCCTTCTTTCCTCTAGTTCCACCAACTCTATTTTAAACTGTTAAGCTCACGCACAGTGGTTCACACCTGTAATACCAACACTTTGGGAAACTGAGGCAGGAGAATTGCTTGAACCCAGGAGTTCAAGACCAGCCTGAGCAACATAGCAAGACCCTCTACCAAAAAATAAAAATAAAAAAGTCCACTGTGATGGGGCATATCTGTAGTCCCAGTTACTTGGAAGGTTGAGAATTGCTTGAAACCAAGAGTTCAAGGCTGCAGTAAGCTATGATTGCACTCCAGCCTAGATGACAGACCAAGGACCTGTCTCTAAAATAATAAATAATAATAATCTTTTAAATTTCCCCTTTCCAGAATGTTCCAGAGTGTCTCTTGGTTTTTTTTTTTTTTTTTTTTTTTTTTTTTGACAGTCTCACTCTGTCACACAGGCTGGAGTGCAATAGCACTCACTGTCTTGGCTCACTGCAACCTCCGCCTCTCGGGTTCCAGTGATTGTCCTGCCTCAGCCTCCCAAGTAGCTGGGACTACAGCCATGCGCCACCACGTCCTACTACTTTTTTTGTATTTTTAATAGAGACAGGGTTTCCCCGTGTTGGTCAGGCTAGTCTCGAACTCCTGTCCTCAAATGACCCACGTGCCTCAGCCTCCCAAAATGCTGGGATTACATGCATGAGCCACTGCGCCCAGCCATGTTCCAGAGCCTCTTTTCTTTCTTTGACCCAGGAGCACTTGTATTGAGTGAATGTGAGAGACTGAGAGACAGAGTCCACTTCCCAAGCTGGGTTTTCCATGCAGATGGCAGGCAACCGGCCACACAACCTTGATGTTCCTGGTGGTCTAGGTATTCTCCAAACAAACCCATAGCTGTCTACTTCTTGAGTTATTATTTGAGATCAAAAACGTCCTTATTGTTGGAAATCAAGAAGGATCCTTTTCTTCCCTCGGTAGTTTACTGAATCTTGAAGAGCGTCCATCTTTCTTTAGCCCCTGACCACCTTCTTGCATCTCCTGTGACTGCTGCTAAGACAGAGTTCTCCCAGGGGTAGCTCCTCAGGGCCCTCTCAAATGGGAGCTTTCACTAGAAATAACTCCCAGTTCCAGGCCCTTAAGGCCAGAGAGAACTCAAGTGGCTTCTTTCACTCCAATCTCCCTTTCCACCCTGGATTGCTGGCTCACGTCTATTATTGTGAAAACATATAATTTATTCAGTGTTTATGATCCAAAACCCTAGTTCCAGCTTCCTTCCTTCCCTTTCAAGAATCGTCTTCCTTTGAAATACTTGAGAAACATCAGTTTGTGTCACATCCACTCTGTAATTAATTTATTAGCAGCTATTTCCCTGCATCATAAACTCCTCCCTCCCTGAATCAATCAAAATATGTCTGGTTGCAAGTAACAACAACCAAAAAAAAACCCCAACTAAAGAAGATTTAGACTGTGAAGACATTTCTGGTTTTCTCAGTAAGAACCTGGAGCTAGGTAATGAGTCTAATCAGAAGCTTATGCATGGCTGCAGTCTCTGGGAGCTCATCTGTAACCATTCGCCTGGCCTTTCTCTTAGGCTTATCACCTCAAGGTCACAAGATAGCTGCTGCACCTCCAGCCTTCATGCCCTCTCTCTTTTGTCCCCAGCAGGAAAGAAGACAATGAAAATGCAAAAATACTCATAGAAGGCTCCAGAAAGATTTTCTTTTACATATCATTTATTAGAACTGGGTCACGCAGCCACCCTTAGATGCAAGGGAGGCTGAGAACGTGAGTATCTGGCAAAGGAGAATAGGATAGCAATGGTTGGCCTACACAAGTCATGATCCATTCTTGACAACTGGGCACATTACAATTCTCAGTGGAATGAAGAAAAAAGCCAGCCAAGCATGGTGGCTCATGCCTGTAATCCCAGCACTTAGGGAAGCCAAGGCGGGAGGATCATTTGAGCCCAGGAGTTTGAGACCAGCCTGGGCAATATAATGAGACCCTGTCTCTACAAAAACAAAAATACAAAAATTAGTCAGGAGTGATGGCACTCGCCTGTAGTCCCAGCTACTCTGGAGGCTGAGGTGGGAGGATTACCTGAGCCCAGGAGGAGGAGGCTGCAGTGAGCTGTGATCATGCCACTGCACTACAATCTGGGTAACAGAGCAAGACGCTAGCTCAAAAAAAAAAAAAAAAAAAAAAAAAGACTCTGAGAGGCAGAGAGAAGAGAGGCCAGTTAAGAACCTCAGGACTCAAGGAATGACATATTGTTGAGTTCTCTGGGTTTTCTTTTTGCCTGATAAGCCTAGACTTGGAGCTGGAGAAGCCAGCAACCCAGAAATGCCAAGAGGTGCAGATAAATATGCTCTTCCAAAAGTGTTCTCTGTAGCTAAGGGAGCAGGAAAAGGCAGCCTAGCAAGACAGAAAACTTTTAAATGATAATTACTCTTCTCCAGGAAATGCCACAGGGAAAAAAAAAAAAACTGAATGCACCAACACCCATGCAGCAAAGCTGAGTGAATAGCCTAGAATTCCACCCTCCCTAGGCTGTAATGAGATGTCTAGAAGTGGTGTCAGAGAAGGGCAGGTAGGGAGCTGGGCTTTTTATCTCCACAAGGCAGTAGCAAGGTCTTCTCCCTCTCTGCTGGATGGGGTTATAGTAGGTCTAGTGGAAAGTTAGGATTTTTATGGCCTCCCAGCAGTCATGAGAACAAACCCACCCATTCCCCAACTTCCTATCCCCCAAACCCTCTACTCTCCTATCTCCCCACCCCACCCCTGGCCCATGATGTCAGTAAAAGCCATGTGGGAAGCAGTATGGAGCCATTCCTGCCCTTTCTAGGAAAGTATCCATGGAGGCCTAGTGGGGAGCAAGAAGTCCCCCTCTCGCCCAGAAGTAATGGGGATTCCCCAATTTTGGTATCCATGCATGATTGCCTGTCAGGCTCTTCCTGTGCACTACACAAACGAAACCAGTTCACTGAGACTGTGATATTGCAGTAAAGAAAGGGTTTAATTAATGTGAGGCCGGCCATGTGGGAGGACTGGAGTTATCACTCAAATCAGTCTCTCCAAAGGCTCAGAGGTTACGGTTTTTTTTTTTTTTTTTTTTTTTTTTTTTTTTTTTTTTATTAATTTTTTTTTGCACACAAAAACAATAAACATTTTCTAAAAATACATACAAACAAAAAGATGCATATCAAACATATTAGGAAGGTTACACATGGAAGTCGGGAATAGAAATGGGGGTGGAGTTAAATAAGGTAGAGAGGACTTTATGTGGATCAGTGATAATAACTCAATCCTCTATTGACAAAGAAGAGGGAGAAGGAAGAGGAAGAAAAAGAAAGTGGGATAAAGGATCAGAAGGGAGGAAAATAAAAAAATTAGAGTATGACTCCAGGGTAGACCTGTTTTGTTGTCACTGAGTTGGTTGGTTGGTTTGTCTGTTGTATTTTTCATGTTTCGCCAAGTTGGCCAGACTGGTCTCGAACTCCTAGCCCGAAGTGATCAACCCGCCTCGCCCCCCAGAGTGCCGGGACCACAGGCGTGAGCCACCACGTCCAGCCCCCACATTGCTTCTGGCCTCCATTGTAGACCTCCCAGACGGAGCGGCCGGGCAGAGGCGCTCCTCACTTCTTCCCAGACACGGGGCGGCCGGGCAGAGGCGCTCCTCACTTCCCAGACGGGGCGGCCAGGCAGAGACGCTCCTCACTTCTTCCCAGACGATAGGTGGCCGGGCAGAGGCGCCCCTCACTTCCCAGACAATGGGTGGCCGGGCAGAGGCGCTCCTCACTTCCCAGACGATGGGTGGCCGGGCAGAGGCGCTCCTCACTTCTTCCCGGACGGGGCGGCCGGGCAGAGGCGCTCCTCACTTCTTCCCGGACGGGGCGGTCGGGCAGAGGCGCTCCTCACTTCTTCCCGGACGGGGCGGCCGGGCAGAGGCGCTCCTCACTTCTTCCCGGACGGGGCGGCCGGGCAGAGGCGCTCCTCACCTCCCAGATGATAGGTGGCCGGGCAGAGGCGCTCCTCATTTCACAGATGGGGCGGCCGGGCAGAGGCGCTCCTCACTTCCCAGACGGGGTGGCCGGGCAGAGGCGCTCCTCACTTCCCAGACGGTGGGTGGCCGGGCAGAGGCGCTCCTCACTTCCCAGACGGTGGGTGGCCGGGCAGAGGCGCTCCTCACTTCCCTGACGGGGCGGCCGGGCAGAGGCGCTCCTCACTTCCCAGACGGTGGGTGGCCGGGCAGAGGCGCTCCTCACTTCCCAGACGGTGGGTGGCCGGGCAGAGGCGCTCCTCAGTTCCCAGACGGGGGGGCTGGGCAGAGGCGCTCCTCACTTCCCAGACGGTGGGTGGCCGGGCAGAGGCGCTCCTCACTTCCCAGACGGTGGGTGGCCGGGCAGAGGCGCTCCTCAGTTCCCAGACCGGGGGGCCGGGCAGAGGCACTCCTCACTTCCCAGACGGGGCAGCCGGGCAGAGGCGCTCCTCACTTCCCAGACGGTGGGTGGCCGGGCAGAGGCGCTCCTCACTTCCCAGACGATGGGTGGCCGGGCAGAGGCGCTCCTCACTTCCCAGACGGGGTGGCCGGGCAGAGGCGCTCCTCACTTCCCAGACGGTGGGTGGCCGGGCAGAGGCGCTCCTCACTTCCCAGATGGTGGGTGGCTGGGCAGAGGCGCTCCTCACTTCTTCCCGGACGGGGCGGCCGGGCGGAGGCGCTCCTCACTTCTTCCCGGATGGGGCGGCCGGGCAGAGGCGCTCCTCACTTCTTCCCGGACGGGGCGGCCGGGCAGAGGCGGTCCTCACTTCCCAGACGGGGCGGCCGGACAGAGGCACTCCTCACTTCTTCCCGGATGGGGCGGCCGGGCAGAGGCGCTCCTCACTTCTTCCCGGACGGGGCAGCCAGGCAGAGGCGCTCCTCACTTCTTCCCGGACGGGGCGGCCGGGCAGAGGCGCTCCTCACCTCCCAGATGATAGGTGGCCGGGCAGAGGCGCTCCTCATTTCACAGATGGGGCGGCCGGGCAGAGGCGCTCCTCACTTCCCAGACGGGGTGGCCGGGCAGAGGCGCTCCTCACTTCCCAGACGGTGGGTGGCCGGGCAGAGGCGCTCCTCACTTCCCAGACGGTGGGTGGCCGGGCAGATGCGCTCCTCAGTTCCCAGACGGGGGGGCTGGGCAGAGGCGCTCCTCACTTCCCAGACGGTGGGTGGCCGGGCAGAGGCGCTCCTCACTTCCCAGACGGTGGGTGGCCGGGCAGAGGTGCTCCTCACTTCCCAGACGGGGCAGCCGGGCAGAGGCGCTCCTCACTTCCCAGACGGTGGGTGGCCGGGCAGAGGCGCTCCTCACTTCCCAGACGGGGCAGCCGGGCAGAGGCGCCCCTCACTTCCCAGAGGATGGGTGGCCGGGCAGAGGCGCTCCTCACTTCCCAGACGGTGGGTGGCCGGGCAGAGGCGCTCCTCACTTCCCAGACGGGACGGCCGGGCAGAGGCGCTCCTCACTTCCCAGATGGGGCGGCCGGGCAGAGGTGCTCCTCACTTCCCAGACGATGGGTGGCCGGGCAGAGGCGCTCCTCACTTCCCAGACGGTGGGTGGCCGGGCAGAGGCGCTCCTCACTTCCCAGACGGTGGGTGGCCGGGCAGAGGCGCTCCTCACTTCCCAGACGGGACGGCCGGGCAGAGGCGCTCCTCACTTCCCAGATGCGGCGGCCGGGCAGAGGCGCTCCTCATCTCCCAGACGATGGGTGGCCAGGCAGAGGTTCTCCTCACCTCCCAGACGGGGCAGCTGGGCAGAGGCGCTCCTCACTTCTTCCCGGACGGGGCGGCCGAGCAGAGGCGCTCCTCACTTCTTCCCGGACGGGGCGGCCAGGCAGAGGCGCTCCTCACTTCCCAGACGGGGCGGCCGGGCAGAGGCGCTCCGCACTTCCCAGATGCGGCGGCCGGGCAGAGGCGCTCCTCATCTCCCAGACGATGGGTGGCCGGGCAGAGGTTCTCCTCACCTCCCAGATGGGGCGGCCGGGCAGAGGCGCTCCTCACTTCTTCCCGGACCGGGCGGCCGGGCGGAGGCGCTCCTCACTTCTTCCCGGACGGGGCGGCCGGGCGGAGGCGCTCCTCACTTCTTCCCGGACGGGGCGGCCGGGCGGAGGCGCTCCTCACTTCCCAGACGGGGCGGCCGGGCAGAGGTGCTCCTCACTTCCCAGACGGGGCGGCCGGGCAGAGGCGCTCCTCACTTCCCAGACGGTGGGTGGCCGGGCAGAGGCGCTCCTCACTTCCCTGACGGGGCGGCCGGGCAGAGGCGCTCCTCACTTCCCAGACGGTGGGTGGCCGGGCAGAGGCGCTCCTCACTTCCCTGACGGGGCGGCCGGGCAGAGGCGCTCCTCACTTCCCAGACGGTGGGTGGCCGGGCAGAGGCGCTCCTCACTTCCCAGACGGTGGGTGGCCGGGCAGAGGCGTCCTCACTTCCCAGACGGGGTGGCCGGGCAGAGGCTCTCCTCACTTCCCAGACGGTGGGTGGCCGGGCAGAGGCGCTCCTCACTTCCCAGACGGTGGGTGGCCGGGCAGAGGCGCTCCTCACTTCCCAGACGGTGGGTGGCCGGGCAGAGGCGCTCCTCACTTCCCAGACGGTGGGTGGCCGGGCAGAGGCGCTCCTCACTTCCCAGACGGGGCGGCCGGGCCGAGGCGCTCCTCACTTCTTCCCGGATGGGGCGGCCGGGCAGAGGCGCTCCTCACTTCTTCCCAGACGGGGCAGCCGGGCAGAGGCGCTCCTCACTTCTTCCCGGACGGGGGGCCGGGCGGAGGCGCTCCTCACTTCTTCCCGGACGGGGCGGCCGGGCGGAGGCGCTCCTCGCTTCCCAGACGGGGCAGCCGGGCAGAGGTGCTCCTCACTTCCCAGACGGGGCGGCCGGGCAGAGGCGCTCCTCACTTCTTCCCGTACGGGGCGGCCGGGCAGAGGCGCTCCTCACTTCTTCCCGTACGGGGCGGCCGGGCAGAGGCGCTCCTCACTTCTTCCCGTACGGGGCGGCCGGGCAGAGGCGCTCCCCACGTCCCAGACGGGGCGGTGGCCGGGCAGGGGCTCGGGAGGCTGAGGCGGGCAGAGCACTCGGCGTCAGGAGCTGGCGAGCAGCGTGGCCAACATGGCGACCGCGCGCCTGCAGCCAAAGGAGAAAAGGCAGGCGGCGGTGGCGTGCGGCGGCAGTCCCAGGGAGTCCGCGGCGCGGGCAGCAGCGAGCTGAGTAGATTGCAGCCTGGGCGACAGAGGGAAAGAAAGAAAGAAAGAAAGAAATAAGAAAGAAAGAAAGAAAGAAAGGAAGGAAGGAAGGAAGGAAGGAAGGAAGGAAGGAAGCGAGGTTACGGTTTTTCAAAGATAGATTGGTGGGTGGGGGATTAGGGAATGGGTCCTGTTGATGGGTTGGAAATGCAATCACAGGTGTGTGGAAAATGGCCCTCGTGCACTGAGTCTGCCTCTGGGTGAAGGTCACAGGACTGATTGAGTCATGAGTCACTGGTTCAGTAGGAGTCAATCCATTCTTTACTCGGAATGTAAAAGCCTGAAAAACATCTCAAAAGATCAATCTTGGCCAGGTTCACTGGCTCATGCCTATAATTCCAGCATTTTGGAAGGCTGAGGCAGGCTGATCACTTGAGGCTGGGAGTTCAAGGCCTTCCTGACCAACATGGTGAAACCCCATCTCTACTAAAAAAATAAAAAAAAAAAAAAATAGCTGGGTGCAGTGGCACATGCCTATAGTCCCAGCTACTTGGGAGGCTGAAGCATGAGAATTGCTTGAGCCCAGGAGGCAGAGGCTGCAGTGAGCCAAGATTGCGCCACTGCACTCCAGTCTGGGTGATGCAGTGAGACTCTGTCCCAAAAGAAAAAAAAAAAAGATCAACCTTAGATTCTACAAATAGTGTTGACATCTACAGGAGCAATTAGCAAAGTCTCAAATCTCATGACCTCTAGTTACATGATACCAGAGCAGTAAAAGGATTATAAAAACTATATCTACATTTTAAAATTTAGGGCCCTTCCATAATCCTAATCTTGTGGCCTTTTATTAACCTTACAAAGACAATTTCAGCCCCTGAACAAGGAAAGGATCCATTTTAGGGTAAGACTATTCTCATCCTTGCTTCAAGGTTAAACCGTAAATTAAACTACTCCATGGTTAGCTTGGCCTATGCCCAGGAACGGACAAAGACATCCAGCCTGTGAGGATGGAGTCAGCCACTTTAGACTTCTCTCACTGTCTCATTGTCATAATCTATGCAAACTGAACATGCAACTACTATATAACCTAGCAATTGCATTCTTGAATATTCATCCCAGAGAAATAAAAATTTATATTCACACAAAAACCTCTACATGAATGTTTATTGCAGCTTTACTCTTAATAGGCAACTACTGGAAACAACTTGTGATACTATAAAATCATATTTGGTCTTGGACCCCATTTCCTGGCATACAACTCCTAAAATCCTTAGAATCCTTGGGGCACAGTGGCGCGATCTCAGCTCTCTGCAACCTCCACCTCCTGGAGTCAAACGATTCTCGTGCCTCAGCCTCCCAAGTAGCTGAGATTACAGGCACCCACCACCATGCCTGGCTAATTTTTGTATTTTTAGTAGAGATAGGGTTTTGCCACGTTGGCCAGGCTGGTCCTGGCCTCAAGTGATCTGCCCACCTCACCATCCCAAAGTGCTGGGATTACAGGCATGAGCCACCGCACCCAGCCTATGTCTTTAGTTTTAAATACTGCAGTGAAAGAGCAGGTTTGGGGTGACCCACAGCTCACTACGAAATAATCACAAATGGTTATATGGGAGGCAGACACACAGGGGGTTATTCCCAAGGGAACAGCCAGTCTGGTGGACTAGATAAAAGCCACTGTAGGCTGGATATTGTGCCTATGCCTGTACTACCAGCACTTCGAGAGGCAGAGGTGGGTGGATGGATTGAGCCCAGGAGTTTAAGACCAGCCTGGGCAACGTGGCCAGACTCCATCCCTTCCAAAAGAAAAAGCAAATTAGCCAGGCATGGTAGTGTGCACCTGAAGTCCAAGTTATCTGGGAGGCTGAGGTGCAAGGATCACTTGAGCCTAGGAGGCAGAGGTTACAGTATGCCAAGATCACGCCATTGCAACCAGCTTTGGTGACAGAGTGAGACACTATCTCAAAAAGAAAAAAAAAAAGCCACTGTAAGATCTGTTCTCCCTGAGAAGGGGGACTCTGTCTCCTCCTATAAATATCCAGTAGAGCATCTCGGAAGAAGCAGCTGATGTGTTTCGTATGCAAGTCACGTGGGCCTGGCTTTATGAGAATCGGGATATTCACCAGCTGAATGTGCTCATTGCCAAGCTCAGAGTAAATGCTGTGGTTAAGGGCATCCCTGTAATGTGGATGCCCCGTATAACCTTGCTGCTGCAAAATTAAAAGGTAGTTCAAGAAGCCTTATCACGTTTTCTGGGCCAGTCACAGTGGCTTACGCCTGTAATCCCAGCACTTTGGGAGGCCTAGGAGGGCAAATCATTTGAGGTCAGGAGTTCAAGACCAGCCTGGCCAACATGGTGAAACCCTGTCTCTACTAAAAGTACAAAGAAAAATTAGCAGGGCGTGGTGGCACATGCCTGTAGTCCCGCTACTCAGGAGGCTGATGCAGGAAAATCGCTTGAACCTGGGAGGCAGGGGTTGCAGTGAGCTGAGATCACACTACTGCACTCCAGCCTGGGTGAGAGAGACAGACTCAATCTCAACAACAACAACAAAAATCAGATTAATTAATAAGAGAATGGGGAAATACAGACAAGAAAGTCAAAGGATTCATCTCAGGAAGGTGGAAAACACCCTCGATGACTGGAGTGACGTCAGAGAAACACTGTAATGAGTGTGACACTGTGCAGCAGAGATCCATGATGAAATGGAAATGGTTTAGCAAGATCATTCTACCTGGGGAATGCAAGGAGGAAATATACGCAGAGAGCCTCTTTTCCCCTCAGATGGACTTTGGAACTGTGGGAGGGGTTGCTGGATTCTATTGTCACTTAGATAGTGCCCTATAAACAGTTCTCAACTAACAGCTGGTTGGGGCTAGGCATGGTGGCTCACACTGGTAATCTCAACACTTTGGGAGGCTAAGGCAGGAAGATTGCTTGAGCCCAGGAGTTGGATACCAGCCTGGGCAACATGGTGAGACCTCCTCTCTACAAACAATTTAAAAATTAGCCAGGTGCATGCCTGTGGTCCCAGCTACTCAGAAGGCTGAGGTGGGAGGATCACTTGAGCCCAGGAGTTCAAGGCTGTAATGAGCCATGTTCATGCCACTGCACTCCAGCCTGGGTCCCTGGGTGACAGAGTGAGACCCTGTCTCAAAACAAACAAACAAACAAAAAAAAACTGCATGGAGTATGGGTGACAGTTCTAAGTTCCAAGATGAATAGACAACAGCTTATTTGGAAAGATGCCACTCCGATCAAAGAGGGTAAAAGCAAATCAGCTCAGTGGGCTGAATTGCACGGTGGTTTCCTAGCAGGATGGAAAGATTGAACAGTAATAAAAAGTCTTTGTGTTTGGGTTTTTACTAACGCATGGTCAGTGGCCAGAGGCCTAGCCATACTCAGGCAGGAGGGCATGGAAACCTGGCCTATTAAAGAGATGCCCTTATAGGGGACAGCCCTATAATGTGAGAGTGCATTAAAGTAAGACATGGGCTGCCCATCAGAAGAACCTCCTTCTGGGTTTGGAAGGTGATTGGAATAGACAAGCAGATATCCCCTTGTGCTCCCTTGTGGGGGCCACCTGGGTCTATGAGACGGGGCACTGGAGCAGTGCAGAGACGGGCTGAATCTAGACATGTTCTTCTTGTGCCCTCTGAGGTACAAAACGCCAGTGAGACTGTTCTGTTTGTCAGCAAGAGAGACAGAAGCTGCTGAGGGCTATGGGAAAGATTCCTTGGTGGGAAGGCCCTGAATGTAGCTGGCAAGTGAGACCGATGCTGGTAGCCCTGGGGGACCACAAGTGGGTCTTGACAATAATAGACACTGACTCTGCACTGGGCCTTGCTTACCCAGTGGAAGATGCAACTATTCACGATGCCATTAAAAAACAGGACCAAAAATAGTACATGGATTTGGGCAGCCAACTGTCATTTCTTCAGACCAAGGGGCACACTGTACAGGATGAAATGTCCAGCAATGGGAAAAGAGACATTTTCCTAGAGAAGTGGAGCTGGCTATTAAAATTTATTAGAGCTGGACATGGCGGCTCACACCTATAATCCCAGCAATTTGGGAGGCCAAGGCAGGAGAATTGCTTGAACCCAGGAGTTCTATAAAAGCCTGGGAAACATAGTGAGACCCCGTCTCTATAAAAATAAGAAAAAAATTTAGCCAGGCGTGGTGGCACATGCCTGTAGTCCCAGCTACTTGGCAGGCTGAGGCAAGAGGATTGCTTGAGCCCAAGAGGTGGAGTCTATAGCGAGCCATGATCACGCCACTACATTCCAGCCTGGGCAACAGAGCAAGACTCTGTCTCCAAAAATAAAATTTAAAAATAAAAAGTAAAACTTATTGGTTGTCTAAAATGGTTTGAGGCTGGGCGTGCTGGCTTATACCTGTAATCCCAGCACTTTGGGAGGCCAAGGATCACTTGAGGACAGGAGTTTAAGAACAGCCTGGGAAATACACAAAGAACCTCATCTGTATAAAAATACAAAAAAAATAGTCAAGTACGGTGGCACACTTCATAGTCCTAGCTACTCAGGAGGCTGAGTCAGGAGGATCACTTGAGCCCAGGAATTCAAGGCTACAGTGAGCTACAGGCGTGCCCCCACCACACCTGGCTAATTTTTGTATTTTCTTTGCAGAGACAAGATTTCACCATGTTGCCCAGGCTGGTCTCAAACTCCTAGGCTCAAGCAACCTGGCTACCTCAGCCTCCCAAAGTGTTGGGATTACAGGCGTAAGCCACCACACTCAGCTTTGAAGAGAGAAAGGGCAGGTTCGGTTTTATGTCACACAAGGTCTTGTTATACAATAGTCATGTATATTCAGCAGGTTTGGGAGAACGCTATACATATTTATAAGAGAAGCCAAATGCATGAGCAATGGGTAAACATTGGCAGCAGAAATAGGGCCCCGCATTTGCTTCATGGGCGATCATTAAGCACCTACTGTGTCGGGAAGATTCTGGTTATTCAGGCAAAGCGCAGGCAAAGCCACTGCACCCAGCCTATATGCTTGTTAACATTCTTAATCACACACACACGGGATGTAGCGTACATCCCATGTTCACTTCAGGGCCAGGTTTTAGCATTAAAATGAGGTGGAATTTGGCTTGTTACGTCAAAAGGTGACCTACAGGACACAGAGAAAGTTTGTGCGCAGCCTCTATAAGCCGCTGAAACTGGCTTAAGGTCTGCAGTTCCTTATAAGAAAACAATGTTTATAAGGCTGGTCCCTGTCCAGAGTTGTAGCGGTCCCGGCCATAAATTCACCTGATATAGCTCCTATGGTTAGGGAGTTTAGCAAGGCTGTGGTTTTACTTTTTTTTTTTTTCTTATTCTTTTTCTTTTTCTTTTTTGAGACAGGGTCTCTCTCTGTCACCCAGGCTGGAGTGCAGTGGTGCAATCATGGCTCACTGCGGCCTCCACCTCCCAGGCTTAAGCAATCCTCCCACAGCCTCCTGAGTAGCTGGGCCTACAGGTATGCCCACATCCGACTAATTTTTGCATTTTTTGTAGAAATGAGATTTTGCCATGTTGCCGAGGCTGGTCTCAAACTCCTGGACTCAAGCAATTTGCCCTCCTAGGTATGCCAAAGTGCTGGGATTATAGGCATGAGCCACAGCACCCAGCTGGTTTTCTTATAGCTATAGGAATTTAGAAATTTGCCACACCTGCCAGGACCTGAACCCTTGACCTTAGGTAGGTAACTTTTGTTTCCTTAACCTCGGGCTTGTCTTAGTTGATGAAGGGGTGTCTGTTTCAGTCTCTGAGCATACTACATATAGGTCTGTCAGATCACACTACACTAGGTACTTTACATTATTAACTAATCTTTTTTTATTTTTTATTTTTTTCTTGAGACAGGGTCTGGCTGTGTCACCTAGGCTGGAGTGCAGTGGTGTGATCTCTGTTCCCCGCAACCTCCACCTCCTGGGCTCAAGCCATCCTCCTACCTCAGCCTTCCAAGTAGCTGGGACTATAGGCATGTGCCACCATGCCTGGCTAATTTTTTTGTATCTTTTTGCAGAGATGGGGTTTCACCATGTTGCCCAGGCTGGTCTTAAACTCCTGAGCTCAAGTGATCCACCTGCCTTGGCCTCCCAAACTGCTAGGATTACAGGTGTGAGCCACTGCGCCCAGCCCTACTCACCTTCTTAAACCCTGTGAGGTTAATACCACCATGATCCTGTTTTACAAACAATGAAACTGAGGTTAAGTAATTTACCCAAGGTGATATAACTAGTAAGTGGTGGAGGTAGAATTCGAACCAAGACATTCTGATTCTAAAGTCCTTGATTTTAGCCACTGTGCTGCAGTAAAGTCTGGGCCACTCATAGGGCCTCTCCTTAAAGATGCACTCCAGTTCCTAGCCATTCTCAGGGTTCTGCCTCTATTCAGTCCTCCTTCTTCAGGCCTTCTCAGTATACATCTCCATCCCTCTTCTCCAGAAAACTTTCTGAAGCAAGAAACAGAGCCTACAACTGATCTGGCCTTAAACACTGAAGAAATGTTATTATCTCACATAATAAAATGGGGAAGCTTCATGGTTGATTGATTTGGCAGCTCAATTACATTAGAAAAGGCCCACTTCTTTGTGGATTTCCACTGTTATCCTTGACTTATCAGCTCACCTCATGGCCACAAGATGGCTGCCCAAGCTCCAGCCAGCATGTTCTCAAATATCCAGAGACAGTAAAGGGGCTGTTTCTTCCCTCTTTCAATCAATCTCCTTTCAATCATTAAGGAAGACCTTTGCCAGAAACTCCAATACACTCCCCACTCGTGTCTCATTGACCAGAATTATCTCATGTGCCCATGCTAAGCCTATCACTAAGCAAGGGAAATAGGAAAACATGGTTGGTTCAGACCAATTACTATTAACTTCTTGAGGTCAGAGACCACTTCCTGTAAAGAACATGACCACGTGGAGGACAGTAGACAGCAAAAAATAAATGGAGGTTTTATTGGGAAAGAGGAAGAGGAAACCAAGTTTTTGCCACATTCTAACCACAGAAGTGGACCTCACAGTGGGATTCATCCTTCTTCCTCCCCAAATACAAGCTCCAGAGGACCAGCATTAATGGTCAAAAATAGTATTGTCTGTCTCAGCAGTTCTCAAACAATAATGTGCGTAAGAATCACCCCAGAAGTTTGGTGAAAGGGCAGATCTCTGGGAATCATGGAACTTGAGCCTAAATCCATCTATTTTAACACCTGGGCTTTTAACCATTGTCTTATTGAGCTCTTACCCTGTGCCACCACTGCTCTAGGAGCACTCCCTTAATGCCTACAGCAGAATTAGGCCTAAGAAGTTCCCCTTCATAGGTCTCCTGTGACCCACCTTATCCTCCAGAATGTTCCTTCCAGCCAAAAAAAAAAAAAAAGTTGTGCCCACCCCAATTTTCCAGCCCCTTGGACAGAGGTCTGATCTTTGAAATTCTCATCAAAGTGAGACAGGAATAATACAAGGTGGTCACAGGAGAACAGAAAATTCCAGGCAGCACTTTCACAAGGCTAGGCAAAAGGCAAATGTTGAAATAGCTGCAGAAGCTAGGGGCTGATAAGACCCCGAAAAACCAGTATGTGGACCAAGCTGGCTAAGACCAATTGAACTTAATTGGCTCCTGGATTTGACCTAGGTTTCACCTAGAACCTTATTTTTTGTTTATTTGTTTGTTTTGTTGTTGTTTTGAGATGGAGTTTCGCTCTTGTCACTCAGGCTGGAGTGCAATGGTGTGATCTCAGCTTACTGCAGCCTCTGCCTCCTGGGTTCAAGAAATTCTCCTGCCTCAGCCTCCCACGTAGCTGGGATTACAGGTGCCCACATTCACACCTGGCTAATTTTTGTATTTCTAGTAGAGACAAGGTTTCGCCATGTTGATCAGGCTGGTCTCGAACTCCTGACCTCAGGTGATCTGCCTGCCTCGGCCTCCCAAAGTGCTGGGATTACAAGCATGAGCCACTGCACCCAGCCTATATACTCATTAACATTCTTAATCACATACCCACCAGTGCCAGGACAGTTCCAGGAGCACCCATATTTGATGTAAAAATTGGTGGCACCATAGTTCTGGGAAATCTCCACCTTTTTCCAGGAATTTTCATGAATATTCCTTCCCTTGGTATGCCCACACTCCTCTCTCTTGAGTATGTACTCAAGACCCTATTGCATGTTTCTATTCTTCCCCCAGCCCATCGAGATTCGCTCCCCTCAATGAAAGAAGGGAGTGCGTGTAATAAACAGATTCTCCCAGCTCTTCAGATAACTACTTTTGTATTCCTATACTCTGGGGACCACAGTTTTCCCATGAGTAATGTCTTGATGGAGAAGTTTCTATCCACCTTCCAGCCCTTTGTTGAGATCCTGTACCCCCGGGAGTATATAGAGAAGCATTGAGGTGTGACTGAGAAGGGAGGGGGATAAGACAGTACAATTACATCTGGGAACATTCCTTTTCTTTGGGGAGAAAAGTGGCATATCATTGACACTGCTGGATCTCATCAAACACCCAAGCATCCCTTAAAATAATTATTTGAATCTACAAAGCTAATGAGCAATTGCCAAAGCTCCTTTCGTGCTAATGGGGCCGCATTGTGTTCCCACTAATGAGTGCTGATTGGCACTCCATTCAGATGCAAACCTCGGTCTTTGTTTCTTACAAATAGCCTTTTTTTTTCCTTTTAAAGGCATACTCTGGGGGTGCTGAGAATTTCAGCTTGATTGCAAATCTAAAATGGGGTTTGGGATTTGATTCCTTCAATTCCCACCCCAAATCTGCCTGCTCACCCTCTTCCCAGTGTCATCAAAAATTGTTCTTTTGAAGACTTTAAATTTAAAAGAGATGGTGGGCTTGAAATTGGATAGAAGAAGGTGGAGTTTCTATAACCACCTGGTGAGAGGGGGTAGCGTCTGCACCAGCACTGGTAAAGCAGCTGGTTATTACTAAGAGATGTCTTCTCCTCCCCTCTTCCCTACAAATCTCAAGGTCTTACTGTCTTGCAGCTTCTGAGTCTAAGCGCCTTTCATCTCAGTCTTTAATGTCCCTCATGTCAACATGTTCTCTTGTTGAAAATGTACTTTAGAGAGCAACTGTTCCCCTTCCTACTTTGCCTGAATAACCACAATCTAGCCCAGACACAGTAGGTGCTTGATGATTGCCCATGAAGCAAATGTGGGGCCCTATTTCTGCTGCCATCCTTTATCCTTTCCATCTATTTCCTACGGTCTATGGAATGAGATCTCCAATACTAATCTGAAGGTACAGAATCCAGTGCAATGGCGGAATTGTTACATTCATGAGAATTACTCTCTTCAGCATTGCAAGGGCTGCTAAGTCCAGCTGGCTGCACAAGCAATGGCTAGGCTCTATGATCAGTGGTCCCTGGAGGAGGCTGGTTAAGTGTCTCATCTCTCCTCTTCCCTGGGCTGTGACACAACAGTCCAGGTCTGAGGAAGGAAGCAATACAAATACTACAGGACTTAGAGCACAGGCTTCATCGCCATATAGACCTAAAGTTGAGGCTGAGCTCTGCCTTATACCAGCTGTGTGACCTGTAACGAGATCCTTAACTTATCTAACCATCATCAGTAAAATGAGGATAATAAGAGTATGCAGCTGGTTGTTTATAAGATGACTACCATAATCCACCCCCTCCCCACATCCATATCTTGAGAAGGTCACTTCTATGTATAATCTGGTCTTAGTCATGTGACTTGCTTTGACCAATGGGACATTAACCAATGTGATGCAAGCAGAGGCTGGAAGCCTTCTTGCACATTAGGATTTACTCTCTTGCTGCTGACAATTTTCCTACCATCATGTGAACCAGTGTGGGCTGATACTGACAGACACATGGCTGTCGCCCCAGCTGGGGAGGCAATTGCCAGATATGTGAGCGAGACTATCCTAGGCCATTCAGTTGCAGCCAAGCTAGCCCAAATCAAAATAAACTCCCAGAAAATTCACAGAACTGTGAGAAATAATGTCTATTGCTTAGTCAGTTGCAGTGGCTATGCTTGTAGTCTCATCTACTCAGGAAGCTGAGAAGGGAGGATCACTTGGGCCCAGGAATTCAAGACCAGCCAGGGCAACATAGCAAGACCCCATCTCTTAAAAAAAAATTCAATAAAAGATAAAACAATGCCAGGCACAGAGGCTCATGCCTGAAAGCCCAGCACTTTGGGAGGCTGAGGCAGGAGATCACTTGAGCCCAGGAGTTCAAGACAGCCTGGGCAACATAGTGGGACCCTGTATCTACAAAAATTTAAAAATTATCTGGGCATAGTGGCATGTGTCTGTGGTCCCAGCTACTCAGGGGGCTGAAGCAGGAGAATCACTGGAACCCAGGAGGTTGAGGCTGCAGTGAGCCATGTTCACACCACTGCACTCCAGCCTGGGCAACAGAGCAAGACTCTGTCTCAATAAAAATAAAATGATGTCTGTCGTTTTAAGACACTAAAACTTGGGGAGGTTTGTTACACAGCAAAAGCTAACTGATACACATTGCCCCACTCATAGTGATGTTTGAGTTTTAAATGTATATAAGGTGCTTCAACCAGTGCCTGATACATAGTAAGTATTCAATCAATGTTGATCACATCACGTGATCTGTGAAGTCAGGACACTAGGAACCTTCCAGGGTGATCTCTGCTGAAGCGGAGGACATACAGAAAGAAATTATGCTTAATTCTGCCAACCTATAGTCTGGTTCCAAGTCTAGTTCCCTCCCCAAGGGAGGGACTCCAGACCTTGCAAAAGCACCATTAGTCATTGCTGATCTGCACAGATCGTGAGTATCTCATTCCAACACCATTTTGGTGAGCAACAGCTACTTCAGAGTTAGCCAATGGGAAAGAAGCAAGCCCTTCTACTGCAGTAACACCAACAAAAACTGGTCACTGCTCATGCCAGACCCAGTGAGAAACATTCCCACCCACCCCAGGTGGCCCAGCCCCTTCCCCACTAGTCAGCAGGCCCGTGGATTATTGGTTCCAGTTGATTCATATATGGAACATTTACACATATTCCTGAATTACAATGCCTCTGAGCCTCCCACCTGCACCCCATTCCTACTTTCAAAAAGCAACCTCATATGCACTCACACACCAGTTTTCCACTGCAATCTAAAAACACAAAAATTGCCAAGTTCTTTCTCTCTCTGGCTTCAGATTGAGGTGCAGGAAGCCACATAAACTAGCCACAGCTGAGAGTGTCTCTTTTGAGGATGCTTGTGCTGGTATTGAGGTACCACCCCCAATGCCCACAAAGTGACCCATTCTGGGGATGCCCCAGGTGAGGTGGATTCTGCACAGGACCACCTTTTCCCCATCGCTGCATCACTGCAAATCTGCTTGCTTCCCCAGCAATCACAAAATCTCTCATCCAAACAGTTCTGCAGACAGCCTTGTTTATAAAAGCCAAACATTGGAAACAATGCAAGTGTTCTTCAATGGGAGAATGAGTTTTTTTTTAAATATTATTTTATTTTATTGTTATTTTTTATTTTATTATACTTTCAGTTTTAGGGTACATGTGCACAACGTGCAGGTTTGTTGCATGTGTATACATGTGCCATGTTGGTGTGCTGCACCCATTAACTCGTCATTTAACACTAGGTATATCTCCTAATGCTATCCCTCCCCCTTCCCCCGACCCCACAACAGGCCCCAGTGTGTGATGTTCCCCTTCCTGTGTCCAAGTGTTCTCATTGTTCAATTCCCACCTATGAGTGAGAACATGCAGTGTTTGCTTTTTTGTCCTTGCGATAGTTTGGCGAGAATGATGGTTTCCAGCTTCATCCATGTCCCTACAAAGGACATGAACTCATCATTTTTATGGCTGCATAGTATTCCATGGTGTATATGTGCCACGTTTTCTTAATCCAGTCTATCATTGTTGGACATTTGGATTGGTTCCAAGTCTTTGCTATTGTGAATGGTGCCGCAATAAACATACATGTGCATGTGTCTTTATAGCAGCATGTTTTATAATCCTTTAGGTATATACCCAGTAATGGGATGGCTGGGTCAAAGAGAATCAGTTTTTTAATTGTCATTTGTTCACACAATTGAATACCATAGAACAGGGAAAATGCACAAACACTCCACACAATAACATGCATGAATTTCACAGATGTAAAGTTAAGTGAAAGAAAACATTAATTTAAAAGTATTTTTGTTTGTTTGGCTTTGGGGATTTGGGTTTGTTTTTGTTGTTGTTGTTTTGTTTTATTTTGTTTTTTTTTTGAGACAGAGTCTTGCTCTGCTGCCCAGGCTGCAGTACAGTGGCACAATCATAGCGCACTCCAGTCTCTACCTCCTATGTTCAAGTGATCCTCCTTCCTCAGCCTCCCAAGTAGCTAGAACTACAGGCATGCAAAACCATGCCCAGGTGATTTTTAAATTGTTTGTAGAGATGGGGTTTCATCATATTGGTCAGGCTGGTCTCCAACTCCTGACCTCAGGTGATCCACCCACCTTGGCCTCCCAAACTGCTGCGATTGCAGGCATAAGTCACCTTTCCCAGCCAAAAAAAAAAAAAAAAGCATTTTTGAATCAACCTATATTATGTCTAAAAGAAAAAAAAAACAGAGTAAGTCAAATGGCATGGTTTAGGGATGCATTCTAAGGTGATACAAAGATATTTAAAAAGCAAGAGAGTGAGTACTAAATACTAGGAGCTTGGTTTCCTTTTTGGGGTACAGGAAAGGTTTTGAAAGTGAAGGAACATCCAAGGGCTTCCTGGGGCCCTGATGATATTCCCTTTCTTGGCTTGGGTGATGGTTACTCACATGGGTATTTGCTTTATAGCAATTCTTTATGCTGTCCACTTATGTTTGATGCATTTTTCTATATGAATGTTATATACTCTCACCCACCTCCAAAAAAACATTTTTAGAAACAATTCTATAGTACCTGTCCTTTACACTTTTCTGTGTGTGTGTGTGTGTGTGAGACAAAGTCTCTCTCTGTCACCCAGCCTGGAGTGCAGTGGCACGATCTCAGCTCACTGCAACCTCCACCTCCAGGGTTCAAGCAATTCTCATGCCTCAGCCTCCCAAGTAGCTGAGATTATAGGCATGGGCCACCACACCAAGCTAATTTTTGTAGTTTTAGTAGAGACGGGGTTTCCCCATGTTGACCAGGTTGGTCTCAAACTCCTGACCTCAAGTGATCCTCCCACCTCGGCCTCCAAAGTGCTGGGATTACAGGCATGAGCCACCGCACCTGGACCTGATACCTCCATTCTATTCCAGTTATGCAACAATAGCTCCATGACCATCACTGCATGCAAATGCCTATTGGTAATGGTGGTGGATGGAGTGGAAGGTATGTATTTATACTATGAAGTCTAAGATCTACTTCAGCCAGTCAACATGCCAGTAATAGCATTAGTCATCATAGTAGTAGTTATAGCATTCTGCTTGGATATTGACCCAGGCTGAAACAAATCTAGAATTTGCTTATATGTCTTAAGCTGAACTTCCAGTTCACCCTTGGTTCCTTCTCAACCTTAGCTCAGAGACAGGGTCTCACTCTGTCACCCAGGCTGGAGAGCAGTGGTATGAACATGGCTCACTGCAGCCTCGATCTCCTGGGTTCAAGCAATCCTCCTGCCTCAGCCTCCCAAGTAGCTGGGACCACAGGTGTGTGCCACCACCCCTGGCTAACTTTTTACATTTTTTGTAGAGACAGAGTCTCATGATGTTGCCCAGGCTGCTCTCAAACTCCTAGACTCAAGCAATCCTCCCACCTCAGCCTCCCAAACTGTTGGGATTACAGGCGTGAGCCACCATGCACTGCCTGCTCAACACATATTTCACTAGTAGATGTGAGTTTGCAAGTCTAAAGAAGGGATGATTTGCTCTGTGCCTAATCAACCAAGAGTGACGAGAACAGAGCCTTGAGGAACACCAGCATTTAGGGGAGAAACAGATAAGAGAAAGCCTCCAAGGAAATGAGAAAGAGCAGCCAGGGAATGGTGCTCAGGAAGCCTAGAAGGAGTCAAGTCTCAAAAACAGTTTGGCCAGCCTAGGCTACAGAGCAAGACTCTGCCTCAAAAAAAAAAAAAAAAAAAAAAAAAAGTACAGTTTGGCCTTGGTTGGGGGCAGTGGCTCACGCCTGTAATCCCAGCACTTTGGGAGGCCGAGGCAAGCAGATCACTTGAGGTCAGGAGTTCAAGACCAACCTGGCCAACATGGTGAAACTCCATCTCCACTAAAAATACAAATATATATAATCCAGATGTGATGGTGCACACCTATAGTCCCAGCTACTCGGGAGGCTGAGGCAGGATAATCGCTTGAACCTGGGAGGCAGGGGCTTTAGTGAGCTGAGATTGCACCACTGCACTCCAGCCTGGGCAACGGAGTGAAACTCCATCTCAAAAACAACAACAACAAAAAACTAGTTTGGCCAATGTCAAAATGCAGCAAAGTCGTATAAGATGCAGATCGATTGAATCAGCCCAATTCCCAGAGATGTGATTTTCTTAATCCACCATATTCTATAAATTATGTATATGAGCACTAAAACCCCATTAGTCCAAATTGAATTTTGCAAAATAGTTCTGGAAAGAGGAAAGCAAAACTACTAGCGGTGGTTATTTCTGGGGACTGAGATGAGTTGAGCGAAGGAGGGACTCTCATCTTTTTACTTCATGTACTTCTGAATTACTTTAATTTTTACAAGGAGCGTGAATGCATTTGAAAATGTCAAATGAAGCAAATAAATGAAAATAGCTCAGTGTTAACCAATACTAGCATAATAACATTGGAAGAAGGGAAAAGTGGTTTTTGTCGATGGAAGGGAAAAGAAAATCTATTGGGGAGGGTGTTGATGACAGATTGGGGAATTTGGCAGGCGAGGACTGAAGATGGATGAACTGACAATGTGAGAGGTGAGAGTGTGGTAGGAGATGCTGTGGTCCAGTAACTGGGTAGGTGGGTGAAAATACAATAGCAGGAGCAGTTCCAGGTTAGAAGTTTTAAGAGGCTCCTCCAGTGACCAATGGTCAAGTAAAGATGGGCAGGAAAAACCAAGCAAAGGGAGGGGGGTGATATTTGGGGTCTCACTGGCCCCAGGCTAGGGAGGCACTTTTGTTGTCAACTCACTTGGGGCTGCCTTCCCCAAGAATCAGTTGGGTCACCAGTAGTCTTCGCTACTCAGGAGGCTGAGGTGGGAGGATTGTTTGAGCCCAGAAGTTCAAGACCAGCCTGGGCAACATACTGAGACCTCCATCTCTAAATAAATAGATAATCTTAAAAAAAAAAAAAAAAGAAAGACTCAGTGGGGAACAAAGAGGAAACTCCCCCGCATCTACCCACCCATACCCCCAAGGCAAGACACAGAGGGCCAGAGCAGAAAACAGAGTTGGGGCCAGGCATGGTGGCTCACGCCTGTAATCCCTGCACTTTGGAGGGCCAAGATGGGCAGATCCACCTGAGCTCAGGAGTTCAAGACCAGCCTGGACAACGTGGCAAAACCCCATCTCTACTAAAAAATTAGTCAGGCACGGTGGTGTGCACCTGTAGTCCCAGCTACTTAGGAGGGTGAGGCAGGAGAATTGCTTGAGCCCAGGAGGCAGAGGTTGCAGTGAGCCAAGATTATGCCACTGCACTCCAGCCTGGATGGCAGAGCAAGACCCTGTCTCAAAAAAAAAGAAAAAAAGAAAAGACAAAGAAAACAGAGTTGGGATGAAGATAACAGCACAGAGTTAATGTAGTCAGACTGGGTTCCAATTTATTTAACATCAGAAATCTACAAAGTGCCCTTTTCATCATGTCCTAACAAGCATTGATTGTGTCTTTTGTTTGTTTTTTAGTCTTTGCTAATCTGATTGGCGAAAAGGGCTTTATTGTGACACAGGCGATGTTCTATCTAAATTGCTTGCTTACTCAAACCTTTGAGGGTGACACAGCAATTTTCATCTTTCCAGTCCCAGCATGTCACTTGACCTAGAATTAATGAATAAAAGTGCCATAGCATGGCTGTTTTTATTTTTATAAAAATGTTATAAAGAAAGAGTTGGCTGAACAGGCATGGTGGTTCATGCCTGCAAACCCACACTTCGGGAGGCTGAGACAGGAGGATCACTGGAGCCCAGGAGTTCAAAACCAGCCTGAGCAACATAGTAAGACCTCATATCTAGAAATAATTTTTTAAATTAGCCTGTATGGTGGCTTGTACCTGTAGTTCCACCTACTTGGGAGGCTGAGGTGAAAGGCTCACCTGAACCCAGGAGGTCAAGGATTCAGTGAGCCATGTTCGTGCCACTGCACTCCAGCCTGGGTGACAGAGTGAGACTCTGTCTCAAAAAAAAAAGAGTCAAGCATTTTCCTCATCAGTTTAAGCACAAGGAAGGCTTGAGACTTTGTGGCTTACAATAATGCCAATCCAGGGATGAGATAATTGGTGGCTGGCTCTTGTCATCACGAAAGGTTTACTCAGGCTATTTCATTAATGTTGCAACTGAAATCCTGCATTTGATACAACTCAATCATCAGACTGCTTAGAGCACTGTGGAGAAGTTATAATATAAGGTAGTCAGTTTTTAGTCTGAGATGTCTCCAACTAGGAGGCATCTCTATATCTCTAAGAAGGGTCGGATAAAATAAGTACAAAAAGGTGAGGATAGTGTTTCACAGTCAGATGCCTACGGTCAACGAGCCAAATCTGCCTGCAGCTGTATAAACAAAAGTTTTATTGGAACACAGCCAGGCTCATTCACTTTTATTTTGTCTATGGCAGCTTTTGCCCTACAATGGTAAAGTTCGATAGCTGAAACACTAGCTTTATAGCTCTCAAAGTCAAAACTATTTACTGTCTGCGTTTTTTGTTTTTTTTTTTGTTTTTTTTTTTTTTTTTTTTTTTTTATTTTTTTTATTATTATTATACTTTAGGGTTTTAGGGTACATGTGCACAATGTGCAGGTTTGTTACATATGTATCCATGTGCCATGTTGATTTCCTGCACCCATTAACTCGTCATTTAGCAATAGGTGTATCTCCCAATGCTGTCCCTCCCCCCTCCCCCCACCCCACAACAGTCCCCGGATTGTGATGTTCCCCTTCCTGTGTCCATGAGTTCTCATTGTTCAATTCCCACTTATGAGAGAGAACATGCGGTGTTTGGTTTTTTGTCCTTGCGATAGTTTACTGAGAATGATGTTCTCCAGTTTCATCCATGTCCCTACAAAGGACACGAACTCATCATTTTTTATGGCTGCATAGTATTCCATGGTGTATATATGCCACATTTTCTTAATCCAGTCTATCGTTGTTGGACATTTGGGTTGGTTCCAACTCTTTGCTATTGTGAATAGTGCCGCAATAAACATACGTGTGCATGTGTCTTTATAGCAGCCTGTAATCCCAGCTACTTGTGGGGGCTGAGGTAGGAGAATCGCTTGAACCTGGGAGGCAGAAGTTGCAGTGAGCCGAGATCACGCCATTGCACTCCAGCCTGGGCAACAAGAACAAAACTCCATCTCAAAAAAAAAAAAAACATTTCAGCTCTACATAAAATGTTTTTTTTTTTTTTGAGATGGAGTTTTGTTCTTGTTGCCCAGGCTGGAGTGCAATGGCGTGATCTCGGCTCACTGCAACTTCTGCCTCCCAGGTTCAAGCGATTCTCCTACCTCAGCCCCCACAAGTAGCTGGGATTACAGGCATGTGCTACCATGCCTGGCTAATTTTGTACTTTTTTTTTTTTTTTTTAGAGACAGGGCTTCACCATGTTGGTCAGGCTGGTCTTGAAGTCCCGACCTGAGGTGATCCACCCACCCCAGCCTCCCAACATGCTGGGATTACAAATATGAGCCACCACAGCCAGCCTACTAACTGCTCTTTCACAGGTAAATCTTGCCCGCCTTGTTCTAGACCCTACCCCTCTCCAGAAACGGTGTGTGGAACCAACCCAACTTAAGGAAGGTTTACATCAATGGATACAGAGGAGCACAGAAAGTTGGGGGATCATTTGATCCTCACAGCAACTCTATGAGGTAGGTACTATTATTGTCTTCATTTTACAGATGGGGAAACTGAGGCACAGAGCGGTTATACAAATTTCCCAGAGTCATATAACCAATGATTGTTGGAACTGAGATTTGAACCCAGGTAGTCTGGTTCTAGAGTTTGCACACTTAACTGACACCAACAATGGCACCCTAGAAGTTTTCAGGAGTGGGAGAAAGAAACAAAATAGGCACATACAAAAACTAATACTCTTCAAGAGCATCATAAGAAGCTAGAAGAAAAATGAAGCAATACTTTTCCTTTTTTTTTTTTTAGAGAAAGGATATATTCAACCTAAAATTCTAGACCCTGACACCTTACCATCAAGCGTAATGGCAGAATGAAGACATTATAAATCATGCAAGTTCTCAAATATTTTTCACCAACGCACTCTTTTTTTTTTTTTTTTTTTTTATGGAGTCTTGCTCTGTCACCCAGGCTGGAGTGCAGTGGTGCAATCATCTCAGCTCACTGCAACCTCTACCTCCCAGGTTCAAGCGATTCTCCTGCCTCAGCCTCCTATGTAGCTGGGATTACAGGCACCTGCCAACATGCCCGGCTAATTTTTGTATTTTTAGTAGAGATGGGGTTTCACCATGTTGGTCAGGTTGGTCTCGAACTCCCGACCTCAAGTGATCCACCCACCTCAGACTCCCAAAGTGCTGGAATTACAGATGCGAGCCACCGTACCTGACCACCAATGCACTATTTCTTAGGAGGTTACTAGGTAGTCTGCTCTATCAAAATGAGAAATTAAGGCTATAAAGAGGAAAACAGGGGGTCCAGGAAGCAGTGGAAGCAGGAAAAAGGAAAGGGAATCCCTAGGATGAGAGTAAAAAGTGGCCCAGAATGTACAGCAGGGCTGTTCACACTGAAGCAATAAGATGAGAAGCCAATGACAAACCCACAGCCAATATCATACTGAATGGGCAAAAACCGGAAGCATTCCCTTTGAAAACTGGCACAAGACAGGGGTGCCCTCTCTCACCACTCCTATTCAACATAGTGTTGGAAGTTCTGGCCAGGGCAATCAGGCAAGAGAAAGAAATAAAGGGCATTCGATTAGGAAAAGAGGAAGTCAAATTGTCCCTGTTTGCAGATGACATGATTGTATATCTAGAAAACCCCATTGTCTCAGCCCAAAATCTCCTTAAGCTGATAAGCAACTTCAGCAAAGTCTCAGGATACAAAATCAATGTGCAAAAATCACAAGCATTCTTATACACCAATAACAGACAAACAGAGAGCCAAATCATGAGTGAACTCCCATTCACAATTGCTTCAAGCAGAATAAAATACCTAGGAATCCAACTTACAAGAGATGTGAAGGACCTCTTCAAGGAGAGCTACAAACCATTGCTCAATGAAATAAAAGAGGACACAAACAAATAGAAGAACATTCCATGCTCATGGATATGAAGAATCAATTATTGTGAAAATTGCCATACTGCCCAAGGTAATTTATAAATTCAACGCCATCCCCGTCAAGCTACCAATAACTTTCTTCACAGAATTGGAAAAAACTACTTTAAAGTTCATATGGAACCAAAAAAGAGCCCGCATTGCCAAGTCAATTCTAAGCCAAAAGAACAAAGCTGGAGGCATCATGCTACCTGACTTCAAACTATACTACAAGGCTACCATAACCAAAACAGCATGGTACTGGTACCAAAACAGAGATATAGACCAATGGAACAGAACAGAGCTCTCAGAAAAAATACCACACACCTACAAATATCTGATCTTTGACAAACCTGACAAAAACAAGAAATGGGGAAAGGATTCCCTGTTTAACAAATGGTGCTGGGAAAATTGGCTAGCCATATGTAGAAAGCTGAAACTGGATCCCTTCCTTACACCTTATACAAAAATTAATTCAAGATGGATTAAAGACTTAAATATTAGACCTAAAACCATAAAAACCCTAGAAGAAAACCTAGGCAATATCATTCAGGACATAGGCATGGGCAAAGACTTCATGTCTAAAACACCAAAAGCAATGGCAACAAAAGCCAAAATTGACAAATGGGATCTAATTAAACTAAAGAGCTTCTGCATGGCAAAAGAAACTACCATCAGAGTGAACAGGCAACCTACAGAATGGAGAAAATTTTTTCAATCTACTCATCTGACAAAGAGCTAATATCCAGAATCTACAAAGAACTCAAGCAAATTTACAAGAAAAAAACAAACAACCCCATCAAAAAGTGGGCAAAGGATATGAACAGATACTTCTCAAAAGAAGACATTTATGCAGCCAACAGACACATGAAAAAATGCTCATCATCACTGGCCATCAGAGAAATGCAAATCAAAACCACAATGAGATATCATCTCACACCAGTTAGAATGGTGATCATTAAAAAGTCAGGAAACAACAGGTGCTGGAGAGAATGGGGAGAAATAGCAACACTTTTACACTGTTGGTGGGACTGTAAACTAGTTCAACCATTGTGGAAGTCATTGTGGCAATTCCTCAGGGATCTAGAACTAGAAATACCATTTGACCCAGCCATCCCATTACTGGGTATATACCCAAAGGAATATAAATCATGCTGCTATAAAGACACATGCACATGTATGTTTATTGCCGCACTATTCACAATAGCAAAGACTTGGAACCAACCCAAATGTCCAACAATGATAGACTGGATTAAGAATATGTGGCACATATACACCATGGAATACTGTGCAGCCATAAAAAATGATGAGTTCATGTCCTTTGTAGGGACATGGATGAAGCTGGAAACCATCATTCTCAGCAAACTATTGCAAGGACAAAAAAGTAAACACTGCATGTTCTCACTCATAGGTGGGAATTGAACAATGAGAACACTTGGACACAGGAAGGGGAACATCACACACCGGAACCTGTTGTGGGGTGGGGGAAGGGGGGAGGGATAACATTAGGAGATATACCTAATGTAAATGATGAGTTAATGGGTGCAGCACACCAACATGGCACAAGTATACATATGTAACAAACCTGCACGTTGTGCACAAGTACCCTAGAACTCAAAGTGTAATAAAAATATATATATATTTTTAAAAAAGGAAGCCAAATAGGAGGTTGTATCAGTTAGCTATTGCTGTGTAACAAATGACACCCCAAAAGCTAGTAGCTTAAAACAACAAATATATATCATCTCACACACTCTCTAAGGGTCAAAAATCAGGGAGCAGCCTCTGGTTCAGTCTTTTATGAAGTTGCAGTGAAGCAGAGGCTGAAGTCATCTAAAGGCTTGACAGGGGTTGAAAGATCTATTCATTCCCATAACTGCTGGCAAGATCCCTCAATTACTTATCACCTGGGCCTCTCCAAAGGGCTGCTCCATATGGCAGTTGGCTGCCTCTAGAGTGAATAATCAAATAGAGATGGGGATGAAGCAGAGACCAAGACAGAAATTACAATGTCTCTTATATTCTAATCTTAGAACGAATATGCCCTCACTTCTGATCTATTCTGCTGGTCAACAGAGATGAACTCTGGTACAAGGTTGGAGAGGTCTACACAGGGTGTGAATATCAGGAAACAGGGATCACTGGGGGGATCATCTTTGAGGCCGCCTACCACAAAGGTGTTCCAGTTATTAGAGCAGTGTAGCAAAACCTAGTGGTGAAATTGGCTGGGTTGCAAAGGCTTATGCCTGTAATTCCAACATTTTGGGAAGCCAAGGCAGGAACACCACTTGAGGCCAGGAGTTCAAGACCAGCCTGGACAACATAGTAAGACCCCCATCTCTACAAAAAAATTAAAAATTAGCCAGGTGTGGTGGCATGTGCCTGTATTCCTAGCTACTCAGGAGGCTGAGGCAAGAGGATTACCTGAGCCTAGGAGCTTGAGGCTGCAGTGAGCCATGAACACAACACTGCACTCCAGCCTGGACAACACAGCAAGACCCTGTCTCAAAAAACAAAAAGCAAACAAACAAACAAAACCCCGGTGGTGAAAAACTATCACTTATTATGCTCATGGGTTTTGTGGGTCTGGAATTTAGACAGAGCGCAGAAGGGATGGCTTGTCTCTGCTACCTAGTGTCTGGGACCTTAGCTAGAAGGCTCAAAGGCTGGGGGCTGGAATCATCTGAAGGGTTGTTTACCCACAGGCCTGGTGGTTGATGCTGGCTGTCAGTTGGGGGCCTCAGTTCCTTACTGTGCACCCTGTCCATGTGGGCTAGTTTGGGCTTTCTCACAGCAGCGACTGGGTTCTAAGGTTAGGAGCCCTGAAAGACAGTCAAGTAGATGATATGCTATCTTTCATGTCCTAGCCTCAAAAATCACAGTGTCATTTCTACCAGCCTATTTGTTGAAGCATCACAAAATTCCACTCAGGTTCAAGGGAAGAAGAATAATTTCTGTCTTTGTGTTTTATTTTATTTTATTTTATTCTATTTTATTTTATTTTATTTTTTCTTTTGAGACAGAGTCTCACTCTGTAGCCCAGGCTGGAATATTGTGGCACAATCTCAGCTCACTGCAACCTCCACCTCCCAGGTTCAAGCAATTCTTGTGCCTCAGCATCCCAACTAGCTGAGGCTTACAGGTGTGCACCACCATGCCCAGCTAATTTTTGTATTTTTAGTAGAGGCGGGGTTTACCATGCTATCCAGTCTGCTCTCAAAACTCCTGACTTCAAGTGATCTGCCCGCCTCGGCCTCCCAAACTGCTGGGAATAAAGGCGTGAGTCACCGTGCCCAGCCAAGAAATGCATTTCTGTTGTTTATCAGCTACCCGGTCTATCATATCTTGGTTTTGCTGCCCAAACAGACTAAGACAAATATGTGGAAAACTAATAAAGTAAAATAAAGGAATTATTCACTCTGGAGAAAACAAAAGCTTATGCAAGAAGGAAAGGTAATCATGGTACACAACTTGGCTGAGCTTACATAGCATTTACAAAGTCACAATAATGCAAACACTGAATATGGATTTAACCAAACCTTGTAATGTGGTTAGGTCAAAGATGAGAAAGGAAATCGGAGGAGAGTGTGAAAGAGTCAAATTCTCACCCTCCATAGCAGGAAGTCAGCAAATAATGTCTATAAGGCGAAAGATAGATGTATGTTTGTAAATATGGAGGTGAATTAGAGAATAAATGGCTAAAAGAATTTATAGGGGTTGCAGCCAGGCACGGTGGCTCATGCCTGTAATCCCAGCACTCTGGGAGGCCGAGGCAGGTGGATCACTTGAGGTCAGGAGTTCAAGACCAGCCTGGCCAACATGGCAAAATCTCGTCTCTACTAAAAATACAAAAATTAGCCAAGTGTGGAGGCACATGCCTGTAATCCCAGCTACTCGGGAGACTGAGGCAGGAGAATCACTTGAACCAGGGCTGCAGAGGTTGCAGTGAGCCGAAATCGCACCACTGAACTCTAGCCTGGGCAACAGAGCAAGACTCCATCTCAAAAAAAAAAATTATAGATGTTGCCTCTCTAGGCTGGAACTGGGGAGGAAGAGAGTGTGGCAGGGACTGCTGGTTTCTGGGTTGAGTTTGAAGCATAACTGGGCTTTTGAATTCAGTCTCTGTCTTAGTTACCACACTTAGGCCTCTGCAGTCTGAGGCCTCCAGGAGACTTGTCGCTCTCTAATGCCTCTGATTAGACCCACTTAGACACCCTCAGATCGTGAGATGCACTGTCCAGCTGGGCTATTCCAAGGGACACGGGCCCCAGCCTCAGACTCCACATGACAGGAGCTGGCCTCCCTGTCCCACTAGGCCCAGAAATTCCTACCAGCCCCAACCTTGGAAAGAGAGCAAGAGTGTCCCTTACGAACATGGCATTTGTCCTTGCCTTGTCCCTGCCCAAAGCAAAAGAACTCACCCAGATGACCCTTCCCAAAAGAAAGGAACTGTGCACTCCACGCACAAACCCAAGCCTCCACCCTAAATGACAGAACCCACATCTATTTTTTTTTTTAAATGAAAGAAATAATGAGCCAGGCACAATGGCTCAGGCCTGTAGTCCCAGGACTTTGGGAGGCCGAGGTCAGGAGTTCGAGACCAGCCTGGCCAACATGGTGAAACCTCATCTCTACTAAAAATACAAAAATTAGCCGGGCTTGATGGCAGGCACCTATAGTCCCAGCTACTCGGGAGGCTGAGGCACAAGAATCGCTTGAACCCAGGAGGTAGAGGTTGCAGTGAGCAGAGATCAAGCCACTGCACTCCAGCCTAGGTGACAGAATGAGACGTTGTCTCAAAAAAAAAAGTATCTGCATACAATGCTTGTAGCTTTTTAAGTGGCCATTTGTAGAGGCTTCAAAAAAATAATAATGTCCCATCCCTACTAGACTCTCTGTTGTGTGAATAAGAAATGTATCTACAGAATCCAACCATGTTTCCATCTGCGCTGAAGGATTTCTGTCCTCAACATTGGAACAGAAACCAGTATAATTCTTGGCACCCGGAGAACCATAATCAACCTCTTCCATGTTATCAGCTTTAGTGAATGTTAAAGGCATAGTGCTTAAAACATCAAAATTTAGGAGACTGCACAACAGTGACATACTAAAAATACAAATGCTTGTTTTATTTTGCTGACATATGTTGGTTGAGGATAATGGAACCAAAAGTAGATTCAGAAAATATTTTCTAATACACCAGACTTGCATACCACAGATAAACTATTTCTGGGCAACTTCTTCATGTTCTGCTTGGAGGAGAATGGGAATGCAGGGACAAACTCTGGAAATTATAGCATAATAATTTTTTTCTAGAATCGGTATGGTATCAGGTAGGAATTGTATTCAGCTACTAGTAACAGGGTTCCAATTATTGTAGATTAAACAATTTAGGGTTTTTTATCTGATATAAAAGGCTAGAATTGGCTGGGCACAGTTGGATCACGTCTGTAATCCCAGCACTTTGAGAGGCTGAAGCGAGCGGATCACTTGAGGTCAGGAGTTTGAGACCAGCCTGGCTAACATGGTGAAATCCTGTCTCTACCAAAAAGTACAAAAATTAGCCAGGTGTGGTGGTGTGTACCTGTAGCCCCAGCTATACAGGAAGCTGAGGTGGGAGAATTGCTTGACCCTGGGAGGCGGAGGTTGCAGTGAGCTGAGATCACGCTACTGCACTCCAGCCTGGGTGACAGGGTGAGACTCTGTCTCAAAAAAAAGAAGAAAAGAAAAAGGCTAGAACTGATATGGCAACTCTGCAAAGTTATTTGGCATACAGGCTCCTTCTCTTAGTCTAAGCATGTAATTTCAAAACTCAAGCTTATTCACATTCACATTATGTATATGGAGCTCACGTAATAGACAAGCAAAAGAGGTTAGCAACAAAGGAAACTAAGAAATGGTATCTTTTCTCCAGACACTTTGCCACTCCAGGTAAAATTGGCTTTCTTTTATTAAAAAAAGAGGGGAATGAAAAGGCCACAGTAGACACCTAGCAGTCTCTGCAATGGGCACTCGTTCAAAAAAATATTACTCTGCACAAAACTCTTCATTTTTCCAAGCATATTGATCCCTAGAAATCCCTAGCTCTAGAAATCCTACCATTTTCCAACCACGTGCTCAAACCAAGAACCTACAAACCATCTCTGATTCTTCTTTTACTTTAGCCCCACATGCAAACCACGAGCATTTTTCTTGACTCTACCTCCAAATATGTCCTATGCCTTTCTAAATCTAACCCCTGCTGTCACCACCTCCTCCCTACCTAAACTACTGCCATAGCCTCCACCGAGTCTTCCTCATCCTGCTTTTTTTAAAAAATAAATGTTATTTTCGTTTCATAGACAGAGTCTTGCTCTATTGCCCAGGCTGGAGTGCAGTGGTGCAATCATACTCACTGCAGCCTCAAACTCCTGGATTCAAGCCATTCTTCCACCTCAACCTCCCAAGTACCTAGGACCACAGATGTGTACCACCACACCCCGCTAATTTTTTTTTTTTTTTTTTTTTCTTTTGAGACGGAGTCTCGCTCTTTAACCCAGGCTGGAGTGCAGTGGCGCAATCTCGGCTCACTGCAGGCTCCACCCCCCAGGGTTCACGCCATTCTCCTGCCTCAGCCTCCCGCATAGCTGGGACTACAGGCGCCTGCCACCTCGCCTGGCTAAATTTTTTTTTGTATTTTTAGTAGAGACGGGGTTTCACCGTGTTACCCAGGATGGTCTCGATCTCCTGATCTCGTGATCCGCCTGCCTCGGCCTCCCAAAGTGCTGGGATTACAGGCATGAGCCACCGCGCCCGGCCTTAATTTTTTAATTTTTTGTAGAGACAGAGTCTCACTATGTTGCCCAAGCTGGTCTTGAATCCCTGTGAGTCCAGTCCTCCCATTTTAGCCTCCCAAAGCACTGGGATTACATGAGCCACTCTGTCCAGCCTCAACTTGCTTTGTCATACATTTATTTGTTGTGTGGTCTGCCTACCTCTCTAGAATATAAACTCCATGGCAGCGGGGTTGTCTGTCTTGCTTATCTCTGTAACACCTGCTTTTATTTAGCTCCGTGTCTGGCATGCCAAAGTGTTCAAGAATATTAACTATTTATTAATTAATCATTTGCTTAAAACAGAATCTGAAAATATTGCTCAGAGTTGGGAAAGAGTTTGGTATGGCTTAAAATGAGAAGTTGATCATCCGAGTATTAAATTAAATATCTTTTGTGAATTATTTTCATGCTAGGAAGTGACAAACAGACCTCTTAAATATCAAATTAGTATACACTGAAGTCTAATTATGAAAATTCATACATAAAATTGTGGAAAAATCAGAGGGAATGTTTAATTAAAAGAAAAATGTATGTGATTGGAAACCAGCAATTTCTCAACAGACTGTAAAGCTTAATGACTAAAAGCAAGCACTTCACCACTTACTGACTGCATGACCTTGAGAATATTACTTCTTATTCATAATGTGGGGTTACCAAAAATACCTAACTCATGGGTTTATTGTTAGAATTAAAGGAGGTTATGTTTGTGTAGGGCTTAGCTCAATAGGAAGTGGCCATTACCATTATGCCTTTATCATTAAAATTTGGTTAAAAAATAGATATATACACACACACATATACATATGTACCATTTTAAATGTGAAATATATGTATATATATTTGTATATATGTACACATATATACATGTATATATGTATACATATATATTTGTATATATGTATATATGTACACATATATACATGTATATATGTATACATATATATTTGTATATATGTATACATATATACATGTATATTTGTATGTATGTATATTTCACATTTAAAATGGTACCATTTAAAATACATATATATTGTATATACATATATGTATACGTATATATATATACATATATATTTTTCACATTTAAAATGGTACCATTTAAAACAATGAAGCTATTTTAAAACTTTGGTCATCAGGCCAGGGGTGCCTGCAAGGACTGATGGAAAGTCTGGAGACAGCAGCGTGTTGAACCTGTAAGCGGAAAGCAAGAGAGAAAGAGAGAGACCTGTGGATCAAAGCCTTTATTAAGGTCCTGGGTACAGCCAGGCACGGTGGCTTATGCCTGTAATCCCAGCGCTTTGGGAGGCTGAGGCAGGCAGATCACAAGGTCAGGAGTTTGAGACCAGCCTGGCCAATATGGGGAAACCCTGTCTCTGCTAAAAATGCAAAAATTAGCTGGGCATGGTGGCAGGTGTCTGTAATCCCAACTACTTGGGAGGCTGAGGCAGGAGAATTGCTTAAAACCGGAAGGCAGAGGTTGCGGTGAGCTTAGATCATGCCACTGCACTCCAGCCTGGGCGAAAGAGTGAAACTCCATCTCACAAAAAAAAAAAAAAAAAAAAAAGTCTTGGGTATTACCCCAACAGATTTCCCACGAGAAGTTCTAATTGGTGGGTTTAGAGTAAGCAGGCAGGAGCTCTGCAAAGCCACACTGTGACTGAGAGGTGGTCACTGTAGCATATCTGTGCAACCTATGCAAGGTGTAGGGGCCAGAAGGGTGAGTCAAGTAGGTGGGGTGAGACAAGTAGGTTGTATCTATACCAGGAGGAGATATAAGGCAGGTATCTGGATCAGCCACATTGAGGAACTGGGAAGAGGTGAAGAACTGTGTCAAGGGTGATTGGGCCCTGCGTCTGATATGAGAAAGTCTAACTTATATTCAAAATGGGTACCAAGGCAACATAAAACTATGAAAATTCACCACAAAACCATTGGATCTCTATCATATGCAGACAAGTCTATATTCAAAATAATATGCAGACTTGCAGGTCCTGTCTCTGGAAATTATAATGTAGAAGATCTATAGTGAAGCCCAAGTATCAGTATTTTTGTAAGTTTCCCAGGTAATTTATTTTGATGTTCACAATAATTACTTTGGGAAACTATTGAGCTGCAAATGGCTCAATAAAGCACTACCAGAAAATTATTATTGAATAATAAGGAGGAACTAATCAGGCAAAGTTTGGGGTGAAAGATAGTCCATCCAAAGAGAAAAGCCAAAGTCAGTGAGAAACAGCAGAGCATAGAGAGGAAGATCCTCAAACAGTTGGCATTCCTAGAACATGAAATGACACGCACGTGGGAGTCAGAGATGAAACTGGAAAGACTGCATACGTCATCTACATTGCAGAGGACCTGGAAGCTATGAAAATACTTAGATTTGATCAATTGTGTGAAACTATTTAAGAGTTTTTTTTTTAGATGGAGTACAATGGTGTGATCTCAGCTCACTGCAACCTCCACCTCCCGGGTTCAAGCAATTCTCCTGCCTCAGCCTCCCAAGTAGATGGGATTACAGGCGCCCGCCACCACGCCCAGCTAATTTTTGTATTTTTAGTAGAGACGGGGTTTCACTATGTTGGTCAGGCTGGTCTCAAACTCCTGACCTCAGGTGATCCACCCGCCTTGGCCTCCCAAAGTACTATTTAAGAATTTAAAGGAGATTAGGAAGGTTGAGGCAGGAGGATTACTTGAGACGAGAAAGTCGAGACTAACCTGAGCAACACAACAAGACCCTACATCTTAAAAAAAAAAAAAAAAAAAAGGAAGAAAACTTAGCCCCAGTATGATGACACACACCTGTAGTCCCAGATACTCAGGAGGCTGAGGTGGGAAGATTATTTGAGCCCAGGAGGTTGAGGCTGCAGTGAGCTGTATTGTGCCACTGCACTCCAGCCTGGCAGCAAAGTAAGACCCTGTCTAAAAAAAAGAGTTTAAAGAAGAGAAGGGACCCAGATTGACTTGTTTCGACTTAAAAATGTAACATCTTAGAACATAGCCCCTCAAAATGTTTTTCTTTATATGTGTATATGCATGTTTACAAATTAGTTTATGCTATTTATATTGTTTTCTTAATGATAATATTCATCTATGACATCATTTTAAATGGCTGAATACCATTTCATTTTATGAATATATCATTTTATTTTAACTGATCCTATTGTGGTAGGTTTATTTAGTTTAGCAAAACTGGAACTATATTTCCAAGAAATCCCTTCTCTATGGTCTATGTTATTGTTGGCCATGAGAAAAACATATGCAAGATTTGACAGACTGGCTGGATGCAGTGGCTCACGCCTGTAATCCCAACAATTTAGAAGGCTGAGGCTGGAGAATCGCTTGAGCCCAGGAGTTCGAGACCAGCCTGGGCAACATAATGAGATCCCCCATCTCTACAAAAAAATAAATAAGCAAATAAATCTTAATAAATAAATAAGCCAGGCATGGTGACATGGGCCTGTGGTCCCTGTTAGGAGGCTGAGGCAGGAGGATAATCCGAGTCTAGGGGTTTGAGGCTGCTGTGAGCTATGATTACACCACTTCACTGCAGCCTGAGTGACACAGTGAGACTCTGTCGCTTAAAAAAAGATTTGGCAGACAGGACTGAAGGTGCAGCAATTGCTATGCTCTGAGCACAGGTGCATGGCATTCTTGCCACTTACACAATTTGCAGCTAACCTGATGCTTCACCTGTGGGTGTGAGGCATCAGCCAGGCCTGTGGTGCCTCCAGCTCCTCCAGGTCTCCTTCAGCTTCTCCAAACCCTAGACCAGGTGCCTGTCATGGGCACCGGCTCCTCCTGCCAGTCACTCACATCATCAAGATTGGAGGTGGCAACAGACTCAGGTTCCATGCTGTCCTTGTAGGTTCCTGTTGGTCTTTGCATCCCCTACTTCATGTACATTTTTTCCTGCCCAGCTGCTGGCCCTGATGACTTCAGGTCCAACGTCAGATTCAGAAGAGCCACCGCCTCACATAGACTGATAACTTGCCCCCACAGTTGCATGAGGACTAATCCCCACATGCAATAAGTCTCTCATTGCATGTCAGCCATACTGGTTCTGCTCCTCTGATCAAACTCCAATTAAACGCTAATGCAATGTGTTAGTTGGGTTCTCTGGGGTAGTATCAGGTTTATTGGGAGTAACATCCATGAAAGATAAAATGGTGAAGAAGGAGGATTGGCCAGGGAGAATATCAGATTGAGATGCAGATCTGGAAAACGTTCATCCAACCCAGTGGGGAGTTCTGGAGCAAAGATTTCCCACCAAAGGAATCCCACAGTGAGCTATAATCACTAGTCCCAGTACCTGGCTCAGTCCTTCGCTGGGGCTGCCTGGGAACAGCACAACTTCAGCTTAACAGGTGAGGCAGAGGCCAGGTTCAGTGGCTCACACCTGCAATCCCAGCACTTTGGGAGTCTGAGGTGGGAAGGTCACTTGAGCCCAGGAGTTCAACACCAGCCAGGGCAACATAGTGAGACACCATCTCTACTAAAAATAAAAAAGTAAATTAGCTGAGTGTAGTGGTGCACGCCTGTAGTCCCAGCTACTCAGGAGGCTGAGGTGGGAGGATCACTTGAGCCCAGAAGGTCAAAGCTGCAGTGAGCTGTGATTGCACCACTGCACTCCAGCCTAGGTGACAGAGCAAGGCCCATGCCTCAAAAATTGAAAAATAAAAATAGCTGGAATCTGTCAGCTCCCAGCATTCCTCACAGCTGAAGAGCAAGTTCCTTCTTGAAGGGAGACCCGAATGGCACACCCTAGAGCTGCCCCAACCGTGTTGGCGCACAGTTGGATGACTCTGACAATCCACTTTGTTTGTTATAAACAAGACCTGAGTGAACAATCTGGTAGGTCATATCTTTTTGCATATCCTTAACTATTTGCTTAGGATACGTGCCTAGAAATGAGGATCTGGGACAAACAATCTCCCCATTTTTAGGGCTTTTGATATATAAAACTAGACTGGGCCTCAGAAGAGTTGTAGCTTTAATCAGATTTTAATCAACATTGAGGTTGAATGTTTTCATATGCATTTAGACATTTATATTTCTTTCTTTTTTTTTTTAAGATAGAGTCTCGCTCTGTTGTCCAGGCTGGAGTGCAGTGGCACGATCTTGGCTCACTGCAACCTCCGTCTCCTGGGTTCAAGCAATTTTCCTGCCTCAGCTTCCCGAATAGCTAGGATTACAGGCGCCCATCACCATGCCCAGCTAATTTTTGTATTTTTCAGTAGAGACAGGGTTTTGCCATGTTGGCCAGGCTGGTCTTGAACTCCTGAACTCAGGTGATCCACCTGCCTTGGTCTCCCAAAGTGCTGGGATTACAGGCTTGAGCCACCACGCCCAGCCTAGATATTTATATTTCTAAAAAAAAAAAAAAAAAAACTTCTTGTTCATATTGTTGGATATAGGATGGTCATCTTTTTCCAATCGAAAGAGCTACTTACATGTAAAAGAATGCAACCCGTTGTCTGAGATGCATGCTGCAAATAATTCTCCAGTTTGTCTTTTACCTTTAATTTTTTAAATTTTTATGTAGTCAACACTATTAACATTTTACTTTATGATTTTTCTTAGGACAGCCTCTGCATCTCAGGATTACATTAATACATTAATAATCACACCTTTTTTCTTTCTTTCTTTTTTTTAAGAGACAGGATCCCTCTCTGTCACCCAGGCTGGAGTGCAGTGATGTGATTACAGCTCACTCTGCCGCAGCCTCAACCCCCTGGGCTCAAGCAATTCTTCCGCCTCAGCCTCCTAAGTATCTGGGACTATAGGTGTGCACCACCACACTCAGCTAATTTTTGTATTTTTTGTAGAGACAGGGTCTCATTATGTTGCCCAGGCTAGTCTTGAACTCCTGAGCTCAAGTGATCCTCCCACTCAGCCTCCTAAAGTGCTGTTATACTCCTTTTCTTTTCTTTTCTTTTCTTTTTTTATTTTTTGAGATGGAGTCTCGCTCTGTCACCCAGACTGGAGTGCAGTGGTGCGATCTCGGCTCACTGCACGCTACGGCTCCCAGGTTCTCACCGTTCTCCTGCCTCAGCCTCCCGAATAGCTGGGACTACAGGCACCCGCCACCACGCCCGGCTAATTTTTTGTATTTGTAGTAGAGATGGGTTTGACCGTGTTAGCCAGGATGGTCTCGACCTCCTGACCTCGTGATCCACCCACCTCCGCCTCCCAAAGTGCTGGGATTACAGGCGTAAGCCACCATGCCTGGCCTAGAGATGGATTCTTATTCTGTTGCCCAGGCTGGAGTGCAAGGTATGACCACAGTTCACTGCAGCCTGGACCTCCTGGGCTCAAGTGACCCTCCTGCCTCAGTCTCCTAAGTAGCTAGGACTACAGGTGTGCACTGCCAGCTAATGTTTTATTTTTTAGAGACATGATCTCACTATGTTGCCCAGCTGATCTCAAACTCCTAGCCTCAAGCAATCCTCCCATCTCTACCTCCCAAAGTGTATTTTATTGTATTTTTTGAATACTGTAATAGTTTACTAGATACTTTACATTATTTATATACACAAAGCTCTTTTACATCTACCTATTTAGTGCTTTGCATTAATAAGTACAAGAAAAATCCATTCATAAAGCAGTTTACATAGAGTTGCCTAAACTTTACAGGCTTCCCAAATCAACCATTTTATTTACTTTAGTTTCATGATAAATGATTGATGTTAACTGGTAAGATAAGGCCCATTTTATTATTCATTTTTTTAAATGTCTACTTTCCTTCCCTGCAAGAAAATTATGCATCCCCACCTGTAACCACAATGTCAAATTAAAGACGATCATAAATTCATCAGTACTCCTGCCATCCAGAGATGGAGTCTGTATTTCCTCTTCTGCGTGCTCCAGGACTGTTTTGTCTCTATTCATTTTTTTTTTCTTTTGAGACAAAGTCTCACTTTGTCACCCAGGCTGGAGTGCAGTGGCCCAGTCTCAGCTCACTGCAACCTCCACCTCCTAGGTTCAAGTGATTCTCCTGCCTCAGCCTCCCGTGTAGCTGGGATTACAGGCACCTGCCACCATACCCAGCTAATTTTTATATTTTTAGTAGAGACAGGGTTTCCCCATGTTGGCCAGGCTGGTCTCGAGCTCCTGACCTCGGCCTCCCAAAGTGCTGGGATTACAGGCATGAGCCACTGTTCCCAGCCTGTTTTGTCTCAATACATTATAACAGAAGTGACATTGTGCCACTTTCTCAGGGTTTAAGACTGGCATCTTACACTTCCTGTTTCTTAGTACACGCTCTCTGGAAGCCTTTTCTAGACACTGGTCCTTTGAGGATGTGATGGCTAGAGCTATGGCAGCCATTTTGTTACCATGAGTCAACACACCTGAGCATTAAAAGCCAACATACTGAGGAATAGAAGGATAAAACATCTTGGCGTCTCAATTATATTGTTGAGTCATTCATTAACTCTAAGACTGCCTACCACCAGAGACATCTTATAACGTGAGATAATTGTTTTAATTATTTAAGCCACTGTTAGCTGGTAATTCTGTTATTTGTAGCCCAAAACTAACTAGTATATAATTATCTGTGGATTTTGCCTGTCCAACATGCAGCCTCCTTCTTCCCATAACAACATTCTGATATTCCTTTAGGGAATCCACACACACACACATACACACACACACAGAGAGAGACAAACACACACACACATTGCATTTGGTTCAAGTGGGATTGACTTCAGTCCATAGTACTGGGGCAAGCATGTGAGCAGGTCTGGCTAACCAGAGTGTTGCATTTACCTGGCTACAATGAATGGGCCAATGAGGTTTTGTTCTGGGACTTTTGACAGAACTGTTGGGAAAGAGAGACTCATTATCCTTAGCAAGCTAACACAGAAACAGAAAACCAAGTACCACATGTTTTCACTTATAAGTGGGAGCTAAATGATGAGAACACATGGACACACAGAGGGGAACAACACACACTGGGGTCTTTTGGAGGGTGGAGGGTGGAAGGAGAGGGAGGATCAGGAAAAATAACTAATGGGTACTAGGCTTAATACCTGGGTAACTAAATAATCTGCGTAGCCACCTCCCATTACACAAGTTTACCTGTGTAACAAACCTGCACTTGTACCCCTGAATTTAAAATAAAAGTTTTTAAAAAAGAGAGAGAGGCTCTATTTTTATTGGTATTTTATTTTACTGCTTAAGAATGAAACCAACACATTGGCTGGGCCCAGTGGCTCACGCTGGTAATCCCAGCACTTTAGGAGGCCGAGGTGGGTGGATCACTTGAGGTGAGGAGTTGAAGATCAGCCTGGCCAACATGGTGAAATCCTGTCCCTACTAAAAATACAAAAATTAGCCCAGTATGGTGGTGCATGCCTGTAATCCTAGCTACTTGGGAGACTGAGGCAAGAGGTTCCCTTGAACCCGGGAGGCAGAGGTTGCAGTGAGCCAACATCACACCACTGCCCTCCAGCCTGGGCAACAGAATGAGACCTGTCTCAAAAAAAAGAATGAATGAATGAATGAATGAAACCAACACAGAGGACAGCAGAGAAAACCAAACACCGCATGGTCTCACTCATAGGTGGGAATTGAACAATGAGAACACATGGACACAGGAAGGGGAACATCACACTCCGGGGACTGTTGTGGAGTGGGGGGAGGGGGGAGGGATAGCATTAGGAGATACACCTAATGCTAAATGACGAGTTAATGGGCGCAGCACACCAACATGGCACATGGATACATATGTAACAAACCTGCACATTGTGCACATGTACCCTAAAACTTAAAGTATAACAATAATAAAAAAAAGAAAAAAAAAGAAATGAAAGACTGGTTTCTGGTAATATCATTGAGCCTTTGGGATTCACCTTTGCCTGGTGTACCTTTGGACTTTTCTTTCAGTTATATGAACCAATAAATTTCTATTATTTTATTAGCCAGTTAACAACTGAAGAATCCTGACTGGTGCAGGCCAGAGTCCAGGCTTACAAATGAGGCCAAGGGCCTCAGCTAAAGTAAGTAGGTTTGAGGGAGACGGGGAGAGAGAAAGGATAAGATGCAGCTCTGGAGGGCAGTTGCTAGTATCTCTCTCTGTCACAGATGACAGAAGCTAAAGCCCCAAGGGTTAAAATCACTTACCCAAGGTTGTACGGCAGCTCATTATAAGGGTCCAGATTCAAACCCAGGCCTAACAAGACTCAGCTATACCATATCGCCAGTGTGGTTTTACTAAACCACACTGATTCTCAGGGTAGGGCTCTATCAGGAATCAAGTGTGTATGTTGCCTCTTAAACACTAAGAGTTTTATTGGAGCCAGGTGTGGTGGCTCACGCCTGTAATCCCAGCACTTTAGAAGGCCAAGGCAGGTGGATCACCTGAGGTCAGGTGTTCAAGACCAGCCTAGCCAACATGGCATACCCCATCTCTACTAAAAATACAAAAATTATCCGGGCATGGTAGTGGGCGCCTGTAATCCCAGCTACTCAGTTGGCTGAGGCAGGAGAATCACTTAAACCTGGGAAGCAGAGGTTTCAGTGAGCTGAGATCCTACCACTGCACTCCAGCCTGGGCAACAGAGTGAGACTCCATCACACACAAAAAAAGAATTTTATTGGTGTTGCTTAGGTAGGGCGGAGGGCGAGGTCAGAATTCCTAACTATTTTCCTCATCAGTTAGCAAGGGGCAATGGCAGCATAACCAGGTCTACCCAACATCACTACAGCCATGCGCTACGTCATGACATTTTGGTCAATGATGGACCACATATATGACGATGGTCCCACAGGACTGTAATACCACAGTTTTACTGTAACGTTCCTATGTTTAGCTATCTTTAGATAAACGAATACTTACCATTATGTTGCAGTTGCCTACAGTATTTAATGCAGTAACATGCCGTGCAGGTTTCTCCTCGCCTGAGAGCAATCAGCTACACCGTATCGCCTAGGTGTGTACTAGGCTACACCATGTAGGTTTGTGTAAGTACGCTTTATGATGTTCATACAATGACGAAATCACCAACAATGCATTTCATTTCCCAGTCGCTAAGCGATGCAGGATTGTACTTGCTTCTCTTCCGAGGGCTCCCTACATACCTTCTCAAGTTTTGTCTCTTTGGCAAGGAGAGGTGCTTCTTCTGGAACTCCCGTCTCCTCTTTGAGATACGTAGATGAGTTCTTCTAGAAAATTCCAGGATAGCCAAGGCCTTTCTCAGCAGCCACAGTGGAATAAGCTGGGACCACTCCACTGCCCATCCCACTCCTGGCTGGGAAGCACCCTCCCTCTCAAATGAGGATCGCAAGCACCAGGACTAGAGCCACCTCCAGTTTCTCCCTTGGGGACTCTGCCATCTTAGCCCAGCAAGTGGGCAAGCTCATGGGCCCTGTCTCCAAGCTTACAAGTCTTACTAGGTTCTGGAGACGAATGTCAGCAGAGGGCTGTTGCTTTTAATATTTCCAGCTCCACGAAGCATCTGTCATAATGTCCTGTTACTTGTCCCTGGACCTGACCTGATGAGTGAATTCCGCTATGATGGCCAACCTCTACCAAACCCAACCTGACCAGTGGCCAACCTGAGCATCACAATGTCCAGCCCACTGATGGCTGCCTCCAGATGCTCCCTGAAGGGACAGGAAGGGAAGACTCAACCCAACTTTATTTCCTCATAGTTTCCTCCAGCCAGTGGTTCCCAAGGTGTGGGAAACACACCACTCACATGCACAAGATGATTTTGGGTAGTAACAACACAGCTCAATAACATTGAATCACACAGTGAAAAGTTTGCTCCTAACCAGGTGCAGTAGCTCACACTTGTAATTCCAGCCTGGGCAACATAGCAAGACCCCATCTCTACAAAAAATAGCAAAATTAACCAGGTGTAGTGGCATGTACCTGTGATCCCAACTATTCAGGAGGCTGAGGTGAGAGGATCACTTGAGCACAGGAAGTAGAGGCTGCAGTGTGCCAAGATTGCACCACTGCACTCCAGGCTTGGTGACAGGGCAAGATCTGGTCTCAAAAAAAGAAAAAAAATTTGTACCCTTCTCAATTCTTGTTTGCATTTTTCAGATCACCAAAGAGAAATCTCTGTTTGAGGCAGGTTTATCTTTTAAAACTCTTTAACACTTGTTAATCTCCCCCCTGTAAAAAAGTATTATTTTTGATTGACATATAATAATCATACTTATTTACAGAATACAGTTGATATTTTGTTTTTGTTTTTGTTTGAGAGAGAGTCTTGCTCTGTTGCCCAGGCTGGAGTGCAGTGGTGCAATCTCGGCTCACTACAGCCTCCGCTTCCTGGGTTCAAGCGATTCTCCTGCCTCAGCCTCCCAAGGAGCTAGGATTACAAGTGCCCGCCACCACACCTGGCTAATTTTTGTATTGTTAGTAGAGATGGGGTTTCACCATGTTGGCCAGGCTGGTCTCAAACTCCTGACCTCAGGTGATCTGCCCACCTCAGCCTCCCAAAGTGCTGGGATTAGAGGCATGAGCCACTGCATCCAGCTCAGTGTGATATTTTGATACATACAATGCATACAATGTGTAATTCTCAAACGAGGGTAATTAGCATATTCTTCACCTCAAACATATATCAGTTCTTTGTGTTGATATTCCTTTATATGTGTATTTTTTATTTCTTTGCATGTACTATATTTGTGTAGTTATTTTATTTATAGCCATTGATGCTGCTTTTATTTTACAGGAGTGATAACGGATGATTGGATGCGGAAAATATATTTTAAAAAGAAAATAAAATTTATAGGAGTAAATACAATTTCCTTTATAAACTCAGATGTATAAATTTTAAATGAGTGTGTTTATAGACAAACAATGAGTAACAGTACAGGACATAGATACTCTACAGCAACAATAATGAGGATGGCAAACAAATCACTAAACATTGTCAACTGCTGCTCACAGGAGAGGGGCTTCTAATCAGGACCCCTCTAGAACAAATCCACAGGCATCTGCCAGACTTGACATCCAGAGGGTGGCGTTCAGCAGTTTCTGTCCGGCAGCCAGACTGCAGCCCCTCACCTGCATGACAAAAGCCTCCCCTCCTGAGGTTGGGTGGGATCTGGGGGCTTTCGTGCTGAGAGTGGTTTGTGCCCCCAACAACTAGAACAGCGAGTGGAGTCCTGGGGATCCCTCAGGCCCTCTAGTAACCCTTATTAGATGAGGAGCACTAGTGATTGGTACTGACTTCCTAGAGAAGGTGTGGGCATGAATGGATGGGGAGACCTTTCTTTACAGCCTATGGGCCCGGCGCTATGCTCAGTGCCTTATGGCTGTTGGAGACCTTCTTATAGAAAGCAGTCACTTGGAGCCTGGCCGGAAGCTTTAGGTCAATGTTCTAAAAGATTCTGATATCTTCTGATACCAGAATCACTTATTTAAAAATATGTAGATCTGGGCTGGGCACAGTGTCTCATGCCTATAATCCCAGTACTTTGGGAGGCCAAAAAAGGGGGTTCAGGCCAGGTGTGGTGGCTTGTGCCTATAATCCCAGCACTTTGGGAGGCCAAGGCAGACGGATCACTTGAGGTCAGGAGTTCAAGAGCAGCCTGGCCAACATGGCGAAACCCCGTCTCTACTAAAAATACAAAAATTAGCCGGGCATGGTGGCACACGCCTGTAGTCCCAGCTACTCAGGAGGCTGAGGCAGGAGAATCATTTGAACGCAGGAGGCTGAGGTTGCAGTGAGCCGAGATAACACCACTGCACTCCAGCCTTGGCAATAGGGCAGGACTCCATCTCCAAAAAACAAACAAACAAACAAAAGTTAGCCAGGCATGGTGGTGCACACCTTTAGTCCCAGCTACTCGGGAGGCTGATGCAGGAGAATTGCTTGAACCCAGGAGGTGGAGGTTGCAGTGAGCTGAGAACCCACCACTGCACTCCAGCCTGGACTACAAAGCAAGACTCCATCTCAAATAATAATAATAATAATAATAATAAATGTTAAAAGTTGAATGGTGGTTAATCCACATTTCACATTGTGGTTAACCCTGGACAATTCCAGGTTCCTGGGGCCCCAAGGTGCATCACGTTTACAAGACCTCAAACTTCTAAAATCAGAAAGTGCCAGGAGCTGTGCAGTGCTTCCTCAAAACGTCCCACTGAGTATTCACAACCATGGATGAGTGTGAGCTTGTGTTCTGGAAGGTCTAGTGTCTCTTAGGTTGGGTTTTGCCAGAAGCCCCCTGAGGTTTGATGGTAAGTTTATTTGTGAGGTGATCTATTAGTGCTAGGAAGCACTAATAGGGAAGTACACCTGTGAGACAGGAAGGGAAGGAAGCCAGGACAGGCTGGGTTTTTTGTTGTTGTTGTTTGTTGTTTTGGGGGTTTTTTGTGTTTTTTGAGACAGAGTCTTACTCTGTTGCCTAGGCTGGAGTGCAGTGGCACAATCTCGGCTCACTGCAACCTCTGCCTCCCAGGTTCAAGCAATTGTCCTGCCCCAGCCTCCCAAGTAGCTGAGATTACAGGTGCATGTAACCATGCCTGAGTAATTTTCATATTTTTAGTAGAGACAGGGTTTCACCATGTTGGCCAAGCTGGTCTCGAACTCCTGGCCTCAGGTGATCTGCCCACCTTGACTTCTCAAAGTGCTGGGATTACAGGCCTGAGCCACTGCCCCTGGCCAGGAAAGGGTGATTTAACAAGCAAATGAATTAACACTGTGAGCAATGGGGGCTCAAATCTGCTGGAAATTGCTATGAAAATTAAGAAAACATGTATCTAAATTGTGTCACCTGAATGATGAAGTAACTGGGTATTTATGCAACCAATTTCCATCTGTCACTAGTTGAGAGCTACTCCCAATGTCATTAAATCACTGGCACTTCCACCCTGCCCCTTATACAGGCTGAATACGTGCAAAGCCCTTGGGCAAGGCATCACAGTGCTTGCAAAAATAAGCCACTAGTATGTAAGGCTGGGTGCAGTGGCTCATGCCTATAATCTCAGCACTTTGGGAGGCCGAAGTGGGTGAATCACTTGAGTCTAGGAGTTCAAGACTAGCCTGGGCAACATGGTGAAACCCCATCTCTTAAAAAAAAAAATTAGCTGGGCATGGTGGCATGTGCCTGTAGTCCCAGCTACTCAAGAGGCTGAGGTGGGAGCATTGCTTGAGCCCAGGAGGCAGAGGTTGCAGTGAGCCAAGACTGTGCCACTGCACTCCAGCCTGGGTGATAAAGCTAGACCCTGTCTCAAAAAAAAAAAAAAAAAAAGGAAAGAAAGATGAAAGAAAGAAAGAAAAAAAGAAAAGAAAGAGAAAGAAAGAAAAGAAAAGAAAGAAAAAAGGAAAGAAACCATTGGCATGCAAAGTAATGGGAAATGTCTAGCAGGTGGTGTGCAGATAAATGTTTAACAACTGGCTTCCCAGGAGGAAAAAGCCTTACCTGTTGCACTTACCAATGTCTATGGTGTAAATATTCCTGCTATAGCCAGTTTCAAGCTACTAACATATCATTGAAAGCAGAGTTGAGATGTTATGAGCACAACTGGTTCTCATGTGTTGATACAAGACAACCAAAGACCAGCTCTGGGAGGGAGAAAAACAGCAGGGCAATTACAGTGTCTCCCACAGGTGCAACCAGAGCGCTCTGCTGCAGACATAGAGTCTCATAGTTTTATGGGACTTCCTACTCCATTCCATCTTATATCAATGTTCGAACATCTTACCATGAAAACAAGCTTACTCTTAGAATCCTCAAATGCATTCACACTCTAGGAAGGCATATACTATTTATTATTTTTACATCATCTCTTCCCTACCCCATCAAGCCTCATCATCCTAGCATGCACCCAGGAAATCAGCAAAAACCTGTTTAAGAGTCCAGACTTCAAGGGTCCCTCACAGTATTGGGCATCTCTTGTTTTGCCCGAGCAGAGCAGACCACTCATTTCCCCTTATTCTGCTAATTGTATTTCATTTTCCTTTAAGCAACCACCTTTCACTCCATCCTGAATCCTCAGATCTTATTTCCCTGGCTCTAGGAATTAGCACATGACACAGGCCTGGCCACTCAGAGTGTTCCATTCCCCTAGAAGTAGGGATGAGACCCCAAACAGGTCAATGACACTCTCCACTTGGAATTATTGGAATAAGTAAATCTCTTCCCATTGGGTTACTGGGTTAGCAGGATAGAAGCCTGGAGCTGATGTTGGTCATCTCCATCACTAGGAAAGAGCCTTCCTGAAAATCAGGCTTACAGACAGAAAAAGCTGAGCTGGGAGATGGAGAATAACTGGGGCCTGATGACATCATTTGTGCCCTTGGATACAGCTGTGCCTAAAGGCAGATACTTCCGGACTTTTTAATTACATGAATTCATAAAATTTATTTCTGACTTAAGTCACTTTGAGTTGGGTTTTCAGTGATTTGCAACCAAAAGATTGCTGGCTGATTCACAGTTCTGAGACCAAATGCGCTAGACCTGGCATCCGGTCTGTGGTCTGTTAGGAACCGGGCTGCACAGCACAAGGTGAGTGGCAGGAGAGCTGAAGCCTCATCTGTATTTACAGCCACTCCCCATTGCTTGCATTACCGCCTGAGCTCTGCCTCCTGTCAGATCAACAGTGGCATTAGATTCTCATAGGAGCCCAAATCCTACTGTGAACTGCACACCCAAGGGATCTAGGTTGTGCACTCTACATGATGGTGAGTTGTATAATTATTTCATTATATATTACAATGTAATCATAATAGAAATAAAGTGCACAATAAATGTAACACACTTGAATCATCCCAAAACCATCCCCTGTCACCCATCCGTGGAAAAACTGCCCCTGATGCCAAAAAGGTTGGGGACTGCTGAGCTAGACTTTAGTACACATCCTTCCAGCTTTCTTCCCTTGGCCCTAAATAGAGTTAGAAGCAAGAATACAGTTTATTGGCGCCCTGCGTCCGTGCATCCACGGGGGCTTTGGGTGAATTCCAAGGAGATACTGGTTGCAGGAGCAAGCCCAAGGCACAAATGGAGTCACTTCAGGATCCGGATGCTCATTTTTTGCTCAACGTCCATCTTCTCTAAAGACTGAGGGAAAAACACATGGCAGGCAAGAGGCTTGACTCTCAGCTCTCCATGCTCCCAACCTCCTCCCCCAGGGTTCTACCCATTCCAGAGACCCCACCATTCCCAGGGAACCCCTATCTTTCCGCCCTCCTGAACATTTCCCATGTCTGTCTGCCCCAGGGACTCCTGATCTCAACTCCCCAATCCCCAAGGGCACTCTGACCTTGGTGAACTCCACGAAGGACACAGCCCCATCCCCATCTTCATCAGCCTCCTGCACTGTGCGGTCAGCGATGTTCTCCAGCTGCTCTTCTGTCACCTGTACCCCGACCATCAGACGGAGAACCTGGGAGATGAGTGAAGAGGCAGCCATAAGGAGGGGGCACAAAAGGTGCTACTCCGCATCTCCTAAACCTTGCCCACCTCATCCCAAAAGTTATTACTAATTTTATAATCCATCTTTCATCCATTTTTCACCATATCCCCCCAATAATTTTCCCTACTGCTTCAACAACCAATCTCCTATCTCTCACTCACCATCCTGCACTACCCTCAAAATATGCTCAAACTCATTACCCAACTTTATCACCCAACCTCCATCCATCCTCCACACCATTCTCCACCTTAGCCACTAAGGGTTTCTAATTCCATCCTCATTCCAACACATCTGTTCCAGAGTTTCTTGATCTTGGCACTATTGACATTTGGAGCCAGATAACTCCTTGTTGGAGGAGGCTCTCCTGGGTATTGCATGATATATAGCCACATTCCTGACCTCTACCCACTAGATGCCAGTAGCACACTGTCTCCCCCATTGTGACAACAAAAAGCATCTCCAGATATTGCCAGATGTTCACTCAGGGAGCAAAATCACCCCCCGTTGAGAATCACTGATCTATTCCCAACCTCATAGTCAACTGCTCCCCACTCCGACTCCCAACAAACCCACACTCCAACTCCACCCATTCCCATTTCCCAACCAATACCCCAATTATCTGCGCCCCAGTTCCCCAATCATCCCACCCCATCTCTCACACCATTGCATTTAACCATCCCATCCCTCACACATCACATCTCTTGCTCTCCCTTTCTGCCAACCTGCAGCATCTCATGCCTGGAGATCTTCCCATCGCGATCCAGGTCATAGAGCTGAAATGCATCTGGGGAGAGGGTGGGAGGGGGAAAGGAAGGAAGGTCTTCCCTGGCTCTCTTCCAGCAGAAGGCCACCCTGGAGGAGGGGGAAGGTTGTCAATGGGCTCAGGGAGGGAGTGGGAGACTCCTGGAGCCTGTCCCTGGTGTGGGTACATCTGCATTCTCACTTGGGCAGGTCCTCACAAACTCACAGTGAAGTTTGTTCCTTCTGCTGTTGAGAGGTTCAGGTTTCTTGGGGTCTTGGGTTTCTGTGTCCTCATCTTCTATAGGGCGAAAATGAGCCAGGACCCTGACAAAGCCCGGGAAATCAACTCGCTGGCTCCTGGGGAGACGGGGCAGAACGGAATGAGGTGGTGGTCACCTTGGCCATCACTGCCTCAATCTCTAACCTCCCCTCCCGCCCACTCACACACCTGTTTTCCCGCCTCCACCTCCCCCCGCCCAGCAGGCCTCACCCATCGGGGAAGAAGCTTTCTATAATGCGGTCTCCCAGGGGGTTCACGGCGAGCGCCCCTATCTGCTGGAGATCCATGCGGCTGCAAAGCCAAAGTTCAAAGAGGGTAAGGCAGAGATGCCAGATGGAGGGTCAAAGAGGGACATGAAGTCAGAGAGACAGAGGCCAGAAGTCATGAGGCCGGCTCCCCCTCACCTCAGGTAGCCCTTCTTGTTCCTGTCCAGTGCCCGGAACCTGTGGTGCAGGCGGAGCAGGCTGGCTTGGGAGACTGCGGGAAGGAGGAGGGGGTGGTGTGTGTGTGAGACGCTGCGGGCCCGCTCCAGAAACCCGCCCCAATCGGCCAGGAAGATGGGCCAGGGACAGCGGGGGCTGGCTGGAAGGGGCGATCATCCCGGGGAATCAGGGATGGAGCTGGCCGGGGTGGAGGGAGAGTGACACGACCCCGCGAAGATCCAGGTTCAAGACCCGGGCGGCTCTCAACCTCCCGAAAACCAAAGTACCAAAGCCATCCCTTCCATCCCCCATCAGCTCTGCCTTTAGCTTCGATCCGGGCTGGAGGACACCTGGGTGCCTGGATTCCTCTGGACTCCAACCTCGTGCACCCGGATCCTCCCCAAACTTGGAGGCTGGGACCCCTAGGTTAACCCGCCCCGAGCCCAGCGATCCCAGGCACTGGGGTCTTGGTCTTCCAGCTCCGGGGAGCCCGGGACCCCAGACTTGTAAGTTGGTCCATCCTTCAACCCAACCGCTTCCCTAGCCCCGGACGCCTGGGTTCGCCCCGTCCCCTCCGCAGCCGCTGGCGCGGGCGCACTCACAGCCGGTCTCTCGCCGAATACTGTCCCCGTCGGGAATGACCGCGGCGTGGGAGCTGCGCGACCCCATGGCCGAGCTGGAGGCGGAAGGGCCGGAGCAGCCACCCGCACCCACGCGTTCTCTCCTCCCGCCGGAGAGGCGCGGCCGCCCCAATGGCCCCAGGGGACGAAGGCCACAAGCCTGGCGCGCGGCCAAGCTCCAGAACCCCGGCGTGCCTCGCCTCCCACCCGCGACCCGGGAGAATGGAAAACAATGTGCAGGGTGGCGGGTCAGAGGGAGGCTGCGAACAACGGGCTGTTTCAGCTCCGAGATTTTGTGATCAGCACAGGAGAGGCTGGCCGAGTCCCGGGCCCCGCCTTTCCACGCCTCCCCCGGGGCCGGTTCCCACGGTGCGCCCAGACTCCTGAGCCACCTCCTCCTTCGCGGGCCCCGGGCGCTCCCAACCCCAGGGCGCTCCCGGGCGTCGATGCTGAGGAAGCCTGGGAGACCTGACCTCCTCTGTAGAGACCACGCCCTGCTGGAAGGCGGGTGGCCTATGGGGAGGGAATCCTGGGGGGAGGGGGGAGGGGGGAAGAGGCATCGAAGGACTCCCAAAGACAGGGAAGTGGGGAGGGGCGGTGAGATGAAGGGTGTGCGTTAGGTTAAGTGGAAAGAGCACTGGTTTAGGAGTCCTTATTGGAATCCCAGCCGTGCCCGTGACTCTGGGAAAGTCAGTAAATCTTGGTTTCATCCCTTTTGTTCTGTTCACATTGCCTTATTGTTGTTTAATTGAGCCAGTGCTTAAAATTCAGGAGATTTAACGCAAAATCCTCATTCTTGGCTTTTCCTGAGAAATCAGAAGTTCTATCACCACCAGGCCCAGAGCTGTCTTCTGGCCACAGTCCCTCCAAGCCCAGTTCACTCCCTTAGGTACCTACCGATCCCGTAGAGCTCCAGACTGGAAATGACTTAGTCCTCTGAAGAGCCCTCCAGAGCCATGGGACTCCTTGGCCCAAGAGAGGGTTACAGACATCACTGGGACTAGGCTTAAAGCAAGAATGACAACAACAAGGGCTCTTGTTTACCACGCTTTGCTAAGCACTTTAAGTGCATCCGTTCACACATTCCTTGTAGGCCCTGCTGGGCTGCCTTCTTCTGATTTTATGTGGTGGAGGCTGCCGGGGGCAAGTTGTGAACTAATTATGTAAAGTGTGCATTCTCAGTGCGGTCTCTATCGCACCCCAACGGGGCAAAAAATAAAACGTATTTTTTATGTATAAAGCACAGCATACATACAGCACATAAATAGATATACAATATAGCTGTGATATTGAAATTTCAGGGCAGACGTGGAGGCTCATGCCTGTAATCCCAGCACTTTGGGAGGCAGAGGCAGGAGGATTGCTTGAGCCCAGGAGCTCAAGACCAGCCTAGGCAACATAGTGAGACCCCATCTCTACAAAAAAATACAAAAAAAAAAAAAAATTAACCAGGTGTCTTGGCACATGCCTGTAGTCTCAGCTACTTGGGAGTCTGAGACAGGAGGATCACTTGAGCACAGGAGGTTGAGGCTGCAGTGAGCCATGATCACGCGTTATACTCCAGCCTGGGTGACAGAGTGAGACCCTGTCTTGAAAAAAAAAGAGTCTGGGCGCGGTGGCTTATGCCTGTAATCCCAGCACTTTGGGAGGTCGAGACTGGCAGATCACCTGAGGTCAGGAGTTCGAGACCAGCCTGACCAACATGGAGAAACCCGGTCTCTACTAAAAATACAAAATTAGCCGGGCGTGTGGTGCATGCCTGTAATTCCAGCTACTTGGGAGGCTGAGGCAGGAGGATCGCTTGAACCCAGGAAGTGGAGATTGAGGTGAGCCTAGATCGCACCATTGCACGCCATCTTGGGCAAAAGGATCGAAACTTGGTCTCAAAAAAAAAAAGAAAAGAAAAGAAAATTTCATGGGGCAGGGGTGAGGGTGGGGAAATTAAAAAGACTTGGGGAGGCATTGATAATGAAAAAAAAAACAGGTCGAGAAACTCATTTGTCAAGGGACAAACACTAGAAGTGTCCACTTTTGAAACTATCTTTAAACCCTTTCCCCCATCATAATTGCACATACATACACAAATTTCCCAGGGGGGAAAACATGCAAGCAGTTCATTACAAGGGCTCAAGTTCATATCCACCCTGGAGAGGGAGAAGCTGAAGAAACAGTCTATCCTCCAGCCCCAGGCAGAGCCCTGAATCAGATGAGCCTTGACAATATTGATCTAAGAAGTGCTTGCTTCTTTCAGATACCCCCAAGGATTAAGCAACTGGCATAAGGAATGTTTGCTTCTCTTTCAGACTCCCCACAAAGACTAAGCATGCGGGAAACCACACTCCTCCCTAATGAAGCCCAGCAATCACTGCAACCCACAGCTGTGAGTCAGGCTGTGCATGTAGTTTGGGTTCAGTTCTGAACCCAGGAGGAGATGAGAGCCCTAAGAAGCTGTGATAAGCACCTCAGGCCAGCTTGGGATGCTGATCTTGGAAAGGGCTTCTCCAGCCTTAATATTGGAGTCAGTGCTACACCAAAGTAAATTAGGCCAGAGAGTAATTAGGCACTCCCATGCACACATCACACACAAGGTTTTAAGAGAGGGCTAGACCAGGCGCGGTGGCTCACGCCTATAATCCCAGCACTTTGGGATACCGAGGCGGGCAGATCATGAGGTCAGGAGATCGAGGCCATCCTGGCTAACACGGTGAAACTCCGTCTCTACTAAAAATACAAAAAATTAGCTGAGCGTGGTGGCAGGTGCCTGTAATCCCAACTATTTGGGAGGCTGAGGCAGGAGAATCACTTGAACCCAGGAGGCAGGTGCTGCAGTGAGCCAAGATCATACCACTGCACTCCAGCCTGGGTAACAGAGCAAGACTCCATCTCAAAAAAAAATAAAAATAAAAGAGAGAGAGAGAGCAGGCTATGCTAGAACTCATTTCTGTTTCAAGTACACAAGTGAGACTTAAATCAACTTCACAGTTTTTTCAGGTCATTTAAGCGGGAAGATGCTTTGGGGAAAATTGTATCTGCAGAATCTGTTAGACTAGAGTCAGGATGAATATTTGGTTTTCGCTTTTCAGCTATGTAAAAGTTGCTAGTCATTCTTTTTTTTTTCTTTTTTAATTTTTTGAGACAGAGTCACACTCTGTTGCCCAGGCTGGAGTGCAGTGGCGCCATCTCAGATCACTGCAACCTCCGCCTCCTGGGCTTAAGCAATTCTCCTGCCTCAGCCTCCCTAGTAGCTGGGATTACAGGCATGCACCACCACACCTGGCTAATTTTTGTATTTTTAGTAGAGACGGGGTTTCACCATGTTGGCCAGGCTAGTCTGGAACTCCTGACCTCAAGTGATCTGCCCACTTCGGCCTCCCAAAGTGATAGGATTACAGGCATAAGCCACCACACCTGGCCACTAGTCATTCTTGGGGAAGGTTCTACTAGAAGAATGAACAGCCAGGAATAGTCAGGAAAATACAGAACAATTAGCACTCAATAATAAAAAGATAAATGACCCAACTTTTTAAACAGGCAAAGGACTTGAATAGACATTTCTCCAAAAAAAGTATATGTTTAGCCAATAAGTAGATGAAAAGATTCCCCACATCATTCGTCATCAGGGAAATATAAACCAACCACAATAAGATATCAATTCATACCCACTAGGATGGCTAGAATTAAAGCAAACAAAAACAAACCTTAGTGAGGCTATGAAGAAGTTGGAAGCCTCATTCATTGCTGGTGGAAAAGTAAAATGGTGCAGTTGCTGTGGGAGACAATTTGAAGGTTTCTCAATACACTAAACAAAATTACCATGTGACCCAGCAATTCTGCTCCTAGGTATACACCCAAAAAAAATTGAAAATAGGGTCTCAGGCCAGGCACAGTGGCTCACACCTGTAATCCCAGCTCTCTGGGAGGTAGAGGCAGGCAGATCACTTGAGGTGAGGAGTTCAAGACCAGCCTGGCCAACATAATGAAACCCCATCTCTACTAAAAATACAAAAAAATTAGCCAGGCATGGTGGCACGCGTCTGTAATCCCAGCTACTTGGGAGGTTGAAGCAGGAGAATCACTTGAACCCAGGAGGCGGAGGTTGCAGTGAGCCGAGATTGTGCCACTGCACTCCAACCTGGGCAACAGAGCGAGACTCCGGCTCAAAGATAAATAAATAAATAAATAAATAAATAAATAAATAAATAAATAAAATAGGGGCTCAAACAAAAACCTGTAGTGAATGTTCATAGCGACACTATTAATAATAGCCAAAAATTGGAAATAAGCCAAATGTTTGACTGATGAATGGATAAGTAAAACATGGTATATTGGTACAACAGAATATCATTTGGCCATAAAAAGTAATGAAGTATTATATATGCCACAACATGGATGAACCTTGAAAACTCTATGCTAACTAAAATAAACCAGTCACAAAAGACCACGTATTATATGATTGCACTTATATGAAATGTTAAGAATAGGCAAACCTGTAGAGACAAAAAGTAGATTAGTGATTGCCGAGGGCTAAGGGAGGTAGGTGGGAGTCAGGGATGATAGCTAAAGTGTATACAGGGTTTCTTATTTTTTCCTTTTTTTCTTGAGACAGGGTCTCCTTCTGTCATCCAGGATGCAGTGCAGTGGAGTGATCATGGCTCACCACAGGCTCAACTTCCTGGGCTAAGATGATCCTCCCACCTCAGCCTCCTTAGTAGCTAGGACTATAGGCACATGCCATCTCAACTGGCTAATTTTTGTTGTTGTTGTTGTTTGTTTTTTTTGTAGAGATGGGATCTCATCATGTTCCCCAGGCTGTCCTGGGCTCAAGCATTTCACCCGCCTCTGCTTCCCAAAGTCCTGGGATTACAGGTGTGAGCCACTGCGCCTGATCCCAGAGTTTCTTGTTGAGGTGATGAAAATGTTCTACAATCGACTCTGGTGATAGTTTGGTTGCACATACCTGTGAATATAATAAAATCTATTGCATTGTATGCTTTAAATGGGCAAATTGTATGGTATGTGAATTATATCTCATTAAAACTTTTTTTAAAAGAGAACAGCACAGAGAAGACAGTCAAACTTGACTCTCTAGAGGAAATAAAAGTTGTAACAAGATTTCTGTAGGTGAACCTACAGAGGGATCCTTTTTTGTCTTCTTAAAAACAAACTACAAAACAAAAAAAATTTGAAAGAAAAAAGTAAACAAACAAAAAAAATAAAAATTAAAAACAGAATAGCCAGGAAAGCTCTGGGACAAAAAGTAATGAGGGTGGGTGACATCAACATCATTAGTCATCAGGGAAATACAAATTCCTCTACCAGGAATAGAGAGGTAAGAAACAGGAATAAAGGGCCAGGCATGGTAATCCAGCACTTTGGGAGGCCGATGCAGGTGGATCATGAGGTCAGGAGTTCGAGACCAGCCTGGCCAACATGGTGAAACCCCATCTGTACTAAAAATATAACAACTAGCCAGGTGTGGTTGTGGGTGTGTATAATCCCAGCTACTCAGGAAGCTGAGGCAGGAGAATTGCTTGAACCCAGGAGGCGGAGGTTGCAGTGAGCCGAGATCGTACCACTGCACTCCAGCCTGGGAAACAGCGAGATTCCATCTCAATTAAAAAAACACACACACACACACAGACAGACAAGAGACCTTGTGTAGTGGCTCACATCTGTAATTGCGGCACTTTGGGAGGCTGAGGCAGGTGGATCACTTGAGGCCAGGAGTTCAAGACCAGCCCAGGCAACATGGCAAAACTCTATCTCTACAAAAAATACAAAAATTAGCTGGGCATGGTGGTGCACAGCCTGTAGTCCCAGCGACTCAGGAGGCTGAGGCGGGAGAATTCTTGAGCCCCAGAGGTGGAAGTTGCAGTGAGCCAAGATCGCACCACTGCACTCCAGCCTGGGTGACAGAGCTAGACCCTTTCCCATGTGGAAGGAAGGAAGGAAGGAAGGAAGGAAGGAAGGAAGGAAGGAAGGAGAAAGAAAGAAAGAAAGAAAGAAAGAAAGAAAGAAAGAAAGAAAGAGAGAAAGAGAGAGAGAAAAAGAGGGAGGGAGGGAAGGAGGGAAGGAAGGAAGGAAGGAAGGAAGGAAGGAAGGAAGGAAGGAAGGAAGGAAGGAAGGAAGGAGAGAAAGTCAGAAATAGGGCCAGGCGCGGTGGCTCACGCTTGTAATCCCAGCACTTTGGGAGGCCAAGGCGGGCAGATCACGAGGTCAGGAGATCGAGATCACGGTGAAACCCCATCTCTACTAAAAATACGAAAAAAATTAGACGGGCGTGGTGGTGGGCGCCTGTAGTCCCAGCTACTTGGAGAGGCTGAGGCAGGAGAACGGCGTGAACCCGGGAGGCGGAGCTTGCAGTGAGCCGAGAATTGAGCCACTGCACTCCAGCCTGGGCGACAGAGCGAGACTCCATCTCAAAAAAAAAAAGTCAGAAATATACCCAAATATATATGGGAATTTGGCATTTGATAAAAGTAACATTTCAAATTACTGACATTCAAAAATGTCATTTGGGTCCTCTGTCTTTTGGGAGAAAAAAATAAGGCTGTACTTTACCTTTTTATGCCAAAATATAATAAATTCCAGATTGAATAGAGATTTCAATGCAAAATGAAACCATGTAATACTAGAGAAAATCTTGGGTAGCTGTTCTTATAATACTAAACAGAAGAAAGTCTTCTAAATATGAAACAGAACAAAGAAATCATAAGGAAAAGGTTGACATGGCCAGGCACAGTGGCTCACACCTGTAATCCCAGTACTCTGGGAGGCCAAGCAGAGTGGATCACTTGAACCCAGGAGTTCCAGACCAGCCTGGGCAACATGGTGAGACCCTGTCTCTACAAAAAATACAAAAATTATCCAAGGATGCTGGCACTTGCCTATAGTTTCAGCTATTCGGCAGGCTGAGGCAGGAGGATAGCTTGAACTAGAGAGTTCGAGGCTGCAGTGAGCTGTGATCACACCACTGCACTCCAGCCTGAGAAATAGAGTGAGACCCTGTCTCAATAAATTAATTAATTAGGGGGTGGAGCCAAGATGGCCGAATAGGAACAGCTCCGGTCTCCAGCTCCCAGCCCCAGCGACACAGAAGACGGGTGATTTCTGCATTTCTGCTTGAGGTACTGGTTTCATCTCACTAGGGAGTGCCTAACAGTGGGTGCAGGACAGTCGGTGAAGCGCACTGTGCGCGAGCCGAAGCAGGGCGAGGCATTGACTCACTCGGGAAGCGCAAGGGGTCAGGGAGTTCCCTTTCCTAGTCAAAGAAAGGGGAAGCAGACGGCACCTGGAATATCGGGTCAGTCCCACCCTAACTGCGCTTTTCCAACGGGCCTGGAAAACGGCACACTAGGAGATTGTGTCCCGCACCTGGCTTGGAGGGTCCTATGCCCACGGAGTCTCGCTAATTGCTAGCACAGCAGTCTGAGATCAAGCTGCGAGGCGGCAGCGAGGCTGGGGGAGGGGCGCCCGCCATTGCCCAGGCTTGCTTAGGTAAACAAAGCAGCCAGGAAGCTCGAACTGGGTGGAGCCCACCACAGCTCAAGGAGGCCTGCCTGCCTCTGTAGGCTCCACCTCTGGGGGCAGGGCACAGACAAACAAAAACTCTGCAAGAACTTCCACAGACTTAAATGTCCCTGTCTGACTGACAGCTTTGAAGAGAGTAGTGGTTCTCCCAGCACGCAGCTGGAGATCTGAGAACGGTCAGACTGCCTCCTAAAGTGGGTCCCTCACCCCTGAGCAGCCTAACTGGGAGGCACCCCCCCAGTAGGGACAGACTGACACCTCATTCAACCCGGTACTTCTCTGAGACAAAACTTTCAGAGGAACTATCAGACAGCTGAATTTGTGGTCTCACGAAAATCCGCTGTTCTGCAGCCACCGCTGCTGACACCCAGCCAAACAGGGTCTGGAGTGGACCTCTAGTAAACTCCAACAGACCTGCAGCTGAGGGTCCTGTCTGGTAGAAGGAAAACTAACAAACAGAAAGTACGTCCACACCAAAAACCCATCTGTACATCACCATCATCAAAGACAAAAAGTAGATAAAACCACAGAGATGGGGAAAAAACAGACCAAAAAAACTGGAAACTCTAAAAAACAGAGCACCTCTCCTCCTCCAAAGGAACGCAGTTCCTCACCAGCAACGGAACAAAGCTGGATGGAGGATGACTTTGATGAGTTGAGAGAAGAAGGCATCAGACGATCAAACTACTCTGAGCTACGAGAGGAAATTCAAAACAACAGCAAAGAAGTTAAAAACTTTGAAAAAAAATTAGAAGAATGGATAACTAGAATAACCAATGGAGAGAAGGGCTTCAAGGAGCCGATGGAGCTGAAAGCCAAGTTTCGAGAACTACGCGAAGATTGCAGAAGCCTCAGTAGCAGATGCGATCAACTGGAAGAAAGGGTATCGCTGATGGAAGATGAAATGAATGAAATGAAAAGAGAAAGGAAGTTTAGAGAAAAAAGGATAAAAAGAAATGAACAAAGCCTCCAAGAAATTTGGGACTATGTGAAAAGACCAAACCTACGTCTGATTGGTGTACCTGAAAATGATGGGGAGAATGGAACCAAGTTGGAAAACACTCTGCAAGATATTATCCAGGAGAACTTCCCCAATCTAGCAAGGCAGGCCAGCATTCAGATTCAGGAAATACAGAGAACGCCACAAAGATACTCCTCGAGAAGGGCAACTCCAAGACACATTATTGTCAGATTCACCAAAGTTGAAATGAAAGAAAAAATGTTAAGGGCAGCCAGAGAGAAAGGTCGGGTTACCCACAAAGGGAAGCCCATCAGACTAACAGCTGATCTCTCAGCAGAAACTCTACAAGCCAGAAGAGAGTGGGGGCCGATATTCAACATTCTTAAAGAAAAGAATTTTCAACCCAGAATCTCCTATCCTGCCAAACTAAGCTTCATAAGTGAAGGAGAAATAAAACACTTTACAGACAAGCAAACGCTGAGTGATTTTGTCACCACCAGGCCTGCCCTAAAAGAGCTCCTGAAGGAAGCACTAAACATGGAAAGGAACAACCGGTACCAGCCACTGCAAAAACATGCCAAATTGTAAAGACCATCGAGACTAGGAAGAAACTATAGCAACTAACGAACAAAATAACCAACTAACATCATAATGACAGGATCAGATTCACACATAACAATATTAACGTTAAATGTAAATGGGCTAAATGCTCCAATCAAAAGACACAGACTGGCAAACTGGATAAGGAGTCAGGACCCATCAGTGTGCTGTATTCAGGAAACCCATCTCACGTGCAGAGACACACATAGACTCAAAATAAAGGGATGGAGGAAGATCTATCAAGCAACTGGAAAACAAAAAAAGGCAGGGGTTGCAATCCTAGTCTCTGATAAAATAGACTTTAAACCAACAAAGATCAAAAGAGACAAAGAAGGCCATTACATAATGGTAAAGGGATCAATTCATCAAGAAGAGCTAACTATCCTAAATATATATGCACCCAACACAGGAGCACCCAGATTCATAAAGCAAGTCCTGAGTGACCTACTAAGGGACTTAAACTCCCACACAATAATAATGGGAGATTTTAACACCCCACTGTCAGCATTAGACAGATCAACGAGACAGAAAGTTAACAAGGATATCCAGGAATTGAACTCAGCTCTACATAAAGTGGACCTAATAGACATCTACAGAACTCTCCACCCCAAGTCAACAAAATATACATTTTTTTCAGCACCACACCACACCTATTCCAAAATTGACCACATAGTTGGAAGTAAAGCTCTCCTCAGCAAATGTAAAAGAACAGAAATTATAACAAACTGTCTCTCAGACCACAGTGCAATCAAACTAGAACTCAGGATTAAGAAACTCACTCAAAACGCTCTACTACATGGAAACTGAACAACCTGCTCCTGAATGACTATTGGGTACATAATGAAATGAAGGCAGAAATAAAGATGTTCTTTGAAACCAACGAGAACAAAGACACAACATACCAGAATCTCTGGGACACATTCAAAGCAGTGTGTAGAGGGAAATTTATAGCACTAAATGCCCACAAGAGAAAGCAGGAAAGATCCAAAATTGACTCCCTAACATCACAATTAAAAGAACTAGAAAAGCAAGAGCAAACACATTCAAAAGCTAGCAGAAGGCTAGAAATAACTAAAATCAGAGCAGAACTGAAGGAAATAGAGACACAAAAAACCCTTCAAAAAATTAATGAATCCAGGAGCTGGTTTTTTGAAAAGATCAACAAAATTGATGGACCGCTAGCAAGACTAATAAAGAAGAAAAGAGAGAAGAATCAAATAGATGCAATAAAAAACGAAAAAGGGGATATCACCACCGATCCCACAGAAATACAATCTACCATCAGAGAATACTACAAACACCTCTATGCAAATAAACTAGAAAATCTAGAAGAAATGGATAAATTCCTCGACAAATACACCCTCCCAAGACTAAACCAGGAAGAAGTTGAATCTCTGAATAGACCAATAACAGGTTCTGAAATTGTGGCAATAATCAATAGCTTACCAACCAAAAAGAGTCCAGGACCTGATGGATTCACAGCCGAATTCTACCAGAGGTACAAGGAGGAACTGGTACCATTCCTTCTGAAACTATTCCAATCGATAGAAAAAGAGGGAATCCTCCCTAACACATTTTATGAAGCCAGCATCGTCCTGATACCAAAACCTGGCAGAGACATAACCAAAAAAGAGAATTTCAGACCAATATCCTTGATGAACATTGATGCAAAAATCCTCAATAAAATACTGGCAAACCGAATCCAGCAGCACATCAAAAAGCTTATCCACCATGATCAAGTGGGCTTCATCCCTGGGATGCAAGGCTGGTTCGACATACGCAAATCAATAAATGTAATCCAACATATAAACAGAACCAAAGACAAAAACCACATGATTATCTCAATAGATGCAGAAAAGGCCTTTGACAAAATTCAACAACCCTTCATGCTAAAAACTCTCAATAAATTAGGTATTGATGGGACGTATCTCAAAATAATAAGAGCTATCTACGACAAACCCACAGCCAATATCATACTGAATGGGCAAAAACTGGAAGCATTCCCTCTGAAAACTGGCACAAGACAGGGATGCCCTCTCTCACCGCTCCTGTTCAACATAGTGCTGGAAGTTCTGGCCAGAGCAATCAGGCAGGAGAAGGAAATAAAAGGTATTCAATTAGGAAAAGAGAAAGTCAAATTGTCCCTGTTTGCAGATGACATGATTGTATATCTAGAAAACCCCATTGTCTCAGCCCAAAATCTCCTTAAGCTGATTAGCAACTTCAGTGAAGTCTCAGGATACAAAATTAATGTACAAAAATCACAAGCATTCTTGTACACCAATCACAGACAATCAGAGAGCCAAATCATGAGTGAACTCCCATTCACAATTGCTTCAAAGAGAATAAAATACCTAGGAATCCAACTTACAAGGGATGTGAAGGACCTCTTCAAGGAGAACTACAAACCACTGCTCAATGAAATAAAAGAGGATACAAACAAATGGAAGAACATTCCATGCTCATTGGTTGGAAGAATCAATATCGTGAAAATGGCCATACTGCCCAAGGTAATTTATAGATTCAATGCCATCCCCATCAAGCTACCAATGACTTTCTTCACAGAATTGGAAAAAACTACTTTAAAGTTCATATGGAACCAAAAAAGAGCCCGCATCGCCAAGTCAATCCTAAGCCAAAAGAACAAAGCTGGAGGCATCACGCTACCTGACTTTAAACTATACTACAAGGCTACAGTAACCAAAACAGCATGGTACTGGTACCACAACAGAGACATAGATCAATGGAACAGAACAGAGCCCCCAGAAATGATGCCGCATATCTACAACTATCTGATCTTTGACAAACCTGACAAAAACAAGAAATGGGGAAAGGATTCCCTATTTAATAAATGGTGCTGGGAAAACTGGCTAGCCATATGTAGAAAGCTGCAACTGGATCCCTTCCTTACACCTTATACAAAAATTAATTCAAGATGGATTAAAGACTTATATGTTAGACCTAAAACCATTAAAATCCTACAAGAAAACCTAGGCAATACCATTCAGGACATAGGCGTGGGCAAGGACTTCATGTCTAAAACACCAAAAGCAATGGCAACAAAAGCCAAAATCGACAAATGGGATCTCATTAAACTAAAGAGCTTCTGCACAGCAAAAGAAACTATCATCAGAATGAACAGGCAACCTACAGAATGGGAGAAAATTTTTGCAACCTACTCATCTGACAAAGGGCTAATATCCAGAATCTACAATGAACTCAAACAAATTTACAAGAAAAAAACAAGCAACCCCATCAAAAAGTGGGCAGAGGACATGAACAGACACTTCTCAAAAGAAGACATTTATGCAGCCAGAAAACACATGAAGAAATGCTCATCATCACTGGCCATCAGAGAAATGCAAATCAAAACCACAGTGAGATACCATCTCACACCAGTTAGAATGGCCATCATTAAAAAATCAGGAAACAACAGGTGCTGGAGAGGATGTGGAGAAATAGGAACACTTTTACACTGTTGGTGGGACTGTAAACTAGTTCAACCATTGTGGAAGTCAGTGTGGCGATTCCTCAGGGATCTCGAACTAGAAATACCATTTGACCCAGCCATCCCATTACTGGGTATATACCCAAAGGACTATAAATCATGCTGCTATAAAGACACATGCACACGTATGTTTATTGCAGCACTATTCACAATAGCAAAGAGTTGGAACCAACCCAAATGTCCAACAACGATAGACTGGATTAAGAAAATGTGGCACATATACACCATGGAATACTATGCAGCCATAAAAAATGATGAGTTCGTGTCCTTTGTAGGGACATGGATGAAACTGGAAAACATCATTCTCAGTAAACTATCGCAAGGACAAAAAACCAAACACCGCATGTTCTCACTCATAGGTGGGAATTGAACAATGAGAACTCATGGACACAGGAAGGGGAACATCACACTCCGGGGACTGTTGTGGGGTGGGGGGAGGGGGGAGGGACAGCATTAGGAGATACACCTAATGCTAAATGACGAGTTAATGGGTGCAGGAAATCAACATGGCACATGGATACATATGTAACAAACCTGCACATTGTGCACATGTACCCTAAAACCCTAAAGTATAATAAAAAAAAATAAAAAAAAAAAATTAATTAATTAATTAATTAATTAAAAGTTTGACAAATTTGAACTACATGAAAATTAAAACCTCCATATGGCTACATATATATATACACACATGTATATACGTATGTACATACATACAAATATGTATATGTAAAAGATAAAAGACAACCCAATAGGAAAAATAATTGGGATAAGATGTAAAAGAGAAATGGTCAATAAGGATAAAAAGACACTTAACCATACAAAGTCTAAAATACAAACTGAAACAATGGACTATTACTAGCTTAGATATGTTCAAAACAAGCAAGCAAGAGTCACAAAAGTGTGATAGGATATAGTGGGTTTTTTTTTTTTAGACGGAGTCTCACTCTGTCGCCCAGGCTGGAGTGCAGTGGCACCATCTTGGCTCACTGCAAGCTCCTCTTCCCGGGTTCATGCCATTCTCCTGCCTCAGCTTCCCGAGTAGTTGGGACTACAGGCGCCTGCCACCATGCCCGGATAATTTTTTGTATTTTTAATAGACATGCTTTCACCATGTTAGCCAGGATGGTCTCGATCTCCTGACCTCATGATCCACCTGCCTTGGAGGATGTGATAATGCAATTTCTGTTTTGCTGTTGTTGTTGTGTTCCAGATGGGATTTCACTCTGTCACTCAGGCAGAAGTGCAGTGGCAGCTTCTCAGCTCACTTGCAGCCTCAAACTCCTGGGCTCAAGCAATGCTCCTGTCTCAGCCTCCTGGGTAGCTAGGACTACAGGTGCACACCACCACACCCAGCTAATTTTTTAAATTTTTGTAGAAGTTGGGTCTTGTTATGTTGCCCAAGTTGATCTTGAATTTCTGGCCTCAATTAATCCTCCTGCCCCAGTCTCTCAAAGTGTTGGGATTTTGGGCATGAGTCACGGTACCTGGCTCCAATTTCTGTTTTAGTAGCATCACAAGAATCACACTGGCTGCTGTATGTAGACTTCACTGAGCAAGATGAAAGCTGGGAGACTATTGCGATAATTAAGGTAAAAGATGATGGTGGATTGGACCAGGGTGCCAGCAGTGGAGTGGTGAGAAAGGGTCAAATATGGATCCTATTTTGAAAGAACAACCCGCAAGATTTGTTCATATATGGAATGTAGGCTGTGAAAGAAAGAAATCAAGGATGACTCCAAGATTTTTGTCCTAAACAACTGGAAGTTGCCATTTGCTAAGATGGTGAAGAGAGCAAAAGAAGCACATTTCAAGGGGAGAGTTTAAAAAAAAAATCCTTGAGCTGCCTGTTACACATTCCAATAAAGATATTAAGTAGATTATTGTATATGGGTGTATCGGCTTCAAGAGAGAAGTTGGAACAAGAGCTGTATATTTTGTGCATTGTGTTTTTGTTTTCATTCGTCTCAAAGTATTTTCTAATTTCCTTATGACTTCTTCTTTGATCCACTGGTTGTTTAAGAGTGTGTTGTTTAATTTCTACATATTTGTGAATTTTATACTTTTCCTTCTTTCGTTGATTTCTAATTTCATTCCATTGCAGAAAAGATACATTGTATGATCTCAGTATTTTTAAATATATTGAGACTTATTTTGTGGTTTAACATACGGATTATTCTGGAGAATGTTCCATGTGCACCTGAGAAGAATGTATGTTCTGCTGTTGTTGGACAGCCTGTTTTATGTATTTTATATATGTCTGTTAGGTCTAGTAGGTTTGTAGTGTTGTTCAAGTCCTCTATGTACTTATTGATTATTTTGTCTAGATGTTCTATTCAGTTTTGAAAGTGGGGCATTGAAGTCTCCAACCATTATTGTAGAGCTGTCTCTTTCTCCCTTCAATTCTGCCAATATTTGCTTCATAGATTTGGGGGCTCTGTTGTTTGGTGCACATATGTTTATAATTGTCATCTCTTCTTTGTGAATTGACAAGGCTATATACATGTGGGAGTTATCATTGTATAGTTGGTATTAAAACTATGGGACTGGACAAGATCACCTGAGATGTCAGTGAAGAGAGAAGAGAAGTCCTAGGATTAAATACTGATGATCTTCTAACATCAAAAAGTTGGGAACAGGAGAAGGAGTTGCCAAAGGAGCCTGAGAAAAAATGGCCAGTGATGGGAGGAAAATCAGGTGTGTGGTTTTTCAGCTCAGTAAAGAAAACGAGTCTGGTAATAAAAGTCAATACAAAATCTGTAACTTGTAGTTTATGGCTCAAATGTGGACAATCATGGTAATTTCTAGGATCATGTGTATAATGTGGTTTTCCAAATGAGGACTGAAAACATCCATCTCCCTTCTGCTTACTAATGCCAAGCTGGGTGCTACAGGGCAGTGGTGGGGTTGGTTCCATCAAGAGTTGCATTCTCTGTAGAGCTGTACTCAGTAAAAGACTGATATGTTTTCTCTTCAGAGCTCTCCAGGAAAGCCAGAATTTTGCATCAAGACTGGTATAAACCAGAACACAGTGGAGCGTACTGTCCAGAGTGCCTCAAGGCCTAATAGGATGGCAACACAAAAAACTGGCCACGCCCCAGTAGTACCAAGTCATCGTTCTTCTAGATCTTCAGAACTTTGTCCATCTGGGAAGGAAAGGAATCCCTGAACTAAAACAAACTGGTTTTTTATGAAGAAGACTGGAGAATTAGGTTTGCAAAAGGCATAAACTAGGACAGTTTGGGGGGAGCTTGACAGCAGGAGTCATCACAGGAACAGTGCAAGAATGACCCAGCTGACCCAGCAATTCCCTCCTAGGTATATAGAAAGAAATAAAAACTTATAGTCATGCAAAAACTTGTACACGGATGTTTACAGGACCATTATTCATAACAGCCAACAGTGGAAACAACCAACAACTCCCTCGGGTCTTTTTTATAAGGGCAAAAGTCTCATTCATGAGCACTCCACCTTCACAACCTAATTACCTCCCCAAAGCCCCACCTCCTGACAACATCACATTGGGGATTAGGCTTCAACATATGAGTTTTGCTGAGGGAACATGAACATTCAGACCACAGCAGATGTATTCCAGGTGAGGTGCCTATTAGACATCTAAATTGGGTTTAAGAACACCTCCAAGGCCGGCTGGGCACAGTGGCTTACGCCTGTAATCCCAGCACTTTGGGAGGCCGAGGCAGGCAGATCACAAGGTCAGGAGTTTGAGATCAGCCTGGCCAACATGGTGAAACCCCATCTCTATTAAAGATACAAAAAATTAGCCGGGAGTGGTGGTGCACACCTGTAATCCCAGCTACTCGGGAAGCTGAAGCAAGAGAATCACTTGAACCCAGGTGGCGGAGGTTGCAGTGAGCTGAAATCACACCAGTAAACTCCAGCCTGGGCGACAGGGCGAGACTCTGTCTCAAAACAAACAAACAAACAAAAAACCCAACAACAACAAAAAACACCTCCTAACATTATCCCTTCCCTTCCCTTCCCTCCCCTTGCCCTCTCTCTTCCCCTGTCTATTCTCCACAGGGCAGCCTGAGTGAGGGCTTTCTAAAGAAGTGAAATCATTTCACAATGGCCAGTGGTTCTTACTTAGGAAACTTTTGAGTTCCAGAGGCAGAAACCAACCTCAACCTAGATTAAGGAAAGGAGAGCACGGATGAGCTCAAGCCACAGGGAATTCTAGGGGAATGTACCTCAGGCACAGCTAGATCCAGGTGTTCAAACAATGCCATCAGGTCGCTGTCTCACCCTTTCTCCATTGGCTGTGCTTTTCTCATCTTCAGACAGACTCTCTACCTGCCTACAAAGATGGTGCCCAGCGTCTCCAGGCTGAACTGGTCCTTAGTACCTTGGATCTCAGAGAGTAAGAAGTGTCTCTCTCTCTCCTAGCATCCAAACAGTCCCTGAAAAGGAACTCACATGCTCACTTCTAAACCCATCACTGAGGGGCCAGCTGGGGTCTTACACTCACCCTTGTGGTGGGGAAGGTGAGGTCTCCTTTTTTGCATCCTATTTACCAATCCTCATTCCTATGGGACCCACTGCTGCCCCCTCTTTTTTTGTGCATTTTCCAGAGTTGTTCATACATATGCAAGAAAATATAAAAAGAGGCCGGGCACAGTGGCTTGTGCCTGTAATCCCAACACTTTGGGAGGCTGAGGTGCACAGATCACTTGAGGTCAGGAGTTCGAGACCAGCCTGGCCAACATGGCGAAACCCCCATCTCTACTAAAAATACAAAAATTAGCCAGGCGTGTGTGGAGGAAAAGTTAAATATTAAATTTGAGCTCAATTGAAAGTGGACACAAACAATGGTCACCAAGTCCCAGAACAGGTTGTATGAGCCCCTTGATGCATTCAACCAGCGCTGTTTTGGGAAAATCTCTATTTCAATCTATTAATATATGTTAGTTATTGAAAAACAACAGACAATCACAAAAACAAATTGATCTTTCTGTGTTCCTTGAGTCCAGTCACAAAGGGCCCTCGTGACTGGGCCTCATGCCAAACAACTCGTTGCAAAAAGAGCTAGGGTCCCAGACCACGCCAAAGCTTCCTGAGACCTCTCCTCACCTGTGCACAGATGGGTGGCTGACTCTGGAGCCCAGGCTATTGCTTCCAAGTCTGGTGATTCCTCCACAGTCTGGTGAATGTATAGATAGATATAGATATAGATTAGATATAGATATAGATATAGATACAGCAATAGATATAGATTAGATATAGATACAGATATAGATTAGATATAGATATAGATACAGCAATAGATATAGATTAGATATAGATATAGATTAGATATAGATATAGATATAGATACAGCAATAGATATAGATTAGATATAGATGGATATAGACATAGATTAGATATAGCTATAGATATAGATATAGATACAGCAATAGATATAGATTAGATATAGATATAGATATAGATATAGATATAGATATAGATATAGTTGTAGATTAGATATAGATTAGATATAGATATGATATAGATATAGATATGGATTAGATATAGATATGATATAGATATAGATATAGATAAAGATATAGGTAGATATCGGCCCTCTCCCTTTCCCACTGTGATTTGCCTCTCCTCGACTGTGCACAGATGAGTGGCCGACTCTGGAGCCCAGGCTGTTGCTTCCCGGTCTAGTGATGAATCCTCCATAGTCTGGCGATTGTGAATTTATATATCTTTTGCCTTCTCCCCTTCCCATTGCAATTTACTTATTATATCAATTTGCTTATTATATCTGCATTGCCATTTACGTGGGGTAAAAGTTGTTTACCCTTAAAAGTACTGTGTGTGTCTTTTCTTTTCCCTTTGTGCATTTCCCGCAGAGAACAGCGTGGTGGCAGACACCTGTAATCCCAGTTACTTGGGAGACTGAGACACTTCAACCCAGGGGGCAGAGGTTGGAGTGAGCTGACATCGTGCCTTTGCACTCCAGCCTTGCCACAAAGCAAGACTCCATCAGAAAAAGAAAGAAGGAAAGAAAGAAAGTAGGAAAGAAGAAAGAAAGAAAGAAGAAAAGAAAGAAAGAAAGAAAGAAAGAAAGAAAGAGAAAGAAAGAAAGAGAAAGAAAGAAAGAAAGAAAGAAAGAAAGAAAGAAAGAAGGAAAGAAAGAAAGAAAGAAAGAAAGAAAGAAAGACGGAAGGAAGACAGAGAGAGAGAGAGGGAGGGAGGGAGGGAGGGAGGGAGGGAGGGAGGAAGGAAGGAAGGAAGGAAGGGAGGAAGGAAGGGAGGAGAGAAGGAAAGAAGGAAAGGACAGAAAGAAAGAAACAAAGAAAGAAAGAGAGAGAAAGAGAAAAGAAAAACAGAAAATAAAATATATAGGGATGCCTCCTAAGAGAAAGGAATCTTTTCCAGAAGTCTCTCCCAAAAGACCTCCCCGTGTCCCTCATTTGCAGAGGTTTCCTTACACGCTCATGCAAAAAGCAATCATGAGCAAGAAAAATGTGCAACATGAGAATCACCTGGTATGTTTAAAAAATACGAGATATGGGGGCCCAATCTCAGACCAATTAAATCAGAGGCTGAGTCAAAGGGTTCAGGGACAGTGACAATTAGCAGCAAGACTAAAAACTAAAACCAGGTCATCCCCTGCAGAAAAAGAAAAAGGGTGGGGAAAGAAGCAGAGTGGAAGAGAAGAACAAAAGGGGTGGGGAAAGGGAGGAGGAGTGAGAGGATAGAAAGGAGAAAAAGCAACTATGTCGCCATCCTCTGGTGGATGTAAAGGGCAGGTCCTCAACTCTGTTCTTTCTACTTACTCATTTGAGAAACATGTGTTGAAGGAGAATGTGCTGGATGCTGAGATTAGAGCAGTGAACAAAAGAGGCGCAGTCCCAGACCCATACAGCTGATTCCGATGGAGGAGGTAGACACTAAATATATTCATTCATTCATTTATTCAACAAAGATTTACTGAACACCTATTCTATGCCAGGCACCATCTTAAGAGCTGGGATAGAGCCTGGTGTGGTGGCTCACACCTGTAGTCCCAGCACCTTGGGAGACCAAGGAGGGAGGATTGCTTGAGGCCAGGAGTTCAAGGCCAGCCTGGGTAACATAGCAAGACCTCATCTCTACAAAAAATGTTTAAAACTTAGCCGGGCATGGTGGTGTGCATCTGTAGTCCCAGCTACTTGGGAGGCTGAAATGGGAGGATCACTTGAGCCCAGGAGGTCAAGGCTGCAGTGAGCTATGATCGTGCTACTGCACTCCGGCCTGGGTGACAGAGCAAAATCCTGTCTCTTAAAAAAAAAAATAGATACAACAGTTTGCATTACAAACAAAACCACATTTTGTTTCCATTGTTTCCACAATGTTATGGTGACTATACGGTTTTCACAAACGGGCATTTGTTAGTTCTTTGGGAAGAAAAAAATGTTCACTCCAAGAATCTCCTCCAAAAGTACTTAATGTCTCTAACCCTGGCACAAAACAAATGGCAATTATCTCAACAACAGCAAAAAAAAAAAAAATTAAACTTGAAGTTATTTTGCAACGGATATGCTACTATGTGTGAATTTGTTAGTATAAGACAGGGATCAGCCAACATTTTCTGCAAAGGGACAGATAGTAAATATTTTAAGCTTGCAGGCTGTATGGTCTGTATTACATCCACTCAGCTCTGCTTTGCAGGGCAAAAGTAGCATAGACAACACACAAAGGAATAGGAGTTCCAACACAACTTTATTTACAGACCCTGAAATCTGAATTTCATATAATTCTCACATGTCACAAAATATCATTCTCCTTTTGGTTTTTTCCGATCATTAAAAAAAATGCAAAAACTGTCTTAGCCCACAGACCACACAAAAACAGGCAGCAGGCAAGGTTTGGCAGGCAGGCCACACTTGGCTGACTCCTGGCAAGACAGATGTTACTAGAGATTCAGGCATGAATTTCCCAATGTGCCTTGACAGGGAAACTGAAGAGACACCTAGAAACCTTTGATATCAATAAGGGATCACCCCAGGTGCAACAGGTACATTTTTGTTCTACAGAGATAGGGATGGAATTTATCTTTTTTTTTTTTTTTTTGGTGGGGGAGGGAGGAATAGGATTACAAATTGAGTTGTATTGATTCTAAATGGTATTTGAGGATAAAAAAGATGTTTCTAGCCAAGCGTGGTGGCTCACACCCATAATCCCAGCACTTTGGGAGGTCAAGGTGGATGGATCACCTGAGGTCAGGAGTTCGAGACCAGCCTGGCCAACATGGTGAAACCCCATCTGTGCGAAAAACACAATGCTGCTGGGCATGGTGGCACATGCTGTAATCCCCATACTGGGGAGGCTGAGGCAGGAGAATCACTTGAATCTGGGAGGTGGAGGTTGCAGCGAGTGGAGATTCCTACCACTGCACTCCAGCCTGAGCAACAGAGCAAGACTTTGTCTCACAAAAAAAAAAGAAAGAAAGAAAGAAAAAAAGATGTTTCCATGTTGCACATAATTGTTACATTAATTGTCTGTAATTGGCTGGGAGTGGTGGCTCACGCTTGTAATCCCAGCACTTTGGGAAACTGAGGCAGGTGGATCACTTGAGATCAGGAGTGCGAGACCAGCCTGGCCAACATGGTGAAACCTCGTCTCTACTAAAAATACAAAAATTAGCTGGGCGTGGTGGTGTGCACCTGTAATCCCAGCTATCTGGGAGGCTGAAGCACAAGATTCGCTTAAACCCAGGAGGCAGAGGTTGCAGTGAGCCAAGATCATGCCACTACACCCCAGCCTGGTCAACAGAACAAGACTCTGTCTCAAAAAAAAAAAAAGTCTGTAATTAATGGGGTGTTAGCCCATATGTCACGTAGCCTTGGGCAATTCACTAAATCTCTCTGAACTTTAGTTTCCTTAATGGTATTGTAAATGGAGGGGAAAAATAGTAGCTGGTACCTAAGAATGTGTTCAGGAGTAAATGACATAAATGCCTGTGATTGGCTTATCACAGCATCTGGTACACAGCATGCACTTAAAAAATGAAAGCTGTTACTATGGCTATAGTTTGATACCACTCTACGTTGCTTTTTTTTTTTTTTTTTTGAAACAGAGTCTTGCTCTGTTGCCCAGGCTGGAGTGCAATGGCATGATCTCAACTCACTGCAACCTCCATCTCCTGGGTTCAAGCAATTCTCCTGCCTCAGCCTCTTGAGTAGCCAGGACTACAGGTGCACCACCACACCCCACTAGTTTTTGTATTTTCAGTAGAGATGGGGTTTCACCATGTTGGCCAGGCTGGTCTCTAACTCTTGACCTCAAGTGATCTGCCCGCCTTAGCCTCCCAAAGTGCTAGGATTACAGGGGTGAGCCACTTCGCACAGCCTGCATTGCTTTTCAGTAGTAACCATCATAAAACATAAAATTGGAGAAGAAGATATAAGAGTTAACACATGTCAACACTTTTGTACCTTTAACCAGTAATAAAATTTATTAAAGATTGTTAAAAGTCACTCTCCTTTATATTTCTTTTTCTATTTGAACATCAGGTGCATAGAATTGGATTACTCATGATAATGAATACCCTTGGCTCAAGGCATACTCTTATCAGTGTTTTGTGTATGGCCTGCCTTTATGTTGTTAGTTAGCAGTTTTTAATAAGGTATTCAGCATCCGCAAAACCACTCACTCAAAACAAAAGCTAGGAACTTGGCAGTAGCCAACCTCTAACCACATGGTTCCCCCAAGTAGGGAGCCATCATCCTGAATCCCATAGTCATCATTCTCTTGCTTTCCTATTTATGTTTAGTTCATTTTATATGTATTCCTTAGAAGTGCATATTTTAGACCAGGCATGGTGGCTCACACTTGTAATCCCAGCAATATGGGTGGCAAAGCAGGAAGATCCCTTAAGTTCAAGGAGTTCAAGAACAGCCCAGGCAACATAGTGAGACCCCATCCATACCAAAAAATCTAAAATTGACCAGGCATGGTGGTGTACCTGTAGTTCCAGCGACTAGGGAAGCTGAGCTGAAAGGTTTGCTTGAGTCCTTGAGCCCAGGAGTTCAAGGTTACAGTGAGCTATGTTCACATCACTGCACTCCAGCCTGGGTGACAGAGTGAGACTGTCAAAAAAAAAAAAAAAAGGACATTTTTATGTTGATTGCTTTTTTATTTGTTTGTTTGTTTGTTAGTTTTTTAAAGACAGAGTCTCGCTCTGTCACTTGAGTGTAGTGGCACGATCTTGGCTCACTGCAGCCTCCCCTCCCAGGTTCAAGCGATTCTCCAGCCTCAGCCTCTCAAGGAACTGGAATTACAAGCATTAGCCACCATGCCCAGATAATTTTTGTATTGTTAGTAGAGACGGGGTTTCACCATGTTGGCCAGGCTGGTTTCAAACTCCTGACCTCCAGTGATCCACCCACCTTGGCCTCCCAAAGTGCTGGAATTACTGCGCCTGCCCTCTGTATAATTTTTTATTGTTGTATTGTTATTTTTTATGAGTTTTTCTCCCGAATATTTTCAATCCAAGGTTGGATGAAACCACAGATACAGAAGCCACAGAAATGGAGGGTGGCTATATTCAACTTGAAGAGATAATGCCCAACTGTTTTCCGAAGTATTTATATGATTTTACACTTCCACCAGCAATGTATATGCATGCATTCTATATATTTCTCATCCAAATGCTGGAGATTTGTTGAAGGAAATGAAATACATTATAAAGAACATATTTTAGTATAAGGATCAAAGGCATTTCATGGAAACCTAGAGCAAGAAGTTCAGCTAACCAGCTACATGGCACTCTGGCTCTCTCTTGTTCTCTCTCTCTCTCTTTGGGCACAGATCATCTCTCTCTCTGCTTCTCTCTTCCTGGGTATTTCTCTTTTTTCTCTGTAAGTCAGCATCCTCTAAAAGGCCTTCACAGTCCGTCTCCTCCGTAACTTGGACTTGCCCTTGACTTTGGGGCTGGGTGCAGTGGTTCATGCCTGTGATCCCAGGACTTTGGGAAGCCGAGGCAGGAGAATCCCTCAAGGCTAGGAGTTTGAGAACAGCCTGGGCAACAGTGAGATCCCATCTCTTAAAAAAAAAAATAGAGTTGCCCTTGACTGTGTGTTCCACAGCATCAACTCTGACCCAGATCCTACAGTGTCTTACTACTCCAGGGTTCCCAAACCCGCCTGCCATCAATTCAGATTTTAAAGAGAATAGATCTACTCGGCTTAGCAGGAGTCAAGTGTCCACGCCTGGTCCAATGAGCGGAGTCCAGGAGTTCAAGACCAGCCTGGCCAGCACAGCAAAACCCTGTCTCTACTAAAAATACAAAAAATTAGCTGGATGTGGTGACACACGCCTATAATCCCAACTACTCAGGAGGCTGAGGCACGAGAATCACTTGAAACCGGGAAGTGAAGTTTGCAGTGAGCCAGGATTGCACGAACGCACTCCAGCCTGGGTGATAGAGCAAGACTGTCTCAAAAATAAATAAATAAACAAATACATACATACATACATACATACATACATACATACATACGTAAAAGTAAGCATCTAATTCAACTTCAGCCTTAAGAGAAACACAAATTAAAATTACACTCAGATACCATTTTTAATTTCTGAGAATAGAAAAAAGAATTCTGAAGTTGGAAAAATATACTGGTGGTGAGGCTCTCAGGACCTAGGCACTCTCATTTCACTTTCTCCCTGTAGAGGGATGTGTTCATTGGTATAACTCCTGCAGAGGTCATGTGGATACTATCCATTAAAATCCCAAATATATTATAGGGACTCCTAGACTCACCAATCCAACTTCTAAGAATTAACCCTACAGAAACACTTGCATGTTTATAAAATGATATGTGCACAGGGTTATCTGATGCAACACTGGTTTTTTACCTAGCCAAAAAAAAAAGAAAAAAATGGAAACAGAAACCATCCAAGTGTCCATCAGGTTAAATAAAGTACAGTACCATGAAACACAATGAAGCTGTAAGAAAGAGGGAAGGAGAGAGAAGAAGGAAAGAAGGAAGGAAGGAAGGAAGGAAGGAAGGAAGGAAGGAAGGAAGGAAGGAAGGAAAGAAGGAAGGAAGGAGAGGAAGCCAAGAAAGAAGGAAGGAAGGAAGGAAGGAGAGGAAGCCAAGAAAGAAGGAAGGGAGAAACCTTTCTACAAACTCATATAAGAAGATATCCAAGATATGTCACATGAAAAAGCTAGTTGTAGAACAATATGCATGATTATGAATAATATGCTATCTTTTCTGTTAAAAATACAACATAATGTGGCCAGGCACGGTGGCTCACACCTGTATTCCCAGCACTTTGGGAGGCCAGAGCAGGTGGATCACTTGAGGTCAGGAGTTCGAGACCAGCCTGGCCAACATGGTGAAACCCTGGCTCTACTAAAAATACAAAAATTAGCTGGGCCTGATGGTGCACACTTGTAATCCCAGCTACTCGGGAGGCTGAGGCAGGAGAATCACTTGAGCATGGGAAGCAAAGGCTGCAGTTACCCGAGATCACACCACTGCACTGTAGCCTGGGTGAAACAGTGAGACTCCATCTCAGAAAAAAAAAAAAAACAGAGAATACAAGAAGAGAATACCAAGAAAGTGCATATCTATATATACATACATATGTGTATGTATTTGCATAAATAAATCCAGAAGATGCCTAAGAAACTTATTTTGGAAGATGGGAGGGCATGGTGCATTTAGATGAATAGGGAGCAACAGTTAAAGAGAGAGTTCACACTTTACATGTTTTCATATGGTTAGGTTTGAAACCATGTGAATGTATCACTTACTTAGAAATTAAATTAGGCTGGGCACGGTGGCTCACGCCTGTAATCTCAGCCCTTTAGGAGGTCGAGGCAGGTGAATCATGAGGTCAGGAGATCGAGACCAGCCTGGCCAACATGGTGAAACCCCATCTCTACTAAAAATACAAAAATTAGCTGGGCGTGGTGGTGGGTGCCTGTAATCCCACCTACTCAGGAGGCTGAGGCAGGAGAATCACTTGAACCCAGGAGGCAGAGGTTGCAATGAGCTGAGATTGCACCACTGCACTCCAGCCTGTCAACAGAACAAGACTCCATAAAAAAAATTAAATTAAAAAATTTAATCCAATGTTAAAGAAAAAAACTAGTATCCAGGACATAAAGACAAATCTCTATATGCTGGGTGTGGTGGCTCATGTCTGTAATCCCAGGACTTTGGGAGGCTGAGGTGAAAGGATCACTTGAGTCCAGGAGTTTGAGACCAGTGTGGGCAACATAGCAAGACCTCCATCTCTATAAAAAAAAAAAACTTGGAGTGGGGTGGAGCCAAGATGGCCAAATAGGAACAGCTCCAGTCTATAGCTCCCAGCACGAGCGACGTAGAAGACAGGTGGTTTCTGGATTTCCATCGGAGGTACCAGGTTCATCTCACTGGGGAGGGCCGGACAGTGGGTGCAGGACAGTGGGTACAGCGCACCGTGTGTGAGCTAAAGCAGGGCGAGGCATCATCTCACCCGGGAAGTGCAAGGGGTCAGGGAATTCCCTTTCCTAGTCAAAGAAAGTGGTGACAGATGGCACCTGGAAAATTGGGTCATTCCCACCCTAATACTGCACTTTTCCAACGGGCTTCACAAACGGCACAGCAGGAAATTATATCCCGCACCTGGCTCGGAGGGTCCTACACCCACAAAGCCTTGCTCATTGCTAGCACAGCAGTCTGAGATCAAACTGCAAGGTGGCAGTGAGGCTGGGGGAGGGGTGCCCACCATTGCCAAGGCTTGAGTAGGTAAACAAAGCAGCCAGGAAGCTCGAACTGGGTGGAGCCCACCACAGCTTAAGGAGGCCTGCCTGCCTCTGTAGGCTCCACCTCTGGGGGCAGGGCACAGACAAAAAAAGGTAGCAGTAACCTTTGCAGACTTAAATGTCCCTGTCTGACAGCTTTGAAGAGAGTAGTGGTTCTCCCAGCACGCAGCTGGAGATCTGAGAATGGGCAGACTGCCTCCTCAAGTGGGTCCCTGACCCCCAAGTAGCCTAACTGGGAGGCACCCCCCAGTAGGGGCAGACTGACACTTCACACGGCCGGGTACTCCTCTGAGACAAAACTTCCAGAGGAACAATCAGGCAGCAGAATTTGCGGTTCACCAATATCTGCTGTTCTGCAGCCACCACTGCTGATACCCACGCAAACAGGGTCTGGAGTGGACCTCTAGCAAACTCCAACAGACCTGCAGCTGAGGGTCCTGACTGTTAGAGGGAAAACTAACAAACAGGAAGGACATCCACACCAAAAACCCATCTGTACGTCACCATCATCAAAGACCAAAGGTAGATAAAACAACAAAGATTGGGAAAAAACAAAGCAGAAAAACTGGAAACTCTAAAAATCAGAGTGCCTCTCCTCCTCCAAAGGAATGCAGCTCCTCACCAGCAATGGAACAAAGCTGGATGGAGAATGACTTTGACAAGTTGAGAGAGGAAGGCTTCAGAATATCAAACTACTCTGAGCTAAAGGAGGAAGTTAGAATCAACGGCAAAGAAGTTAAAAACCTTGAAAAAAAATTAGATGAATGGTTAACTAAAATAACCAATGCAGAGAAGTCCTTGAAGGACCTGATGGAGCTGAAAACCATGGCACGAGAACTACGTGATGAATGCACAAGCCTCAGTAGCTGATGCAATCAACTGGAAGAAAGGGGATCAGTGATGGAAGACAAAATGAATGAAATGAAGTGAGAAGAGAAGTTTAGAGAAAAAAGAATAAGAAGAAATGAACAAAGCCTCCTAGAAATATGGGACTATGTGAAAAGACCAAATCTACGTCTGACTGATATACCTGAAAATGATGGGGAGAATGGAACCAAGTTGGAAAACACTCTGCAGGATATTATCCAAGAGAACTTCCGCAATCTAGCAAGGCAGGCCAACATTCAAATTCAGGAAATACAGAGAACGCCACAAAGATTCTCCTCAAGAAGAGCAACTCCAAGACACATAATTGTCAGATTCACCAAAGTTAAAATGAAGGAAAAAATGTTAAGGGCAGCCAGAGAGAAAGGTCGGGTTACCACAAAGGGAAGCCCATCAGACTAACAGCTGATCTCTCGGCAGAAACTCTACAAGCCAGAAGAGAGTGGGGGCCAATATCCAACATTCTTAAAGGAAAGAATTTTCAACCCAGAATTTCCTATCCAGCCAAACTAAGCTTCATAAGTGAAGGAGAAATAAAATCCTTTACAGACAAGCAAATGCTGAGAGATTTTGTCACCACCAGGCCTGCCCTAAAAGAGCTCCTGAAGGAAACACTAAACATGGAAAGGAACAACCGGTACCAGCCACCGCAAAATCATGCCAAAATGTAAAGACCACTCAGGCTAGGAAGAAACTGCATCAACTAACCAGCAAAATAACCACCTAACATCATAATGACAGGATCAAATTCGCACATAACAATATTAACCTTAAATGTAAATGGGCTAAGTGCTCCAATTAAAAGACACAGACTGGCAAATTGGATAAAGAGTCAAGACCCATCAGTGTGCTGTATTCAGGAAACCCATGTCATGTGCAGACACACATAGGCTCAAAATAAAGGGATGGAGGAAGATCTATCAAGCAAATGGAAAACAAAAAAAGGCAGGGGTTGCAATCCTAGTCTCAGATAAAACAGACTTTAAACCAAGAAAGATCAAAAGAGACAAAGAAGGCCATTACATAATGGTAAAGGGATCAATTCAACAAGAAGAGCTAACTATCCTAAATATATATACACCCAATACAGGAGCACCCAGATTCATAAAGCAAGTCCTTAGTGACCTACAAAGAGACTTAGACTCCCACACAGTAATAATAGGAGACTTTAACACTCCACTGTCAACATTAGACAGATCAACAAGACAGAAAGTTAACAAGGATATCCAGGAATTGAACTCAGCTCTGCACCAAGCGGACCTAATAGACATCTACAGAACTCTCCACCCCAAATCAACAGAATATACATTCTTTTCAGCACCACACCACACCTATTCCAAAATTGACCACATAGTTGGAAGTACAGCACTCCTCAGCAAATGTAAAAGAACAGAAATTATAACAAACTGTCTCTCAGACCATAGTGCAATCAAACAAGAACTCAGGATTAAGAAACTCACTCAAAACTGCTCAACTACATGGAAACTCAACAACCTGCTCCTGAATAACTACTGGGTAAATAACAAAATGAAGACAGAAATAAAGATGTTCTTTGAAACCAACGAGAACAAAAACACAACATACTAGAATCTCTGGGACACATTCAAAGCAGTGTGTAGAGGGAAATTTATAGCACTAAATGCCCACAAGAGAAAGCAGGAAAGATCCAAAATTGACACCCTAACATCACAATTAAAAGAACTAGAGAAGCAAGAGCAAAGACATTCAAAAGCTAGCAGAAGGCAAGAAATAACTAAGATCAGAGCAGAACTGAAGGAAATAGAGACACAAAAAACCCTTCAAAAAATCAATGAATCCAGGAGCTGGTTTTTTTAAAAGATCAACAAAATTGATAGACTCCTAGCAAGACTAATAAAGAAGAAAAGAGAGAAGAATAAAATAGACGCAATAAAAAATGATAAAGGGGATACCACCACCAGTCCCACAGAAATACAAACTACCATCAGAGAATACTATAAACACCTCTACACAAATAACTAGAAAATCTAGAAGAAATGGATAAATTCCTCGACACATACATCCTCCCAAGACTAAACCAGGAAGAAGTTGAATCTCTGAATAGACCAATAACAGGCTCTGAAATTGAGGCAATAATTAATAGCTTACCAACCAAAAAAAGTCCAGGACCTGATGGATTCACAGCTGAATTCTACCAGAGACACAAGGAGGAGCTGGTACCATTCCTTCTGAAACTATCCAATCAATAGAAAAAGAGGGAATCCTCCCTAACTCATTTTATGAGGCCAGCATCATCCTGATACCAAAGCCTGGCAGAGACATAACAAAAAAAGAGAATTTTAGACCAATATCCTTGATGAACATTGATGCAGAAATCCTCAATAAAATACTGGCAAACCGAATCCAGCAGCACATCAAAAAGCTTATCCACCATGATCAAGTGGGCTTCATCCCTGGGATGCAAGGCTGGTTCAACATACGAAAATCAATAAACATAATCCAGCATATAAACAGAACCAAAGACAAAAATCACATGATTATCTCAATAGATGCAGAAAAGGCCTTTGACAAAATTCAACAACCCTTCATGCTAAAAACTCTCAATAAATTAGATATTGATGGGATGTATCTCAAAATAATAAGAGCTATCTATGAAAAACCCACAGCCAATATCATACTGAATGGACAAAAACTGGAAGCATTCCCTTTGAAAACTGGCACAAGACAGGGATGCCCTCTCTCACCACTCCTATTCAACATAGTGTTGGAAGTTCTGGACAGGGCAATCAGGCAGGGGAAGGAAATAAAGGACATTCAATTAGGAAAAGAGGAAGTCAAATTGTCCCTGTTTGCAGATGACATGATTGTATATCCAGAAAACCCCATTGTCTCAGCCCAAAATCTCCTTAAGCTGATAAGCAACTTCAGCAAAGTCTCAGGATACAAAATCAATGTGCAAAAATCACAAGCATTCTTATACTCCAATAACAGACAAACAGAGAACCAAATCATGAGTGAACTCCCATTCACAATTGCTTCAAAGAGAATAAAATACCTAGGAATCCAACTTACAAGGGATGTGAAGGACCTCTTCAAGGAGAACTACAAACCACTGCTCAATGAAATAAAAGAGGATATAAACAAATGGAAGAACATTCCATGCTCATGGGTAGGAAGAATCAATATCGTGAAGATGGCCGTACTGCCCAAGATAATTTATAGATTCAATGCCATCCCCATCAAGCTACCAATAACTTTCTTCACAGAATTGGAAAAACCTACTTTAAAGTTCACATGGAACCAAAAAAGAGTCCACATTGCCAAGTCAATCCTAAGCCAAAAGAACAAAGCTGGAGGCATCATGCTACCTGACTTCAAACTATACTACAAGGCTACAGTAACCAAAACAGCATGGTACTGGTACCAAAACAGAGATACAGACCAATGGAACAGAACAGAGCCCTCAGAAATAATGCCGTATATCTACAACTATCTGATCTTTGACAAACCTGACAAAAACAAGAAATGGGGAAAGGATTCCCTATTTAACAAATGGTGCTGGGAAAACTGGCTAGCCATATGTAGAAAGCTGAAACTGGATCCCTTCCTTACACCTTATACAAAAATTAATTCAAGATGGATTAAAGACTTAAATATTAGACCTAAAACCATAAAAACCCTAGAAGAAAACCTAGGCAATATCATTCAGGACATAGGCATGGGCAAAGACTTCATGTCTAAAACACCAAAAGCAATGGCAACAAAAGCCAAAATTGACAAATGGGATCTAATTAAACTAAAGAGCTTCTGCACAGCCAAAGAAACTGCCATCAAAGTGAACAGGCAACCTACAGAATGACAGAAAATTTTTGCAACCTACTCATCTGACAAAGGGCTAATATCCAGAATCTACAATGAACTCAAACAAATTTACAAGAAAAAAAAACAACCCCATCAAAAAGTGGGCAAAGGGTATGAACAGACACTTCTCAAAAGAAGATATTTATGCATCCAAAAAACACATGAAAAAATGCTCATCATCACTGACCATCAGAGAAATGCAAATCAAAACCACAATGAGATACCATGTCACACCAGTTAGAATGGCGATCATTAAAAAGTCTGGAAACAACAGGTGCTGGAGAGGATGGGGAGAAATAGGAAAACTTTTACACTGTTGGTGGGACTGTAAACTAGTTCAACCATTGTGGAAGTCATTGTGGCAATTCCTCAGGGATCTAGAACTAGAAATACCATTTGACCCAGCCATCCCATTACTGGGTATATACCCAAAGGACTATAAATCATGCTGCTATAAAGACACATGCACACGTATGTTTATTGTGGCACCATTCACAATAGCGAAGACTTGGAACTAACCCAAATGTCCAACAATGATAGACTGGATTAAGAATATGTGGCACATATACACCATGGAATACTATGCAGCCATAAAAAATGATGAGTTCATGTCCTTTGTAGGGACATGGATGAAGCTGGAAACCATCATTCTCAGCAAACTGTCGCAAGGACAAAAAACCAAACACCACATGTTCTCACTCATATGTGGGAATTGAACAATGAGAACACATGGACACAGGAAGGGGAACATCACACACTGGGGACTGTTGTGGGGTGGGGGGAGGGGGAAAGGATAGCGTTAGGAGATATACCTAATGCTAAATGACGAGTTAATGGGTGCAGCACACCAACATGGCACATGTATACATATGTAACAAAACTGCACGTTGTGCACATATACCCTAAAACTTAAAATATAATAATAATAAAATAAAATAAAACTTTAAAAATTAGCGGAGCTTGGTGGAACTTGCCTGTGGTCCCAGCTACTTGGGAGGCTGAGGTGGGAGGATTCACTTGAGCCTGGGAGGTCGAGGCTGCAGTGAGCCATGATCACACCAAGCCTGGGCAATAGAACAAGACTCTGTCACAAATTGAAAAAAAAAAATCTACAATTTGAAAGCACAAATATTTTCTTTTTTTCTTTTTTTTTTTTTTTTTTGAGACGGAGTCTCGCTCTGTCACCCAGGCTGGAGTGCAGTGGCGCGATCTCGGCTCACTGCAAGCTCTGCCTCCCGGGTTCACGCCATTCTCCTGCCTCAGCCTCTCCGAGTAGCTGGGACTACAGGCACCCGCCACCACGCCCGGCTAATTTTTTTGTATTTTTTTTTTTTAGTAGAGACGGGGTTTCACCGCGGTCTCGATCTCCTGACCTCGTGATCCGCCCGCCTCGGCCTCCCAATGTGCTGGGATTACAAGCGTGAGCCACCGCGCCCGGCCACAAATATTTTCTACCGTTAACAAACAAACAAACAAAATAAAACAGTATTTTTAATAGTTAACTCCATCATTATTTCATCCTTAATCTCATCCATAATTAGCTTGAAACTCAAAATAATTAGGCTGAGTGAAAGAAGCCAGACAAGAAAATAATCCATGGTGTACAAGGCCATTTATACAAAACTCTACAAAATGCAAACTAATTTATAGTGACAGAAAGCGGATTGGTGGTTACTCAGGGATAGAAGAGCAGAAAGGGGTGAGGAGTAGTTACAGAGAGGCAAAGGAAACTTTTGGGTCTGATGGGTGTGTTCACTATTTGATTGTGTCATGGTTTCATAGGGGTGTGTGTGTGTGTGTATATATATATAAACTTTTCAAATCGTGCTCTTTTATATGTGCAATTCATTGTCAATTATGCCTCAATACAGCATTTTAAGAGTTAATTTTATTTTTTCATTCTTAATTTCAATTTTATTATGTTTTATAATATAACAAATAGGACCAGAATTATGCGTACAACTTATAAATAATTATATATATATATATATTTGAGGGTGCAGGTTCAAAAATTTCTCACTGAAAGAAGCATGTAGTCACAAATGCGTGGCAACTACTGGTTGAAGCCAGTTTCAAACCCAAATACAGAAGCGAAGCCCACACGTTTAACTGCTACCCTCTACTGCCCCCCGCTGGAAGTAGGTTTTGCATTAGGCCTTTAATTGGCTCCTCTGGGTTAATGTCACCAATTTAATGAGGAAAGATTTTCCAAAGATCTACTTAGAACGAAATCCTTCTGAACCACACACACACACACACACACACACACAGCAGGAAGCAGCCCCAGATCTTTCTGCCACACCAGCCTCAAGAGAGAGAAGAGAGGAACCATTCAAAGCTGTGAAAGAGAAAAAACAAAAACGAAACCATCAAGCCAGAGTCCAAACTTTCCCTAACACCTTGAATGCCGCCTCAGGAGGACATGGATGGAAAGGGGTCTTCCCTAGAGGCCGATATTCCCCTTCACACTTTCTCCAGGTAAATAAGAGACTTAACACCAAGCCTCTAGCCAGGCATGGTGGCTAATGCCTGTAATCCCAGCACTTTGGGAGGCTGAGGTGGGAGGGTTGCTTGAGCCTAGGAGTTCAAGATCAGCCTGGGCAACATAGCTAGACCCTGTCTCTACTTAAAAAAACATACAAAAATTAGCCGGGCGTGGTGGTGTGCACCTGTAGTCTCAGCTACTTGGGAGGCTGAGGCAGGAGTATGGTTTGAGCCCAGAAGGTCGAGGCTGGAGTGAGGTGTGATCATCCCACTGCATTCCAGCCTATGGGACAAAGTGAGACCCTGTCTCAAAAAAACAAAGCAAGGCTCAGCACAGTGGCTCACGCCTGTAATCTCAGCACTTTGGGAGGCCAAGGCAGGTGGATCACTTGAGGTCAGGAGTTCAGGACCAGCCTAGCCAAAATGGCGAAACCTGTCTCCACTAAAAATACAAAAATTAGCAAGGCAGGATGGCATGGGCCTGTAACCTCAGCTACGTGGGGGGGCTGAGGCAAGAGAATCGCCTGAACCCGGGAGGCAGACGTTGCAGCGAGCCAAGACAGCGCCACTGCACTCCAGCCTGTGCGACAGAACAAGACCCTGTCTCAAAACAAACAAAACAAAAGCCAAACCTCTTGTGAGCCAGAGAGCCAGAGTTGCAAGGAAGGGTTGCCAGAATAGAACTATTCTGGCTGTAGTCCAGAGAGCTACTGTGAGTTCTGACAAAACCCACAGGCAGACCCTTGAGGACCTTACAAGTGTCTCTTTACTGGGTTGTTTTGTTTTGTTTTGCTTTGTTTTCAGACAGAGTCTCACTCTGTCGCCCAGGCTGGGGTGCAGTGGCACAATCTTGGCTCACTGCAACCTCTGCCTCCCAGGTTCACGCCATTCTCCTAACTCAGACTTCCAAATAGCTGGGATTACAGGTGCCCACCACCACACCGGGCTAATTTTTGTATTTTTGGTAGTGACGGGGTTTCACCATGTTGGCCAGGCTGGTCTTGAACTCCTGACCTCAGGTGATCTGCCTGCCTCGGCCTCCCAAAGTGCTGGGATTACAGGTGTGAGCCACTGTGCCTGGCCATCTTTATTGTTGCTTCCAAAAACTTCTAAAGTGAGTGAGCTCATTGCTTCAGTTTCAGCCACACTATGACACATGGCCAAGAACTCACCTCCAATCCAGTTCCCATTTCAAATAATGTTCTATGAGGGGATCCACCCACACCTGGGATCTAGTCTGCAGGATTAGGCAATGCACCCAGGATAATCCCAGAGCCTAAGTAGACAGTTCCATAATCAGAAATAAGCCACCACCCTGCAAATGTTACCACTATTTTCATCAGTTTCCTGCTTCCACCGAGATCTAAAACTCACAGCAACATCCATTCCATCTCAAGGAAATGAAAAAAACAAAAACGTGTCCAAAGGATTTTCTCTGAAATGCAATATAGCACGGAGGTTAAGAACTTCAGATTTGAAGTCAGATACACCAAGGTTCAAAGCCTGGCTCTTTGTTTTATTTATTTATTTATTTTTCTTTTTAGACACAGGGTCTCACCATGTCGCCCAGGCTGGTCTTGAATTACTGGGCTCAGGCAATCCTCCCCCTCGGGCTCCCAAAGTGCTGGGATTACAGGTGTGAGGCACCATGCCTGGCCCTGGTTTTTGTTGTTGTTGTTGTTGTTGTTGTTTTGAGACCAGGCCTGCCTGGTTCTATAATTTATTTTTTTGTTTGTTTGTTTGAGACGGAGTCTCGCCCTGTTGCCAGGCTGGAGTGCAGAGGCGCTATCTTGGCTCACTTCAGTCTCCGCCTCCCAGGTTCAAGTGATTCTCCTGCCTCAGCCTCCCCAGTAGCTGGGATTACAGGCGCACACCACCACACCCAGGTAATTTTAGTGTTTTTAGTAGAGACAGGTTTTCACTATGTTGGCCAGGATGGTCTCGATCTCCTGACCTCGTGATCTGCCTGTCTCAGCCTCCCAAGTGCTGGGAGTACAGGCATGAGCCACCACACCCGGCGCCTGGTTCTATAATTTAGCTTAAAAATTGTATGTCTAGGGAAAGTTAACTCTAAACTTCTCTGAAGCTTTTCTGTGACTCAATTTGGTCATAGATGAAATGGGGACAATAGTAGTAGTTACCTTGTAGGATTGTTGTGAGAAATGTATGACACTATGTATGCAAGGCTCTGTACAGTGCCTGGCCCATGGCAAACACCCTGTATCTTTACTCTTATTGTTACTGCTATTGCTTTTGTTTTGTTTTGGGTTTTGGGGCATTTTTTTTTTTGAGATGGTGTCTCACTCTGTCAGCTAGGCTGGAGTGCAGTGGCACAATTTCGGCTCACTGCAGCCTCCATCTCCTGGGTTCAAATGATTCCCCCACCTCAGCCTCTCAAGTACCTGGGATTACAGGCATGCACCACCATACCTGGCTAATTTTTGTATTTTTAGTAGAGACAGGGTTTTGCCATGTTGGCCAGGCTGGTCTCAAACTCCTGACCTCAGGTGATCCACCCCCTTGGCCTCCCAAAATGCTGGGATTACAGGCACGAGCCACCACCTTTGCCTGTTATGTTATTCTTCTCTATCCTCTGTCATTCTTCACCATCTCAGTTTTTTTTTTTTTTTTTTTTTTTTTTTTTTTTTTGAGACAGAGTCTCGCTGTCGCCCAGGCTGGAGTGCAATGGCGCGATCTCGGCTCACTGCAGGCTCCGCCCCCCGGGGTTCAAGGCCATTCTCCTGCCTCAGCCTCCCGAGTAGCTGGGACTACAGGCGCCCGCCACCTCGCCCAGCTAATTTTTTGTATTTTTAGTAGAGACGGGGTTTCACTGTGTTAGCCAGGATGGTCTCGATCTCCTGACCTCGTGATCTGCCCACCTCGGCCTCCCAAAGTGCTGGGATTACAGGCGTGAGCCACCGTGCCCAGCTTTTTTTTTTTTTTTTTGAAACAGGGTCTCACTCTGTTGCCCAGGCTGGAGTGCAGTGGTGATCATAGTCCTCACTTCAGTCTTAACCTCCCCAGCTCAAGCAATCTTCCCACCTCAACCTCCTGAGTAGCTGGGACCACAGGTGTGTACCTCCATGCTCAGTCTTTTTTTTATTTTATTTTATTTTTTTTTTAGCAGAGATGAGATCTTGCTATGTTGCCCAGGCTGGTCTTAAACTCCTGGGCTCAAGCGATCCTCCCATCTTGACCTTTGTAATCCCAAAGTGCTGGGATTACAGGCATGAGACACTGCACCTGGCCCATCTTGATAGACTGAAAGAGCTCATTCAGATAGGTCAGTGGATCATGTGGGTCCTTCAAGGCCTGCAGAATTGGGTTATTTACCTCAGCCAGAGTCTTGCATGTCTCACCTTTCCAATGTTCTAGAAGTCAACAGAACTCACAAGGATATCTCAGTACCAGTTAGTTACACACCCCCAAATTTAGAAAATACAAGCAAATATCAGAACCAAAGATGACCATTGCAGCTGCTTAAAATGAAAGCACTGATTCTTTTCCTAAAGTAGCATTTCCCAACCCAAGAGCAAGATTCAAGATCTCAAAGTCTAAAATCATGTCGCTATTGTCAGCTAAGGAAAAGTGTATAGATGGAGAGATAGAAGGAAAAAAAAAAAAGCCAGGCACAGTGGCTCACGCCTGTAATCCCAGCACTTTGGGAGGCGGAGGCAGGCAGATCACTTGAGGTCAGGAGTTCAAGACCAACCTGGCCAACATAGTGAAACCCTGTCTCTACTAAAAATACAAAAATTAACTGGATGTGGTGGTTTGTACCTGTAATCCCAGCTACCAGGGAGGCTGAGGTGGGAGAATCACTTGAACGCAAGAGGCAGAGGTTGCAGTGAGCCAAGATCATACCATTGCACTCCAGCCTGGGTGACAGAGTGAGACTCTGTCTCAAAAAAAAAAAAAAAAAAAAAAAAAAAAAAAAAAAAAAAAGACAGAAACAGAGAGAGAAGGAGAAACCATGTAGGGTAATAAATATTATTTTTTAAAAAAGAAAAGAAAAGCAGGAAAGCTTTCTTGCTTTCGGTTTTTCCAAGGTGCCAAGTGTCCTCATTTCCCCACCTGTGAACTGGGAGAAATCCTCCATCAGGAGGTTAACTCCCTCGTTCTAGGGGAGAGGTGGAGGGGTAAGTCTGTTGCCTGGGTGTTTCATCTCCCCACTCAGAGAATAATATTTTATCACACTTAGACCGGTAGTTCTCCAACTCTAGGATGCATCAGAATGGCCTGGAGGATTTGCTAAGGCACAAATGGCTGGTTCCTGACTCAACAGACCTGGGGTGGGACCAGGAATTTGTAATAAGTTCCCAGGCTGTGCACCAGAAACAAGTCCCAGCCCTCATTAGCCAGAAGAGAAATTATTTGCAGAAATTTAGCCCACTTGAGATAAAAGCTTATTCTCAAGTACAAGCTCACGCTCAGGAAGTTCTTTGATGCTCCTAGGTTTTCTTCTCAAAGCCTGGGCATCCAGGACATTTTTTAATTTTATTTTTATTTTTATTTTTTGAGATGGAGTCTCACTCTGTTGCCCAGGCTCAAGCACAGTGGTGAGATCTCAGCTCACTGCAATCTCCACCTCCTGGGTTCAAGCAATTGTCCCGCCTCAGCCTCCTGAGTAGCTGGGATTACAGGTGCCCGCCACCGTGCCCAGCTAATTTTTTTTTTTTTTTTTGAGACCGAATCTTGCTCTTGTCACCCAGGCTGGAGTGCAATGGCACGATTTCACTCACTGCAACCTCTGCCTCCTGAGTTCAAGTAATTCTCCTGCCTCAGCCTCCCGAGTAGCTGGGATTACAGGCACACGCCACCACGCCCGGCTAATTTCTGTATTTTTAATAGAGATGGGGTTTCACCATGTTGCCCAGGCTGGTCTCGAACCTCTGACCTGGTGATCCACCCACCTTGGCCTCTCAAAGTACTGGGATTACAGGCATGAGCCACCGCACCCGGCCTAATTTTTGTATTTTTAATAGAGATGGGGTTTCGCCATGTTGGCCAGGCTGGTCTCAAACTCCTGACCTCAAGTGATCCACCCACCTCGGCTTCCCAAAGTGCTGGGATTACAGGCGTGAGGCACCACATCCCGCCAAACCAGGGTATTTTAGCTTGATTCCTCTGGAAGCAAAGCCTGAGGCAGGGCTTCTGATGCATGGGGTTTATTCATTTATTTCTTCTGGAAACAAACATAAGGGAGAAAAGGGAAACAGGGTGAGGCAGGGGGAGAGATGGAGCAAAGATGTAGTCTCAGGAAAAGTCTAGCCTTGGTCTATCAGTGAGGGTTTGTAGGGCATAGGCTATAGTGCAGAAAGGTTCTTCCTGGAGAACAGGGGCGGGGCTTTTCTGAGGACCACAGGGTTGGGTAGCTTCCAGGAGAGGCAGCTCGCATCATCCCAGGGCAATGTTCTGGGGAAGGGAGACCGCTATGGGCTGTAAACAGCCAACACTCACTGCAATTGGGAAATGGGGGTGGGATCCCACTGTGTCTACTATACAAGGCAACTTATTTGACTCTGTAGAGATTCTGCTCAACAGGGTGGTTGCTCAGCAAGCTCGAGGCTGAGATGCAAGGTTTTGCTTGTTTTAGTAATTAGGTTTTCTTTTTCTTTTCTTTTCTTTTCTTTTGCGGCAAGATCTCTGTCACCCAAGTTGGTGTGCAGAGGTGTGATCACAGCTCACTGCAGCCTCGACTGCCTGGGCTCAAGCAATCCTCCCACCTTAGCCTCCCGAGTAGGTGGGACTGCAGACATGTAGAACCATGGTTTGATTTTTTGTAGAGTGGAGGTCTCACTGTGTTGCCCAGGCTGGTCTCGAATGCCTGGGCTCAAGCAGTCCACCTGCCTCAGCCTCCCAAAGTGCTGGGATTACAGGCATGAGCCACTACACCCAGCCAGGTTTTCTTTTCAATGTTTGTATATTTTATTAAGAAAATTAAACAAAACCATTGTGTATGAAATCCCTCATATTTTTACCATAAGGGCATAAATCTATGTATCCGCTTCTTCATTGGTTTTTAACCTTTTATTTGAGTATCACTTATGATGTACTGGTAGACTTTTAACAACTGGCTCTTCAAGTGTAGCTCTGACATGCATGTTTGTTGATATTTTTGTTTACATAAACAACTAGGAAGAGAAAAATGAAAAGATTTTTTTGGAACTTTACTCATTTTTCAATGATGAAAGGAACTTCTTTGTTGAATCAGATAATAGATTTCAAACACAAGGAGACTATTTCCTTGATTTTTTATGTCATTAACAGACACAACACTTCTAAAAAATATTTTCGGCTGGGTGCAGTGGCTCACGCCTGTAATCCCAGCACTTTGGGAGGCCGAGGGGGGAGGATCACCTGAGGTCAAGAATTCAAGACCAGCCTGGCCAACATGGTGAAACCCCGTCTCTACTGAAAATACAAAAATTAGCCAGGCGTAATGGTGCATGCCTGTAATCCCAGCTACTCAGGAGGCTGAGGCAGGAGAATCGCCTGAACCCACGATGCAGAGGTTGTAGTGAGCCAAGATCGTGCCACTGCACTCCAGCCTAGGAGACAGAGTGAGACCCTGTCTCAAAAAAAAAAAAAAAGTTTAGGGGGTCAACAAAATATAAATCAAGCCCCAACTTGTAGCATCTGCTGACTTCCATGGCAGAAATACTTGCACCATAACTGATTCCAAAATGGTAATGTGATGTCACTGGCATGGAGTTGGGATATGATTCTGTGTAACCCACCACTACATATTAATAGTATTTCCACCGAACAGATACCATAGATAGAAAGAATCCCAAGTGTGCTCAGAGGCAACAGTAAAAGAATTTGAAAATAAATTTTGAGTACGTATTACTTTTGTCTTTAATATAATGTATTTTGTTGTAAGTGTGTATACGTTAATTGTTAATGATGTCTGCACATGGTGGCACGCGCCTGTAGTCCCAGCTACTGGACTTGGGAGGCTGAGGTGGGAGGATCGTTTGAGCCGGGGAGGTGAATGTTGCAGTAAGACAAGATCGCGCCACTGCACTCCAGCCTGGAAGGCAGAATGCAACTGTCTTTAAAAAATAATAAATAAATAAATAAAGCGTTCATGCTCCTTGCATCTGTATCAAGAAACACAATGCAGTTAGATCCCCCAGGAGCCTCCCTCAAGCCTCCGCCGAGTCACTACCCTGTTTCTCCCCCCCTCTCCCTTCTCCGTGGGGAACCAATGCTTGAAACAGCTTGGAACCCTTGGCTTGCTTTTATCATTCCAATGGAATCATGAGCCTGCAGTTTGAAATGTTACCACTAGAGGCCTCTCGTGAGGCAAAACAGAAATCTGCAGGACTCCGCCTCTGAAACCCAGTCCCGCAGGACTTCTGGCCTTCCCCCGACGTAAGGAGACGGTTACTCATGCCCGGGGCTGGGAGGAGAAAGTGAAATGACTGAGCTCTGACTGTGCGTGGGTGAGTGAGTCCTTAGAGGAGATATGAGGCCACGAGGTTCCCTGGGGGAGATAAAGGGACCAGCTTGCCTTAAACCCCAGTGTGGGCCGGGAGCGGTGGCTCAAGCCTGTAATGCCAGCACTTTGGGAGGCCGAGGCAGGCGGATCACCTGAGGTCAGGAGTTCAAGACCAGCCTGGCCAACATGGTGAAACCCCGTCTCTACTAAAAATACAAAAAAAAAAAAAATAGTCGGGCATGGTGGTGGCCACCTGTATCGGGAGGCTGAGGCAGGAGAATCGCTTGAACTTGGGAGGCGGAGGTTGCAGTGAGCTGAGATCGCCCCATTGCACTCCAGCCTGGGCAACAAGAGTGAAACTCCATCTCAAAAAAACAACAGGCCAGGCGCGGTGGCTCACGCCTGTAATCCCAGCACTTTGGGAAGCCGAGGCGGGCGGATCAGGAGGTGAGGAGGTTCAAGACCAGCCTGGACAACAAGGTGAAACCCCGTCTCTACCAAAAATACAAAAAATTATCCGGGCGTGGTGGCGGGCTCCTGTAATCCCAGCTACTTGGGAGGCTGAGGCAGGAGAATCGCTTGAACCCAGGAGGCAGAGGTTGCAGTGAGCCAAGATCGCGTCATTGCACTACTCCAGCCTGGGCAAAAAGAGCAAAACTCTGTCTCAAAAAAACAGCAACAACAACAAAAAAAAACCCAGTGTGTCGTGCCAGTGCATTAGCATAGCCCAAATGAGCACCAAGGACTGCTTCTGCTCAGGCAACAGGACCGGTTACCAATGGCTCCTTTATTTGAAGCCTAAACCTTAATCGGCTCATTAGTTCACACCACCCTGATCTAGAAGAAGCAAACCATGGACAAACATATGAAGGGGAAAATAGGATGAGGAAATAGAACATAGAGATTAAGCTCGCAGACTCAGGAGTCCAACAGACCTAAGTTTGAATCACAGCCGCATCACTTACTAGCTTTGTAAATTTGGACAAATTACTTAACCTCTCTGAAACTTAGTTTGCTCATCTGTGAAATAGAGACAAGAAAACCTTCCTTGCAAATTACTTAGCGATTAAGTAAATCACATATGTGCAGCAACAGTGACTCTTTTGAGGAGGATGAAAGGAAGACCCTCATTTTGTTTCCAAAGACATTCCAATCCACTGAATTTATGATGTGCGGAACTGGCAGGGTATGCGAACATGGGAATTAAAACTGCTCCAGACCAGGAGCGGTGGCTCATGCCTGTAATCCCAACACTTTGGGAGGCTGAGGCAGGAGGATTGCTGATTGCTTGAGGCTGGGAGCTCGAGACCAGCCTGGGCACACTTGAGCCTGGGCGACAGAGAGAGACACTGTCCCTAAAATTGTTCTTTAAAAAACATTTGTGCATAATAATATAAACAGCTCTTTCATTTGGTCAAGGACATATTTGCAAATTAGTGCATACATGCATATCACATAGATACATCTAACTTTATATAAATGGGATACATAATGACAGTATTTTCTATTTTTTAGTAGCTTTTTTCTTTCTTTTTTGCTGGATTTACTCCTTCATTAGTATAACACTCCCTCCAGCCTACCACAAAACCGCTGTTAACAAACCAGTATATTACATTCTGTATTTTTCTCTATGCTCATATAAAATAACTTACAAACATATTGCAAAGTTTTACAAAAATAAGTTCCTATAAGGTTGTTTTCTCATGTTGCAATTCTCAGTGTGACTCAAAGAAATTCTTCCAAGTCAATGACTGTACTCTATTTTTTTTTTTTTTTTTTTTGAGACGGGGACTCGCTCTGTCACTCAGGCTGGAGTGCAATAACACAAACACAGCTCACTGCAGCCTTGACCTCCTGGGCTCAAGCCATCCTCCTGCCTCAGCCTCCCACATAACTGGGACTACAGGTGCATGCCACCACACCTGGCTAATTTTTTAAATTTTTTGTAGAGACAGGGTATCACTGTGTTGCCCAGGCTGGTCTCAAACTCCTGGGCACAAGTAATCCTCCCTCCTCAGCCTCCCAAAGTGTTGGGATTATAGGCATGAGCCACCACACCCAGCCTCATATATATATATATGTGTGTGTGTGTGTGTGTGTGTGTGTGTGTGTGTGTATTCTTTTTGAGACGGAATCTCACTCTGTCGCCCAGGCTGGACTGCAGTGGCGTGATCTCAGCTCATTGCAACCTCTGCCTTCCAGGTTCAAGTAATTCTCCTGCCTCAGCCTCCCAAGTAGCTGGGATTACAGGCACCAGCCACCACACCTGGCTAATTTTGTATTTTTAGTGGAGACGGGGTTTCACAATATTGGCCAGGCTGGTCTCGAACTCCTGACCTCAGGTGATCTGCCCGCCTTGGCCTCCCAAAGTGCTGGGATTACAGGCATGAGCCACTGAGCCTGGCCTCTAATATATTATTTTTAATAGCTGCATAATACTCCAAATTGCAGATGTTATATAGTTCAGTCAACTATTTCTTATTTATTTATTTATTTATTTAGAGACAGAATCTCACTCTGTTGCCCAGGCTGGAGTGCAGTGGTGCAATCTTGGCTCACTGCAACCTCTGCCTTCCGGGTTCAAGTGATTCTCATGCCTCAGCCTCCCGAATAGCTGAGACTACAGGCATGCGCTACCACACCCGGCTAATTTTGTTTTGATTTTTGTTTTAGTAGTGACAGGGTTTGGCATTTTGGCCAGGCTGGTCTTGAACTCCTGGCCTCAAGTGATCCATCCACAACGGCCTTCAGTCAGCTATTTCTCAATTGAAGGATACTTTCATTGTTTCCACTTGTTTCTCACTAAGAACAACGCTACAGTAAGCACATTGATATTTCTACCATTATAAAGCTGGTGCTTTTATTTTGATCCCTGAGAGTGGGGTTTCCAGGTTAAAGGAGTTGTGTATTGGCTGGCTGAAGCAGGAATATTGCTTGACGCCAGGAGTTCAAGTTTCTTGCCTGGACAATATAGCAAGATCCCTATCTCTACAAAACATTTTTTAAAAAACAAGAACAAAATAACGAAATAAGTCTGTAACAATTTACATTTCCACCAGTACCATGTGTGACTGTGCTCTTCCCTGACTGCAATAGGTTTAGCCTTCTTTTTTGTTTGTTTGGGTTTCCTTTTCTTGTTCTTGTTCTTTTTACTTATTTATTTATTTTTTTAGACAATATCTCGCTCTGTCATCCAGGCTGGAGTGCAGTGACGCAATCATAGCTCACTGCAACCTTAAACTCCTGGGTTCAAGTGATCCTCCTGCTTCAGCCTCCCAAGCAGCTGGGACTACAGGCACATGCCACTGTGCTCGGCTAATTTTTTTCTTCTTTTCTTTATCTTATGGACATTTTCAAACATTTTGAATGCAAACAGAATAGTATGATGAACCTCCAAAAACGCATGGCTCAGCTTCAGCAATTTTCAATATTCTTTTATTCCCACAGCCTTCTTTTTAATTTTTGCAAATTTATGGGCATAAAGTGATATACTTGCTGTTACTTTTTTAATCTTGTTTTTACATTTCTCTGACTGCTAGTGATTTTGAGCACATTTTCACATGTGTGGAGTTGATATTATGTAAGAGCCTATTCATAGACTTTGCATATTTTTTGGTTGTCTTTTTCTTGTCGATTTATAGGAACAGTTTGTATATAATAGATGTTAATCCTTTACTTATCTTCCATGTTGCCAATACTTTTTCTAATCCGATGTTTGTCTATGATATCTATTCTAAAGTTTTAAATTTTTATATATTTCATGTGTATCGTTTTTTCTTAAAGCTTCTATATTTTCTGTATTGCATAAGAAATTCCCCACCACCACCAAGTGCAATCTGGTAGTTTAGAAAATTGTTTGGCAAAATGTACTGAAGCAGAACATACACATTTCCCATGACCCAAAAATTTTGCTGCTAAGTATATACCTAACAGAAATGCATAGATATGTTCATGTACAGATATGTACAGCCGGGCACAGTGGCTCCTGCCTGTAATCCCAGCACTTTAGGAGGCTGAAGCAGAAAGATCATTTGAGGCCAGGAGTTTGAGACCAGCCTGGGCAACACAGCAAGAACTCTGTCTCTACAAAACAATAAAATAATTAGCCAGGCATGGTGGTGGCATGCACCTGTAGTCCCAGCTATTTGGGAAGCTGAGACAGGAGGATCACTTGAGCCCAGGAGTTGGAGGCTGCAGTGAGCTATGATCAACCTACTGCACTTCAGCCTGGGTGACAGAATGAGACTTTATCTCTAAAAATAAAATATAAAATAAAATAGTACAAGAATATTCATAGAACTAGTCATAAAAGCCAAAAACTGGTGGGGAAAAAAACTAATGCCCATCAACACTACAATGGTGCAGCCATAAAAAAGAACAAGATCATGTCCTTTGCAGGGACATGGATGGAGCTGGAGGCCATTATCCTTAGCAAACTAACACAGCAACAGAAAACCAAATACTGCATGTTCTCACTTATAAGTGAGAACAGATAGAAGGGAATGACACACACTGGGGCCTTTTGGAGGGTGGAGTATCGGGGGAAACCGCCCCCAGTATTTCAATGTAGGTTCTTTCTATTTTCCATAAGTGTCAGCCGGCTGAGAAATAAAGAGAAAGAGTACAAACAGAGGAATTTTACAGCTGAGCCTCTGGGGGTGACATCACATATCGGTAGGACCGTGATGCCCACCTGGGCCGCAAAACCAGGAGGTTTTTATTAAGGACTTCAAAAGGGGAGGGGGTGTACAAACAGAGAGTAGGTCACAAAGATCACATGCTTCAAAGGGCAAAAAGGAGAACAAAGATCACATATTTCTGAGGAAACAGGACAAGGACAAAATCAGAAACTCCTGATAAGGGTCTATGTTCAGCTATGCACGTACTGTCTTGATAAACAACAGAAAACAGGGTTTGAGAGCAGAGAACCAGTCTGACCTCAAATTCACCAGGATGGGATTTTTTCCCCACCCTAATAAACCTGAGGGTACTGCAGGAGACCCAGGCATATTTCAGTCCTTCTCTCAACCGCATAAGACAGACACTCCCAGAGTGGCCGTTTATAGACCTTCCCCCAGGAATGCATTCCTTCCCCAGGGTATTAATTATTAATATTCCTTACTGGGAAAAGAATTTAGCAATATCTTCCCTACTTGCACATCCATTTATAGGCTCTCTGCAAGAAGAAAAATATGGCTCTATTCTGCCCAACCCCACAGGCAGTCAGACCCTATGGTTGTTTTCTCTTGTTCCCTGAAAATTGCTGTTATTCTGTTCTTTTTCAAGGTGCCCTGATTTCATATTGTTCAAACACATGTTTTATAATAAATTTGTACAGCTAACACAATAGTGGTCCTGAGGTGACGTACATCCTCAGCTTACGAAGATAACAGGATTAAGAGATTAAAGTAAGACAGGCTTAAGAAAGTATAAAAGTATTAATTTTGGGAACTGATAAATGTCCATATTAAAATGAAATCTTCACAATTTATGTTCAGAGATTGCAGTAAAGACAGGCATAAGAAATTATAAAAGTATTAACTTGGGGAACTGATATATGTCCTTATTAAAATGAAATCTTCACAATTTATGTTCCTGTGCCATGGCTCCAGCTGGTCCCTTAGTTCAGGGTCCCTGAATTCCCACAACAGTGGGGGGTGGGAGGAGGGAAAGGTTTAGGAAAAATAACTAATGGGTACTAGGCTTAATACCTGGGTGATGAAATAATCTGTACAGCAAACCCCCATGACACAAATTTACTTATGTAACAAACCTGCACTTGTACCCCTGAACTTAGGATAAAAGTTAAAAAAAATTAGAATGGATAAATAAATTGTGGCATATTCATGCAATGTAATGCTATACAGCAATGAGAATAAACTACAGCTACACATCTCACAAAAATAATACTAAAAAGGAAGCCAGACATTGAAGAGCACATGCTGTATGATTCCATTTATATAAAGATCAAAAACAGACAAAAATAATCTATGGTGTAAGAAGTCCAAGTAGAGGTTACTCTTGAAACGGGGCACAAGGAACTTTCTGGGGGAGTTGGTCAAGTTCTGTTTGTTGATCTGTGCACAAAAAACAGAATACAAACAATCACAGATGTGTTCACTATAGGACCTGTGATTTGTGTACCTTCTGTAGGTATGCTATACTTCAACAAAAAGTTTACTATAAAATACAAAATAAATTTTCCCATCTCCTAGCTCCTAGATAGTTCATGTAGTATTGTAAACCATCCTCAGAGAATTTTATTGTCTTATTTTTCACATTTACCTTTAATCCATTAGAATGTATTTTATATATTGTGGTAGGCAGGCTTCTAAGATGGCCCCAGTGACTGTCACCTGCTGGTATTCATGACCTTGTGTCATCTCCTCCCTGTGAGTGGAGGCTGGAACTGGCTTCTGACAAATAGAATATAGCAAAGTTAGGCCAGGTGCAGTAGCTCATGCCTGTAATCCCAGCACTTTAGGAGGCCAAGGCAGGAGGATCACTTAAGGTAGGTTTGAGACCAGCCTGGCCAACACGGTGAAACCCCATGTCTACTAAAAAAAAAATACAAAAAGTTAACCAGATGTGGTGGTGTGCGCCTCCCAGCTACTTGGGAGGCTGAAGCATGAGAATCGCTTGAACCCGGGAGGCAGGGGTTGCAGTGAGCTGAGATCACACCACTGCACTCCAGCCTGGGCAACAGAGCCAGACTCTGTCTCAAAAAAAAAAAAAAAAAGGGCAGGGGGGCTTAGAATATGTTAATAGGGTATCATTTCTGAGATTAGGTTACAAAAGACCATGACTTCCACCTTGCCAGCATCTCTGCTTTCTCTCTCATCTCTCTCTCTCTCTCTGATGAATTAACTTGCAATGTTATATGCTGCCCTTTGGACAGGCCCACATGACAAGGAACCAAACAAGGGTGGACCAACACCTCTTAAGGAACTGAGGCCCTTAGTCCAACAGCCCACAAAGAAATGAATCCTGCCATCAACCACAGAGTGAGCCTGGAAGTGAATCCTTCCCAGTCAACCCTTAAGATGAGTACAGCCCAGACAGACACCCTGATTGCAGCCTTACTAGACTTGCAGCACTGGGCCCTGCTAAGCCACACCCACATTCTTGACCCACAGAACCTGCGGAAGAAGAACTGCTGTTGTTTTAAGCCATCAGTTTTGGGGGTACTTTGCTATGCAGCCATATAAAACTAATGCATGTGTGATATAAGAAAGAAATTTTATTTCTTCCTGATAGATAGACAATTATGCCAATGATTCATCAAATAGTCCATTGAATTAAACTATCATCTTTAGCTGAGTATGGTGGTGAGCACCAGTAGTCCCAGCTACTTGAGAAGCTGATGTGGGAGGATCGTGTGAGCCCAAATTTGAGGCTGCAGCAAGCTATGATCATGTCACTGCACTCCAGCCTGGGTGACAGAGCAAGACCATATCTCTAAATAAATAAATGAAAAATAAAAATATCATCTTTGACATTTATTAAATTATCACATATACTGATATTTATTTCTGGATTCTCCGTTCAATCCAACTCATATATTTATTTATTTGTCAATTCCTGTGCTAAAATTATATTGATGCTGTGGTTTTGCAGTATGTTCTGATATCTAGTAAAAATAAGCCCCTTTCCATCCAGGCACGGTGGCTCACGCATGTAATCCCAGCACTTTGGGAGGCCAAGGTGGGCAGATCATGAGGTCAGGAGATCGAGACCATCCTGGCCAACATGGTGAAACACTGTCTCTACTAAAAATGCAAAAAAATTAGCTGGGCATGGTGGTGGGCACCTGTAGTCCCAGCTACTTGGGAGGCTGAGGCAGGAAAATGGCATGAACCCGGGAGGCGGAGCTTGCAGTGAGCCGAGATCGCGCCACTGCACTCCAGCCTGGGTGACACAGACAGACTCCATCTCAAAAAAAAAAAAGGCCCCTTTCCCATTTTTCTTTATTCTCACACTTTTCTTGACTGATTCAAGCTTTTTTTTAACTTCAAATTTTTTATCTTTAACTTTTGTGGGTACATAGTAGGTGTATATATTTACGGGGTACATGAGATGTTTTGATACAGGCATGCAATGTGAAATAAGCACATCAAGCATTTATTCTTGCAGATAATCTTTATTTTAGCTAATTTTTAAAACCTTGGATCAAAAGAATTATACTTATATTTTAATTTGGGGAGAATTTTTTGTTGTTTTTTTGAGGGGTTTTTTGTTTTGTTGGGGAGAATTTTTTGTTTGCTTTTTGGGGTTTTTTTTGTTTTATTTTGTTTTGTTTTGTTTTGTTTTGTTTTGTTTTGTTTTTGTTTTCAAAAACAGGGTCTCACTGTGTTACCCATGTTGGAGTGCAGTGGTGTAATTATTGCTCATTGCAGCCTCAAACTCCTGGGCTCAAGTGATCCTCCCACTGTCACCACACCCAGCTATTTTTAAATTTTTTTTGTAGAAACAGAGTCTCGCTATGTTGCCCAGGCTGGTCTCAAACTCCTGGTCTCAAGCAATCCTCCTGCCTTGGCCCCTCAAAGTGTTGGAATTACAGATGTGAGCTACCACGCCCAACTTAATTCAGGGAGAATTAACATATTAATTATATAAAATCTTCCCACGCAGGAGCATCCCTTTACATTTGTTCACATTTTGTTTTATGTCTTTCATAAGATTTTAAGGTTTTCTTTCTGTAGGTCCTGTGCCTTTCTACTTAAATTTATTCCTAAGCATTTTCCTTTCAGTGGTATTATGATTGGAATATTTTTTGTTTTCTATTCCTGTTTTCTCTACTCTGTTGCTAGAATACGAGAAAAGCTATTGATGTGTGTATAGATCTAGAGATTTCAGAGCCCTTGAGCACACATTGAAGTGCAGGGAAGAAATAGAATTTTATTTCTTTATAACTTTAGAAAATTTATCAACTTTGTAAAATCTTATAGAACTTCATAGACTTTATAAAATGTAACTTTTATTTTAAGCTCCCTTTGTGCCAGGTGGAAGAAATTCAATCCATCTGTCTCCTCCTAGCCTTTTTCAGGGTGGGTTTAAGTTCCGTGGAGCCTACACAGCACCAGCAGGCAAGAGGGCACAGGGGTCTGGTCACCATCTGTACCAGCGGGCGGCCCCTGAGATGCCAATGGCCTCTGCTGCATCGCCTGTCCTTCCCCTCTGAAGTCTCCCTCCTCCCTCTTTCCCTTCCTCCCTCTCTCTTCTCCCTCCCCCACTCTCTCCCTCTCTCTCCATATATATATATATATATATATATATATATATATATATATATACACATACACACATACATTCATGTATATATGTATGTATGTATATATACACATGTATATTTGAGCACATGTGTTCTCTCCCTGCCATTTTATTTTATTTTATTTTATTTTATTTTATTTTGAGATGGACTCTCACTCTGTCACCCAGGCTGGAATGCAGCAGCGTGATCTTGGCTCACTGCAACCTCAGCCTCCCAGGTTCAAGCGATTCTCCTGCCTCAGCCTCCCAAGTAGCTGGGATTACAGGCACACACTACCACACCTGGCTAACTTTTGTGTTTTTAGTAGAGACGAGGCTTCACCATGTTGGCCAGGCTGGTTATTGTCTCAAATCTAGGCTCCTAACCTGAGTTTTCTGAAAACTCAAAAGCTAGAAGAATTTTTATTTTCTCTTTCTGCTTTCTCATCCATTTGCTGAGGTAACAAAATTTAGGGCTGACCTGCTTGAATGGGAGAAGGACTGTCAGGGAAAAGGAAACTCTGGAGTGGAAAAAACATGTAAATATTTCAACATAGGATCCCATCATACATATAGGCACAGGGAGAAGAAACCATTGGCGGAAGTATGACAATGTTAACGGGGTGCTGTTTTCAAATGGTGGACCTATGAATGAACTTTTTAAAAAATTTTTATTTACTATTACTATTTTTTTTTTTTGAGATGGAGTGTTGATCTGTCTCCCAGGCTGCAATGCAATGGCATGATCTCAGCTCACTGCAACCCCTACCTCCCGAGTTCAAGCAATTCTCCTGCCTCAGCCTCCTGAGTAGCTAGGATTGCAGGCATGTGCCACTACACATGGCTAATTTTTGTATTTTTAGTAGAGACAGTGTTTCACCATGTTGGCCAGGCTGGTCTTGAACTCCTGACCTCAAGTGATTCGCCCACCTCAGCTTCCCAAAGTGCTGGGATTACAGGATGAGCCACTGCACCCAGCTGATTATTATTAATATTTTTGAGCTAGTGTCTTGCTCTTTAGCCCAGGCGGGAGTGTAGTGGTGCAGTCACAGCTAACTGCAGCCTCCAAATCCTGGGCTCAAGTGATCCTCTCACCTCAGCCTCCTGAGTAGCTGGGACTACAGGTGTGAGCCACCACACCTGTCCAAATATTTTCTTATTTAAATTTTTCTGAATTTTACAAAGTTTCTAGAATGTATACTGCTTTTATCATCATACACACACACACACAATTTATTCATTTGCAGTTTGTATTTTATGCAAGTCAAATTTTTTGCATGAGAAATGCCTGAATCCAAGCATAGTAAACACAATGTACATTTCAAAACAATGCAGAGTGTACACAATATAGAGCAGAAAGGAGGGTTCGGTTCGTTCACACACTCAATAGCTTGGGTTAGGTTCTACAGTGGCAAGCAATCATTTTTGTTATAAAGTTAGGACTACTGGGCCAATTTAGGGGTGTTGGAACAGCTAAACATGAAACAGCAACCAAGTAAACTAAAGACTTCATGATGTACATATTTCTTTGTTTTTGTTTTGTTTTTTATTTATTTATTTATTTTGAGACAAAGTCTCACTCTGTTGCCCAGGCTGGGGTGCAATGGCGTGATCGTGGCTCACTGCAGCCTCCACCTCCTGGGTTCAAGCTATTTTCCTGCCTCAGTCTCCCAAGTAGCTGGAATTACAGGCATGCGCCATCACGCCCGGCTAATTTTGGTATTTTTAGTAGAGACAGGGTTTCACCATGTTGGCCAGGCCGGTCTCAAACTCCTGACCTCCGGTGATCCACCCACCTCAACCTCCCAAAGTGCTGAGATTATAGGCATGAGCCACCGCGCCCAGCCTGTTTTGTTTTTTAGAGACAGGATCTCACTCTGTTGCCCAGGCTGGAGAGCAGTGGTGCTAACTGCAGCCTGGAACTCCTGGGATCAAGGGATCCTCCTACCTCAGCCTCCAAAGTAGCTGGGGCTACTAGTGCACACCAGCGTGCCTGGCTTATTTTTTATTTTTTGTAGAGACTGAGGTCTTGCTATGTTGCCCAGGCTGCTCTTGAACTCCTGAACCTGGCATGGCTTAGTGTGAAATAACTTTCACAAAAATCCCAACCTGTTTCCAGGAAACCCAGCCTAAGACAGTGGTGTAGTTCCTTCAGATGGTCAGCTAGGAGGTCCAAGCTGGATAAGGACAAGGAAGGGGCTGACAGAGTGGGAGAGAAACTGAGGGATGAAGATACCGTGTAGGTCAGGGCACAGGGATAGGGAGAATGAAAGGGTGAAACCGTTGCATGGAGAGGAGGCTGCAATCAGAGAAAGGGATGTTGGAACTAAGTGGTTCTGAGTGTGACAAGGGCCCAGGACATAACGTGCAGTTGTGGCGTGGGGGATAAGGTTTCCAAAGAGGTACAGCCACTGAGAGGCTGCAATGCTGGCTAGGCTGTACCTTGGACATTGAAGACACCAAAGAGAGTGGCTGGATTTGTGGTGGAGATGAAGGCTGGGGCCAAGCTACCAAGTTTTCAGTAACTGTGAGGGGATGACCAGGAGGGCCAAGGATGACAAAGAGGAGGGGGAGAAGGTAGCAGAGCTGGGCTGCATGACCCTCAAATCAGCAGGGATTTTTTTTTTTTTTTTAACACAAGGATGAAGGAGACATGAATGAGTTGAAACTTGCAAACAGGGTGGACCTTACCTTCAAGGACCCTGGCAGGCCCTCTGTGAACAAAACTGGAGACATCTACCAGGAGCAAGGGTGGTCACGGCCATTAGAAGGTGCCCTTCCGTGTGGCGTTGTCTTACATCTAAGGCATAGGAATCTCTAAGCTCTACGAAGACAGGGACCTCATCTTGTTCACCAGGCAGGCATGTCATAGCTTATAATAAATGCATATTTATTGGCTGGGCGCGGTGGCTTATGCCTGTAATCCCAGCACTTCGGGAGGCCGAGGTGAGTGGATCAACTGAGGTCAGGAGTTCGAGACCAGCCTGGCCAAAGTGGTGAAGCCCCATCTCTACTAAAAATACAGAAAGTAGCTAGGCATGTTGGCCCACATTTTTAGTCCCAGCTACTCGGGAGGAGAATTGCCTGGACCCAGGAGCGAAGGTTGCAGTGAGCCGAGATTGTGCCATTGCACTCCAGCCTGGGTGACAAGATCGAAACTCTGTCTCAAAAAATAAATACATACGTATTTATTTATTTATTTATTTTATTTCTGGAGACTCTGTCTCTCTCTGTCGCCCAGGCTGGAGTGCAATGGCACAGTTATAGCTCACTGCAGCCTTGCCTTCCTGGCTCAAGCGATCCTCCCGCCTCAGCCTCCCGAGTAGCTGGAACTACAGGTGGCTATCACCACACCTGGCCAATTTTTTTTTTGTAGAGATGGAGTCTCACTCTGTTGCTGGTCTCCAGCTCCTGGTCTCAAGTGATCCTCCCTCCTAGGCCTCTCAAAGTGCTGGGATTACAGAGGTGAGCCACTTACCTGACCCATAATAAATATTTATTGAACGAATGACTGAATTCGCCAATTAATCTCTATTTCCTGATAGCCCAGCGGGAGCCGCTGGTGCAGTGATGAAAAGCGCAGGCTTTGGGATCAGGCGGATCTGTATTGGGACTGAGGTTCTTAGCCTCCGCTTGTACCTGCGGTGCAGTGAGGACTCCAGGAGCTGATGATGAACCCGCACGGTCCTCGGCACGTGGTAAGTTCTCCGTAAGTGGGCTCAGTAAAACCCCTCTCCCGGGAAAGCGCCCCACCGTGTTTGGTGGGGTGCCTGGGACGCGAGGATGCGGCTGGGAGTGTGATGAGAAGGGCGAGCGGGGATCCGCGAGGACTCCAGGCTGGGGTTACAGGCCCAGCCAGGGGCGGAGTCTTCTCCGGGTCGGGCGGGGACCGAGCGCTCCCTTGGAGGCACCGAAGGACCTGGCCAGCCGTGCAGCTGCCCAGGCGCTATGGCGAGCGCGGCCAGGGGGTCGAGGCCGTGGCCCCGGCTGGGGCTCCAGCTCCACTTCGCGGCGCTGCTGCTCGGGACGCTGAGTCCACAGGTGAGAGACCGACGCCAAGTCCCCAAAGTTGGGTCGCGGGGTGCAGGGGGCGGGGTCGCGCTTGGGGCGAGGGCGCGGCGGGGCCACGGGGGCACCTCTCCCTCCCTCACGCCTGGGTGGTCCCAACTCGGCCCCGACCGAGTAAAAGCCTCCTGGGTTTGGGGAGCCGCCAGTTGCCCCCAACAAATACCTAGCTGGGTAGATCTGCCAGCGTGGAAAGGCAAGAGCAGACCGAGCCCCCCACCGCCTCTTCTGCAGCGAGACGTGTAGTCTGGGGGAGGGGACACCCGGGCACGAAAGCCAAGCCTCTTAAAACTTCTGTGGATCCTGGCTTCCTTTGAAAATATTATTGACTTCAGGGCCCTCTGCTGAGAAATGCGCCTGCACGCCCAGTTTTGCAATTTCAGAGGCTTTACAATGGGGTCCCCTTACCCATGGCTGCACCCCAAGTTCAGAACCTATGGGATAAATGAGCTGGGAGTGTCAGTATCTGCTCCCACGGGGCCAGGAGTAGGAGAGTCTTACAGAAATGCAGCCAGGAGGCAAAAGTCGCCTGGCCTAAGAATCCAGGTGTCCCGCCTGGAGCCCCCATGGGGCAAAAGCGATCAGGTAGAGTTAGGCACCTCTCATTCCCCGCTTCCACCTCATGGGTCCACCTCATGGTTGCCAGCTAAGAATGCAAGCCCCGTGTGGCCAGATCGGGTGTCTCCAGAAAAATTAGAAATGAGAAAAATTTGAAATCTTGGTTTTTTGCAGAAATCATCCAATTTTTTTAAAAAATTGGCAGCTAATTGAACAATTTTTAAGCACTAGATGGTCAAACAAAATTCATTTCTGGGCAACCAATCTGCAGCCTCTTCTCCAGACCATTCTCCCTCCTGCCATGCTGCAGATGACAAAATTGAAGCCCAGAACGAAACAGGGGCTAGCAGATAATTTCCTGACCCTCCACTCAATACCAGTGGCTCAGCCCCAAACCCGAGGGTCCTGAAGCAGGATGTGGCCTTTGTAGGGGTGCGGCTGGGCCACCCGGATGTTAGGCCTCCTGCTGGGAGCTCAGCCTCACCCTGTTTGCTCAAGGAGGGACTGGAGCAGGTGAGTGAGCCCAGGAGCGCCAGATGTAAGTACGGGTGGCTCCAGCCCCCCCTCCCACGGGCACCCCCTAGCCTTGGGTCAGGGGACTTACTGGAGCCTGGCACCAAAACCAGCTGGGCTGGTTTGGGGAGGCAGAAAGGGGCATCCCAAAAGAGGTAGACATTGTGGCAGAGGAAAAAGAGGCCAGGCCTAGGAATCAGAGGGATGGCAACTCAAGTCCTTAGTTTTGCCACTTATTATCTCTGTGGCTTTATGCCAATGACCTAACCAATGACCTAACTTTCCTGAGCCTCAGTCTCCCTCCCCTGTAGAATGGGAAAACTAATAATACCAGTCTTAGAATGGGTGCAGTGGCTCATGCTTGTAATCCCAATACTCTGGGAGGCTGAGGCAGGAGGATTGCTTGAGACCAGGAGTTCCAGACCAGCCTAGACAACATAGCAAGACCCCATCTCTACAAAAAAATACAAAAATTAGCCAGGTGTGATGGCACACACCTGTAGTCCCAACTACTTGGGAGGCTGAAGTGTGAGGATCAGCTGAGCCCGGGGGTTTGAGGCTACAGTGAGCTATGACTGTGCCACTTCATTCCAGCCTGGGCAATAAAGCAAGACCCTGTCTTATATTAAAACAACATGAACACTAACAAAAAGAAACAAAACAATGAAGTCATTTTGTAAAGGCATTTAGTCTTCTTTGGAAAACCAGAATGAATTGAGGAAGGAGGTAAGGAATTGGGAATTTAGATACATTGGGAGCCAAAACCTCCCCTCACAACCCCCCAGCTCCCACTATAACCCCTCTCTAGGGTCAAAGAGATGATAGGAGACAGCAGCATGTTCCCCAATCACCCTTCCTCCCCTGCTGCATCCCCATCTGGGGGAAGGGGAGTCATGGCCAGCCCTGCTTGGGACAGGAGCAAAGGGTGGTCCCAGACCCCTCAGAGAGCTGACTTTGTCTCTACCCCCTCGCAGGTTCATACTCTCAGGCCAGAGAGCCTCCTGCTGGTGTCCACCTTGGATGGAAGTCTCCACGCACTGAGCAAGCAGACAGGGGACCTGAAGTGGACTCTGAGGGATGGTGAGCAAGAAGTGGTCCCTCCTCCCTCCTTGGGCCCATAGATTGGTGAAGGGGGAGTCACTGTGGCATAGAGAATAAGAACATGGGCTCTAGAATCCAATAAGCTGGTATCTACAGGCAGCTTCACTGCTTACCAGCTGTGTGGCCTTGAGAAACTCGCTTTACCTCTCTGATCCTCAACATCCTCATCTGTAAAATGGGGCAAAGGATATGACCCTATCTGACAGAGTTTTGGGGAAGATGGCATTACATTCATGCCAAGTGCTTGACATTACATTCATGCCATGGCTCAGTGAGTATGAGCTGTGCTTTTCAGTGGAGTCTAGAGGGAGCTGCTCATGCTCTGTGTCCCTGCCCCTGCAGATCCCGTCATCCAAGGACCAATGTACGTCACAGAGTAAGTGAACCTGGAGCCTTTTAAGGAGGAGGCAGCTGGGAGATGGGGGACTTATAGTTGTCTGGAGAGAGTTTGTGTGTGGGGTGGGGACATGTTGGAAGTAAGGCAAGAGAATTGGCTCTGGATGTGATATGGGGGAGGGTCTTGGAGCCCCAAGATGTCTTCTACAAGAACAGGCTCCTACTAGCTGAGAAGTTGGAGGGAATTTGGGACCTTCACGAAACCAAGAGACAAGCACCCACTGGTCTCCTTGTTCCTCTCTGCTCCACAGAATGGCCTTTCTCTCTGACCCAGCTGATGGCAGCCTGTACATCTTGGGGACCCAAAAACAACAGGGATTAATGGTCTGTATCCCATGGTGTTCAGGAATGGGTGAGGGCCAGGGCTTTCGTCAGCTGGAGCACCGAGAGGTGGAGAGGCAGTATGGTCAGTATCTCCTGTGCTGCAGAGGATGTAAGTCAGGACTCAGCACATTGTGAGAAGGCTGTCTGAGGGACCTGTTGAAAGGGTGGTAAGGGGAGGTCTGGCTGTGTCTGCAGGGCAATCTGACTATCAAGCTGGAGGTATCCCAGGGGCTTCTCCAGGACTCTGAGGGCTTTAAAGAGAAATGTATATACCAGTTAGCTTTTGCTAAATAAAAATCAACCCAAAACTCAAGAGCTTAAAACTAAAACATCACTTAAATTTATTCAACTCAGAATTTGGTGAGATGACAATTTAGGCTGGGTTCAGCACAGTGGTTCTTCTGCTGGTCTTGACTGAGCTTGTTCATGCATGTGTGGTCAGCTGCTAGTCAGCTGGATGGCTCTGTTTCTGAAAGTTGGTTGGTTGTTGGTTGGCTTTTGGCAGGGGTGGCTGGGCCATGTGTCTCTTAGTCCTAGCAGGCAAGCCTAGGCTTGTTCACATGGTATCAACAAGGGACCCCAAAGCAGCAATACATTAGCACTTTTCAAGCTTCTGTTTGTGTCACATTTGCTAATGGCTCATAAGCCAAAGCAGGTCACATGGCCAAGCTGAGAATCCAGTGGTGAAAAAACAGATTCCATCTCTTTATGGAAGGAGCCGAAAACTCACCGTGTGAAGGGACACAGACACAGACATGAACACAAGATGAAAAGCAATCTGTGGCCATTTTTTGCAATCTTCCACATCAGGACTCTGAATGGGGTGGAATGTGCTTTGTCAGAATTCCTTTTTTTTAATTTAAACAAATTTTTTAAAGACAGGGTCTCATTATGTGTCCAGGCTGGAGTGCAGTGGTACAATCACAAGGCTCACTGCAGCCTCGAACTCCTGGCCTCAAGCAATCCTTGCACCTCAGTATCCTGAGTAGCTGGAACTACAAGTGCACACCACCACACCCAGTTATTTGTCAGAATTCTAACCATGTTGGGGAAGCCTGCTAGAAAAGTCTTAAGTATATGATTTAGGAAAGTGAAGTGATAAGAAATTTTCGTGTGTGAATCAGGCAAGGTCTCAGCTGCAAACACATGGCATACTCAAATAGAATAGTTTGAGGACATTTTGTCAAAAGTGTGAGCAGAGTATAGGAAACCACAAGGGATAGTGCAGTATATTAGTTCATTCTTGCATTGCTATAATAAAAAAATACCTGAGACTGGGTAACTTATAAGAAAGGAGGTTTCATGGACTCATGGTTCTACAGGCTGTACAAGAAGTGTAGTAGCTTCTGCTTCTGGAGAGAGCCCAGGAAACGTACAATCATGGCAGAAGGCACAAAGGGGAAGCAGGAACGTCTTACATGCACAGAGCAGGAGCAAGAGAGAGAAAGGGAGGAGGTACCACCCACTTTTAAACAACCAGATCTCGTGAGAACTCTATTACAAGAACAGCACCGGCTGGGCACAGTGGCTTATGCCTGTAATCCCAGCACTTTGGGAGGCCGAGGTAGGCAGATCACCTGATGTTAGGAGTTTGAAACCAGTCTGGCCAACATGGTGAAACCCCGTCTCTACCAAAAAATACAAAAATTAGCCAGGTGTGGTGGCACATGCCTGCAGTCCCAACTGCTTGGGAGGCTGAGGCAGAAGAATCGTTTGTACCCGGGAGTCAGAGGTTGCAGCGAGCCAAGATCACACCACTGCACTCCAGCCTGGACAACAGAGTGATACCATGTCTACAAAAAAAAAAAAAGAAAGAAAGAAAGAAAGAAAAGCACCAATCTGGCCCCACCATCCAATCACCTCCCACCAGGCCCTACCTCTAATATTTGGGATTGCAATTCAACAAGTGATTTGTGTGGGGACACAAATCCAAAGCATATCACGCAGTAATATTTGGGTTGTGACAGTGGGGTGACATTATCAGCCCTAATTCTGGAGGCTGGGGAGGGAGCAGCTACCACAGCCTGGAGCTGGAGAGAGAGCTGTCCTGAAAGCACCACCAGATGGGACCTCAGGGCTTTGGTGGAGGGACACAACCAGCCCGTGAGGACTTTGTAACAAGGACAGCAGGGCATACTCTGATCTCACCCTGTCCCCATTATTCAAATCCAGCAGGAAGCCAGAGCACATGGTGCCCACAGACATAACCCAGACAAGTCCAGCTTTGGGGAGAAAGCAGAGTAGAGAAGGGTGGAGGATGGAGCTCCACTCCTAGCCAGCATCAGGCCATGGTCTCCTTTATTCTAGAACAACTCCTTCACTTCTGTGAGTCTCTCATGGCTGTTGACAGTTTTGAAGTATTCATGTGAGTTGTTTTGGATTTTTGGAATTAAACTCCCCACTTGATGTGTGTGCGGGTTTTTTTGTTTGTTTGTTCGCTTCATTTTATTTTGTTTAGAGACAGAGTCTCACTCTATCGCCTCGGCTGGAGTGCAGTGGCACAATCATAGCTCACTGCAGCCTTGAACTCTTGGGCTTAAGCGATCCTCCTGCCTCAGCCTCACAAGTAGCTGGGACTACAGGCATACGCCACCATGCTCAGCAAGAGACGAGGTCTCACTGTGTTGCCCACACTGGTCTTGAATTCCTGGGCTCAAGCGATCCTCCTGCCTCAGCCTCCCAATGTGCTGGGAGTACAGGCATGAGCCACCATGCCCGCCCCAGTGCAAGTTTTTGAGGAGGAGGTCAGGCCAGGCCAGGAGCAAGTGGCTCTTGTGGTACCTTGACACTGGGTGTGGGAGTTTCTGCATTTCCTCCAGAGGCTGTGTAGCAAAATGATTCAGTGTGCTGGCTCTGGAGCCTGACTGCCTGGGTTCAAGGCCAGGCTCTGCCATTTAGTAGCCGTGTGACATTAGCCAAGTTACATGGCCTCTCCAAGCCCCGGTTTCCTTACCTAAAAAGTGGAAATGATAGTAATACCTGTTAATTGGTTGCTATGGAAATGGGCTCACCTGGCACAGTGAGCACTGTGTGTTTCTGCTCTTACTCCTTCCTGGAAATTTTCCCTCTCCTAGAAACTGCCATTCACCATCCCTGAGCTGGTTCATGCCTCTCCCTGCCGCAGCTCCGATGGGGTCTTCTACACAGGTGAGCATCTCTCCAGCCTGTGGGGTCCAGTTTCAGCCAGCAGAGGCAGGGATCTAAGTCGTGACAGGCTAATTAGGCACAAGAGTGGCAGGGCCACACCTCTTCCCATGCCAACTAGAGAGCTAACACACTTTCCACCTCCACAGGCCGGAAGCAGGATGCCTGGTTTGTGGTGGACCCTGAGTCAGGGGAGACCCAGATGACACCGACCACAGAAGGTCCCTCCACCCCCCGCCTCTACATCGGCCGAACACGTGAGTCGGGCCCCAGCTGTTACTCAAGCGCTGGGCAGCCTCCCCTTTTGCTCTGCTGAGATCTGGCTGTGGCTAACCAAGTTGAGTTCAGGACAGTCAGTCTGTTAGTCATCAACAAACATTCTACAGAGCACTGAACTAGCAGCCAGGGATAGAGCTGTAAACAAGACAGCTCCAGTCTGCCACTGTGATGTTCACAGGCTTCCAGGTCTCTAGGCTGTGTGCTCAGGAAACCCCCACTCCTACAAGATAAATGGCCCCTGGGGTTGGAGGGAGCATCACATGAACGTTCCCAGTAATCTTGCTTCTGGGATCCCCAGAGTATACGGTCACCATGCATGACCCAAGAGACCCAGCCCTGCGCTGGAACACCACCTACCGCCGCTACTCAGCGCCCCCCATGGATGGCTCACCTGGGAAATGTGAGTTCCACCTTTCTCTGGTCCCATCTTGGAGCAAGGTCCCCAACCCAGGGAACCCTGAACAGCATCCATGACCAATTCCCAGCCACATTTTGACCCAATTGACCTCCCCAGGGTCCCCATATACTAAATGGCACACCCCTGATGGCTGACCCCAAGTGACTCCCTCGACACCCAGACTGACCCTCCTGAACCCTGGCCAATCCCTCAACCTCCTAACTCTTCTATACTACAAGTGGCCCCAACCGGGTAACCCTGGATGACTTCCCACATCCAGAGTGACCCCAAAGAGCCCCTGAGCAATCTCTGCGTGTCCTAACTGACCCCTATATATAACCCCTGAAAGCTGACCCTCAGTGGCCTCTTCCATAGACTGACTCCCCAGGTGACCCTGACCACTCCCCACCATTTTTTGTAAGATGGGGTCTCACTCTGTCACCCAGACTGGAGTGCAGTACTGTGATCACAGCTTACCATAGCCTCCAACTCCTGGGCTCAAGTGATCCTCTATCCTCAGCCTCCTGAATAGCTGGGACTGCAGGTGTGCACCACCAAGCCTGGCTCATCTTTTAATTTTTTTTTAGAGATGGGGTCTTGCTATGTTGCCCAGGCTGGTCTCAAACTCCTGGGCTTAAGTAATCCTCCTGCCTTGGCTTCCCAAAGTGTTGGGATTTCGAGCATAAGCCACCACACCTGGCCCACCCCCTTGCTATTATGACTGACACCCAACTGCCTGAGTGACCTTACAGGTGCCCCAAGGCCCCCTCAAGCCCTGATTCCATCATTCTGCATGAGACCCTACACAGGTCACCTCAGCAGAGGTGAGGTCACCTACTCGCCCCAACTGACCCCTCTCACACTCTAAGTGACTCCCAGGTGGCCCAAATGCCTCCAGGCCACCCTGATTGACCCATCCTAGGTGACCATATGTTGACCATGAGCAATACCCCACCATCCTAAGTGACCCAAACTGACTCCCACACATCTGAGTCACCTTTGAATGACCCTGACTGATCGCCTCATTTTCAAAGTGACTCCATGAACTCCAATGAACCTTCTCATGGCCTGATAACCCTCCATGTGATCTCCACACACCAGAGTGACCCCTCACCCAGAGGGCCCACCCTTGGACCCTCTTAGGAGAGCTTCCAACCACATCTCCCCAGCCACCTTTCTCGGCAGACATGAGCCACCTGGCGTCCTGTGGGATGGGCCTTCTGCTCACTGTGGACCCAGGAAGCGGGACGGTGCTGTGGACACAGGACCTGGGCGTGCCTGTGATGGGCGTCTACACCTGGCACCAGGACGGCCTGCGCCAGCTGCCGCATCTCACACTGGCTCGAGACACTCTGCATTTCCTTGCCCTCCGCTGGGGCCACATCCGACTGCCTGCCTCAGGCCCCCAGGACACAGCCACCCTCTTCTCTGCCTTGGACACCCAGCTGCTGTAGGTGTTCGTGCCTGGGGCCCAGGGAGGGAGCCATGTGGGAGTGTTGCAACCTGGGTCTGATGGCCAGGCGAGATGTTCAGCTGTGACACACCAGTACCGCTGAACCAGGGGTCAAAACATTTCAAATTGGTTACTTACCCAACTGGTTGGTAAATAACCAGTGTCCTGTGCTACCCTCCAAGTGTCCCCAGAACCCCCTGGATAGCCCCCACTGTTCAGCAACTCATAGGGTAAGATCTGGCCTAGGAGGGTGTATTAGTCTGTTTCATGCTGCTGATAAAGACATACCCAAGGCTGGGCAATTTACAAAAGAAAGAGGTTTAATTGGACTTTCAGTTCCACATGGCTGGGGAAGCCTCACAATCATGACAGAAAGCAAGGAGGAGCAAGTCACATCTTACGTGGATGGTGGCAGGCAAAGAGAGGAGCTTGTGCAGGGAAACTCCCCCTTATAAAACCATCAGATCTTGTGAGACTTATTCACTATCATGAGAACAGCATGGGAAAGCCCTCATGATTCAGTTACCTCCCACCAGGTCCCTCCCACAACACATGGAAATTCAAGATGAGATTTTGGTGGGGACACAGCCAAACCATATCAGAAGGGGACTCTAGGTCTTAACCTGTTCTGGTTGGTAGGTGCTGTGCCTTATGAATTGTTAAATACTTTAAATAACAACTTTATTGCATCTAACACCTTAGTGTCCCCATCTTGAGAAACGAGTGGACAGCTTGGGGAAATCAGGGATCATCTATTCATTCAATTCATTCTGCAAATATTAATTGAGCACTTACTGTGTGCCAGTCTCACTAGAGTCTGGGAGTACAATAGCAAATAACCCAGCCATTGTTCCTGCCTCAGGAACCCGAGTCTAATGGGAGAGACAGACATGTAAAGAGACTATTGCAACCTGATATGATAAAGGATGAGATAAGAGTAGTATAAGACGCCATGGGAATGTATAGGAAGAATACCCACATCAAGACTGGGGACAGGAGGCAGTCATGGAAAGCTTCCTGGAGGAAGGAACATCTAAATTGAAACCTAAAAAATGAATAGGAAATGAGAGAGATGAGAGAGCACAGAATTCAGGGAACAGGAAAAAATTAAATAAGACTGAAATACAGACCTGAGAAAGGAGTAGAGTCTGAGATTATAAGCTAAGAAGAAATCTTGTAGGATCATTTAAAGGGCTTGGACATTTTCTCCTAAAGTTAAAAAGTCACTGGAGAGTTTTAAGGAAGGAAGTGATTTGATCGTATTTTCATTTTAGAAAGAATATCTTAGAATGGTATATGGAAAGAAGTGGACCATTCATGGAATATTGATTTGTTCAGGCAAGAAATGAAGATACTTTATACTAGAGCAGAAACTAGAGAGAGGAAAATAAGTGGAGTGTAAGATATATTAGAAGGAAGAACCAGTAAAAATTTGATGACTAGGGAGTTTGATGATTGTGAGCAAGGAGTCAAAGATCATGCTTAGGTTCCTAGACGCACATGGGTACTGTCATTTTCAGAGGCAGGGAACACTAGAGGAGGTGGGGGAGAAGAAGGAGGAAGAAGTAAAGAATAATGTAATGAATTTATATTTAGAAAATTGAGCTCTTGAAAGAGGTCTGGGTTAGACATAGATTTGAAATCATGACTATAGAACATGTATCAGCTAGCTTTAGCTTCATAACAAATTGCCCCAAAACAGAGAATTTAAAAAACAACAATTTATTATTTTTCAAGATTCTGTGGGTCAGCTGGGGTGGGTGGTTTTTCTGCAGTCTGCTCATGGCTTGGTTGAGTCTGGAGAATCTAGGATGGCCTCACTCACCTACCTCATAGTTGATGGACTGTTTGGCCTATGGGGGATTAAAGAGGTCTCTCACACCCCAGCAGGCTAGCCTGGGTTTTCTCCCATGGTGGTCTCAGGGTCTAAAGAAAAATGCATAAGGAAGCCTGAAGGCACAAGCACTTTTCGAGCCTCTACTTATGTCACATTTGCTGTTGCCTAATTGATGAAAGCAAGTCTCATGGCTAAGCTGAGTCAATGTGAGAGGGAAATATACAAGGGCATGAGTACCTTGATAACTGAAACTACCCATCACCAGCATTCATTCTTCTCTTCTTTTTCTTCTCTCTCGCTAGGATGACCCTGTATGTGGGGAAGGATGAAACTGGCTTCTATGTCTCTAAAGCACTGGTCCACACAGGAGTGGCCCTGGTGGTAAGAAGTGGTCTCTGAGTGGGCTGGAAAGAGGATGAACGGGAGAAGAACCTCCCTCACTCATGTCTCTCCATCTTCTGCTGTAGCCTCGTGGACTGACCCTGGCCCCCACAGATGGCCCCACCACAGATGAGGTGACACTCCAAGTCTCAGGAGAGCGAGAGGGCTCACCCAGCACTGCTGTTAGATACCCCTCAGGCAGTGTGGCCCTCCCAAGCCAGTGGCTGCTCATTGGTGAGATCCTCTGGCTCAAATTGGGAGTAGATGAAGATAAAGAACCTGTGAGCTCAGCTTCTGAGCTGGAAAGCTAAGGTCCCCTTCAGCCTGATGACTTTTGCCCCCCACCTTAGGACACCACAAGCTACCCCCAGTCCTGCACACAACCATGCTGAGGGTCCATCCCACCCCGGGGAGTGGAACTGCAGAAACAAGACCTCCAGAGAATACCCAGGCCCCAGCCTTCTTCTTGGAGGTCAGTGCTGGAAGGGCAGAGGGTGGGGGGTAGGGAGGCCCCAGCAGATGGGGGAATAGCCCTTGGATTTCTTCCTCAGGCTGCTAAGAATAACAATCGGGGGTGGGTCAGTTGACCTCACACAATTTCCCAGAAGACAAACTTTTTGTTGTTGTTGTTGTTACTGCCAGAAACACGTTAGAAGTGTCAAAAAGTGGCTGGGCATGGTGATTCATGCTTATATTCTCAGCACTTTGGGAGGTCAGTGTGGGAGGACGGATGGCTTGAGGTCAGGAGTTTGAGACCAGCCTGGGTAATATAGCAAGATCCCATCTCTACAAAAAAAAATTAAAAAATTAGTGGAGAATGGTGGTGTGCACCTGTAGTCCCAGCTACTCAGGAGGCTGAGGTGGGAGGATCGCTCGAGACCCTGTCTCTTAAAAAAAAAAAAAAAAAAGACGTTGACTATTTAAATCATGAAACGTAGGTCACATTTTCTTTATTCTTCTTCAGTGTAAAAATTGTAAAATATTCATTGAAAACAAAAACTATAAAAGCATGTGCTCCTGGGAGATGTTTGGACCAAAATCACTAGTAAGTAGCTCAAGGTTAGAAGGAACAGCCATGGCCTAGAACAATAATTCTCAAATCCAGTTGCTCATCAGAATCACCTGGGAGCCCGCTCCAGAGTTAACACGTTTAGGATCTCTGGAGGTGGATATCTATATTTTTAGTGACATTCCAAGAGTACCTGTATTTTTTAGTGACATCCCATGAAATGCTGGTCATTGGGTAGGTTTAGAAAGCCATTCTGGGCAACATGATGTTTCAGCACTGTGGAGAGTGCCACGTTTCCCACCATACACAGACTACTCACTGCCCCTTCAGCTAAGCCCAGCCCTGTGCTGGGTGATGAAGAAAGGTTAGGAGTTCCCCGGTGGAAGGAGGTGCTAAAAGTGAAGGGCGCTTTATCCCCAGCTATTGAGCCTGAGCCGAGAGAAACTTTGGGACTCCGAGCTGCATCCAGAAGAAAAAGCTCCAGACTCCTATCTGGGGCTGGGACCCCAAGACCTGCTGGCAGCTAGCCTCACTGCTGTCCTCCTGGGAGGGTGGATTCTCTTTGTGATGAGGCAGGTAGGCCCACCGCCCTGACCTCAGGTCTATCTGGGGGGATGCTGCTCCTCCTGTCTGAGGCCACTCAGCAACTCTCTCCCTCTATCTGGCTCTGACTTTGCCCCCTGCCTCCTTCCCAGCAGCTCCCCAGGCCCTGCGATCTTGCTCTGTAAGTTCATGCTGCCTGGTGAGGCCATCTCAGTCACAGATACTGGGCCCATCACGGGGCAGGGCGTGGCCAGGACAGAGCTCTCTTAGGCTGTCATGTTACAGCAGCAGCCACAGGTGGTGGAGAAGCAGCAGGAGACCCCCCTGGCATCTGCAGACTCTGCTCACATCTCCCAGAATGCCCAGTCTCTGAACTCAGGGGCCACCCAGAGGAGCCAGAAGAGGCTTCAAAGTCCCTCGAAGCAAGCCCAGCCACTCGACGACCCTGAAGGTGAGCTTGAGTGAACAAGAGAGGGCAGTCAGGAAGAGAGAAAAGCAAGGGGCAGATTTAACTGCAAAGCTGGTTTATTAAAAGCCACTATAGTGGGGTGGTTAGGTCTACATGAATTAAGAAGAGTGTTTTGAGTAGAGTCTGCTGTGTAATTGAGCACTCTAGGAGTGTCTGCTGTCATTTTTTCATCATTATTTTTTTGGAGACAGGATCTTGCTCTGTTGCCCAGGCTGGAGTGCAGTGACACAATCGTAGCTCACTGCAGCCTCAAGCTCCTAGGCTCAAGAAATCCTCCCTCCTTAGCCTCTCAAGTAGCTGTGACTATAGGCATAAACCACCATGCCCAGCTAATTTTAAAGTTTTTTTTGTTTGTTTTTTTGTTTTTTTGTTTTTTTTGCAGAGATTGGGTCTCGCTATGTTGCCCAGGCTGATCTTGAACTGATGTCCTCTAGCGATCCTCCCACCTCAGCCTCCCAAAGTGCTGGCATTACAGGCATGAGTCACCATGCCCAGCTCATTATTGTATTATTATTTTCAAGGAACCTGGGTGTAGATAAAACTGGGTATAGACCTAAGGCTGCTCTCTGTTTACCTCTTTTGAGCTCAGTTTTTTCATTTGTCAAACGGGAATAATAACATCCAGCTCATTACATCATCTCATCATGAGAAGTCACAATCATTATTATTAAATAATACTTAGGTAATATTAATATTCATGTTAAAATGATGTTATATTTGGAAACAATAATAGTAAATGACCTTTGTACAATTTAGCACCTTTTATTTTTTAAGCACTTTTCTTATTTTTTCTCAATTTAGTCCTGTAAAGACTAAAGCCCTTTTAGGTTGGGCACGGTGGCTCACACTGGTAATCCCAGAACTTTCAGAGGCCAAGGTGGGGATTGCTTAAGGCCAGGTGTTCGAGACCAGCCTGGGCAACATAGGGAGACCCCGTCTCTACAAATAATACAAACAATTTGCCGGGTGTGGTGGTGTGAACCTGTAGTCCCAGCTACTCAGGAGGCTAAGGCAAGAGGATCGCTTGGGTCCAGAAGGTCGAGGCTGCAGTGAGCTGTGAAACTTTCAAGGTTCCTCTGGCATCTGGAATGTTCCAGGGGCTTCTTGCATGCCTTTACCAATCAGTCCAGGCTACTTCTGCTTGATTGGCTCTGGGCTGGGCTCATGTTTTTGGTTGTCTTTGTGAACTTGTGCTGGCACCTTCTAGTCACTGCTCAAGCCACTTCCTCATACCTCAGCCCCACCCTGCCATCACCTTCTCAGGCGGAAGTCTACGCCACACGTGGCTTGATACTCCAGTGCTGTTCACAATGTCTGCCTCTGTGGTCACTGTGCCTTAGCCCAGAGGAAAACAGCTCCCCTTCCTCAGGGGTCAGCTCTTTTAAAGGGCCCTGCAGCAGGATTTCCTGAGCCCTGAGCTGTTGTAGTTTTTGTCATTTTACTGGCCCTGGGTGGGTCCAAGTAATACTCACCCCACTGTACCCCAAAATGCCCATCTCCCTGGACCTTCTGACTCGAGTTGAGTCTGGCTCATCTTTACCTGGACAACCAGGACTCCATCTTTTCCCAGGGTCATTCTTGTCAAAGTCCTCATGGACTGTTTTATGGTTCACAAAACTACAGTGGAGTCACAGCCAACTTTCATTTAACTTGAATAAATTTGGCCAGGCACAGTGGCTCATGCCTGTAATCCCAGCACTTTGGGAGGCCGAGGCAGGGGGATCACTTGAGGTCAGGGGTTTGAGACCAGCCTGGCTAACATGGTGAAACCACATCTCTACTAAAAATACAGAAATGAGCCTGGTGTGGTGGTGGGTGCCTGTAGTTCCAGCTACTGGGAGGTGGCTGAGGTACAAGAATTGCTTGAACCCAAGAGGCAGAGGTTGCAGTGAGCCAAGATTGCGCCACTGCCCTCCAGCCTGGGCAACAGAGCAAGACTCCACCTCAAAACAAAACAAAACAAAAAACCCACAAAGAAACAAAAACAAAAACTTACACAAATTCATCTACATGTGCTCGGCTGGGCCTCCCTCAGGACCTCTGGCTGCATCATGTATTCAATAACAAGTGGATGCAATCCAGCCTGAACCAGAGATAACATTTCTATAGTGCTTACTGTATACCAGGCTATACCAGGCACTGTTCTGAATCCTTTGAATGCATTAACTCATGAGATAACATTCCTGTGAGGCGAATGTTATTATAGAATTCTCCTTTTATGGAAGAGGAAACTAAGACAGAAAGGTCTAGTGACAACTCCTATCCTTACCCCCTGGTTCACAAAGCTAATAAGTGGCAGCACAGGGGCCCAAATGCATGTGGCTGGCTCCAGCAAGTGCCCTAATTTCTGTGGGATGGTGCCCCTGTTTGAACAATACCCGGCAAATACCTGTGAAAGAATGTGACTGACTGTAAGCGTTCCCCATCCTGTGTAGAAGAAGCAGCAAAGTCCATCATGTGTATTCAGGATTTCCAGAGGTAATTCTGACTGTATGCCCTTTCTCCCTGACACGACAACTTTTGATTACTTTAGAATTGAACTTGGGAGGCCGAGGAGGGAGGATTGCTTGAGCCCAGCCTGGGCAACATAGTGAAGCCCCATCTCTACAAAAACTAAAAATACAAAAAGATTAGCCAGGCATGGAGGCACATGCCTGTAATCCAGCTGCTTGGGGGGCTGAGGCAGCAGGATTGCTTGAGCCTAGGAGTTCGAGGTTACAGTGAGCTATGATCACGCCAGTGCACTCTAGCCTGGGTGACAGGGTGAACCCCTGTTTCTAAAACAACAACAACGACGACAAAAACTCCCACATTTGCTGCCTCTCCATTATAATTATGCAAAAGGCTGAGCAAAGTGATGGCAAATATCTGTGTGTGCAAACTGAGCCTCCCCAGCTTATTATATCTGCATTGAAGGCCTTTGTGGCCTTAAGTCTGGCCTCTCTCTTCGAGGGTGCTTCTGAACATCTAATCCAGGAAACTCTAAGCAAGTGTTTACTCCATGCCGAGAGCACTGAGAGCAGACACACAAGAGCCTCAGTCCAGCAGAGCCAGTAACACGAAGAGAGCCCAGAAGGGTGACTGTCACCTGCAGACAGATGAGCAGGGTTTGTTCAAGCAGCTCTGTCCCTGCTCTCTGATCTGCCTGTTTTTCCTATGTGTGGGTGATGTGCTTCCAGCAAGGCCCTGCCTAAGCCCATCTACTCCAGAAAGCCCAGTGTATACCAAAGGTGCTGCCTGCATCTTGCTGACAGATGAGTGTGAACTCTAAGCAAATAATACAGAGGAATTCTAAGGTACAACTTGGTGTTTTCTCACTGATCCCTAATGCTGATTTTACTATTATTATTATTATTATTATTGAGAGAGGGTCTTGCTGTGTCACTCAGGCTGAAATGTAGTGGCGTGATCTCAGCTCACTGCAACCTCTGCTTCCCAGGCTCAAGCCAATCCTCCCGCCTCAGCTTCCCGAGTAGCTGGACGACAGGCACACAACACCGTGCCTGGCTAATTTTTTTTTTTTTTTTTTGTAAAGATGGGGTTTCATCATGTTGCCCAGGCGGGTCTCGAACTCAAGTGATTCACCTTTCCCAGCCTCCCAAAGTGCTGGGATTACAGGTGTGAGCCATGGTGCCCAGCCCTAATGCTGATTTTCATTTACTCTTCCTAGAGCTGATTGTAAAACTGAAGCTAAAAACTCTTATAAAGTAGAGTGTTCTCAGGACCACTGCACTGTGCAACTCTAGGGTGCCATATACGTTTTGCTATATGAATAGTGCCCATTGGAGCTGAGCAGGACACAGCCTGCCCAGATTTGCCAGGGCCAGAGTGAGACATCTGTCACAGGCTGCCCAAAGGGAAGGGCAGTAACTGTCCCAACCTACAGATCTTTGCCTACCTGAGCCAACCCCACCCATCCTAATGGGAAACCGAGGCCTCTAGGGGGATCCCTGCTGCCCTGGAACTAACTCTGGGCAGGTTAGCATCCAATGCCCCCTGCTTCTGTCCAGTCCAGTCTTTTTTCTGTGGCTACACTCACTCTCATCACTCTTCCAACTGCCAGAACTCACCTTCCCTTGAAGTTGAAGCTGATTCAGTGTCAACTAAAAGGATTCAGTTACAACTGGTGGAGGTGGGCAGAATGGCAGAGGATGTAAAGGGAAAACAAAACAAAACAAAACAAACCTGTGCAGAAGATGCTGAAAGAGGGAGAGAAATAAAAGAGGATAATATAGCAAACATCACCTCCACCCGTTCTTTCCATATATCCATTTAATCCTCACAATAATATTGTGTGGGCTCTTTAACTTTAGCTCCCCACTCTACAGATGAGAATACTGAGGGCACAGAAGTGAGGAATTTGCCTAAGTAGACAAAGAATCAGTGGCAGCACCAGGCATCGGACCCAGACAGTCTGGCACCTGGGCCCTTGCTCTTACCCACTGCACCAGGCTGAGCATGGGAGGGTGGAGGCCCAGAAAAGGTCAAGGTGAGTCTGGACTGGGCCAGTGGCCGGCAAAGGTGGGCAAAGGCTCCCTGAGTCACCACCCTCCTCTCCCCCAGCTGAGCAACTCACCGTAGTGGGGAAGATTTCCTTCAATCCCAAGGACGTGCTGGGCCGCGGGGCAGGCGGGACTTTCGTTTTCCGGTGAGTGGCAGCCAGGAGCCAAGCTGGGGACATGGCACTCACAGCCCTCGTGGGCACTGTCCCCTGGAGAGACATTCTTTCAAAGACTCCCCCAGGTGGGTACAGGTTGATCCCTCACTCGCCAGTCCTGCTCTTTCCTTTATCTGTTTTCATTTTTTTGAGTCTTGCTCTGTTGCCCAGGCTGGAGGGCAGTGGTGCAATCTCAGCGCACTGCAACCTCCGCTTCCCAGGTTCAAGCAATTCCAGGCCTCAGCCTTCCCAGTAGCTGGGATTACAGGTGTGTATCACCACGCTCGGCTAATTTTTATTTTTTTTTTTTAGTAGAGATGGGGGTTTCACCATGTTGGCCAGGCTGGTCTGGAACTCCTGACCTCAAGTGATCCTCCCGCCTTGGCCTCCCAAAGTGCTAGGATTACAGATGTGAGCCACCATGTCCGGCCCTTTATCTGCTTTCCCTGAATGCCCCCCTGCCCCCGCCATCGCCCACTTTCCAGGGGACAGTTTGAGGGACGGGCAGTGGCTGTCAAGCGGCTCCTCCGCGAGTGCTTTGGCCTGGTTCGGCGGGAAGTTCAACTGCTGCAGGAGTCTGACAGGCACCCCAACGTGCTCCGCTACTTCTGCACCGAGCGGGGACCCCAGTTCCACTACATTGCCCTGGAGCTCTGCCGGGCCTCCTTGCAGGAGGTGAGTTGTGGTTCAGGGAGGGTGGGTGGGAAGGTCTGGGCTGGAGAGTGATGCTTTTTGGCCCTTGCTGCTGCTCAGTACGTAGAAAACCCGGACCTGGATCGCGGGGGCCTGGAGCCCGAGGTGGTGCTGCAGCAGCTGATGTCTGGCCTGGCCCACCTGCACTCTTTACACATAGGTACCCGAACTGCCCCTGCCTCCCGCTCCCTGTTCTTAGCCCCTGCCTTCTGCCCTCAGCAACCGGCTTTCTTTCTGCCCCCCTCCCACAGTGCACCGGGACCTGAAGCCAGGCAATATTCTCATCACCGGGCCTGACAGCCAGGGCCTGGGCAGGGTGGTGCTCTCAGACTTCGGCCTCTGCAAGAAGCTGCCTGCTGGCCGCTGTAGCTTCAGCCTCCACTCCGGCATCCCCGGCACGGAAGGCTGGATGGCGCCCGAGCTTCTGCAGCTCCTGCCACCAGACAGTCCTGTGAGTCTATCCACCAAGTCCTCCAGGCACACAGCTGCCCCAGGCTGCAGGAATCCGTCCCTGTCCCAGTACCCCTCCTGAGGAGACTCCATGACACTTGCTGTGTGACTTTGAGCTGTTCCTCCAAGCTTGTCTCTTCTTAAAGAAGGGATGATTTGTCCCTCCTTCTACAGCAGTATCAGGGACTGTTTTGCCACCCAGGGGACATTAGGCAATGTCTGGAGACATTTTTGACTGTCATGACGTGGGAGGGAGGGGCTACTGGCATCTGCTGGAAATGCTGCTAAATGTCTTACAGGACAGGACAGCACCCAACACAAAGAACTAACAAAATGCCAGTGGTGCTGAGGTTGGGAAACCCTGAGCTAGAAAATGGTTTGTAATCTTCACTGTGCTTCACAACTACTGCGCAACTTAAAAAAAGGATGCCCATTGCCGGGTGCGGTGGCTCATGCCTGTAATCCCAGCACTTTGAGAGGCCGAGGCAGGTGGATTGCTTGAGCTCAGGAGTTCGAGACCAGCCTGGGCAACCTAGGGAGACCTCGTCTCTATCAAAAGCACACACAATTTAGCCGGTGTGGGTGTGTGCATCTGTGGTCCCAGCTACTTGGGAGGCTGAGGCGGGAGGATCGCTTGAGCCTGGGAGGTGGAAGTTCCAGAGAGTCAAGATCACCCTACTACACTCTAGCCTGGACAACAGAGTGAGACTCTCTCTCTCAAAAAACAAAAAACAAACAACACCCCAGGCCCCACACCCAGTGATTTTGACCTAATTGCCTGGGTCATTTTTATGTGGAGCCAAGTTTGAGAACCACTGATGTCGAAGGTTTTGGAGGGCATCAGATGAGCTAATTAGTTGATACACAGAGCAGCATCTGACCCACACAGAGACACTTGCGTTTGGGACCCCAGAATTATGGATTTTGAGTCACAGTGTGTGGGCGGAAGTTGAAGCCAGAGAAATGGATGCTAATCACACAAAAGGACAGTCACCGGGGAAGGCCGCCCCCACTCCTAAAGTTGAGAGAAAGCTCAAAGTGGTGACCTGGGCTCAAGGACTGAATGTATGATGTCATGAGACGATACAGTTTATTTTTAAATTAGTGGCCAATATGTATATATATATATATATTTTTTTTTTTTTTTTGAGATGGAGTTTCGCTCTTGTTGCCCAAGCTGGAGTGCAGTGGTGTGATCTCAGCTCACTGCAACTTCCGCCTCCTAGGTTCAAGCGATTCTCCTGCCTCAGCCTCCCTAGTAGCTGGGACTATAGGCAAGTGCCACCATGCCGTTGATTTTTGTATTTGTAGCAGAGATGGGGTTTATGCCATGTTGGCCAGGCTGCTCTCAAACTCCCAACCCTCAGATGATTCACCTACCTTGGCCTCCCAAAGTACTGGGATTATAGGCGTGAGCCACTGTGCTTGGCCCTATATATGTATATTTTTGAAACAGGGTCTTGCTCTGTCATGGAGTACAGCGATACCATCACAGCTCACTGCAGCCTTAAACTCCTGGGCTCAAGGGATCCTCTCACCTCAGCCTCCCAAGTAGCTGGGACTACAGGCACACAACATGGCACCCAGCTAATTTTTGTATTTTTTTGTAGCGGCAGGGTCTCACCATGTTGCCCACGCTGGTCTTGAACTCCTGGCCTCAGGCAAGCCTCCCACCTCGGCCTCCCAAAGTGCTGGGATTACAAGGTGTCAGCCACTTGCCTGGCCCAATATTTTAACATTTGAGAAATTCTACATAAAATTTGGGTTTCTGGATTTTCTTTAAAAAAAAAAAAAATCAAAATTGCTTGAGGCCAAAAGTTCAAGATCAGCCTGGGTAACATAAGAAGACCCACCTCTACAAACAATTTTAAAATTGGTCAGGCATGGTGGCACATGCCTGTAGTCCTAGCTACTCAGGCTGAGGTAGATTGCTTGAGCCCAGGAGTTTGAGGTTACAGTGAGCTGTGGTTGCACCACTGCACTCAGCCTGGGCAACATGAGCAAGGCTCCAACTCAAAAAAACCAAAATCAGCTCTGCCACCCTGGAGAGTCCCCTGGTGACAACCAGTTGGAGCTAAGGACCAGCTGCCCCTGCAGACAGAACCCATGCCAGGTCACCACAGTCCTCCTGATTGCTTTATTGCCTCATGTGTGGCACCCACTTATGTAACCTGCCTACACCCTGCAGGAATGAAGCTTGGAAACCTGAACTAGCTCAGTAGGGGCAAAGGTTTTGGATGAAAACCATCGGCCCACTATAGTGGTGTAAATGGGAGGGCTCTAGAGCCAAGGAGATGCTGCCCGGGAAGCATCTTGAGTTCCAGTCTGAGCCAAACCCCTGGCTGCTCTATCAGCCCATGGGAGAATTTAGCCAGGCCGACTTCCTTGGAAGCAGATTTCCTTCTCACACCCATCTCTCTGGCCCCAGACCAGCGCTGTGGACATCTTCTCTGCAGGCTGCGTGTTCTACTACGTGCTTTCTGGTGGCAGCCACCCCTTTGGAGACAGTCTTTATCGCCAGGCAAACATCCTCACAGGGGCTCCCTGTCTGGCTCACCTGGAGGAAGAGGTCCACGGTGAGGGAGCCCTGGGCAGGGCAGAGAAGGGAGGAAGGGCAAGACACTAGGCAGGCCTGAAGCAGACTCTCCTCCTCCTCTTCCATCCTCCAGACAAGGTGGTTGCCCGGGACCTCGTTGGAGCCATGTTGAGCCCGCTGCCGCAGCCACGCCCCTCTGCCCCCCAGGTGCTGGCCCACCCCTTCTTTTGGAGCAGAGCCAAGCAACTCCAATTCTTCCAGGTCAGAAGGAAAGCTTGGGAATGGCCCCCAAAGTCCTAAGTTTGGGTCCTGGGCAATAAGAAATGGGATATTAGATTGGCTGAGGGAAAACAGGAAGAGCTACCTGGTCCTGGCAGCCTGGCTTTTTCCCTAAACTGGGAGCCAGGCTGGACTCCTAAACTCCACCATCTTGGCACTCTTTGGTCCACTCACTGCCAGCTTTGCCAGCCCCAGCTGCCCTTTGTATGGGAATATAGCCCATTCCTTTCCACCTGAGTCATCACTCATGCTGTGCCAATAGCCCACTGCATTTGTGTGAACTTGAGCAAGAGACTTCGTGCCTCTGAACTGCAGTTTGCTTATTTGTAGAATGGGGACAGCAGTACCAAGCTCACAGGTTGGTGGTAAATAACAGAGACGTGGCATAGAGAAGCTTCATGCCCCCAGAGACAATGATCCTTGTCAGGTCATCCTAAACCACTCTCCTAAGTAAGACAACACACTCCTGGCTATGTGGCCTCTGGCCTTGGTCACAAGGCTCAGGAGCTCTCTGGGCCCCAGGACGTCAGTGACTGGCTGGAGAAGGAGTCCGAGCAAGAGCCCCTGGTGAGGGCACTGGAGGCAGGAGGCTGCGCAGTGGTCCGGGACAACTGGCACGAGCACATCTCCATGCCACTGCAGATAGGTAGAGGCCACACTCAGGTGGGCCTGGGCGGTGGAGGGGAGCCCAGCAGGGATGCTTTTGCCACTGAATTCCCTGTCCACAGACCTGAGAAAGTTCCGGTCCTATAAGGGGACATCAGTGCGAGACCTGCTGCGTGCTGTAAGGAACAAGGTATGTGTTGGGGCCTGGGTGGGCCTGGGTCTTGGGGAGGCCTGGCTGCAGCTGAGCCAGGGTTCTCTGCTCTACCTACCCACAGAAGCACCACTACAGGGAGCTCCCAGTTGAGGTGCGACAGGCACTCGGCCAAGTCCCTGATGGCTTCGTCCAGTACTTCACAAACCGTTTCCCACGACTGCTCCTCCACACGCACCAAGCCATGAGGAGCTGTGCCTCTGAGAGCCTCTTCCTGCCCTACTACCCGCCAGACTCAGAGGCCAGAAGGCCATGCCCTGGGGCCGCAGGGAGGTGAGGTGGGCTGGAAGCCACACAGATGGTCTCCATGCTGGCTGGCTGAAGAGCTGAGCCTGTGGCTGGCCTCAGAATCAGAATCAGAAAAGACTGCCAGGCTGGGTGCAGTGGCTCACACCTGTAATCCCAGCATTTTGGGAGGCTGAGGTGAGAGGATCACTTGAGGTCAGGAGTTCGAGACCAGCCTGCCCAACATGGCAAGACCCCATCTCTACAAAGAATTTGAAAAATTAGCCAGGCATGGTGGCGCATGCCTGTAGTCCCAGCTGCTTGGGAGGCTGAGGTGGGAGATCACTTGAGCCCAGGAGTTCGAGGCTGCAGTGAGCCAGGATCATGCCACTGCACTCCAGCCTGGTCCACAGAGAGACACTGTCACCCCCTTGCCCCCACAAGACTGGCAGAGGCTGGGCAGCCTGGGGCTGAAGCAGAGATGTTCCCTGGATCCCAGGCCCTGGCACCCCTCAGGAAATATAAGAAAAAGAAGATTCACATCTGTTTAATGTGTATAAAGCCAAGGAAAGGATAGTTCCGAACTCAATAGATATATTCTGTACAATTCATATGGTGGGGTTGAGGGGGAGGGGACAAGGCTGTAGAACCCACACCCGAACATGTACAAAAATAACTTATATAGCAACCCCCACCTGCAAGGATGATGCAGCTCTGCCCAGCCACCGGGGCTGGGGAGCACACTGCAGACGTGGCACCGTGGGAGCCAACCAGTATGGGCCCCAGATGCAGGTGGGAGTGAGGAGGGCACCAGTCCGGAGGGGAGGGCGGCTATTAGGAGGCCTTGAGACGGTTGCTGGCCGAGCGTGAGCTCAGCAGCTTGTCCACCATAGTGCGGGCGTAGCGGAGCCGGCTGGCCAGCTCCTTACAGCAGCCGTACTCCTCCAGGAGACTCAGGCGGTATGTGCGGAAGTCCCGCTTCTCGTCGATGTAGGTCACGGCTGCCATCAGTGGGCACAAGATGAGTTTGGTGTGATCCTGCAAGAGAAGAGGGGTAGGGATTGGCCATCCCAGAGGCCAGTGTATGTTAGGGAGTAGAGGGAAGACACAACAGGTTATAGGTACCTGAGCTGCTCACTCCACGCTCAACTCACATGGGCCACTGCCAGGCACGTAGAGCCTACCCCAGCTCTCTCCTGCCCCTGGTGACCTCCAGCTCACCTGGAAGAAGTTGATCTGCACGCTGCCGTTGCTGAGGTGCAGGATGATGGCGCTGCGGGTGCGGAACCAGGTCCGCAAGTAGGGCAGCCGGGCGAGCTCATCACCTTCGCGCGGCGTGATGTTGGCACCTGCCTTCAGCAAGTGCTCGCTCATGTAATTGCGGAAATATTTAAGGAGGGTGATCTGGATGAAAGGTAGGTGAGGGGTTCCAGAATTAGAGTCTGATCCTCCAACACAGGTCCCACTTCCGCAACACCACGCCCCATGGGCCGGATGGCACTCACCTTCTTCATCAAGGAGTTGGGATGGGAACTCACGGTGAGGTAGGACTCAGTGCCATCACGCTCTATGTACTGCAGGCTGTCACCATCGTTGTAGAGGATGAGGCGTGTTGAGTCATTGAAGAGCACCCCCACGCTGTTATCACAGAGCTGATACCCTAGGGATCGGTGGAGAGAGGTCTCAGAAAGGGGGAATAGAAAGCGGGGGGTGGGGCCAGGCGTGGTGGCACGTGCTTGTGATTCCAGCACTTTGGGAGGCTGAGGATTGTTTGTGCCCAGGAGTTTGAGACCAGCCTGGGCAACGTAATGAGACCCCATCTCTACAAAATAGTTTAAAAATTAGCTGAGCGTGATGGTGCACACCTGTAGTCCCAGCTACTTAGGAGGCTGAGCCCGCAGCCAGGCATGAGCCTGGGAGTTTGAGGCTGCAGTGAGCCATGATTGTGCCACTGCACTCCAGCCTGGGCGACAGAGCAGGACCCTGTCTCTGGAAAAAAAAAAAAAAAGCTGGGGAGTCAGGGAGCACTGGGAGCTGGAGCTGGAACTGGGAAGCCGGGGATGGAGACAGGAGGGCACTGAGAAGAGTACCTGGGAGCTCAAACAGGCCAGAGCCTGTAACAACTGAAAAGGTCACCTGGCTGTGCCTGAGTCACCCACCTGTTCTGGAAGAAACCTACCAAGGCCGTACTTGTCCGAATAGTCCACCCACTTGCTGACCCAGAAGATGGGGATGCAGGCAGGATCCTCAGCCTCCTCTGAGACAGAAAATGACAGACAATTGGTCAGGACCAGCCTCTTCTCCTCTGGTCCACACATGTGGCCCACACTAGGGAAAAGGGAAGCCTGCTGGGCACCCCATCTGGGCTCAGTTGAGAGGCTTAGGGCCCCAGAGAAGAGCAAAGCAGGGCCTCTGCTGCCAACAGGCTCAGACAAGCAGCAGCACAGACATGTCTGCAGAGAAAGTCTCAGCACAGTGCACCAAGTTCCACTCACTCCTTCATTCCACTGACCCATTTACTGAAGGCCTACCATGCCAGGCACTGTCGCAGGTACAGTGAGCAACAGACAAAACCCCAGCCTCCATGGAGCTTACACTGTGGTTGTAGGGGCAAAGACTAATCAATTTAAGTATGGACAAAATATCAGTGACTTCTATCATGGTAAGAGTCAGAGACATCTAGTTTTCCAGTTTGGAGTAATTAAGAAACTGTGAAGACAGAAGCCAGTTGCAAACACATCAAAATGTTATGTTCAGTGCATGCAACAAACCCCTTACTTTAAATCCAATAAACAAAGAAGGACATGTTGGACTATGTTGGGTGAGAAGTGTTATCGAGAACTATGCAGTGGGTGAGGGGATGAGAAGCACCAGCAGAGAGGCCAGGGAGATGCTCACAGAGCTGACACTGGAGCAGACACTTGAAGGAGGCCACAGCATGAGTCATGTGGTGTCTGGAAGAAGTGCCTTCATGCCAGGACCAGGGAGAAAGCCCTGAGGCTGCAGTACATCTGGGTCTGTTATTTCAAGGGTCTTGAAGAAACAATAGGAACTTACTGAGCAAAAGAAACAGCATATGAAGGTGGCACATCGAGGTGCTAGAGTAAAAGACAGATCAGAAAAGGAGGCAGAAGCTACAGCAAGCAGGGCCTTGGATATCAGGAAATGGGGAAACCAATGGTCCTGTGGAGACAGGGCCTGGACAACTCACCAGTGCTTTGTTGGCCAAGGCCCCTCCTGCCTTTTCCAGATGCCCCAAGCAATCCTGCCCTGCCCAGGGCCCAGCAGTACCCACCTTGCCTGACCAGCCCACGCTCCGAGGGCTTGGAGGCATTGACACTGTGCAGCTGCTGCAGCATGTCACTGAGGTGGCAGTCAACCACCTCACCTGTCTCTCGAACCACTGGTTCTTCTTTTTCCCGGGGACGCTCAGGCAGGGGGTTCTCCAAGCCTAGGAAGGTGACAAAAACAGGGGCATTGGGAAGGGCATAGGACTCCCCTGCCAAAGCTGAAACTCTTCTGAAAGAAAAATTCTCTTAGTTACCACTGCTTTGGGGAAACTGAGTCAGTGCCTGGTTATTAGAGCAGCAGCTGCCATGCTCAGGTGACAGGCACATAGTGCTCACTGTGAGGCAACAGATCTTCAGAAGCTCTGGCCTCTGACCCAACGGTGTGGCCCTGCAGGATATGACCTGCCACTCAGGCAAACAGCTTGAAGGCACCAGCAGCTCAGAGCTGCCCAGCTTCGAGCAAAGAATTGAAAGCAACTTCAGCATCCAGGCAGATGGAAGGGCTGAGTAGTTTAATTCATCCACAGAATGGATTCAGTAGGCATTTAAATAAAAACACAAGAAATTTTTTTCCACCCCAAAATTTGCTTTATATGCTTATTTATAACCAAAAAAGCTAGAAAAGATAACATGAAATTTTAACGCTGATTATATCTGGGCAGTAGAAACACAGATTATTTTTATTGTCTTTTTCCTTATTTATGTATTCCCCCACCAATATGTGCCAATTCTCCTTGTATAATATAAAATGTTTAAGTTTTCAATTAAAAAATGATGTCATGATAGGGACTTAGCTATGAAATAATAAGATATTATGGATTTGCTTTAAACACTCCAGCAAGGCCAGGCCCAGTGGCTCACACCTATAATCCCAACACTATGAGAGGCCGAGGCAGGTAGACTGTTTTAGCTCAGGAGTTCGAGACCAGCCTGAGCAACATGGCAAAACCCTGTCTTTACTAAAAATATAGAAACTAGCTGGACATGGTGGCACACCTGTAGTCCTAGCTACTTGGGAGGCTGAGGTGGGAGAGTCACTTGAACACAGGAGGTGGAGGCTGCAGTGAGCCATGATCTTGCCACTGCACTCCAGCCTGGGCAACAAAGCAAGACTGTCTCAAATAAATAATAATAAATAGTAAACAATAATTTTTTAAAACACCTGTAACAAAAAAGGCAGGAGGCTGGAATAAATAAAACAAGTCTGTCCAAATGTTGATAAATAGTAAAAATAGATGAAACATGGGACTCATCATACAGTTCTCTCCACCTTCGGGTAACACAAGTCTGTCCAAATGTTGATAACTAGTAAAAATAGATGAAACATGGGACTCATCATACAGTTCTCTCCACCTTCGGGTAACTGAAAATTTCCTTAAGTTTTTAAAATGCTATATGAAAAATTAAAAGTGAAAGAAAAAAAGTAGGAGGCTGAGGCAGGAGGATCACTTGAGCTCAGGAGTTCGAGACCAGTGTGGGCAACAGGGCAAGACCTCATCTCTACAAAAAATTTGAAGATTGGTCAGATGCGGTGGCACATGCCTCAAGTCCCAACTACTTGGGAGGCTGAGGCTGGAGGATCACTTGAGCCCAGGAGATCAAAGCTACAGTGAGGTAAGACTGTGCCACTGCGCTCCAGCCTGGGAGACAGAGCAAGACCCTGTCTCAAATTTAAAAAAAAAAAAAAAAAGCAGAGAAATAAGTAATCCTTTAAAATATAGCCCAAAGAATAAAATATCCATGAGTCTATTTCAGACATAACCAAATAAATAAATCAATGGGAGAGAAGGAACAGCTCTTCCTTACAGAAGAATTCTAATTATTAAATGTAGAAAAAGTGAGGAAAGGAAAAATTACCATTAGAACATCACTCTAGGCAAGGCACAGTGGCTCATGCCTGTAATCCTAACACTTTGGGAGGCCGAGGAGGATCACTTGAGGGCAGGAGTTTGAGATAAGCCTGGTCGACATAGTGAGATCTTGTCTTTACAAAAAAAATTTTCTTTTTTTTTTTTTTTTTTTGAGACAGAGTCTCGCTCTGTCGCCCAGGCTGGAGTGCAGTGGTAAGATCTCGGCTCACTGCAACTTCCACCTTCCAGGTTCAAGCGATTCTTGTGCCTCAGTTTCCTGAGTAGCTGAGATTACAGGTGCACACCACCACGCCCGGCTAATTTTTTGTATTTTTAGTAGAGACAGGGTTTCACCACATTGCCCAGACTGATCTTGAACTCCTGAGCTCAGGCAATCCACCCATCTCGGCCTCCCAAAGGAAAAAATTTTTTAATTAGCTGGGTATGGTGGCACATGCCTGTAGTCATAGCTACTCTGGAGGGTGAGGCAGGGGGACTGTTTGAGCCCAGGATGTTTGGGCTGCAGTGAGCTATGATTGAGCCACTGCATTCCAGCCTGGGTGACAGCAAATCCTGAGACCTGTCTCAAAAAACATTCCACTGTAATAATTGCTACAAGATATGTAGAAACTCTGGGGAGTTTTTTGTTGTTGTTGCGACTTTTCTGTATAAGCCTAAAATTATTCCAAAATGAAGTTTAAGAAAAACCAATACCTAAAAATTGAAAACTGAAAAATGAACTGAAGTTGTACATCAAATTCGTGATATATCCACAGAGGAAAAAAAAGTATTTCAAGTGACTTTTTAAAACTATGTATCCTTAGTGAAATATACTTTAAGGACAATTAGAATTGCAAGAAAATAAAATATCATTTAATAACAGGAACTCATATTTGTTGAAAATTTTAAGTATATTAATGTAAGGGAACAAGATTTTCAGTTTAAGAGAAAAGAAATACAAGTATAAACCAAAGAAGTAAAAACAGATTAATAGTGTGTCTGAATCAGACACTTAAAAATTACCAGAAGAAAAGCAGTAACTCCCAGTGGAGAAGATCACTGTAAGACAATATGTATCAATGTTAAATTTCCTGAACGTGGGAACTGTGCCAGGTACTATTGTTATGTATCACTGTAAGACAATATGTATCAATGTTAAATTTCCTGAACGTGGGAACTGTGCCAGGTACTATTGTTATGTAAAAGAATCTGTTTTTAGGAAGCATACACTGAAGCACTAAGGGTAAAGTGTAGGACGTATACAACTTTTGAATGTTCAGAAAAAAGAGGGCAATTGATAAATGTGAAAAAAAGTGTTAACTGGTGAGTCTGGGCAAAAGGGGAGAACAGGAGTGTGTTTTTGGTCTCTGCTACCTTTTTCATAAGCTTGCAATAATATCAAAATAAAATGTTTAAAAATGTGTGACTCAGAAATACCATCATAGACTCAATGTCAGTTTTCCCCCACTGCCACAAATGCAGTTCCTAATTCTGTTCTCTGAAGAGACCTAGAAACAATGACAACCTAAGCAATGGCATGTGGTTTTTGATTTTTAAGAAAATGTCCATCTTTTTTAAGAGAAGTATTCTGAAGTTTGTATAGGTATAAAATGGCAAAGTGCCTGGGGTTAACTTTAAAAAATACTTCAAAGGAACAAAAATAAATAAATGAAGCAAACTTGAAAAAATCCTGATAACTAATTATTGAATCTGGTAAGTATGAAGGGATCCATTACATTATGCTCTATATGTGTACTTGAAATTTTCATGCTGGCTGGGCGCAGTGGCTCACACCTGTAATCCCAGCACTTTGGGAGGCCAAGGTGGGCAGATTGCTTGAGCTCAGGAGTTCGAGAATAGCCTGGGCAACAAAGTGAGAACCTGTCTCTACAAAAAATCAGCCGGGCATGGCAGCACATGCCTGTAGTCTCAGCTGAGATGGGAGGATGGCTTGAGCCTGGGAGGTAGAAGTTGCAGTGAGCCGAGATCATACCACTCCACTCCAGCCTAGGAGACAGAGCCAGACCCTGTCTCAAAAAAAAAAAAAAAAAAAAAAAAAAAAAGGAAATTTTCATGTTTTTTAATGAATCATGAAAAAGTGTTAGAAATTTTTTTAAAGGCCAGGTGTAGCAGCTCATGCCTGTCATCCCAACACTTTGGCGGAGGTGGGAGGATCGTTTGAGCCCAGGAGTTCCAAGACCAGCCTGGGCAACACAGCAAAACACTGTCTCTACAAAAACTAGAAAAATTAGCCAGGCATGGTGGCGCATGCCTGACAGTCCCAGCTACTTGGGAGGCTGAGATGGGAGGATCAATTGAGCCCTAGAGTTGAAAGCTGCAGTGAGCTGTGATTGTGCCTCTGCACTCCAACCTGGAAAACAGAGGAGAGACCCTGTCTCCAAAAAATTAATTAATTAAAGTGATTGGAAAGAATTTTTCAGGCTTGGCATTCAGTCCATTTTCTTCTTCTTGGGCATGGTAGGTTTATCCAGCCATGGTAAGGTCAGTCTTTCCTGGCAGGGCCAAGGAGCAGATGGGCATTGGAACCACGGATTGAAGGACAGAGGCCTGTCCTACTCCACACCTGAGCTCTCGGGGCCAGGGACTAAGCCGCACACACTCCTACAACCTAGGCTTTCTCTGGGGGGGGGTCTGCTCTCTTACCCAGAGCCTTGTTGTACCTTTATTGAGGACTGTGAGGGGCTTCCGGTTGCTGGGGTCCAGGCTGCTGGGAGCAATCGAAAACCTCGGTGGAATGGTCAGGCAGGTGATGGGGAGACGGGCAGGGATATAGCCAGAAGTAAAGAACTCGTCGTTAAGCAGCTCGTTAATGGTTGGGCGGGCAGTGGGATCTGTCTGAAGCATCTTCTGGATGAGGGAGGAGGCCACGGGGTTGATGTGCTGGGGCAGAGAGAGGGACAGCCATAAGCAGAATGTGAAGGGGACCCGGAGTACAGTACGGCCTCAAAGGGGCTGCAGGTCCCCAGCCCACATGCAGCCCCCAGTCTCAAATACACCACAGGTCAGTGGTTCACAACTTGGTTCAATGCCAAGTTCTCCACGGTCAGCTTTACTGAGCACAATTGACAGAAGGGTCAATGGACTGTGGCCTAGCACCAACTCACTTTCCTAGCACTCACTATGTGCCAGGAAAGCATTCTAAGCACTCCTGTGTTTGGCTCACTTAGCCCTCACCAACACATCTAAGGAGTGGGGATCTATTATCATCCCTTTTTCGCAGAGGAGGAAAGTGAGGCACAGAGAGGGTGAAGGCCTTGTCTAGCTGGCTTGATTCCATGCTGTCTCTGACAGTGAACTGACACTTTGTGATGGATTTACTATGTCTGTCCTTATGGTAACAGGCCTCTTGGCTTCACATAAGGACACTACACTCCAAACTGGCTGTGTGCTAGGCTTCTGCAGGAACCAGCTATTCCTTTAAATGTATTTCTGTTGGTGGTTGTGAAAATGCACACCACAGCCGGGCACGGTGGCTCATGCCTGTAATCCCAGCACTTAGGGAGGCCGAAGCAGGCGGATCACGAGGTCAGGAGATCAAGACCATCCTGGCTAACGCGGTCAAACCCTGTCTCTACTACAAATACAGAAAAAAGTAGCCAGGCATGGTGGCGGGCGCCTGTAGTCCCAGCTACTCGGGAGGCTGAGGCAGGAGAATGGCGTGAACCTGGGAGGCAGAGCTCGCAATGAGCCGAGATCACGCCACTGCATTCCAGCCTGGGCGACAGTGAGACTCCGTCTCAGAAAAGAAGAAAAGGCACACCACTATGCCATTAGGAAGGCCTGGGATTCACAGTGATTCATAATTCTGAGAGCGCTTACCACATGCAAGGCACTCTGTGAGGTGCTCCAAGGCAGGAACTCCACTTTATAGATGGAAACTATGGTTCAGAAGATGCAGGCCAGGCTGGGCATGGTGGCTCATGCCTGTAATCCCAGCACTTTGGGAGGCCAAGGCGGGTGGATCACCTGAGGTCAGGAGTTCGAGACCAGCCTGGCCAACATGGTGAAACCCCATCTCTACTAAAAATACAAAAAAAAAAAAAAAATAGCCAGGCTAGGTGGTGGGTGCCTGTAATCCCAGCTACTTGGGAGGCTGAGGCAGGAGAATCGCTTGAACCTGGAAGGTGGAGGTTGCAGTGAGTCGAGATTATGCCACTGCACTGGGCAACAAGAACAAAACTCCACCTAAAAAAAAAAAAAAAAACAAAAAAAACAGATGCAGGCCATTTGCCCAATGTGATCTCGCTAAGTGGCAGAATCCATTTGAATTAAGATAATCCATTTCTAGAGCTTAAGCACTTTTGCCTCCTACTCCTTCCCACCTCCTTTGTTTTTTGCTTTTTACACAACTTTTGGGTTACCCAATCTCTTGAGAATCTGCCAACTCTCTCCCCCTAGAAAAAATGCTTATGTGCACATACATGTCAAATTCTGTATGCAATTTCAGACACAGGCCCTCTCAAGCTCTGTGGCTACCTTAGAGGTGGGATAGACCTATTTCTGGTCCTAGGATATATCTGGGCTCCGTAAATAGCTTCTGGGGAAAACAAAATAAATGTAAACTTAAAGCATCATTAGTCACCTTGGGAATACTGTATTCATTCTTCTTGATCCGGAGGTAGGTCTCTTTTAGGCAAGAAGTCTCAAAAGGTGGTTTGCCCACTAACAAGGTATACCTGTAAGCACAAGGTAGGATTTGGCACCAGTCTCCCAGCCACAACCCAGACATAAGAGAAATCATCTCAGGGTCAGAACAAAGGTCAGGCATCCTCTGGACACTCACTCTAACTCTGGGGCCCCTGAAGACAATCCCCAAGTCCACTGAGCAGCCCCAGGAGCCATGACATTGGCTAGAATAAGCCCTCAGCAGAATACACGTGGTGAGACCAGGATTCTTAAGGGCCAGTGATTTTTTAGCTATAGCCTGCGGTCATCTAGGACTCCGTGCAAGGGCCTCAGAGGCTGCCTGTCATGCAAAACAGGTCAAAGGGCTACCTGCACTTACAGAAGCAGCTCCACCTTTAGCAGTTCTGTACTAAAGTCTTCAAGTTTTCATTTGAAAAAACCCCACTGCAAAGACATATGAAAGCCATTGGTACAACTCATTTCTAACTCTCCAGTACCTAGGCCCAAAACAAGAAAGATAACACCTGAAAAGGCCCAAGCCACCTGATAACACCTGAAAAGATCCTCCGCCTGCCACCAACCACTGCTGATGGTCTCAATCCAGAATGACCACTGGCACCTCATCTTTCCATCTGTAACTCCTGGCCTAATTTCCCCCACCATGCTAATGCTCATCAGTGTTTACGACCTTATTGTGCATGGGAATCACCAAAGGACCTTGTTAAAAATCCAGATTCTGATCCAGTAAGTAGTCTGGGTCCTGAGATTGTGCATACAAGTTCCCAGATGATGGTGATGCTGCCCTGTGGACAACTCTAAGTAAAGGACTACAGTAAGGTTGTGGAGACTCTCCCTCCTCCTCCTCCTCCTCCTCTGTACCCATGGCCTAGGCTGCAGAAATCCGACAGGATACACCAGTGACAGGGAAAGATATGGCAATTAGGCTTTGTTTGGGGGTGACTTGTCCCCTGGAGTAGGCTTTCTGTAAAGCAGGCCGAAAGGTCCACAGAAAAGGTCAGCCAGGTAGGATGTCCCAAAGTTGCCCCTGCTGAGACCAGGTAGGTCCAGAGACAACTCCCAACTTACATGATACACCCAATGGACCACACATCCACCTCGAAACTGTGCCCTTTCTTGCTCAGCACCTCGGGAGCTATGTAATTAGGAGTCCCACACAGGGTCTTCTTCCTCTCCCCGTCATATTCGACTTTGGTTGCCAGTCCAAAATCCCCTGGGACAGAGGTAGGAAGAGTGGGTACTTAGATGCCAGCCTCTGACATCTGTCAATGCAGAAGGCTAGTTAAGGTTTGACCATCCAGAACCAGGGCCATTTGATCCCACAAGCCTCTGCTCCTTGTATGCAGCAAGGCTTCCCCAGGAATCTTCCCGCCATGCTGACACCAGTGACACTTCTCACCCCTCCTCTTAGAAAGGGGCTATGCTTCGAAACGGAAACTGACAGGGATAGTAAAACTCCAATGCCTTCAAGGATCAAGCAAGTTAACCTCCAAGACTTGGCAAGTCTGTGAAGAAGTAATAGGGAGGAGTAGAGACTGTGGCAAACAAGAAGGAAGGGGACAGCTGTTTTCCAGCCCAGCAAAGGGCTGCCCTAAGAAAATGCTGTCCTCGTATTACTGGAGCTTTCACCTGTTTAAAAGGAGATCTGAATCAAAATTTTTATGTCAAACCTTCCAATTTAAAAAATAAAAACAAATTCAAATTCTTTGTAAAAAAAAGAAAAATGTTGTATTGGGGCACAAAAAAATAATGCATCTGTAGGCAAGATACTGACTTGTGGGTTCTTTGTCTCCTTCCTTTCTCCCAGCCTCCTCCAAATTCCAGCCTCTTGCTGTGATGTCAAGCACCCCTGCAGGCTCAGCAACTCACCTATTTTCACCTCCAGATCTTCATTCAGGAAAAGGTTGCCCAGCTTGAGGTCTCGGTGAATAACTCGGTTTCGGTGCAGGTACTGGCAGCCAAGCACAATTTGCCGTAGGTAGTATCGGGCCTCAGGCTCAGTCAGGGCTTTCCTCCTCTTGTGCAGCTCCAGGAGAGACTGTGGGTAGGAAGGAGAGGGCAGGAGGGATGGGGAGGTGGATTGAGGCCGGTGGGGAAGGGAGAGGGTTACCAGGCAAAGGAAGCACAGGACTGGACTCTGGACTCCCAAGGGATGAAAGAGGGGTCTTGGTGGGTTTCTCTCCTTCCCTATGCCCCCACCCCATTCCTTCTCCAGCACAACTGGCATCTGGACCCTGCCTTAACACTGTCCACAACCATTCGCAGCACCCCTTCTCCTCCTAGCTTCCTCCCTTACCTAGGGCTCCTCTCTCAGCACCACTCCGGAGGCTCCGAGTCCCCAGCACCAGATCCCTTTCCTGACTCTTATCTCCTCCGGAAGGCCCGAAGTCGGGCTCCAACTACCCCCTCACTGACCCAGCTCCACTCCAGAAAGCTCCTAGGGCGCGGCATCACTAACCTGGGACTCCTCCCTGGGCACTCCAGGGCCCTAGCGTCCATTACCAGCACCCCTCCCCCCAGCACCTCGCGTCCAGAAGCTGACTTCCCTATCAGCAACATGACTCAGACTCCACTTCACTGGAACCCCCTCCTCTAGCAGCTCCAAGAGCCAAGAAGCCTTTACCAAAGACACTTTCCATACTTAAGCGGGAGGCTCCCAGCACCCTTCTCTAGCAGCTCCAAGTCCCAGGCACTCCCTTGCTGGGCACTCTTTCCAGCAGCTCCAGGTCTGGGCGCTCCAACTGCCCCGCAGGCAGTTCCAGTTCCCCAGCAGCGACACTCACCCTCCGGCGGCAGAGCTCCAACACCACGAACACGAAGTCGTTGTCCTCGAAAAAGCCGTGGAATCCTACGACGTGCTGGTGGGCGAGGCTGCGGTGAATGGATATTTCCATGGACATCTTCTCCCTCTGGTGCGGCTTGAGCAGCAGAGACTTAGGCACAATCTTGCCCGCGAACACCTCCTTGGTGTCCGCGTCCGAGATCTCGAAACACTTGGCAAAGCCGCCCTTGCCCAAAAAGCGGCCCCGCACATAGCGCCGCCGGCTGCGTGGGTCCACTAGGACCTCCGGGATCTCTTTCGCCGGTGGAGCCGCCGCCGGAGCTCCGGGAGCTGCAACTCCGGCGACCCCGGCTTTCCCAGGGTCGGCCGGTGCCCGTGCCAGCTTCCCTGCAGTCACCGCCGCACTCATGCTCCCAAACCTGCTCTGCAGACCTGGATCCGAGCAGAGGCTCCGCACCGCTCCGCTCCTCCCCGAATTCAAACGCGGCGCTGGGAACGTTACAAAAGCCTGCGCGCCACTGATTGGCCGCGGGGATTTAAAATCCAAACCCGCCCGCCGCGCGGCACCACGGGAGAGCCCTGCGCAGCAGCCGCCTTTAAACCCGGACCCAGCCGGGGAAAACCTGATTGACAGGGACACCCGAACACGTGGGATAGCCTGGGAAACCAAACCCGGCGTGGATGCGGAGACCCAGCCCCAAGAGGGGAGGAATTCCTTCGGGGTTTCTTCCTTTCTCGGGCGTCCGGGAAAGCTCCTGCAGTTCACTTGCGCCTCCTCCAGGAAGCTTTTCCTTAAATCTTCCTCCACCTCCACCCCACCTAGAATATAAGCTCTCTAAGAGTAGGGAACTGGCACGCCAACAGGTAGTTTAGGAGAGCCTTAGCACCCGCCTCCGATGCCGTCAGCTCTCAGCCAAGCCACCCGAAATGAACTAAAATCTAAGTAAAAGTGTCCTTGCCAAACATACCTTCATGGCAAGTCCCCTAGCCCTGTTCCTTCAAATAACTGCTGTTCCTGAGCGACTCAGGATTACAGAGTAACGCTGCTTAAAGGAAGGGCCAGGTAACAGTAGCATCGCTATCACCTGAGAGCTTGTTAGAACCGCAAAGGCAAACGTTCAGGCCCTACCCCAGACCTCCCGAGTCAGTGTCCGCCTCTTAACAAGACTGCTCAGGTGATTCCTACACATCCTGAAGTCGGAGAAGCACAGTACCAGAGCCCCCCATGATGCAACGGAGCTGTCTGGCCTGCTCGCTACTGAATTTCCCAGGGCCTAAAATAGTGGACACTCAGTTTCTTGGTCAGAGGAAGGGAAGGTTGAAAGAATGCCTAGCCAACTGGCAGGTCATAGCCAAATGTGTCTTGCAGGGTTTTGTTTGGCCTCCCCCCCGCCCCGCCGTTTTTTTTTTGTGACGGAGTCTTGCTCTGTCGCCCAGGCTGGAGTGCAGTGGCACGATCTCAGCTCACTGCAACCTCTGCTTCCCAGGTTCAAGCAATCCTCCCACCTCAGCCTCCCAAGTAGCTGGAATTACAAGCATGCACCACCATGCCCGGCTAATTTTTGTAATTTTAGTAGAGAAGAGGTTTCACCATGTTGGCCAGGCTGGTCTTGAACTCCTGACCTCAAGTGATCTGCCCCCTCGGCCTCCCAAAGTGCTGGGAGGCGTGAGCCTCTGTGCCTGGCCATTGTAAAACATTTACAGCATTTAAAAGAGGAGCTCTTAAAAATTGGGATTTGTGGCCTTTCCTGAAAAATATCAGCTCTAGCTACTTACTCTGTGCCTACATGCTTTCAGTTTGCCACAGTTTTCAGCTACACCCCTTTGTTCTGTAGGTACTTGAGTGGCAACCCTGGAACAGCAAAATACCCAAGTTAGAAGCTCTTTCTCTGTACCTCCTTAGCACCCTCTGATCCTTCATAGAGCCCAGCAAAAATCAACCATACTATAAGCATCCTTCACCTGCCTTGCAGCTAAGCTGAAGGACAATGAGGACAATGATGCTGTCCTTTCTATCCCATATCCCAAGCTCCCAGAGCAGTGCTTGGTAAAAAAAAGGGTACTCACTAAAATGTTGGCTGAATAAAAGGGAGACTTTGAAAAATTAAGTTATTTTGTACCCCTATGGTGTGAATTATTCTTTTTATTGAAATTTAATACACTTACAGAAAAAATGTACATATCATAACTGTACATAGAGCTCAGTGAATTTTCACAAACTGAACAAATCTGTAAACCACACCCAGATCGAGAAAGAGAACATGACAAACACGCTGCAAGCCTCCCTTGTGCCCTGTACTGGGGGTGCCAACACCACCTCCTAGTCTGATGATGTACTAGGAGATTCACAGACTCAGCCTGTAGTCATACTTATGGCTACGATTTACTACAGCGAAAGACTAGGATGCAAAATCAGCAAAGGAAAAAAGTGCATGGACAAAGTCCAGGGAAACCAGGTGTAAGCCTCCCACAGTCCTCTCCCAGCAGAGTCACATAGGACACAATTCCTCCAGCAATCAGTTGTGACAACCCATGTGCAATGTTGTGTACAAGGGAAGCTCATTACAGACTCAGTGTTCAGGGTTCTGATTGGAAGCTGCTCACCTCATCCTCTGCCTAACACATATGAAAATCTAACTCCCAGAAGGAAAGCAGATGTTGGGCATAACCTACATTGTTTGTACAGTTTAGGCACAGTGAGCCACTCTTATCATTTAGGGAGTAATGAGAACCCTCCTGAAATCCAAGCTCTCAGATGCCAGCCAAGGGCCAGCCTTGCAAACAGGCCTGCTTTCTCATCTCTTTTCACACAGTCCATCTCCTTAATGAGGCTTCTTTACAGCAAAATTATTATCAGTAGGACCCCATGCAAAAGGGTGAGACCAACCTCAAGTATGGACCTCAGTTCTTCCTGGTAGGGGTCCTGGACTTAACCAGCTAAAATAAATCCCATTAACCATAAAGTCTAACTTAGAAAGCCAAGTGGCTTCCTCAATTCCTTTTTTGTTGTTGTTGTTGTTGAGAAGGAGTCTTGCTCTGTCACCCAGGCTGGAGTGCAGTGGCGTGATCTTAGCTTACTGCAACCTCAACCTCCTGGGTTCAAGTGATTCTCCTGCCTCAGCCTCCCGAGTAGCTGGGACTACAGGTGCACACCACCACACCCAGCTAATTTTTTTATTTTTGTATTATTACTAGAGACGGGGTTTCACCATGTTGGTCAGGCTGGTCTCAAACTCCTGACCTCAGGTGATCTGCCCACCTCAACCTCCCAAAGTGCTGGGATTACAGGCATGAGCCACTGTGCCCAGCCCTTAATTGCTGTCTGAACCTTTTTTTTTTCAACCTGACCTGAGGCATCAATTCAGGCATGGTACAACTCTGACCAGTAAGCAGAAGCTAACCCAAATGCTTTCCAGGGCTGAGGGGACATCATAAGAGTTGTGGTCATGTACAGAAGCACAGTCCCAGGGGCACAGGTGGTACCCCTGTAAACAAAGAATTTGCAATATTAGGGCACCTCAAGCAGGACATCCATTAGTCAGGTCGTACAGGTGAACAGACCTCCTACCAGGGGAACTCCTGCCCTAGTGTTTCCAGTCCCATCTGAAAAGTTCCCGGAGTCCTTGGCTTCCAAGGGACTGCCTGAAGGCAGTGAGTCCCAAACAGTTTTGCTTGTTCAGGATAGAAGTTGATCCATCTCATGAGCGTGGATGACATTTGTGGGAGATCTTCATGGAAAGCATGGGAGCTAGACCCACTCTGTTGTCAGTCTGAACTCAAAGCACTCATAGCACATGGAAAGGCAGCACTGGGAATTTTCCTTCAGCAAGAGGAGGCTTCCAGGGATCAAGCCTTCCCAGGTGCCAGGCTTTAATTATTTTCTCCAATATTACAAAAACAGTCGTCCCCTGTTCAGCAATCGTAACATTGCATTTTTTTCAACCATCTCTTACTCTCAGCCAGGCCTTTCCTGTGGAAGGGTTGTATGTAAGAGGCACAAAAGCATTTTTGTAGATAAACTTTTTTTTTTTTTTTTTTTTTTGAGACACAGTCTGGCTCTGTTGCCCAGGCTGGAGTGCGGTGGCACAATTTTGGCTCACTGCAACCTCTACCTCCTAGGCTCAAGCCATCCTCCTACCTCAGCCTCCTAAGTAGCTGGAACTACAGGCACATGCCATCATGCCCAGCTAATTTTTGCATTTTTTGTAGACATAGGGTTTCACCATGTTGTCAGGCTGGTCTTGAACTCCTGAGCTCAAGCAATCTGCCCACCTTGGCCTCCCGAAGTGCTGGGATCAGATGTGTCCATCACTGCACCTGGCCGACATTATTATTTTTTTTTAAACTATCATCCTAGAGTTCAAGTAGATAAACGTTTTTATGCAACTTAACCAGAAAGACATTCAGAAATTGGTAATTATGTGTGGAGGGTTGAACTATGTCCCCACAAAAATTCATGCTGAAGCCCTAACCACCTGTACCTCAAAATGCGAGTATATTTGGAGATAGGCCCTGAAGAGGTAACTAAGTTAAAATGGGATTCTTAGGATGGGCCCTAATCCAACCTGAGTGGTATCCTTATTAAAAGAGAAGATTAGGACACAGACACACAGACAGAGGGACCACGCAAGGACACAGTAAGAAGGCAGCCATCTGCAAGCCAAGCAGAGAGGCCTCAGAAGAATCCAAAGCTGTTGACACCTTGTCCTGGACTTGCAGCCTCCAGAACTGCAGGAAAATAAGTTTCTATTGTGTAAGCCACTCAGTTTGTGGTACTTTGTTATGGTATCCTTAGCAAACTAATAAAGGATGAAACCGTGAATTTTTAAAAATTTCAAAATATGTTTACATAATCTTCCACCCCTTTTGTCCTGATTATTCAATGAACAGCCTAGACAAGTCTAATACCTTTCTGGGGACAGCTACGTTTTAATAATCCACCTACCTTACTAAGCTGTGTGTGCTGGGAGAAAAGTGAGGGAAGTAAAGTCAGGCTGTCAGTCCATTGTTGCAAGCTGCAACTAATCCCAAAAGCTGAATGCAACAAGTCAACAGCAGTGAGAGAAGCCCCAGAGAAGGTTTGAGTCTGGTCTGTCAAAAGCAGGAGGAGCAGTCACAGTCCTTGCGATGTACCCTTCCCCAGCTTGGAGCTTTTGGCAAATATTAGAAGTTAGGAATGCAATTAGCCTCTGTATTAGAGACAAAGGGCCTATCAGCAGCTTGATCTTAGATGGTCCCATTAGAGAATAAGCCCTTTTCAGCCAGGTTCCAGGACGTTTTCATAGTTTAGCGCTCCATGGAGGGGGTCCTTAATCTCCAACGGCCCCAACGTCTGAGTCCTGGTCATTGAGCCTGTGTCTGCTTTCAGTTTAGCATAGCTCGTGGTGAGGCTAAAACAGCTCAAGGCAGACAGTAGCAAGTTTCAGCTTAGAGTCAGGGCCAGGCAATTAGGATCTGGGAATTTGAGATTCTAAACAAGCCAGCTGCTTTTCTTCAGCAGCAGTGAAGGCATGCTGCGTGGCTAGACAGCTGTGGTCCAAGTGACATGCAAGGCTGCCTTTTTATCATGTTGGTCTTACAGTCCAATTGACCCACTCAAAAAAAAAAATGCGTATTAGACTAGACAATCATCAGCCTCTAAGGGTAGACATTTGATTTTGACAAGGGCTTATTAGCAATATAACTGTATTTTCATTTTCCAAACAGATTGCTTCTCTTTACATGTTGTCTCCCTCTCTCCGGAGGCTCCAATAGGCACAAATCACAGCAAAAATCATCAGTTACAGCCTTTTCTGGTTCCAATATCCGAAGAATTTAAATTCCAACCTATCCACTAGTGGCAAAAAACTAGAAAGCTGTATCTCACTAACACCTTTCGTATTTTATTTTTGAGTAGCTTTATTTGATTGGGGTGATCCCTCTAGCATTTATGAAATTAACAAGCATAAAACTTTTTTTTAAGGGGATGAGTAGCTGGGACTACAGGCGCACGCCACTGTGTCCGGCTAAGGTATGTTTTTTAAGCAATGAAATCAACCAGTAAAAACAAGTTCAAATATTTTTCATTCATACACTCAAGGCCTGTTGAGCACCCACTGCATGTGTTTTACTTGTTCCATTAGAAAGGTTTACTAAAAAATGGCCGGGCACAGTGGCTCATGACTGTAATCCCAGCATTTTGGGAGGCCAAGATCGCTTGAGCCCAGGAGTTCAAGATTAGTCTGGGCAACATGGTAAAACCCTGTCTCTATTTAAAAAATAAATACAAGCAAGTTTTTTTTTTAAAAAATGATGATCTATTAAAGAAAATGCTCCTAATTCTCTTATGTCTTTTCATAGCTGTTTCCATGTTCTCATATTCCCTTCTAATCCTTGTCAACATGGAATCTGGTTTTTTTTTGAGATGGAGTCTCGCTCTGTCGCCCAGGCTGGAGTGCAGTGGCGCAATCTCAGCTCACTGCAAGCTCCGCCTCCCGGGTTCACGCCATTCTCCTGCCTCAGCCTCCCAAGTAGCTGGGAATACAGGCACCCGCCACCACGACTGGCTAATTTTTTTGTATTTTTAGTAGAGACAGGGTTTCACTGTGTTAGCCAGGATGGTCTCGATCTCCTGACCTAATGATCCGCCCGCCTCGGCCTCCCAAAGTGCTGGGATTATAGGCGTGAGCCACTGCACCCGGTCGAACATGGAATTTGTTTTATACAGTTGCAATTATGGTCCATTAATACAATCTATTTGTATGTTATCAGTAACAATAATACTAACAATGAACCCTTATTAAGCATTTATTATGTGCCAGGCACAGGGCTAAGAGTTTTACAGAGATGATCTCATTTACCTTGGGTTACTTACCCAACCAAAGTTTATAGCCAGCAGGTGGCAAAGCTTGAATTTCAGCCTAACTCTGCTGACTCCCAAGTACACCCACCTGCACACTTGCCTCTTGGGCCTTGTTTGTCTGGCAAGTCCTAAATCCCAGACTCATTTGTTCACTTGCTTTCTTCCTCCCTCCCTCCCTACCAAAACACAATATGACCTATTCGTTAAACTCGATAGACTAAAAACTCCGGGTTCAAATGCCAGCTCCTCCATCACTAGCTGTATGACCTTGGGAAAGTACTTAATCTCTCTGTGCCTCAATTTCCATGTTTATAAAATGGGGATAAAGTGCCCATTATAGTGCCCATTTCCTAGGATTCTATCCAGGAGATGATGTGCCTATTTCCTAAGGTTCTTATGAAGAGATTCTGCAAGGACAGCACTCCAAATACTACAGGCACATGGTTTTGACAGTTGTTTCTGTTATTATTGAAATAAAAAGAACCTGTACCTGTTCCCAGGAAGCTCAGAGTCTCTCACAGGCCTTTTCAGTTCCTGGGGCTCTCATATTTCCTCATTCTCCCAGACTCCTCTGACCCTACTCTTCCTCAGGCTCTTACTGCTCCTGTGGGAAATCAGAAAGGGCAGCCAGCAGACAACACCAACTGAGATGAACGCAGCTGAAACGGCACAGGTCAGTATGGCCAAGAAACACCATGGGCTAATGTTCAGACCCATGGTCTGAAAGCCAGAGTGGGTGTGAATTTCACTCCCGTGTCTCTTTTCTTGGATGATTTTCATCTGCACGACCCATTTGCCCAATGCCCAATGGATATGAAGATACAGAAAAGTCCAGGTACTGTTTTCAGGGAAGTAAGATGTCCTGTGCCAACTCTTCTCACTTCAGGGTCTGAGAATGCACAAGGAAAGCAGGTGGGGCTCACCCACCAGCAAAAGCTTCAGGAGAGCAAGGGATTGGCTGACTGGGCTGCAAGGGTAGTGTTCAAAGCCAGCTGCTTTGGAGGCCAAGATAGTGGAGGAGCTGCACAAAAATGGATTTTGCGGCCAAGTAAGAGCTGGCCTTGATTCCAGCTCAGCCATTCATTAGATGTGTGGCATTGGGCAAATTTACTTAACCTCTCTGAACATGTTTCCTCTGCTGTAAAACAGACTGTGAAAATCCCACTTTTTTGACAGTTCGGAGTATTAAATGTTTGTACCCCATAGATACAAAACAAGGAAGGGTGATTTCTCCATCTCTTCTTTGTGGTGGACTGATTATAAAGGGCAAGATGTTTTTAATTTTAAATTTTAAAAATATGTAAGAATGCTATGCCTTATACTCTAAAGGGGTTTTGCTCAAGGTGTATCACTTCCTAATAAAAGTAGGTATAACTGCCATTTATTGAGTGCTCACCCTGAGCCAGTACTTACGCTTTACATGTATAAATGCATTTCAATCCTCATAATACCCTATCCAACTTCCCCATTTTATGGATGAGAAACCTGAGGTTCCACGAAGTAAGATAACTTGCTCAAAGTCACAAGGCTAGCCAATGGCAGGCTGGGATTTGATCAGCCTGACTCTAGCACTCATACTCCTCACCACTCTGATGGCTCTCAAAATGGGCCCCTCAGACCCTCTCTGTATTTTGATTCTTTGGCTTTCTCCCTCACTAAGCTGTGGGATCCCTATGAGAAAGAACTGGCTCCATCTTAGTCTCCACTGTATCCCCAGGACCTAGGAAGTGCCTGGCACCTAGTAGTGGCTTGGAAAGCATTTGTTAAATGAACAAATGAGTGATGGTGTCTCTCTTCTCTGTGCAGCATATGGTGAGGGGCCCACCTTCTTACCCCTAAATGGAAGCAAGCACATATTCTACTAAAAGCACAAGCCCATTGCTGGGGGGCTCTAGAAGTGTTTCAGTTATCATGTACTTATGGGAACTGTAGAAGTTGGCAAGACATTTTGCTGAGACCAGTTCTGAAAAAACCAGGCTTTTAGACACACTGTCCCAACACTGCCAGTATCATTTCAGGGGACTTGTAGCTCCATAGAAGCTAACCCCCAGGAGACCAGCCAGCTGGATTTGACTACCTATAGTCACCACCCAGGTTGTCAGATGCCGATTTTTTTTCAGGAGAATAGCTGAGACTAGCCAGAATATGGCTGGGCAGCACCCTCTAGGCTCTCACTGGATAGAACAGGATGCACAGAAAGGCTTCCCTAGCCACCAAGACCTCTTCTTTATAGCTGAGAAACTTCCAAGGATATGTTAACTATGAACAAAGTTTGTCTGATTAATTTCAAGTCTGTCAGATGGGTCAGTGACTAAGAAAGGAACTGTGGCCTCAGATCCTGAGTGAACTGGTTCATGCAGAAGTGACTAATACAGAAGCCACCACCAACCCCAAATAACCACAAGGGTTCTGTGCAGCCATGTAAAACACAATCAGTCAACAGGAGGCTCACAAGACAATCATTCACCTTTGTTCCCTGCACCAGGGATCCTGCAATCTGAGACTTATCTTGAGCTGGAGTAAGGTCTGAGGCATGCTGGCAGGGTGTGTGAGGGTTGGGGGTGAGGGTGGTCACATCCAGGCAATCATTCTATTAAGGATGTGCTAGATGACCCACAAACTCAGGCCTGACTCCTCAGGAGCTCACAGCTAGTGGGGGTTCAGACAAGAACACAGGTACATAACTAAAACTCTATTGATAAGGGCCCCTCGGTAAGGTGCTATGGGGACCATAAGGAAGCAGTTCCATGGCTCAGTCAGCTCATATGGGGAAAAAAATAAAATAAAAAGGAAGCAGTTCCAGACAGAAGACCATCTCCAAATGGTTCTTTATTGAACACCCACTTTGGCTAGGCAATATCCTCCCCCTGCCCTCTAATCCAGGCCCAGGTACCCCCAATGGAGTATCCTCAGAAGGCACCTCCCAAGACCAGGAGTAATAAGAGATTGGGCAGGGGGTAAGGGACAGCAGAGGGAGGGAGGAAAATGAAGACACCAGGGAAAGAGGAGAGGCCTGAACTGGACAGCTGATGCTTTGTCCTGCCCAGCACCCATTTGTCCCTTCTTCAGGTAATATCATCCACCACCACAACCACCAGTACCAACTCTCAGTCTCTATGGGTACATGCCAGGCCTGTCCATTCGGTGTATTCCATCTTCCTGGCCACAATGATGACTTGAGGCTGGACACCTTCCTCGTCTGGACCAATGAGAACCAAATCCAGCAGTTCTGTCAGCAAAGGGAGCTCTTTTTATCAATAACTGGTGCTGTGGGGCCACACTGTGAAGCCCGAGAATAAAGCCAACTCAAATGAAAGCAGAGCTGAGAGCCAAAGAGACAGATCCCTGTTTGGAGTCCTGGGATGCAGCCTGAAGCCCAATCTAGCCCATCCTTTTCAGCTACGTGAGCCATTAAATTCCCTCTGCCCCAAGTGAACTGGAAAGAGTCCCAACCAAGGTCCTTCCCATCTGGTTGTTCTTCTGGAAGTATTTTGAGGACAAGGAGATTTTCTTTTCTAGGGTTATAAAAGTAATTGTGTGGTGACAGGCTGTTCCTAGGTCCCTGGGGTGAGAGCCACCATGGAGACAGAGTCCAGCTCGCCTTTCCTAGGATACACACTCATGACTGTCAACACATCTTCGAATACATCAGCACATAATTATAAACTCCTATTGTTTGTAGTAGCTATTGTTTTTGTCTTCCCACCACCTTGTTTTGGATGAAGAAAAGGTCATGACCCAGACTGGATTAATCATGTGGCCAAACACACATGGCCACAGTGACTGATCCAAGAGGACATGGAACTCACAACAAACCATTGAGAACTTTGGGAGTTTCCAAATTAGAACTGGAAGGGAAGAAACCTTTCATTCAGGCCCCCCAAGCTGGGAGGATGCAGGTCTGGAGCTGTCAGCTGTCATAGCTCCAAATGCACGGAGAAGGCTCATGTGCAGCAGGAGGAAAGGAAGCCAACAAAGAGGCCTGGTTGAGTCTGCTTGTTGTCTCCCAATGGCCATTCTTCCCCCACTCCTTTTTACTAGCAGAAACTCCTTCCTCAGAGTTTTGGCTGCCCAAGTAGAAACTAAATTTACAGCCTCCTTTGTTGCTAACTGTGGCCACATGGCAAGACAGTAGGAACCTGGGTGCCTGATGACATCATGGACCAGCCCCTTGCCTGGCCTGGGCCAGCTGACTATCACTGCACTGTTACGGGAGAGAGAAATAAACTTCCATCTTGTCAAAGCTATGTATTTTGGTGATTTTAATGTATAAACATTTGAAAAATGACAAACTAGAAAGGAGTTCTAGATGGAACTAGTGGCAATGATTACATACAGCTGTTTTGTTGTGCAAACCCCACAACTGGATATTAAGTCAGGATAGCTCCTGCTAAATTCTAACCTCAAGGCTGAACTGTTCTGCCCTATTCACTTACAGATCAGAGCATTACGCAAGGACAACCTTCTTAGCCCCTCACTTCTAAATCTTCCTTCTAAGCTAAGAGGTCAGAGCAGAACCAGGAAAGGTTGTGCCATTTGGCCAGAAGGAGATGGTAAGAACAGCCCTAGCAACTTCATTTACTCCTGAGGCTCTGTGCCCACAAACTGATTCTAAGAGCCCTTCATGTATGTATGTGAATGAGCTCTAAGCACAGACATTTTGGTGTGAATTGTGGAGTTTATGGCAAAAACAGGGTAGGCTGAATGGTTCTAGGCCAGGGAGCAAGAGTTCAGAAATGCGGTGTCTTTAATGAAATAAGGTAAGTACCTTGAAGCAAGGAGTAACCGCCTGGCTAATGCATCCACATGAGAGACTCACATCCAACACTTGGCAAAATTACAATCTGGGATGCTGAGGTCCCCACTTTTAGTGAAAGCCAAGGCCCTAGGTCAAAATGCTAAAAAGTATTTTACTAACTATCCTAGGACAGCTAAGGTCATTTTGGGAAGAAGAGAGAGAAACACTTCAAGTTTTAATAGCCAACAGGAATCTGGGCTCTGAAAAGTCACAAACACCTTTCCCAAGATTATGAGCAATTGCAACAACTGGCCAAATGTGTTAGCAGCAGAAAAGCTGGGCATTACCTGTGTGAGAGGCGCTCAGCATGGGCAGTGAATGGCCGTGAGCAGTGCACCAGCTACATAGCCTCCACACCGGAAGGGTGCTGCTGCTCTGCAGGTCCGTTTCAGGCGGGATCCAGCCATCCACAGGACCAAGGGGCTGGAGTATTGGGAACAGATGATTCTGTGTTCCACAGATAATGGTACAAAGTGACTGTTCATAGATAAGGTGTAAGCACGGCATTTGAAGACAGCTCCTCCAGATAGTCTGTCTGTTAGTGAATTCTTAAGCGCTTAGAGCCTTGAAGATTGAGAAATTCTAAATAAATGTTTTAAAAGGAGGAGGGTGGTAGATGTCAAAGACACAAGAGCTCTTTGTAGGTGCTGACTGGCTCACTTTGTCCCCAGGTTCATCTTAGAGCTCAAGCAGATTCAAGACATGAGGCAGAGATGCTAGACTTGTGTCAGGGGCAAAAACTTCTGGTAGTAGCTCTTGGTGACGTCAATCATCAGCTCCTGAGTGCACTCCGGGAGCTCCCCTGAGAAGAGTCCTGAGGAAAGAAAGACCCAGCTCTAAGGAGCTTGAAGAAGTTACAAGAGGTTAAGATACTTCTCTGGCAATATCCTTCTCACCTCAATCAGTTGCATGTCTGACAATCACTTAAACAATTGCTGAGGCTGTTCTGGTCCAGCGCTTGCTAAGAACAGCTAAACTTTTTCACAACAGGACCCCAATATGGAGAAATTACTAAACAAAAGTCTTTCCTTCCTCTTCTGCAAAAGCAGAGATGCATGACAGGGTAGAATGGCCAAATACCTCCCCAAAGAATCTGAGTGATGATTTTGTTCATCTTAGAAACTCAGATTCAATGATCTGAGAGATGAGATTTATTTTTTAATTAGAAAAACAATTAAACCACTCAGTGGTAGGTATTATATACTGTCAAATCTCTCTGTTCATATTATTTTCCATCTGTGAATTTATGACGTGCCTCTGTATATGCTACATGATTTCAGCTGTGTAAAACAACATGGAGAAGAAGATACTGTCTTGGGGTAGGGCTAAGGGAATGTGAGGTTTTCTCCTTCCTTCTGCTTGTCACTGTTTTCCAAGTTTTCTGAGAGAAGTATGTATCACTTTCGTTTCCTCACGTTTTATAATTTGGAACTCGGGGCTCCTGATGGGCTTTACTTGTGAGTGTTCTATCAGCCAAGGTCCAGAGATAACGTATTAATATTTGCCCCTCTCAGGTATCCCCAAGGTATTGCTGGTCTTAAGACCATGGTTTATGCTAACTTTTCAGTCTGGGAATTCCTGGGCCATGTGGAATGTAGAAATTAAACCCATGACCAATGTGAGGGTAAGCCCAGTGTTAAAATTCTCTAGACAGACTTTTTCTACCCAGAGCCCAGGCCAGGCAAGAAATGCTTTCTTGTACATTCCCTGTGTTGGCAGCAGATTTGTTTTACATCGACTTTTCCTTGAGAGGGAATCCTTTAAGAGTATTTGAGGATCTCTCTGCCATGTGTGGATCCAAGGCTTATTTCCATCCCGACATGAGTATCACCCCTCAAATCACTCTATTATGAAGACAACATTAACCCGTGCAATCTCACAGCTTGGGCTTAGTTTCCTCTTTGTGTTTGGCCCTTCATAATTTCCTTATTTTCTGGTGAACCCAATTATGCATTTAAACAGATGCTTGTTATATGTTAGGTAGCATTTCTAGATACTTTGTACAGGTGAATTTCTAAGTTAGCTCTACCAACATATTGCCAGAGATAGGAATTGTATGCATTACTTTTGTGATGGAAAATACAATTGAGTTTTAGGAAGTTAAAATAAAATTAATCAACACCCAAGGTTACCTGGGCAGCCTGAGAAGACAGTGAATGGTGGAACCACAGTTTCTGGAGGTAATACTGTGTTGTCAAGAATTTTGCAGCAGTCCTTCAACACACATCGGCGCCCCTGAAATTAAAATCTTGTTAATAGGAAATGGATCAGTCTACTGTGTGAAAGCCTCCTTTCTATTTTCCCCATTCATGATATCATGTAATAGCCAGGGACAGTGACAAGAGGGTTGGTTGCAACTTCCTGCTTCAGGTGGTACCTGACGAGAAGGAGGCAGCAAGGTTGTGAGAGTGTGTGTTTGTGTACATTTGCGGGGGAAGGCTGTATGCTAGAGACAGGACAAACTGTCTCAGGCATTACAGACTGAATTTCAATCTTCCATGAGCTCTGTTGAATTTTCCCTTTGATTTAGTGGACATTTGTGCTTTTGCTTGTCCAGCATCCATTCGCCTTTCTTCTGGTAACAGAACATGTATTTTCCTTGGTAACCCTCCCATCCCCATCTCATCCATGTGCTTCACCCCTCAGTCCACACACCAAACCTCAAGCCTGGAAACAATAATAGGTCAGCATATGACCCCAATTAGTCTGATGGACCCCAACCTCAGGGCTTTTGCTGGGACTGCTGGGGAAAGCAGCACTTCCCACTGGGGTTTCCAGAGGATAGGCTGGAAGACTGGAATAGGCATCTTATTTCCATGAAGGAAGAACCTGCCTGGGAGTGAATCTCCCAGAGGAAAGCAGCACAGAGATGGAGACTAATTCTTACAACATGGGCTGAACCCCTGGAGCCATTTGGCCATGACATTAGGATCTACTCCTGTACTCTTGGTTTATATTCACCACCCATTCTGCTCCACACCCACCAGCTTAAGGTTGGTTGGTTGGTTTGCTCTTTTGTCAATTCAAACTGGAAAAATCCTGACAAATTCATGTGGAGATGAAACTATTAGTTCATTTGTTCTCCCACTGGTGAGTGATAGTCATGTGGATGTTTGAACCTCATCCCTGACTTTAACCACTGTCACCACTTTTCAATTCTGCCATGATCCACAGCGTTGAGAGAGCAAGAAGTAAGGTCTGAGAGACTCATCTGTTTCATGGGGCTTCTGTGTACAGTTTACAGCTGTATCTTAGACTCCTTGCTGAGGAAATGAAAGTTTTGATCATTTTTGACTGCATTTACATCAGGGCCTGTTAGTTCACTGGTATCCTGGCTAGACAATCAGAAAATATACCTGAGAATGTGGAAATCTTTACAAATACCAGGACAATGCTAACCAGTCCAGACCTCAGATTTTAGCAAAGAACATGATTGATTTGGTTGTGTTTAAATTTTTCCCCATTATTAAACACTTAAATCACATGTTTTTCTAGGAAAAGGTAGTTTGTTAAATGAACTTCTTATGAAAGCATGTGAATTTCCCAAGTGGCTCTGAATTTCCCAAGTGGCTGATCTCTCTCCAGCTAGGTGGATAACAGCCGTGACAATACTTGGCAACATCTTTAGCTCGAAAGCACATTACGACTGTAGTTCTTCATTCTTCCTTGTAAAGTTATCTTCCATGGGTTACCTGCTAGTGGCAATTTCAAAAATATGGCAACTATCTTCCCTGGTGACCTCAAATTAACATAAACGGTAAGAATTCCTGTCATGACTAAGCTCCTACTAACTCAGACTAAGTTCATGAGGCACTGAGTAAAAGGACACCCAACGTGCTACATAAGGCATGATATAGTCCCATGGAGGGATCCACAGACAAAGGGCCCTGGAAAAGAAGACTAGTTGATGGGATATTTTCACTGTGTATACCAGCCACCATGCAGCCTGAAGGCACCTGCTCTGTCCACTGGTTGGCCATTTTGCCCACTTAGAGAAATAATGCTTAACTGGGTTTCAGAAGGTGTCTGGGTAGACTGATCAATCAAATTAAACATTTAAAATGTAGGTATTTCTTAGGCATGAATGTACTGGTAATAGCTGAGGAGGTAAAAGCTGAAACCTCTTTTTTTTGGGGGGGCGGGGGGGACAGAGTCTCACTCTGTTGCCCAGGCTGGAGTGCAGTGGTGCAATCTCGGCTCACTGCAACCTCCACCTCCTGGGTTCAAGCAATTCTCCTGTCTCAGCCTCCCAAGTAGCTGGGATTACAGGCACGTGCCACCATGCCCAGTTAATTTTTTTGTATTTTTAGTAGAGACGGGGTTTCACCATGTTGGCCAGGCTGGTCTTAAACTCCTGGCCTCAAGTGATCCTCCTGCCTCGGCCTCCCAAAGTGCTGGGATTACAGGCATAAGCCACTACGCCCAGCCTGAAACTACTTCTTTATTCTTCCCTAGAGAGCTTTCCAAGGAGTTAACAACTGCAACCGTGCTGCTAATACTACAGCTACCTATATATCCTGTACAACCAAGTTAGCATCTTGGAGCCTTGGTTTCCTCATCTGTGAAACATGATGGAAAACCAAATATGCAGGGAGGTTGTCAAGAATAGAGAGAATAAATGTAAAACTCATAGTACAGGAACAGTGCCTATAAATATTGCTTGTTAAGCTTTTCCTTCAGGCATCTGGGCAATTCTGATGAACACCTACATCTTCGCATATCCAAACGGAAACTAAGACTATCACATGGGATGTTATAGGAAGGAGCTATGTGTCATGGGGATGGCTGGACTAAAAGAGTTACTTCCAATGCTGAGATTCTAGAATTCTAAAAGAATCCCTCCTGAGATTGAGTATTTGTCAAGGCTCAGCAAGTACCGCCAACATGGAACAATGACTATATCATGAAATGATGTATTAAAAAGTGGCATAAAAACAAGAGCATCTGACAACAGGATTAGTAGAATTTCCTAAGCACTGGGAACAGAATTTGGATTTAACCTTTCAGACATTTCGCTCTGAGGATAAACGACAGGGTTATACGACTAGGCTACTGTGGTGATATCTTCACTTTGCTAAGGAAAATGTCAGAAAACCCCAGCTGGAAAGCTAGCTTTTGTCAAGCAATTAGGGTGAGGGGAGAGGATGAACTTTACTAACTTTCCCCTTGTCCCAAAGACTTTCTGTCCACCTTTGCTGTACCCTCATAGCTCCTGGAATGTGAACTGTTTGGTTTCTGCAAGTTTTTTGATATTTCAGGGTCTGAATCTTATCCAGGGCAGAGAGCTGGCTCCATATTAACGGGAATGGTCATTAAAGAAACAGAGTCTTGGCTTTTCCTAGAATCTAGTCTGCAGTACAAATTTAAAATGCAAAAAACATTTTCCCTCAACATGGTTCTCATAAATCCCAACTGAAATCAAGCTCATCATCTAAGAAATCACAGGAAATCCAACCTTGTTAAACCTTGGTTGGGTTAAATCAACCTATTCCTAGGCTCCAATGGACCAGGGTCCTACAGATTCTGCTGAGCAAGGGGCCCGTTTGCACCCTGAATTACATGTAAATGCCCTTTGATGACTCGAACCCTTCCTTATGCATGTGAATCTCTTTCCTGAAATGCCTGTTTTCCCCCAATTTCAACTCACCCTTCAGATTTCCTTACTCCCATTAAACTGTAAGCTCCGTGAAGTAAGGCAACAAGTAGGCCATATAGCAGCATAGCTAATAATCATATTGCCTGGGTTTAAATCCCAGGTCTACTGCTTTCTAGCCCTATCAAATCCCTTAACTTTTGTTTTTTTTTTTTTTAAGAGAAAGGGTCTTGCTTTGTTGCCCAGGCTGGTCTTGAACTCCTGGGCTCAAGGGATCCTCCTGCCTTGGCCTCCCAAAGTGCTGGGATTACAGGTGAGTCATCACACCTGGCCCCAAATCCCTTAATATTTAAGGTCCTCAGTCTTCTCATCTGCAAATAGGGATAACACCTAACACATTTGAATGGTTGTAAGGATTAAATTAAATCATCAAAGGAAAGAGTTTAACATCATATAGAGGAGACTTGATAAACACTTGCCAGTATTAACGTCTAGAAAACATTCCAAATCTTCGTATTTATTATTTATTTTTAAGACAGTGTCTCGCTTTGTTGCCCAGACTGGAAAACAGTGGTGCAATCTTGGCTCATTGCAACCTCCGCCTCCTGGGTTCAAGTGATTTTCCTGCCTCAGCCTCCCGAGTAGCTGGGACTACAGGCATGCGCCACCATGCCCAGCTAATTTTTGTATTTTTGTAGAGACAGGGTTTTGCCATGTTGGCCAAACTGGTCTCAAACTCCTGACCTCAAGTGATCCGCCCGCCTCAACCTCCCAAACAGCTGGGATTACAGGCATGAGCCACCTCACCCAGCTGAAAAAATTCCGTATCTGTCAAGAAAAATCCAACTCTGGGAAGACTGGAAACCACTGCTGCCCTGCTTGGTCACAGAAACAGGGTCCCACCAATGTGAGGGATGGGAGCTGAAGGCAAAGTGAGGCTGCTTCACCAGCCAAGTCATCATACTCACAATCACACAGTTCTTCCCAACATGAACGTAGGAACCAATCTGAGCTGCGTTGACCACACAATCTTCCTCAATAAAGACATGGTCTCCAATATGTAAAGGAAAGAATGCAACACTAGAAGAGGAAAAGAAGATGAACAAAGAAAGGTCAAGATGATGTACTTTGGGTCAAGGTTTATAGAACTACAGATCATAATCTGAACTTTATCATCTTAGCAAGACTGTTCCCAGCAAGGAAAGAAACCTCAGGCTAGAAAAATTATACAATATTAAAGAAAATGAATATGATTACTAGTTCAAAATTGCAATAGTACACCAAAGAAATATGCAAGGAAAAACCAAGGCAGGAGGGGCAAGATCTTCAAAGCTAAAAGAGCAGGTACCAAATAAAAATCAATGAACGTTTGTTCATTCCCATTTCCTTTGAAAATGCTCACAGATCATATTTCTAGTAACCTGCCCTATAATGTTCCAGGGAATTGACAGTAGGCTCATGGGTTATAGTTTCCACATTCAGCATTCTAAAAATTTATTCATTCACCGATTTCAGTGAGTGACTACTATGTGCCAGACTCAATGCTAGAAATTAGGGCTACAATAATGACAAAAGAGACAGAACACTGTCCATGAGCAGCTTACAATCAAGAAAAGAAATGAGATTAAATAGTAAGTAGTGACAACTGTGATAAGGGCTACAGAAACACAATATCAAGTTATGAGCATATATAACAAGGAGACCTTACCTAGTCCACGGCTTTAGGAAAAACTTAATTGACTTTGAGTAGGAGTCAGCAGGCTTTCTCCAGATATCTGACATCATTCCCATCCCATTCTCTAGGGTTCCTCAAATGTCACTGACAGTGGTTCTGTGATCACATTTATATGCAATTTCTATACCTTGGGATGTAAAATATTTGGACTAGAATGAATATAAAGTGCTAGATGCTCACTAGAGAAAAGGGAAGTAGAAGTGCAGAGAGAAGGGCAGTATAGAAGAATTCCAATTCTGTTCTATTCTGTCCAGAATATTTTTTCAGAGATGATACCTGTCCTCTATGAACCTATAATTTGTTTACATCTTCCTTAACCATTAGTATTTTTGGTCTGTACCTCTTGTGCAGCAATGCATTCCTTGATCTCATCACAGTCTGTAGCAGTACTGAGAGTTCTTTAATTTTAAATTTAAGATTCCAAGTTTGATAGTATTATCTGGTTCTGGTATGATATGCAGGTAGAAAAAAATCCACATTCAGCTTCTATTCACGTTTTGCTATTTACACTTTCATATTTTCTGCATTTCTCACATGTACTGTTCCTATTTACACATCCCTTCATTCAGCAATAAACCCCTTATTCACTCTTGGTGCTTTTCCTGTGCCATATCCAACCCAATAATGCTGTTACTCAACATCTCTAGTAGTGTATCAGTCACACCATATAAAACCATAATAGGGTACCCAGGAGGTTTTCTGGTTTCCCCCTAGTAGCCTTCAAAGCTAATCATGTGAATGTTTTATAATGATTCCCTGATCCAGTTCTTGTATGTCACGGAAAGCCTGGAATCCAACATCACTATTGGAAATGTGGGATTATTTCTGCATGATATACTTCTGGGTATTATCATTAGTTTGAGTTAATTGCTCCCTTCTCTGTTCCTTCCTAACCATGGTCATACCTCTGTGACAGGTGTATCACATCATATAGTAGCTGTCATATGTCGCTATCTGATTATGTTAATTGCTTCTACAACTAGACTTTGGGAACCTTGAGGCAGGAATTTTATTTTATCTATCTTTATATATTCTCAGCTTACAACCCAGCTGCAGGTGTGAGGAAGGTACTCAATAAATGCTTGCTGACTTATTGGATGAAATGCAGATGGGTGCCAGGAGGGCACCCATTAGCCAAGGAGGAGGGAAGCAAAGAGGAAAAGAGAATACTTTAGCACCATATCAGCTATGGTGGTCAGTGTGCCTGCTCTGTCCCTGGCCTTTCTTGGACAGTCTTTATTCTCACTGAAGGATCAGTGGACCTGACTTGACTCTGCCCTTTGGGTCAAAGTCGTTCAGATCGGGGATACTTAAGGTGAGTCAATCAGATTCTCTCTCTCAGGAGTTTGGAAATAACACATAAGATCTCTAGTTGGTGTCTGCTAGAAGCCTAAATGGAGAAATGATATAAATAGAGGCTGAGGCAGCAAGGTAGGCTCCATGAACAAATGGGGCAGGTATCTGTAAGAGAGAAAAGGGAAGTAGAAATGCAGAGAGAAGGGCAGTATAGAAGAAAAAATACAATCTCAGATACAGAGAGGGATAGGTAGACAAAACAGTCTTGATTCCGGCTAGCTGTCCAATTCCAGGTTCCGGTCCCTTGTGAGGCCTGGCTTGCTCCTTTTCCTACTCTTAGGTTCCATTATATATGCCAGTCTGTTTGATCAGAAACCCTTTGCTTTTGCCAGTGTATTAGTGGATTCTGTTTGTGGCAACCAATCATCAACCAGACCGAGACAACCACCAGCAGAGTTGTGTTCATTATGGTGAACTCTTACTCAGTGCTTCAAAGAACAGGACAGACCTAGTCATTATACCGCAACTCAACACATGGACCACACCACCAGTGACAGCTTCTTGCCCAAGACTTGAAAAAAGTAATTAAATTACATACCCTTTGCTGAATTTCTTGAATGGTGGCCTTATGACACTACGACTTTTCACAACACAATGACGTCCAACTCTTACATTTGCCAGATCCCCTCGGATAATACAGTCATTCATCACAATGGTCTGTAAGACAAAGCAAATTTTTAAAAATCAGCAACATAGCCTAAGACGTAACAAAAAAGAGTAGATGATGAGATACTGATTCTGAGTTATGTTACAATCCACTCTGACAGAACGTTTCAAATGTTCCACCAAAAGGAGTAACTTGTAAGGTAAAAAGAGAACTGCCCTCATGACAGTGACTGCAGTTAGCGATGTTCCTAGTGTATCACAAGCTTTGCCCTTAATCCCCCATGAATAGAACTCACTGAATGAGCACTTAGTGAGAACACCTATAGCAGATCTGGCTTATATGTCTCTTTAGATTTGCTCGGGTAGGTCCTTGTGCCCCCCAAGCCTTGGCTGCTTGCTTACCAAGAGTTCTGGCTGCTTTACCTTTGTCTTCTTTCTTAACAGTACTACCTCCAACTTCATGCTCCAAGACGTGGACCCACTGGAGTTCTGGTTCATCTCCCAACCTCTGAATTCAGATTCTAAGTGCTACACTGCAGAGTGTAAGATGTGGCTTCCCCAGAAGTTGCTCAGAGAGGCTAACACAACCTGTAAGTCTGGGAGGATTAATGCCTTATACTTGGTAAAGAGCAGGCACCCTCAAAATGTCTGCTGAATAAATGAATGGGGTTAAAAAGTGCACATGCTGGAGTTGTAACTGGAAAAAGTAAGAAAGAGACATGCAAGTAGATTATGAGGAATTATGTATGCTAAGCACAGAAGCTTAGACATTTTTCCTAGAGGATATAGAGAGTCAATAAAATATTTTATTTCATTACAAATTTTTTTCTGGCCAGGTGCAGTAGCTTACACCTGTAATCCCAACACTTTGGGAAGCCGAAGCAGGTGGATCGCCTGAGGTCAGGAGTTCGAGACCAGCCTGGCCAACATGGTGAAACCCCATCTCTACTAAAAATACAAATATTAGCCAGGCATGGTGGCAGGTACCTGCAGTAATCCCAGCTACTCGGGAGGCTGAGGCAGGAGAATCGCTTGAACCTGGGAGGCGGAGGTTGCAGTGAGCTGAGATCGCGCCATTGCACTCCAGCCTGGGCAAAAAGAGTGAGATTTTGCCTCGAAAAAGAAAAAAAAAATTTTTTTTTTTAAGACATAGGGTCTCACTCTGTTGCCCAGGCTGCAGTGCAGTGGCACAATCATAGCTCACTGCAGCCTTGAGCTCCTGGGCTCAAGGGATCCTCCCACCTAAGCCTTCTGAGCAGCTGGGACTACAGGTGTGTGCCACCACATCCCACTAATTTTTAAATGTTTTGTAGAGATGGAGTCTCGCTATGTTGCCCACGCTGGTCTTGAACCCCTAGGCTCATGCAATCAGTCCTCCAACTTTGACCTCCCAAAGTGCTGGGAATGCAGGCATTAAACACTGCACTTGGCCCCAATATTTTAAACAAAGGATTACCATACATAAATTTCCATGTTATTACTACTATTCTGGAAGCACCCTGGCATCTGCATGGAGGATACAGGTGAGAGACCTGAGGAAAACCAACCCTTTAGATGACTACAATGGATCAAGGTAAAAATAGATAATGAGTCTTTTTTTTTTTGAGATGGAGTCTTGCTCTGTCACTCAGGCTGGAGTGCAGTGGCATGATCTTGGCTCACTGCAACCCCGCCTCCCAGGTTCAAGCAATTCTCCTGACTCAGCCTCCCTAGTAGCTGGGATTACAGGCATCCACCACCATGCCCCGCTCATTTTTGTATTTTTAGTAGAGACAGGGTTTCACCATGTTGGCTAGGCTGGTCTCAAACTCCTGACCTCAAGTGATCCTCCCAAAGTGCTGGGATTATAGGTGTGAGCCACTGAGCCCAGCCTATAACGGATCTTATCTAAAGCAATAACTGTACATATAGAAAGAAAAAATAAATAGTAAAAATATATAAATTAATAATAAAAGTAAATTAATCTGATTAAGCCTCTAGATTTAATGACCAATTTCAAGGAAGGAGGGAGATAAGGACCCTATTAGGCAACTCCATATAGACATAATCAGCCAAATTCAGCAGCTGGGGAATTCAACTGAACGGTGATCCAGTTTCTGCAATATATAAATGGCATGGAGAGAAAAAAGGGTTGGGGAAAGAGAACTGTTACAGATTAAAAGGGACTTAAGAGACATATCAACCAAATGCAATGTGTGTAGCATCATGTTTGGATTCTGCTTTGAACAAACCAACTGGAAAAAGATATCCTGAGATACTGGGAAGACTGAATATGGACTGAGCATTAGATAATATTAAGGAAGTACTGGAGTTTTTACAATATTAACATGATAACAGTGATACTCTACTCATTTTTGTTTGTTTATAGAGACAGGGTCTCGCTCTGTCACCCAGGCTGGAGTGCAGTGGCATGATCATAGCTCACTGTAACCCTGAACTCCTGGGCTCAAGAGATCCTTCTGTCTCAGCCTCCAAGTAGCTGGGACTACAGGAGCATGCCACTAGACCTGGCTAATTTTTCTTTTCATTTTTTGTAGAGACATGGTTTTGCTGTGTTGCCCAGGCTGGTCACAAATGCCTGGCCTCAAGTAATTCTCTCACTTCAGCCTCCCAAGTGCTAGGATTGCAATTGTGAGCCACCATGCCCCACCTCTACTGAATTTTTAAGTCCTTAAGAATTATTAAGACACACTGAAGTATTTGTGGGTGAAATAATATGACATTTGCAATTTGTTTTAAAATACTCCAGCCAGGAATGGTGGCTCATGCCTGTAATTCTAGTACTTTGGGAGGCTGATGCAGGAGGACTGCTTGAGCCCAAGAGGTCGAGATCAGCCTGGGCAACATGGCGAAACCCTATCTTTACAAAAAATACAAAAATTAGCCAGATATGGTGGTGTGCACCCATAGTCCCAGCTACTCAGGAGTCTGAGGTGGGGGGATTGTCTGAGCGTGCGGAGGTCGAGGCTGCGGTGAGCTGAGATCACGCCACTGCACTCCTACCTGGGTGACAGAGCGAGACTGTGTCTCAAAAAAAAAAAAAAAAATTAAGCAGGGCATGGTGGCATGTGCCTATAGTCCCAGCTACACCAGAGGCTGAGGCGGGAGGATCACCAGGAATTCAAGGCTACAATGAGCTATGATAGTGCCACTTGCTGCACTCCAGCCTGGGCAGCAGAGTAAGACTCTGTCTCAGAAAAAGAAAAAATAAATAAGTAAGAATAAAAAACTCTAGCCTTCCCTACCCCACCCTAGTCAAACTAGGACTGAGTTTAGAGGGTGAGTTTAGAGATGAAGCAAAAATGTCAGAATATTGCTAATTATGGAAGCTGGTAAATGAGTTTATGGGAATTCATTATATATCCTCTCTACTTTTGTACATGTCTTAAAAGTTCCATGATAATATTTAGCTATAAAAAGGAAAAAAATAATAATCTGCTACTATATGCAACAAGATGGATACATCTCAAAAACATTACGCTGCGTGAAAAAATCTTGACATAAAAGAGTATATGATTCTAACCCAGATATCCATGAATGGGCGAATGGATAAAGAAAATGTGATATATATTGCTTCTTGGCCTTTTGGCTAAGATCAAGTGAAGAAAATATAGTATATATACATAACGGAATATTATTCAGTCGTAAAAAAGAATGAAATCCTGTCATTTGCAGCAACATGGATGGAACTGGAGGTTATTATATTAAATGAAATAAGCCAAGCACAGAAAGACAAATATCACATGTTCTCACTCATATGTGGGCACTAAAAAAGTAGATTTCAACACAGAGAGTAGACTGGTGGTTACCAGAGGCCAAGAAGGGTAGGAGGAAAGAGGAGGGGTTGATTAATGGGCACAGATATACAGCTTGATAGAAGAAATAAGACCTAGAATTTGATAGGTCAGTAGGGTGACTATAGTTTACAGTAATCTATTATGTATTTCGAAATAGCTAGAAGGAAATAATTTTTTTTAACTTTTAAGTTCAGGGGTACATATGCAGGTTTGTTACATAGGAAAACGTGTCATGGAGGTTTGTTGTACACATTATTTCATCAACCAGGTATAAAGCATAGTATCCATTAGTTATTTTTCCTGATCCTTTCCCTCCTGCACCATCCCAACTCCCCGCTCCTATAGGCCCCAGTGTGTGTTGTTCCCCTCTATGTGTCCATGTGTTCTCATCACTTAGCCTCCAGCTCCATCCATGTCCCTGCAAAAAACATGATCTCATTCTTTTTTATGGCTGCATTGTATTCCATGGTGTACGTGTACCACATTTTCTTTATCCAGTCTATCATTGATGAGCATTTAGGTTGATTCCATGTCTTTGCTATTGTGAACAGTGTTGCAATGAATATATGTGTGCATATGTCTTTATAATAGAATGATTTATATTCCTTTGGGTATATACCCAGTAATGGGATTGCTGGGTCAAATGGTATTTCTGTCTTTAGGTCTCTGAGGAATCACCACACTGTCTTCCACAATGGTTACACTCCCACTAACAGTATGTAAGCGTTCCTTTTTCTCCACAACCTCACCAGCATGTTATTTTTTGACTTTTTAATAACAGCTATGCTGGCTGGTGTGAGACGGTATCTCGTGATTTTGATTTGCACTTCTCTAATCATCAGTGACAAAAAGTTGAGCTTTTTGTCATGATTATTGTATGTCTTCTTTTGAAAAGTGTCTGTTCATGTCCTTTGCCCACTTTTTAAATGGGGTTGTTTTCTACTTGTAAATTTGTTTAACTCCTTTAGATGCTGGATATTAGACCTTTGTCAGATGCATAGTTTGCAAAAATTTTCTCCCATTCTGTAGGACGTCTGTTTACTCTGTTAATAGTTTCTTTTGCTGTGCAGAAGCTCTTCAGTTTAATCAGATCTCATTTGTCAACTTTCGCTTTGTTGCAATTGCTTTTGGCATCTTCATCATGAAATCTTTGCCTGTGCCTATGTCCTGAATGGTATTGGTTAGGTTGTCTTCCATAATTTTTACAGTTTTGGGTTTTACATTTAAGTCTTTAATCCATCTTGAGTTGATTTTTCTATATGGTGTAAGGAAGGGGCCCAGTTTCAATTTTCTCCATATGGCTAGCCAGTTATCCAAGCACCATTTATTGAATAGAGAATCCTTTCCCTCATTGCTTGTTTTTGGCAGGTTTGGTGAAGATGAGATAGTTGTAGGTGTGTGGTCTTATTTCTGGGTTCTCTATTCTGTTCCATTGTTCTGTGTCTGTTCTTGTACCAGCAACATGCTGTTTTGGTTACCATAGCCCTGTAGTACAGTTTGAAGTCAGGTAGCGTGATAACTCCAACTTTGTTCTTTTTGCTCAAGATTGCCTTGACTACTCTAGAAGGAAATAATTTGATTGTTTCTAGCATAAAGACAAATATTTAAGGTGATGAATATCCCAATTACACTGATTTTTTATTTTTTCATTTTTTGGAGGACAGGGTCTCACTCTGCCGCCCAGGCTGGACTGCAGTGGTGCCATCACGGCTCACTGCAGCCTCGACTTCCCAGGCTCAAGTGATCCTCCCTGCTCAGCTTCCCAAGCAGCTGGGACCACAGGTGTGCACCACCAAGCCCAGCTAATTTTTTTTATTTGTAGAGATGGGGGTCTCCCTATGTTGCCCAGGCTGGTTTTGAAATCCTGGGCTCAAGAGATCTTCCCACCTTGGCCTCTGAAAGTACTGGGATTACAGGTATGGGCCACCACGTCTGGCCAAAACCAATCTTATCTTTATAAATTTTATAAATGTATTAAATTATCATGTGCCCCCAAAATACATATATCTATATCAATGAAAAATTATTTTTAAAAAGGGCTTGTGATTCTAATTATATGAAACTTCAGAAAATGCAAAACTAATCTATATTAGTTTTATATTGGTGGTTGCCTGGGGCAAGGGTACAAGGGTAGAGGATTGACTGCAAAGGGGCACAAGGAAACTAGAGTAATAGAAATGTATTCTATATCTTGATTGTAGTAGTGGTTGCATAGATGTACCCATCAGTCAAAACTTGTCAAATTGCACACTCAAAATGGATACATTTATTGTATGCAAATTATACCTCAATAAAGATGATTGGTTTCAGTTCCATAATAAAATGTTTAAAAAGAAAAGAAGGAAGAGGATCTATATGACTTGGTGACTGTTCGGCTGTTGGGAGGTAAGAAAGAGAATTTACAATAAGGTAAGCAATTATGAGGATTACAATTAAATTTTGAAATGTTGAATTTGAGAGAGCTATGGGATGATCAATAGGCAGTTGTAAATAAAGGTCTGAGGTCAAGGACAGAAGGTCAGGCTAGGGAGGTAGGTGGGGAACTCCTGACATATAGGTGACTTTAGATTTATCACCAGCCTGAACACCTGACTCTGAAGAATACCAAAAAAGAAATAGACGCATACCTGGAAAAGCTTACTAATCTCAACTGCATACGTATAGTCTACAAAACTTGTACTCATAAAAAAGAACTTCCACATCTGCTGCTGATTATGAAGTATTACAGTTCTTTTGGTTTTCTTTTTTATTTTTATTTTTTGAGATGGAGTCTTACTCTGCTGCTCAGGCTGGGGCGCAGTGGTGTGATCTCACCTCACTACAACCTCTGCCTCCCAGGTTCAAGTGATTCTCTTGCCTCAGCCTCCTGAGTAGCTGGGATTACAGGCGCATGCCATCACACTCAGCTAATTTTTGTATTTTTAGTAGAGATGGGGTTTCACCATGATGGCCGGGCTGCTCTCAAACTCCTGACCTCAGGTAATCCGCCCGCCTCTGCCCACCTTGGTCTCGCAAAGTGCTGGGATTACAGGCATAAGCCACAGTGCCCAGCCACTTTGGTTTTCAAAAGATGTACTCTTCAAGCTTAAAGAGATTATCTATTTCCAATATGAACTTCCTCCATCTAAGAGTCTTAATTTACTTCAATTATTGTTTTCAGTTTCATGTTTCTACCTACAATTAGAGAAAATGGCTTCCTTTTCTTTTGGAGGAAAACAGAATTCCAAAAGTTCTGGGTATTTGGTGATGGTGGTTGTTTTATTGTGTTTTAAATAAGTACAACAAGCTTAATCTGGAAATAAAGAACATCCACATAAGACTGTTTGTCAGCCTAAACTATACACCAACTGAAGAAGCAAACACACACAAAGGAAGTAAATTGTATCACAGGTGGTCAGAGAAATTTAGGAAGATGGACTCAAATCTTGGTTTCCTATTTCACAAGGAGTAGTGCTGAGGAAGAGAAGTCAGATTCAAAACAGAGGCAACGGGGTGTTAAAATGAAAGAAGGTGGCTGCCCTTCAGAGAAGCAAATGAAAGGAGGTGGCTGCCCTTCACAGAAGCAAAGCAAAGAGTTCACTGAACTCAACAATGGGCAAGGCAGAGGTAGCAAAGTGGAGGTTGAAGGACTATACTTGCAAACCTGTATCATTTGGCTCATAGGCATTTTTATTATTTATTTCTTTTAATTTTTTTTTAGCTATCTCCTACAGGAAGGACATGTGGCATTTTAACAAATCATTTAAAATTAAACATTAGTATTTGAGTAGTGGAACATCTTGCATTTTAAAAAGTGAGATTTCCAGTTGCTTTTGAAAAAGAATCAGAAGCTCTGGAAAGCTGATTGTTGCCATGTGGGCCTGTATTCCCACACAGTAACAACCAGCTTGGGCTTAGATTGGTCACATTCTCCAATTCACCAGGCCCCACCACTCCCTATTGTTCACACTCAGTCTTACTGACTCATCTGATCTCTTTCTATCCCTGCAGGCACTGTGACATCTGATATATGGGCTCGGGAAAACAGAAATGACAAAGTTCTGAAAGACGAGGGATAGAAATATAAATGGATTGTTCATAATAGCAAATTAGAAACAAAATTAACTTTCCACCAATAGGAGGGTGGATAAGTGGAATTGTACACAACAGTGAAAATGCACAGACCGGCCAGCCGGGTGCAGTGGCTCATGCCTGTAATCCCAGCACTTTAGGAGGCCAAGGTGAGCAATCACCTGAGGTCGGGAGTTCAAGACCATACTGGCCAACATGGTGAAACCCGGTCTCTACTAAAAATACAAAAAAAAAAAAAAAATTAGCCAGGTGTGGTGGGAGGAAGAGGTGGTGTGTGGGAAGGGAGGGAGGCAGGAGAATCGCTTGAACCTGGGAGGCGGAGGTTGCAGTGAGTCAAGATCGCACCATTGCACTCCAGCCTGGGCAATAAGAGCAAAACTCCATCTTAAAAAAAAAAAAAGAAAAGAAAAGAAAATGCATAGACCACAATGAATGTTAGAAATAAAAGCTGAATACCGCCCAAAGCAGTCTGCAGACTCAATGCAATCTTAACAAAATAACAATGAGATTCTTCACAAAAATAGAAAAAAGATCCTAAAATTCGCAGAGACTCTGAATAGCCAAAGTAATCCTGAACAAAAAGAACACAGCTGAAGGGGGCATCACACTGCCAGACTTAAAAATATACTGCAATGCTACAGTAATCAAAATAGCATAATACTGGCATTAAAAAAAAGACACATAGGCCAATGGAACAGAATAGAACCTAGAAATTAATCCACATATCTATAGCTAGCTGATTTTTGACAAAGGTGACGAGAACATTCATCTGGAAAAGGACAATCTCTTCAATAAATGGTGCTGGGAAAATAGCATATCCATAAGCAAAAGTAGACCCCACACCTGTCACCCTACACAAAAATCAACTCAAAATGAATTCTTTTTTTTTTTTTGAGACAGAGTCTCACTCTATTGCCCAGCCTGGAGTGCAGTGGCACCATCTCGACTCACTACAACCTCTGCCTCCTGGGTTCAAGTGATTCTCGTGCCTCAGCCTCCTGAGTAGCTGGGATTACAAGCATGTGCCACCACACCCAGCTAATTTTTTCTATTTTTAGTAAAGATGGGTTTCACCACGTTGGCAAGGCTGGTTTTGAACTCCTGCCCTCAAGTGATCCGCCCGCCTTGGCCTCCTGAAGAGCTGAGATTACAGGCGTGAGCCACTGCGCCTAGTCTATAACTCAACATGAATTAAAGACCTAAATGAAGGCCTGGGACTGTAAGCTACTAGAAGAAAACATAGGGGAAATGCTTAAAGACACTGGTCTTGGAAAAGATGAGTAAGACTTCAAAAGCAGAGACAACAAAAGCAAATAAACAAATGGGATTATATCAAACTAAAATGATCCTGCACAGCATAGGAAACAATCAACAGAATGAAAATATGGCAGAACATGTCTTCAAACTATTCTTCAAAGACAGAATATATTAATACAAGGAACTCAAACATCTTAACTGCAAAAAAACTCAAACAATCTGATTTTTTAAATGGGCAAATGATTTGAACAGACATTTCTCAAAAGACATACTAATGGCCAACAAATATATATTTTAAAATGTTCACTAAACATCACTAATCAGCCAGGCACGGTGGCTCATGCCTGTAATCCCAGCATTTTGGGAGGCTGAGGCAGGTGGATCACTTGAGGTCAGGAGTTCGAGACCAGCCTGCCCAATATGGTGAAACCTCGTCTCTACTAAAAATACAAAAAAATATTACCCAGCATGGTGGTGTGCGCCTGTAGTCCCAGCAACTCAGGAGGCTGGGACAGGAGAATTGCTTGAACCCGGGAGGCAGAGGTTGCAGTGAGCTGACATCACGCCACTGCACTCCAGCATGGGCAATGGAGCGGGGCTCTGTCTCAAAAAACAAACAAACAAAAAATCACTAGTCATAGGGAAGGGCAAATTAAGACCACAATGAGGTACCATCTCACCACAGTTTAGGATGCTTATCATAAAGACAAAAAATAACAAATACTAGTGAGGATTTGGAGAAAAGGAAATTCTTATACATTGTTGGTGGGATGTAAACTAGTACAGCCACTATGGAGAACAGTATGAAGGTTCCTAAAAAAACTACAAATAGGGCCAGGTGTGGTGGCCCACACCTGTAATCCCAGTACTTTGGGAGGCCAAGGCAGGCAGAATACTTGAGGTCAGGTGTTCGAGACCAGCCTGGCCAACATGGTTAAACCCCATCTCTATTAAAAATACAAAAATTGGCCAGACATAGTGGTGTGCACCTGTAATCCCAGCTATTCAGGAGATTGAGGCATGAGAATCACTTCAATCAAGGACGTGGAGATTGCAGTGAGTTGACATCACACCACTGCACTTCAGCCTGACACAGCGAGACTCTGTCTCTAAAAAAAAAAAAAAAAAAAGAAAAAGAAAAAAAAATTAGCCGGCAATGGTGGTGCATGCCCGTAGTACAAGCTACTTGGGAAACTGAGGTGGAAGATTCGCCTGAGCCTGGCCTGGAAGGTCAACGCTGCAGCAAACTATGATTGTGCCACTGCACTCTAGCCTGGGCAACAAAGTGAGACCCTATCTCAAAAAAATTAACTAACAAATAAATTAAACAAATAAAGATTTTTAAAATAAAAATAAATCACAGGAAACCAAGTTAAACAATATATACTATTTAGGGATATGTGGAAAATTTCTTTAAATAATAAAGAATTTATAAGACACAAAATCAGGACAGCAGTTTTCTCTTGGAGGGTGGCAAAAATAGGAATAGGGGAAGAACATAAAAATAGTACTTATTGTATATAGATTATGTTCCAATTCTTCAGTTGGGTATAGGGTTCACTGGTGTTGATTTAATTTTATGCTTTGTGACATATATGTCACATATATTCTTTTGTATACCCAAAATATTGCCAAATTAAACATCTTTAAAAAGCAAAAGGCAGCCAGGCGTGGTGGCTCACGCCTGTAATCCAAGCACTTTCGGAGGCTGAGGCGGGCAGATCACCTGAGGTCAGGAGTTCAAGACCAGCCTAGCCAACATGGTAAAACCCCGTCTCTACTAAAAATACAAAAATTAGCCGGGCATGGAGGCATGCACCTGTAATACCAGGTACTGGGGAGGCTAAGGCAGGACAATTGCTTGAACCTGGGAAGTGGAGGCTGCAGTGAGCCAAGATCCCGCCACTGCACTCCAGCCTGGGCAACAGGGCAATACTCCATCACCCTCCCAAAAAAAGAATTAAAAAAAAAAAAAAAGCAAACGGCTCTCAATAGGCAAAACAATCTTATAAAAGAACAAACATGGAAGACTCATAATTCATGATTAAAAACTTTTTATAGTAGGCCGAGCGCAGTGGTTCACACCTGTAATCCCACTACTTTGGTAGGCCAAGACGGGTGGATCACCTGAGGTCAGGAGTTCGAGACCAGCCTGACCAAAATGGTGAAACCCTGTCTCTAGCATGGTGGCATGCATCTGTAATCTCAGCTATTCAGGAGGCTGAGGCAAGAGAATTGCTTGAACCTGACAGACGGAAGTTGCAGTAAGCTGAGATCATGCCACTGCACTCCAGCCTGGGTGACAGAGCAAGACTCTGTCTCAAAAAAAAAAAAAAGAAAACCAGAAAACCTATTACAAAGCTATGGTAATCAAAACAGTGCAGTGTTCCATAAAGATAATCATACAGACCAACCAAATAGAATTGAGAGTCCACAAATAAATCCATTTGTCTATGACCAATTGATTTTCTAGAAGAGTGCCAAGACCATTCAACAGGGAAAGAATAGTATTTTCAACAAACGGTGCCAGGATAACTGTATTTCTACATTCAAAAGAACTAAGTTAGACCCCTACCTCAAACCATATAAAAAAATTAACTCAAGCCGGGTACAGTGGTTCATGCCTGTAACCCCGGCACTTTGGGATGCCGAGGCTGGCAGATCACCTGAGGTCGGGAGTTTGAGACCAGCCTGACCAATATGGAAAAACCCTGTCTCTACTAAAAATACAAAATTAGTAAGCCATAGTGGCGCATGCCTGTAATCTCAGCTACTCAGGAGGCTGAGGGAGGAGAATCACTTGAACCCAGGAGGCAGAGGTTGCAGTGAGCTGAGATCGCACTACTGCACTCCAGCCTGGACAACGAGAGGGAAACTCTGTCTCAAAAAAATAATAATAATAATTAACTCAAAATGGATCAACGACCTAAACACAAGCACTAAGACCATTAACACTCTTAGAAGAAAACACGGCAGTAAATTTTCATGGCCATAAGTTTGGATTCTTAATATGACACCGAAAACACAAGCAACAAAAGAAAAAACATATAAACCAGACTTCAAAATTAAAGACTTTTGAGTATCAAAGGGATGCACAAAATCTACAGAAAGGAAGAAAGCATTTGCAAATCATATATCTGATAAGTGTTTAATATCCAGAATACATAAAGAACTCCTAAAACTCAATAAGAAAAAGACAACACAATATAAAAATAGGCAAAGGACTGAACAGACATTTCTCTAAAGAAGATATACAGATGACCAATAAGCAACATTCAAAGATGTTCAACATCATTAGTCATTAAGGAAATACAAATCAAAATCACAATGAGATACCATTTTATACCCCCTTGGATGGCCATAATCCAAAAAAAACAGAAAATAACTAGTGTTGGTAAAGATGTGGAGAAACTGGAACCCTGCACAATGCTGGTGGAAATGTAAAATGGTGTAGCCATTTCAGAAACAAGTTTGTCAGTTCCCCAAAAAGTTAAACATAGACTCACCATTTGTCCCGGCAATCATACTCTTTTGTATATACCAAACATTGCCAAATTAAGTATTGAGTATATACACTCCTAGGTATATACTCAAAAAAACTGAAGACAGGGACGCAAACAGATACTTGCACATCAGTGTTCACTGCAGCATTATTCACAATAGCCAAAGGGTAGAAACAATCCAAGTGCCTATATGAAATGTGGCATATACATACAATGGAGTATTACTCCGCTGTGGAAAGGAATGAAGTTCTGACGTGCTTTAACAAGGATGAACCTTGAAAACCTTACGCTAAGTGAAATAAGCCAGACAAAAAGGACAAATATTGTATGATTCCACTTATATAAAATATCAAGAATAGGCAAATTCATAGAGACAGAAAGTAGATTCAGGCCATCAGCAACGGAAGGAAGTAGGGAATGGGCATTTATTCCTTAATGTGTAGAGTTTTTATTTGGAATGATGAAAAAGTTTTGGAAATGGACAGTGGAGATGGTTGTACAACATTGTGAATGTAATTAATGCAATTAATTGTACACTTAAAAATTGGTAAGGCTGGGTGCAGTGGCTCATGCCTGTAATTCCAGCACTTTGGAAGGCCAAGGAGGGCAGATCACCTGAGGTTGGGAGTTTGAGTCCAGCCTTATCAACATAGAGAAACTCCGCCTCTATTAAAAATATAAAATTAGCTGGGCGTGGTGGCACATGCCTGTAATCCCAGCTACTGGGGAGCCTGAGGCAGGAGAATCACTTGAACCTGGGAGGTGGACATTGTGGTGAGCCAAGATCGTGCCATTGCACTCCAGCCTGGGCAACAAGGGCGAAACTGTGTATGGGAAAAAAAAAAAAAAAAAAAAAAAAAAAAAAAAAAATATATATATATATATATATATAGTTAGGCTGGGTGCAGTGGCTCACGCTTGTAATCCCAGTACTTTGGGAGGCCAAGGCGGGTGGATCACTTGAGGCCAAGAGTTTGAGACCAGCCTGGCCAACGTGGCAAAACCCTGTCTCTACTAAAAATACAAAAATTAGCCCAGTGTAGTGGCGTGCACCTGTAGTCCCAGCTACACGGGAGGCTGAGGCATGAGAATCCCTGAAGCCAAGAGGTGGAGGTTGTAGAGACTGAGATGGTGCCACTTCACTCCAGCCTGGGCGACTGTCTCAAATAATAAAAATTTTAAAAAAATTGTTAAAATGGCAAATTGTTATATATAGTTCACCATAAGAAAAAAAATCTTGGGCCAGGCGCGGTGGCTCATGCCTGTAATCCCAGCACTTTGGGAGGCTGAAGTGGATGGATCATCTGAGGTCAGGAGTTCGAGACCAGCCTGGCCAACATGGTGAAACCCTGTCTCTGCTAAAAATACAAAAATTAGGCCGGGCGCGGTGGCTCACGCCTGCAATCCCAGCACTTTGGGAGGCTGAGGTGGGCGGATCACGAGGTCAGGAGATTGAGACCATCCTGGCTAACATGGTGAAACCCCGTCTCTAATAAAAATACAAAAAATTAGCCACGCATGGTGGCGGGTGCCTGTAGTTCTAGCTACTCAGGAGGCTGAGGCAGGAGAATGGCATGAACCTGGGAGCAGAGTTTACAGTGAGCCGAGATCGCACCACTGCACTCCAGACTGGGCAACAGCGTGAGACTCCGTCTCAAAAAAAAAAAAAAAAAAAAAAAATTAGGTGGGCATGATGGCGGGAGTCTGTAATCCCAGCTACTCGGGAGGCTGAGGCAGGAGAATCACCTGATGCCAGGAGGTGGAGGTTGCAGTGAGCCAAGATCGCACCACTGTACTCCTACCTGGGTGACAGAGCAAGACTCTGTCTCAAAAAAAAAAAAAAAAAAAAAGAAATAGTATGTCTGAGCAGCAATTACTGAATTATATTTCTTTTCCACTTAATTCCTTGGTATGATAGGCTTAATGGAGACTAATTATCTTCTACTGAAAATATTTGTGATCTCTTGGTTATAATGAGACTATTTTCCTTCTGGAAGTTAGAGATGTAATATTTAAAGAAAAATTAATTTCAAAATTGAGTGTTCCAGATGGCAGGAAAACAACTGTGAGCTTCACTGTTTGTCAAGCTCAAATATACCTTGTGATATTTTCTCTTCCAAGTTTATACTTGTCTCTTTGCTATTGTAATTTATTTGGATTACAAGATTCTCAGGCTTTCAGATTCCACTTTGCATATTTGTCTCATACTTTTAATATATTTTCCAATTGTCACATTCGTTTTAAGAGTTTCAGTTAATAGTGAATTATTAATTTTTACTAAAGAGATAATTTTATAAGTATTACTTTCGTTTCCACCTTCAAATATTTCATTACCTGTTACACTTTGTGCCCAGTAGTTTAATGCACACTGTAATATCGTAAAATAATATTGGTTCTAGGTACCACTGTATTTTGTTCCTGGCATAAAAGAAAAAAGGTTTTCTGTTGCCTCTTATTGAACCTTTTTGCATTCAAGAGATCCAACTTAGGCTGGGCACAGTGGCTCACGCCTATAATCCCAGCACTTTGGGAGGCCGAGGTGGGCGGATCACTTGAGGGCAGGAGTTCGAGACCAGCCTGGCCAACATGGTGAAACCCTGTCTCTACTAAAAATACAAAATATTAGCCGGGCTTGGTGGCAGGTGCCTGTAATCCCAGCTACTCGGGAGGCTGAGGCAGGAGAACTGGTTGAACCTAGGAGGCGGAGGTTGCAGCGACCTGAGATGGGGCCACTGCACTCCAGCCTGGGCGACAGAGTGAGACTCTGTCTCAAAAAAAAAAAAAAAAAAAAAAAGGAGATCCAACTTAGAGAATAAAAAATTTAAAAACAAGAGAATTAAAAATGTACAACAATAAATGGGAGATATGGCAACATTTTATCTGCCCTGCTATGGTGATAATTAGCAGAAAGCAAGCTAAGGTTTGCAGCCTGGAGCTGGCTTTGTCCCTTACCTTGCCATTAAGAACGATGTTCTGGCTTCCACACAACACTGACTGGCGACTGACTTTGTTCCCAGATGCCTAAAAGAAAACAAGGGAAAACCGGGGAGAGCAAACTTAATAGGTTTCTGGACCACAGGTTTCCATCAAGAAAGTTCATTATTTGAGAGAAAAAAACATAAAGTGTGGTGCTGTCCACAATGGAGTGAGTCCAGGATATCAAAAAAGCAATGATGGATTAGGAAACTATGGCTGAGTGTGGTGGCTCATGCCTGTAATCTCAGCACTTTGAGAGGCTGAGGCAGACGGATCCCTTGAGGCCAGGAGTTCAAGACCAGCCTGGGCAATATAGTGAGACCCCTTCTGTACAAAAAAAATTTTTTTTAATTAGCAGGGCATGGTGGCGCGTGTCTGTAGTCCCAGCTCTTCAGAAGGCTGAGGCTGGAGGATCGCTTGAGCCTGGAAGGCCGAGGCTGCAATGAGCTGTGATTGCGCCACTGCACTCCAGCCTGGGCAATAGAGTGAGACCCTGTCTCAAAAAATAAAAAAATAAAGGAAACTAGGGACTCAAGGAATAAACTCATAATTTGAATGTCTATTGCTTGGTGGCATCAGACAGACGCGGATTCAAATTCCACTTCCACACTTGGGCTTTACGGCCTTAAAACGAGGATAATGACTTTATGAGTATCAGAGTTGTGAGAAATCAAAGAAAACCAAAATAACAATAGTAACGTTAATTGACCACCTGCCCTGTTTCCAAGATTTTACAAACATATCATGTACTGATCACAAAGAACCAAATCGGCAGGCTGCGGTGGCTCACGCCTGTAATCCCAGCACTTTGGGAGGCCGAAGCGGGTCGATTACCTGAGGTCAAGAGTTAGGGACCTGCCTGGCCAACATGGTGAAACCCCGTCTCTACCAAAAAATACAAAAATTAGCCGGGCGTGGTGGCGGGCGCCTGTAATCCCAGCTACTCGAGACGCTGAGGCAGGAGAATCGCTTGAACCCGGGAGGCGGAGGTTGCAGTGAGCAGAGATCGCGCCACTGCCCTCAGGCCTGGGCGACAGAGAGAGTCTCCGCCCCCCCACCCCCTCCTCAAAAAAAAAAAAAACCCAATCGTTTTTAGCGCAAGTTAACAGATTACAAAAGGCAGTGTAAAAGGGCCCGAAGTCCGAGCTGTAATTCATATGAACAGGATGGGACTTGTCCTATCCTCCTGAAGGCACTTTATCCCTATGAGAAAATCAGGAATAAATACAAAAGGCCTAAACTGGCCATGAGCGGAGTAAACAGCAAAGCCAGACGGTACACGGGGCGTCGCCAGATAATCCGGGACTAACCGCCCAAGGGACAGGGGTGGGTGGGGTAGGGGTAGGTTGGGAACGCCGACCAGGCCTCAAAGGGACGCAGGGTTGGAAAGAGGAGGATAGATATCTGGACCCGCGCACCGTCTCGATGTACTCAGACTTGTTGTAGAGCAGCTCGCCCAACTCCATGGCCGCCGCCTCCTTCCCTCAGCCCCGGATCCTGTCAGAGTCAATCGGTCAGTCTTTCAGAGATTCCGGCTACTTCCGGCCGCTCCTCCACTTCCGCTCCAGGTGGCCCACTGGGACTCATCGACAGCTCGGTTCTCCTTTAGGCGGCCTCGCTCCACTGCTCGGCCGTCTACGGCTGCGCGTGCGCAGGCTGAATGGTGGATTTAATTGGCCGGAGTTTAGGGCGCGCTTGGCCCGCGTGGGTCAGCTGATCGCGCACTGAGGGTGCGATCCCGGTCTCCCCATTCCTTCTTGGGGCGCCTCCCCGGCCCAGGGCCAACTGGGTCCCGGTGTCGGCAGGCCTGGGGTCGGCGACGGCTGCTCTTTTCGTTCTGTCGCCTGCCCGATGGAAGAGCCTCCCGGGAAGCCCCTCAGCTGTGAGGAGAAGGAAAAGGTGCCAGGGGGTGCGGGAAGGGCGGACGCAGGACTCTGACCCCGCTTTCCCAGGGTTTTAGGCCAGGCTTTGTGTCCTCGGCAGTCCAAGGGCAGCAGTATCGTCTGACCACCCCCTCCTCTTAGGGCTGAGGGGGCGCAGAAAATGAAAATGTGGAAATAGCGTGGTGCTCACGTGGTGGCGTTTAAAGAACAAATTATATTACAGTAGCAGCGCAGTAATACAATGTGTAACACTTTATAGATAAAGCTGTATCGACACCCTTGCTCCTCCCCCCTCCCACACCCTCAATCTTTACTTCTTCCCCCGGACGGCCTCAAGTAAATCTTTTAAGTCTGGTACTCCCAGGTCCTTTCGTGTGCTAGTGTGGGTGGTGGAGGAGGGGCGTATCCCTAACCACCAAAAAGGAATCCTATGTATATTTTTTGGAGAAGGGAATGTTCATAAATGGTATGATCCGAATGGTTCTGCAGGTTCCGTTTTTCATACCCCTGTTTAGCATTCCTGTCAGGACATGTTTATCTACCTTGCTTTCTTTTTTAAGTTCTAGACAGTATGTTGTAGTTTGGAAGTGCCCTCGTTTCGTTTCTTTTTTCTTCCTTTTCTGTTTTTCTTCTTTTTTGAGACAGAGTCTCACTCTGCCACCCATGCTGGGGTGCAGTGGCACGATCTCGGCTCACTGCAACCTCCGCCTCTTAGGATCAAGCGACTGTCCTGCCTCAGCCTCCCGAGTAGCTGGGATTACAGGAACCCGCCACTGCACCTGGCCTTGGAAGTGCCCTTGCTTACTGTACTACTGATAGACTTTTAGGATGTTTCCAGCTTGTGCTGATGTTATTCTTATCCTGGCTTACCTTCTGGTAGAGGTGAGAAAGATCATTTATAAGTAAACAAGATAATCCCCAGACATTGATAAGATTGGTGGGAGGCCAGTCTCCGTGGCTCACGCCTGTAATCCCGGCACTTTGGGAGGCCGGGATGGGCAAATAGCTTGAGCTCAGAGTTTGAGACCAGCCTAGGCAACGTAGTGAAACCCCGTCTCTACTAAAAATACAAAAATTAGCCGGGTGTGGTGACGCCAGCCTGTAGTCCCAGAGGCTCAGGCCTCAGAGGCTGATGCACGAGAATCGCTTGAACCAGGGGACGCTGAGGTTGCAGGGTGCTGCCGAGATCGTGCTACTTCACTCCAGGCTGGACGACAGAGTGAGACTGTGTCTCAAAAAAAAAAATGAAAATTCCATACGGTTGGCAACTTGTCTAGTAGCATGTTTTGCACATAGGTTTTGTTTTGTTTGTTTGTTTTTGAGACGGAGTCTCGCTCTGTCGCCCAGGCTGGAGTGCAGTGGCGCGATCTTGGCTCACTGCAACCTCCGCCTCTCAGGTTCAAGCGATTCTCCTGCCTCAGCCTCCCGAGTAGTTGGGATTACAGACGCCCAATACCGCGCCCGGCTAATTTTTGTGTTTTTAGTAGAGATGGGGTTTCTCCATGTTGGCCAGGCTGGTTTCGAACTCCTGACCTCAGGTAATCCTCCCACCTCGGCCTCCCAAAGTGCTGGGATTACAGGTGTGAGCCACTGCACCCAGCCTTTTTTTTTTCTTTTTTTTTTTTTTTGACTGAGTCTCGCTCTGTTGCCCAGGCTAGAGTGCAGTGGCATGATCTAGGCCCACGGCAACCTCTGCCTCCGGGTTCAAGCAATTCTCCTGCTTCAGCCTCCTACAGGCACCCCCCACCACACCCGGCTCATTTTTGTATCTTTAGTAGAAGCAGGATTTCACCATGTTGGCCAGGCGGGTCTCGAACGCTTGACCTCAAATGATCCACCCACCTCAACCTCCCAAAGTGTTGGGATTACAGGCATGAGCCACCGCACCCAGCTGAGTAGGTCTTTTTTTTTTTTTTTTAAAGCATGTATGGAGGATGGAGATCTTGATGTTTTGTTGGTTGAAAGATGAGTATAGCTAAAAAGTTGCTAAAAAGCAGAAAAACCTAGGCTGGCTTTGCTGCTGAGAGAATCCTTTGAACCAAAGAAGCCAGAGAGACAAGGGAATCTAGGCTTTCAGAGAACAGTAATTTGATTCAGCCCAATTCAGTTATTTATTTAATAAATATTTGTTAAATGCCTACTGTGTGCCTGGCTGGAGATTGAGCAATGATAGCTCCAACCTCACTGGCCTTCTGCGTGTTTCTCAAACGTACGTAGCCTATTCCACTGCAGACCTTTTATATTTGTGGTTCCCTCTGCCTGGGGGTACTGTTCCCTCTGACCTTCCCAAAACTAGCTCCTTCCTCATTCAGTCTTAGGCTCAAATGATAGTCCTCAAAAATGCCTCCCTGACCACTGTAACTAAAGTAGTCCCTGTCAGTAGGCGAGTAACTCTCTCATATCACTGTTTATCTGTGTAGTTATTTTTTTACCTTGTAAAATCATCTGTTTGTTTTCTTATTTATCATCTGTCTCCCTCGCTGTATGCAAATTGCATCTAGAATAGCATCTGGAGCACTAATTGACACATAGTGGGTATCAATTATTCCAGGTACTAGAGATACCTGGACCATTAACTGATAAATAGAAGATTCATTTGTTGAGTGACTGAGGATGGCAGTCCCTGCTACCTTCAAGGATCTGGATGATGGGGAGAAACAGAGAACATAGTATGAGAATACTGTGGTAAGGAAAGTACAGAGGACTGGTAGAGTGTCTAACCTAGATTTGGAGAAGGACCTAGAAGTCTATCCCAGAGAAATAAAAATCTAAACTAAGGCTTGAGAAATCAGTAGGAATTGGCAAAGGAAGGACATGTTCCAGATGATAGGAACAGGTTATGCAAAGATCCTAAAATGGTCAGAGCTTGGTGCTTTTTGAGAACCAAAAGTAGATTGTTATGGACCAGTGCTACTCCATGCCTCTTGCCAAGGGACCCCGCCAAGCACTGCATCCCTTCCCTCTGACTCCACCTTTCCACTTGCCCAGTATTGTTGGTGTTTTTCTTCTTCCAGTTAAAGGAGAAATTAGCATTCTTGAAAAGGGAATACAGCAAGACACTAGCCCGCCTTCAGGTAAGTGAATCGTATTCTCAAATTAAGGTGTTATAGTACAAATAATTTAAAAACAGTTCTTGACTCTATAAAGCTTTAAAGAAAACGTATTTCTGGGGCTGTTTTTGTCTCCTCTAGCGTGCCCAAAGAGCTGAAAAGATTAAGCATTCTATTAAGAAAACAGTAGAAGAACAAGATTGTTTGTCCCAGCAGGAGCTCTCACCGCAGCTAAACCACTCAGGTAAATCTAGACCATTCACTTATGCCTGCTTTATTATTCATTTCCCAGGTATATTTTGGCTATTGTTCTTTTTCCCACAGAGTGAAGATAATGACTAGCAATAGAAGCTTTAATTTTAATTTTAATTTTATTTTTTTGAGACAGAGTCTCACTCTGTCACCCAGGCTGGAGTGCAGTGGCGCAATCTTGGCTCAATACAACCTCCACCTCCCAGGCTCAAGTGATTCTCGTGCCTCAGCCTCTGAGTAGCTGGGACTACAGGCACGTGCACTACCACACCTGGCTAATTTTTATATTTTTAGTAGAGACGGGGTTTCGCCATGTTGGCCAGGCCAGTCTTGAACCCCTGGCCTCAAGTGATCTGTCCGCCTGGGCCTCCCAAAGTGCTGGGATACAGGTGTGAGCCACTGTGCTCGGCTGCAATATATTCTAATTAACATAAAATTCATATGCCATAAAATCTATAGTCTCTATTTTCAGTTAGACTGTTTATTCTTTTTCCCTCTCTTGCTCTTTTTCCCTCTCAATTTTCAGAAATTATATTTATTGTTTAAATATTAGAAAGGTTTTTTGTTTTGTTTTGTTTTTATTTTGAGACAGAGTCTCACTTTGTCATCAAGGCTGGAGTGCAGTGGCTCGACGCAGCTCACTGCAGCCTCCACCTCCCAGGTTCAAGCAATTCTCCTGCATCAGCCTCCCGAGTACCTGAGACTACAGGCACGTGCCGCCACGCCCGGCTAATTTTTGTATTTTTAGTAGAGATGGGGTTTCACCATGTTGGCCAGGATGGTCTTGATCGCCTGACCTCGTGATCTGCTTTGCCTCAGCCTCCCAAAGTGCTAGGATTACAGGTGTGAGCCACCGTGCCCAGCGAAAGGTTTTTTTTTTAATTTAAGTGTATATGAACAGAGAAAAATTCTAGGTGAAAATATTCTAAAAACAATGGTCAATTCTGATGTTTAAATTCAAATAATTTATAATAATAAAACTGAGGGTTATTGAAATGGGAGTGTTATTAAAATTACTTGAGCCAAGGGGGAAAGTAAAGAAATACATGAGATAGAAAATTAGTTGAGATTTAGAAGTTAAGAGAAGAGATTGTGTGATAAAGAATACTCTGTTCTTTTAAAAAACATTTTTAGCACAATGCTATTTGTTTATATGTACTTAAAATTTCATAGATTATTAGAATTTAAAAAATTAGAACTTTTAAAAATATGTACAGTATGGAGCATGTACAGTTCCTTTACATACTCCATCAGATAGTAGAAGTAGTCAGCACCTTGAACACATTCCTCCTAAAGGTAACAGTGACCTTACTATTCACAGCCTAAAAAATAGGTTTATTTCACCTGTAAATTCATCTGCCTGAATGAAATGTCACTGATTATTTCTTAAATAAATGTTTAGTAGTATTTATATATAATAGGTTAAAAATGAGTATTTTTTGTTTTATTTTATAAGAAAAATATGTTATATACATTTTTTTCCTCCTTAGAACCTAAAAATAAAATATGTGTTTATGACAAGTTACACATCAAAACCCATCTTGATGAAGAAACTGGAGAAAAGACATCTATCACACTTGATGTTGGGCCTGAGTCCTTTAACCTTGGAGATGGCCCAGGAGGATTACCTATACAAGGAACAGATGACACCCAAGAACATTTTCCCCACAGGGTCAGTGACCCTGATGGTGAGCAAAAGCAGAAGCTGCCAAGCAGAAGAAAGAAGCAGCAGAAGAGAACATTTATTTCACAGGAGAGAGACTGTGTCTTTGGCACTGATTCACTCAGATTGTCTGGGAAAAGACTAAAGGAACAGGAAGAAATCAGTAGCAAAAATCCTACTAGATCACCAGTAACTGAAATAAGAACTCACCTTTTAAGTCTTAAGTCTGAACTTCCAGATTCTCCAGAACCAGTTACAGAAATTAATGAAGACAGTGTATTAATTCCACCAACTGCTCAACCAGAAAAAGGTGTTGATACATTCCTAAGAAGACCTAATTTCACCAGGGCTACTACAGTTCCTTTACAGACTCTATCAGATAGCGGTAGTAGTCAGCACCTTGAACACATTCCTCTTAAAGGTAGCAGTGAACTTACTACTCACGGCCTAAAAAACATTAGATTTACTTCACCTGTAAGTTTGGAGGCACAAGGCAAAAAAATGACTGTCTCTACAGATAACCGCCTTGTAAGTAAAGCTATAAGTAAAAGTGGCCAACTGCCCACAAGTTCTAATTTAGAGGCAAATATTTCATGTTCTCTAAATGAACTCACTCACAATAACTTACCAGCAAATGAAAACCAAAACTTAAAAGAACAAAATCAAACAGAGAAATCTTTAAAATCTCCCAGTGACGCTCTTGAAGGCAGAAATGAAAATCTTCAGGAAAATGAGATTCTAAGTCAACCTAAGAGTCTTAGCCTGGAAGCAACCTCTCCTCTTTCTGCAGAAAAACATTCTTGCACAATGCTTGAAGGCCTTCTGTTTCCTGCAGAATATTATGTTAGAACCACACGAAGCATGTCCAATTGCCAGAGGAAAGTAGCCCTGGAGGCTGTCATTCACAGTCATTTGGATGTCAAGAAAAAAGGGTTTAAAAATAAAAATAAGGATGCAAGTAAAAATTTAAACCTTTCCAATGAGGAAACTGACCAAAGTGAAATTAGGATGTCTGGCACATGCACAGGACAACCAAGTTCGAGAACTTCTCAGAAACTTCTCTCATTAACTAAAGTCAGCTCTCCCGCTGGGCCCACTGAAGATAATGACTTGTCTAGGAAGGCAGTTGCCCAGGTACCTGGTAGAAGATACAGAGGAAAAAGAAAATCAGCCTGCACCCCAGCATCAGATCATTGTGAACCACTTTTGCCAACTTCCAGCCCATCGGTTGTTAACAGGTCCAAGGAGGAAGTCACCTTGCACAAATATCAGCACGAAAAATTACTTATTCGAGTGAAGGGTAAATCAAGATGTGTTTGATGATGATGATGATGATGAAAGTTAACAATTACTATTTGCCTGGCACTTCCTTTTCTTTCTTTTCTAAAAAGGGACAGGGACAGGGCCAAGTGTGGTGGCTTACGTCTGTAATCCCAGCACTTTGGGAGGCTGAGGAACAGAGTGAGACCCTGGCTTAAAAAATGTAAAAAAATAAAAGTAAATAAATAAAGATAAAGAGACAGGGTCTCACTGTTGTCCAGGCTAGAGTGCCGTGGTGCAGCCTCTATCTCCTGGGCTCAAATGTTCCTCCTGCCTCAGCCTCCCAACTAGCTGGGACTACTGGCATGTGCCACCATGCCCGGCTAATGTTTTTAAATTTTTTGTAGAGGTGAGGTCCTGCCCTGTTGCCCAGGCTGATCTTGAACTCCTGGCCTCAAACAGTCCTCCCACCACAGCCTCTCAAAGTGCTGGGATTACAGACGTGAGCCACTGTGTCCAGCCTGCCTGGCACTTTCTAAATGTTGTACAGATACTAACTCATTGAATCATCACAGCAGTCCTACATGAGGTAGAATCTATTTTCATTCTCACTTTACAGGTGAGGAAACTAAAGTACAGAGAGATTAAAATAACTTTACTTAATTTAATTAAAATCACAGAGCCAGGATTCAAACCTGGCGGTATGGTGCCAGAGTTCACTAATAGAGCTGAAACATTTCAACACTGAAAAGGAAAATGTATTGATTGTTTTACATAATATTACATATTCAGGTTCAGCACAATTTGGGTAGAAGCTTCACAGCTAATACAGAAAGTGTTTTTGAAGTAAAATGGAATGTGTACTAGAGTAAGACTATGTTGGACTTGGTGGCTTACCCCTGTAATCCCAGCACTTCAGGAGGCCAAGGTGGGAGGATTGCTTGAGCCCAGGAGTTTGAGACCAGCTTGGGTAAAATGATGAAACCCCATCTCTACAAAAAATATATAGAAAAATTAGCCAGGTGTGGTGGTGTATGCCTGTGGTTTCAGCTACTTGAGAGGCTGAGGTGAGAGGATCACTTGAGCTCAGGAGGTTGAGGCTGCGGTGAGCCGTGATTGCACCACTGCACTCCAGTCTGGGTGATAGAGCAAAACCCTCTCTCAAAAAAAAAAAAAAAGACTAAGAGTCCACTGACTGTCTCATTTAGAAATCATCATGTAATGAAAAGGCCTAAGCAACTTTTTTGGATAAAATATCTAATGCAGTGTCTCTTTTTTTTTTTTTTTTTTTTTTTTTTTTTTTTGAGACGGAGTCTGTCTCTGTCGCCCAGGCTGGAGTGCAGTGGCGCAATCTTGGCTCACTGCAAGCTCCGTCTCCCGGGTTCACGCCATTCTCCTGCCTCAGCCTCTCCAAGTAGCTGGGACTACAGGCGCCCGCCACCACGCCCGGCTAATTTTTTGTATTTTTAGTAGAGACGGGGTTTCACCATGGTCTCGATCTCCTGACCTCGTGATCCGCCCGCCTCGGCCTCCCAAAATGCTGGGATTACAAGCGTGAGCCACCGCGCCTGGCCTTAATGCAGTGTCTCTAAGGCCTCCAAGGGACACAGGATTTTGGAGGATGGGAAGCAAGGATACATTGTAATTTAAACTTTTAATTCATTTACTGAGAATTTAATCATATCTGATCAACTAAGCACAAAATCTGGGTAATTCATTGTGGCTCTAAACTAGGGATCAGCATACTTTCTAGAATGGGGCAGATAGCACATATTTTAGTCTTTGTGCTCTGTCTCAACTACTCAGCTATGTGCCATAGCAGCCAAAGTCAACTTGTAACTGTGACTGTGTTCCAACGCACCTTTATATGCATTTTACAGCCAGGTTCCTAAAACAAAAAAAACAACTTTATGTGCAAAAATAGGTAGCAGGCTGTTCTGTACCATTGGACATGGACTTGGTCTATGAGCTATGACTAATTAATCCAAAAATAATAATTGTGACTTTTCATCATCTTTTAAGCGAACAAGAATACAAAATCATCAAAAAGTAGGCAATCCAGTAATCTAGAAATACTGTTTTTTACACAGTAGGTTTTTTTATTGTTGTTGAGACAGAGTTTCACCCTTGTCGCCCCGGATGGAGTGCAATGGCACTATCTCAGCTCACTGCAACCTCTGCCTCCCAGGTTCAAGCGATTCTCCCATCTCAGCCCCCTGAGTAGCTGAGATTACAGGCACCCACCACCACATCCAGTTAATTTTTATATTTTTAGTAGAGATAGGTTTTCGCCATGTTGGCCAGGCTGGTCTCGATCTCCTGACCTCAGGTGATCTACCCACCTCAGCCTCCCAAAGTGCTGGGATTACAGGCGTGAGCCACCAGGCCCAGCCAGTAGTTTGAAATAGTCTGCTATAATTGTAGTAACCTGCAGCTACATTTAAAAACTTTTTTTCTCAAGGTGACATCTACATAACAAAGTTAACCATTTTAAATTAAGTGAACAAGTCAGTACATTTACAGTGTTGTGCAACCACCACCTTATCTCATTCTAAAACATTTTCATCACCCCTAAACCCCATACCCATTAAGCAGCTGCTACCCATTTCCTCTCCCCTCACCCCCTACTTCATCCCTGGGCAACCACCAATCTGCATTCTATCTCTATGGATTTACCTATTCTGGGTATTTCATATATATGGAATCATAGAGTATGTGACCTTTTGTGTCTGGCTGCTCAGCATAATGGGTTTGTTTGTTTTTGAGATGGAGTGTCACTCTGTCGCCCAGGCTGGAGTGCAGTGGCACAATCTTGGTTCACTGCAACCTCCGCCTCCCAGGTTCAAGTGATTCTCCTGCCTCAACCTCCTGAGTAGCTGGGATTACAGGCGCCTGCCACCATGCCTGGGTAATTTTTGTATTTTTAGTAGAGACGGGGTTTCACCATGTTGTCCAGGCTGGCCTCAAAGTGATCTACCTGACCTCAAGTGATCTACCTGCCTTCAGCCTCTCAAAGTGCTGGGATTACAGGCGTGAGCCACTGAGCCTGGCCACTTAGCATAATGTGTTTTTTTTTGTTTTTTTTTTTGTTTTTTGGTTTTTTTTTGAGACGGAGTCTTGCTCTGTGCCCCAGGCTGAAGTGCAGTGGCGCGATCTCGGCTCACTGCAAGCTCCGCCTCCCGGGTTCACGCCATTCTCCTACCTCAGCCTCCCGAGTAGCTGGGACTACAGGCGCCTGCCAACACACCCGGCTAATTTTTTGTATTTTTAGTAGAGACGGGGTTTCACTGTGTTAGCCAGGATGGTCTCGATCTCCTGACCTCGTGATCCGCCCGCCTCGGCCTCCCAAAGTGCTGGGATTACAGGCTTGAGCCACCGCGCCCAGCCATAGCATAATGTTTTTAAGGTGTGTTTCTGTTGTAACATGCGTCAGTACTTTGTTCCTCTTTATAGCTGACTAGTTTTCCATTGTATGTATATACCACAGTTTGTTTATGCATTCATCACTGAGGATATAGCAACATTTTGAATGGTAAATTGCTACTCAGGAGGCTGATGTGGGAGGATTGCTTGAGCCTGGGAGGCAGAGGTTGCAGTGAGCCATGATTTCGCCACTGCACGCCAGCCTGGGCAACAGAGTGAGACCTTGTCTTGAAACAAACAAGCAAACAAAAAGCAGTAAATTACTCTTTGCTAAAAAAGGGGACTAAGTTTTCCATAGTGAGAAGAGCCAGCATTTTGTAGACCATACTCTGGCAGCCTGTTGAAATCACAGTTTTAGAGGTAGGAAAGAATGTAGATATTTTTAGTTCACTTCCCTTATGAGAGACAATGAGAAAAGGGAAAATGAAATAAATCGATTTGCCTAAGGTTTCACTGCAGATCAGTGGTTGAGTTGAGACTTGTCCTCAGTCCCTTCTGGTTAATACTGTTGACCATACACTGTTTTGTTTGGTTTTATTTATTTATGTATTTATTTATTTATACTGTTGACCATACACTGTTTTGTTTGGTTTGGTTTTATTTATTTATTTTTTTTTTGAGACAGAATCTCGCTCTGTTGCGCAGGCTGGAGTGCAGTAGCGCAGTTTCAGCCCACTGCAACCTCCACCTCCCGGGTTCAAGTGATTCTCCTACCTCAGCTTCCCGAGTAGCTGAGATCACAGGTGTGCACCACCATGCCCAGCTAATTTTTTTAGTTTAGTTTGTTTTGTTTTGTTTTGTTTTTGAGACAGAGTCTCACTCTGTCGCCCAGGCTGGAGTGCAGTGGCGCGATCTCTGCTAACTGCAAGCTCTGCCTCCTGGGTTCACGCCATTCTCCCACCTCAGCCTCCCGAGTAGCTGGTACTACAGGTGCCCGCCACCACACCCGGCTAATTTTTTTTTTTTTTTTTTGTATTTTTAGTAGAGACAGGGTTTCACCATGTTGGCCAGGCTGGTCTTGAACTCCTGACCTCAACTGATCTGCCTGCCTCGGCCTCTGAAAGTGCTGAGACTACAAGTGTGAGGCACCATGCCTGGCCTTATTTTCTTTAATTTTTATTTATTTATTTATTGTTTTTAAAGACAGTCTCACTGTGTTGCCCAGGCTGGTCTCGAACTCCTGGGCTCAAGCAATTCTCTTACCTTGACCTCTGAAAGTACTAGGATTACAGCTGTGAGCTACCATACCTGGCTAGCAATACACTGTTTTGGGTAGTGCAGAAAAATAGCTGCTAATTAATCACTAACTCATGACCGTTGTTTGAACCCTTCACCCAAGTTTCTGAGTCATGGATGGGAAAAGTAATGAACATTTTTTAGTATATTTGAGTTTAGAAGCTCACTCTTTGTTGGGTATTATGTTTAAGAATGGTTTAACATGTTTCTTTGATAGGACTTCATTGTAAACATTAAGTTCATTCTGGGGAAATTAAGGTTCATTAAAATGTTTCTTTTAAATCTAGCAGATCCTGTTCTCTTTGTCATCAGTGAAACAGATTGTTTTGTTGGGTTTTGTTACTATTTTTGTGACTTATTTTTCTTCTTCAGGGAAGAAAAGTCGTCATCAAAAAGAGGATTCCCTTTCTTGGAGTAATAGTGCTTATTTATCCTTGGATGATGATGCTTTCACGGCTCCATTTCATAAGGATGGTATGCTGAGTTTAAAGCAACTACTGTCTTTTCTCAGTATCACAGACTTTCAGTTACCTGATGAAGACTTTGGACCTCTTAAGCTTGAAAAACTGAAGTCCTGCTCAGAAAAACCAGTGGAGCCCTTTGAATCAAAAATGTTTGGAGAGGGACATCTTAAAGAGGGAACCTGTATTTTTCCAGAGGAACTGAGTCCTAAACGCATGGATACAGAAATGGAGGACTTAGAAGAGGACCTTATTGTTCTACCAGGAAAATCACATCCCAAAAGGCCAAACCCGCAAAGCCACAGTACAAAGACAGGCCTTTCTTCATCCATATTACTTTATACTCCTTTAAATACGGTTGCGCCTGAGGATAATGACAGGCCTACCGCAGACGTGTGTTCACCTGCTTTCCCCATCTTAGGTACTACTCCAGCCTTTGGCCCTCAAGGCTCCTATGAAAAAGCATCTACAGAGGTCACTGGACGAACTTGCTGCACACCCCAGCTTGCTCATTTGAAAGACTCAGTCTGTCTTGCCAGTGATAGTAAACAATTCGACAGTTCAAGCAGCCCAGCAAAACCACATACCACCCTGCAAGTGTCAGGCAGGCAAGGACAACCTACCTGTGATTGTGACTCTGTCCCGCCAGGAACACCTCCACCCATTGAGTCATTCACTTTTAAAGAAAATCAGCTCTGTAGAAACACATGCCAGGAGCTGCATAAACATTCCGTCGAACAGGTACAATCCATTTCCTCTGTGAAATTTTCTCTGAAGGAATGAAATGCCTTAGTGAATGTAAACAGCATGACTTTTTTTTTTTTTTTTGAGACGGAGTCTCGCTCTGTCGCCCAGGCTGGAGTGCAGTGGCGCAATCTCGGCTCACTGCAGGCTCCGCCTCCCGGGTTCACGCCATTCTCCTGCCTCAGCCTCTCCGAGTAGCTGGAACTACAGGCACCCGCCACCACGCCCGGCTAATTTTTTTTGTATTTTAGTAGAGACGGGGTTTCACCGTGGTCTCGATCTCCTGACCTCGTGATCCGCCCGCCTCGGCCTCCCAAAGTGCTGGGATTACAAGCGTGAGCCACCGCGCCCGGCCAAACAGCATGATTTGCTTGCGCATTAGGCCTTCCATGTTTAAGAATGGTTTGACATGTTTCTTTGATATGACTTCATTGTAATCATTAAGTTCATTCTGCGGAAATTAAGGTTCATTAAAATGTTTCTTTTAAATATGGGAGGTCCTATTCTCTTTGTTATCAGTGAAACAGTTTGCATTTGGAGCTTTGCTGCTGTTATAAGAGGAAATAAAGACAATATGAAGTAGACATTTTGATGAGTGGGTAATGCAGGCAGACATACATAAAGTGTAGACTAATGATGTGACTTTTGTTTTCACAGACTGAAACAGCAGAGCTTCCTGCTTCTGATAGCATAAACCGAGGCAACCTACAATTGGTTTCAAAGTTAAAGGTCAGAAGAATATTCTCTTCCAGTGTCTTGTGTCTTACATATGAAAACTTTAATGAATTGAAAAGAATTTGGTCATACAGCTTCTTGTTCTCTAATACTATTAAAGATATTGGTAAACAGATTCAGAAAAACAGATTTGGATTGGTTATTTTTCCCAATATTTACCTCTGTTTATGTTTTGAGCTCTCCTCTTGAAGTTTCTATGCCAACCTATTGGCAAGAACAACTTAGGCTAAGTAACTGAACTTCATATCTAAATCTAAGTTAGGGAGCTGGACACGGTGGCTCACCCCTGTAATCTCAGCACTTTGGGAGGCTGAGGCGGGTGGATCACTTGAGGTCAGATGTTTGAGGCCAGCCTGGCCAACATGATGAAACCCCATCTCTACTAAAAATACAAAAATTATCCGGGCGTGGTGGTGGGCGCCTATAATCCCAGCTACTAGGGAGACTGAGGAACAGAATACTTGAACCGGGAGGCAGACGTTGCAGTGAGCCAAGATCTCACCACTGCACTCCAGCCTGGGCGAGTGAGACTCCGTCTCAAAAATAAAATAAAATAAATCTAACTCAGGCATTTTGACAGAGAGTGAAATGAGAGTTATTCATGCCTCTCCTACTCAAATGGTGTAATGTTTCTAGAAGAATCATTTATGGTGATTTATAAGAAAATGGGGAGCAGTTTAGTGGTTAATCTTTTCTGTGTAGTGTGGTAACTGAAAATGTAGCATTACTAAATGTCCTAGGGGTAGGGGTGAAGATGGGGGTGCAGAAGCTCTCCCAGAGAACCACTGGTGTGAAGGAAAGCACTTCAAATCCACATAAAGTTTTCCCAGTTACTGGCTATGTCACCTTGGACAAATTGTGTAACCTCTGAGCCCCAGATTCCTTTTCTTTTCTTTTCTTTTTTTTTTTTTTTTTTGAGACGGAGTCACGCTCTGTCGCCCAGGCTGGAGTGCAGTGGCATGATCTCGGCTCACTGCCAGCTCTGCCTCTTGGGTTCATGCCGTTCTCCTGTCTCAGCCTCCTGAGTAGCTGGGACTACAGGCGCCCGCCACCACGCCTGGCTGTTTTTTTTTGTATTTTTAGTAGAGACGGGGTTTCACCATGTTATCCAGGATGGTCTCAATCTCCTGACCTCGTGATCCGCCCGCCTCAGCCTCCCAAAGTGCTGGGATTACAGGTGTGAGCCACCACGTCCGGCCCCCAGATTCCTTTTCTATAAAGGATACATAGTAATACCTATGCTCTGTTTTGGAATTTATTCTTGAGTCAATTTTAATAATTTATTTTTATTTTGTTTTTTGAGACACAGTTTGTTGCCCAGGCTGGAGTGCAGTGGGGCAATCTCCAATCTCCACTCACCGTAACCTCTGCCTACAGGTTCAAGCAATTCTCGTGCCTCAGCCTCCATAGTAGCTGGGATTACAAGCATGCGCCACCACGCCCTGCTAATTTTTGTATTTTAGTAGAAACGAGGTTTTGCCACGTTGGCCAGGCTGGTCTTGAACTCCTGACCTCGGGGATCCGCCTGCCTTGGCCTCCCAAAGTGCTGGGATCACAGGCGTTAGCCACCATGCCCAGTGTCCTAATAACTTAGTCTCTTAAAGAATCAACTATTTCATTCATATTTTCAAATTTGTAGGTTAAAAGTTACTTCTTATAGATTATTAAAATCTGTACATATGCAATTAAGCCTGTCTTCCCCATTCTCCCATTTCTAAAATTATTGTTTTTCTACATTAGACTCGAGATTTGGCCATTACGTGGGTCTTCCAAACAAACTAGTTTTTGGTTGTATTGATTATTAATTGGGTTGTGTCTTTTTGTTGTTGTTTGGTTTTCTAGTTCATTTATTTCTGTTTTTATAATAAACAGGATAACTAAATAATTCCTTCCTACTGTTTTTTTATTGTTCTTATTTTGTTCTTGTACTGACTTCCTGAGCTGCATGCTTACTTGATTTTAATCTTTCTTGTTTTCTTATAAATGCCTTTGTGATTATGATTTTTCTTGGAAATTTCCAAATTTTCTTGGAAATACTGCTTTGGCCATGCTCTGTGGTTTGGATACATAGTGCTCCCTTGGTCATAATAGTAGATAGTATAATGTATGTCATTTCAGTGTTATTTCCTCCGAGGAATAACATTGAAACCTGTGGTTTCAGCCCATGAGTGGTTCATTAGGATGTTTGATTTTCAAATGGATAAGTTCTACAGGATATCTTTTTGTGGTTATATCTGAATTTATTCCATCTGGGCTATACATTTTAAAATTTCACGGGCTAGGCACGGTGGCTCACGCCTGTAACCCCAGCAGTTTGGGAGGCCGAGGCAGATGGATCACTTGAGGTCAGGAGTTCAAGACCAGCCTGGCCAACATGGTGAAACCTTGTCTCTACTAAAAATACAAATATTAGCTGGGTGTGGTGGCAGGCACCTGTAATCCTAGCTACTTGGTAGGCTGAGGCAGGAGAATTGCTTGAACCCGGGAGGCGAAGGTTGCAGTGAGCCGAGATTGCACCACTGCACTCCAGCCTGGGTGATCAAGTGAGACTCGGTCCCAAAAAAGCCCAAAAATTAAAATTAATAAAATAAATAAAATAAAGAATAAAATCTTTCATGATGTAAGTTTGATAGGCAATTTTTTAGGTACATAAGAACCACAAAGCTCTTTCTTTTCACCTGTATAAGACTTAAATTTTACATACCTACTGTTTCATTGAATTATAATTCATCACTTTGCATACTTATGCTTTGCAAAAAACAGCCCTCGAGTACCACTTTAACAGAACTGTTGTTGCCATTGTGTCAGAATCCTTCAGGTTCCTGTTCCGTAGATGTGAGTGCCATGTTTTGGGAGAGAGCCGGTTGTAAAGAGCCATGTATCATAACTGCTTGTGAAGATGTAGTTTCTCTTTGGAAAGCTCTGGATGCTTGGCAGTGGGAAAAACTTTATACCTGGCACTTCACAGAGGTAAGTGGGAATCTCGAGCTGAAAGAGATCTTTGCAGCCATTTGCCTGATAATGTAGATGGGCAGCTTACCAAACTTGGGAGCTATGACCATGCAAGGCAGAACAGAGATGAGGTTTTTTTCCCCAACATTTTATTATGAAAAGTTTCAAACATCCAGAAAAGTTGTATAGTGAGCACCCATATACCCACCATTTTAGACTCTACCATTAACATCCGCTTTATTTGCGTTATCACAAATTTTTTGTTTGTTTGTTTGAGACAGAGTCTTGCTCTGTCACCCAGGCTGGAGTGCAGTGGCATGATCTCGGCTCACTGTCAACCTCTGCCGCCTAGGTTCAAGGGATTCTTGTGCCTCAGTCTCCTGAGTAGCTGGGATTACAGGCGCCCACCATCATGCCTGGCTAATTTTTTTGTATTTTTAGTAGAGACGGAATTTCGCCATGTTACCTAGGCTGTTCTTGAACCCCTGACCTCCAGCAATCCGCCCGCCTCAGCCTCCCAAAGTGCTAGGATTACAGGTGTGAGCCACCCCACTGGGCCTATATTTTTCATGCAGACAGGGTTTTGCTATGTTGCCTGGGCTGGTCTTGAACTCCTGGGCTTAAGCAATCCACCTGCCTCAGCCTCCCAGAGTGCTGGGGATTACAGGTGTGAACCACCATGCCCAGCCGATCACAGGTTTATCTAGAGATGGGTTTTTTTTGTTTGTTTGTTTTTGTTTTTTTTTTTTTGGAGACAGAGTCATACTCTGTCACTTGTCACTCAGCCTGGAGTGCAGTGGGGCGATCTTGGCTCACTGCAGTCTCCGCTTCCCGGGTTCAAGCATTTCTCCTGCCTCAGCCTCCCGAGTAGCTGGGACTACAGGCTCCCACCACCACGCCCAGCTAATTTTTGTGTTTTCAGTAGAGACGGGGTCTTACCATGTTGGCCAGGATGGTCTCTAACTCCTGACCTCAAGTGATCCACCCTCCTTGGCTTCCTAAAGTGCTGGGATTATAGGCGTGAGCCACCACACCCAGCCTAGAGATGGGTTTTTACACTAGACCTGTTGGAGGAGCTTAGAATTTTATGTCTATTCTGACTTTGACACTTGCTGATATTTATACTCCTTGCCCTTCACCAAGTCATTATTTTGCTTCTTTTCTACGTGTATTTCCTTCTGGTCTTTTTCCACCATCATATACATCTTACATGCTTGCAATCTTAGTGTGCTTAAAATTTTTAGATCTGGCCGGGCACGGTGGCTCACACCTGTAATCCCAGCACTTTGGGAGGCCGAGGCGAGCGGATCATGAAGTCAGGAGATCGAGACCACGGTGAAACCCTGTCTCTACTAAAAATACAAAAAATTAGCTGGGCGCAGTGGTGGGCGCCTGTAGTCCCAGCTACTCGGGAGGCTGAGGCAGGAGAATGGCGTGAACCCGGGAAGCGGACCTTGCAGTGAGCCGAGATCACGCCACTGCACTCCAGCCTGGGCAACAGAGCGAGACTCCGTCTCAAAAAAAAAAATTTTTTTAGATCTGTCTTTTCTCACCATATGTATAAACATTTTTCTGGCCAGGCGAGGTGGCTCATGCCTGTAATCCCAGCACTTTGAGAGGCTGAGGTGGGTGGATCACCTGAGGTCAGGAGTTCAAGACCAGCCTGACCAACATGGTGAAACCCCCGTCTCTACTAAAAATAAAAAAATTAGCCAGGTGTGGTGGTGCATACCTGTAATCCCAGCTACTCAGGAGGCTGAGGCAGGAGAATTGCTTGAACCCAGGAGGTGGAGGTTGCAATGAGCTGAGATCGTGCCATTGCACTCAAGGCTGGGCAACAAGAGTGAAACTCCATCTCAAAAAAAAAAAAAAATTTCCTTGTTTTGTAGTCTTCATACTTGCATATACCTCATTCTTGCTCTCCAGATATATATAACATCTAACACTGTGCCTTGCACAGAGGTGCCCAATAAATATTTGTTCAGTGAACATAGATATACTTTTACATGGCTGCATAAATACTCTCTTCATTCACATGCCAGACTATACCCAATTATTTCCCTATTGTTAGAATTATACATTGCGTTAGGTAAATGCTCAGTAAGCACTATTATGCATATAGTTTACTTAGATTTACAGCTAATAAAAAGAGTGTTTTCTGAGCCTTTAAATGATGAAAATTATCCTGTACAGTGAGAATACAAAAGAATGTGATAAATTTTGGAAAATCTGGATTAAACAAAAATGAAACAACCAAGTATAATTTTTGGCTGCTTTGTTTTATTTAGGTTCCAGTATTACAGATAGTTCCAGTCCCTGATGTGTATAATCTCGTGTGTGTAGCTTTGGGAAATTTGGAAATCAGAGAGATCAGGTATGTAATTCCCAAGGAGTGATTTGTTTTTCCTTCATCTTTGTCTCTGTCAGCTGGTTTTGAGTGCAGGTAATAACCTAGGCTTGAGTCTTGAAAGAATCTGAAAGATCTAAAGAGAGAGAGATTTGTTTAAAAAAAAAAAAAAAAATCAATAGATTGACATCCCTGACTGAAGTTTCTATTTAAAATGTGAACCTAGGCTGGGCGCAGTGGCTCACGCCTGTAATCCCAGCACTTTGGGAGGCCGAGGTATGTGGATCAGCTGAGGTCAGGAGTTTGAGTCCAGCCTGGCCAACGTGGTGAAACTGTGTCTCTACTAAAAATACAAAAATTAGCCTGGTGTGGTGGCGGGTGATTACAGCCTCCCGAGTAGCTGTCATCCCAGCTACTCGGGAGGCTGAGGCAAGAGAATTGCCTGAACCCGGGAAACAGAGATTGCAGTGAGCTAAGATCGTGCCACTGCACTCCGCCTGGATGACAGAGTGAGACTTCGTCTCAAAAAAAAAAAAAAAAGGCCAGGCACAGTGGCTCACGCCTGTAATCCCAGCACTTTGGGAGGCCGAGGCAGGTGGATCACGAGGTCAGGAGTTCGAGACCAGCCTGACCAACATGGTGAAACCCCGTCTCTACTAAAAATACAGAAAAATTAGCCAGGCATGGTGGCATGCGCCTATAATCCCAGCTACTCAGGAGGCTGAGGCAGGGTAATCGCTTGAACCTGGGAGGGAGAGTTGCAGTGAGCCGAGATTGCGCCACTGCACTCCAGCCTGGGCGACAGAGCAAGACTGCGTCTCAAAAAAAAAACAAAAGTGAACCTAGTCCTTTAATATTAAAGGGTTACTCCTGACATCACCCTGTTTTTCCTTATATTTGGCTTAGGGCATTGCTTTGTTCCTCTGATGATGAAAGTGAAAAGCAAGTACTACTGAAGTCTGGAAATATAAAAGCTGTGCTTGGCCTGACAAAGAGGAGGCTAGTGAGTAGCAGTGGGACCCTTTCTGATCAACAAGTAGAAGTCATGACGTTTGCAGAAGATGGAGGGTAAGAAAAGCATTGATTGATTTTTAACTATTAGATGAAGAATGATTTTATCACAGGTTTCAGAGAAAGTTGGGTCACTAGGATCTTGTTTTTCTGTGCTGTGCGTGTAATATAAGCATGTATGGCATCAACACTAGGTTATGACATAGAAGCAGGTTAGTGAAGTGGAAGCCAGACATGTCAGTGATGAAGTCAAAGAAGGGGAGAGGCTCAGCAAATGTAGTTTGTTCTTCAGTCTTCTTTGAAATCTCTGTGTGTCCCTTAAATGTTAGAAATACCTCTGCTGGGCACAGTGGCTCATGCCCATAATCCCAGCCCTTTGGGAGGCCAAGGCAGAAGTTTGAGGCCAGGAGTTTAAGACCAGTTGGGGCCACATAGCGGGACCCTATCTTTACAAAAAAATTTAAAAATTAGCTGGGTATGGCAGAGCATGCCTGTGGTCCCAGCTACTAGGGAGTCTGAGGTGGGAGGATCACTTGAGCTCAGAAGTTCAAGGGTGCAATGAGCTGTGATCACGCCACCACAGTCCACCTTGGGCAGCAGAGCAAGACCTAATCTTAAACACACACACACACACAAATATTTTTTAAAATATAGAAATACCTTAAGGTCCTAGACCCTTTCCTCGTTCCACACACTTGGTGTCTATTGCTTCACTGACCATCTTGGTGCTGACTACTTGCAAACATACATTTCTACCTCTAAGCTCTTTCTTGAACTCTAGACCTGCAGACCTATTTATTAGACATATTGGGAACACCTCACATTCAAAATGTTGCAAACTGAACTTACAGCATCTTCTCTATCATATACTCATAACACTTTATTTTTATTTTTATTTTTCGATTACACTTCATTGTTATTATTCATCTGTCTTTTCTAAAAATGGAGGGCAGGGAACTTTGGCTTATTTATTCATGATCTGTTGCAGTAATCGAGGCAAGAGATGATAACTGTTTGCTTAAATTAGGAGTATGTTAGTGGAGATGGGAAGAAGCAGACAGATTTCTGAGAGATGAGAAGATAAAATTACTGGGACTTGGTGATTGACTAGATTGAGAGGAAAGAGAGAACATCAACATGGTAGGGTTGGTCACTTGAGTGGTGACCAAGCTCGAAACGTGGATATTATCCTTGTCTCCTCCCGGTCTAGGTGGTCACTTGAGTGGTGACCAACCCTGAAACTTGGACATTAGATGGCGATGCAATTCATTGAGATAGGAATGCAGAAAGAAACAAAAGGTTTATAGAGAAAGTTAACAAGTTTAATTTTGAATGTAATGAATTTGAGGTGCTTGCAGCATATCTAAGTAGATATTATGAAAGTAATATATGTTCATTGTAGAAAGTTTAGTATACACGTTTTCTGGGTTAGATTTTTTTTTTCCTGGTATTAGGTTAGTTTATATTACGCATAGTTCAACAGTGTGGAGAAGGGCTACCTAGAAACTGCTTTAGTGCAAAGTACTGACTTTTCATACTGTTTTAATTGCAGAGGCAAAGAAAACCAGTTTTTGATGCCTCCTGAGGAGACTATACTAACTTTTGCTGAGGTCCAAGGGATGCAAGAAGCTCTGCTTGGTACTACTATTATGAACAACATTGTTATTTGGTAAGCTTTCCCTCTAGGTCCTCAGTTCTCTCATCTGTAGTATGAGGATATACATCTAATTTTACAGGGTTGTTGTGAAGATTAAATAAGAGAGCATGTGTAAACATGATTGTGGTTTTGTGTTGCTGTTGTTGTTTTTGTTGTGTTTTGAGACAGAGTCTCCTCCTATCACCCAGGCGGGAGGAGTACAGTGGTGTGATCTCGGCTTCCTGCAACCTCTGCCTCCTGGGTTCAAATGATTCTCCTGTCTCAGCCTCCCGAGTAGCTGGGATTATAGGCATGTGCCACCACACCCAGCTAATTTTTTTATTTTTTAGTAGAGATAGGGTTTCATCATGGCCGGGTTGGTCTTGAACTCCTGGCCTCAAGTGATCTGCCTGCCTCAGTCTCCCAAAATGCAGGGATTACAGGAGTGAGCCACCATGCCTGGCTAATTTTTGTATTTTTTACTAGAGATGGGGTCTCACCATGTTGGCTAGGTTGGTCTCGAACTCCTGGCCTCAAGTGAACTGCCCACCTTGGCCTCCCAAATTGCTGGGATTACAGGCGTGAGCCACTGTGCCTGGCCTGATTGTGGTTTTTTGTCAGATACTATATACTTGTCTTACCAACAACATCATATTAATTGAGACATACCGAAAAAGATCAGTCTGAGTAGACTATTTAAAAATAAATGGAATTCTATTTTCAAAGATGTACACTTCTTTCTGCTTTTGGTTAGTGGTTGAGTAGCTTCTGTCAGACCAATACTGTACCTTCGAATAACTATACACTCTGGACAAAATACAAAAAACAGCTTTCTAAAGGCACCAGCGAGAAAGAAAAAGAAGAAACATACTGGAGGGGTTTCTCCCTTTAGGTGAAGGAAATGGCACTAGGCAATGTTCCTATTATGGCTTTAAGATAGGGGGCAAGGCCCACTCTGCTCACTGGGTGACTGGAAGCCTAATAGAAGATCTTCTGTACCACTGGCTTAGAGAACCAAAGGACAGAGTTCAGGGTGATCACAGCTGCTAGAAAGGGAGGGGAAAAGTCCTAAAAAGGAGAGAGAAAAAAAAAAAAAGGAACCCTAAATTCTAGCTATAATGTTTACCTAAATATCTGATTGACCCTTAAACTGCATATTCATAGGTCAGACTCCAAGCAGCTCAGGTAAGACTGAAAGAACTGAACTTCAGTTTTGGCATTTGGAGTTCGAGTTCAGCCAAGTTAACTGTTTACCAGGACAGACAAACTTACAACCAAAAAAATCAGGGCCGGGCACGGTGGCTCATGCCTATAATCCCAGCACTTTGGGAGGCCAAGGCAGGCAGATCACTTGAGGCCAAGTGTTCGAGACCAGCCTGGCTAACAAGGCAAAACCCCAGGTCTACTAAAAATACAAAAATTAGCCAGGCGTGGTGGTGCATGCCTGTAATCCCAGCTACTCAGGAGGCTGAGGCAGGAGAATCACTTGAACCCAGGAGGCGGAGGTTGCAGTGAGTCAAGATTGCACCACTGCACTCCAGCCTGGGCGACAGAGCAAGATTCAGTCTCAAAAAAAAAAAAAAATTTTTTTTAAAAGTCAATAGAATTATATTTAAAAAGTACTTACCATATTGTCTGGCACATAGGAGGTATTCAGTAAATGTTAAAATTCCTTTTTTAAAAATATTTTTAAAAAGAAAAAACATCAGTGTTTGTCAGAGGAACCTAACAGAATACAAAGTTTTTGCAACATATTAATATCACTGTAACTAGGATACAGTCCAAAGTTACTCAGTATACAAAAAAAAAGTGTGGCGTCTCTACTAAAGATACCCCATCTCTACTAAAGATACCTCGTCTCTACTAAAGATACAAACATTAGCCAGGCCTGGTGGTGCCAGGCTAAGGCAGGAGAATCGCTGGAACCTAGGAGGCAGAGGTTGCAGTGAGCCAAGATCACACCACTGCACTCTAGCCTGAGTGACAGTGAGACTCTGTCTCAAAAAAAGGAAAGAAAGAAGTGTGATCACAGGAACCAAATTAACAGATTTGTGATAGGGAAACCATCACAGGAGTCCCCAGCCATCTCTTTTCTGACTACAGGGAGAACCATACCCAGCCAGAGGCACTTACTTGCAAGTTTCATTTGTATTAGGAGAATAGCTTGATTTTTTTTCTTTTCTCAGAAGCCTTGTCTATTAACTGTTTCCTTAGGGCCAGAATGGGTCTTGGTAAGAGGAAGTTATGATATTAATGGGACCACTACCCTAGCTCTTCTGTACCATCCAACCCTAACCTTTTCTTGTTTTCTTTTTTTTTAAACACTATGGTGACTTACAACCCTAACCTTCTAGGAATAAACTAGAAAAGTATGGCCCTTGAGAGAAAGGTTGTGCCCTTCCCACCAGAAAGCCTCTGAAATTTGACTATGTTCTGATCTGCCAGAAGACCCTGTTTTCAGATGTCCTGATGTCTAGGGTAGTGCTTGGCCACTTGGAGCACTTTCACCAGGGTTTCTGCTGAGAGGTGTTATTTGAGGACGGTGCTCTTCCAGAAGTTGTCTTTTCTATTCTTTGTGCTATTTTCATAGTCCACATCTTCATTATCTGTCTCCTGAACTGTTAAAATAATCTAGCAGTTTGTCTTCTTGCCATTAATCAGTATTCAAACTTGATTTTTTTTTTAAATTTTTTTAGAGACTATGTCTTACTCTGTCACCCAAACTAGAGTGCAGTGGCGTGACCATAGCTCACTGCAACCTGGAATGCCTGGGCTCAAACGCAGGTCATTTTTTATTCGACTACTTTGTAAATACTCTTTCTTCCAACCCTACCCTCATCCCTCAAAAGAAAACCTTTACAGGGGCCCATGTTTGCTTTCCTTCAGTTTTTATTTCCCCAGTGCTCTAGTACAAAAACGTCCTCTCCAGCTCTGCCGTCCTCCTTTCCTCCCTTTTTCCTTCCCATCTCTCAGTTCTACCCTTTTTCTATAAGTATATAAGAGGCATTTCGTATGTAAGAGGTCACGGAATTTGAGGTTGGGGAGGGATTTCTTTCTGAAACAGAGTCTCACTCAGTACTCAGGCTGGAGTGCATAGGCATGACTCACTGCATTTTGAGGTAGCTCACTGCATCCTCAAACTTCTGGGCTCAAGGAATCCTCTCACCTCAGCCTTCTGAGTAGCTGGGACTAGAGGCACACAGCATCATGCCCTGTTAATTTTTAAATTTTTTGTAGAGATGAGAACTTGGTATGTTACTCAGGCTGGTCTTGAACTCCTGGGCGCAAGCAATCCTCCCACTTCAGCCTCCCAAAGTGCTGAGACCACAGATGTACACCACCATGCCTGGCTAATTTTTCTTTTTCTTTGTAGAGGCGGGGTCTTGCTATTTTTTCCAGGCTGGTCTTGAACTTTTGGACTTAAGCAACCCTCCCACCTCGGCCTTCTAGAGTGCTGGGAAGTTGGGGAGGGATTTCTACACTTGGCTTCTAAGTTCCCCTTAGGGGATATTTTCAGCCCCACAGTTACCTTGAGTTCTGTTATACTATTCCAGCCTTCATTGATGTTTCCTTCTCCGAATTCATACTGCCTTGGTTGTTTTTTTTGTTTTTGTTTTTTTGACAGAGGGTCTCAGTCTCTTACCCATGCTGGAGTACAGTGGCATGATTATGGCTCACTGACGTCTCAACCTCTCAGGCTCAAGCAGTCCTCCCACCTCAGCCTCCTGAGTAGCAGGACTACAGACGCATGCCACCAGGCCTGACTAATAAAAAAAAAAAAATTTTTTTTTTTTTTAATTTTTTTTTGTAGAGACAGAGTCTCCCCATGTTGCCTAGGCTGGTCATGAACTCCTCAATGCAAGTGATCTTTCCGCCTCCGCCTCCCAAAGTGCTGGGATTGTAGACATAAGCCACCACGCCTGGCCTGCCTTGATTTTTAATTTAGTATTTGCTGCTTTGTGTTGTTTATCCTCTCTCGTTTTTGAAGACAGGTACCATGTCTCTTATCTATTCTTGGTGCCTGCTTTAGCTCCATGTTTAGGGTAGTTACTCAAAGGTATATTAATCATATTGTCTGTCAAAAGCTATTACTTACCTTTTGGGCTCTGTATAATTTTATACTTACATGTAGTATTTGTTCTTATTTAACTCTTGATTTGTTAGATGTCTCAAGTGATTCATGTTATACTCAAGCGTCAAGTGGCTTTTTTGGGAAACTGCTGAAGGTCTAAATATTTCTTAAGCTTGGCCGGGTGCGGCAGCTCACGCCTGTAATCCCAGCACTTTGGCAGGCGGTGGTGGGTGGATCACGAGGTCAGGAGATGGAGACCATCCTGCCTAACACGGTGAAACCCCGTCTCTACTAAAAATACAAAAAATTCGCCAGGCGTGGTGGTGGGTGCCGGTAGTCCCAGCTACTTGGGAGGCTGAGGCAGGAGAATGGCATGAACCCAGGAGGCGGAGCTTGCGGTGAGCTGAGATCGTGCCACTGCACTCCAGCCTGGGCGACAGTGAGACTCCATCTCAAAAAAAAAAAAAAAAAAAATTTCTTAAGCTTAATGTTTACAATGAAGTCATATCAAAGAAACACGTTAAAACATTCTTAAACACTGAGGGCCCAGTGTGTAAGGAAGTCTTGCTGTCCATATTCACTGAGACATTTCATTTAATATCTTTCAAACATTCAGTAGGTATCTGGGTCTCTACTTATGTCTCATTCTTTGTGAGAGATGCAGAGATGAATCAGATATGAATCCTGGTCCCAGGGCCCCTATAATCTAGTAGGTAAATAAGATGCCTTTACAATCAAAGCCTACAATTTCAATACAATCCTTTCTACAATTCACATAAGGTCAAAGTGATAGAGATTTGGACAAAGTGATTTGGGATTTGAGGAAAGAACAATTACTAAATACAGACCATGTATGAAACTCTGTAGGACACCCATCTGGTGTCCCTAATAGGAGGAAATCCTTGCATATGCACATAAAAATTTAATTTTCCTTCTTCAGTTTTTTATACACAGTACCTGGCCCATAGAATTCTGTATTTGTTGAGTGAATACATGATACAGTATTGCCAGTAGTATATTACATACCAAATGAGGTATATGGACAGAATTAAAGGAGAGGAGATGACTGTGGACTGCTGTAGTCTCAAGTGAGTTCATGCAGCTTGGAGGGGGTGGGATATAACTAGTCCCTAAGAAATGGATGGGAATTCGTCAGTAACAGGGATAGGAACTCTTCTGTAATGGGCAGCAGGGAGTTGGGGGAGCAGGGGTCATTGGAAGGCATAGCTTGAGCAAAGTCTAGAGTCAAGGAAATACATATGTTCTTTAGGCAGAAAGATTTCAGGAAATGGAGCAATGAGTGATAATGTAATATTGCACTGCTGGATTCATGAGAGTTATAAATACCATTAAAATGAACTTGGGGGCCAGGCGCGGTGGCTCACGCCTGTAATTCCAGCACTTTGGGAGGCCAAGGCGGATGGATCACCTGAGGTCAGGAGTTCGAGACCAGCCTGGCCGACATGGTGTACCCCATCTCTACTAAAAATACAAAAATTAGCTGGGCGTGGTGGCGCCTGCCTGTAATCCCTGCTACTCAGGAGGCTGAGGCAGGAGAATTGCTTGAACCCGGGAGGCAGAGGTTGCAGTGAGCCGAGGTTGTGCCATTGCACTCCAGCCTAGGCAACAAGAACAAAACTCCATCTCAGAAAAAAAGAACTTGGACTTTATGTTGTGGCTAATGGGAGCCAACTGAAAGTTTTTCATCAACAGGGTAACATGAACCGGGTGCAGTCTCTCACACCTGTAATCCCAGCACTTTGGGAGGCTGAGGTGGGAGGATTGCTTGAGCCCAGGAGTTCGAGACCAGCCTGGGCAATAGAGTGAAACCCTGTTTCTACAAAAAATTAAAAAATTATTCAGGCATGGTGGCACGCAGCTGTCGTCCCAACTACTTGGGGCAGTGAGGTGGGAGGATCACTTGAGCCCCAGAGGTTGAGGCTACGGTGAGTCATGATCACGCCACCACACTCCAGCCTGGGCAATAGAGCAAGACCCTAAGCTCTAAAAACAAAAAAATAGAGTATCATGACAAAGCAGTTATCAATGTCACAAATCCTCAAAAAGCTGGGGAGCAGGTCAGGTGCAGTGGCTCATGCCTGTAATCCCAGCACTTTGGGGGGCCAAGGCAGGTGGATCACCTACGGTCAGGAGTTCAAGACCAGCCTGGCCAACCTGGTGAAACCGTGCCTCTACTAAAAATACAGAAATTAGCCAGGCATGATGGTGGGTGCCTGTAATCCCAGCTACTTGGAAGGCTGAGGTGGAAGAATTGCTGGAACCTGGGAGGTGGAGATTGCAGTGAGCCAAGATGGCGCCACTGCACTTAGCCTGGGTGACAGAGCGAGACTCCATCTCAAAAAAAAAAAAAAGCTGGGGAGTGATTCCAACAAACTTTATCTTTTTTATTCTTTATATTCACCCCTCTCTTCCTACCCCACCTCAATCCTTCCTTCTATCCATTATTTTGGTCTAGCTGTAGTATAAATACATGTAATAGAGATATAATTGTAAGTTTCTTTTAGGTGTAGTCTCTTGCCTTACCAAATTTGGTTTCCTGGCCATTGTCTTCCGTGACAAATTTAGACATAACAAGAAGTGTCACAAAATCATGATACTGCTATACCATGGGCCTGATTTCAATACCAGGTTGAATGACATGATGGAACCTTCCTCATGGAATTTGGAGAGATTTATCCCTAGGGGCATAGTAGATTTAATCTAAGGCTGAACTATCAAATTAAACTATTGGCAAAATTAACCCACAGTTCTACTTTTACCTAAATCTATGACTAAAGAAAAGTAAGGAGCTCTTAGTTTTTTCCCTGGTCACCTCCTAAGACATGCTATGATGAATAAGAAAATATTTTCTGAAAACTGGTTTGTTGGAAGAATGTGATCAGCTTATTTATTTTTGTTATCTAAGGAATTTAAAAACTGGTCAACTCCTGAAAAAGATGCACATTGATGATTCTTACCAAGCTTCAGTCTGTCACAAAGCCTATTCTGAAATGGTAAGTAATGACTGGCTGGGACCACTTTGTGTGTTACTGTTGGTCTCATTAAGTGAGAGCAGTAAGTCATAAGCAGTAATGAACAAACCTTCCCTGTGGCGTCTTTTTTCAAAATTGGATAGCAATGTTTGTCCTTTCTTGAAATTTAGGATGAAAATAAGTGTTGGTACAGTGATTGCTTGGTAAATTTTCTAGCTGTAGGACCTGAGGGCAAATATTTATTTCTAGCTGTGGATTTGAACTGAGAACTATTATGCCTGTTATCAGACTTGACTCCCAACCACATTGCCGTGTTTAAGTAGCCTTAGGAAGGATGATTAAATGATCCCAGAAATACTTTTTTTTTTTTTTTGAGACGGAATTTTGCCCTTGTTGCCCAGGCTGGAGTGCAATGGTGTGATCTCAGCTCACTGCAACCTCTGCCTTCCAGGTTCAATTAATTGTCCTGCCTCAGCCTTCCAAGTAGCTGGGATTACAGGTGCCCGCCACGAGGCCCGGCTAATTTTTGTATTTTTAGTAGAGATGGGGTTTCGCCATGTTGGCCAGGCTTTTCTCGAACTCCTGACCTCAGGTGATCCACCTGCCTCAGCCTCCGAAAGTGCTGGGATTACAGATGTGAGCCACAGTGCCCGGCTAACATGCTTTACTCTTAGGCTTTAGTCTTCTCACACAGAAACAAATACAGTTACTCAGCTCTTGCACTAATAATCTTGGCTAGTGGGTACAAACATACAGTTAGAAATAAGAAATAAGCTCCAATATTCAGTAGCAGAGTAGAATGACTGTAGTTAGCCAACAATGTGCTATATATTTCAAAGTAGCTAGAAGAAAGGACTTGAAATGTTCCCAATACATAGAAATGATAGATTCTCGAGGTGATGGGTACCCCAAATACCCCGCCTTGATCATTATATACTCTGTGCACATAACAAATACATGTGCCCCATAAATATATAAAATATTTTGTATTATTTAAAAAAAAAAACGCTTTGGGAGGCCAAGGTGGGTGGAACACCTGAAGTAAGGAGTTTGAGTCCAGCCTGACCAGTATGGTGAAAGCCCACCTCTACTAAAAATACAAAAATTAGCTGGGCGTGGTGGTGCACGCCTGTAATCCCAGCTACTTGGGAGACTGAGGAAAGAGAATTGCTTGAACCCGGGAGGCAGAGGTTGCAGTGAGCTGAGATTGCACCATTGCACTCCAGCCTGGGTGACAGAGCGAGACTCCGTCTCAAAAAAAAAAAAAAAAGCCTTGACTCACAATCTAGTTACAGTGGGAAAGTAGTTGTCTAGGAGTAATGAATAACTACTTGAGTATTCACTGTTGAAGGCATGAGCAGAGACAATGGCAGCAGGCTCAGCATTTGTGTAGAGACTGACTTGCCTGGTGATTACAGTGAGAGGATCAGCATCCAGAGGCTCTGAACACAAAGACTGCATCTTTCCCTAGCCTAGTAGGATCTGTGGAATTGAATTTAAAAGTTGTGTGATCTTATATAATCCAACACATAATCTTGAGCCTAACCTTTGTCCTCCTTTAAATAAGACAGTTGTGGCCAGGTGTGATGGCATATGCCTGTAATACCAGCTTCTCAGGAGGCTGAAGGGAGAGGATCACTGGAGCCCAGGTGTTCCAGGCTGCAGTGAGCCATGATGGCACCACTGTACTCCAGCCTGGGTGATAGAGTGAGACCCTGTCCCAAAAATAACTAATAGTCCAGGTGCAGTGGCTTACGCCTGTAATCTCAACACTTTGGGAGGCCAAGGCGGGTGGATCACCTGAGGTGGGGAATTCAAGACCAGCCTGGCCAACATAGTGAAACCCTGTCTCTACTAAAAATACAAAATTTACATGGGTGTGGTGTGTTTGCCTGTAGTCCCAGCTACTAGGGAGACTAAGGCAGGAGAATTGCGTGAACCCAGGAGGCAGAGGTTGCAGTGAGCCAAGGGTGCGCCACCGCACTCCAGCCTGGGCGACAAGAGCAAAACTCCATCTCAAAAAATAATAATAATAGTAATAACTAGGCTGGGCATGGTGGCTCATGCCTGTAATCCCAGCACTTTGGGAGGCTGAGGCAGGTGGATCACCTGAGGTCAGGAGTTCAAGACTCAGCCTGACCAACATGATGAAACCCTGTCTCTACTAAAAAATACAAAAATTAGCTGGGCATGGTGGCAGGTGCTTATAATCCCAGCTACTGAGGAGGCCGAGGCAGGAGAATTGCTTCAACCTGGAGGCGGAGGTTGCAGTGAGCCAAGATCGTGCCATTGCACTCTAGCCTGGGTGACAGAGGAAGACTCTGTCTCAAAAAAAACAACAACAACAACAACAACCAATAGATAGATAGATAGATAGATAGATAGATAGATAGATAGACAGACTGACAGTTGAATTCATCTCTAGAATTTACTTTTTTTTTTTGAGACAAGAGTCTTGCTCTGTCACCCAGGCTGGAGTGCAGTGATGTGATCTCAGCTCACTGCAACCTCTGCCTCCCAGGTTCAAGCAATTCTGTGCCTCAACCTCCCAAGTAGCTGGGATTACAGGTGCCTGCTGCCATGCCCGGCTAATTTTTTTGTATTTTTAGTACAGACGGGGTTTCACCGAGTTGGCCAGACTGGTCTTGAGCTCCTGACTTCGTGATCCACCCGCCTCACCCTCCCAAAATGCTGGGATTATAGGCGTAAGCCACCACGCCCGGCCTAGAATTTACTTATTAAGCCTTTAAATAATGTTATACCTTTTATATTACAACACTAATACCCACTTGATATTAAAACATTTCACACAGACGTGTAAGATAGTAAGTAAAAGTCCCCCATAAAGCCAATCTTCAGAAATAATATTTTATGCCGGGCGTGGTGGCTCACACCTGTAATCCCAGCACTTTGGGAGGCTGAGGCGGGCAGATCATGAGGTCAGGAGATTGAGACCATCCTGGCCAACATGGTGAAACTCCGTCTCTACTAAAAATACAAAAATTAGCTGGGCATGGTGGTGCACACCTGTAGTCCCAGTTACTTGGGAGGCTGAGGCAGGATAATTGCTTGAACCCAGGAGGCAGAGGTTGCAGTGAGACGACACCCTGCCACTGCACTCCAGCCTGGAGAAAAAGCAAGTCTCTGTCTCAAAAAAAAAAAAAAAAAAAAGAAATAACGTTGTATTATTTATTTAACTGTTTAGTGCAGGGATTGATAAACTTTTTCCATATACAACCAGATGGCAAATACTTTCAGCTGTGCTGGCCTTACAATCTCTGTTTTAAATACTCAACTCTGCCATTGTGGCCCCAAATCAGCCATAGACTGTATGCAAATGGATGGATGTAGCTGTGTTCTAATAAAACTTTATGGAGACTGAAACTTGAACTTCATATATTAATTTTGGCGTGTCACAAAATATTATTTTTCTGATGTTTTTCAGCCATTTCAAAATCTGAAAAACATTCTTAGTTTATTGGCCATGGAAAAATAAGCACTGGGGCCAGGCATGGTGGCTCACAGCTGTAATTCCAGTGCTTTGGGAGGCCAAGGAGGGAGGATTGCTTGAGGCCAGGAATTTGAGGCTGCAGTGAGCTGATTATGCCACTGTACTCCAGCCTAGGTGACAGTGAGACCCTGTCCCCCCAAAAAAAGTGTTGGGCGGCTGGGCGCGGCGGCTCACAACTGTAATCCCAGCACTTTGGGAGGCTGAGGCGGGCGGATCATGAGGTCAGGAGATCGAGACCATACTGGCTAACACGGTGAAACCCCATCTCTACTAAAAGTACGAAAAATTAGCCGGGCATGGTGGTGGGCGCCTGTAGTTCCAGCTACTCTGGAGGCTGAGGCAGGAGAATGGCGTGAACCCAGGAGGCAGAGCTTGCAGTGAGCAGAGATTGCGCCACTGCACGCCAGCCTGGGCGACAGTGCAAGACTCCGTCTCAAAAAAAAAAAAATGCGTTGGGCTAGATTTACTTGGTGGGCCATAGTTTGTCAGCCTCTTCTTAACTGTATAGCATTTAACATTTTTAAATCCTCAGTTTTTTTCCCTGTTAGAGATAGGGTCTCACTCTGTCATTCAGGCTGTAGATCAGTGGCGCCATCATAGCTCACTGTAGCCTTGAGTTCTTGGACTCAAGCGATCCTCCCCACTCAGCCTGCCAAGTTGATGGGATTACATGGCATGAGCCACAGCACCCAGCTAACTTTTAATTTAATTTTTTTAGACGATGAGGTCTTCAGCAGTGTTTCCCAGGCTTGTCTCAAGCTATCCTACTGCCTCGGCCTCCTGAGTTACCTCAGTTGTTTTCTAAATATAAAAATATTTTATTTTCATTAATAAATTCAATCATTCGACCTGACGCCATGGCTCACGCCTATAATCCCGGCCCTTTGGGAGGCCGAGGTGGGTGGATCACAAGTTCAGGAGATCGAGACCATCCTGGCCAACGTGGTGAAACCCTGTCTCTACTAAAAATACAAAAATTAGCCAGGCATGGTGGCGCATACCTGTAATCCCAGCTACTCGGGAGGCTGAGGCAGGAGAATCACTTGAACCCGGGAGGCGGAGGTTGCAGTGAGCTGAGATCGTGCCATTACACTCCAGCCTGGGCAGCAAGAGCGAAACTACGTCTCAAAAAAAAAAAAATCTGTATATATGTGTGTGTGTATATATATATATACATACAGTAATATTATTATTAGAGCCTGTAATTTTAAAGCCAGGAGAAAACTTTAACACATTTTTCCACAGAAACAGCCATAGGTGATGGTATCTTTTTTTGGTCACCCTTATTAATAGAGAGTAGTAGTGTCAGGGTTTTAAATAGGCTATTGTGGGCTGGTCTGAGAAACCAGCCACCATATACAAGATTGTTTTTATGGGAAAACATGTTCTGAATGTTCAAAAACCAATTTACAAATGAATATTTCTAATTTGAGCACTCCCTGCACATGTATGTCCTCATTCTCTCTTTGCCAATATTTCCCCAAATGAATGGCATGAAATGTAGTACTATCTAAGGGGAAGGAAATGGATGAATCAGATTCATGCCTGGCAAGACTGGCTAAAACAAACACTGGGAACCGGAAGCAGGAGAAGCTAAAGCTAGAAGTTGGCTGAGCACGGTGGCTGACATCTGTAATCCCAACACTTTGGGAGGCTGAGGTGGGAGGAACCCTTGAGGCCAGGCGTTCAACAACAGTCTGGGTAACATAGCAAGGCCTTGTCTCTAAAAAAAAAAAGAAGAAGAAGAAGAAGCCAGAAGTCCAGTCCTGTAATAATCTCAACAGTTCCTAGACGGCAGGGAAAAAATCAAGCCAGTGGTTAAATCCTGGATACGTTAGAGCCTATAGATCATTGCTTTAATTGTTTGGTTTTTGTCTCTGCCAGATCTTTATTTTTCCTGACATACTCTTGACAGTCTATTTTTATCCTAAATTAGGGGCTTCTCTTTATTGTCCTGAGTCATCCCTGTGCCAAAGAGAGTGAGTTGTTGCGAAGCCCTGTGTTTCAGCTGATTGTGATTAACCCTAAGACGACTCTCAGCGTGGGTGTGATGCTGTACTGTCTTCCTCCAGGGCAGGCTGGCAGGCAAGTGTGCATAACTGCTACTCCATGGGTGGGACATTCTGACAGGCACTGTGTAAACACAAAAACTAGATATTTTTGTGTCACTTAGAAGAATGGAAAACATAAAATACTATATGTCATGATAGGAATATTCAGAAGTAGGATGAAGATTAGTGGACTTGAGTCAAACCCCAGATTCCCTGCATCCTGATCTCTACTAGCATGGGGTTATATAGGTTTTTAATAGTGTTTATTCAAGCCCTGTTTTTTCCCCTAAGGTAAATATTTTGGCAGGGTATGGTGGATCATACCTGTAATCCCAGCACTTTGGGAGGTCAAGGTGGGAGGAGAGCTTGAGCCCAGGAGTTTGAGACCAATGGGACAACAGAGCAAGACCCAGTCTCTACCAAAAAAAAAAAAAATATATATATATATATATATATATATGTGTGTGTGTGTGTGTGTTAGCCAAACATGCTGGCATGCACCTGTACTTCCAGCTACTTGGGAGGCTGAGGTGGGAGGATGGCTTGAACCTGGGAGGTGGAGGTTGCAGTGAGCTGAAATCATGCCACTTCACTCACCTGAGGTTGGGAGTTTGAGACCAGCCTGTTGCCAGGCTTGAGTATTCTGTATTTTTAGTAGAGACCGGCTTGAGTGAAGTGACCCACCAGCCTAGCCAACATGGAGTGAGGTGATCCACCTGCCTTGGCCTCCCAAAGTGGTGGGATCACAGGCGTGAGCCACCATGCCCGGCTAATAATAGCTAATTTTTATTGAGCACCTCCTGTGTGCCAGGCACTGTGCTAAGCCTTTTATAGGAACTGTTTCATTTAACCTTACCACAGTCCTGTCAAGTATGTGCTCTTAAAATCATCCTTATTGTACTGATAAAGTTAAATAATTTGCCCAGGGTTGCACAGCTCTTACTTTGTAGAGTTAGAATTTAAACCCAGGTAGCTGACTGCAGAGCCCTTGTCTAAATAAAAAAGGCAACCAGGTAGGTTTCTGCTTCATAGATGGCATCTTTTATGGGGGAAATACCCACTGAATATGGAAACAGGATAATCTCAAATAGTGAAAAGTACAATGAAGATAAAAGATGGAACAGACTCCATATGTGTGTGCACACTGCCTCAGATAGAGGATTAGGGGTGACCTTTCTATGAACGTAACAGGCCTGAATGATGACAAGAACTCAGCCATGCTAAGAGCTAGGGCGAGAGCCTGCCAGGGAGAAAGAATGGCAAGAGCAGTGACACTGAGTTGGGACTGAGCTTGGCCGGAATGATGGAGAGTGGAAAGAAGGCCACTGTGCGCCAGCCTTCAATTGGTACAAGATGCATCAGAGAGATTGGCAGGAACTGGACATGTGATTCTGTCTAAAACTGCAACACAATAGCCAACAGACCTCTAAGCCTGCAAATGTAGGCATTCATAGTTACAGGGATTTTTGTTCCTGTTGCTGGTTTTGGGAACGTGGTTTTGACCTTTTTTTTTCCAATTGTTTTTTGGATATGTAATCTGAATTATATCTTCTTTGTATGCTATCAGGTTCCTGGAAGGTGACGTGAAAGATCACTGTGCAGCAGCAATCTTGACTTCTGGAACAATTGCCATTTGGGACTTACTTCTCGGTCAGTGTACTGCGCTCCTCCCACCTATCTCTGACCAACATTGGTCTTTTGTGAAATGGTCAGGTACAGACTGTCATTTGCTAGCTGGACAAAAAGATGGAAATATATTTGTATACCACTATTCATAAGTTAGGATAAAGCGAAAACACAATTTTCTGGATATATTGGGCCTCTTAGTATTTTTTGGAGTTTTAAATATAAAGGAGAATGTCTGAATGACATTTAAAATAATTACTTGTATATGTCCAGACAGACTTATTTTTTATTCTGATGATGGTGTCACCACTGATCTTGGATGTACATTTATGTTTACTTTGAGAAAAAGGGTTTTAGGTTGATTTTTGTAATTTCCCACATTTGTACATGTGCTTTTAAAGGTGTACATAAAGCTTCAAATGGCAATAAATATTTATTTTTATACATTCTGCTTGGCATATTATTGTTTCCCATTCTTTCAAGATCATTTGCAGAAGCAAGAACTAATTATTACACAACTAGGATATTTAATCAATAGTGTTTGCCTAGTAAGTGTAAATTTCAGTTCAGTTAACTTACTACACTAATACACAATATACTTCTGCTATTTGTAATACTTTATTTTTACATATATACTAAAATAATATGAAACCTACTAAAATATCCTAATTTAGGGATACTCTTACTCTTTTTCATTCTCATGCATCCTTCGTGCCAGTGTTGCATTATCACTAGAGTCACCTTTTTTTGAGATGGAGCCTCACTCTGTCACCCAGGCTGGAGTGCAGTGGCATGATCTCGGCTCACTGCAACCTCTGCCCCACAGGTTAAGTGATTGCCCTGCCTCAGCCTCTCAAGTAGCTGGGATTACAGGCACCCACCACCACACCTGGCTAATTTTTGTATTTTAATAGAGACAGGGGTCTCACCATGTTGGTCAGGCAGGCCTTGAACTCCTGACCTCAAGTGATCCACCTGCCTTGGCCTCCCAAAGTGCTGGGATTACAGGCATGAACCACTGTCTCTCTTTTTTCTTGGTTTTTTTTTTTTGTTTTTTTTTTTTTTTAAGAACGGAGTCTCCTTCTATCACCCAGGCTGGAGTGCAGTGGGGTGATCTCGGCTCACTGCAACCTCCACCTCCCAGGTTCAAGCGATTCTCATGCCTCAGCCTCCTGAGTAGCTGGGATTACAGGCGTGCTCCACTATACCTGGCTAATTTTTATATTTTTTGTAGAGACAGGGTTTCACCGTGTTGGCCAGGCTGGTCTGGAACTCCTGACCTCAGGTGATCTGCCTACGTCAGCCTCCCAAAGTACTGGGATTACAGGCATGAGCTACCGTGCCCGGCTGAAGAAGCTTATATTTTTTAAAGACACATTTTTGGGCCAGGCGCGGTGGATCATGCCTGTAATCCCAGCACTTTGGGAGGCCAAGGTGGGCAGATAACTAGGTAAGGAGATCGAGACCATCCTGGCTAACGCAGTGAAACCCTGTCTCTACTAAAAATACACAAAATTAGCCGGGCGTGGTGGCACACGCCTGTAGTCCCAGCTACTCGGGAGGCTGAGGCAGGAGAATCGCTTGAACCTGGGAGGTGGAGGTTGCAGTGAGCTGAGATCGCACCACTGCACTCCAGCCTGGGTGACAGAGCAAGACTCTGTCTCAACAACAACAAAAAGACACATTTTTGGCCAGGCGCAGTGCTGCAATCCTAGCGCTTTGAGAAGCTGAGGCGGGTGGATCACAAGAGGTGGGTGGATCACACACACAAAAAAAGATACATTTTTATAATACTATAGTTTTTGCTCATTTACAAATTCTGGTATTTTTTTAATTTTTTATTTTCAAAGGATGTCTATTATATTTTCTTTGAGATAGTCTCTCTGTTGCCCAGGCTGGAGTACAGTGGTGAGATCACAGCTCACTGCAGTCTTGACTTCCCCATGCTCAGGTGATCCTCCAACCTCAGCCTCCCCAGTAGCTGGGACTAAGGTATGGGCTACCATATCCAGCTAATTAAAAAAAAATTTTTTTGTGAGACAGAGTCTCACTATGTTGCCCAGGCTGGTCTCGAACTCCTGGGCTCAAGCCATGTATCCAATGTGGCATCCCCTCCCAACATGCTAAGATTACAGGTGTGAGCCTCCACACCCAGCCTCTTTCACAAACTCTACACCCATAATTTTTAACCTCAAATTATTTGATAGTGCATCATAGATACTAGAGAACTTTTTGTAAAGATTTAATTTACTCATGAACCTTGAGAAACCTGTATTATTATCTTGATAATACCAAGAGTTAACAAAACTAAGGTACAAAGTAATTCTAGTCAGTAATGGTTACACAAACTGAGCATCTACTTGACACAGTAGGTATGTAAATGATTGCTGTTGACACCTCTGCCGTTGAGAAGTACACAGTCTAGTGGGGGAGACTGTCACATAAAGCAGTCAGTACTGTACTTTTAATTTAACGGGTATGTTTCAGACCTGGCACGGTGGCACACACCTATAATCCCAGCACTTTGGAGGCCGAGGTGGACAGATCATTTGAGGTTAGGAGTTCGAGACCCGCCTGGCCAACATGGTGAGACATTGTCTCTTAAATACAAAAAGTAGCTGGGTGTGGTAGCACACACCTGTAATCCCAGCTACTTGAGAGGCTGAGGCAGGGGAATCGCTTGAACCTGGGAGGCAGACATTGCAGTGAGCAGAGATTGCACCACTGCACTCCAGCCTGGGCAACAGAGCAAGACTCCGTCTCAAAGAAAAAAAAAAGGAAGCTAAAAAAAAAAATGTAAGGGATATGTTCCAGGTGCTATTATGGAAGCTCAAGGCTGAGCAGTTGGGACAACCCAGGAGTCCCAGAAAAGCTTCATGGAAGATGGCAATTTAGCTGAGCCTTGCGGGATAAGGAGGTCAAAGCAGACGCAAAGGATATTCTGGGCAGAAAGGACAGCCTGGCCAAAATGGTGAAACCCAGTCTCTACTAAAAATACAAAAATTAGCCGGGAGTGGTGGCAGGCGCCTATAGTCTCAGCTACTCGGGAGGTTGAGGCAGAGAATCGCTTGAACCCGGGAGGCAGAGGTTGCAGTGAGCCAAGATCGCGCCACTGCACTCCAGCCTGGGCGACAGAGCGAGACTCTGTCTCAAACAATGACAAAAAGAAAAAGTGTAACAGCTTGTCTATGAAAGGAAGGAGGAATGGTATTAGAGATCTATAAAGGATCAGTGGAGGGTCCTATGACTTTGTTTTTAGGCTAAGAGAAACTTTGATGTGTTTATGGGTTCAGGAGAAAGAGCCAGAAGAGAGACCTTTGAGATGTAGGGAAGAAGAGCTAACTGGTGGTACAAGGTCCCATTGGGAACAGGAGGAGATGAGACTGCCATGCAAATGGGCTGGCAGAGAGAGCGATCATGGTGGGTTGGTGGGATAGTTTGTGCTGGGAAGCTGACAGCTTTTATGCTTATCCATCCTTTGATGGGAATGCTACTGAAAAGCACCGGTGTTGTCTTTTAACTCTTCCTTATCTGCTAAGGACGTGATCTTAATATTGGGACTTTTACCCTACAGGCCCTGTAGGCTGATATTTTGTCTTTATTTGTTTCCTGAAGGGAAAAGTAGCTCTCCCAAATTATTTAAATAAGAGATGATTTGTTATGTTTTACCAAAAGGATTAAATGTAACACTGAGGCCGGGTGCAGTGGCTCACGCCTGTAATCCCAGCACTTTGGGAGGCTGAGGCGGGCAGATCATGAGGTCAGGAGTTTGAGACCATCCTGGCTAACACGGTGAAACCCCATCTCTATAAATACATACATACATACATATATACACATACATGTAACACTGAAAGACTAGATAGGTCATGGGAAGAGATGGCCCCAATTGTGAACTTAGTAGAATTAGGTTCTTCCTAAGCTAAGACCTACATTTTTTTGGGAAACAGTCTCACTCTGTTGCCCAGGCTGGAGTGTAGTAGCACAATCATGGCTCACTGCAGCTTTGACCTCCTGGGCTCAATTGGTCTTCCCACCTCAGCTTCCCAAGCAGCTGGGACCATAGACATACACCACCATACCTGGCTAATTTTTTAAATTTTTTGTGGAGACAAGGTCTCCCTGTGTTGCCTAGGTTGATCTCAAACTCCTGGGCTCAAGCGATCCACCTCCCTTGGCCTCCCAAAGTGCTGGGATTACAGGTGTGAGCCACCACGCCTGGCAGCATACCATTACATTTTATTTTACTTGGATTTAACAAAAATAAAAAGAAATTGAGGTAAAACTGATGGCATTATTGGATCGTTCATTCAGGCAGATCTCAGAATTTGGAATCATTATCCCGTGTGTTTCAATTTCAGTCAATATCCTTTAGCTCCCTGCTTAGAAATAGGAATTAGCCTTCTTAAACTCCTCCCTCGCTTACCTATTTTTGTTAGCTATTGTAAGGAACGTGGCTGTGCTTTGGTCAAGGATAGGCCAAGGTAAGATATTTACATCCTGCGTGACTCAGCAAGTTTAGACACAGGCGTATAACTCCACTTGTTATCACAGCCATGTAGCCATAACATGGGAAGGCCATCACTTGGCTCTAAGCCACTATTTTCTGTAAAAGGTGTAATTGCCCTAATGATACTGTACAGGCGTTCGTGCCCAGAGAAAGAGTGAGAGAGCCAGAGCTGTCAGTCTTTGCAGACAGACTGGGAGCCAGATCACAGCTGAGAGAAAGAGTTAAGCTGCTGACCCTGAAGGCAAGGGAGAGCCAGCCTCGCAGTTGTGTGTGGGAGCCACAGGACCAAGCAGCTGAGACAAGGCAGACAGTGTGAGAGAACTAGGGTAAGTAAGCTGCTGATGAGAGCTGCTGCTGAATAAAATCATCTTTCACCTGCCTACCATCCCCTGAGTGTTCTTTCAGCTATCTGTTCATCTACCCACTCCCCTCAGACCTCGATATGGGCTGGAACCTGGCTGTGGACATGACAGTTGGCATAGTCGTGGACCTGACAGGTATATTATACACTGTCAAGTTTTAAAACATGTATATTGTTTTAATCGTAATTCTCACATTTATTAGTCTCAGTTAGGTATTGAAATTGATTATTTTTTCACATTATTATATATATTTTTTACCTATTCAATAAATGTTAATACCTGTGGAAGAACCGTGGAATCAAAACTTTGTCCTTTTTTTCTTTTAATCTTTTTTGTTTTTGTTTTTGTTTTTTTTTTTTGAGACGGAGTCTCGCTCTGTCACCCAGGCTGGAGTGCGGTGGCGCGATCTCGGCTGACTGCAAGCTCCGCCTCCCAGGTTTGCGCCATTCTCCTGCCTCAGCCTCCCGAGTACTGGGACTACAGGCGCCCGCCACCACGCCCGGCTAATTTTTTGTATTTTTAGTAGAGACGGGGTTTCACCGTGTTAGCCAGGATGGTCTCGATCTCCTAACCTCGTGATCCGCCCGCCTCGGTCTCCCAAAGTAATGGGATTACAAGCGTGAGCCACCGCGCCCGACTTTTAATCTTTTTTGTAATAGAGACGGAGTCTTGCCATGTTGGCCAGGTTGGTCTTGAACTCCTGAGCTCAAGCAGTCCTGCCACCTTGGCCTCCCAAAGTGCTAGGATTAAAGGCGTCAGCAACCGCGCCCGGCCCCAAACGTTTAAATAGATGTATTTCAGAATGTTCAGATAAAAAATGAAAGTAGGTTTCTCGTGCCGTGTCGTTTAGGGAAAGACGGCGACGTCTGCACAGTTTAGTTGTGACACCAAGCACTTGTTCGTCCCCGAACCTGGATGGGCTCCGAGGGCGCAGTGCCTCCAGGAGCCGCCAGGGGCCGCCACCGCCGGCGGTGCCCGACAGTGCTGCTGTGTTCGTCGCCTGCGCGCTGCCAGAAGGGAACCCTGGCCCGGAGGCGGCGGCGCAGTGCATCCTGGGTTGGCGTAGCCATGGCGTCTCGTGTCCTTTCAGCGTATGTCCGCCGTCTGCCCGCGGCCTTTGCACCGCTGCCCCGGGTCCGGATGCTGGCCGTGGCCAGGCCTCTCAGCACCGCTCTGTGCTCCGCGGGGACCCAGAAGAGGCTCGGGCCTTTGCAGCCGACTTCAGTGCTCGCGCAGGTGACTCGCGGTGACTTTGCTGGTGCTTGGCAAGGGTCAGGGATTGGGCCTGGCGGGGGTGGGGGCCGGGCATCTGGGCCGCGCCAGCTGCAGGCAGGGGTGACCCGGGGGGCAGCCGGCTCGCTTCGCAGCCCCTCTGCCTAAAGGTGTTTAGTTGACCCCTGACGGGAGGCCGGGTGACCTCGTAATAACGAGCAAGAGCACTGACTCGAGTCCAGAACCGCTGGGCTGCCGCTTACCGAAAGTTTGGACAAGTCTCCTAGCCTGGCTCACACTCACCTGCAAAATTGGGATCCTGGTCTCTACCTTGCGGAGTAGCAATGAGGATTAGATGAGTTAATGCGGCTAGAACACCTCGTACGGTCTCAAAATAGCGGTCACCGTGTTGTAGTGAAAGCGTCATACAAAGAGGCAGCCACACTGGCCTACAGCCTTCTCCAGAGCGGTTCTTTCTGCGGTTCTGTCCTTACTTTTCTCTGCGGCACCTTCTGCCTGTGTCCAGGACTCCTGGAAGTAATGCTAGGAAACAAGCGCAAGTGACCTTTGAACAATAAGGATTTGAATTGCGCGGGTCTACTTATATGCGGATTTTTCTCAACCAAACGCGGCCAGTATTTACGGGATGTGCTGCCACGCGTATAAGGAGGGCAGGCTCTTCCTATAAGCGGATTCTGCAAGGCTGACTGCGGGACGTGAGTGTGCGCGGATCTGGGTATAAGCGGGGGTCCTGGAACCAATCTCCTGCGCAAATACCAAGGAACGACTGTAATATATAGCTTGAGCTGATGAAATCTGCTTGAGGCTGAAACGCCGGGAGGCAGTGATTTCGGTTTTGTTGTTGTTTTTGAGACAGAGTCTCGCTCTGTCGCCCAGGCTGGAGTGCAGTGGCGTGATCTCAGCTCACTACAACCTTCGGCTCACGGCAACCTCCGCCTCTCAGGTTCAAGCGATTCTCCTCCCTCAGCCCCCCGAGTATTTGGGACTACAGGCGCCCGCCACCATGCCTGGCTAAGTTTTGTATTTTTAGGAGAGACGGGGTTTCATCATATTGACCAGGTTGGTCTCGAACTCCCGACCTCGCGATCCACCCGCCTCGGCCTCCCAAAGTGCTGGGATTACAGGTGTGAACCACCGCGCCCGGCCTGCTGTTGTTTTCTGAGTTCTCCAGATGACTCTGAAGTGCAATTGAGAATACAAATAACCTTCTTAAGGTAGGATAGACTCCCAAGGTCAAGTTATGAAACCCCTTTTCAAAGTCATAGACTTCAGATAATAGTGGTTTCAACCTTGACTGCATGTTAGTGTGAAAAATAAGTGCGTCTGGCCAGGCATGGTGGCTCTCGCCTGTAATCCCAGCACTTTGGGAGGTCGAGGCGGGCGGATCGCTTGAGCCCAGGAGTTTGAGACCTTCCTAGGCAACATGGTGGAACCCTGTGTCTACGAAAAATACAGAAATTAGGCCGGGCGCCGTGGCTTACCCCTGTAATCCCAGCACTTTGGGATGCCGAGGCGGGCGGATCACGAGGTCAGGCGATCGAGACCATTCTGGCTAACACAGTGAAACCCCGTCTCTACTAAAAATACAAAAAATTATCCGGGCGTGGTGGCACGTGCCTGTAATCCCAGCAACTCAGGAGGCTGAGTCAGGAGAATCGCTTGAACCCGGGAGGCGGAGGTTGCAGTGAGCCGAGATCGTGCCACTGCACTCCAGCCTGGGCGACAGAGCCAGACTCCATCTCAAAAAACAAAAACAAAAAATAAAGGGTTAAAAAGGCAGTAGATAGAATTGATGAGTGTCTGGTTCCTAAGATTAATTTCAACATTGGGCTAAAATGTGAAGTGACTGTCTGTTCTTACAGCTTTGATTCTCAGTTGATTGGACATACAGATCACTTGGGTTCGAATACAGATTCTGATTCAGCTCTGGGAAGGGGCCAGAGAGTTTCTACGTCCAATGGGCTTCCAGAAGATCCTGCTGCGGGTGTTCCTTGGACCATGCTTTGAATGGCAAGGAGCTCAGAAATGTTCCACTATGGCGGCTTGGCTTGCATATATAGCAGAGGAACCATTTTATTTACATTTACGAAGTGGTTTTGACTAAGTTCATTCAAAGATATTGAGGGCCAGCTGTGTGCCAGGACTCATGCTAGCTGTTGAGAGATACAGAGATGGATACAAAAGAAAGACATTAGCTTACATCTTCATTGAACACTTTGCAGCCCTTATGTCCAACTTGCCGGCTCCTTCTCTGCTGCTGTCTTCTTCCCTAGGCTGTTGTGACACTGTTCTCCCTTGGTTGGTTTGTCCCCCTACCTTGTTGGGACACTTTGCCTTTCAGGCTGGAGTGAATGGCATGATCATGGCTCACTGCAGCCTTGACCTCCTGGACTCAAATGGTCCTCCTGCCTCAGCTTCCTGAGTAGCTGGGACTACAGGCATGAGCCACCATGCCTGACTAATTTTTTGATGTCTGTATTTTTTTGTAGAGACGGGATCTCCTTATGTTGCCTAGGCTAGTTGTGAACTCTTGGGCTCAAGCGATCCTCCTGCCTCAGCCTCCCAAGTGCTGGGATTACAGGCATGAGCCATCACACCTGGTGTGCCTAACCCTTAAATGTTGGTGGGCTCCCGAGTTCTCTTACCACACACGCTCGTTGGACTCTTCACTCTTGGTTTCTGTTATTGCTGTATATCCCAGACCTCTGCCTCCAGCCCTTGTTCATCTCATTTGGACCATTGCTCATGCTACCTATTCCCTGCTGTGAAATTTCCTCTCCTCAAATCCATCCACTATGCCAACTTCAGAGCAACTAGTCACTCATTTACACCCTTTTTCCCAAAAGGAGCTAAGGCAGCTTTCCTGGGTATAAAAATACCAGATGATATAAAATAGAAGGCAAGGAAAAAAACAAAAAAAGAAACAAAAACCAAGGGCAGTGGCCTAAAATGCAGCCTGGAAGTCTTATACTTGATCCAGGCAGGCCCCGAATCTACACTATCCAGCAGCTGGAGCACAGCGATAATTTCCAGCAGTTCTATGGGGCATGGTACCCAGATGAAGACAGCACTTGTGCAAAAAAAAGCTAGCTCTTCCAGGACTGGGACCAGGACCAGACAAAGTCCCAGTCCCTTCCCATGGCCCTTAAGGCTCTGCAGACCTGGGCCCTCCCTCTTAGCCTCCAAGCCTGTCATCTGTGTACCATCTCCCAACATGAGCTGATGTCTTCTCACATAGACACAGGCACTGCACTTTCATGCCTTTTTTTTTTTTTTTTTTTTTTTTTTTTTTGGCAAGGTCTCTGTCACTTAGGCTGGAGTGCAGTGACACGATCATATCTCAGTGCAGCTTCAAACTCCTGGGCTCAAGCAATCCTTCTGCCTCAGTCCCTTGACTAGCTGGGATAACTGGCCCGCGCTACCACGCCTGGCCTCATTTCCTTTTCTTGACCTGTTCTTCCCTCTCCTTGAATTATCAGTCTCGACTCTTCCTCACCAAATCCAAGTCTGGCATCCTCCTTTTCGGCCACTCAAGGACTGAGTGACAATTTTTGTTATTGCATCAGCCTACAGATAACTTCTGTCATGGTGCTTGCCATATTTTTATTTCAACTAAAATGATCTGTGGATTGGTCTTTTCCATTAGAGTGTAAGCTTCTCTGGGGGGAAGGTTGTGTCTTACTCATCTTTGCATTTCCAGCCCATTGCACAGTTCTTGGCATACAGGTAAAGTTCCCAGGCTTCTGAGACAGTCGTGTAAATAAAGGCAAGACATTGTGAAACAGGTGTGTGTAGTGCAGAAGCAAAAAGAGATACTTGACCAACCTCTCAGTGAACGTGATCTTGAAGGCCTGTGCAGAGGCCAGGAAGAGCCTGGCACTTACCTCCTTGTGGTTGACTCTTAGGGTGTCTGGAAGGGAACATTGTTGGGGGGAAGAGAGTGAGCATATCATGAAAGGAGCTGTATGCTGCAGTGAGGAATTGTGGGTATTCTCTGTCAAGGTCATAGGGAGTGAACATGAAGCAGGGCTTATTGAGGGAATAAGCCCCAGGTGGAGTTTGAGAGGTCTGGGCTGCCTGTGTAGAGTGGACCAGTCGGCAGTTTGTAGAGACGGCCTTTAAAGCCCTCTCCTTAGCCTCCTTTGAGTTTGCCTCAGGCAGAAGTGGGCCCCAGTGGAGTACCGGGATTCTGATGGAACCTCATCTGTTTGAATTACTAGCCCAGAGGGTCATCACTGTTTACCTGCAAACAGTACCTTCTCTGATGTCTGGGAGAGGTGGTTTATTTCCCATATAATTGTTAAGTGTAGATCTTGGGGAAGAACAGTTAACACCAGAAACATCACATGTTGGCTGTTGGGGAGGTGCTTGTCCATTTTGTATCCCTTTTAGTTTTTCCCAATCAACAGAGATCCAGCTAGAAGGAGCAACAAGACCTTCCAAGAGGCCATGCTGGAAGGACATGGGGTGAGGGGGATACCTAACCTTCCCTTGCCTCAGTTTCTCATCTGTAAAAAGGAAGGTGATAGTATCATGAATCTCACCAGAATACTGGAGAGCTGAAGAAAGATGATGTGTGTAAAGTGCTTAGGGCAATATCATAGCCTGACTTGATAAGAAATCAATGGAGACCGGGGCGTGGTGGCTTATGCATGTAATCCCAGCACTTTGAGAGGCTGAGGTGAGTGGATCACTTGAGACCAGGAGTTCAGGACCAGCCTGGCCAACTTGGTGAAACCTCATCTCCACTAAAAATACAGAAATTAGCCAGGCATGGTGGTGCACGCCTGTAATCCCAGCTACCTGGGAGGCAGAGGCATAAGAATCACTTGAACCTGGGAGGCAGAGGTTGCACTGAGCCGAGGTCACAACACTGCACTCCAGCCTGGGCAACACAGTGAGACTATGTCTGAAAAAAAAAAAAAAAAAAAAAAAAAAAGACCAGAGGCAGGAGCATGAGAGGTAGTAGGATCAAGTATTTTGGGGCTACGCTACAGCCAAGGTATGAAACTAGCTGCTGCTGGTCATTGTTCTCAGGATCCTACTAAATAACCCTAAATAGCACTTACTGTGTTAAGTGCCAGCCAATGTCCAAGCCCTTTACTTCATCTCATTGATGCTTCACAACAGTCCTGTGAGTGTGGTACTATTGTTTATCCCCATTTTACGGATGAGGAAACTGAGATGTAGAAGGTTAAGTAACCCACCCAAGGCCAAACAACTAGTGAGAGCCAGCACCATGGTGCCGGCATAGGCGGTCTAGTTTCGGAGTCTGAGCTCTTGCCCACTAACTTACTGCCTCACGCTGACCCTGATGCAGCACCCACTCTTGATTGGCATGTGGCCTCCAGTCAGAGACTCATTTAATTTAATCACATGGTGCCCACCTGGCCCCTGTAGGTACTTGCCGGAGCTGCCGAAGACAATGCTGACAACCTAGTTGGCCTCATGGGTAGCTGTGTACGAACATAGAATATACCCTCACCAGGGGTCTTGCTTTGTTGCCCAGGTTGGTCTGGAACTCCTGGGCTCAAGTGATCCTTCCACTTTGGCCTCCCAAAGTGTTGGGATTACAGACGTGAGCCACCACACCTGGCCTCGTACCATTTCTTTTGTTTTTTGTTTTTTCTTTTTTCTTTTTGGAGGCAGAGTCTCACCCTGTCGCCCAGGCTGGAGTGTACAGCCACGATCTCAGTTCACTTCAACCTCTGCCTCCTAGGTTCAAGTGATCCTCCCACTTCAGCCTCCTGAGTAGCTGGGATTATAGGCACACGCCACCATGCCCGGCTAATTTTTGTATTTTTAGTAGAGACAGGGTTTCACTATGTTGGGCAGGCTGGTCTTAAACTCCTGACCTCAAGTGATCCGCCCACCTTGGCCTCCCAAAGTGCTGGGATTACAGGCGTGAGCCATCACACCTGGCCTTGTACCATTTGTTGATAAGCACACAGTCTCTGTTAGATCCCTCCACCTGAAACTTCTTTTCTACCATTGCCATATTACCTCATTTCTTCTCCCCCTTTCTCTTTATTCCTTTCTTCTCCATTTTATTTGTGACTTGGAAACCTATTTGAGTCATTGTTAAGTAGGCCGGTGATGTGCCTGTATCAAAGGTCTCCTTAATCCATGTATAATAGGAAAGGAGACTAGACATTTAGACAAAGAAACATGCTCTAAAACTCTTGAAAGTACTCAGAAAGGCTCGTTAGAATATGTCATACTCTCCAACTCATCTCTTTAGCTTGCTGATTAAACCTGATTTTTTTTTTTCTTGAGACGGAATCTCTGTCACCCATGCTGGAGTGTAATGGCGTGATCTTGGCTCACTGCAACCTCCACCTCCCAAGTTCAAGCAATTCTTCTGCTTCAGCCTCCTGAGTAGATGGGATTACAGGCACATGTTACCACGCCCAGCTAATTTTTATATTTTTGGTAGAGATGGGGTTTCACCATGTTGGTCAGGCTGGTCTCGAACTCCTGACCTCGTGATCCGCCCGCCTCGGCTTCCCAAAGTGTTGGGATTACAGGTGTGAGCCACTGCGCCCAGCCTAAACCTGATTTTAATAACTGACTTCTTTTTCTTTTCTTTTTTGAGACAGAGTCTCTCTCTGTGGCCCAAGGTGGAGTGCAGTGGCATGATCTCGGCTCACTGCAACCTCTCTCCTGGGTTCAAGCAATTCTCATGCCTCAGCCACCTGAATAGCTGGGATTACAGGCACACACCACCATGCCCGGCTAATTTTTGTATTTTTAGTAGAGACGAGGCTTCACCATGTTGGCCAGGCTGGTCTCGAACTCCTAGCCTCAAGTGATTGGCCCACATCGGCCTCCCAAAGTGCTGGGATTACAGGTGTGAGACACCACACCAGCCCAATACGTGTTCTTTATGCAAGATGAATGTTTCTTATACAGAGGTTATACTGGTTTGGTTCCCTGGGCAGTATTTATTATGATTTTTCATGGACCTTTGTGAGTTTCAGGGACCTGAGCCCTAACAAGCAGCCCCACTTTCTACAGGGAAATGCCTTAAGAACACCAAGCCTCGGACTTAAAATCAACTTCAGGAGGTAAACAAACCAACTTAGATTAGGGATTTCTTTCTTTTTCTTTTTTTTTGAGACGGAGTCTTTCTCTGTCGCCCAAGCTGGAATGCAATGGCGCAGTCTCTGCTCACTGCAACCTGTGCCTCCCACGTTCAAGCGATTCTCCTTCCTCAGTCTCCTGAGTAGCTGGGATTACAGGTGCCCACCACCACACCTGGCTAATTTTTGTATTTTTAGTAGAGACAGGGTTTCACCGTGTTGGCCAGGCTGGTCTCGAACTCCTGACCTCAGGTGATCTGCCCACTGTGGCCTCCCAAAGTGCTGTGATTATAGGCATGAGCCACCACGACTAGCCAGATTAGGGATTTCTGTAGTGAGCAAAACTGCCAGATACCCTGTTTTGTTTTCTCTGGTTCTGCATCGTACCTTCCACAGCATTAAACCCCCTGACCTGTAATTGCAGCTCATTCCACATTTGTGGAATGAAATCTGGTCAATACCCTAATACCTAAACATTGAGCCAACTAATACCAACTAATAGAGATACATGAGGTATTGCTCTAACATGGCAGAGGCCAGAAGGGCTCATGGTTTGGCTGGTGGCCATGAGGCAAGCCTCGCTGGAAGGGAAACAGAAAGGGAAACAGATTGGAATGTAATGACTGTAAGCTCCCTCATCCCCTCTTTGGGTGGGTGGCCAGCTTCCTTTGTCCTGGCTGAGGTCAGGGAGATAACTGCTGGAGCCAAACTAGACCTTTCTGGTGTATGGTCCTCAATTTGAATTGCCTTTGGGTTTACCATGACAGCTCTTTCCTTGTGGGTTATTTTGACTTGGGTCTGCCTATTAAAGGTGGCAGCACTGTAGAGGCCTCGGGATGCTAAAGATGCCATGAGAAGACATAGGCATTCTGCAGACGCTAGACAATTTTAGTGGCAGTTAGTGTCGCAGAGCAGGATGAATGTCCAGAGTCTGAGGGTTGAACCCAGGAGGCAGAGGGGCCGGTCCTGGCTCCCAGGAAGGAGGCCTGAGATGCTGCCGAACTGTTGGGGCTTCTGCGATTACTCAGTCCTGCAACTTGGTGTGTCCTAGTGGCCACAATGAGAATCAGATGCTGTGGGTTCTCTAACGCCCCGAAAGTTCTGTGAAAGTTACCTATAGGCTTGTGCATTGATTTAGAGGCATTTTCCGTTCAGTGACAGTGTTTCCTTCCTGCCCTTGCTCTAGGTTCCTGGTAGAGTTACACAGTTGTGCCGCCAGTATAGCGACATGCCTCCTTTGACGTTAGAGGGCATCCAGGACCGTGTTCTTTACGTATTGAAACTCTATGACAAGATTGACCCAGAGAAGGTAACTGATGGTGGTTTGAATTTTTTTCTTTAAATACAGAGTATTTAATTACATGGTACAAAATGCAAAGGGATAGATAGTAAAAATCTCCCTGGCTCCCAGCCACCCAGGCCCATTCTGGGAGACAGCCAGCGCTATCAGTTTCATGTATGTTTCCAAAGGTACTCAATGCATATGTTAAAGAAGTATACGCACACGTGTGTATATTATATGTATGTATATCTCACCCTTTTTAAAAATCACAAGTGGCCGGGCGCTGTGGCTCATGCCTGTAATCCTAGCACTTTGGGAGGCCGAGGCGGCGGATCACCTGAGGTCGGGAGTTCGAGACTAGCCTGACCAACATGTAGAAACCTCATCTCTACTAAAAATACAAAATTAGCCAGGCATGGTGGCGCATACCTGTAATCCCAGCTACTCGGGAGGCTGAGGCAGGAGAATCGCTTGAACCCGGGAGGTGGAGGTTGCAGTGAGCCGAGATAGCACCATTGCAGTCCAGCCTAGGCAACAAGAGCAAAACTCCATCTCAAAAATAATAATAATAAATAATAAAAACACAAGTGGGGCCGGGCGTGGTGGCTCATGCCTGTAATCCCAGAACTTTGGGAGGCCGAGGCGAGTGGATCATGAGATCAGGAATTCAAGACCAGCCTGGCTAAGATGGTGAAACCCCATCTCTACTAAAAATACACAAATTAGCCAGGCGTGGTGGCAGACACCTGTAATCCCAGCCACTCGGGAGGATGAGGCAGAGAATTGCTTGAACCCGGGAGGCAGAGGGTGCAGTGAGCCGAGATCACGCCACTGCACACTGCAGCCTGAATGACAGGGTGAAACTCCCTCTAACAACAAAAAAAATTGAATCTTTTGTGTAGGTAAGGCAGTTTGTTTTTGATATGGGTTTTTGAAGAATCATTCCTGGTGATCCTGAGGTCTAAATTAGAGTGATAGGGTGATAGTAAACACTTTGGCTGGGCGCAGTGGCTCACGCCTGTAATCCCAGCACTTTGGGAGGCCGAGGCAGGTGGATCACGAGGTCAGGGGTTCGAGACCAGCCTGACCAACATGGTGAAACCCCATCTCTACTAAAAATACAAAAATTAGCTGGGCATGGTGGCAGGCGCCTGTAATCTCAGCTACTCAGGAGGCTGAGGCAGGAGAATTGCTTGAACCCGGGAGGCGGAGGTTGCAGTGAGCCGAGATCACGCCACTGCCCTCCAGCCTGGGTGACAGAGCAAGACTCTGTCTCAAAAAAAAAAAAAAAAGATAGTAAACACTTTGTAACATGAAGCTGCCTACAGTTTATAATAATAATGCCACTTAAGGTGTGGAGTCTAGGCCTTTGTTGTCAGTAAGGCAGCAAAAATACCCAAACTTCTTCAGGTGTCATTCAGAGCAATGATCAGAGATCTCAGTAAAACAGATTGGGCCGGGTGTGGTGGCTCACGCCTGTAATCCCAGCACTTTGGGAGGCTGAGGTGGGTGGATCACCTGAGGTCAGGAGTTCAAAACCAGCCTGGCCAACATGGCAAAAACCCTGTCTCTACTAAAAATACAAAAAAATTAGCTGGGCATGGTGGTGCACGCCTGTAATCCCAGCTACTCGGGAGGCTTGAACCCCGGAGGCTGAGTTTGCAGTGAGCCGAGATCGTGCCATTGCACTCTAGCCTGGGTGACAGAGCAAGACTCTCTCAAAAAACAACAGACAAAAAACATAGAGAGTAAAATCCTTCATTAGCTATGTATATATTGTTCACTTCAAAACAAAGTAGAGTAAGATAAAGCAAACCATGTACATACCAGCATAGGTTACACATAAAATGTCAGTTACAGCCTCTGTATGTTTTTTTTTTTTTTTTTTTTGATATATTAATTTTTTTTTTTAATTAATTTTTTTTGCACACAAAAACAATAAACATTTTCTAAAAATACATACAAACAAAAAGATGCATATCAAACATATTAGGAAGGTTACACATGGGAAGTCGGGGAATAGAAATGGGGGGTGGGAGTTAAAATAAGGTAGAGAGGGACTTTATGTGGATCAGTGATAATAACTCAATCCTCTATTTGACAAAGAAGAGGGAGAAGGAAGAGGAAGAAAAAGAAAGTGCGATAAAGGATCAGAAAGGGAGGAAAATAAAAAAATTAGAGTATGACTCCAGGGTAGACCTGTTTTGTTGTCACTGAGTTGGTTGGTTGGTTTGTCTGTTGTATTTTTCATGTTTCGCCAAGTTGGCCAGATTGGTCTCGAACTCCTAGCCCGCAGTGATCAACCCGCCTCGCCCCCCAGAGTGCCGGGACCACAGGCGTGAGCCACCACGTCCAGCCCCCACATTGCTTCTGGCCTCCATGGTAGACCTCCCAGACGGAGCGGCCGGGCAGAGGCGCTCCTCACTTCTTCCCAGACACGGGGCGGCCGGGCAGAGGCGCTCCTCACTTCCCAGACGGGGCGGCCAGGCAGAGACGCTCCTCACTTCTTCCCAGACGATAGGTGGCCAGGCAGAGGCGCCCCTCACTTCCCAGACAATGGGTGGCCGGGCAGAGGCGCTCCTCACTTCCCAGACGATGGGTGGCCGGGCAGAGGTGCTCCTCACTTCCCAGACGGGGCGGCCGGGCAGAGGCGCTCCTCACTTCCCAGACGGGGCGGCCGGGCCGAGGCGCTCCTCACTTCCCAGACGGGGCAGCCGGGCAGAGGCGCTCCTCACTTCTTCCCGGACGGGGCGGCCGGGCAGAGGCGCTCCTCACTTCTTCCCGGACGGGGCGGCCGGGCAGAGGCGCTCCTCACTTCCCAGACGGGGCGGCCGGGCAGAGGTGCTCCTCACTTCTTCCCGGACGGGGCGGCCGGGCAGAGGCGCTCCTCACTTCTTCCCGGATGGGGCGGCCGGGCAGAGGCGCTCCTCACTTCTTCCCGGACGGGGCGGCCGGGCAGAGGCGGTCCTCACTTCCCAGACGGGGCGGCCGGGCAGAGGCACTCCTCACTTCTTCCCGGACGGGGCGGCCGGGCAGAGGCGCTCCTCACTTCTTCCCGGACGGGGCGGCCGGGCAGAGGCGCTCCTCACCTCCCAGACGATAGGTGGCCGGGCAGAGGCGCTCCTCATTTCACAGATGGGGCGGCCGGGCAGAGGCGCTCCTCACTTCCCAGACGGTGGGTGGCCGGGCAGAGGCGCTCCTCACTTCCCAGACGGTGGGTGGCCGGGCAGAGGCGCTCCTCACTTCCCTGACGGGGCGGCCGGGCGGAGGCGCTCCTCACTTCCCAGACGGTGGGTGGCCGGGCAGAGGCGCTCCTCACTTCCCAGACGGTGGGTGGCGGGCAGAGGCGCTCCTCACTTCCCAGACGGTGGGTGGCCGGCAGAGGCGCTCCTCACTTCCCAGACGGTGGGTGGCCGGGCAGAGGCGCTCCTCACTTCCCAGACGGTGGGTGGCCGGGCAGAGGCGCTCCTCACTTCCCAGACGGTGGGTGGCCGGGCAGAGGCGCTCCTCACTTCCCAGACGTTGGGTGGCCGGGCAGAGGCGCTCCTCACTTCCCAGACGGTGGGTGGCCGGGCAGACAGCCTCTGTATGTTAAAAAAAATTCGACGTAGTCACAAGGACAGAAAACCAAACACTGCGTGTTCTCACTCATAGGTGGGAACTGAACAATGAGATCACTTGGACACAGGGCGTGGAGCATCATGCACCAGGGCCTATCAAGGGGTGGGGGGCTTGGGGAGGGACAGCATTAGGAGAAGTACCTAATGTAAATGATGAGTTGATGGGTGCAGCAAACCAACATGGCACATGTATACCTATGTAACAAATCTGCACGTTCTGCACATGTACCCTAAAACTTAAGGTATAATAAAAAAATTTGATATAGTGATTAAGTGGCATTGTACCACCCTGTTATGTTGGGAAGCAAATGCTTTCATGGACTAAATTTTGTGTTTGGTGCTCCTTTCTTTCAGCTTTCGGTAAATTCTCATTTTATGAAAGACCTGGGCTTAGACAGTTTGGACCAAGTGGAGATTATCATGGCCATGGAAGATGAATTTGGTAAGGCTCAGTTTTGTATCTACATACTGCGATTTTTGATGAAGGTGGATTAAACTGAAAGAAATGGTGGGTGTCTGTATTGGAATTAGAATTAAATATTAATAGAAACAGTAGCATCCACTGCCCTACGCACACACCTTCCTGCCCACTTACCATCAAGTGAAGTAAGCTTTAGGGATGGTACATTTATTCAGAAAGCACCTTGCACAAGCCGAGCAGAGTGCCCAGTGTGGTGCCAAGAGCCGAATGACCAGAGATGGTTCCGGGGGGCTGATTCTTCAGACAGGGTTTTAAGACAAAGGGCAAGAACCTCCCCGGAACACGTGCTGATGACACGTCAGCCCCTCCTGAGCTTGGGTAACGCGAACCAGGTAGAAGTAATGTGTGCCAGGACAAGAGACGCACCCAGAGCCTCTGGCCTTGGTCCCCTATCCTGGCTCACAAGCACACTCCAAGTTTGGGACTGTGTGTTGTGCAGTGAGACCTTTATTAAGGCTCCATGGCTGTTTCTGCGTGAGTTGGTTGAATAGGAAGTCAAAGGACTTCTGTGCTGTTCTGCAGAGCAGGGCCTAGTTAAAATTCCTCACAGATGATGCTGACTAGGATGGAATCCTTTGCCTAGTGCTTAAGAGTACCGGGTCTGGAATTGAGCTTACTCAGGTATGAGCCTGGACAAGCAACTGTATCTCTCAAAGCCTGTTTCCTCAGCTGTAAAGTAGGGGTGATAATAGTAGGAACCCCAGGATTGGGACTGCTGTGAGAATTAGAGATGATGTGTAAAATGCTCGGCACAGTGTTTGGCCCAAAGTAAGCTAACTACCAAAACCCAACCATCATAAAAAAAAAAAAAAAAATGCACGGGTGACATGTGTTACAGCACGACGAACCTTGAGAACGTGCCGAGTGAAAGAAGCCAGACACAGAAGATGACATGTTATATACCATTTACATGAAATGTCAAGAAGAGGCAAATCCAGAGATAGAAAGTAAACAAGTGGTTGCCAGAGCTAGGGAAGATGGGGAGCGACTGCTGACGGGCACTGGGTTTCTTTCACACAATGGTGATGGTGGCACAATGTTGTGAATACGCTAAAAACTACCAAATTATATGGTATATACAAGGAGGAATTTTCTATTATGTGAATTCTGTCTCAACAAACAAACATACCTCCAAAGCACTGTACCCAGCCTGTATGCATACTGTTTAGAAGCTAACTGGCCCACAACCTAAATGGGATTCAAGGTTGCTGAAAGTTTTGATATACTTGTAGCTGTTGTAGAAGGGTCAGGTGTGTTCAGTTCTAAAGGATTTTTTTTTTTTTAACTCACATTGTTGTATATTTTTCTTTTAGGGTTTGAAATTCCTGATACAGATGCTGAAAAGTTAATGTGTCCACAAGAAATTGTAGATTACATTGCAGATAAGAAGGATGTATATGAATAAAGTATCAGGTAAATAATTAGACTTATAAAATGATGTTCACCCATAGATTTGTCTGTGGTTCTTCAATAAAGGAAACTCAAGAAGAAATAGAAAATGGAAATGCTTGACCAAGATTTTTCACTACTTATAAAATGCAAGCCCTTTCCTGTTGTCTGTTACTCAAAGGGGCCCAGCCCTGGTGGTGATCTTTATCTTTGAGAGGTTGAGAGCTGTCATTCCTGGATAGAACTCCCTTGATTGTCAGCTCTCCTCACAAAAGCAGAATATTGTACAAAGTACTGAGCAGGGTAACCTGGAAACAGACCTCTGTCTCCCTCAATTACTCAGCCAAGGCAAGCCCAGCCTGCTAGGTAAGACACTGAGGTGACCTGGCTCTTAAGTAGGCAAGAGAGGCTTCATGGGTAAGAGGATGGACCTTGGAGTCGGAGACACCCAAGTTTATTCTCAGCTCTGCCACACACTATAAGCCTGGTGGTCTTAGGCAGGCTGCTTAGCTCTGTAAGCCTCAGGTTCCTCATATGTAATATGGTGGTAATGATATGACCTACCTGGGGCTTTTGTGAAAGCAAAATTGAAGAGAGTATATATATCACTTGATACAATGATATAAAGAAGCCTCTCAGTAAATAGTAGCTCTTGTTACTTGGGCCCTAGAATAATCAAATAAGACTTTTTGAATTAAAACATTGTATTAGTGTCTTTAGTCTTTTGCTTTTAGTGACCCTGCTTTTTTTTTTTTTTTGAGACGGAGTCTCGCTCTGTCACCCAGGCTGGAGTGCAGTGGCGCGATCTCGGCTCACTGCAAGCTCCGCCTCCCGGGTTCACGCCATTCTCCTGCCTCAGCCTCTCCGAGTAGCTGGGAATACAGGCGCCCGCCACCACGCCCGGCTAATTTTTTTTTGTATTTTTAGTAGAGACGGGGTTTCACCGTGGTCTCGATCTCCTGACCTCGTGATCCGCCCGCCTCGGCCTCCCAAAGTGCTGGGATTACAAGCGTGAGCCACCACGCCCAGCCGACCCTGCTTTTTTTTTTTTTAAGATGGAACCTTGCTCTGTTGCCCAGGCTGGAGTGTAGTGGCACTCACTGCAACCTCCGCCTCCTGGGTTCAAACGATTCTCCTGCCTCAGCCTCCTGAGTAACTGGCATTACAGGCGTGTACCTCCACGCCCAGCTAATTTTTATATTTTTAATAGAGATAGGGTTTCACCATGTTGGCCAGGCTGGTCTCGAACTCCTGACCTCAGGTGATCCGCCCACCTTGGCCTCCCAAAGTGCTGGGATTACAGGCATGAGCCACTGCACTCAGCCAGAGGCTGCATTTTTAGCACCTGAAAGATGTCACTTATCATTAGTAAGAATACATCAAAAATAACATTGAACTTATTTTGTCTTTTCCAGACCCTTTGGCTTTGCTGAGAGAGGACTCAGATGATAGTGACGAATGTCTGGCAGTGAGGACACATTTTGGCATCCTTGCTGACTCTGACAGAGTGATTCTGATGGACTTGTATTTAAATTGTATAAGTGTTTTACTCTTTGAAAATAAACCTATAAAACCAACATTTTCCCCAGTCTTCAGTTTTTCAGTGATGTCTATAAAGTGCTTTTTTATGTTTTTATATTGACATTGCTTAATATTTTTAAAGGTCTGATTTGTCATTGGTATTCATGCATGTCAAAAACAATGGCTTCTCCAGCCACGTACTTGAAGTAAGGCTCTCCCCCCACCTTCATATCAGGAGTGAATATATTCATGGAATTAGACTTTTTGCTTCAAAAAAAATTTTGTTTTGGTTTCCATTAGCTTATTATCAGATGTGTCAGCTGATATCAGCAGGTGGGACTAGTTTTTCATCCCTGTCCTAAAGATCCATTTCCAAATTAATACAATTTAACAGTTTTGGAGAGTGGGAGGCTCTCTTTCCTCCTGGAAAGTCAGTTTGACATTGCCACACACCAAACCACAGTTTGATTTGTCACACATCATTATCAGTTCCGCCGCTTTTGCTCTTAGCACTGTGTTGGTTCCTTGGGGTTGATGTAGATAACATGTACGCATTGCCTAGCTCTTGATGAGGTTTAGTTTGAGAGTTACATCAAAATAATTGCTCTGCTTTTACTGACATTTCTAGTATGGGGAGGGAAGAGGAACCAAAGGCCTACAGTAAGTAGTGTCTTCGAGGCAGAGGGACTAAGGTGAGGGGCCCTCAGCCAGCAGAGAATCTCATGGCTGAGAGGTGAGGTGGTCGAAGGATGGGAGTCAGCTCTGGGATTGGGTCCACACTCACATCTGCTTCCCTTCCTGCAGGTACCAATACGCTGGTTCCTTCTGGGTTGCTCTAGAGTTATTCCAGGCATGTTAGGCAGACACAATCTTTTTTTTTTTTTTTTTAACTTTTATTTAGGTTCAAGGGTACATGTGCAAGTTTGTTATATAGGTAAATTATGTGTCATGGGGTACAGATTATTTCATCACCCAGGTAATAAGCATAATACCCCATGGTTTTTTTTATTTTAGACGGAGTTTCGCTCTTGTTGCCTAGACTGGAGTGCAGTGGCACGATCTTGGCTCACTGCAACCTCCGCCTCCCGGGTTCAAGCAATTCTCCTGCCTCAGCCTCCCAAGTAGCTGAGATTATACCTGCCACCACGCACCCACCACCACACCTGGCTAATTTTTTGTATTTTTAGTTGAGACGGGGTTTCACCATGTTGGCCAGGCTGGTATTGAACTCCTGACCTTAGGTGATCCGCCCACCTCAGCCTCCCAAAGTGCTGGGATTACAGGTGTAAGCCACTGTGCCCAGTCCCCGATGGGTGTTTTTTGGGGCCTCACCCTCCACCCTCCAGTAGGCCCCGGTGCCTGTTGTTCCCTTCTGTCCATGTTTACTGAATGTTTAGCTCCCACTTACAAGTGAGAACGTGGTATTTGGTGTTCTGATCCTGTGTTAGTTCACTTAGGATACTGGTTCCAGCTGCATCCATGTTGCTATAAAGGACATGATCTCATTTTTTATGGCTGCATAGTATTCCATGGTATATGTGGGTGTGTGTGTGTGTACACACTTTTTTTTTTTCAGACAGTCTCACTGTCGCCCAGGCTGGAGTGGTATGGCGCTATCTTGGCTAACTACAACCTCTGCTTCCTCAGTTCAAGTGATTCTCCTGCTTCAGCCTCCTGAGTAGCTGGGATTACAGGCGTCCGCCACCATGCCTGGATACTTTGTATTTTTATTAGAGATGGGGTTTCACCATGTTGACCAGATTGGTTTCGAACTCCTGACCTCAAGTGATCCGCCTGCCTTGGCCTCCCAGAGTGCTAGGATTACAGGTGAGAGCCACCGCACCCAGCCTACACATTTTCTTTATCCAGTCTGCAGTTGATGGGCATTTAGGTTGATTCCATGTCTTTGTTACTGTGAATAGTGTTGCAGTGAACACAAGCATGAGTGTGTCTTTATGGTAGAATGATTTATATTCCTTTATGTATACCCAGTAATGGGATTGCTGGGTCGAATGCAAACCTCGTTTTCTCTTGAGTTCTTTGAGACATTCACTCTGTCACCCAGTCTGAGTGCAGTGACACGATAGTGGCTCACTGCAGCCTCAACCTCCCAGTCTCAGGCCATCCTCCTGCCTCAGCCTCCCAAGTAGGCACACCACTGCTAATTTTTTAAGTTATTTATAGAGATGGGGGTCTCACTGTGTTACCCAGGCTGGTCTCGAACTCCTGGGCTCAAAAGATCCTCCCGCCTCCACTTCCCAAACTGCTGGGATTACAGGCACGAGGCACTTGCACCTGGCCCCTTTTTAGCAATAGAAAGCATATCCTTCTCAGTCATGAAAATCATACATTGTTACACTAGACCTTTTTTTATTTTTTTCAATACTTGGCAACATATCTTGGAAAACTGCCAAATTGGAGGATAAGGCTCTTCCTCATTGTTTTTTTACAACTGCATTTATTTAACAATAGCTTGAGCACTTACTAAGGACTGGTGATCAAATAGGGAGTAAACAGGCTGTGTGTTATTCCTTTGATTGGAACGTCCAGTAGTTTAACACTGGGGGTATTTTGGTGACAGTCCCCAAGTTGTTCTGGCTATTTTAAATCCCATGGCAGCTGTACATTTTACCAAAAAAAGCATCTGTGATTGTGTCTGCCTAAGATCACAAAGTCTGACTGTACTGCCACTTGAGTGCCTGCTTTGCTACTATCTTCACCAGACGCCTGCAGTGAAACAGCCCATTCACGTCATCCAATAGCTGGTGTAAGCCCCAAAGAAGCCAGAATGAGGGAAGACATTTACTGGATCTCACACACACAGATCATTCATCCCAAGGCCATTTAGGGTCTGGTTGTTCAAGCAATAGCAAAGGCCTTTCTGTTCTTTCTGCTCTAAGAGCTTATCAGAATGTCCTTCTGAGAGACTTCTGTGCCACTATAGGTAGGCAGCAAACTGGCCAAATGTAGCATTCCAAAGTGTGTGTGAATTCAAGAACAGGGTAAATGGAATTGTATGCATATGGTATTTAATAGCTGCTGAAAACACCTCTGAGGATCTGTGCCTCTGTTGTACACTGTTCCCACTGGGAAAGGGTGGTTTGTGAAGCCTGTCATGACCCAGTCCCAGCCCTGTCTCCAGCCATCCCCACCATATCTCCAGTGGAGCTGCTTCAGTCTTCTCACTGTGTCCTCCATACAGCAAGTTCACTCGCTCGCTCCACACACAAGGAAGTACCCACTGTGTGTTAAGCACTCCTGGAGCCTGAGTACACAGTTTCACACCATATAGTTTGTTTCCCATCTCCAGGAGCTCACCGCCTTGTAAGGGAGATAGGTACAACCTAGGTGGAGCTATCACACTCAGCATCACCAATAATGCAACAAGCCAACCTCCTATGCTGCTCCTGATGTGAGGCACCGAGGTCATGTCACCTCTGAGGCACTCTTGCTAAAATCATCTAACTTGAATCTGATTATGAGGAAACAAATCCAGAAGGTGGGACAGTTTATAAGGCCTGGACTTTAAAGTGTCATGAGAGGCCCGGCACGGTGGCTCATGCCTGTTCTGTTAATCCCAGCACTTTGATTTGAGGCCAGGAGTTTAAGACCAGCCTGGGCAATATCGTGAGACCCCGTCTCTTCAAAAAAATTAAAAATTAGCTGAGTGTGGTGTCACATGCCTGTAGTACCAGTTAGTCCCAGATTTGGAGGTTGGGATAAAGAGAGATGGATGGGCAAGAGATTCTGGGAATAAGATGGCAGAACCTGGGAGGATCACTTGAGCCAGGGAATTAGAGGCTACGGTGAGCTATGATTCCACCATGGCACTCCAGCCTAGGCAACAGAGGGAGACTCTGTCTCTAAAAAAGAATTGAAAAATAAATAGGCAGGGTGCAGTGGCTCACACCTGAAATCCCAGCACTTTGGGAGGCTGAGGTGGGTGAATCACCTGAAGTCAGGAGTCCGAGACCAGCCTTGCCAACATGGTGAAACCTTGTCTCTACTAAAAATACAAAAATTAGCCAGGCATGGTGGCAGGTGCACGTAATCCCAACTACTTGGGAGGCTGAGGCAGGAGAATCACCTGAACCCGGGAAGCAGAGGTTGCAGTGAGCCGAGATCATGCCACTGCATTCCAGCCTGGGCAACAGAGACTCCATCTCAAAATAAATAAAATAAAACAGATAAATGGCAGAATCTGATCAGTTGTGTCTAAGCTATCTCCCAACCTACCAGTACTGGGTGAGTTGTGGTCTAAAGCAGGGACCAGAGGATTGGATTTGATGCATTGAATTTGAGGTGTTTGTAGGATACCCGAGCAGGCAACACATAATGAGCAAGAGTTCAAGAAAAATGTCAGGCTTGGAGTCTGAGCGCTGATGAGGTGCTTCCCCAGTACTGGCTCCCTCCTGCTAAGTTCCCATTGAGGAGTCCCCTCACCCCACTGTAGGAAGTGACTTAAGTGGGAATGATTGGCCCTCTGCCCCTGGGACGAGCACTTAAGTACTTGAGCGTAATGTGAATTCTTCAGGGATGATTTGGTGCTGGAGTTGAAAAGCTAGAACAGAGTGAAAGACTTACCTATCACCTGAAATTCTTTATCAAGTGAATGTGTTACTGTTTTAATTTTTAAAGTGGTAGCCAACTAATAAATAAAACCAATTAAACAAATGTAACTGACAAATGAACTTTATTAATATACAAAGCTAATTAATAAAGCCAACAAACAAATGCCAAGGTTCAAAGTTTAAAAAAGCAACTCACGCCATGCATGGTGGCTCACGCCTGTAATCCCAGCACTTTGGGAGGCCGAGGCGGGCGGATCACGAGGTCAGGAGATCGAGACCATCCTGGCTAACACGGTGAAACCTCGTCTCTACTAAAAACACAAAAAATTAGCCGGGCGAGGTGGCGGGCGCCTGTAGTCCCAGCTACTCGGGAGGCTGAGGCAGGAGAATGGCGTGAACCCCGGGGGGCGGAGCCTGCAGTGAGCTGAGATTGCACCACTGCACTCCAGCCTGGGTGAAAGAGCGAGACGCCATCTTAAAAAAAAAAAAAAAAAAAAAGCAACTCACACACCCAAGTTAGTGCCCTGAAGGCACACAGCAAAACCGAGGAAAGAAAAATATTTGAAAGCAAAATAAAGCAGCTGGGTTCTTTCCTAACTTCTCAAGTACCAGGCAAGTATCTAAGAGCACAGATTTTAGCATCAGGCAAAGCTGGGTTGTGAATCGTAGCTTCACTCGGTAACAGGCACGTGATGTTGGCTAAGCCATCTAACTTCTCTGAACCTAAGATTTCCTCTAGTGGCTGAAGTGGGGGTCACAGGAGGGATGTGGTGCAGTGTTGACTATATAATGCAAGTAACATCCTTCACACTGTTAAGACATAAGGAAGGAGCTGATGTCACAGGATCTGAATGCAGAGTGTTCAGAGCAAGTACGTGGTGGAAGAGCGCCCAGAGGTGATGTCCATTCTTCGCTCCAGGGCTGGAGGCCTAGAGAAGCAGCATTTGCCTGGCACATAGCAAGAGGTCAAAACACCCTGCTAGGTGGTCTCTTTTTGAGATGGGAGTTTCACTCTTGTTGCCCAGGCTGGAGTGCAATGGCATGACCTTAGCTCACTGCAACCTCCACCTCCCGGGTTCTAGCGATCCTCCTGCCTCAGCCTGCCTAGTAGCTGGAATTACAGGCATGCACCACCACGCCTGACTAATTTTGTATTTTTAGTAGACATGGGGTTTCCCCATGTTGGTCAAGCTGGTTTCGAACTCCCGACCTTAGGTATCTGCCCGCCTCAGCCTCCCAAGTGTTGGCATTACAGGCATGAGCCACCCCCCTCAGCCTAGAAGTACCAGATAGCAGATACTCTAGGTGGGCATCAGCCAACGTATAGCATGTGACACAATCCCACTGCGCCCCCTCTGCCATGTAGGAGTCAGATCCCTAAGCATCCAGCAGTATTGTTTCAGGATTATGAGGTAATGTGAAAAAGTGAAGAGCTAACCCCCTCCGCCTGCCAGGAAGAAGTGAGATCAGCAGGGACAAACTCCATCACTCTTCATATACCAAGGATTCTGTTTCAGTCCCCTGCCTTTTTTTTTTTTTTTTTTGAGACAGCATTTCGCTCTGCCACCCAGGCTGGAGTGCAGTGGCACAACCTCATTTCACTGCAGCCTCTGCCTCTGGGGTTCAAGGGGTTCTTGTGCCTCAGCCTCCCAAGTAGCTGGGACTACAGGCACCTGACACCACATCTGGCTAATTTTTATATTTTCTAGTAGAGGCGGGGTTTCACCATGTTGGCCAGTCTGGTCTTGAACTCCTGACCTCAGGTGATCCATCCACCTCGGCCTCCCAAAGTGCTAGGATTAAAGGCGTGAGCCACCGTGCCTGGCCGATATCTGTATTTTTTGTAGAGATGGGGCTCCTGCTATGTTGCCCAGGCTGGTCTCAAACTCCTGGGCTCAAGTGATCCTCCCACCTTGGTGTCCAAAGTGCTGCGATTACCGGTGTGAGCCAGTGAGCCTGGCCCATTTTTTGGTAACAGATTTCTTCCTCCCGACTCCTGGGTCTTTATAGCTTGTGGCTAAATCTGTAGCTCCAATCTCAATGTTTTCTAAAACATGTCCTCGAAGGCTAAATGGCCAGGTGGGGTTGCCCAAGGCACTAGTCAGGAGGTGTGAGTACAGGGAGGCAGCTTCTCTTCCAACACGTGGAGGCCAGGGCCCACCAAGGAGCAGACCATGCTGCTCTAACAGGCGTGTGGCTCACTGTCACACCGGTCACTTTCACCATTTTGCAGAGTAAATGTCAACTGTTTCAGCAGAGAATACATCTGAATATACTTAAAGCCAAATAAGACCACAACTGGCAAAGAAATGGCTCCAGGTCCAATTCCAAATGTCGGTTAATCCCCAGTATGGATTAGGCGCATGAAGAATTGGAAGGAAAAAGAGACGCATTAATTATCAAACTTTAATCGATTGACTAATCTTACAGGATAAACAATAAGACAGCTAGTCAAGGTTACACTTTTAAAAAAAAATCCAGCAGCGCAAATCTAATAGACTAAATACGTTCATCTCCTCCCAAACAGGCATTTGATTTAAAAACAGAAACCAGAACAGAGCATACACCACAAGGAAACATGGTACTTACAAATATTGTCAAATAATTCTGCAGAACTCTTTAAGAAAAAAAAAAAAGGTTCTTAGAAATTGAGAAAGCAGTAGAACCACCCAGCCTGGCAGGTCAATCTACCAGATGTTCTGCACGTGAGAGGGCTCCCAACCACCTGTAGCTTCAGAAAGGCCGCCAGGCACTATTACGAAGGAAACAGGTGCAGATCCTAACTGGAGATGACTTTATCACAAAGCCTTAAGACAAAGGGACCATCCTCTTCCAAGACAACAGGTGTGAACAGAGGCAAGGAGCGATAGGAGAGGGCTCCCTCAGCAGATGGGTGGAAAGCAAGCCTGCCTTTGCACGGCCCTTGGCACACTCAATCTACCCCCTTTCCCTTCTCTGCCCCTGGCAAAGAAAGGCTGGGCAAGTGCAAGAGCTCAGAACGGCTCCTCCAGGCACATGGTTAAAGTAGGAGTAAGAGGAAAACGAGCCCCTTCTGGGTGAAATATGGCAACTTTTCTGAGACATGGCAACGAGGCAGAGTTAATCTCTTTGGCCCTCATCAGGTAAAGCAGCAACTAAGGAGCCTACTCAGGGCCTTACGTGGGCCCCTTCTATGTCCACAAGAAAGTGCATCCTTAGCTCAGTTCAACATTTAAAAAGAGCTAACGCTACTTGCAAAAGGCCCACCATGGATTCAAACACTTAATACCAAAGAGGTCCAGCAACTCGCGAGTCTGTCTGCATTCTGTGATCTGAAGAAGAGCTGAGGGGGGCCTGGCTCACAGGGTCACGTTCTTCTGCCAAGGCGCCTCAGGGAGGGAAAGAAAGGCATGATGATGTCTGTGAGCCAGAACCCGCAGGAGGACCACCGGTACAGATTCTAGAAGACAAAGAAGCCCTCAGGAGGCTCTGACAGGTGTCCAATGTGTAAGAGACGGCCACTCCCTCCATTTCTAGCTTCGAGTCAACACTGTTACAGCCACTCTCCAGAAACCAGCTCTTCCTTTATCCACCTGCACGCCCCCTGCCACAGTGAGGGAAAGATCTGGTCCCTCTGACAGTAAGGAAATTGTATAGAAATTATCCTGAGGAAAAAAAAAAACACTGTGACGCTACCTAAGAGTAAGAGTATTTCAATTTGCTTACACAGATTCAGTTAGTACACTCCAGACTGTAAGAAATGTATGAAGAGACTGCTCATGGAACTCAATGACTAACCAGTGAATACTACTGTGGCCCAGACACGATCAAAAACACTTCTCCCAGTGGCTTCTGGTGCTATGTCTGCTCTCCCGAGAGCTTCCAGCAAGGTCTTCCATGCAGACAGGGTGAGGAGCCACAGAGCTCAAGATTGCTGAAGCTGATTTAGTGAGCTCTGTAAAGCAATACTCAAACAGCTCCGTACGAAAAGGTGTCATTTACATTATTATTTATATATAGTATCTCGAAGTAAGGAAAAAAGCACCATTTTACTGAAAATAAAAAGGCTCACGCAGGCTTTGGTCCTCCTGAAATGACACCAGCCTGAGTGAGAAGCAGTTGGCCCTTGGGGAGTGGGGAGATGATGGAACGCTTGCTGTCACTGGCAAGAAGGGAGGCCAAGTGGCCCGGTGAGCCACAAGAATGGGGCAATAAGGGGAGCAAGTGGAGGGGCCTCAGAGAGCAGCCAGGCTAGTCTGGGGATGGGGCCACCTGCTCTGAGAGATCAAAAGTAGGTGTGCGGCACTGTCAGGACAAGTCTCTAGGACTGGGGCATTGGTAAACAAAAGGGGCAATGTCTGACCCGAGATGACGTTCTACTTAATGCATCTCATTTCCCCCGAAACCTGTCACCTGCAGACAGAGGCTTGGACAAGTAGCTCAGATGCACTCTTTTCCCCAGGAACTGCAGGCCGACAAGGACAGAAAAGCTGCAATGACTGCCCCTTTCTCAAGGGATGAAAAACAGGCTGTTTCTTGGATGCTGCACTTCACAAATATACTAATTGCCCCCAAAAAAGCAAAGAGTAGATTTTCCTGCCTAGATGCATCACTTGGCATTGACTACACCATGGAAAGCAAGAGTCTGTCTATGTGGGCTGGATTCCTGAACTACAGCTTAGAAGGGAAGGGCGTAGAATATCATCATTAACTGGCTCACAAGGAATAGTCATCTTGGGCGAACACATGCTAATACGTTTCACAGAATGAGGGGTGACAGCCTAGAATCCAAAATGTGACGTTTGGAACATTTCTCGCCAAACCTTACTATGAGAGCCTGCAACCAGTGAGAGGAGAACTGCAAAGACGGCAGCAGAGAAACAGCAAACAGCACAAAGGAGATAATTTACCAAGAGACTTTCCCTCCTTTCAGAGGCAACCAAGCCAGAAGGAGATGACAGAAGTTCACGTGTACAAAGAACAGAAGGGCTAAAACCAGAAGAAGGTGAGCTAATCATGAAAGCAATTTATCCCATTTTTGTTGTTCAATAACATTGGCCAACCTGCTAGGGTCAGATGTCTTCTTCAGAAAGGCAACATCTCTGAACCTGGGATAAAGGACACTTGAACTGAACGCATGAGCAGAAGGACCCAATGGAGAAGCGTAATTGAAATCATCCTTGGACTGCTTAAGAATTTCTTGAAAACTTCCAAAGAAAGAAGGTTATCTGGAGCTGCAGCTATATGGCTGTATAGTCTATCTTCTACCTGGCTCCTCCTAGAAGAGGCCTTTGTCTGCTTGGGAGCTGGGGCTGTTGAGTGGCACAGCCCAGGCACAACCATGCCAGGCTGGGCCTCTAGGCCAAGCTCAGTGAGGGGTGCAGACAATCATCCAACCAGCAATGAACTCCTTGGAGATGGGGGCCCAAAGGGCAAGACGTTTAAACAGGAGTCACTGGGAGATCCTCTGCTGCTCAACGAACACCACAGCAAGTGTGAGAGCTCCCTGCCCAAGACCGAGCAGCTCTTCCTCTCCCACCGTGCGTTCACAGGCAGCAGCAGCACGGCGGGAAGGAGCCCAGGAAAGGAAGCGTTGATGAGGTACCAAAAGAGGAACTGACATCTTTGGGTTCTTAAAACAAAAACTCAAATCGAGGAAGCGAGAGAATGAAAAAGGGAAAGAATTAAATCTGAATCAATGGACAGAAATATATGGCTTACTAACCCCCCCCCCATTTTGCATACAATTTTATACAAAAAAGGAAAAAAAAAACACCCCAACTCATTGCAATGCAGTCCAAATGTTTGCAACCAAAGATGTATGAAAATATTTCATATTTGCTTTTTTTTTAAAAAGCAAAGCTTTTGATCATTCCCTTGTCAACATAATTGGCAGATCTACTCTCAAACACACTTAAGAGTATTCCACACAACATGTTCGGAATTCAGATTTATTGATTTCCATCGTATTGACTTTAAAAATGGTATGAAGCTGACTGCAAGAAAGGGAACTGGTAATTTTAAGTTAAAATTAAGCTAATGGTGAAAGTACATCACCTCTGGCTTCAGTCACCACATCACCTCAGATTGAATATAGATTTTTTTATGAACAAAGTTCCAGAACTCTGAAATCCAGGGATGCTGCAGGCTTCTCCCGGCAATGTCCTTCACTTCGGGTCAGTCTCCTGGGCCAGAGGTGAAAGTGCTTTCAAAAATACTGCCATTTCCCCAGCACAGTGTCTTTGATTGCATCCACATATTGAGTTGGAACCCAGTACACCCAGTAGTAAGAGGCTTCCGTGGGGCCCAACTGAAACGCCTGGAAGGGAAAAAGGAAAACCAAGCGGTACTTCAGAGGTCGGGAGACCAAGCAGGCAGGACAAACATGGGGGAGGGTTGGGATGTGAATTAATTAAAAAGGGAAGAAAAACCAAACAAAACTTTGCACGTGGGGAGCATTCTTCTAACCAAAAACAAAAACAGGCAGGGTGAGGGTTAAGCTGAGCCAACCCTAAAGCAGCAGTTCTCAAACCTGAGTGGTCATCAGAGCCACCAGGAGGGCTTGTTGGAACATGGATCAGCAGGCTCCAACCCTGTGAAGTTTCTAATTTGGGGAGGTCTGGGCCTGAGAAACTAGCAAGCTCCCAGGTGATGCAACACTACTGATCCAGGGACCACAGTTGGAGAAATGTTGCCCTAGAAAACCTGTCACACATGCCCAAGAAAACAGGTATGAATGTTCATTGCAGCACTGTCTGAAACCACGAAAACCTGGGGCAACCTACATATCCATCAGTAAGGGAATGCAGAATTCCAAGTGACAAGGCTTAGTCACACCAATACTGGAGCTCTTTTTAAAGAGGTATCAACTGGGTCCATATGGATCTACAGTTAATACTGACAGATTCTTATGTTGAACCAAAGAAAAGCAAGCTGTAGAACAATACATGATACCATTTACGAAAACTGGAAGCACAAAACAGTACTCCATCTTGTTCGTGATACACGTGTAAATCAAAGAATGGATAGATGGGAAGGACGTACGTGACACATGATGATGGTAATGGGGGAGGGGAAGACAGTGGGGCCATCATTGCTGTGAATAAACTTTATTTCTTTTATTTAAAAAAATTAAAGCAAATTACAAAATATTTATAATTGCCACTTCTCAGTGATGGATATATGGGTTTGTGACAGTTATTCTCTTTCTTTTCTGTATGTTATTTTTATTTTTTCTGAGCTGGAGTCTCGCTCTGTTGCCCAGGCTGGAGTACAGCGGTGCAATCTCGGCTCACTGCAACCTCCGCCTCCCACTTTCAAGCGATTCTCCTCCCTTAGCCTCCCAAGTAGCTGGGATTACAGGTGTGCGCCACCATGCCCAGCTAAATTTTTATATTTTCAGTAGAGACAGGGTTTCACCATGTTGGCAAGGCTGGTCTTAAACTCCTGACCTCAAGTGACTCACCCGCCTCGGCCTCCCAAAGTGCTGGGATGGAAATGAAAAAGCACAGCCACAGTTTTCCAACTGTGAACGATGACATGTTAATTTAGCAGAGAAATGGCATCTGCCCAAAGAGATAACTAAGTACTTTCATTAGGACAAAGGTAAAGGTGTTTGGAAAAGAGAAGGGGGCTACTAGAGCTATCCTCTGCCAGAAATAACTCAAGAGAAATGAACACTTCAATGAAATACTAAGTCATTACCCGTCCACACCAATTCCTCCAAAGACGTCCAAAACAGTCCACTCAACTTCCTTGGACTCCCTACCACCAGGCTGCTTGAAAATTCAGGCTACAAACCCTACAGGGTGTGACTGGCAACACAAACTATTCAAAAAGGAGTGATGGGGCCCAGTTAAAAATATTCAAGTCCAACTGTTTTTTTTGTTTGTTTGTTTTTTGAGACGGAGTCTCTCTCTGTCACCTAGGCTGGAGTGTGGTGGCACGATCTCTGCTCACTGCAATCTTCACCTCCCAGGTTCAAGCAATTCAAGCAATTCTCCTGCCTCAGCCTCCTGAGTAGCTGGGATTACAGGGGCCCGCCACCACGCCCGGCTAATCTTTGTAATTTTAGTAGAGACGGGGCTTCACCATGTTGGTCGGGCTGGTCTCGAACTCCTGACCTCATGAACCGCCCACCTCAGCCTCCCAAAGTGCTGGGATTACAGGCATGAGCCACTACGTCCGGCCCAACTGTTAAAACAGAAAAAAATAACTGACCAGGCCAAACCAATCTGTCTGCAATCCTTGTAATAAAGACTACAGAGAGAGGGCTGGGCATGGAGGCTCACGCCTGTAACCCCAGCACTTTGGGAGGCTGAGGTGGGCGGATCACCAGGTGAAGAGATTGAGACCATCTTGGCCAACATGGTGAAACCCCATCTGTACTAAAAATACAAAAATTAGCTGGGTATGGTGGCGCGAGTCTGTAATCCCCGCTACTCAGGAGGCAGAGGCAGGAGAATCGCCTGAACCTGGGAGGCGGAGGTTGCAGTGAGCCGAGATAGCGCCACTGCACTTCAGCCTGGTGACAGAGCGAGATTCCGTCTCAAAAAAAAAAAAAAAAAAAAAAAAAAAAAAAAAGACTACAGAGAGAGTAGGGGTGGAAGGGCTGCTAGGGGACATCATCACTTCCAGAAGACAAAACCCCAGGAGCCCCGCAGCCTAGGGACTGCACTCCCAGGTACAGCCTTGCTACAGCAGCACTAGGCAGGATGCCAACAGGGCTGCCTCCCTTGCCCACCATACTTTAAGCCCCTTTGATTTTTTTTCTATAGCAAGAGGATCTTCCAACGCATCTCTCTGCCTGGGACTTGTTATCCCAATCTACTGGTCAAACCACTAGTTCCTTCTTTTCCCTGGGATGCGCTGATGTGGCTTCATCACTATAGGATGGACACTGAAAGGTCTGCCTCCTTGGATGAACAATGGCAGGAGGCCCCGCCCTCACATTACAGCTCCTCAGGCCAGGCCCCTGATGGGCAACTGCAGGATCAACTTTGTTATCAATGTGGCTCCTCCAAAGAGCGCTGGGAAAATTTTGGAAACTTTGCCTAAGCTGCTCATTTTACCGGATGAATGAATTTTTTGCTTTGTTCTGCAGGCCTGCGGAACACCTCCAAACACTGTGTCTTGGGAAAGAGTAGCCTGCTCTCTGCAGAGTGGGCTCTATGCAGAACAGATGCTCCACAGAGCCTGTCCTCCCCATGAGGCCCTCAGCCACTGGGCCTGGAAGAGCGGCGTCATTATTACAGAAAAGAGGCTGCCTGGTGCCCTCACCAACACCAAGGCTAAGGGCAAGTTTTGTTTTATAAGCAAGACAAAACTTATAATGAAAATCCACAAGCCATTCCTCCTCTTTATATTTATTTTCCTGGTCTAGAAACAACACATGACAAGAGGGAGGCAAGAGAGACTTTTCTAAAAGAGGTAAGAGAAAACATATCCCCTTTAAACTGATGGAAGGTGTGTGTGGGGGGGTGCAAAATAAACAGAACTAGGAATAGAGGCCATGGATTCAGTTCCAAGTAGATGAAGAAAACATCAGGGTCTTAAAAAAGTGCATCTTCTGAAGACTGAGTTTTCTTCCATTAAACAAGCTCAGTTAAAACTGTTTCCTGCCAGGTGAAGTGGGAGTCTAGTGAGAGAGGCTGGACTCAGCCAGCGCTACTTACCATCATGTGGTAGTCTTCATGTCCTTCGATAGGTTCACTGACCACATTTTTTATGGAGCCCATGGGCAATTTCTCAGTCCGCTCTAAGTTGAGAGGGATTACAGTGATTATTCAAAGGGCCCTCCTGTTCTAACTCCTCTGACTCAGCAGTCCCTCATCAGGGCTGGTGGCTGCGGGATCTACAGTAAACTCAAGTGACTGGCGCCATGCCCTCTGGGGACAACACGACAGGGTCTTCTGACCAGTGCACATAGGGCTTTGTGTGAGAGCTGGGAACTCTGTAGGAGCAAGTGGGAAACTGGGTTTGGCAAAGGTATGGTAAAGGTCTCTGAGGGCAGAAATGTATCTTCCCTGGGATTATTTTTTTAAAGTCTGATGGTTAATAAATATCCAAGAAAGGCCGGGCGCGGTGGCTCACGCCTGTAATCCTAACACTTTGGGAGTTAGGATTTGGCCACGGTGGGTGGATCACCTGAGATCAGGAGTTCGAGACCAGCCTGGCCAGCATGGTGAAACCCCGTCTCTACTAAAAACACAAAAAATTAGCCAGGCGTGGTGGTGGGCACCTATAATCCCAGCTACTCAGGAGGCTGAGGCACGAGAATCGCTTGAACCCGGGGGGCAGAAGTTGCAGTGAGCCGAGATCATGCCACTTGACTTCAGCCTGGGCCAAAGAGCAAAACTCCATCTCAACAAAAAAATAATAAATATAAAATAAATAAATAACAAAGAAATTCCTTCGTAACTTTATGCAAGCCCAGCATTGGCTAAGGTCTTGGGCAGTAGGGAGAGTCAAGAGGCCTAAGAACAAAGAGGCAACACGTTCCCCTGTGGTTCTCACAAGGGAAGGGGAGTGGCCTGGGTTTTAGGGCTAGATTCTACACCACTACCCTGCTCCCTTCCCGCACCTCCCTCCTCGACTCCTCCGCACTCTATTCACACACTTTTATGAAGTTCTCTTAAAACATTTATAACCTCTCGTGATTAACACTTGAGATACCACTGATCACATGGGGTCAGAAGACATTGAGGCAAGTTTGAGGAGGATGGCAGGTAAGAGAGGGCGGCAGCAAGGGATGCCTGGAGTGAGATGAGACTGCCGGGAGTGAGCCAAGTGAAGCGGGACTGGGTGAGGTCAGGGGAGGCGAGGTGCATCTGCACAATGGGACATGGCCACCCTGGAGCAGCAGACACCTCAGGGATGGGGGCGCAGGGGGATGGGGGGAGGCTCAGCAAACAGCTAAACCAAGTGGAAAAAAACTTGCAGCCTTTGCAGAAAGAAAAATCTGGAAAGGTAGAGTCTAAAAATAGATAAGTTGGCCAAACAGACTAGGAATTTAGAGACCAGGGTTCTGGTCTAGCTGGGGACTTAAGACATTTTACTTCAGTTCTGTGGGCCTCAGTCTCTGAAAAATGGGGGCTGGGGAGAAGGGACCTGAAGATGTTTATTTCGGTTTGGACTTCTAGTGGCTCTACAACAGTGGGCCCTAAAGCAGGACCTGGGCAGCAGTTGTCTTTAAGATGGAAACTTTTAAAACACCTTTCATCCTGAAATGTCTGGAGATTTCACAAAAATATACAACAGATTTCTGGCTTCTCTTGAAAACTCCAAAAATTGGGCAATTCTGGACCTACACTCCTGATCACTACATCAGACCTTCAGCCAGATTCAACTTTCCTACGAGCAGGATACATGCTCTCCTCCAGCAGCTTCCGGTTTCCTGCCTGGAGCTTGTTCTCATTCTTTTGAGGCTGTTAGTACTGCCTCCTCCTACACAAGCTAGCAGAGTTTAGTCAAGAGTAGCAGCCCTTAAGGGTCACTTACTCAGCAAAGCGCCCCACGGAGAGGCCAACTCGCTGCTGGGATGGTAATTCCATAGCTGCTTCTTCTTGCCAGCGGAAAGACGAAGCCAGTGGCTAGTAGCCAACTCCCAGAACAAGCTGTCCTCTTATGAGTGCTTATGACACTTAGGTAACAGGACTGGGCAAGTGGCAAGAGTGCCTGCCCCTTGGGCTCCAGAGGTACAGTGCTATGGGTGGGAATGAGAGTCTTAACCTTGTTCAGCCCTATAAAACATGAGTGGTTCTGGCCATGCTCCTCAACACAACTGGTGAGTAAGGAGACTTTCAAGGGCTCAGAAGCCCCAACATATTGAGCTTCTTCTCGAGCTCTACCTTTAGGCCAAAGCAGGAAGGCGGCTACTCCTACTAGCAAAAAGAAAACCTCCAATACAGGGTCAGGAAGTTCTTGTTCTATCAGTTCCTGCAGTTATGATGTGTTCCCTATACAACTTCCTGACACAGAAATATTCCCCGAGGAACCAACGAGCACTTACAGACTTAGTTCCCATCCAGACTTCTCTGCCTGCACCTATCCTCATGGCAGGGTCTTTCCAGGTCAGCCTTAGCAACTGCCTTCAATGAGGCTGCCCACAAGCAAAAGTAGAGGTCCAGAAAGAGACAGGAAGTCTATGCACTTCAGCAAGTGAATGTGATGAGACAGAACTAAGCAAAATCACCTGCAAAGTCGACAGAGGCTGGGCAGCTTACTACTGATAAGGGGAAGATGGACAGGCCCTGCAGAAGAGAATGATCTAGCAGAGGGTTCAAAGGCCCTTGCAAAAACTCGGGGGAACCCTCAGATATTCTGCAAAACTTGCTTTGACCATGCAGTTAGAGTTGAATGTGAAATGAAGAAAATAGCAAGTTATCATAAAATTGATAGAAAACTCAAGCATTTTTGGCATTTCAATTTTTGTTCATTTTAACAATCAGTATAGGGTTGAACACTGATTTTTCTGTTTTAGATGATTAAAAACTCTCTCTCCCCACCACCCCTGCCCCGATTATTCTCCATAAAACTTGGTCCCATTTTAAGTGGAGTCTCACTAAATGGTCTGTCCCTGAAACCAGTGAACGTCAGATGATGGGACCCCCTATACTTCTCTTTAGCATTTACCTCGAACACTGAATACCTACAGTGCTGGCCAGAAACAGGTGATTTAGGCATGTTCGGTTCCCTCCAGGAATCTAACAGGGGGACAGACAAGTCAGAGAGTAATGAGTGCTCTGGGAATATAAACGAAGCGCTCTATGAACAGAAGCGGCAGCAAGTCATTTGGAGGGTGGGGGGAGAATCAAGGAAGGCTTCATTCGGAGAGGACATTTAAGTAGGGCCTTGGAAGATTTTATTAATAACAAGGAATGGGAAGAAGGCATTCCAGGTAAGGGCACAGCATGAGCAAAGACAAGGAGCTGTGCAAAGCACACTGGGAGCTTCACAGAGAGATGCGGCTGAAATACACAGGGGACCACAGGGCAAACCGGCCAGAAGCTGGAACCAAAATTTAAACTAAGGCCCAGTATTGAGAACACTGAACGCTATGGTTAGGCATTTGAATGTGTCCTTAAACAGCCAAAGGTCCTTGAGCACGGGTACCCAGGATAAAAAGCAGTAGGTAAGATGGACAGGACAGAAGAATACACAGATGGGGCAGTGAAACAGAGTAATTTGCTTTGAACAGACCAAGTTTAAAGATGCTTGGGAACTTTAACTGGCACAACAGTGTGGCAAAGAAAAGGACAGACAGTTCTGCAGTGTAACTGACAAGACTTTGTAACCATCTGGGGGAAGGGAGAGGGAGGACAGTCAGAGACACTTCCCAGCAAACAGCAAGGCTGATCCAGACACCGTGCACAGGCAGGGGTGGGGCAGGCAGAGGGCAACCAGGCGGGGAGGGAGAGGCAGATTCCTCGGCAGCGGTTAGGAAAACTTCACCTACTATAGGGTCAAACTCTGACCTACAGGGGCCAGGCAGGTGACAAATGAACAAAGCTGGCTACTTCTAAGATAAATGGGACCATGAGGACTGTAGTATGGCCCACTGGAAACCACCACTCGGCTCTAGTGGATCGATGCCATGTGAGAATGCAGGCCCCAAAGGGCCAGATCATTTGAGTTTTCAAGAGAAGCCAAAAAAAAAAAAAAAAATCAGATTAAGTGAAATCTCCCAATTTTTACAGATTATGTGTCATCCCACAAAACATTTTTCTGTGGACCAGATTTGGCCCTTGGGCCACGTGTTTGGGACCTCCGAATCTGTGTGCAACTGAAGAGCCAATGTTTGGTGGATCAGCCCTGAGATCAGACTGAAAACAACGAGGGAAAAGGGTCCAAACAAAAGGCGAACGTCTAAAAGCAAATTTAAAAGCCAGAAGCAAGCAAAGCACAGTGGAGAGAGAGAGAGGTTTCAGGAGGAGGGGCGGAATCGCACTCTAAAATATGAGTGCTGCTGGGTGCCAGAGGCAGGCAGTGGGCCAGCAAGGAGGCGAGGAAGAACATACCTTTAGTGCCAATCCACAGCTGGTCTTGTTCTAGTTTAAAGGTGAGTCTCACTTTTCCTCCAGATTTATTGTACATGCCAGACAGCGGTACCGTTGGCAGGCGCTCCTGAAGGCACAAGAGCATGGTTAAGAGATGGAGGGATGGTCTGAAAAAAAGAGAAGGGGGCCAGGCGTGGTGGCTCACGCCTGTAATCCCAGCACACTGGGAGGCCAAAGCGGGCGGATCGCCTGAGGTCAGGAGTTGGAGACTAGCCTGGGCAACATGGTAAAACCCCGTCTCTACTAAAAATACAAAAATTAGCCAGGTGTGGTGGTGCACCCCAGCCTGGGCGACAGAGCAAGACTCCGTCTCAAAAACAAAAAAAAAAAAAGGGAAAAAAGAGAAGGGACAGGATTGGAGGAACCTCAAGTCAGACGGTGGGGCTGCCTCATTTTCAGAATGCTCACAAGAAATCTGCCTTACCTGGGCACCCTTAACAGATGGCATCACATCTTCAGGTTTTCCTTTATCCAACACTTTCCTGTGTTGCTGTAAGTCAGAAGAGAGAATGAAATGAAACAGCTGACTACATTTAGTCGTGTTACTATTCCCTTGAAAGAGAGGATGAAGAAAGTCTTAGTGTTTTGGCTCAAAAGCTTTTAATGACAACAGACTATGGATCCTTTGAAACTATAGCACAGTGCTGTCCAGCAGAACTTTCTGGGAGGGCGAGTATGTTCGTACCTGCGCTAGCCACTACCTACTGCTGTGACTATTACACACTTGAAATGCAGCTACTATGACTGAGGAACTGAATTCTTAATTTCATTTTAACCAGCCACATGTAGCTTGCTACCATATTAGATATCAAAGTTCTACAGCAAACGGGATTTCCAGATTGCCCTTCCCCCTCAAAAAAAAAAAAAAAAATCACCACTGAAATGATTAAACCATCAAACTAAAGAGGGCGACAAAGGGTGTTGCTCTCCTAGCAGACAAAAGATGGCACCCACCTTTTTCAACTTAAACTCCCAGAGAACACTATAAGATGCTGGTAATCCGTCTAACTGCCTAGAAGGAGCAGTTCTTCAACAAATGGAGACCCAGCCCATCGCCGAAGTTTTCCCCACTGCCCTACCCTTAACTCCAGCTAAACAGGAACCTGGAAGAGCCACCTTTCAGAAAGAAATGCTTATTACTCTATAACCTGACATTAAGAAGCCTCTAAACTCCACCCCTACCGCCTGCCCCAAGAACTCTGAGGCAGCTCTTTAAGGATTCTAAGTTCAGGGCCCCTTAAACAGCTCTCCTGCCTGGCCCAAATGCCTGAGTCTTCTTTCTTCTCCATCTGTGGCCTTATAGGCACAGCCACTGCTTGGTAAAGCTGGAACTAGGGGACAATGAATGGATAGAAGATAACAATTTAATCAAATGTAAGCACTAGGCAGCCACAAGCCACCCCAAATCCTCACTGGCATGGTGGAATCCATCTGGGAGGAATAAACTCAGCACTGCCAGACTGCTAGCAAAAAGTCACTCCAGACATCAGCCCCAGACCCCTTAATAAGCTGATAAAAAGGCAAGGGACTATCTCCCTCTCATTAGGTCATGCGATGCGTCATAATTGGCCTCAATGAAACACAGCAGCATGGGCTGGAAGTACAATTCGAGTCACACCTTTCAAGTACCTTTTTAACAAGATTTCCTGTACTGTGGAGAACAGTTCTAGGCCTGTTAAGCTACCAACAGTAACTAAAAGCCTGTATTTAAGAGGCATGTTATGCTCCAAGGGTGTGATCAGTGCGACCACTCCTATCTGACGTGCTCACATTTCACTATTTCATACATGTGGCAAAGGAAAATAGGAATATGAGAAGAAACTCAATTGGTTTCAAGACACTGCGACCCCATATGTGGGGGTGAAGTCTCCAAATCAACACCTTTTAGATAATATAGGTTTACAACCCCTTATCTGAAACCCTAGAGTTTTGAACTTTCAGGGTTTTGGAAGTTTTATAAAGATAACATTGCTTTCAAATACATAACAATCTTCTCTGTGGGGTCTGGGGCAGTACCTTGTCACCAAAGAGGAAAATTCACACTAATTCTGGTCAGGTTTTGCTGTTAAATTTACAAAAACACTTTTCGTTTTTATACTCCTTTGGGGTTTTGGAAGCACACATGGGGGATTATGGATCTGGAACACAAACTGTGTCCTTCTTTTACTGTTGGTCATATATCTTAGTGTCTATGGTCACTAAATGATGTTGATTCAAGTTGATCTACTCTACTTGGGACACAGTTGAGAATACCTGTTTTCCTTGGAACACTAGGAAGAATGATCAGGAGGCTACACAACAATCAGTAGAATTTGCCAGGTAAAAAGATAACAAGTGATGATTCTTACAACCTGTTCCTTCCATAGTAAAATAATCTCACTTTTCCTCATTACATAAAAGAATGTTAATGGCTATGATGAGCAAAAGACAAGGCAGGATCTCTTGCAGCCAAAAGAACAGAGAACGTAAAAAATCAAGCTCCTATTTCATAGATCAGGACAAAAAAATACATAAACAAATCCATCAGTGTAGTTGTCTTCCTACTCAGCTTCATTCAGCTTCCTGAAACGGTCAGTTTTAGAGGAACCTCCGAGAGTTGTTGATTTCCATGCCTGGCCAGGCTTGTTGACTTGGGGAAAGCCACAAACCAAAAAGCCAAATGTAAACACTTGTACAAAATGAGGGCTTACTTCTAGTACTGGTAGTTTTCTCTGGCACTAAATAGGAGAGAGAAACCCACGTCTGATTCCTTTCAACACATGGTCTGAAGCCTCCCTTTACCAAGGTCTTATCCTAAAGTAGGTAGACTTGAGACACACTGACCCGCCAGATGAGACAAAGTTGCAAATCTCAGGTAGTTGTCACCTCCACTCTGCGGCACCCAACTGCTGCCATAAATTTCCATCATGGGCCCTGTCCAAAAAGGAGCTTATTCTAGGGAGAATATAACCAGCCAAGGCTCAAGAGGACAAAGCCTCAAATTTCTCAGGACCAGGAAGCACAAGATGGACTCACTTTCTGCCTGCAGAGAGGCTCCTTCTTGTTCTCTTCGGCCTTTGCATCCTGCTGCGCAGCATCTTTGGGTGTGTTTACTGCTAAAACATCGTTGATGGTGGAGCCAACCACCATGATCTTGGCTCCACTGGTCACTTTTATTTCTCTCAATGTTTTATCCTCGGGGACGAGTCCCTTATACATGACTTTCTGCATGGCAGGCGGGAGACCTTGGGAAAAGGTAGAAGGTGGACAGTGAAAGGAAGGAAGGAAAGAAAAATGTATGGATACTACACAGCTCTTTAGTAACAGACCAAAAAGTGAATACTGACTCCACCACCTATTAGCTTTGTGAACTTGGGAGATTTACAACCTCTGAACCCCTCAGTTTCTAGAACTGTAGAAGACTTACAAGAGTACATCCTTCTGTACAGACTTGTTTCAAGGATTAAGAGACCAATGTGGGGCATTTAGTACGGTGCCTAGCATTCAGTAATTGTCCAATAAGTATTAGCTCTCATTCTTTCCAAGTTGTTCCTCAGTCATCTGAATCATTCAAATATTAAGTGAGAATCCACAGGCATCAGAGCTACAGAAGCCAATAGAGACAAAACTCCTGTTCTTAATGGAGTTTACAAGGCTACATGTAGAAAGCTTCAAAAAAAAAAAAAAAAAAAGTTCAAGGACAGGAGTGATGGCTTATGCCTGTAATCCCAGCACTTTGGGAGGCCGAGGAGGGCGGATAAAATAAAAAAAATTAGCCAGGCGGGATGGCAGGCGCCTGTAATCCCAGCTACTCGGGAGGCTGAGGCAGGAGAATCGTTTGAACCTGGGAGGTGGAGGCTGCAGTGAGCAGAGATCGTGCCAGTACACTCCAGCTTGGGCAACAGAGCAAGACTCCGTCTCAAAAAAAAAAAAAGAAAGAAAAAGAAAAAAGAAATTTCAGATGGCAAAGAGCTATAAACAAGGTAAAATTAAGAAACAGAATCAACTGTGAAAAACCAGCATCAAAATCAATAGCAATGTTTCCTAAACCTCACTTAGAAGAATTGCCTAAGATATTTGCTAAAAATAAATTCCTGGCTACATCCCAGACCCACTGAATCAGAATCTCCTGGGAAAGGGCCCGGAAGCTGTAAAACAAGTGCCTTAGGTGATTTTTTAATTAGAGACGTCAGAGCAACATTAATGAGAAACTGGGGCCTAAACGTCAGACTTCGGCTTCCATCCCAGCTCTGCAACTTACTAGCTCTATAAACTTGAGTCTCTTTCCCCAGCTGAGTAATGGGCATCCAAGTATCCTTCAGAAGATTGCTGTGAGGATGGGGGGACCTGATGCAAGGAAAGCCACCAGATGCCTAGCAGGGTGCAAGGGCCATCAGGAGGCGGGGTGGGGAAGACTGGCTGTCAGCGCCACAGGAATTACCTGTAATCGAGTGGATCTTCTGTTTCAGCTCGGAACCTGTGCTGTCCAGGGGGAACTTCACGTCATGCTTGGTCTTGTTCCAGATGATCTTCAAGTCCACCAGCTCCCTGCCCGCGCCGCCGCCCGCGTCTTCGCCGTTGCTGACCGAGGCCTGGGCTGCGGGGTTCCCAGGGGGCTGGGCCGGGGCCGGCTGCAGGCTGCCTCGTGCGGCGCCGGAGTCCTCCGCCGCCGCTCCCGCCGCGGCTTCAGCCTCCACGCAGTTGAGGGGCCGCGCGGGAGCCTCAGTCGCCACGGTCTCGGCCTCCGTGTCCATGCCAGGTTCCTCCATGCCTGCAAGGGGGTTAGGGGGTGGGCGCTCGCCGCGGGCTGGGCTTGGGAACGGACGCTGTCCGGGCGCCGCCGGACCTCCGTTCCCGAGCCGCGGTTCTCCCTCCCGGGCCGGGCCGCATCCCCCAGAGGAGCGCCCGCAACCTCAGCCCGGGCCCGGCGCCCGCTACCCCCGCCGCACTCACCATCCGGGGCCCCGGCCGCCGCCATGATGATTGTGTACAACACCCACCGCTCCCGCAGAGGCCGCTGGGAAGAGGCGAGCTGGCTGAGATTGGCCCCCGCAGCAGCCCCTAATCTCTCACAGCCCGGCCGGAAACAGGTGGAGGTTTCTATGGAGACCCGCCTCCTCCGCTCCCTGGTCCGGCCCCTGCCACGCTTTCGCTTTCCCAAGCCGAAGGGGGCGGGTCCGGGAAATAGCCCTTTCTCTGGGCTCTGCCCCCTGGTGGCGAGTGCGGCCGCAGCCGTCCGGGGGGAAGTGGGCTTTCGCGCTAGGAGGCCTGTGACTTTAAGGGGCAGGGCTGCTCTGGCTGTGGCGGAGGCCGATTGGCTGGAAGCAGTTCCCGGAAGTGACGCAGGGAGAAGCCCACGCGTGCTATTCCATCCCACATGGCGGCGCTCCTGAGGAGACTGCTGCAGCGCGAGAGGCCTTCGGCGGCCTCTGGCCGCCCCGTAGGACGGCGCGAGGCCAGCCTGGGCACTGATCCCGGGGTTGCGGTGCGAGTGCGGTTCGCTCCCAGCCCCACAGGTAACTTGGCGGACGTGACGCTACAGGCCGAGGCCCCCTGTCCCGTCTCCGCCTCCCGAATGTTCCCGAATGAACCCTTTCCGGTGGTGTCAGAGTGGGCGGGCGGAAGAGGGTTAAGGCAGCGCGAGCCCATTTTACGGAGGCGGCAACTGAGGTGCAGGAGCGGAAATAATTCAGATTGCCAGGAGTTTCTTTGTGTTTTATGTGCCATCCCATCTCTTTCGATCTTTTTTTCATGCATTCCATACATGTGTATTGATGACAAACTGACAGGTGTTGTAGACGCTGGGATACAGTGATCATTGAGAAAGGTAGGGGCCTTGCTCTGTAGAAGTCTGCATTCTAGTGGCTGCTGCAGACACTTACAAAAATAAATGTAATTTTAGAGTCACATGTGCCATGCGGGAAGTGAAACAGGATAGGAGACTGGGGGTTAAGAAGGACGCTCCAGAAGGCTTTACTGAGCAGGTAACATTTGAGCTGAGATCCAAATGACAAGAAGGAGCACGCTATGTGAAGCCTATAGAAGGAAACTTCTGGAGGCCAGGCGCGGTGGCTCATGCTTGTAATCCCAGCACTTTGGGAGGCCGAGGTGGGTGGATCACTTGAGGTCAAGTGGATCACTTGAGAGCAGTCTGACCAACATGGTGAAGCCCCGTCTCTGCTAAAAATACAAAATTATCCGGGCATGGTGGCGCATGCTTGTAATCCCAGCTACTTGGGAAGCTGAGGCAGGAGAATCGCTTGAACCTGGGAGGTGGAGATTGCAGTGAGCCAAGATCGCGCCATTGCACTCCAACCTGGGCAACAAGAGCGAAACTCTGTCTCAAAAAAAAAAGGAACCTTCTGGGTAGAGGAAATCGCAGGTACCAAGGCACTGTGCTAGTGCTGTTGGGAGCTTAGCAAGCTAGAGGGTGACAGAAGCCCATTGTATAGCCTGTTGGAGATCTTGTCAGGGCCTTCTGGTTCCCACCAGTAAGGCTACCTTCTACCTTCTCTGCACGGAGTATGCCTCTCATCCCAAATCCCAGGATGAACATACAAGGATCTTTGTGGTAAAATTCCAGCTATACATGACAGGATCTTAATGGCAGGCAGTATAGCATAGAGCAGTGCCTTTCAAACCATCTGTTGTGGAAGTGCTGGTTTTAAATTTCCAATCGTGTATCAATGTTTGCACAAAATTAATATAAATTAATGACCAGAAAAATAAAATTTTGAAAACATCCAAAATACAAACTGATCTCTTTTTATTTGGGTTAGCAGAGGTAAAATCATTCTGCCAGATTGCTATGTAAGTTTCTACAGCCTGGCCAACATGGCGAAACCTTGTTTCTACTAAAATACAAAAATTAGCCGGGCATGTGGCCCAGGCCTGTAATCCCAGCTACTCAGGAGGCTGAAAATCGTTTGAACCCAGGAGAAAGGTTGCAGTGAGCTGAGATCGTGCCCCTGCACTCCAGCCGGGGTGACAGCGAGACGCCATCTCAAAACAACAACAACAAAAGTTTCTAAACCTTTACTCAGTTTCTGTACTTGATTGTGAACTGACAACTGTTTTCAGACCAGCACTGGATTGCACACTTTGCTTTGAAGAGCACTTATGTAGAATGCCAAAGCCTGGGATTGCCTGGGTCCAAATTTCTGTCTTGGCCACTTATTAGATGTGTAACTTACTAGATGTGCAAATTATTATTGTTATTTTGAGACAGGGTTTGGCTCTGTCGCCCAGGCTGGAGTGCAGTAGCGCAATCTCGGCTCACTGCAACCTCGGCCTCCAGGGCTCGAGTGATCCTCCCACCTCAGCCTCCCGAGTAGCTGGGACTACAAGTGTGTGACCACTATGCCCAGCTAATTTTTGTATTTTCTTGTAGAGATGGGGTTTTGCCATGTTGCCTAGGCTGATCTCGAACTCCTGAGCTCAAGTGATCCACCTGCCTTGGCCTCCGAAAGTGCTGGGATTATAGGTGTGAGCCACCGCACCTGGCCTAAATGTGCAAATTATTTAATGAATCTGAGCCTCAGTTTTACCATTTGTCAAAACGAGGGCTAATAATAGCATCTGTCTTATGGGGTTAAGCTCATGCAGCCGAACCACTTAGCAAGGTCTAGTACACCCAGAAAGCACTTAATAAACAGCCTTTATTATGATGGTTGTACTTCTCATTTCCTTGCTCATTTGCGGGAAAAGCCCATGTGGGAAAGGCTTTTGACTATAAACAGATAAAAAAAATTATCAGGCACAGATCATTACAGTAGCTGAAATTAATTGGGGGTTTACTTTGGTCAGCATTTAGACCTCAGAGCAACCCTATAATAAAGAAGATTCTTATTTTTTTGCTCTTAATCCCTCTGACAGATGAGGAAATAGAAGCTCATAAAAGTTAAGTAGAGTTCCTCCTCAAGGGGTAGCAACTAATAAATGGTGGATGCAGAATTTGAATCCAGGTGTACTTGATGTAAGAGGCCTTGTTTTCAGCAGCTGGGTCCCTCTTTTGTCTTGGGGACTGTTGGGACTCAGTGCCACTGAATACCACTGGTTTTCTGGTGTCCTTGCAGTAACTATCTGAAGGTTACACACATCAGTGTTGAAGCAGGGTTGGCCTGGCCCCAGAAGAGCTTTTTCTCTCCTCTGCTGCCTCTTGTACTTGTAAATGTAGATGAGCTCATTGTGGAGACTTAGGGCTGTGGGCTGGTCCAAAGAAGGTAGGGTAAGAGGTAATGACAACTCTGGAAAAACTGTTAACTTTCAGTTTTCAGACAGGAATGATGAAAAAGGCAAATCTTATGAGTTTAAACTGATGAAGAGAAATACAGTGGAATCAAACACTGCTTTTGGTTAGTGTTTAAAGCCAGCAATTAGGGTGAAAATCTTGGCAAGGCTTGGTGGCTCATGCCGGTAATCCCAGCACTTTGAGGGGCTGAAGTGGAAGGATTGCTTGAGCCCAGGAGTTTGAGACCAGCCTGGGCAACATAGGGAGACCTTGCCTCTACAAAAAAAAAAAAAAACAAATATTAGCCAGGCATGGTGCTGTACACTTGTAGTTCCAGCTACTCGGGAGGCTGACGTGGGAGGATTGATTGAGCCTGGGAGGTTGAGGCTGCAGTGAGTCGTGACTGTACCACTGGACTCCAGCCTGGGCAAGAGTGAGACCCCATCTCAAATTTTAAAAATGAATTTGGTTTTTTTAAAAAAGTAAAAATCTCAAGTAGACAAAATTTAAAATGTATGATGTGGACAGTCATGTACACTGCATAGACTGCATGTGCAAAATGTGATTTTTTTTTTGGAGACGGAGTGTCGCCCTGTCGCCCAGACTGGAGTGCAGTGGCGCGATCTCGGCTCACTGCAACCTCTGTCTCCTGGGTTCAAGCGATTCTCCTGCCTCAGCCTCCCAAGTAGCTGGGATTACAGGCGCCCACCATCATGCCCAGCTAATTTTTTTTTTTTTTTTTTTTTTGTATTTTTAGTAGAGACAGGGTTTCAACATGTTGGCCAGGCTAGTCTCAAACTCCTGACTTCATGATACACCCGCCTCGGCCTCCCAAAGTGCTGGGATTAAAGGTGTGAGCCACCATGCCCCACCGATTTTTTTTTTTCTTGATAGAGACAGGATCTCACTATGTTGCCCAGGCTGGTCTCAAATTTAGAGACCCAGGTGATCCTCCTGCCTCTGCCTCCGTAAGTGCTGGGATTAGAGGTGTGAGCCACTGCACCTGGCCCACAATGTGATTGTACAGTATTTTAAATTTCTAGTTCGTTTGTAATTAATTTTTTTCCCAGCACACATCATTGAATTTCTGTAAGTTAAATGTACATGATATGGCCTCAATGAATAACCCTCTGCTTCTCTTTCAGGCGAAACTTGGCCTTGAGGCAAGTATCAAAATAGAGTGGTGGATGCAGTTGGGGAAAATTGGAGCCTTTTAATAAAATGACATGCTCCAAATCCTGGGTGGTTTCCATTTTCAGGATGAGGGATTAAATGTGTCTGGAGACAGGGCACAGGGGTAGCTAGTTCTTAGTCTTTGAAAAAAAATTCTTTAATTTTTAATTTTTTTTGTTTGAGACAGAGTCTCACTCTACTGCTGCCCAGGCTGGAGTGCAGAGGTGTGATCATGGCTCGCTGCAGCCTCAGTGTCCCCAGGCTCAGGTGATCCTCGCACCTCAGTAGCTGAAACCACAGGCATGTACCACCATGCCCAGCTAAATTTTTATATTTTTTTGCCAAGACAAGGTCTCACCATGCTGCCCGGGCAGATCTCAAACTCAGGCCAAGCACAATTGCCCATGCTTGTAATCCCAGCACTTTGGGAAGCCGAGGCAGATGGATCACTTGAGGTCAGGAGTTCGAGATCAGCCTGACCACCATGGCAAAATCCTATCTTTACTAAAAATACAAAAATTGGCCAGGTGTGGTGGCTCTTGCCTGTAATCCCAGCACTTGGGAGGCCGAGGCTGGAGGATCGCTTGAGGCCAGGAGTTCAAGACCAGCCTGGCCAACATGGCAAATGCCTGTCTCTACCAAAAATACAAACATTAGCTGGGCATGATGGCATGCACCTGTAATCCCAGCTACTTGGGAGGCTGGGCATGTGAATTGCTTAAACGCAAGAGGCAGAGGTTGCAGTGAGCCAAGATTGTGCCACTGCACTCCAGCCTGGGTGACAGAGCGAGACTCTGTCTTAAAAAACCTACAGAAACCTCCTGGGCTCAAGTGATCCCCCCAGCCTTGGCCTCCCAAAGTGGTAGGATTACAGGCGTGAGCCAATGTGTCCTGCTGGTCTTTGAAATTTATTACAACATTCTGTCACAGTAGTGCTTACTTGCCCCTTGCTGAGGCCTATTAGCTTATCTCCCTGTCTTATCTGAGCTGTTCTCTTCTCCAGGCTTCTTGCACCTGGGTGGCCTCCGCACTGCCTTGTACAACTACATCTTTGCTAAGAAGTACCAGGGGAGCTTCATCCTGAGGCTGGAGGACACAGATCAGACTCGCCTTGTGCCTGGGGCAGCGGAGAATATTGAGGACATGCTGGAGTGGGCAGGTGAGCCTGGCAGAGAAAGGATCTTTCTGCAGGGAAGGAACAGGAAGCAGGAAAAGGAGCCTCTGGGTCTTCTCATGAAGATCAGGGTGGAAAATGAGGAGTTCCTGGAGAAATGGCTACATTTGTACTGCTCTGCCTAGGGTGGCAGATGCCACCCGAAAAAATGCTGAAGCTCTCTGAAACACAGCTCCAAGACTGGTTTCTTTATTTTTATTTATTTATTTTTTTTGAGACAGAGTCTCACTCTTGCCTAGGCTGGAGTGCAGTGGCGCGATCTCGGCTCACTGAAAGCTCCGTCTTCCGGGTTCACGCCATTCTCCTGCCTCAGCCTCCAAGTAGCTGGGACTACAGGCGCCTGCCACCACGCCCGGCTAATTTTTTTTGTATTTTTAATAGAGACGGGGTTTCACTGTGTTAGCCAAGATGGTCTCGATCTCCTGACCTTGTGATCAGCCTGCCTCGGCCTCCCAAAGTGCTGGAATTACAGGCATGAGCCACTGCGCCCAACTTGGTTTCTTTATTTTTTAATTTTTTAGAGTCAGGGTCTCATTCTGTTACCCAGGCTAGAGTTCCATGGCACAATCATAGCTTACTGTAGCCTCGACCTGGGCTCAAGTGATCCTCCACCTCAGCCTCCCAAGTAGTTGGGACTACAGGCACGCACAACCACACTTGGCTAATTTTTAGTTTTTTATTTTTTTGTAGAGATGAGATCTCGCTGTGTTGCCCAAGCTATTCTCAAACTCCTGGGCTCAAGCAATCCTCCCGCTACAGCCTCCCAAAGAGCTGGGATTACAGGTGTGAGCCACTGCCAAGGCTGTTTTGAGATTCCTGTTTTCACCTCAGAATTTCAAGTCCATTCGCTACAGGGGCCAGGCAGGAAACACAGGCCAAGTGGGAACTGGAGGAGCTGGGCCGGTGCTGAGCTGTGAAAACCACACCTCATCCAGAGGAGGGAGTGCCTCTGAGCTCCAGCTCCTTGTGTCCATGCGGGAATGCTGGCCCAGCTTGTCCAATCTGGGTTCCAAGAGGAGCCAGAAATCCAGTTTTTCTGGATGAATACTTAACCATTATTAAATCTGGGCTCAGATTTTTTTTAACCACGTTGTATAAGCCACACAAAACACGTACAGCTTCTGAAGTTGATCTTGTGGGAAGTTTAATCCTGAGGACAGCTAAGGTCAGGGAGAACAAAGAGGAGTGTGTTTCCTTTTCCTGGGTCGACAGTTGTCTACCTATATGGGCAGGTGTGACTAGGAAAGGGGAGATTCCCAAGGAAAAATACCAAGACTCTGCTAGTCTAGAAGTTGAAAAAAAAAAAGAAAAATCCCAAGACTGTTTTGAGATGTGTGTTCTAATCTCAGGTAAATTACTCACTAGACTCTGGATTCCTAAAGAGTATAAAATGATTGGCTGGGCGCGGTGGCTCACGCCTGTAATCCCAGCACTTCAGGAGGCCGAGGCAGGTCATCACGAGTCAGGAGATCGAGACCATCCTGGCTAACACGGTGAAACCCTGTCTCTACTAAAAATACAAAAAGTTAGCCAGGCGTGGTGGCGGGCGCCTGTAGTCCCAGCTACTCGGGAGGCTGGGGCAAGAGAATGGCGTGAACCCAGAAGGCGGAGCTTGCAGTGAGCTGAGATCATGCCACTGCACTCCAGCCTGGGCGACAGAGAGAGACTCCATCTCAAAAAAAAAAAAAAAAAAAAAAAAAAAAGATCCTGTGCTTAGTGACAAGGGAAAAGACAGATAAGTGGATTAATTATTTCTTTTTTTTTTTTTTTTTTTTAAACAAAGTCTTGCTCTGTTGCCCAGGCTAGAGTGCAGTGGTTCAAACACAGCTCACTGTAATCTCAAATTCCTGAGCTCAAGGATCCTCTCACCTTAGCCTCCTGGGTAGCTGGCACCATAGCTGTGTGCCACCATGCCTGGCTAATTTTATTAATTTCTGTTTTTGTAGAGATGGGGTCTCGCTATGTTGCGCAGGCTGCTGTTGAACCCCTGACCTCAAGTAATTCTCCTGCCTCAGCCTCCCAGAGTGCTGGCATCACGGTCATGAACCATCGCTCCTGGCTCCTGATTCATTCTTCATAGGATACTAAATGATAATAACTAGTATGGAGAAAAGAGTAACAGGCTTAGAAACTAGGGCGAGGGATGCCCTTGTGGATAGGGCGGTCTCCTCTTAGGAGGTGATGCTGGAGCAGAGACCTACATGAAGTGAGGAGCCAGCCCCGTAGTGACCTGGGGGAAGAATGTTCAAAGCAAAAAGAATAGCCAATGCAGAGGCCCCACAGCAGGAATGTTCTGGATGTATTTGAGGAGCATCAAAAAGACCAGCTTGGTCTAACCATAGTGAGCAGAATGACCAGGGATGTGAGGATAGAAGGCTTGCCAGGTCGGCCACGGGGGTTCATGCCTGGAATCTCAGCACTTTGGGAGGCCAAGGAGAGAGGATCACTTGGACCCAGGAGTCTAAGACCAACCTGGGCCACATAGTGAGACCTCATCTCTACAAAAAATTATCCAGGTGTAGTGGTGCACTCCTATAGTCCCAGCTACTTGGGAGGCTGAGGTGGGAGCATCACCTGAGCCTGGGGAAGTTGACGTTGAGGCTGCAGTGAGCTGTGATCATGTTGCAGGATTCCTTCAGTGCCACTTTGCCAGCCAGAAATTTCTGCAGCTGCCGTCACCCCTGTTGTGGCCTCACTTGGGCCTTCTGGGCCCACTTGGCCCAGCAGGCTGCACTTGGCTCATGCCCACTTGGATCCCACACCTGCCGTGGCTCCACACTCAGCCCATGGCTGGACTGGGTGTGCCATGAGTGGCTTCTGTGTTGGGTGCTGGCATCTAGATGAGGGGAACATGGTGGCACCCAAAAACTTGGGAGATGCCAGCAGTCGTGGAGCTCCAAGGAGTGTTATAGCTCTTGTTTGGGGAGTCCTGAGATCTGAGTCCCCAGCACTGTCTCAGCTCTTCACTCCTGTAGCTTGGTGAGCGGGAACATGTTACAGCTCTCTTTCTCCCGTAGTCTGGTGAGCGGGAGCGTGTTACAGCTCTTGTATTCCCGTCACCTGCAGCTTGGTGAGTTTTGGGTTCTCGTCCTGCAACCGAGAGGAATGAGGTTTGCAGGTACCGTAGAGTGAGTAAGGCAGAGAAGAATTTTATTGAGTGACAGAAGGGAAGCTCTCCACTGTGAGAGGGGACCCTGAAAGTGGTAGCCATCTGTGAGGCTGAGTCTGGCGTTTTTATGGGCTTAGAATTGGGGAGTGCCTGCCGATTGGTCCATGAGTGGTCTTGGAAAAAGGACCATTCAGTTGGTTAAAACATATCATCCAGAAGGAACCAATCGAGAGAGTGGGCGAGACAGGGAAAGAAGTTCTCACTCCAGTCATGGACTCTATCCTGACCTGACAGTTTGGTTTTCAGGCTTCAGGCTGTCTTTGGCCTAGAAGTCAGATTTCACCAGGGACCTGCCCCTGACTGCCTAGGAATTTGTCTGTCTCCTGTCAGTCGCACCATTACACTCCAGCCTGGAGGGACAGAGTGAGACCCTGTCTCAAAAAAAAAAAAAAAAAAAAGAAGGCTTTCCAGGAGCCAAATTACATGGTGCCTCACAGACCAAGATGAAGGCTTCAGTTTCACAGAGGATCTGCTACTTATCAGGTACCACGCCAGGCATGAGGGATACAGTGATGAACAACGGTGATGGTGGCGGGTCCCACCCTTGTGGAATTCCTGGGGCAGCATCATTGTGAGAATGAGGCTTGCAGCCCAGAGCTTGTCCCCCACCCTGGTATTTTGGCGAGGCAGAGGGCAGGTATTCAGGCACCTCATAGTGGCTGACTTCTAGAGCACCTTACTTTGGGAGTCATTCTTTCTTTTTTTATTTTTTTCTTTTTATTTATTTATTTATTTATTTATTTATTTATTTATTTATTGAGATGGAGTCTCGCTCTGTCACCCAGGCTGGAATGCAGTGGCGTGATCTCGGCTCACTGCAACCTCTACCTCCCGGGTTCATGCCATTCTCCCGCCTCAGCCTCCCGAGTAGCTGGGACTACAAGTGCCCGCCACCAAGCCCAGCTAATTTTGTTTTTGTATTTTTAGTAGAGACGGGGTTTCATTGTGTTAGCCAGGATGGTCTCGATCTCCTGACCTCATGATCTGTCCGCCTCAGCCTCCCAAGTTGCTGGGATTACAGACGTGAGCCACCGTGCCTTGCTGCTATTATTATTTTTTTAGAGGCAGTCTTTCACCATGTTGCCCAGGCTGGTTTTGAATTCCTGAGCTCAAATGATTCATCTACCTCGGCCTCCCAAAATGCTGGGATTACAGGCATGACCCAGCATGCCCAGCCTTTTTAAAATAATGACATATAAGCCAGGCGCGGTGGCTCTCACCTGGGGTGGCTCTCGCCTGGGCAGGCGGATCACAAAGTCAGGAGTTCGAGACCAGCCTGGCCAAAGTGGTGAAACCCCGTCTCTAATAAAAATACAAAAATTAGTTGGGCGTGGCGGCACATGCTTGTAATCCCAGCTACTCGGGAGGCTGAGGCAGGAGAATTGCTTGAACTGGGAAGTGGAGGTTGCAGTGAGCCGAGATCGTGTCACTGCACTCCAGCCTGGGTGACAGAGCTAGACTCTATCTTGGGGGAAAAAAAATTGACATAGAATTCACATGATATGAAATTTACCACATCAAAGTGTACAATTCAGTGGTTTTCAATATATTTACTGTGTTGTGCGACCGTCACCACTAATTCCAGAACATTTCCATCACCCCTAAAAGAAACTCTTCCTTATTAGCAGTCGTTCTCCATTCTCCCCTCTCCTACTGCCTGGCAACTACCGATCTCTTTCTGCCTCCATGGATTTGCCTCTTTTGGACATTTCATATGAATGAGATCATACAACATACGGCCTTCTGTGACTGGCTTCCTTCACTTACCATAAGCTCATCTGTGGGCTATCATGCTTCATTCCTTTTTATAGCCAAATAATATTCATCGTACGGATATACCACATTTTGTTTATTCATCACTAGTGAATGAGCATTTTGGTTACTCTGGTTTTTGGCTGTCCAATAAAACTCTATGAACATTTACATGCCAGTTTTTAAGTTAACATGTTTTCAGTTCTCTTAGGGGAGTCCCTCTTAAACCCTGGGGCATTCCAAGATACCACATTAAAGAGACTTGTTTAGCATTAGATCAGGAAGGGACTCCCCAAATTTACCCGATCCAGCCCTCCTTTCTGACAAATGAAGAAATGGAGGTCCCATGAGAGGGAGCCAAGTAACACTGATAATAATCACAGCTGGCTGGGTGCCATGGCTCACGCCTAAAATCCCAACACTGGGAAGCCAAGGCAGGAGGATCACTTGAGCCCAGGAGTTTGAGACCAGCCTGGGCAACATAGGCAGACCTTGCCTCTATAGAAAACTTAAAAAAAGTTAGCCAGGCCTGGTGGCATGTACCTGTAGTCTCAGCTACTTGGGAGGCTGAGGTGGGAGGATTGCTTGAGCCTGAGAGGTTGAGGCTTCAATTAGCCGAGATCATGCCACTGCACTCCAGTCTGGGCAACAGAGTGAGACCCTGTCTCAAATAAATAAATACATAAATACCAAAGCATAGAGAGCACTGGGCACAGGCCACATTATGAGTACTTTACTTACATCATCTTATTCTAGTCTCGTGATGATCCTCATGAGAAAATTACTACTTATTTCCTTCTTTGACAAATGAGAACCCAGAGCCCAGAAAGATGACTTGCCCAAGGTCTCTGAGCTGGCTGGTACATTTGAACCCAGGCCCACCCAGCTCAGTTTGTGTTAGCATTGAGGGTAGCAGGGTGAACAATGTCCTTATCTTCCCAATTCCTTTGAAAGCTCTTTGAGGTCAGAAACACCATCTTCCAGTTCTCGTGTCCCTGTGCCCTCTCCTGAAAGCATTCATAATGAATTTATCCTACGTAATTGGAGGGAATTGGACTTTGGGTTGGGGGTTTGGCTTACAGTAGATCATATTTAATCTATTCTATAGCATATATTGAAACTGTCCTAAATATACACCACTGGGCTAAGCACTTATAAGCACTGACACATTTGTTCTCACAATTCCCTCTGCACAGGAGGCTGCTAGCTCCACTTTTCAAAAGAGGAGACTGAGGCTTAGAAAGATTAAGTCTAGCTTAATCTTATAGGCATGGTGGCACATGTGTATAATCCCAGCTACTCAAGAGGCTGAGATGGGAGGATCATTTCAGCCTAGAAATTGGAGACTGTAGTGAGCTATGATTGCACTACTGCGCCCTAGCCTGAGTGACACAGCAAGACTCCCTCTCTACTAAAAAAATAGCCAGATGTGGTGATGTTCACCTGTAGTCCTAGCTACTCGGGAGGCTGAGGCAGGAGGGTGGCTTGAGCCTGGAAGTTCGAGGCTGCAGTGTGCTATGATCACACCACTGCACTCCAGCTGGGTGGTAGAGTGAAACCCCATCTCTTAGAAAAAGAAAGGCTAAGTAACACAAACAGCAGTGTAATGAGTGGTTAAGAATGTCAGCTCCGGTGCCCATTAGTCTGGGTTTGAAGCTGATCGTGCCGCTTCAACTTGGCCAGGTGACAAAGCATCTCTGTGCCTCAGTGTCCTCCTTGCAGAATGGGGGAATAACCGCACCTACCTGGTAGGGTGGTTTTGAGGCTTCAGGGAAAAGTGTCTTTTATGGCGCTCAGCACCCTGGTGCTCACACGTTGGTAGCACCTCAGGATCCCTTGTCACAGCTACTAAGTGGCAGAGCCACAAGTCCACCAGGGCCTGATGGGCTGTTCTCTGAACCATGCTTTTTTCTCCTAAGTCAGCTGTTCCCAGGCCTGGGCTTGTTTCTCCCTCTCCAGGGAAGCGATGGATTGAGAGGACATACAATTAGGGATGTGGACTTCGGAGCCCGTACACCTCCGTTTGCTCCTTAGTCCATGAGCCCATGCGACTTTGAGTGCTTCACCTCTCTGTGTTTTAACTTTTCATTTCTAAAAGGGACATTGGGCCAGGTGCAGTGGCTCACGCCTGTAATCCCACCACTTTGAGAGGCCAAGGCGGGTGGATCACCTGAGGTTGAGAGTTCAAGACCAGCCTGGCCAACATGGTGAAACGCTGTCTCTACTAAAAATACAAAAATTAGCTGGGTGACGTGGCACATGCTTGTAATCCTAGCTATTCAGGAGGCTGAGGCAGGAGAATTGCTTGAGCAGGAGAATCGCTTGAACTTGAGAGGTGGAGGTTGCAGTGAGCCAAGATTGCACCACTGCACTCCAGACTTGGCGACGTCAGAGCAAGACTCTGCCTCAAAAAAAAGGGCGGGGGGCAGGGACATTGTACTAATGCCAACCTCATGGATTGTTACGAGGATTAAAGCTTTAATATGTGCATAAAGCGCTTAGAGCAATGCCTGAGAACGAGCGCTGTGTGCATCTTAGCTGTCATTATTCCCTGTGTTCCAGGCATCCCCCCTGATGAGAGCCCCCGCCGGGGCGGTCCTGCTGGGCCCTACCAGCAATCTCAGCGGTTGGAGCTGTACGCCCAGGCCACAGAAGCGCTGCTGAAGACCGGAGCTGCTTACCCCTGTTTCTGCTCACCCCAGCGGCTGGAGCTCCTGAAGAAGGAGGCCTTGCGGAACCACCAGACACCCCGGTAAGAACCCCAGCTTGTTGCAGATGCCTCACCGACATTGGGTGTGTTTGTTACCTGGTGCTGCATAAGAAATTTCCCTAAATGTGTATTACCTCTCAGTTTCTGTGGGTCAGGCATCTGAGCGTGGCCTCACCTGTTCCTTTGGCTCAGGGATTCTCTCAAAGCTGCAAGCAAACTACAGGTCCTAGCCAGTCCTGGAGTTCTCTTAAGGCTTAGCTTGGGGAAAATCTACTTCCATCTCCTCTCACAAGGCTATTGGCCAACCTCAGGTCCTTGCTAGCCGTTGCCTGGAGACATCAGTTCTTTGCCATGTGAGCCTCTCCATAGGGCGTGGCAGCCAGCATTCATTCCTCAAAGCCAGCCAAGGAGAGAGTGAGCAGGTACAAGCTGGAGTCTACCTAGTTGTGGAAGCAACTTCTCACCACTTTTGTTTTACAGGCTGTGTATTCCTTATCTGGAACACTTGGGACCAGCAATGTTTTGGATTTCGGATTTTTTGCATATTGAAATATCTGCATATATATAATGAGATATCTTGGGGGTGGGACCCAAGTCTAAACATGAGATTCATTTATGTTTCATATACGCCTTATACACATAGGCTGAAGGTGATTTTCTGCAATATTTTAAATAATTTTGTGCATGAAACAAAGTTTTTACTATTTTGACTGTAGCCTGTCACGTGTTGAGTGTTGAATTTTCCACTTATGGCATTATGTCAGCACTCAGAGGTTTGAAATGTCAGATTAGTTGTGGCTTTTTTTTTTTGAGGCGGAGTCTTACTGTGTTGCCCAGGCTGGAGTGCAGTGGTGCGATCTTGGCTCACTGCAACCTCTGCCTCCTGGGTTCAAGCAATTATCCTGCCTCAGCCTCCTGGGTAGCTGGGACTACAGGTGCCCACCACCACACCCAGCTAATTTTTGTATTTTTAGTAGAGACGGGGTGTCACCGTGTTGGCCAGGCCAACCTCAGGTGATCCGCCTGCCTCAGACTCCCAAAGTGTTAGGATTATAGGCGTGAGCCACCACGCCCAGCCAGATGAGGTTTTTTTTGTTTGTTTGTTTTGTTATTGTTGGTGTTGTTTTTCATAGAGTCAGGGTCTTACTTTGTCACCCAGCCTGGAGTGCAATGGTGTGATGTTGGCTCACTGCAACCTCCAACTCCTGGACTCAAGTAGTACCCCCATCTCAGCCTCCCAAGTAACTATGACTATACTCCTGGCTAACTTTTTTTTTTTTGAACTTTTCATAAAGATGGGGAACTCACTGTGTTGCCCAGGCTGGTCTTGAACTCCTGGCCTCAAGCAATCCTCCCACCTTGGCCTCCCAAAGTGCTGGGATTACAAGTATGAGCCACTGCGCCTGACATTTTTTTTTTTTTTTTTTTTTTTTTTTTTTGGTGAGACAGAGTCTCACTCTGCCACCCGGGCTAGAGTACAGTGGTGCGATCTCAGCTTACTGCAATCTCCACCTCCTGGGTTCAAGGGATTCTCATGCCTCAGCCTCCTATGTAGCTGGGGCTACAGGCATGTGCCACCACACGTGGCTAATTTTTGTGTTTTTAATAGAGATGGGGTTTCGCCATGTGGCCCAGGCTGTGCTCAAACTCCTGAACTCAATCTTCCCACCTCAGCCTCCCAAAGTGCTGTGATTACAGGCATGAACCACTGCACCTGGACCATTGGAGCATTTCAGATGAGGCATATTTGGCATTATTTTTGTTCATTAGACAGAAGTCACTAGGCCCAGCCCACACTCAAGGGGAGGGGACTACACAAGGACAGAAACACCAGAAGGCGAGAATGACTGGGGGCCATGTTAGAAGCTGCCTGACACATTGGGTCTCAGAAAGTAATGTGTAAAGTAATTTTAATTATTTGTTATTTTGAATGAGCAAGGTCCACAGGCTGGACGTGGTGGCTCACGCCTGTAATCCCAGCACTTTGGGAGGCTGAGGTGGGTGGATCACGAGGTCAGGAGTTCAGGACCAGCCTGGCCAATGTGGTGAAACCCTGTCTCTACTAAAAATACAAGAATTAGCTGGTTGTGGTGGTGCACATGTAGTCCCAGCTGCTCGGGAGGCTGAGGCAGGAGAATCATTTGAACCCAGGAAGTAGAGGTTGCAGTGAGCCAAGATTGCACCACTGCACTCCAGCCTGGGCGACAGAGCAAGACTCTATCTCAAAAAAAAAGAAAAACGAAAGGTCCACAAAGGGCCAGGTGTGGTGGCTCACGTCTGTAATTCCAGCACTTTGGGAGGCAGAGGCGGGCAGATCACTTGAGGTCAGGAGTTTGAGACCAGCCTGGCCAACATAGTGAAACTCCATCTCTACTAAAAACACAAAAATTAGGCCTGGAGTGGTGGCTCATGCCTGTAATCCCAGTACGTTGGGAAGCCGAGGAGGGCAGATCACCTGAGGTCAGGAGTTCAACACCAGCCTGGCCAATATGGTGAAACCCATCTCTACAAAAATACAAAAATTAGCTGGGCATGATGGCGGGTGCCTGTAATCCCAGCTACTTGGGAGGCTGAGGCGGGAGAATAGTTTGAACCTGGGAGGCGAAGGGTGCAGTGAGCTGAGATCGTGCTGTTGTACTCTAGCCTGGGCAACAGAGCGAGACTCCGTTTCAAAAAAAAAAATCAGCTGAGCTTGGCGGTGCACGCCTGTAATCCTAGCTACCTGGGAGGTTGAGGCACTAGAATTGCATGAACCCAGAAGGCGGAGGTTGCAGTGAGCTGAGATTGTGCCATTGTACTCCAGCCTGGGTGACAGAGGGAGATGGTCTCAAAAAAAAAAAAAAAAAAAGGTCCACAAAGATATATATTGAAAGAACTCTCTTCCAGTCTTGACTCTGGCCACTCAATTCTGCTCTCCAGAGACAACCAATGTTAAAATTTTCTTATGTCTCCTCCAGAGACATTCAGTACATATACCAATAAGTACGTATTATTTTCTTTTTTTCTTTATTCACATGGTAGCATGCAATGTACTATGTACATGCTATGTGGTACAGTTTACCATGTCCACTTACTATCTTGAGGATCAGATATCAGTCCATAATAATACATAATATTCCATTTATGGATATAACTTCATTTACTTAATCAGTTTTGTCTTAACCTTTATATTTTTTTCTATTTTATTATTTTATTTTATTTTATTTTATTTTATTTTATTTGTTACTTTTTGAGATGGAGTCTTGCTCTATTCCCCAGGCTGGAGTGCAGTGGCGCAATCTTGGCTCACTGCAATCTCCATCTCTCAGGTTCAAGTGGATTCTCTGGCCTCAGCCTCCCGAGTAGCTGGGATTACAGGCGCCTGCCACCACACCCGGCTAATTTTTATATTTTTCTAGTAGAGATGGGGTTTCACCATGTTGGTCAGGCTGGTCTCAAACTCCTGACCTCAGGTGATCTGCCCAAGTGATCCTCAAGTGGCCTCCCAAAGTGCTGGGATTACAGGCATGAGCTACCACACCTGGCCTTAATAAACCTTTAAGTTATTATTTTTTTTTTTTTTGGAGACGGAGTCTTGCTCTGTCGCCTAGGCTGGTGTGCAGTGGCGTGATCTTGGCTCACTGCAACCTCCACCTCCTGGATTCAAGCAATGCTCCTGTCTCAGCCTCCCGAGGAGCTGGGACTAGAGGTGCACGCCGCCACACTTGGCTAATTTAATTTTCTTTTGTATTTTAGTAGAGATGGGGTTTCACCGTGTTGCCCAGGCTGGTCTCGAACTCTTGAGCTCAGGCAGTCCGCCTGCCTCAGCCTCCCAAAGTGCTGTGATTACTGGCATGAGCCACCACGCCTGGCCCAAACCTTTATGTTATTTCTAATATTTGGTTATAAAAGAAGAGAGCTGTGGTGACTAATGTTGACATATGTCATTTTGCACTTGTGCAGTATGTTTGCTGAGTACCTTCCTAGAGGTGGAATTGCAGTGTCGAGTTGTAGCTTTGATGGATACTGCCAAGTGGCTGGCCCTTTACTTATTTACACTCCCATCTGCAATAGCATCGTAACATTTACATTGCAGTTCCAGTGAACTGTTTGGTCAAGGGCTCAGCTATTTGGCCAAGGTCATGACATTTACGGTGACACTGCCTTTTTATTATAAGCAATCTATTTGTCTGTTGACAGAAGATTTTTTTTTTTCCTGATCTCATTCTGTGACCCAAGCTGGAGTGCAGCGGTATGATCACAGCTCATTGCAAGCTTGAATCTCCTGGGTTCAAGCAATCCTACAACCTCAGCCTCCCAAGTAGCTGTGACCACAGCTACGTACCACACCACACACAGCTAGTGTTTTGTTTTGAGATGGGGTCTCACTCTGTCACCCAGATTGGAGTGCAGTGGTGTGATCTTGGCTCGAGGCAACCTCTGCCTCCTGGGCTCAAGCAGTCCTCCCATCTCAGCCTCCCAAACAGCTGGAACCAGAGGTGTGTGCTGCCATGCCCGGCAAATTTTTTTGTATTTTTGGTAGAGACGGGGTTTCTCCATGTTGCCTAGGCTGGTCTCAAACTCCTGAGCATAGGAGACCCACCCACCTCAGCCTCCCAAAGTGCTGGGATTTTAAGTGTGAACCATCATGCCCGGCTGGCACACAGCTAGTTTTTAAATTTTTGTAGAGATGGAATTCCCCTATTTTACCCAGGCTGGTATGAAACTCAAGCCATCTTCCTGCCTCAGCTTCCCAAAGTGCGGGGATTATAGGCATGAGCCACCATGCCTGGCCAACAGATTTTTTTTTTTTTTTTAATTATGGTCATGCCTTGTTGTGGAATCCGTGCGGCCATTTATTTATTTATTTATTTTAAGCTTTCGGGATTTGTATTAAATCCTAGTCTAGTTTAACAGTATTTGATGTTACACACATCACCTCATCGTGAACCTGTTTAATAAGTGAAAGCAAATCAGACAGCTCATCTAAGTCGTTATTTTTTGCAGACTAAACAGTAAGGTAACAACTACACAGAACCCCATGGGTAATGACGGACACTTGCACAGTTTTCATACAAGCTATGTTGGTTATCAAAGTATATCTGCTAATATTTAATAAAGACAGTGAAACGTCATTGGGGTGGAAAAGTCAGGCCTAGACACTGGGTTGGAAAAGAACAGATCAAATATGGATTTCACAAACCAAAAGTTTATAAACTCAAGGCGATACAAGTCATTTTTATTGTAAAAGCTTAGTTGAAACTAAAAGATCTGTAAAAACTATTACTTTGGGCCTTAAACAGTACCAGCTCTTATGATCAAAAAAAGGCCACAACTCCAGCCTGGGCAACATAGTGAAACCCTATCTATATTAAAGTACAAAAATTAGCTGGGCCTGGTGGTATGTGCCCATAATTTCAGCTACTCAGGAGGCTGAGGCAGGAGAATCACCTGAACCAGGGAGATGGAGGTTGCAATGAGCTGAGATTGTGCTACTGCACTCCAGCGTGGGAGACAGAATGAGACCCTGTCTCAAAAAAAAAAAAAAAAAAAAAAAAAAAAAAAGGTGGGGAGCCATAACTGTTGAGATTGTATTACTAGATTTTATTTTACACTAGGTGGTAGGTACAAAGCAATCCTCCTTAATAAAGTTGACAGCTTCCCTTAGAACTTTTTTTTTTTTCAGACAAGGTGTTGCTCTGTCACCCAGGCTGGAGCGATGCAATCATGACTCACCACAGCCTTGACTTCCTGGGCTCAAGCAATCCTCCTGCTTCAGCCTCCCAAGTAGGTGAAACTACACACATGTACCCACCATACCCGGCTAATTCTTTTTTTTTTTTTTTTTAATTTCTAGTAGAGACAAGGTCTCATTACCCAGGCTGGTTTTGAACTCCTGGGCTCAAGCAGTTCTCCTGCCTTATCCTCCCAAAATGCTGGGATTACAGGAGTGAGTCACCACACTTGGACAGAACATATTTAATAATGCACATTTAAAACAAGTATTCATCTTACAAGTTGTTCTGTAATCCAAACATATGACAGCTTGGAGAACAACATTTAGAAAACAAAAGCCAATGTAAAAAGACAGATTAAAACAACTAGAAGCCAGGCACGGTGGCTCATGCCTGTAATCCCAGCACTTTGGGAGCCTGAGGTAGGCGGATAACCTGAGGTCAGGAGTTCAAGACCAGCCTGGCCAACATAGTGAAACCCCGTCTCTACTGAAATTAGCCGGGCATGGTGGCGTGCACCTGTAATCCCAACTACTTGGGAGCTTGGGAGGTGGAGACTACAGTGAGCCAAGATAAGCCGCTGCACTCCAACCTGGGTGACAGGGCAAGACTCCATCTCAAAAACAAAAACAAACCCGACTAGGACAGTGTAGGTTTTGTATGGCTCAGACTTCACAGTTTTCTTACTGCATCATAAATGTATCGATGTAGAATATCTGTTCCAGCTAGGCGCGGTGGCTCATGCCTGTAATCCCAGCACTTTGGGAGGCCAAGGTGGGCGGATTGCTAGAGCCCAGCTTTTGCAACATGGTGAGCCCCCATTTCTACCAAAAAAAAAAATACAAAAATTAGCCAGGCATGGTGGTGCATGCCTGTAGCCCCAGCTACTTGGGAGGCTAAGTGGGAGAATCACTTTACCCTTGGGAAGGTCTAGGCTGCAGTGAGCTGTGATCACACTACTGTACTCCAGCCTGGGTGACAGAGTGAGACCCTGACTCAAAAAAAAGAAAAAGAAAAAGAAACCCTGTCTCTACTAAAAATACAAAAAATTAGCTGGGTATAGTTGTGCATACCTGTAGGCCCAGCTGCTCGGGAGGCTGAGATGGGAGAATCACCTGAGCCCAGGAAGTCAAGACTACAGTGAGCCATGATTGCACCACTGCATTCCAGCCTGATCAACGGGAGTGAGACCTTGTCCCCTGTCTCAATGAATGAATGAATGAATGAATGAATGAATATTTCTTCCACTGGCCCCATTGCTCTGGATTTAAAGAAATACCTTTTCTTCCTGGTTTTATTTAACCTTTGAGATCCATCCAATAATCTCTAATATCATCAATTAGCACTTCCCCTTTAACATCCCAAACACTAGTACCTCATTTTCCCAATCTGAAACACGTTATCAGCTGGGTACAGTGGCCTGTAATCTAATCGCAGCACTTTGGGAGGCTGAGGAGGGTGGATCGCTTGAGACTAGGAGTTCAAGACCAGCCTGGGCAACATGGTGAAACCCCATCTCTATATGAAATTTAAAAAAGAAAAGAAACAAGTTATTATGTCTAGTGCTGCTGCTCTGTTTGGAAGATGACAGAGCATCCAAAGTTTTGCCAGTCTTTTGTTCCTTTACAAGTTTTTCTGGAGCAACTTAACTTTTTCTTCTTTAACTTTTTGTCAGACTCACTGTCAGAATTGCTGCCAGAAGAGCTTGAAGAAACAGGTTCCTTTGATTTAGACGTTGTGCTGCCCTGCTCCTGCAGCTGAACACCCTCCTGTTCACTCATGTGCAAGTGACTCATTTTTAAAAACTTTTTTGGCCGGGCACGGTGGCTCACACCTGTAATCCCAGTACTTTGGGAGGCCGAGGCGGCAGACCACGAGGTCAGGAGTTTGAGACCAGCCTGACCAACATGGTGAAACTCCATTTCTACTAAAAATACAAAAATTAGCCGGGTGTGGTGGCAGGCACCTGTAATCCTAGCTATTCAGGAGGCTGAGGCAGGAGAATTGCATGAACCCGGAAGGTGGAGGTTGTGGTGAGCTGAGGTCGCGACACTGCACTCCAGCCTGGGCGACAGAGCGAGACTCTATCTCAAAAAAAAGAGAAAAAAAGGGTTTTTTTTGAGACAGGGTCTCACTGTGTCACCCAGGCTAGAGTGCAGAGGTGCCATCATAGTTTACCGCAGCCTCAACCTCCTGGGCTCCAGTGATTCTTCCACCTTGGCCTCCCACAGAGCTGGGACTACAGGAATGCACCATCACACCTGGCTGATTTTGTTTTGTTTTGTTTTGTTTTGTTTTGTTTTGTTTTGTTTTGTAGAGACAGAGTCTCACTATGTTGCCTAGGCTGGTATTTTAAATTTTTAAATAAGAGACAGAATTTTGCTATGTTACCCAGGCTGGTCTTGAACTCTAGAGGTCAGGCTGTCCTCCTACCTTGACCTCCCAAAACACTGGGATTACAGACATGAGCAACTGTGTCCAGCCCTGTGCACCATTTATTGATTGATTGAACACTTAGCTGTGTCAAAGACTAACCTTATAAGCATTCCATCTGTGTCTCAGAACGCTTTTGGGTGCAGTTAGTGGAATACCATGTTAGAAGGGACAAACGATACTTTAACTCACAGATGAATCATATGGGGACCTAGTTAATGTGCAGATTCTGACTCAGTAGGTCTGGGGTGGAGCCTAAGAGTCTGCATTTTTGGCAGACTCCCAGGAGGCTGATGCTAGGGGCCCACAGACCACACTTTGAGTAGCCAGGGCATCAGTCATAGACATTTGTCTTTTGATTCTGCACAAGGCGGGAGGTGGGTGACTCCAGGATGAGACTAGCAGTGTGGAGACGCCAGGGCTCTATTTTGGCTTCCCTCTGACTTCATTGCCTTCCCTCCTGCAGTTGCAAGTAGCTGCGGCAGGTCCAGACATGCTCCCCTCACAGGACGACATCCAAAGAGGACAGAAGTGGGGTAGTGGGAAATTTTAAGAAGGGATTTTCCTCCCGTGGCTGTCTCTCCTTGTCCTTTGGAGAGAAAAACCTTTCTCGGAACCGTAAGCCTTCCTTACCCCCTAGGCATGCTTTTCTTTGCATCCCAGTGACTAGGATGGGGTTACATTTCTGCCTGGACTGGTCACTGGCATGGGGCAGTAGGATTGCAAGATTGGCGATACCAATCAGGATTCAACCCCTCGGACTGAGCATTTTGCTATTTTCTTGTTAGCAAGGAAGAAGCGTGGAATGGCTGGTAGATAGGCAGACATTAGTGTCTGCTACACCATGTTATCTCAGTTTTCCACACAACTGTATCATCATCCCCGTTCTAGACTGAGGAAGCAGCTTGCAGCAGTAATTGACTTGCTTAAGATCACACAGCTATGACAAAGGTAGGACTCCTGTCCATCAACCTGTCCATCAATAGTACTCATGCTGCTCTGCTCCCCATCAGGTATGACAATCGGTGCAGGAACATGAGTCAGGAGCAGGTGGCCCAGAAGCTGGCCAAGGACCCCAAGCCTGCGATCCGCTTCCGCCTGGAGCAGGCGGCGCCGGCCTTCCAGGACCTGGTGTATGGCTGGAATAGGCATGAAGTGGCCAGCGTGGAGGGAGACCCAGTCATCATGAAGAGCGACGGCTTCCCCACATACCACCTGGCCTGTGTGGTGGACGACCACCACATGGGCATCAGCCACGTGCTGCGAGGCTCTGAGTGGCTCGTCTCCACTGCCAAGCACCTGCTCCTCTACCAGGCCCTGGGCTGGCAGCCACCCCACTTTGCCCACCTGCCTCTGCTCCTCAACAGAGATGGCAGCAAGCTCTCCAAGAGGCAAGGGGATATTTTCCTGGAGCACTTTGCTGCTGATGGCTTCCTGCCCGATTCCTTGTTGGACATCATCACCAACTGTGGCTCAGGTTTTGCAGGTACCCGCCCACCTGAGTGGTCCTGGCAGCAGAGAGCGTGGCCAGGAGGAGTAGGGCTTTGGCTCAGACAGTCCTGCTCTTTGGTCCCAGCTTTGCCACTTACCAGCCAGGTGACCTTGGACAAGTTTATTCTTTTATTCAATAAATGTTTATTTTGCCAGACACCGCATTAAGTGCTGGGGCTACAATAGTGAGTAAGATAGACATGATCCCTACCCTCAAGGGGCTTATAGTCTCTGAGCCTCAGTTGCATATCTGGAAAATGGGGATAAGTGTCTACCTCATAGAGTTAGGATTCACTGAGCTCAGGAGTGTAAGGTACCCAGCCCAGCACCTGTCACACTATAAGCACAAAAAGTGACAGACCCTATGATTATGACAATTATTACAAGCATGTGTGCTAATAGTATGACTAGAATTAATATGGATCTAGTTTCTTTTTTTCCTTCTTCATTTTAGTGCCAGATGAATCTAGTTTATTTCAAGCTGAGCACTTATCCATGATCCAAGACTTAGACCCAAACCTTGAAGAAGCAAGCATCAAATAGGATGACCTGAAGGATTTCTGAAAATGTGTCCAGAATATTCTGCCTGCTGGTCTCATTTCATTTAACACAACATACTGTTAAGGGATAGATACATATCTCCACTGTTTGTAAGAGGATTGTGAAGCTCAGAGAAGCTGAGTAACTTGCCAAAGTTACACACCTAGTGAGAGATATAGTGCTTTAGGCCTATGCCTGATCACGATGCCTGCTGACCGTGTGGGACTGAGCTGCTGCTCACAAGAAGCAGCTCCCAGCACCATGGTTCTTAACTCTTTTTTTTTTTTTTTTTTGAGACAGAGTTTCTTGTCCCCCATTCTGGAGTGCAATGGTGCGTTCTCAGCTCACTGCAACTTCCACCTCCTGGGTTCAAGCAATTCTCCTGCCTCAGCCTCCCAAATAGCTGGGATTACAGGCACTCGCCACCACACCCGGCTAATTTTTGTATTTTTAGTAGAGATGGGGTTTCACCATGTTGTCCAGGCTGTTCTTGAATTCCTGACCTCAGGTGATCTGCCTGCCTTGGCCTCCCAAAGTGCTGGGATTACAGGCATGAGCCACAGCGCCAGGCCTGGTTCTTAACTCTTGACTGTGCTTTGGAATCAGCTAGGAAGCTTGTAAAATATGCTCAGACCCCAACCAAACCCAGTCGACTCAGAGTCTCTGGTACAGCCAGGCAATGGGTGTACTGTTCTGCAGGTCGTGTCTTGAGAGTAATGGAGATGGGTTTAGCCTGATTGTTTTCAGACCTTTTTTTTCCTTAATGACAGAACCCTTTCTGAAAATGAAAGCTCATTCAGGCTCTTGATATATAAATAGCTAGAAGTTAAATCCCTTTGGGCAAAGTGGAATGGGGAGCCCAGGGCTTGCTCACTCAGCTTCCCTTATGTTTGAAAGTAGAAGGAGGGTGGGTGCAGTGGCTCATGCCTGTAATCCCAGCACTTTGGAAGGCCAATGCAGGAGGATCATTTAAGCCTGGGAGTTTGAGACCAACCTGGGGAATATAGTGAAACTCCATCTCTACAGAAAAATGTATGTATGTATGTATTTATTTATTTATTTGATGGAGTCTCGCTCTGTTGCCCAGGCTGGAGTGCAATGGCACAATCTTAGCTCACTACAATCTCCACCTCTCAGGTTCAAGTGATTTTCCTGCCTCAGCCTCCTGAGTAGCTGGGATTACAGGCGTGCTCCACCACACCTGGCTAATTTTTGTACTTTTAGTAGGGATGGGTTTCACCATGTTTGCCAGGCCAGTCTCGAACTCCTGACCTCATGATCTGCCCACCTCTGCCTCCCAAAACGCTGGTATTACAGGTGTGAGCCACCATGCCTAGCCCTACAGAAAAATTTAAAAATTAGCCAGGTGTGGTAGTATGTGCCTGTAGTCCCAGCTACTTGGAAGACAGGCTGGAGGATCGCTTGAGCCTGGGCGTTTGAGGTTACAGTGAGCTATGATTGTACCATTGCACTCCAGCCTGGGCAGCAGAGCAAGATCCTGTCTCTTAAAAAAAAAAAAGCTAAGTGGAAGGAAGAAGGGAGGGAGGAAGCTGAGTAGCTGGGCCTCTCCTCTTTGCAGAGAACCAAATGGGCAGGACCCTGCCAGAGCTGATCACACAGTTCGACCTGACCCAGGTCACCTGTCACTCAGCCATGCTGGACATGGAGAAGCTCCCAGAATTCAACAGGTGAGTGGGGAGCATGGAGATCCCCTGGTGGGAAAGGGCTTTCTTGCTCATGATGGTCCCTACAGCAGAGGGTATAATGGGCTCTGGTACCTAATTCTGTGTGACCATGGCTAAATCACCTAGCCTCTTTGAGCCTCTGTTTCCTCTTCTCTAAAATGGGATTAATAACAATACCCATCTTATATGCTTGTTCTATGAAAGTATCTTGTATTAAGTGTTGCATGAAAGTATCTTGGATAGCCCTGGCACATACAAAGTGCTCAGTAAATGGTACATGTATTTTTATCATTAGCATTGTGTTCCTAGCCACCCCTTGCGTGGACTCTGTTAACAACCAAAGTCTGGAGAGGGGTATCTTCATTTTAGACTCACCTCCCCCCACAACCTTACACCCAGCCAACACAGTGAGTGAGCACTGTCTCATGGCATCTACTTTATATTTCATGTATTTGATATTGCAAGTAGCTCTTCACTTGGAAACCTCCAAATATCGTTCCAACTCAGATCATTGTTAACATGTCTGAGTCAAAGGGTATTAGTGTTGGCTGGGCATGGTAGCTCACACCTTTAATTCCAGCACTTTGGGAGGCCAAGGTTGGCAGATCACCTGAAGTCAGGAGTTCGAGACCAGCCTGGCCAACATGGTGAAACCCTGTCTCTACTAAAAATAAAAAATTAGCTGGACATGGCACATGCTTGTAGTCCTAGCTACTTGGGAGGCTGAGGCACGAGGATCACTTGAACCAGGGAGGCAGAGGTTGCAGTGAGACAGGATCACACCACTGCACTCCAGCCTGGGCAACAAAGTGAGACACTGTCTTTAAAAAAAGTTATTAGTGGTTAAGACCATCAGCCAGGTGTGCATCTGGGGTGAGGGTCTTCCTGATACTTTGCCTAGAGCACTGGTTTGGGGACACAGTATCCTCAGTGCATTTACTTGCGTGAGCCCAGAGAATTAACATCAGTTGCAGATATTTTAGGGCTATTACTTTACTTACTTCTCCCATCAGACCTATGAGGTCAGTTGTATGATTTTGCCCTGTTTTACATATGGGGAACCCAGGACATAGAGAGGTTAAGAAACTAGCCAAAGTTCACACAGTAAACAGTGGGCGTCTTTTGAATGGGGCATTCAAGAGTGGATGTAGGCTGGGTGCGGTGGCTGACGCCTGTAATCGCAGCACTTTGGGAGGCTGACGCAGGTGGATCACCTGAGTCAGGAGTTCGAGATCAGCCCAGCCAACATGGTGAAACCACATTTCTACTAAAAATACACACACACAAAAAAAAATTAGCCCGACATGGTGGCGGGCACCTGTAGTCCCAGCTACTCAGGAGGCTGAGATGGAAGAATTGCTTAAACCTGGGAGGTGGAGGTTGCAGTGAGCCGAGATCACACCATTGCACTCCAGCCTGGGCAACAAGAGCAAAACTCCAACTCAAAAAAAAAAAACCCTCTTTCTATATCTTTTAGTGGCTGGGTCTCGCCCTGTCACCCAAGCTGGAGTGCAGTGGTGACATCTCGGTTCACTGCAGCCTCAAACTCCCAGGCTGAAGTGATCCTTCCCCCCTCAGCCTCCAGAGTAGCTGAGTCTACAGGTGTGTACCACCACGCCAGGCTAATTTTGTTATTTTAAATTTTTTTTTTAGGGATGGCATCTTACTATGTTGCTAGGTTGCTCTTAAACTCCTGGCCTCAAGTGATCCTCCCTTCTTGGCCTCCTAAAGTTCTGGGATTAAGTGAGCCACTGCAACTGGCCAAAAGCTTCTCCAGGTGCAGCAGGACTGAGTGGTAGGTGACCTGGGAAGTGGAGGTTGCAGTGAGTGGAGATCGCACCTCTGCTCTCCAGCCGGGGTGACACAGCGAGGCTCCGTCTCAAAAATAAATAAACAAAAATAAAATGTCAGCTACTATTTTGAAAACACTGAAAACATGGCTGGGCATGGTGGCCCACACCTGTAATCCTGGCACTTTGGGAGCCCAGCTGGGTAGATTGCTTGTTGCCCAGCCTGGACAACATAGCAAGACCTTGTCTCTACAAAAAACTAAAAAATTAGCTGGGCATGGTGATGTGTGTCTGTGGGCCCAGCTACTTGGGAGGGTGAGATGGGAGGATCGCTTGAGCCTAGAAGGTCTAGGCTGTAGTGAGCCGTGATCGTGGTACTGCACTCCAGCCTGGGCAACAAAGCAAGACTCTCAAAAACAAAAACTAAACCCCTGAAAACAAAGCATGTCTCCGAGTTGCTTGGGACTTTCAGGCTGTTTGTGAACTTAGTCACATCCCTTTCTTTTTATAAACGTGAAGAGAATTCTTCTAGCTTGCGAAAGGGAGGGCTCATGGGAACTGATATGTCATTCTTCCAACTTCACCCTTTCCCCAGGGGAGAGACAGTTTGGGTGGGTTGGGGTGTTGACAGCAGGGCAGCCCCTTGATTTCTTCCGCAGACTGCACCTCCAGCGGCTGGTGAGCAATGAGAGTCAGAGGCACCAGCTGGTGGGGAAGCTGCAGGTCCTTGTGGAGGAGGCCTTTGGGAGCCAGCTGCAAAACAGGGATGTCCTCAACCCAGTCTATGTGGAGAGGATCCTCCTGCTGAGACAGGTGTGGTGTCAGGATTCTGGGAGGCTGAGGGAGGGGTTACTGGGTGCCTCAATTCCTCCTCCCTTCCAGAGCCCTGTCCCTAGTGCATTCAATGACTGCCTCCTTCCCCAGGGTCACATTTGCCGCCTGCAGGACTTGGTGTCCCCAGTGTACTCTTACCTGTGGACTCGCCCTGCAGTGGGTCGAGCACAGCTGGACGCCATCTCGGAGAAGGTGGATGTGATTGCCAAGCGTGTGCTGGGGTGAGTACCCGCAGGCTGAGCTCAGGGTTCCACACCCTCCTTCCCTCTCTCCGTCCCATGGCTCCCTTTCCTTCAGGGCTGGGCTGTTGGGGCCCCAGCACAACCCCATGGCCAGTGAAGAAGTGACCCTTCACTGGCTTTCGTTGGTGAGGAGGGCTTACCCGGAGGACCTGGGCTTTCCCTGGACATAGGCATGTGTTCACTGCTTGCACCAACCTGGTTGCATCCCAGCTCTGCCATGTACTCACCAGATTATGTCACCTTGCTCAGGTGGCTTCACTTTGGCCAAGTTACTGTACCTATTTGAGCTTCCTTTTCCTTCTCAGTAAGAGAGAGATGATGCTAATTCTTACTGTAACAGTAATAACTTTCAATTACAAACACAACCAAAGCTGGCTTAGGCAAGAGGAGAATGATTGCTTATGTAACTGCAGATGCTAGAAGAAGGGCTGCTTGAGGCACAGCTTAATGCAGGAGTCAGTACTGCTTTCCCTCTCTGCCTTTCCCCTTCTGCCCCTACTCCCCGATGCTGACCACTTTTCCTGCAGAGGCTCTGTATCAGGTAACTAGAGGGCAAGATTCTCTACCAGACAAAAGAAATGCCAGTGCATGTCCTTTGTGGAAGTACATTTCTCCATTATGTAGCAATCTGCAGGAAGCAGCTCAGGGCTCATCCTCCCACCTCAGCCTCTTTAGAAGCTGGGACTACAGGCACAGGCCACCACACCCAGCTAGTTTTTTTATTTTTTGTAGAGACAAGGTCTTTCCATGTTGCCCAGGCTGGTCTCAAACTCCTAGGCTCAAGTGATCTTCATGCCTCAGCCTCACAGAGTGCTGGGATTACAGGCGTGAGCCATGGTGCCTGGCCGGGGCCTATTAGTTCTAATTCACCGGGATTCAGTGTCGTAACTGCCCATCTCCACCACGAGGTTGGATTTTAGATTTGCTCTGGGACTCCCTCTCGAGTCAGGAAAGCTGATACCCAAATGTTCAGGAGCTGCCAGATCACTAGAAATCCCTTCTGTGCCTATGCCATGGTTCTTAACTCTGAGCCAGCTCTAGCAGATCTGGAACTGCCATTGTTCCCGGCCTGGGGCCTGTCATTCTTTCATCAGCTCCTCGGCAGCCTGCTTCCCTGCAGTGCCATTGGGGAGAGTGTCTGCTTTTTTCCCACATTATATTTTATGTCTTCAGTATTTCATCTCCTGATTTTTGTAAATAAGGAGTACTCATGTGACCCAGTTAATAATTGTCTCAGTCCATGGGGTTGCTATAGCAAAATAACATAGACTGGCAGCTTCAACAACAGACATTTATTTCTCACAGATCTAGAGGCTAGAAGTCCAGGGTCAAGGTGCCGCCGATTCAGTGTCTGGTGAGGGCCTTGTTCCTGGGCCCTTCCCTTTTCCAGCCCTCCACTGTGTCCTCACGTAGTGGAGGGATGAGGGACCTCTCTGGGGTGTCTTTTATAAAGGCACTCATCTGTGCATGAGGGCTCTGCCCACATTACCTGATCACCTCCCAAAGCCCACACCCTTGAATACTGTCCCCTTGGGGGTTAAAATTTGAACATATGAATTTAGGGGAACACAAACATTCAGAACATAGAGATGATGCAGTAAGAACGATCACCCTTGGCTGGGCCTGGTGGCTTACGCCTGTTATCCCAGCACTTTGGGAGGCCCAGGCGGGTGGATCACGAGGTCAGGAGATCAAGACCATCCTGGCTAACACGGTGAAACCCCGTCTCTACTTAAAGTACAAAAATTTAGCCAGGCGTAGTGGTGGGTGCCTATAGTCCCAGCTACTCAGGAGGCTGAGGCAGGAGAATGGCGTGAACCCGGGAGGCAGAGCTTGCAGTGAGCTGAGATCGTGCCACTGGACTCCAGCCTGGGCGACAGAGTGAGACTCCATCTCAAAAAAACAAAACAAAACAAAAAAAAAAAACAACAAAAGAAACGATCACCCTTGTCTGAAATTGAAACTCATCTGCTTCAGTGCTGACAGTTAGTAAGGAAATCTGTCTGCACCAAAAGGCTGTTTCTTCAAATCACTTATGAACCCAGTTCCCTGAGACAGTAGTGGTCCATACTGAGTTGACTTTGGAATGCAGTTGCCTGGAACATGTTTGAGCAGGCAGGGTCAGAATTGGCATCACAGATCGTCTGCACCAGGAAGATGTCCAGCCCCAGTTCCTCTTCAGTGTTTCCACTTTTGAATCTCCAGTAATAACTGAGGGGAGGCGGGGAACTGTGGCTCGTGCCTGTAATCCCAGTATTCTGGGAGGGTGAATGGGGAGGATCACTTGAAGCCAGGAGTTTGAGACCAGCCTGGGCAACATAGCTTGACCCCATCTCTACAAAAAGTAAAAATAAAATTAGCCAGGCATGGTGGTGGGTGCCTATGGTCCAAGCTGCTCAGGCAGCTGAGGTGGGAGGATCGTTTGAGCCCAGGAGTTTGAGGCTGCAGTGAGCTGTGATCGCACTACTGCATTCCAGCCTAGGTGACAGAGCAAGATCCTGTCTTAAAAAAAATAATAATTAATTATTTTTAAAAACTGAGAGGAACTGGGAAGTTGCAGTGAAATATACTCATCACCAGCCTATTCCCATCTCTTGACTAACTCAGAATCAGGGCCAGGGCAAATTTTTGCAAGTCCAGCTCTAACTGAATGGAGAATTTCTCCTGAAACAAAAGCTTTTGGGGAGAGCATCTTACTCAGCTGGACTGCCAGGATGTGGGGGTTGGTTGCTGGCCCGTTGGAATCCTAGAGGCTTCAAGTTGTGGAAGAATGGCCATAGCAAGTTGGTGGCGGGGCTATTGCTGGAGCTGGGTGGGGTCTTCTGATTTCTTCTCTTCTTGGCTACGTCTCCAAAGAAGTCTCCCTCTACCAATCTTAAAGCTAGGTATTTCAGATAATTTCCCAGAAATTATCCATTCTATGTCAAATCTATTCCTAAGTTTCTTTTTTGTTGTGCCTGCAAGCAGAAGTGTTTCTTTTTAGATCCTTTTGTAATGTCTCAAAGCTCTTGATTGTACTTAACTAATTTTTAAAAATTTTAAATTCAAATACAAAATGTAATACTTGGCCGGGCATGGTGGCTCACGCCTTTAATCCCGCCTATAATTCCAGCACTTTGGGAGGCCAAGGTGGGCGGATCACCTGAGGTCAGGAGTTTGAGACCAGCCTGATCAACATGGTAAAACCCTGTCTCTACTAAAAATACAAAATTAGCTGGGCGTGGTGGCACGCACCTGTAATCCCAGCTACTTGGGAGGCTAAGGCAGGAGAATCGCTTGAACCCGGAAGGTGGAGGTTGCAGTGAGCTGAGATCGTGCCATTGTACTCCAGCCTGGGCAACAGAGCAAGACTCCATCTCAAAAAAAAAAAAAAAAAGTAATATTTCTGAGTATTTATCATGTGGTCAGGCACTTGGTGCTTTATAAGTTTTAACTCTCTACAATAGCCCTGTGCAGGACAGATACTATTATTATTATTTTTTTTTTATTTTGAGACAAAGTCTCGCTCTGTCACCCAGGCTATAGTGCAATGGTGCGATCTCGGCTCACTGCAACCTCCTCCTCCTGGGTTCAAGCAATTTTCCTGCCTCAGCCTCCTGAGTAGTTGGGACTACAGGCACCCGCCACCATCCCTGGCTAATGTTTTTGTATTTTTAGTAGAGATGGGGTTTTACTGTGTTGGCCAGGTTGGTCTCGAACTCCTGACCTCAAGTGATCTGCCTGCCTCAGCCTCCCAAAGTGCTGGGATTATAGGCGTGAGCCACTGTGCCAGCCTCAGATACTATTATTCTCCCCACTTTACAGATGAGAAAACTGAGGCATAAAGATTGCATGACACAGAGGTAGCAATGAGTAAAGCCTCTTATGGCACCTCTTACCTCCTGCATTGTGACCACTGGTTTCTCTGTGTGTGGTCCCTTGGTGGTTTTTCCTTCCCAACCTGGATAAGGGAGAAAGTGGTCGATATCTTCTTCACCTCCCTCAAAACAGGCTTGAACATTGGTTGTGCTGCTCGTACTGTAGCTGATCAATAACCTTCTGAAGCCCTTCCTCCCACCCACTTGCCATTGGCCCATGCAGGCCCTGTAAACCGGCCCTCTTCTTCTAGGCTTCTAGAAAGATCTGGTATGAGCTTAACTCAGGATATGCTGAATGGAGAACTGAAGAAGCTATCAGAAGGTCTGGAAGGCACCAAGTACAGTAATGTGATGAAACTCCTCCGGGTGGCCCTGAGTGGACAGCAGGTGAGGCAGGGACATGGGTTGGATTGTTCCCTGGAGCCCCTCATTGATCCTTTGAACTTAACGTTTCCTCGCAGGCACTGAGCTCAATATTGAGTATACAAAGATGAATGAAACATGATGACTCCCCTTGTTCAGTCAATCAACAGACACTATTGAGTACCTACTATATGCAAGCATTGTGTTAGGTACAGTGAATACAGTATAGAATGAAACACGCATACATAATCTCTGCCTCCATGGGGTTTGCAGTTTATTGGGGATAACAGACCCAGCAACAGCTTACTTAATATGGGAAAAACAGGCCAGGCACAGTGGCTCACACCTGTATTCCCAGCACTTTGGGAGGCCTAGGCAGGTGGATCACCTGAGGTCAGGAGTTTGAGACCAGCCTGGGCAACATGGTGAAACCTTGTCTCTACTAAAAATACAAAAATTAGCTGGGTGTGGTGGTGCGCCTGTAATCCCAGCTGCTTGGGAGGGTGAGGCACGAGAATTGCCTGAACCTGGGAGGCAGAGGTTGCAGTGAGCCAAGATCGCACCATTGCATTCCAGCCTGGGCGATAGAGTGAGACTCCATCTCAAAAAAAAAAAAAAAAAAAAGGGGGGGGGGGGTGGGGGCGGCGGTTGGGGGAGAAACAGGCTCTTAGGACCCATCCTTGTCCAGGGAAGTAACACAAGCACTGGTCCTCAGAACACAGGCAGCAGTGTGGGAGCTGGCCTGTGAATAATTTCTGCAGACTGAGGCTGAGCTTCAGTTCTTGAGGCAGTTTAAGGTAGTAAGGCAATATTTGCTCTTTTTGTTCTTAGCAAGGACCTCCTGTAGCTGAGATGATGTTGTCCTTGGGACCAAAGGAAGTGCGGGAACGGATCCAGAAGGTGGTTTCCAGCTAGGGAGAGGATGTGTCGGGCAGTGGAGATCGCCCTAAGAACCTGTGAGCTTAGAAACAGCTTTCAGAGACCAGAAGGAGGCCTGGGGCCCGTCGGGAAGTTTGCCGAAGGAACTAAGAGTGGAAACAATCTCTGACTGCACGCAAGTGCATTTGTGGATCCACCACAGGCCCGTTCTTGTCAGTTGGCTGGGGAAGCCCAACCCATCTAACCTCCTGGACTCTGGAAAGGCATTCTCCGGGTCTGGTTTCTCACACATTACACAGCAGTGGTTCGGAGTTAGTTCACAGAAAAGCTAACATCCTGGAACAGTGCAGAAGGCTTGGGTTTCAGTTTGCTAGGGCCCCCGTAACAAAATGCCACAGAAGCAGATGGTTTAAATAACAGATTTATTTTCTCACATTTGGAGGCTAGAAGTTCAAAATCAAGGTGTCAGCAGGCCTAGTTTCTCCTAAAGGCCTCTTTTCGTGGCTTGCAGACAGCTGTCTTCTCACCGTGGCCTTGTGCGGTCTTCCCTCCATGCACACACATCTCTGGTTTCATTATGTGCCCAACGTTCCTCTTCTAAGAACACCAGTCGGACTGGATTTTAACTTTAACCAGCCTAATTTAACTTAGTCACCTCTTTAAATGCGCAATCTCCAAGTACAGTCTCATTCTGAGGTGCTGGGGGTTTCTCAGTGTAAGAATTTAGGGGGACACAATTCAGCCCGTAGCAGCTGGGCAGTGGGACTCATGGGTCCCAGTTCTCAGGCCTCAAAGACTCAGAGCAGCAAAGGATATATGACACAAGCAGGGCTGAACTGGACACCAGACTTTCTTTGGGGTTGTAAAAGGAGAAGTGTGACTCCACTGCCAAGGGTAAGCACTCTTGTCTTATGCTACCCTTTATTCTTGAACCTTGGGGCAGACTGTCTCCCTTCCCTAAACGTCATCTGTTCCATTTTTCCAGTCTTCCAGACCTGGTCCTTGGACTGGAGACCTTCACCCTGCCTATTTTGTGGCTTTCTCTTCAAATCCACCTCTTCCTTCCTCCATGACTTATAAGTCATCATCTCTGCTGGTTTCTGAAATGAGATATGCTTCTTGGGGTCTTCAGTGAAGAGGAATAGCAAGTGAGGGGAGGATGGTGGTAGGGTACATGAACCCCTACCAGGCTTCTAGGCTTCCCCTGCATGGCAGCCAGCCTCTAAGTTGGCCCCCAACCATCCCTGCCTTCTTCTATTCACACCCTTGTGTGGTTCCTTCCCACACTGAATAGGCCTGACTTGTGTAACCACTACACTATTGAAGAAATGAGAGTTTGATTTCTGAGGGTAAGTCATAAAATACATCATGGCTTTTGTCTTGTTTTCTTTGATCACTTACTTTGGGGGAAGCCAGCTTCCAGGTCATGAAAATACTCAAGCAGCCTTATGAGGTGCTCCACATGACAAGGGATCGAGGCCTCCCACCAATAGCCATGGGAGTGTGCCATCTTGGAAGCCCATCCTCCAATTCCAGCCAAGCATTCACATGACCGCAGTCCTGGCTGATCTTGCTTGTGACCTCTATGGGAGACCCTAAGCCAGAACCACTCAGAGAAGCTGCTCTGGAATTTCAGACACACATGAACTGTGAGATAGTAAATGTTTATTGTTTAAAGCTACTTGGTTTGGGGATAATTTGCGTTCCAGCAGTAGACAATAAGTTTATTTTGTCTAGGGGAGTGGAAAGGCAATTACAGAGTTTGTTGAGCCCCATAGAGTCCTAGTCTTTGCTTAAAGAATATACCAGTTCTTTCTAATACAGAATCCATTAAGTTCATTGGTTGCAAACAATAGAAACCAACTCTGCCTCACTTATGTTTATTGGAGGCCATAAGAGAGCCACAGCATCTACCGAAAAGCCAAAAAAACAGGTCTTGGAAAAGACAGGAACTGGCTACAGGAGCTAATGGCCAGTCTTGTCCGAGTTCTTTGATGGCGACACATGAACTACAACCGTTTTGTTGTTGTTAATTTCTCCGTGTTTTCCCCTCAGCTTTGGATGACTCTGCTCAAGGTTCAGATTCTGAGGAGCGAGTATCTGTTGGGCTAACTGAGGTGCTGCTACCATTCCTTGGCCAGTAATAGGTAGTTTCACAGGGATATGCAAGGGAGGAAAAGTTGTTCCCAAGGAGAACTAGGAAGCTTTCTCCAGAAGAAGATGTAATGACAGAAACAACAGGTGGTTGACCACAGAAGGGGACAATAATAACAATATTTATAATTTATCGTGCACTTACATGAGCCTCACCCTCTCCCAGGTGTCAGATAATGCTCGTAAATGCCTTAGTCCATCATCTCAGTAAATTTTTTTTATAACACTATGAGAGAAGCAGTATTTTTTTTTTCTGTTACAGATATGGAAACCGAGGCTCTGAAAAGTTAACTAAAACTTCCAAGGTTATAGTACGAGGTAAAATCAAGATTTAAACTCAGATCTGTGCCGATCCAGAGTCCAAGCTTAACTCTGATCTACTGAGTGTTGTCAGAGCATCTGTTTCTAAGACATTAAGAATGGTTACAAGGAGCTCTTTGGCTCATGGTCAAGTGAGTGTTTTTAACAAAGTGAGTGGTCAAAATACTAAGTCGATTCTGGTATATCTACAACATGGATGAACCTCTAGGACTTCATGCTAAATGAAATGTTAGTCACAAAAGGACAAATACTTCCTAACGCTTTGTGAGGCAAAGGTGGCAGGCTTGTCAAAGGCCAGGAGTTTGAGACCAGCCTGGGCAACATAGTGAGATCCTGTCTCTACAAAAAATTTAAAAATTAGCCAGGTAAGGTGACATATGCCTGTAGTCCCAGCTACTTGGGAGACTAAGGTAGGTGGATCAGTTGAGCTGAGGAGTTAAGGCTGCAGTGAGCTATGAATGTACCACTGCACTCTAGCCTGGGCAACACAGCAAGATCCTGTGTCTAAAAAAAAAATGAAGAAAATAAAGTTGAAAGGATAGATACTGTAAGATTCTACTTAATCGAATTACTTAAAATAATCAAAATTATAGAGGCAGAAAGTAGGATGGTGGTTGGCAGACTTGGGGAGGCAGAAATGGGAAGTTACTGTTTAGGGTATAGAGTTTCAGTTATACAAGATGAAGTTACAGGGGTCAATGGTGGTGATAATTGCACAACATAAAGATATGTAATGCCACTGAACTGTAATTTAAAAATGACGGAGATGGTAAATTTTATGTTTTTCTGTATTTTACCACAGTTTTTAAAAAATACTAAATTAGAGCTGGGCCCAGTGGCTCACACCTAGAATCTCAACATTTTGGGAGGCCAAGGCAGGCAGATCACTTGAGGCCGGGAGTTCAAGACCAGCCTGGCCAACATGGTGAAACCCCATCTCTACTAAAAGTACAAAAATTAGCCAGGTGTGGTGGCACAAACCTATAATCCCAGCTACTTGGGTGGCTGAGGCACAGGAATTACTTGAACCCCCCAGAATGGAAGGTTGCAGTGAGCCGAGATCACACCATTGTACTCCAGCCTGGGGAACAGAGCGACACTCTGTCTCAAAAAAAAAATTAATAAAAAAGCGAAATTAATAAAGCTGTTGCTGCTTCCTCAAGTGAAGTGTGCTGTGCTATCTTGAAAGCAGCTCCAGACATCTGTCTTCTGTTTGGGGGTTTTGCTCAGGATCAGTAAGACTGGTTTTTGTTTTGTTTTGTTTTGTTTTTTTTAAGAGGATGTTTCTCTGTTGCCCACCCAGACTGGAGTGCAGTGGCACAATTATAGCTCACTGCAGCTCTAACTCGTGGGCTCAAGAGATCCCCCTATCTCAGCCTCTTGAGTAGCTGGAATCACAGGTGCATGCCACCACACCTGGCTAAGTAAAAGTGTTTGAAGGAATTTCATACATTTTAAATAACCTCAAGCCCATCCCCAGTGTTTTCAGAGTATAGTGCAGCGGTGAAGGGCACAGAGGCTGTCTAGATTCAGAAACATTCTGCCCCTTATTCACATGTGACTTTCTGTACCTCAATTTCCTTGTTTGTAAAATAGGAATAAGAATTGTACCCGTCTCAAAGAGTTGTAAGGATTGGAACAGATAACATATACGAAGTTCTTTTTTTTTGAGACATAGTTTCACTCTTGTTGCCCAGGCTGGCATGCAATGGCATGATTTCGGCTCACTGAAACCTCCACTTCCCAGGTTCAAGTGATTTTCCTGCCTCAGCCTCCCAAGTAGCTGGGATTACAGGCATGTGTCATGTGCTGCCATAGCCAGCTAATTTTGTATTTTTAGTAGAGACGGGGTTTCTCCATGTGGATCAGGCTGGTCTCCAACTGCCGACCTCAGGTGATCCGCACGCCTCGGCCTCCCAAAGTTCTGGGATTACAGGCATAAGCCACCACGCTTGGCAACATATATGAAGTTCTTAGAACATTGCATGGCATTTAATAAATGTTAGGTATCACTATCACCATTATTTTCATCCTTAGAAACAGTGATCTTGGTGGCAATGCGTAGAAACACACTCAGACTAACTGAAACCATGAAAGGAATTTATTGGAAGAATTAGGACTCTCACAGATCTAAAGGACAGGACTTCCAACTGGACCTCACAAGAGAATGGAATCTGTACCTAGAAACCTGTTGGGACCAAAGGCAGCCACTCGGCCCTCTGAGATGGCACAGTTTGTAACATTCACCCCTCTTTGTGTGTCTGTTCCCTTTGTTTTCCCTCTGCAGGCTGCCTTTCTCTTTATCTCTGCAGTTGGCCAACAACTGCCCCAGCCCTGAAGCTAAATCATCTCTCTTCTACACCACCAATTAAATAACCGATATTCCACATACAAATTTGCAGGGGAGAATCTGATTGGCCTAGCCTGGGTCAGGTGTCTACCCCTGGTCCAATCAGCTGTGGTCAGTGGGAGTCATATTCTATGATCATGGCTGCAGGTGACTCACTTCAGTGAGTGGGAAACCAGTTCCTTCCCCTAAGCGTGTTGTTTTTCAGTGTTGTTTAGAGTATCCTTTCCAGCCGGGCGCGGTGGCTCACGCTTTTAATCTCAGCACTTTGGGAGGCCGAGGCGGGCGGATCACGAGGTCAGGAGATCGAGACCACGGTGAAACCCTGTCTCTACTAAAAATACAAAAAATTTAGCCGGCCACGGTGGCGAGCGCCCGTAGTCCCAGCTACTCGGAGAGGCTGAGGCAGGAGAATGGCGTGAACCCGGGAGGCGGAGCTTGCAGTGAGCCAAGATCGCGCCACTGCACTCCAGCCTGGGCGACAGAGCGAGACTCCGTCTCAAAAAAAAAAAAAAGAGAGTATCCTTTCCAGGTCTGGGCACGGTGGCTCACGCATGTAATCCCAGCGCATTGGGAGGCCAAGGCCAGTGGATCACTTGAGCCCAGGAGTTCGAGACCAACCTAGAAAACATGGTGAAACCCCATTTCTACAAAAAATGCAAAAATTAGTGGTGTGTAGTGATGCACACCTGTAATCCCAGCTACTGGAGTGGCTGAGGTGAGAGGATCACTTGAGCCCAGGGAGGTGGAGGCTGCAGTGAGCCAGGATAGTGCCACTGTACTCCAGCCAGGGTGACAGAGCAAGACTGTCTCAAAAAAAAAGACAGTATCCTTTCTAGAAAATTACATTTTTATAGCCAAATTTGGAATCCCATTCATACTGCCTTTATCCTACTTTATTTTTGCCTTCATAGTGCTTTTTACTATATGAAATTATATATTTTATTTGTACATATTTACTCTCTATCTTACTCAAAAGAATATGAGATTATGGCGGGAAGGAAGTCTGTCTTTTAGTATAACCACAGCACCTGGCACGTTGACAGATACATAGTAAGGGTCAAGATCTCGTGATGAAAAAAGTGTTTGAGGACTATATTAGTAAGATCAGTTTCTTCAGAAGTGGCACTCATCAGCTGGTCTAACTGCCAGACTCTAACAGTTACCAGTATCACTTCCATTTAAGCGGGGAAATCTTTCCTCTTTTGCAAGATTTGCCAGTATAATTAGCAGTCTGGTCTGTTGCCTGTAATTTGCATTGAATCCAGCTATCTGGGAGAGACTACCTTTGACAAAGCTTAGAAGTGAAGGGTGGGGACAGATGACGGACATGTGTTTAGTAGGGACTAAAATTAGAAGTTGTTGGCTGGGTGTGGTGGCTCACTCCTGTAATCCCAGCACTTTGGGAGGCCGATGGGGGAGGATCGTTTGAGCACAGGAGTTTAAGACCAGCCTGGGCAACATGGTGAAATGCCCCCCTATCTTTACAAAAAAATACAGAAATTAGCTGAGCATTGTGGTGAGCACTTGTGGTCTCAGCTACTTGAGAGGCTGAGGCGGGAGGATAGCTGGAGCCCAGGAAGTCAAGGCAGCAGTGAGCTGTGTTTGTGTCGCTGTACTCCATCCCAGGTGACAGAGTGAGACTCTGCCTCAAAAAATATAAATGTCAGCCAGGCGTGGTGGCTCATGCCTGTAATCCTAGCACTTTGGGAGGTGAAGGCAGGTGGATCATGAGGCCAGGAGTTTGAGACCAGCCTGGCCAACATGGTGAAACGCCGTCTCTACTAAAAATACAAAAATTAGCCAGGCATGGTGGTGCACACCTGTAATCCCAACTACTCAGGAGGCTGAGGCAGGAGAATCGCTTGAACCCGGGAGGCAGAGGTTGTAGTGAGCTGAGATCGCAACACTGCACTCCAGCCTGGGTGACAGACTCCATCTCAAAAAATAAAAATAAATAAATAAATAAATAAATAGGCCAGGCACGGTGGCTCACGCCTGTAATCCCAGCATTTTGGGAGGCCGAGGCAGGCAGACCACGAGGTCAGGAGATCAAGACCATCCTGGCTAACACAGTGAAACCCTGTCTCTACTAAAAACACAAAAAATTAGCCAGATGTGGTGGCATGCACCTGTGGTCCCAGCTACTCGGGAGGCTGAGGCAGGAGAATCACTTGAACCCAGGAGGCAGAAGTTGCAGTGAGCCAAGATCGCGCCACTACACTCCAGCCTAGGTGACACAGTGAGACTCTGTCTCAAAAAATAATAATAAATAAATGTCTATTTGTTTTGAAGTTAATATTTGTATCTTATGATAAAATGTCCTGCCTTCCGTGGGACCAGCATAATGAATATTAGGAAACAAAGACCCTCTGAGTAATAGAAGGGCCCAGAGGCAGAAACATTTTACTCTGTTTAGGCCTGTCATGGGGCTTTATAGACTAAGTGACCTTTGAACTGGGTTCTGAGGGATGAGTAGGAGTTTCCCAGGTAGATGTGGGTTGGAAGGACATTCCAAGGAGAGGGATGAATAAAATAAATAAACAAAGTTGATCAGAACTGGACCAAGGGTAGGAGTCAGGGGAGAGGTAGAAGTGGCTGCTGAGAAACCAGGCAGATGTGAGATCCAAATAATAAAACCCAGATTCAATAGAAAAAAATTAGCTGGGCATGGTGGCATGTGCCTATAGTCCCACCTACTAGGGAGGCTGAGGCAGGAGGATCACTTGAGCCCAGGAAGTCAAGGCTGCAGTGAGCTGTGATTGCACCACTGCACTCCAGCCTGGGCAACAGAGCAATAAATCTTAAATAAGATTTATTATCCTACTTAGCAGGAAGTTCATTGGTAAGGTGGGCTGCAGGGTTGGTTAATTACACATGTGGTGACATCAGTGAGGGCCCAGGGTCCTCTCCACCCTCCTGGCCACAGCATCTGCAGCAGACACAGTTGGCTGCCTGCAGCAGTCAGGCCTCTGCACTTCCTCCTTCATGTTTGCTGGGGAGAGGGTGGCTTTCTATGGCTGTCTCCCAACAGCAAGGAAACTCCTAAGTACCCTCCCTCTACTCAGCTTCCAAATTTTCAGCCATCCCTGCTGGGGAAGTGAGGGTCTCCATAAATCAGTCAGATCCAGAGCTGGAGATGAAGGGGGTCTGCGTGTCCCTGAGGTGCATGGCCAGGTGGGGAGTGGCAGGCACCTCAGCAAAGTTGGGGTTCAGTTAATGAAGGCAAGGAGTTGGGTCTTCATAAGGAGGGAGGTGCAGAGCCATTGAAATGTTTTAGGCAGGGAAATGACATGAGCAGATTTGTGGTTTTTGAAAGGTCACTGGCAACTATGCCAAAGAGAGACTTAAGCAGGAGCAGATGGAAGCAAGAAGCCCCAGTAGGAGAAGATTGGAAAATGAGGCACAGAAAAGGGCTATTTTCACGGCAAAGCCAAGTTCTCTCATCACGGCCTCTAAGGGCCTAGGTTAGGCTTCTCCAGAGAAACAGAACCAACAGGATATATATCTAGTAAGAGAGATTTATTATTAGGTAGTGCCTCACCGAATTATAGAAGCTGAAAAGGCCAAGTGTGGTGGCTCATGCCTGTAATCCCAGCACTTTAGGAAAATGAGGCAAGAGGATTGCTTGAACCCAGGAGTTCAAGACCAGTCTGGGCAACATAGTAAGACCCCATCTTTACAAAAAATAGAAAAAAAAATTGGCTGGGCATGGTGGTGTGTGCCTATAGTCCCAGCTATTAGGGAGGCTGAGGCGGGAGGATCACTTGAATCCAGGAAGTTGAGGCTGCAGCGGGCTGTAATTGTACCACTGCACTCCAGCCTGGGCAACAGAGCAAGACCCTGTCTCAAAAAAAGAAATAGGTCAGAGGTGATGGCTTATGCCTGTAATTGTAATCCCAGCACTATGGGAGGCAAAGGTGGGAGGATACTTGAACCCAGGAGTTGGAGGCTGCAAGTGACCTATGATTGTGCCACTGCACTCCAGCATGGGCAACAGAGCTAGACTCTGTCTCTAGAAAAAATAAAAATTGATAGAGAAGCTGAAAAGTCAAGGCCGGGTGCGGTGGCTCACGCTTGTAATCCCAGCACTTTGGGAGGCCGAGGAGGGCGGATCAAGAGGTCAGGAGATCGAGACCACGGTGAAACCCCGTCTCTACTAAAAATACAAAAAAATTAGCCGGGCGTGGTGGCGGGCACCTGTAGTCCCAGCTACTCAGAGAGGCTGAGGCAGGAGAATGGCGTAAACCCAGGAGGCGGGGCTTGCAGTGAGCCAAGATTGCACCACTGCACTCCAGCCTGGGCGACAGAGTGAGACTCCGTCTCAAAAAAAAAGAGAAGCTGAAAAGTCATCTGATCTGCTTGTGCAAGCTGGAGACCCAGGAAAGCCAGTGGTGTAGTTGAAGGGCCTGAAAGCTGGAGAGCCAGTGGTGTAGATTCCAATCCAAACCTGAATGCCTGAAATCCAGGAGTGCCAAGGACAGAAGATTGGTATTTCAGCTTAAGCTGTGTGTTAGTCTGTCATTGTGTTGCTGTAAAGAAATATCAGAGGCTGGGTAATTTATTTTTAATTTTAATTTTTTTTTTTGGCCGGGCGCGGTGGCTCAAGCCTGTAATCCCAGCACTTTGGGAGGCCGAGGCGGGCGGATCACGAGGTCAGGAGATCGAGACCATCCTGGCTAACAGGGTGAAACCCCGTCTCTACTAAAAAAAATACAAAAAATTAGCCGGGCGTGTTGGCGGGCGCCTGTAGTCCCAGCTACTCGGGAGGCTGAGGCAGGTGAATGGCGTGAACCCCGGGAGGCGGAGCTTGCAGTAAGCCGAGATCACGCCACTGCACTCCAGCCTGGGGGACAGAGCAAGACTCCGTCTCAAAAAAAAAAAAAAAAAAAATTTTTTTTTTTTTTTTTTTTTTTTTTTTGCAGGCTGGCGTGCAGTGGTGCAATCTCAGCTCACTGAAGCCTCCACCTCCTGGGTTCACACGATTCTCTGGTCTCAGCCTCCTGAGTAGCTGGGATTACAGGCACACACCACCACGCCCGGCTAATTTTTGTATTTTTAGTAGAGAAGGGGTTTTGTCATATTGGCCAGGCTGATCTTGAACTCCTGACCTCAGATATTCCATCTGCCTTGGCCTCCCAAAGTGCTGGGATTACAGGCATGAGCCACCATGCCTGGCCTTTTAATTTTTCTTGTTTTTGTAGAGAAGGGTGTCATTATGTTGCCCAGGCTGATCTTGAACCCCTGGGCTCAAGCAATCTTCCTATCTGAGCCTCCCAAGTGGCTGAGACTACAGGCACTTGCACCACCACACCCAGCTGATACATATTTATATATATATATATATATATATATATATATATAATCTCTTTTAGATTAAGAAAAAAAAAACCCATGAAGTAGGCACTTACCCTTATTTCTTAGATGAAAACAACATAGTTCTAATGACAATGCCTGCACACCCAACCACTACATTAAACTCCTCAACCACTTCCTACCCACTTAGCCTTTATCCTTTCTGTTGTGGTCTCCAGACCATCAGCATCAATGTCAGCTGCAGATTTATTACAAATACAAATTCTGGGGCCTCATTCCAGACCTACTAGATCTGAAACTGCGGCGGGGCCCTGCAATTTGCAACAAACCCTCCAGGTGATTCTGACACATGCTAGTTTGAAAACCATTGATCTAGATGTTGTGGGACATCTATACCGTACATCTTTCCTCACCTCTCCAAAGGGTCATGGCCAACACTCCTATAACAAAAGACGGGTTAAGACCGGGTATGGTGGCTCATGCCTGTAATCCCAGCACTTTGGGAGGATTGCTTGAGCCCAGGAGTTTGAGACCAGCCTGGGTAACATGGTGAGACCTTACCTCTACAAAACTAAATAAATTAGCTGGGAGTGGTGGTGTGTGTGCCTGTCATCCCAGCTACTCTCTGAGGACTGAGGTTGCGAAGATCATTTGAGCCTGGGAGGTCAAGGCTGCAGTGAGCTCTGGTGGTGCCACGGAACTACAGCCTGGTTGACAGAGCAAGACCCTGTCTTAAAAAAAAAAGGCTCACGAGAAAAGCATAACAGATTTATTTAATTAAAGTTTTATAGGCCGGACACAGTGACTTACTTTTGTAATCCCAGCATTTTGGAAGGCTGAGATGGGCAGATCATTTGAGGTCAGGAGTTCAAGACCAGCTTGGCCAACATGGTGAAATACCATGTCTACAAAAAAATTACAAAATTAGCCAGGCATGGTGGCAGGTGCTTGTAATCCCAGCTACTCGGGAGACTGAGGCAGGAGAATCGATTGAACCTGGGAGGCAGAGGTTGCAGCGAGCCAAGATTGAGCCACTGCACTCCAGCCTGGGCGACAGGACTTCACCAAAAAAAAAAAGTTGTATGTTGACATGGGAGCTTTCAGAAATAAAGACGGAGGGAAGGCTGTCTACTTTTATGCTTAGGTTTGATGACCAACAGCCAGGTAGAAATAGGATTGAACAAAACGGTATGATTGATCTATTAGACTTAGGTGGGGGAACCCAGCAAGGCCTGTCCAAATTCTTCTTGGCTTACCTGTATATCACTCCTTCCTCCTAGGTATAAGGCAGGAATAAGGGGACATGACCACCTATTATCAGACAAAGTAGCTCAGATAATTGCTTTTTTTTCTTTTCTTTTCTTTCTTTTTTTTTTTTTTTTTTTTTTTTTTTTGAGACAGAGTCTCATTCCATGCCCAGGCTGGAGTGCAGTGGTGTGATCTCAGCTCACTGCAACCTCCGCCTCCCAGGCTCAAGGGTCCTCCTGCCTTAGCCTCCTGAGTAGCTGGAACTACAAGTGCACACCAGCACATCCAGCTAATTTTTGTATTTTTTTGTAGACACGGGGTTTCACCATGTTGCCCAGGCTAGTCTTGAACACCTGGACCCACGTGATCTGCCTGCCTCGGCCTCCCAAAGTGCTGGGATTACAGGTGTGAGCCACCGTGCCTGACTGAGAATTTCTTTATGGCCAACTCTTAAACAGAAATAAGGGAAGGTTGGAGTAATATGTCTAGGTTTTGTGGTTGGCTTTAGGGGAGAGGGGTTTGAGTTTCCCTGACCTATCTTGGGAAAGAGGAGTTGGAGTTTCTGTGGCTTGCCTTGGGAGAAGAAAGACGGGCAGGAGGTCAGAGAACCTTTGCTCTGAGGCTGCTTCTGAGGCTTTCCACTGTTTTTGAGTTCAAAGTACTCGCTATGCCAAAATACCGTGCTCTGGGATATGGTTTTCTGAGCTCCAACAATGTAAAAATGTTAAAGGATTGCAGGTGCTTACAATAAGTAAAGTTTCAGGAGTTGAAGGATGGTCCTTGGCAAACTGTAGAGCTCATGCCCCCTCTAGCATGTGCAGGCTCTAGTCATGTCCAGGTTTTGTTGCAGTGTGGAAAGCCGGGTCCAGTGTTGCCAGATGTTTAGAATCTTCAAGAGATAAATATGTATTAAAGATTTTATTTAGGCCAGGTGCAGTGGCTCACACCTGTATTTCCAACACTTTGGGAGGCCTAGGTGGGCGGATCACCTGAGGTTAGGAGTTTGAGACCAGCCTGGCCAACCTGGTGAAACCCTGTCTCTAGTAAAAATACCACAATTAGCCGGGTGTGGTGGTGGGCGCCTGTATTCCCAGATGCTCAGGAGGCTGAGGCAGGGGATCGCTTGAACCCAGAGGTTGCAGTGAACAGAGATTGCACGATTGCACTCCAGCCTGGACAACAGAGCGAGACTCTGTCTCAAAAAAAAAAAAAAAAGATTTTCTTTAACTCCTTAATGAGGAAACTGGTGAGATGTTCAAACCAGTCCAAAGAATGGACGTCATGTATAGATCAGGAATGTTGAAATAGATGTGCAAGTGGGGGCAGAACTGGTTTTTCCACAAGAAGTTTGTGTGTTCCCAGGACAATATTCATTTGCATGTATGTGGACAAGAATCATCACCCATTGCTATTCAGTTACCTACAAGGAAGAATTTGTGCTTCTGTATGGCGTATGTACCTATGGTCTAAGAAGAATGTGTGTTCTGAGTTCCAAGCTACGGAATCACGGAGTGGCCAGCCCGGAGGTTCACTCTATTCTAAGAGGAACATCTGAACCCTTGGCCCCATCCTGTGGAACGAAGGCCATACGGGGGATCAGGGCCCTTTGTTTGGGGTTAAATTGAGGTTGTCAGGTGGAGGTTGCTAGGGGAAGGGTGCTAGTTGAAAATACTATATAAACTGATGCTCTTTATAAATGGTAGTGGTCCTCCTGTCCAGCCCACTGCCACTAGACCACCCCGTAAGTCCCCTCAGTAAACCTGCCTCATTCAGTGGCTCTGGGTCTCTTCTTCCGCCATCCCTACTGAAGTTAATAGGGGTGCGGCACAACAGCTTCAATGGAAAATTATGCATTGTCTAGACAGCACAACCTTCCAGGTTCTAGCCTTTCTTTGTCTTTGAGAAGTCTTATAACTCTGTTAAGTTGTAGACAGCTGATAGCAATGCAAAACAATTCTTGCCTATAAATAGGTAAATTAATTCCCCTCACTGGAGGGACAGCTCTCACCCCAGTGGAAAAGCCAGTTTTGCGTCCATTTGCACATTCGTCTTACATTCCTTTTTTTCCAGATAAATTTGCCCTTCTTTGACTTCACTTTTGGATTGATTATAACATCTGCTTGGTTCCCTCGTAATTAAATAAAATATTTAACACGTGTTCATTTCATAATTATGAGAATCATGACATACTTTTTTGGGAAAATTATCTTTTAACAAAATAAGCAAATAAATAATACATCGATGGTGTACTGTGTGATGCAGAAAATAAAGCAGAGTATTGAGGAATGCAGAACATGTTATTTTAGAAGTGTTCCAGGAAACCGGGGAGGCAGAGGTTGCAATGAGCCGAGATAGCGCCACTGCACTCCAGCCTGGGCGACAGAGCGAGACTCCATCTAAAAAAAAAAAAAAAGAAGAAGTGTTCCAGGAAAACCCTTCTGTGAATAAAAATGCAAACACATAGGCCGGGCGCGGTGGCTCATGCCTGTAATCCCAGCACTTTGGGAGGGGGAAGTGGGCAGATCACGAGGTCAGGAGTTCGAGACCAGCCTGGCCAACATAGTGAACCCTCCCTCGTCTCTACTAAAAATACAAAAAAATTAGCTGGGTGTCGTGGCACGCACCTGTAGTCCCAGCTACTCAAGAGGCTGAGGCAGGAGAATCGCTTGAACCCAGGAAGCGGAGGTTGCAGTGAGCCGAGATGGCACCACTGCACTCCAGCCTAGGCGACAGAGTGAGACTCTGTCTCAAAAAAAGAAAAAAATAAAAATAAAAAATAAATGCAAGCACTTTGGAAAGTCGAGGTAAGAGATCTTGTAGCCCAGGAGTTTGAGACCACCCAGGCAACATGATGAAACCCAGTCTCTACCAAAAACACACACACACACAAATTAGCCAGGCGTGGTGGTGCCCGCCCCTAGTCCCAGCTCCTCCGGAGATTGAGGCGGGAGGATCCCTTGAGCCTAGGAGGTGGAGGCTGCAGTGAGCTGTGATCACGCCATTGGACTCCAGCCTGAGTGACAGAGCAAGACGCCGTCTCTTTAAAAATGCTAAAAGAATTATTCGTGTTCTTCTGAAAATCAAATTTAACTGGGCGTCTTGTATTTTATCTGGCAACCGTAGGGTGAGTGGTCTCAGAAGACCCGCGCTGGGTGGAGGGATCTGGGCTGAGAAATGTCCCGGCCCAGCCCGCGTGGAGGCGGGGCCGGGGGTGGGCGTGGCACTATTGGTCCCCGCCCCGTCACGTGTCCACCGCTCCTGCCGCGCAGTCAGCCGAGGAGAGCGCCAGGCGGCTACGGCAGCTAAAGAAGCAGTGGCGCCCGCGGCCGCAGCGTCGGGGCTGGAGCGATGGCGGCGACCGCGGTGGCGGCGGGGGCGGGGGCTGTGGCGGGAACCGAGTCGGCCCAGGGTCCCCCGGGCCCGGCAGCGGCGCTGGAGCTGTGGCTCAGTGAGTAGCCTGGCAGGCCCTCGGCGCGGCCGCTGCGCCGCACGTGAGGCCTCGCTTCCCGCCTCTCGGGGCCTTGCTTCGGGGCGGGCGGCCGCAGGGGAGGCCGGCGGCCGGGTTGGGGGTCTGGGCCCGGCGCGGTGGGGAGGATCGCCCAGAGGTCCCCCGAGAGGAGCCCCAAGCATCCGCCGGGGCTGCGGCCCCCTTCTGAGCTCTGCCCCTCCCCCTCCGCCCACCCCCGACTTAACCGCAGCACAGGACCCCGACCCCGACCCCAATGGCTAGGTGACCTGCGCTTTCCCCTGCGCCGGGCACTGTGCTCACAGCGGCTCAGTCCTGCTTAATTCTCGTTCCTACCCCGAGCTGGCTTCTATTATTAACCCCACTAGGGAAGCGGGGACGTTGAGGCTAAGGAGACGCAGTCGTGCAAGACATGCAGTCTGTTTGGGGCTGAGAAAGATCTCTATCTGGCTACCGCGTCAAAAAAAGCTTTTTTACTTTTTGTGTTTACTTTGGCTAGACTTTTTTTTTAAACACACACACACATGTGAGTGTGTGTGTGTGTATATATATGTATTTTTTTTTCTCTAAGAGACAGGGTCTCATTATGTTACCCTGGTTGGGCCCAGACCCCTTGGCCAGAATTCTTCTGCATGTCTCCTGTAAGCTTCACAGTAATCTTAGGGGTTATTATTATCTCCATTTTACCAATGAGGGATTGAGGTTCAAAGAGGATAAAGAATATTCCCCTTGTACCCAGCTCTGCTAGGTGCCAGGAACACTGAGATGCATAACACAGGGTCCTTGCTCACAAAAACATTTTTTAGTGGGTACAAGCCGGCAGTCACATCACCTTACTAACGGGATTGGCGAGGAGGAGGAGGGCGTTCGTTTCACCTGTGGTGGTAGGAGTTGGTTTACCTGGGGGTCGTCACAGCCAACCGCATTCTAGGCAGAAGAAACTGCGTGTGCAAAAGCTGGGGACGAGAGAATGTGGAGCACTCCGGGAACAAGTAGGTCAGTCCGCTGGAGTGCAAGCCTAAAGCGCAGGAATCCGGGAAAGGGGCTGCACGGCTAATTGGGGCGAGATCTTCAAGAACCTTGTGTGCTGCAGAAAGGAGTTTATGTTTTATCCGAGGGCGGGGGAGCTGTTTGGGAGTTTTCAGCCAGAGAATCTGATCAAGGAAGCCTGTTAAAGGAGTCACTTGCAGCCATATGGTGCTAAATTGGGCGGAGAGGGTGAGACTTCAGGCAGGGAGAGCGGCTAAAAAGCTCTTTTGGTGATGCAGGAGGGGCTGCAGGAGGACTAAGGCAGTGGGGAGAGGGAGAAGCAACGAGCAGGTGTAGTCAGCAGCTTCGGTGCCTTGGAATGCAGACAGGGGACAAGGAGAAATCTAGGCTAGATCGCGGGTTTCAGGCTCGAGGAACAGGCAGAGAAGGTTGAGATGTGGAGTTTGAGGTGCTTGTGGCATAGTCAAAAAAGAGATGCCCTCTAGGCAGCTGGTTGGCACTGGAGAGGGCAAGTGTGGGACGTACGGTTTGGGAGTCTGGTTCATTGGCAGTGAGCTAGTGGGAGAAACTTGTGTATATTAAGAGCAGAGGTTTGGAGAGAGAGTGTGGGGAGCCCCAGCATTGAAGAGGCCGTTGGGAAGAGAAGACTGAAGGCTGAGCAGAAACAGGCAGGGGGAGACCTGCAGGGGCACCCACTGATAGCAAAGGAGGGATGTGGTTGTAACGTAGTTTTGCTGCTTAAAGATGGAGGAGAATGAGGAAGGAGAAGAGGGAACTTTGAATTTGGTAACCAACCAGTTATTGAATGAGACATCCTTGAGTTAAACAGTAGAGATAGAAGGTAGTAGTTTTAGGAGGCAATGGAGAACAGAAGGCTTAGACTGGAGTTGCAAAAAAAAAAGAAAAAAAAAAAAAAGGCTGCTCATGCCCAGCACTTTGGGAGGCTGAGGTGGGCCGATCCTTTGAGGCCAGGAGTTTAAGACCAGCCTGGACAACATGGTGAAACCCCGTCTCTACTAAAATACAAAAAATAGCCATGCGTGGTGGCGCACACCTGTAATTCCAGCCACTTGGGAGGCTGAGGTGGGAGGATCACTTGAACCCTTGGGGCAGAGGTTGTGGAGGTGGAGCCAAGATTGCACCACTGCACTCCAGCCTGGGTGACAAGGCGAAAATCTGTCTCAAAAAAAAAAAAAAAAAAAAAAAAAAGCCGGAGTAAGAGAAAGTAGCTGCCTCAGGTGGAGGAGATAAAAGGAGTGCTTGGAACTGAGGCTGCCCAAGGACACGGTTCTTCAACTCCAGCTTTTTTTGAAACAGAGTCTCACTGTGTCACCCAGGCTGGAGTGCAGTAGCATGATCTCAGCTCACTGCAGCTTACCCCTCCTGGGCTCAAGCGTTTTTCCCACATCAGCCTCCCCAGTTCTAGCTTTTTTAAAATGTATTTTTATTTATTTATTTATTTTTGAGATGGAGTCTCACTCTGTTGCCCAGGCTGGAGTGCAGTGGTGCCATCTCGGCTCTCTGCAACCTCTGCCTCCTTGGTTCAAGCAATTCTCCCGCCTCAGCCTCCCAAGTAGCTGGGATTATGGGCACACACCACCACAACAGGCTAATTTGTGTGTGTGTGTGTGTGTGTGTGTGTGTGTGAGAGAGAGAGATGGAGTTTCGCTCTTGTCCAGGCTGGAGTACAGTGGCACGATCTCGGCTCACTGCAACGTCCGCCTCCCAGGTTCAAGCAATTCTCCTGCCTCAGCCTCCCAAGTAGCTGGGATTACAGGTGTTAGCCACCACGTCTGGCTAATTTTTGTATTTTTAGTAGCGACGGGGTTTCACCATGTTTGTCAGGCTGGTCTCAAACTCCTGACCTCAGGTGATCTGCCTGCCTCAGCCTCCCAAAGTGCTGGGATTACGTGCATGAGCCACTGCACCTGGCCCGGGCTAATTTTTAATATTTTTTGGTAGAGACGGGGTTTCACCGTGTAAGCCAGGCTGGTCTCAAACTCCTGACCTCAAGTTATCTGCCAGTCTTGGCCTCGCAAAGTGCTGGGATTATAGGCATGAGCTACCGTGCTCGGCCTAATTTGTGTTTTATTATTATGTTTTTTTTTCATGGCATATACACTGTATTAAGCTCCAGCTTTTGGGGGCAGTGTCCCAAAGTTGCTAGATCTTCCTGTTTTTCAGGAACGGCTAGAACCTATATTCTTGGGTTTTCAGAAGTAGGTGCCTACTTTGGACCGTAATTTGGGGAAGGCCAGGCAGAATAAATGTGTGGGGAGGGTGCAGCCAGTGGCCTCCTCAGCCGTTTTTCATGAGGCTTGAATGTAGAAGGAGGGAGAGAGAATAGCGAGAGGGAATTTAGGAGTAAAGGAGATTATTAGAAGGAGAGGGGGCATGTGAGCCCCTCTTTGTGTTGATGTTCCTTTGGGGAACTGCCCCTCCCCCATTCTGGGTCCAGTGTCCCATCCATTGCAGAGGGGCCTGAAGGTGCTGAAGGAGCTCAGAGCCAGAGCAAAAAGGGGGGACCTGGCCTCACAGAGAGGAAGGACACCTTTTGTTTTTCTGACTGTCTGGGGAAGGAGATCAAGATGATTGCACATGCAAACAAGTTCATCAGTGCCACCATTGCCACCTGAGTATTAGATGCTCAAGTGGAACAGGGGACTTGAGGAAGGTGGGGAAGCGTGGGGGAGTGGCTGGTGAGGCAAACCGAAGGGGATCCCCCCGGACAGAGAGCTGGGTTTCTCAACCTTTGCACGAGTGACATCTTGGGCCCGATAATTCTGTGTTGTGGGGGCTGACCTGTGCACTGTAGGATGTTTAGTGGCATCCCTGGCCTAAACCCACTGGATACCAAAGCTCACACCCTTCCTCCCAGTCATGACAGCCAAAAATGTCACCAGATACTGCCACGTTTCCCCAGGGTTGAGTGGGATGGGATCACTCCTGCCCATCTCCCCGCTGAGTTCCTGAGTGAGGACTGGGGAGTGCTGACTGGACATCAGGAATGTGGGTTGCAGTCTTCATGGCTGTATTTGTTGTTGTTTTCTTCTGGGAGTAGGAGCAGAGAAGATGAAGTGAACGATGGGTTAAGCCAGATTTGTTGGGGATGGCGGGGCATTGGTGCTGCAATGGAGGGATAAGGGGGTCATGAGATTGATGGTATGGCCAAGACATGGGTGTAGTTGAAGGCAAAAGCGCATGGGTCTGAGCTACGTGAAGTCACCAGGGGTGGTGTCTGAGGACTGGCCAAGCTCAGGTCGCTGGCCAAGCTCAGGTCCCTGCAAACAAGGCAGTTGTATCTTTAAGATGGGAAGAGAGTAATAAAACCTCTTCTTAGGGTTGTTGAGAGAATCAAAGGCTTTAACACACAGAAAGCACTTAAAATAGTGCCTTACTATGCTTGTAGTAAGTGCCCAAGAAGCGCTAGCTATTATTATCATTAGGCTTTTATAGCTGCAAGTAATCGAAACTAACTCATACCCATACCCGCTTACCAAAAAAAGGAAAGTAAAGAAAGTCCCAGAGTAGGGGTAGGCTCAGTCCAGGAGCTCCACGGTTCACTTCTTTGATTGAATTTTCTCTGCTTTGCTCTTCTCCCTACTTCAATCCCAGCAGAATTTCTTTTCCCCATTGATTTGCAAGAGTTATTGTTCTTCTGCCTGTTGGCTTGGGTTTTGTGTCCACCTTGGAGTCAGCATGACCTGGGGTCATGAAATATGAAGATGGCCAGACCTGGGGTGGGGTGGGGGACAGTACCCAACCCGGAGCCAAGGGTGGGGAGGGTGAATGGGGGACCTGGAATTGAGGAGAGGGGTTGTTCCCAGAGGAGTATCAGGAAGCTGTTAACCAGAATCTCATGCCTTAAAAATACAAACGGCAGCGCCTGTGCATTCTGTCATTCAGTTCTGTGGCGTTTTTTTCCACTTCATGTATTTTGGTCATTGTTCCACATGACTGCAGATGTAGCTGCCTTGTTCTTTTAAATGAAAAGCCTTAGATGCCCCGTTGTGTGGGTGTCCTAGGATCCATTTAACCAGGTCCCTGTTGGTGGACATCTTAGGTGTTGCTAGCCTTGCGCTATTAAAAACAGCACTCAGTCCTCTTGGACTCTAGGATTCTAGCTCTGGTAGTGCTGCCAGGGAGGCCATGGCTTAGTAAAAGTTGGGTGCTCGGTAAATCTGTTTCTTCCTTCCACTTGGTCCTACTGCCAGGTGGGGATGTGTAGGACATTCCCATGCTGGGTCTGGAGGTTTTCACATGTGCTGAATTGGATGATTGCTGGACTCTTGGGGTCCACGTGTCCCTCCCGGGGAAGGAGTCCCCCTGCAGCATGGACTGCTGAAGGATTGCATTGTACTCCTCGGGGTGACCACTTCCTCACAGTCTTGGGGCTCCCCTTGCTAGCACAGGCAACTGCTGGTGCCAGGGTCATGACCCCGATGGTTGGTTGGCAGCTGACTTGGGATGGTTTGGCTTCTGAATTAGTCACTCTTGGATGAGCCATTTCACTCACAGCCGGAGGTCTCAGCTGTTTTCTTAACACCTCTGGCCCTGTAGCACGCTTGAAATGAATCATACAAACACTGCTTTTAGTGGGGAAATACATGGCAGCAGTGTTATTTCTCAGCACCCCTCTGTCCTGCTCAAGTGCCAGCTATAAATAAACCACCTTGGAGTCTGGGATAGCCCAAAACAGAGAAGGCATCCTTTGAATTTCTCCCTGGCCGTGCCTTGTCTGGCCCCTAGCTAGTCCTTGGAGCAGATTGGTGTCAAACAGACCTGCGGCGGTTGCTGTGGCCTGGTCAGACCCAGCCGCTGACCCCCTGGGCGTCATTTTTTGGAGCTGCTCAAGTCTTCTGAAATAGTTTGGGCAGGCTGGGATTATGTGTTTAGGGGCCCAGTTATTTTAGAACTGAGATAGCCATCTCCCCGTATTATCAGTATGTCCAGCCAGCTGGCCAAACACTGTCTAGCAAAAGAGGAATCATTCATTCAGTAGATACCTGCCAGCAACTCTTCTAGGTGCTGGAGCCTGTGAGAGTGAATGAGACAGGCCTGCTTTTTGCCTTCGAAGAGTTTATGAGCACGAAGATCAAGCTGGCTTCCAAGAGAGGCCCTAACTTTGTCAAGGAACTGAAGACCTCACCGCAAGAGTGGTTAGAAACACATCCAGGCTGTGGAGCTAGGCCAGCCTGTGACTTAATTTTTGTTTCTGCCACTCCCTTGCTTTGTGGCTGGGTAGGTTTCTTCATCTGTAAAATGGTGTAGATGATCGTGCCAACCTGGATTGTTCTGAGGACATCTGGCATGGTACCTGGCCCATAGTAGGTATAGTAGGTACTTTTTTTTTTTTTTTTTTTTTGAGGCGGAGTCTCTCTCTTATTACCCAGGCTGGAGTGCAATGGCACAATCTCGGCTCACCGCAACCTCCGTCTCCCGGGTTCAAGCAATTCTCCTGCTTTAGCCTCCCAAGTAGCTGGGACTGCAGGCATGCAGCACCACACCTGGCTAATTTTGTATTTTTAGTAGAGACAGGGTTTCTCCGTGTTGGTCAGGCTGGTCTTGAACTCCCAACTTCAGGTGATCCGCCCACCTCGGCATCCCAAAATGCCGAGATTATAGGCATGAGCCACCACGCCCGGCCCCATAGTTAGGTACTTTTAAAAATGACGGTTACTGTTACTTTTGAGCCATGATAAATCTTTTTTTTTTCCCCCACAGGAGAATCCATTTTCCTTTTATTCAGTATGCAGTGGAGCTAAAGTGCAGGGCATGAAGTATTTTACACAGAATTTTAAGTTCTTATGTATAGGTTTTCATGGAAATTTAAAAATTTAACAATGATGGGATAATAGCTAATAAACTGATCATAAGTACATTATCACTAGGTTTCAGCAATTCTTATTTTGCCATTTATTTTCAACTATCAATCCAAATATCTTAGTAGTATTTTAAATCAAATATAAGATATAATATCATTAATTTTGGAAAAATTTAAGTAACTATATCTGACAAGTAAAGATAAAAAAGAAAATATCATTATTACAACTAATATAATTTTTAATATATAAAATAGATCAATTTGTGTATTCACCAAAGAGTAGACTCTACAACTACTGAAGGCTTTGCATGAAATGTTTTAACATGTTTCATCTAATATTTCATCTTCAGAACAAAGAATACATGAAAATATTCAATTATGTGTAAAGGGCTATAGACTATGGTTGGAGGAGGAAATCGCAAATCGACAGTGGGATATTCCAAACCACTGTATTGTGAAAGCAAACACAAGAAAGAAAATAGGGATTCCTATTGTTCCTGATAAAAGGAAAGGAAAGGTAACTCGCAGAGAGCCACTCCCTCACTTTGCCATATTCAGATGTCTAGAACAAGGCACAGGTCTGGCCATACCCAAGGAAAGATGAGGATTCAGGGTGTAACAAAAGACAGCAGAGATCATGGGGCGTCTTAGGATTCTGCCGCCTGCATCCACCCTTGCACAAAAACTTAATCTGACATCTCATATTGGTGGGGATCTGATGTTCTTGTAAGAAAAAAAGTCTCAGAAAGTGTTTCCCTTGTAGACTGTGAGGCAGTTGATCCTCAGCACTTTCTATTTTGGAAGCCAGAAAATTCTTGACTGAGAAGGGGGGTAGTCCTGTGCACCACAGGATTCCCTTTGTTGACTGCATGTCAGTGGGTGCCACCAGCTATTACAACCAGAACTGTGTGGGCAAACTTCCTCAGGATGCAGAAGCTGCTCCCGTGAGAACCGCTGCTCCTCTCCATATGTGAACAGGCTGACAGACGCAGGCAGCACCAGCAATCTCTTGAACCACTGAGGTGCACTGGAAAATGTGAGTCGCAGTGTGTCCCTGTGTTAGAATTATTAAGAGGCTTTTGTTGACAATTGCTGAGAGCATACAATGCACCACAGCAAGATTAGCTGGGAAAATGATCTTCTGATAAAGGTTTGAACCCAGATGTTCCTCTCTTGTTGTTTTCCTGGAACTGGGTAAATTCAGTTTTCACTTCGGTAGCTCCCCTAACAATCCCAAGGCCAGGTCTTTTACTGCTTCCCTAGGTGGCGTGACCATTATCGGCCTGGGGGAAGATGAGCTGATTTCATCTCTTCCTTTATAATCATGACGTAGGGGCCTCATTTCACATGCACAGATTCCCTCCAAAGAGTAGATGAGCAGGCCTGAGCCACCCTGGTGCTTGCAGTAATGACAGCCTCGCCCCGATGCCACTCTCTCTTCCCACCATTGATGAGTTGTGGGCCATCATGCATTCAGTGCTTCAGTGGACAGAGAACCATACCCAGGTGCTCTCACAAATCTGGAGCCAATTCTAAAGTTTTTTTGGACTCCAGCTCAGCTCATACCACTGTCACATGCTAGGGACTGTGGGTGACTGTGGACACCACTGGCACCTGCTTGAGACTGTGGGTGACTGTGGACTGTGAGCAGGGATGTGCTGTGTCCATGTGACACTCCTTCTCCCCAAGAGTTGTTCAAGAAGGTGGTGCCCTAGGAATGCCATCTGGACCCAGTGGAACAAGAAGGGCAGAAAGCACCTGGCACCCACTGTCCATACTGCCATCACCCAGTTCCACAATGTGGCTAACTTGAAGATGTTTCCTCTCGATGAAAATCCTAAACAACAACAAAAAAAGAAAATCCTAATTTTGTTGTTTCTTTCAGCAGAAGTGATATTTTCTAGTCTTTACAGTTGAGAAGTTTAGAATCTTATAATGTTAGTTTCTCTCTTTAAGATGGCATTAGTGCACCAAATACCAATGAAATTCATGCTGATAGCCCTTGTCATAGCAGCGGCATGTTGATGCAAGTCTTTGTATTCACATGGCCATGGCACAGCCTCCAGTTTCTGTGCTTTATCTTTGTGAAGAAAACTAAATAGAAAATACAGGTCACGGTCATTTGCCAAGGCACGCAGGTCGAAGTAATATCTTGCATAAACACTGGCAGACACATGAATATTAAACTCCAGTAGCTCCAAAAAACACTTCTCCATCTTGCTCATGTTCTCAACTGCAATGTCCTTGGGATTCTGGCTGTCATCCACACTCTACAGACCACGATTTCTCCAAACCTTGGAGGCAAGAAGCATGGCTCCGAGGACAATCTTTTTCCTATTAGTAGGACAAAGAGCGATGTTACCATAGTTAAAAGTCGTTCGATGTACACCAAAGCTACGATTGCACATGGAGCTGTTAGTTTTATGACTTGAAAAAGAGTACAGAAATATCTGAAAGTACAGTTGCGTTTGGGATCATGCTCGAAGGATTTCCCTGGAATCTTCTCTTGTGAAAGTGGATGTATTGGCTTGTCAAAAAATATCCAGAGATCTATTTGTGTATCTGTGCTTTATGTTGTAATATATTGCCCAAGTCACACTTTCTAATGTGTGTCTAAGATCAGGCTGGCCGACTGTGCTGTTATCTAGCAATATGGTATAACACGAGGTGTATTTTCTATCAAGATGCCATGGAGGTATGTAATATAGGTGAGAGCTCCTCCTCTTTTCTTGCACACTCATTTGATATTTTCTCAAAAAAAGTGTACTTTCCCCTGGATGGTCAGAAGCAAAATATTTGGGCATCTCCTGGTCGCTGATGTGCTGCAGGTCATGGCCCTCGCGGGCTCCTAAATCGGACTGGGCAGGCTCCACAGCAGTGGGGTGTGGCGCTACTGCCACCTCCACCTGCATGATGTTATAGCTGCAGGGCGGTTCCGCCCACCACACCCTGCACTGGCTTTGCTTGGGGCTGGCATTGGAGAGCAGTATGTTCCATCTGCGTCACCTCTGCTCCTCTCTGCCTTGGCCTGCACCTTTGCTTGATGCTGCCTCATAGATGTCAGCACTGCAGGACAGCTCCCCAGACCCCCCACGCCGGCCCCGCTTGGGGCTGGCGTTGGGGAACAGCATGTTCCATCTGCTGTGCCTCCACTCCTCTCTGCCTTGGCCTGCACCTCTGCTTGCCACCACCTCATAGATGTCAGAGCCACAGTACAGCTCCGTAGACCCCCTGGGCCGACCCTGCCTGGGGCTGGCATTGGCGCTCAAGCAACAGCTCAGCGTGTTCCCCATGAGGCAGCTCGGCTCCTGGCTCCTCTCCAGCAGCTTGGGTCTTCCCTTGCTTCCAAGTCTGCAGAGCCCAGCACTTATACCTCTTCCCAGCAAAGGCACGCTGGCAGGGCCAGCCCACTAGCAGCCCGCACTCCACCTCAGCTGCCTCCCCTGAGCTGCCTTGTCTACAAGGGTCACTTGGGAACCTGTTTGGTTTCTTTAAAATGGGCCTAGATACAACAAGCCTGAGAGCTGTGATTGTGGAGAAGAGAGCACAGAGGGAGCTCCTCTTCCTTCCACTGCTTCCCACCAACTGAAGGAGGTTGCCCTGCCAACCACCAGAGCTCCCTCCTGGTTCCCAGGAACCAATCAGGCCCAGAGTCCTCCCCACATGCCCCGTTCCCATCGTGAGGCAGGAGCCTAGGCATGTGGCTCACCTGGCCCCGCCCTGCCAGCGGCCCCGCCCCTACCTTTCATTCATTGCTGGCTGCTGGAAGCTTTCAGGTTTCTACACTGTGAGGAAGATCTTATGGTTTCAACAAACGAAGAGGCTTATGTAAAAGAAAACCGAGCCGGGCGCAGTGGCTCACATCTGTAATCCTGACACTTTGGGAGGCCGAGGCGGGCGGATCGTGAGGTCAGGAGATCGAGACCATCCTGGCTAACATGGTGAAACCCCATCCCTACTCAGGTGATCTTCCTGCCTCAGCCTCTCAAAGTGCTGGGATTACTGACAAATCTTGACTGAGTCCTCATGATACAAGCTCTAGCAAATAAGAAAGAAACCGCCTTACATTTTGTAGATTGTATTGCTGCTTGGCCTTGGTTAAGGGTTTGGAATGTAATTTAACCTCAGAGAGGTTTTTTCTTTCTTTAAGAAAGCTGGTGGCCGGGCGCAGTGGCTCACGCCTGTAATCCCAGCACTTTGGGAGGCCGAGGTGGGCGGATCACGAGGTCAGGAGATCGAGACCACGGTGAAACCCCATCTCTACTAAAAATACAAAAAATTAGCCAGGCGTAGTGGCGGGCATCTGTAGTCCCAGCTACTCGGGAGGCTGAGGCAGGAGAATGGCATGAACCCAGGAGGCGGAGCTTGCAGTGAGCCGAGATCGTGCCACCGCACTCCAGCCTGGGCGACAGAGTGCGACTCCATCTCAAAAAAAAAAAGAAAGCTGGTGCTGGCCGGACACGGGGGCTTACGCCTGTAATCCCAGCACTTTGGGAGGCCGAGGCGGACGGATCACGAGGTCAGTAGTTTGAGACTAGCCTGGCCAATATAGTGAAACCCCGTCTCTACTAAAAATATAAAAAATTAGCCAGTCATGGTGGTGGGCACCTGTGATCCTAGCTACTCGAGAGGCTGAGGCTGGAGAATCGCTTGAACCCGGGAGGCAGAGGTTGCAGCGAGCTGAGATTGTGCCACTGCACACCAGCCTGGGTGACAGAGCGAGACTCCATATAAAAAAAAAAAAAAAGTGCCCATCAGTGCTGTGTCTCTTTCACTTGGCAGCCAGGGAGGAGTGAGAAGGCTCTGGATTCTGTGAGGGGAGCTTGGGCCATGCCTCCTGTTCTCTGCCTCTCCTCTTCTCTCCCTCCAGGTCCAGTCACATGCTGAGGTCAGAATTCTTTTGAGGTGTCAACCTTGACCTTGTAGTGAACTGAAACAGAAGCTTAAATGGTATAGACTTTAGGTGATTCAGACACATAATCGCTGAGAATCACTGCTTTAAATAATTTATTTGATGAGTTTCTATGTTGTACCTATGGGTAAGGCACTGTAGGGAAGATATGGCTTCTGCCCTCAAGGTTTCATTCTCTTTAGGTAGGACAAGACATGTCTACATATTACAGTAAAAGCCAGAGACTGTACGTAATAATAAACAATTATCCTTTGTAGATCTCTTACTGCGTGCTGCTGTACTAAGCATTTTAGACACCTTCTCCTTTAAATCCCATGACAGTCCCATGAGGAAGGTACTGTTTTCCTTGTTTTCTTTTTGTAAATATATTTGTAGAGATGGGGCCTCACTATGTTGTCCAGGCTTGTCACGAAGTCCTGGGCTCAGGCGATGCTCCTACCTTGGCCTTCCAAAGTGCTGGGATTACAGGCATGAGACACTGTGCCCAGACTGTTTTTATTATTTTTGAGACAGGGTCTCATTTTGTCCCCCCAGGCTGGAGTGCAGTTGCACAATCATAGCTCACTGTAGCCTCGACCTCCTGGGCTCAAGTGATGCTCCTGAGTAGCTAGGACTGCAGGTGTGTGCCACCATGCCTGGCTGTTTTTTTTGTTGTTGTTGTTTTGTTTTTTTTTTTTTTTTTTTTTTTGGAGACAGAGTCTCACCCTGTCACCCAGGCTGGAGTGCAGTGTCGCAATCTCAGCTCACTGCAACCTCTGCCCCCCCGGGTTCAAGTGATTCTCCTGCCTCACCCTACTGAGTAGCTGGGATTATAGATGCACGCCACCATGCCCAGCTAATTATTTGTATTTTGGTAGAGACGGGGTTTCACCGTGTTGCCCAGGCTGGTCTCCAACTCCTGAGTTCAGGCAATCCGCCCTCGGCCTCCCAAAGTGCTAGGATTAAGGCGTGAGCCACTGTGCCCAGCCTTCTGACTAATTTTTTTAAAAAATTTCTGTGGAGATTGGGTCTCGTTATGTTGCTCAGGCTGGTCTCGACCTCCTAGGCTCAAGCAGTCCTCCTGCCTTGGCTTCCCAGAGTGCTGGGGTCATAGGCATGAGCGGCAGCACCTGGCCCTATTTTCTTTATTTTATAGTTGAGGAAACTGAGGCTCAGAGAGTCCAAGTACATGTGACTAATGGGTGTAGCTGGAGATCCCTATAGGAGAAGGGGCAGATAAAGTATCTGTTCAGAGGAGGAGGAGACAGCTTTTGTTTTATGGGGACGGGAGATTAAAAGGTCATAGAAGTCCTTAGGGTGGAATGTGACTTGGGACTCAAGGGTAGATAGGATTTTAAGATGTGGAACATGGGGAGAGAGCTTTGCAGGGGTGGGGAGGAGAATGTAGGAATCAATCACTGATCCTTCCCTAGCCCTTGTGTTCTCTCTTCACTTAGAATGGAGTCAGTGGGCAGGAAGATGGTGATTACCTGTCCGTTGACCCCCCCATCTAGACACATGACTTCCACGTGACATAAATGTGACTGCAGTCAGGAAAAATTCAACTCTGTGCTGTGTTGAGTAATCAGAGGGAGAAGCAGTGGGGCTGGCGCAGCGGGAGGAAGTTTTCTGCAGGAGCTGGAAATTCAGATGGGTCTGGAAGAACATGGATAGGGCACTGAGAGGCACAGAGCGGACACTCGGGCCAGGAGAATAATAATGTCAGAAGTACTGCCCCAAGATGCAACACCTCGTTTCCAGAGCCTAAAAGAGCTGCTGTGTCAGAACCAGTACGGTTTCTCATCGGAGAGGCTGGGCAGGCCAGGATCAGATGGCCAGAGGGGAGTTGGAAGGGTTGTTTTTTTTTTTTGTTTTTGAGACAGGGTCTTGCTCTGCCGCCCAGGTTGGAGTGCAGTGGCATGATCTTGGCTCACTGCAGCCTCAGCCTCCCCGGCTCAAGCAGTCTTTCCACTTCAGCTTCCTGAGTAGCTGTGACTACAGTCACATGCCACCACACCCAGCTAATTTTTCTTTTTTTTTTTTTTAGATAGAGTCTCGCTCTGTTGCCCAGGATGAGTGCAGTGGTGCCATCTCAGCTCACTGCAACCTCCACCTCCTGGGTTCAGGCAATTTTCCTGCCTTAGCTGCCTGAGTAGCTGGGATTACAGGAACACTCCACCACGCCCAGCTAATTTTCTGTATTTTTAGTAGACACAGGGTTTCACCATGTTGGCAAGGCTGGTGTCAAACTCCTGAACTCACGTGATCTACCTGCCTCGGCTTCCCAAAGTGCTGGGATTACAGATGTGAGCCATTGCGCCTGGTCTTAATTTTTTAAAATTTTAGTAGGTATGTGATTTCCCCATGTTGCCCATGCTGGTCTCAAACTCCTGGGCTCAAGTGATGTACCTCAGCCCCATGAAGTGCTGGGATTACAGGTGTGAGCCACCGCGCTGCCACTGGAAGTTTTATGAACGGGAAGGATGGTATTCCTTCTGGTGGTGTGTTCTTGTCTTCCTGTCACACAGCTGAGACACTTCCAGGTGGCCTCTCTTCTGTCTCCGCTTGTCACAGGCCAGGTGGGGGCATCCCAACTCGAGTGTGAAGACAACACCCGGGCCAACCTCTGCACTAAAAGTGGAGCCGCTTTCAGGGGGATAACTTGTCAGTTAATTTTTTTTTTTTTTTTTTTGAGACAGAGTCTCCCCGTGTCTCCTAGGCTGGAGTGCAATCTCGGCTCACTGCAACCTCCACCTCCCAAGTTCAAGCGATTCTCCTGCTTCAGCCTCCCAAGTAGCTGGGATTACAGGCATGCATCACCACGCCTGGCTAATTTTTTTGTATTTTTCGTAGAGACGGGGTTTCATCATGTTGGTCAGGCTAGTCTCAAACTTCTGACCTCAAATGATCCCCCCACCTCGGCCTCCCAAAATGCTGGGATTACAGGCATGAGCCACTGCCCAGCCAACTTGTTAATTTGCTGGTTCAATCAGCGAATGTTCAGTAAGGGCATACCATGTGCCCAATGCTGTGCTGGGTGGTGGTAGGCAGCGCAGGCGCAATTCCTCTCCTTCCAGCTGTCTGCCCACTGGTCTGATCCTGTAGATCTGTGATAAAACAGCTCTTGGCCACCATGTGTATGGGGAGGGGTGTAAATTTCTTCTTATTATGTACTCTCTAACTTTATTATTTATTTGACAGACAAAGCCACAGACCCAAGCATGTCGGAACAGGATTGGTCAGCTATCCAGAATTTCTGTGAGCAGGTGAACACTGACCCCAATGGGTAAGGTGACTTCTAACACACATAGTTGACTCTGGGGGCACCCCACACTGCCGTTGTCTCTCGAGACTGTTTTAGGGTTAAGCTCTCTAGGCAAGGATCAGTGGCTCATGCCTATAATCCCAGCACTTTGGGAGACCAAGGCGGGAGGATTGCTTGAGCCCAGCCTGGGTGACAGAGCGAGAGACTCTGTCTCAAAAAAATAGAAATACAGTCAGGCTGGCATTCATTCTCTCATTTTCCCCCATAATCCTGAGAACATTATTTTTCTAAAATTAGCAAATTCATGTGGGGACACACACACACACACACACACACACGATAGCTCATTTGTAACTGGCAGTAATTTTAAATAGTGTTATAAAACACTAATGCTGAGGACTCTGAATGTTACTGATAGACTATAGACACGTTACCTAATTAAAAGAGATCTGTGTATTTTCCACCATTTAAATGTAATCTTAAGAAAAAGGAAAAGGGGAAGGTTTTATTGAATTCTGTTTCCACAGCATCTGGATAGGACCTGAAGAATCAGAATCAAATGAGTCATCCAGATGTTTTGTTTTTGTTTTGTTTTGTTTTCTTTTTTTTTTTTTTTCTTGAGACAGAGGGTCTCAAGACTGGAGTGCAAGGGCGCGATCTCAGCTCACTGCAACCTCCACCTCCCGGGTTCAAGCGGTTCTCCTGCCTCAGCCTCCCAAGTAGCTGGGATTACAGGCGTGTGCCTCCATACCTGGCTAACTTTTTGTATTTTTTTAGTAGAGATGGGTTTTCACCATGTTGGCCAGGCTGGTCTCGAACTCTGACCTCAGGTGATCCACCTGCCCTGGCCTCCCAAAGTGCTGGGATTACAGGCGTGAGCCACTGTGCCTGGCCCATCCAGATGTTTAATCTGTGTGGTGTCGCATATTTGGCCAGTTTGAACCCAAAGTTCGATCGCACTTTCTGCTCTAGCATTTCCTGGGCGTTTATCACAGCTATACAGGGCCTGTGCTGCTGTGGCTACGCATGGGACTGGGCTGGGACTGGCAGCTTGGAGTTTGGGGGCTGGGGGTTGGCTAAGGGGAGGGCAGTGTGCCTTGGGCAGGAGGAGGACCTTGGGTGCTGTAGGTGCAACCAGGGTGGGTGCGAGGTGGCCCTCTCCAGGGCCCCCACGTGGGCTGTTTGTCAGGCACGCTCCACCTCTGCTTGTGGACACCAGCCCCTCGAAGAAAAGTGACTTTACTGAGCATGCTCAGCCACTCGGGTTAGTTTCTTCTTGCCCGCCCAGAGTTTAGGTCTTTTTGTTTCCCTGTAGCCCCACACATGCGCCCTGGCTACTGGCCCACAAGATCCAGTCTCCGCAAGAGAAGGAAGCTCTTTATGCCTTAACGGTGAGTTTGGCTTGCCTTGTAGCCTAAGCTTTCCTGTCCTTGTGCTATAGAGAGCTGAGAGGCACTTTGCTTCCACGCAGATCCTTTTCACTGGGGAAGGGAGGTCCCCTGAGAGGTTTGCCTTCATAGCAGGTTGGAGGAGGGAGATCTAGGCCAGGGTCCCCACCCTTCTTCCTCCTGTTTCTCGTCTGTTTCTTCAGGGCAGCATTGAGTCTACTGTGGGAGAAGGAAAGGAAGGTTTTATTTTATTTGCCCTTCTTAGACCAGGGCTGGCAAGTTCATGTGCCCTGTCTGAAGAGGGCAGCTCTAGCACAGGGCCCACTAGCTGTTGGCAGGTATGAGTATGGGCTCAGGATTGCTAGTTTAGGTCTTTGTATATGTTTGAGTGTTTAGATGTTGGTGACTAGTTTGCAGTGTTGAAAGCCACAGTATGGACCAGAGGAGGGGTCTGCAGGCTCAGCTTGCCTCTTGAGTGCCAGTGGGTGACATCTGGCTGGTCTTGGGCACTGGATACCAGATTTCTGCCTCTGGGGAGGAGTTGGTTCTTTAGCCACTTTCCCCTCTCAAAGGGTCTCCTTAAAAGGTGGGGTGACCTCAGGGTTTGACATACCCCACTAAGCTATTTCCTGGGCATAAACCTCAGGCAGTTATAGCAAGATTGAACAGGGGACATTTTTTTCTTGATCTGAAAACATCCTCTTCATCAAAACTTCAATGTCCTCATAGGCTTGAGGCAGGGTTAGCCTTGGTTCCAGCGCAGTCTCCAGCAAGTGATTACCAGCCTGGAGGGGAGCCTGGGACCACTGGCTTTCCACCTTCTCATGGGGGTCCTGTGTCTGTGCAGGTGCTGGAGATGTGCATGAACCACTGTGGGGAGAAGTTCCACAGCGAGGTGGCCAAATTTCGTTTCCTGAACGAACTGATCAAAGTGTTGTCCCCAAAGGTGAGTACTTGGGCTTGGCTCTGCTGACTGGGCCACACCTACGCCCACTGTCAAACTCCTGGCACCCTCCTCAGGCCAGAGGCAGGCCCACACATGGACAAAACCCGCTCCTGCCTGTGAAAGAAGCGCTCTCCTCTCCAAGCTCTAGGAAGAGGCTCTGCTCATTAGCTGACCCCTCACTGTTAGCATTTTCACATTTCCCCTTTAAGAAGGCCTGGGGGACATGTGGCCTAGAGGAGATGAGGAACTCCAGCTTGGAGGCACAGGTTCCTGGTAGAGACAGTGAGAGATCCCAGGGGTGGCCTGAATTTTCCTATCACCTCCTGCCTTGTCCTCTGCACCTGTCCTTCTGGCACCTGTCTTAGCTCAGCCAGTCTCAGGTAACCAACATTGAGCCCTGCCTTGCTGTGTTCCCACAACAGTGCTGACACTGGCCGTGGGTCCTACAGTTCATTTCAGTTCTGACACTCCCCAGAGTTGCATACTATCTGGACCCCACGCAGTGAGGGCTCAGTGCTGCTTAGGCTTCCCGTGTTTCAGCTGCCAGCCATGAGTCTCGTGTCCTCAAGCTGCTGCACTTCTGCATCCCCAGCTGCAGATTCGGGGGTTCCCATGACCCCCATTGCCCCAGATTCCATAATTCCCTAGAATGATTCACGTACACAGGAAAGCACTATACTTTCTATCCGTGTTTTATTGTAAAGGATACAAATGGAAGCAATACATAGACAAGGTCTTGGTGGGGCAAGAGGGGACAGAGCTGCTGTGCCCTCTCCTGGGCTCTGAGCTTGCCATCCTCCCAACATAGGTTCAACTGAGAGGCTCTCTGAGCTTCCTTGTTTCAGTGTTTTCATCTGAGGTTTTTTTGTTTTGTTTTGTTTTTTTACACATCATTGCTGGCTTGAACTAGCACTAGGTTTTATTACCTAGGCATGATCGGTCAAATCATTGGCCACATAGTTGAACTCAATCTCTAGTTCACAACCCCCTGCCCGCCCCACCACCTCCATGGGTGGGGATGTAGGGGCACGGGTCAGGGGATGGGGCTGAAGGTTTCAGCCCTCTGATCACAAGGTTGATCTCTTTGGAGTGGCCAGCCCTTGAAACTCTCTAGGCACTCACTGTTAGTCATTAGTGAAAACTCAGGTGCGCCCTGCGAGTATGTCTCTTGAATAACAAGACACTGTTGTGACTCAGGAAATTCCAAGGATTTTTGAAGTTCTGTGCCAGGTACGGAAACAAAGACCAAATTTTATTATTATATTCTTGTCCGAGGCAAAAAATGACTGCCCCCAGTGGTGTAGACCAGGCTCTGACCCAGGCGTCTGCATGGTGGGGTTTAGTGTGAGTATTGTGGAAATGAATTCCTTGAATCCCAGGAAGGGCTCCGGGGCTGGGCGCCAGATGGTGTGGCCTCTAGTCTCTCCTCACATTCATACCGCGCCTGGGAGCTTGTGTCTCTGGGCCTCAGCAGCTACCTCTTTAGTTAAAGTGTCGGTCTCCCAAGTCCCTTCCAGCTCTAGAATTCTTTCCTTTTTACTTTCAGTACCTGGGGTCCTGGGCCACAGAAAAAGTTAAAGGAAGAGTCATTGAAATACTCTTTAGTTGGACAGTCTGGTTTCCGGAAGACATCAAGATCCGAGACGCCTATCAGATGCTGAAGAAACAAGGTCTGACTTGCGTTACTGTGTCTTATTTCCTCTTGACTAGGCCTGTATCTTCTTGCTTTTTCATCTGCCTTATAATTTTTTGTTGAAAGCTGGACTTCTTATGTAGGACCATAGACTCTGAGGTAGAGTTCTGATTTTTTTTTTTTTTATGCAATAAATCTTTTATCTACTTACCTTTAAAAGCCATAGTGCAAACCTGGAAAGATGATGTAGGGTTTGCTTTTTTCTCTGTTGCCTGGAAATCATAGGAAACCACAGCATGAAAAAGGTCAAAATACAAGCTACCTATGTCACTAAAGCACTTATTTATCTTTTAGAAGTCTTGTTTGCTTAAAAACTAACCTTTTGGTTTATTTATTTATTTTTTTTTTTTTGAGACAAGGTGTTGCCCTGTTACCTAGGCTGGAGCACAGTGGTGCAGTCATGGCTCACTGTAGCCTCGACCTTCTGGACTCCAGCCATTCTCCTGCCTCAGCCTCCCAAGTAGCTGGGGCTAGGCGTGTGCCACCATACCCAACTAATTTATTCATTTGTTATTATTCTCCCACCCGCACCCCGACACACACAAACACACACACACTCTCCCTCTCTCCCTCTCTCCCTATCTCTGTCTCTGTCTCACTTGCTCTCTCACTTACACCAAATATTTTTATTTTTTGTAGAGACAAGGTCTTGCAATGTTACCCATGCTGGTCTCAAACTACTGGGCTCAGGTGATCCTCCCACCTCAGCCTCCCAGGCGTGAGCCACCATGCCCATCTTTAACCTCTTTTCCTGAAATAGTGGAACCTTACTATGAAGTACAGATAAATGCTACCTATGAGCTAGAGTTTGAAAAATACTATTGTGATAAAAGTAACAACATGCAGACATACAATATTTTATAGTTACAAAAGATCTTTCAATAATCATTCAGTGGATTTATTTTTATTTACTTCTTTTTTTTTTTTTTTTTTGAGACAGTCTCACTCTGTCGCCCAGGCTGGAGTGCAGTGGGGCGATCTCTGTTCACTGCAACCTCCGCCTCCTGGGTTCAAGTAATTCTCGTGCCTCAGCTTCTCGAGTAGCTGGGATTACAGGCATCCGCCACCATGCCTGGCTAATTTTTGTATTTTTAGTAGAGATGGGGTTTCACCATGCTCAGGCTGGTCTCAAACTCCCAACCTCAAATGATCCGCCTGCCTCAGCCTCCCAAAGTGCTGGAATTACAGGCGTGAGCCACTACTCCCGGCCATGGATTTATTTTTAATTGACACATACTTATACACATTTATTGGAGTACAATGTGATATTTTGGTACAGGCATACAATGTGTAGAGATCAAATCAGGGTAATTGGCATATCCGTCAGTGAGGTAAGGAGTTTTTAATCCCTGGAATTGGGTAGAGCTTTCCTTTTGGTAGACAGGATTTGAGCTGGGTGTGAGATTTGTTGTTGCTGTAGTTATTATATCAGACTTCAGATTCCTCTAGTGTTAGCTGATGTTTAGGTTGGGGGCTAGTTTGTTAGTTTTCTTCAGTATCTGTTCCCTCAGCTGTAGGTCTTCACTTTCCTCTGCACCTCAGAGAGAGCCTTTCTCCTTGTTCTTGCCACTCGTAGCAGTAGACAGCCATCCCTTGTCAGAGGGATAGAGTGGTGAACAGGGCCAGTCTCTGTTCTGATTCAGCCCGGTTCTTAGGCAGGCACTGCATCCTGGGTCTTGGTAGGATCTGTTTGTGATCCTGCCTCACCCCAGTGTAGATCTGGGCCTAGGACATAATTACTGCTCCTTCTCCAAGGGTACTAGGATTTGTTTTTGTTTTTTCTCCCCTATTTTTTCTCTAGCTGCAGTGGGTTCCACCAGTGCTCTAAGGCTGCAGGGTTTGTTACTCTTCTCCCCCTAATCCCGCCTTCAGGCCTTCCTGCTGTTTTCGTGACCCTCTGGAGAACTTATTTTCTTTTTGTTGCAGCCTCCAGAAATTCTGTATTCTCTTGGTAGCTCACACTGGCCTGTAGACAATTTTTGAATAATTCTAGCTTAGTTGTTACTATTGGTATTGCCTTTTGTCAATCCTTGGAGGTTGTTTATTTCCTTAGATTTCAGGTTACTTGGTTGTTGCCCTGTGATCTGAGTTCTCTGATGGATTTAAGGAAGTTGTAGGCTGGGCATGGTGGCTCACGCCTGTGATCCCAGCACTTTGGGAGTTTGAGGTGAGGAATCACGTGAGGCCAGGAGTTTGAGACCAGCCTGGGCAACATAATGAGACCCCCATCTCTACAAAAAAAAAATTTTTTTTTTTTTTTTTTTTTTGAGACGGAGTCTTGCTCTGTCACCCAGGCTGGAGTGCAGTGGCGCGATCTCGGCTCACTGCAAGCTCCGTCTCCCGGGTTCACGCCATTCTCCTGCCTCAGCCTCTCCGAGTAGCTGGGACTACAGGCGCCTGCCACCACGACCAGCTAATTTTTTTCTTTTTTTGTATTTTTAGTAGAGACGGGGTTTCACCGTGGTCTCGATCTCCTGACCTCGTGATCCGCCCGCCTCGGCCTCCCAAAGTGCTGGGATTACAAGCGTGAGCCACCGTGCCCGGCCTAAAAAAAATTTTTTTAAAAAATTACCTGGGTGTGGTGGTGCCCACCTGTAGTCCCAGCTATTTGGGAGGCCAAGGTGGGAGGACTGCTTGACCTTAGGAGTTTGAGGCTGCAGCGAGCCATGATCACACCACTGCACTCTAGCCTGGGAGACAGAGCAAGAATCTGTCTCAAAAACAAAAATGTTGTGAATTTGCACACTTTCTAGTGTTTTGTTGTTGTCATGGTGGAGGTGATAGTTCCCACCTTTGTGTGTCCTGTTTGGAAGATGGGAATCTGAATTCCTTTTTATGTTGGGCTCTTAAAAATAGGAACTCGGGTTCAGGATGGACTGTTGTTCCCTGTCACATACACTCAGCATTTTCAGGAGCTTCATCAGGGACCCTCCAGAAACTTTTGATCCTTGGGAGGTTATGTAGCTGGATAAACTGATCCATGTTTTTATAGCATAAGGCCCACAGACTGCAGGCCTTCAGGACTGGCTCTTCTCTGACATAGTTGGCTCTGCTGTCCCGGCCACCATGGTCCCTTGGATTCTCCTAAGAGATGATGCAAAACTTCATTCATACACTGGGTGTTGTCTTTGAAGGCTGTTGACAGTGCTTTGCTAGTATGGTATTAGGAACCAGGGGTTTCCGGACTTTATACTGGATTCTGACTGAAGTTTCTGGGTACCATATCGGTGTCTTAACTTTGTAAATTGCATTTTTAGGAATTATAAAACAAGACCCTAAACTACCAGTGGATAAAATCTTACCCCCACCATCTCCCTGGCCTAAGAGCTCCATCTTTGATGCTGATGAAGAAAAGTCCAAGGTAAGGAACCAGACCTACATGGTGTCTGATCAGACCTTTTCTCTTAGGCACTGTAAATGCCCTTTGATGCTTGAATCGGAGTGTGGAGGGGGGCAGGTTACATGGGTTCTCCTCTCCAGACAGGCCCTTAGGAGTGAGGTAGCAGAAGGTTTGGGTATGTTCTTCATGGATAAGTCAACTAATAAGGTCCAGTCTCTGTTTTGATTCAGCCTGGTTCTTAGGCAGACACTGCATCCTGGGTCTTGGCAGCATCTGTTTGTGATCCTGCCTTACCCCAGTGTAGATCTGGGCCCAGGACATAATTCCTGCTCCTCCTCCAAGGGTACTTTGTGCCCTCTCTTTGTGCCCTCTCCCTTTTCTGCACAGCCTTCCTTGAGGAAAGAAGGTGCAGAAGGATAGCCCGTGGGGAGTGTGGGTGATGGATGGGTCATGTCCTGTGTGGGTGTGGTGTTGGGGTGGGGACAGTGGAAGAACTTGCTGCTGTGTGTTGGTTCAGCTCTTTCTCAGTGCCAGTGAGCCCGGCCCTATCCATTTTCCATCCACTATGAATTCCCCAAATCGTTATTCCTTGGACATCAGTATCTAGAGGGACAAGAAGAAGGTGGCCAAGACCCAGGGATAACTATGGTGCCTGTGAGTGGGGAGCCCTTTGGCCTAGTGCTGTCAGTGCTTTTGGTCATGACTGTTCTTGGTCAGTCACAAGGTCTAGTTCATGGAGCGTCGGAAGGCTACAAGCTGCGTACTCGTTTCTGCGTGGTATGCTCTACCTGTCAACTGCACCCTCTCCCTGTACCCACTCCTTGGGCCTAGATACTCTGTGGCCATCAGGTCCCTGTTGTTAGAACGAGCAAGGCTAGTCTAGGTTCCAGGCCGCCTTTCTCCCTGGCTTTCCTCCTGCTTGGTGCCTTAGGTTTGCAGAGGGTGGGAGGAGCTAGGAAGGAGGTATGGTGTGACTTCTTAGAATCCTGTGTCACCAGCCCTCATTATCCCCACTTTTCCTGCCATCTGTCCCACGAAGATTGAGTGACTTCTCTGTGCTAGGCATCCTGCTAGGCGCTGGAAATGAAGGGATGAACAAGATCACCAGCATCTGTCATGTCATAAAGCACATGGTCCAGGGCAACTGCAGACCTAGTGCCCTTTTGGGCCAGAGAATTCTCTGTTGTTGGGGACTGTCCTGTGCACTGTAGGATGTTCACAGCATTCCTGACTCTACCCATGAGCTGCCAGTAGCACCCCCTCTTTAGTTGTGACAACCAAATTTCTCCAGACTTAGCCAGACATCCCCTGGGAGAAGTAATCCCCCACATCCCCCTACCCCACTGAAAACCAGTGGCGGGCCGGGCGCGGCGGCTCACGCCTGTAATCCTAGCACTTTGGGAGGCCGAGGTAGGTGGATCGCGAGGTCAAGAGATTGAGACCATCCTGGCCAACATGGTGAAACCCCGTCTCTACTAAAAACACAAAAATTAGTTGGGCATGGTGGCACGCGCCTGTAGTCCCAGCTACTCGGGAGGCTGGGGCAGGAGAATTGCTTGAACCCGGGAGGCAGAGGTTGCAATGAGCCAAGATTGTGCCACTGCACTCCAGCCTGGCAACAGAGCAAGACCCCGTCCCAAAAAAAAAAAAGAAAAGAAAAGAAAACCAGTGGTGTATTGGGATAGTCAGAGTGCCTGCATCGTAGTGTCCTTGGGACCATTTGGTGAGATGGTGCATGTAAAATGTGTGCTGTTGTTAGTGTTAACTCTTCTGTTGCTGCTGCTTCTGCTCTGGGCCTGAGGGAGTTGTGGTCTCACCTACTCTTCCTGTTCACTCTCTGCAGCTTCTGACAAGGCTCCTAAAGAGCAACCACCCCGAGGACCTTCAGGCCGCAAACCGGTTAATCAAGAATTTGGTCAAGGAGGTGGGAATTCTTCCAGCTGGTTCAGTAGAAGCAGCATTTGACAGAGGCTGAAGGACAGTGCATATGAGCCTATGCTTGAGGGGTAGAGGAACGGTTGCCTGGGAGAAAGAGTGGTTCCTAGCCCTGAACTCTGGGGAACAGCCATAGGCTCCCTCAAGGGCAGCAAGGTGGTGATTGGAACCAGAAATCTCGCTGCCGTACTTCTCAGCTGCTTTCATCCATGCTGCTCAAAGCATTTCCTAGACACCAGCTTGGGTCCCAGCAACAGGTATTGGTACAGACAAAGTCCAGGTTTAGGAATCTGCTTTTCAGAGGGCTTGAGGCTGGTGGCACAAAGGCAGAGGTCACGGTCACCAGTCCCCAAACTTCATTTTCCTTCCCAGGAATTCTGGGCTTTTGAGTATTTTTTCACCCACTGTGTGAGTTCTCCCATGCACTTAACATCCTGGTGATGCCCTTGAGCGAGCTCTCTCAATAGTGACTCTTTCCCATCCCTTGTTCAGGCTTCAGTCAGGGTTTCTGCTCCCTCACTCCCATCCTCCTTTTTCCCAAAAGGAACAAGAAAAATCGGAGAAGGTGTCCAAGAGGGTCAGTGCGGTGGAGGAAGTGCGAAGCCATGTGAAGGTGCTGCAGGAGATGCTGAGCATGTACCGCAGGCCAGGGCAGGCCCCGCCCGACCAGGAGGCCCTGCAGGTAATCTTCAGGTGTAACACAGGGGGCTGCACATGTTTACTAAAGTGGGTTTGAAATGCTTTCACCTGTTTGCACCCATGAAGCCATCTCAGAGTCAAGACGGTAAACATATCTGACGCCTCCCCAAATGTCCTTGTGCTACTTTGTCCTCCCTTCGTCTCTCCCTTGCTCCCCAATCCCCAGGCAGCTGCTAATTTACTTTCTGTTCTGATTGGCTGACAACTCCCAGACTCTTGTATAAATGGAATGATGCAGTACATAACCCTCTATTTTTGCCTGGTTTCTGGATCTCACTCGAGATCCATTCACGCTGCTGTGTGTAGCGGTAGCTTGTTTCTTCTTATTGCCGAGTACTGTCCCGTCACCTGGATGTACCACAGCGTGTACCTGTTGATGGGCCTTGCGTTGTTTCCAGCTTTGGGTGATTATGAATCATGCTGCTGTAAACAATTGTGTACAGCATTTTGTGTGAACATCTGTTTTCATTTCTTGTGGGTAAATGTCTGGGATTACTAGGTCATATGCTAAGTATATATTTAACTTGTTAGGAAACAAAGTGGCTAAGCTATCTTCAAGGGTGATTGCAACATTTTACAGTCCTAACAGCAGCATATGCAAGTTCTAGCTCCTCCACATCTTGAGATCTTAGTTTTTATATAGCATCTTTATTGAGATAATTAACATACCATAAAAGCAACCATCACACCTACCTAGTTATAGAATATCTTAATCACCCCTAAAAGAAACCTTGTACCCATTAACAGTCATTCCCCCTTTCCCAAACTCCCCTTTCCCAGTCCCTGGCAACCACTAACCCACTTTCTGATTCTCTGGATTTGCCTATTTGGATGCTTTGTCCAAGTGCGGTTACACAGTACGTGGGCTTTCGTGTCTGGCTTCCTTTACGTAGCCTAATGTTTGCAGATGGATCCATCTGGTAGTATGTGTCACTGCTTCATTCCTTTTCATGGCTGGATAGCGTTCCATTGTGTGACTATGCCACATTTTGCTTCTCCATTTATCAGCTGATGGGCATTTGGGTTGTTCCTACTTTTTGGCTATTACGAATGATACCTTTGAATTATTCATTCCGAATAATGACTTTGAACTTTATCCAAGTTTTTATGTGAACATAGGTTTTAAATTCTCTTGGGTATATACCTAGAAATGGAATTGCTGGATCTTGGGATAACTCCATATTTAACATTTTGAGGAACTGTTTTCCAAAGTGGCCGTGCCATTTTACATTCCCAGCAACAATGTATTGGCTCCAGTTCTCTGCATCCTGCCAACATTTGCTGTTATCTTTTTGATTGGAGCCCTCCTGGAGGGTGTGAAGTGCTGTCTCATTGCAACTTTCTGTTTCTTGATGGCTTATTTATTTCCTATGCTTATTGGCAGCTTGTACATCTTAGGAGACATGTCTGTGCAAATCCATTGCCCATCTTTTGGATTGTCTTTTTATTTTTGAGTTACAAGTGTTTTTTATATATTCTGGATACAGGTTCCTTATCAGACAGTTTTCTCCCATCCTTTGGGCTGTCTTTTCACTATTTTGTTAGCATCTTTTGAAGCGGGAAAGTTTTGTTTTGTTTTGTTTTTTGAGACAAGGTCTCGCTCTGTCACCTAGGCTGGAGTGCAATTGCATGATCTCAGCTCCCCACAACCTCTGCCTCCCGGATTCAAGCGATTCTCCTGCTTCAGCCTCCCGAGTAGCTGGGATTACAGGAATGTGCTGGCACGCCTGGCTAATTTTGTATTTTTTTTTTTTTTTTTTTTGGTAGAGACAGGGTTTCTCTATGTTAATTAGGCTGGTCTCGAACTCCTGCCCTCAGGTGATCTGCCCGCCTTAGCCTCCCAAAGTGCTGGGAGTACAGGTGTGAGCCACCGTGCCTGGCCAGTAGAGACAGGGTTTCACCATGTTGGCCAGGCTGGTCTTGAACCCTGACCTCAGGTGATCCATCTGCCTTGGCCGCCTGAAGTGCTGGGATTACAGGCGTGAGCCACCATGCCTGGCCTTTTTTTTTTTTTAAATGTCTTGCTGGTGCTTTTGTTGTCACATCTAAGAAACCACAGCCCAGCCGGGCGCAGTAGCTCATGCCTGTAATCCCAGCACTTTGGGAGGCCGAGGCAGGCGGATGACCTGAGTTCAGGAGTTCAAGACCAGCCTGACCAACATGGAGAAACCCCGTCTCTACTAAAAATACAGTATCAGCCGGGCATGGTGGCGCATGCCTGTAATCCCAGCTACTGAGGAGGCTGAGGCAGGGGGAATCATTTGAACCCAGGAGGTGGAGGTTGCGGTGAGCTGAGATGACACCATTGCACTCCAGCCTGGGCAGCAACAGCGAAACTCTGTTTCAAAAAAACCGAAAAAAACAGGCTGGGCGCGGTGGCTCACGCTTGTAATCCCAGCACTTTGGGAGGCCGAGGCGGGCGGATCACGAGGTCAGGAGATCGAGACCACGGTGAAACCCCGTCTCTACTAAAAAAAAAAAAAAAAAAAAAAAAAATTAGCCGGGCGTGGTGGCGGGCGCCTGTAGTCCCAGCTACTCGGAGAGGCTGAGGCGGGAGAATGGCGTGAACCCGGGAGGCGGAGCTTGCAGTGAGCCGAGATTGCGCCACTGCACTCCAGCCTGGGCGACAGAGCGAGACTCCATCTCAAAAAAAAAAAAAAAACAAAAAAAAAAAACTGAAAAAACAAACAATCAAAAAGAAACCACAGCCTGTCTGTGCCAGATTCGAGGCAGCCATGCTGTTGGTCTCCCATGGAGCTCTGTTCTCCACCTCCTTCTGCAGGTCTGTTTCAGCCATCTCCCTCTGCATTCCAGTTTTTTTTTTTTTATGTTTCTCTGCACAGGAGGAGAGCCAGCCTCCACATAACTTCTTTATTTACCTGTCCTTCCACTTCACAAGATTAGTAGAAATGAACTACTGTCTTTCCAAATTCCTAAGAGAAAGCCTCCCGAGTAGCCGGGATTACAGGCACCCGCTAACTTTTGTATTTTTAGTGGAGACAGGGTTTCACCATGTTGGCCAGGCTGGTCTTGAACTCTTGACCTCAGGTGATCTGCCCATCTTGGGCTCCTAAAGTGCTGGGATTATAGACGTGAGCCACCCTGCCCGGTCAGATTCTTTTATTTTCTTTTTTCTTTTTTTTTTTTTTTTTTTTTTTTTTTTTTGAGACGGAGTCTTGCTCTGTCACCCAGGCTGGAGTGCAGTGGCGCAATCTCGGCTCACTGCAAGCTCTGCCTCCTGGGTTCCCGCCATTCTCCTGCCTCAGCCTCCTGAGTAGCTGGGACTATAGGCGTCCGCTACCACGCCCAGCTAATTTTTTGCGTTTTTAGTAGAGACGGGGTTTCGCCACGTTGGCCAGGATGGTCTCGATCTCTTGACCTCGTGATCCACCCGCCTCAGCCTCCCAAAGTGCTGGGATTACAGGTGTGAGCCACCGCACCCGGCCAGATTCTTTTATTTTCAAAAATCATACACTTGTAGCCTGTAATCTTTTTCTGAAACTCTGCCATGTTACTTCAAAACTGCAGTCTCTAAGTCAGGACCAATGGGAGGCCTTCTGAAGCCCCAGACTCTGCCGTCTGCCTGATCGGAGGCTCCTGGGGCCCTGGAGGGGGGCGTTATGGGGTGCCTGGGCGTGTGTCATGAACCAAGCTCTGCTCTTTCAGGTTGTGTATGAGAGATGTGAAAAGCTGCGGCCCACGCTTTTCCGGCTGGCGAGTGACACCACTGATGACGATGATGCACTCGGTAAGTTTTCTTTCCTTGGGTGTAGCTAGCAGCCCAGGTGCAAGACAGACTCGGTCCCTCCTGTCACGCTGATGTGCCAGGAACAAGACAGAGTGGACTTTAGGTTCCGTGGAGCTTGGGCTTGGGGAGGGTGTGGCCTGAGTTGCCTCAGAACTGACTTCCAGCAGGATCCAGGCTTCAGTAAGAAATCAGCAGCAGGTCTAAAGCCTGGAAAGGGGTGGAAATTGACCATGGAGACTGGGGTGTGAGAGGTAGAAGAAAGATCCCACTGGAGGCTTCAGGAAAAGCTGACCAATCGCAGGGGCCAGAGAAACAGCTGTGGGTGGTGTCTCAAAGGTATCACGGGTTTTTGTACCTTCAGGGGCCAGGTAGGTCACCTAAGAGGGCCAGGCCGATGGGAAATGGAAGGGACATCTGTAAGGATGTGGAGAATTGTCTACAGTTACTAAAAAAAAATTTTAACTCTTTATTATGGAAAATCTCGAAACATGAAAGAGGGGAATAGTAAGATAAATCCTATGTATTCTTCACTCATCTTTAATAATTACCAGCTCATAGCTGATTTTTTTTATCTTGTTTCATCTGTATCTCTCTTTGTACCCACCCATTCCCTAGTCTGTTTTGAAGCAAATTCTAGACGTTTCTTTTTCTTTTAATTACTTTTGAGATGGAGTCTTGCTCTGTTGTCCAGGCTAGAGTGCAGTGGTGCAGTCTTGGCTCACTGCAACCTCCGCCTCCCGGGTTCAAGCCATTCTCCTTCCTCAGCCTCCCAAGTAGCTGGGATTATAGGCACCCACCATCACGCCTGGCTAATTTTTGTATTTTTGTAAGATGACGTTTCACCATTGGCCAGGCTGGTTTCAAACTTCTGGCCTCTAGTGATCCGTCTGCCTCGGCTTCCCAAAGTGCTGGGATTGCAGGCGCGAACCACAATCCCCGGGCTCTGGACATTTCAAAATAATCAAAGATTCAGTCAGTGTTCAGATTTCCCTGATAAAATTTCTCCTTAATCATCTCTTGCTAACTTAAAAAAAATTGTTCTAAATCAGACATAAAAGAAAAGCCATACTGTGTAATTGGTTTGTATTTCTTCAGTCTCTCTTAGTGGATAGCATGTGCATGCCCTCTGCAATCCTTTTTCCTTTTTTTGAGACAATCTCACTCTGTTGCTCAGGCTGGAGTCCAGTGGCATGCTCAGCTCACTGCAGCCTCTACAGCCTTTACATCCTGTGTTCAAGTGATTCTCATGCCTCAGCTTCCTGAGTAGCCGGGACTACAGTTGCGCACCACCATACCTAGCTAATTTTTGTACTTTTAGTAGAGATGGAGTTTTGCCATGTTGGCCAGGCTGGTCTCAAACTGCTGGGCTCAAGTGATTTGCCCGCCTTGGCTTCCCAAAGTGCTGGGATTACAGGCGTGAACCACCACGCACAGCCTTTTTTCCTTGCGTGAAAATAGGCCTTCTGAATTGAGAGTTCTCTCGGTCTCAGTTTTGCTCGCGGCATCCCCCATGATGCTGCTAATGTTCTGTTTCTGATATTTCTTTTTTTCTTGAGATGGAGTTTCGCTCTTGCTGCCCCGGCTGGAGTGCAATGGCGCGATCTCAGCTCACTGCAACCTCCGTCTCTTGGGTTTAAGCAATTCTCCCACCTCAGCCTCCCGAATAGCTGGGATTACAGGCACCCGCCATGGCTAATTTTTTGTATTTTTAGTAGAAACTGGGTTTCACCATGTTGGCCAGGATAGTCTTGAACTCCTGACCTCAGGTGATCCGCCCGCCTCGGCCTCCCAAAATGCTGGGATTATAGGCATGAGTCACCGCACAGAGCCAGCAGCTTCAGGTTCTGAATTAAAGTTAAAAGTTTGTTATTGAAAGGGCCTTAATTTGAGTGCTTACTGCTGGCCATTACTCTGGACAGTACAGGTGTAGAAGGTGAACAGATTTGCTTCCTTCTGCATTGAGAACTAACATGTTAGGACTCGGGTTAACTGACTAGGCCTGATAGGGTACGATGACACAATCTGGGGGCAGGAGGTGTAGATAAACTGAACACAGTCGAGCCATATGAAGGCTGTTTTATGGAAAAGCTTAGAAAAGACTGAGATTGTTGGTTGCCAAACCAGGGGGTTCTGAGTCTTCCCTCATTCTTCAGCGGAAATTCTCCAGGCAAATGACCTCCTCACCCAAGGAGTTCTGCTGTACAAACAGGTGATGGAGGGCCGGGTCACCTTTGGAAACAGAGTGACCAGCTCATTGGGAGACATCCCTGTCTCCAGAGGTATGTTTGAAAGCTTCTCCTTGCCTTCTGTGCTTTGGGGCAGCCTGCAATTCCCAGAAAAGAAATGGGTCCTAAACATATTCTGGGTTAAGGAATAGGAATGAGAGAACTCGCCCTTTGTTCCCCTTCCTGTGAAAGCGGGTTTCGTGTTGCCACGCCCAGCCATAGAAATTATCATGAGCTGGTTGCCGGGCTGGACCCCAGCTTTTACTACACACAAAAGCAGATGGCTAAGCTGTGCCTGCGTTTGAATTCTCGTAAATGCTTGCATACAGGAGCTAGAGACAAAAGAAGTGGTCTTCCTTAGTGGTTCCTAGTGCCAGGTCAGCTGTATCAGAATCACCTGGAGCACTGGTTGAAATGCGGTCCCTGGCTTGGACCTTCTGAAGCAAGACTGCTTGGAGCTGGGCCTGGAGGTCTGCGTCTTTCAAGCACTGTGGGTGATTCTGATCAGCTGTGGTCAGAAGCCTCAGAATGGCCTGAGCTGGAGAAGGCCGAATCTGCTTTCCTCCAGGGCGATGGGACCTTTGCAGGAGGGCCTGTGATCCCTGGGGTAGGAAGGCAGGCCTTGGCTCCCTCTTGTCATGGATGCCAGCTGAGCTTGTGTGTCAGGAGACTCAGCTGAGTGGAAGGTTCTTGGAAGGGCAGGGAGGGCGTTACCATTTGATTAGGAGGTGGCCTGAGGGAAGCTGATAGGATTTATGTGGAGACTTTGCTCTCGTGCCCAACTGACTTCTCTTCCTAACCCTGGGCTTTCTAGTCTTTCAGAATCCAGCAGGCTGCATGAAAACCTGTCCTCTGATTGACTTGGAGGTGGACAATGGACCTGCGCAGGCGGGGACTGTGGCGCCATCTTTGCTTCATCAGGACCTGGCAGCCTTAGGTGAGGGCAGGTGCTTGTGGGGAGCAGGCACAGGATGGGTGCAAGTAGGGGAGTGAGCTGGTTCCCTTCGCGGAGCACATGCCTGCTGCTGAGGGAGTCGAGATGGTTGTGAATAGAAAGAGTGAGCTGGTTCCCTCTGGGAGCACGTGCTTGCTGCTGAGGGAGTCAGGATGGGTGTGAGTAGGGGAGTGAGCTGGTCCCCTTGGGAAGCATGTGTCTGCTACTGAGCGAGTCAGGATGAGTGTGAGTAGGGGAGTGAGCTGGACCCTCGGAGAACACGTGTCTGCTGCTGAGGGAGCACATGTCTGCTGCTGAGGGAGCACATACCTGCTGCAGAGGGAATCAGGATGGTTGTAAGTAGGAGAGTGAGCTGGACCCTCAGGGAGCACATGCCTGCTGCTGAGGGAATCAGGATGGGTGTGAGTAGGGGAGTAAGCTGGTTCCCTCTGGGAGCAAGTGCCTGCTGCTGAGGGAATCAGCAGGGTTCTGAGTAGGGGAGTGAGCTGGTCTCAGGAAGCACATGCCTGCTGCTGAGGGAATCAGGGTGGTTGTGAGTAGGAGAGTGAGGTCATGCATCCCCTCGGGGAGCACGTGTCCCCTCCTGAGTAGGGGAGTGAGCTGGTCCCCTCAGGAAGCACATGCATGCTTCTGAGCGAATCAGGGTGGTTGTGAGTAGGGGAGTGAGCTGGTCCCCTCAGGAAGCACATACCTGCTGCTGAGGGAATCAGGGTGCTTGTGAGTAGGGGAGTGAGCTGGTTCCCTCAGGGAGCATATACCTGCCGCCAAGGGAATCAGGTGTTCTGGGCAGTTCAGAGGGTCCCTCTTGCATATTAGTCACAGATTGGCCATGGACGAGTCGCATGACCTTCAGTAAGTTGCTTATTTGTCTAGACTTTCTGGATGTCCTAGAAAGGACGGGTGTGGCATTACTCTCCATCTTGAAGCAGGTGGAGTTACTGTTAGGCATCTCACTCTACTCCTTTCTTACAGGAATCAGTGATGCTCCTGTTACAGGCACGGTAAGGATGCCCTTCCCAGGGCCTGGAGAGAGAAGGGGAGGGTCTCAGACCTGCACTTGTGAGGCAGCACTGCCTGGCGAGCAGAGAGGTGCTCCTGCACTGTCCCAGTGGGATCATGGCCTTGGAGGTCCAAAGCCTCTTTCTCACCCATACTGTCTGGCTGGTACCCCGGGGGGAGACAGGTTGCACCAGGCTCCTGCTTCCTGGAGGTCTGCCCAGGAGCTGCATGTGATCTTGCCCTTTCTTTCCCCTCTTGCCCTAAGAGATGTCACCAGTCTGGGCCACAGCAGCTTGGGTGGGCTCAGGAGACCTGTGCCTTGGTTTTACTGTGGCTGATGGTCATTCATACCCTGGTCTTATTTTAGCCATTCCTGATTTGACAGGTTTCTGGTCAGAATTGCTGTGAGGAAAAGAGGAATCCCTCCTCCAGCACACTGCCAGGCAGTGGCGTTCAGAACCCTTCTGCAGACAGGAATTTGCTGGACCTCCTCTCGCCACAGCCAGCTCCGGGCCCTCTGTGAGTCTTCTGGGCAAGGGGAGTGGGAGAGTTTGGCTCCTGAGTGCAGTTCCTTCTCATGGGACAAGGGCCAGAGAATGGTGCTCTAAGACAGCCTCTCGCCCTGGAGAAACATCTTTCTTTCTTTTTTTTTTTTTTTGAGACGGGGTCTCATGTCTCACTCTGTTGCCCAGGCTAGAGTGCAGTGGCACAATCTCGGCTCACTACAACCTTTACCTCCTGAGTTCAAGCGATTCTCCTGCCTCAGCCTCCCAAGTAGCTGGGATTACAGGCACGCGCCACCATGCCCAGCTAATTTTTTTTTTTAATTTTTAGTAGAGATGGGGTTTCACCATGTTGGCCAGGCTGGTCTCAAACTCCTGACCTCAGGTGATCCGTCTGCCTGGCCGAGAAACATCTTTCTATTGAAAGTTTAGGCCAGGTGTGGTGGCTCATTCCTTGTACTTGTTTTCACACTGCTGATAAAGACATACCCAAGACTGTGTAATTTAAAAACAAAAAGAGGTTTAATAGACTGACTCAGTTCCACGTGGCTGGGGAGGCCTCCCAGTCATGGCGGAAGGCAAAAGGCATGTGTTTTATTTTTTTTTATTTTTTTGGGATGGAGTCTCGCTCTGTCGCCCTGGGTGGAGTGCAGTGGCGCGATCTCAGCTCACTGCAACCTCTGCCTCCCAGGTTCAAGCAATTCTTTTGCCTTAGCCTCCTGAGTAGCTGGAATTACAGGCGTGTGCCACCACACCCAGTTAATTTTTTTTTGTATTTTTTTTTAGTAGAGATGGGGTTTCACTGGTTAGCCAGGATGGTCTCGATCTCTTGACCTCATGATCCACCTGCCTCGGCCTCCCAAAGTGCTGGGATTACAGGCATGAGCCACTGCACTCAGCCAAAAGGCATGTCTTATGTGGCGGCAGACGAGAGGATGAGAGCCAAACAAAAAAGGGTTTCCCTTATAAAACCGTCAGATCTCATGAGACTTACTACCATGAGAACAGTATGGGGAAACTGCACCCATGATTCACTTATCTCCTACTGGGTCCCTGCTACAACATGTGGGAATTGTGGGTGCCACAATTCAAGATGAGATTTGGGTGGGGACACAGCCAAACCATATCATACCTGCAATCCCAGCACTTTGGGAGGCCAAGGCAGGTGGATCGCTTGAGCCCTGGAGTTCAAGACCAGCCTGGGAGATATGGCAAAACCCCATCTCTACTAAAAATACAAAAATTAGCCAGGTGTGGTAGGTCATACCTATAGTCCCAGCTGCTCAGGAGGCTGAGGTGGGAGGATCACATGAGCCCGCAAAGTCGAGGCTGCAGTGAGCCATTACCATGCCACTGCATTCCAGCCTGGGCAACAGAGTGAGACCCTGTCTCAAAAAAAGTTTAATATGCTGCTTCCCTTTTCTCATTTTACTTCTTTTCTTAAGTCGTACGAAAATACCTGCTTTGGCCAAGACAACTGAAAGGAGGTTTATTTAAGGACTAGCAGTAGTAGAACATGAGGTTTTTGCCGTTTGTTTTTGTTTTCCCTTCTAATAACCATATAATTAAAATTAAGCAAAATTTGATCCATGGAGAAATACACAACAAAGTGCAAAGTGCCACTCCCTAAAAACAAGGTTGAATGTTCCTTCTTTGCTTTTTTTCTATACATGTAGTGGTACATTCCTGTGTCTTGTTACACAAACAGATTTTAATTTATAAACTGCACTCCAGCATGACCTTTTCATATTGTATCTGTGATGCATTTCATATCAGTTTCTATTAATATGCCTCAATCTTCTTAATAGCTACATTACAATTTATTGCATGCATGTATTTGATCATTTCCCTTTTGTGGACATTTACATAATTTCCAGTTTGGAGGTGCTTGGGGCAGTGCCTTATAGTATAGATCCCTGAAGGGAGAGGTTTTCTAAGGTGTGAATGTAACAACATTTTCACAGATCCTGTCCCTTTGCCTCTGGAAAAGTGCAGCTTACCTTCACCCAAACAGCCTGAAAGTGCCCATGTTCCTGATAGAAACCACCAGGCTCTGGCAGAAGTGGGATGTCCTGGGAGTTCATTCCCATTTGCCACCTAGAAGTCATTTCTTGCAGTCTTCTTTTTTTCAGCCACTCAGGCAGGGTGGGTTATTTCTCCTCTCAGGACTTTAGTTTTCTAAAATGTTTTCAGTTTGTGTCCCAAATGGACAAAATCATGGAGTGGATAGTAGCTGGTGTAATTTGTGTATCATCTGCCCAGCTCAAGTCCCTCTGTGATCACACCTGGGAAACAACCTGACTGAGCTACTTCTTGTCAGGGACTGCCCTACAGGTACAGCATGATCAACCTTCATAACAAAGGCTCTAGGTTGTTGGGTTCTTATTATGTGTGGACGTTTTAAGTGCTTTTCTTTTTTTTTTTTTTTTCTGAGACAGAGTCTCACTCTGTTGTCCAGGCTGGAGTGCAGTAGTGTGATCTCGGCTCACCACAACCTCCGCCTCCCAGGCTCTAGCCATTCTCCTGCCTCAGCCTCCTGAGTAGCTGGGATTACAAGCATGCGCCACCACCGCCTGGCTAATTTTTTATTTTTTATTTTTTTTAATTTTTGTATTTTTAGTAGAGACGGGGTTTCACCATGTCAGCCAGGCTGGTCTTGAACTCCTGACCTCAAATGATCCACCTGCCTCGGCCTCCCAAAGTGCTGGGATTACAGGCGTGAGCCACCGTGCCCAGCCTCTAAGTGCTTTTCATACATTGTCTCATTTGATTCTTGTAACAGCCCTAGGAGTTAAATTACTTCTGTTATTCCCATTTAACAGATGAGGAAGCTGAGGTATGAGTTCGATTACTTGACAAAAGTCATATAACATCTGGCGCATTAGCTCACGCCTGTAATTCCAGCACTTTGGGAGGCCGAGGCGGGCGGATCACCTGAGGTCAAGAGTTTGAGACCAGCGCGGCCAACATGGTGAAACCCTGTCTCTAATAAAAATACAAAAATTAGTCGGGTGTGGTGGCAGGTGCCTGTAATCCCAGCTACTCGGGAGGCTGAGTCAGGAGAATCGCTTGAGCCTGGGAGGCAGAGGTTTCAGGGAGCTGAGACTGTTCATCTGCACTCCAGCCTAGGCAACAGAGCGAGAGACTGTATCAAAAAAAAAAAAGGCATATGACATCTAACTCTGTGTGTGTGTGTGTGTGTGTGTGTGTGTGTGTAATTTTTTCCTTATTCTTTAATAAGCCTAACCCAAATTCCAGGAAATTGCTACAATTTTTGCTAGTCTTTGATATTTTTTATTTCTTTATAGGAATTATGTTTCACAGAAAAGTGTCCCCAAGGAAGTGCCACCAGGTACTAAGTCCTCTCCAGGTTGGTCCTGGGAGGCTGGCCCGTTGGCTCCTTCCCCATCTTCACAGAATACACCTCTGGCTCAAGTGTTTGTCCCTTTGGAGTCTGTTAAGCCCAGTAAGTACAATTTCACTCCCCACTTTTTTTTTTTTCCTGGGAATCTATTAGACTCCCAGCTTTTTCCACTCCAGTTTGGTAGAGGTGGCCCTTAAATTTGGTTGATAAATGGGAGAGATTTTGCATGAGGGCAGAAAGTAAGAGGTTGTGGCCAGGTATGGTGACTCACGCCTGTAATCCCAGCACTTTGGGAGGCTGAGGTGGGAGGATCACTTGAGGCCAGGAGTTTGAGACCAGCCTGGGCAACATAGCCTTGTCTCTATTTTGGGGGGAAGAAAAAAATTGGGAGGGCGATGCAGGTGATCACTTGAGGCCAGGAGTTCGAGACCAGCCTGGCCAACATAACGAAGCCCTGTCTCTACAAAAAATACAAACATTAGCTGGGCGTGGTGGTGCATGCCTGTAGTCCCAGCTACTTGGGAGGCTGAGGCAGGAGAATTGCTTGAACCCAGGAGGTGGAGGTTGCAGTGAGCCAAGATCGTGCCACCACACTCTAGCCTGGGTGACAAAGTGTGAGACTCCGTCTCCAAAAAAAAAAAAAGTTTGCTTGTCTTTTAGCTGATTTCTTAGCCTTCCTTAGTATTGACACTGTCAAGGATATGGGCAGGCAGAATTTAATGAAAAGGCTTACTTAGGCACATAATGTTCATTGATTTGGGATTCAAGAAGGGAATGTTTAATGTGGCCTGAAATGACTGGCAAGAGGTAGAATTCAAACAAGTGGATGAATTTGGCTAGTGATCCTCCTTCTCTAGGGATCCTCATTAAAGTAGAAAAGTGGATATTATCTCTGTTAAAAGGGAAGGAAATGGAAGGCTCAGCTAATTAAGGTGCCTACCGTCTCTACACTAGTATGCAGAGCAGGACACAACTCAGGTCGTCTGTTCCAGGGCCTGGGCTCTTTAGCACAGAGCCCTCCTATGGCTCTTTGTGGTGAGGTTAGATTGCAGAGAGCCCTGAAAGCCAGGCAGACAAATTTATAAACAGAGTTGGTAAACAGTGGGAGCTCTTTGCACATTTCTTTATTGATTTTTGATTTAAGAAATAATACATGTTCAATGTTAATTTTCTGAATTCAATAATTGTACTGTAGTTACAATGTTAACATCTGGGGAAGCTACATGAAGGGTATATAGAAATTTTTGTATTAGTTTTGTAACTTTTTATAAGTCTGAAATTATTACAAAGCAAACTTTAAAAAATAAAAAAGTTAAAAACAAAAATCCATGTTCAAAATGTAGAGTTTTATTAAAGATAGAATAGGCCAGACGCAGTGGCTCATGCCTGTAATCCCAGCACTTTGGGAGGCCAAGGCGGGCAGATCACTTGAGGTCAGGAGTTCGAGACCAGCCTGACCAACATGGTGAAACCCTAAAAATATAAAAATTAGCAGGGTGTGGTAGTGTACACCTGTAATCCCAGCTACTCAGGAGCCAGAGCCAGGAGAATCACCTGAACCCAGACGGCAGAAGTTGCAGTGAGCTGAGATTGTGCCACTGTGCTTCAGTCTGAGCAACAGAGAAGACTCTGTCTCAAAAAAAAAAAAAAGGATAGACTAGAAAAGTAAAATCATCTATACCATTACCAGCCAGAGATGGAAATTCTGTTCATGTCTTGATAGATTTTCTTCTTGTCTTATCATGTACATATATATGTACATACAGTTCTTAATAATTTGACACCACAGTGTGTATAGAATGTTTTATACTCTATTTACTGTTACTTTATAAGCCTATACCATTTTTATGCCCTTAGTTCCTTAGTTGTTCTTTAAAAACTTGATTTTTAACGAACTTATATATATATGCACCGTTAAGTAGAGATACTGTAATCTGTTTATTCAGTCATTTTTTTTTTTTTTTTTTTTTTTGAGACAGAGTCTCGCTATCACCCAGGCTGGAGTGCAGCGGCATGATCTCGGCTCACTGCAATCTCCACCTCCTGGGTTCACACCATTCTCTTGCCTCAGCCTCCCGAGTAGCTGGGATACAGGTGCCCACAACCACGCCCAGCTAATTTTTTATATTTTTAGTAGAGACGGGGTTTCACTGTGTTAGCCAGGATGGTCTTGATCTCTTGACCTTGTGATCTGCCCACCTCAGCCTCCCAAAGTGCTGGGATTACAGGCGTGAGCCACCGTGCCTGGCCCTATTCAGTCATTTTTTTAAAATTATTTTATTTTATTTTATTTTTGAGACAAGGTCTGGCCCTATCACCCAGGCTGGAGTGCAGTGGCGCTATCTCAGCTCACTACAACCTCCGTCCTCCAGGTTCAAGCCATCCTCCCACCTTGGCCTCCCAAGTAGCTGGGACTACAGGCATGCGCCACTATGTCCAGCTTATTCAGTCCTTCTCTGAAGGTCAATTTCTTTCTACCTGTTTGCTGTTAAAAACAGGACTACAGGCCGGGTGTGGTGGCTCACGCCTGTAATCCCAGCACGTTGAGAGGCCAAAGTGGGTGGAGCACCTGAGGTCCGGAGTTTGAGACCAACCTGGCCAACATGGTGAAACCCTGTCTCTACTAAAAAATACAGAAAAAATTAGCCAGGTCTGGAAGTGGGCGCCTATAGTCCCAGCTACTTGGGAGGCTGAGGCAAGAGAATCGCTTGAACCTGGGAGGCGGAGGTTGCAGTGAGCTGAGATTGCGCCACTGCACTCCAGCCTGGGTGACACAGCGAGACTCTGTCTAAAACAAAAACAAAAACAAAAAAACACCAGGGCTACAAAGAACATCTTTGGATGCCTTTCTTTCTTTTTTTTTTGGAGACGGAGTCTGGCTCTGTCGCCCAGGCTGGAGTGCAGTGGCTCAATGTCTGCTCACTGCAAGCTCCGCCTCCCGGGTTCACGCCATTTTCCTGCCTCAGCCTCCTGAATAGCTGGGACTACAGGTGCCCGGGATGCCTTTCTTTATACATTCCTTTAGACCTTCCTGATTATTAGGAGATCATAATACCAGTGAAGTGCCACGTGTAGACATTTAAAATTTTGATCTGCATTACCAATTTCCCTTCTGAAAAGGTTGCTTTTCCCCCATACTCTTGCCATCATACCCCACTGATATTTTCAGTCTCTTAAATCTTTGGTAGTTTCATTGTTAAACTATGTTTTAATTTTTTTTTAAATTTTTTGTTTTTTTAGAGATGGGGCCTTGCTCCATCGCCTAGGCGGGAGTGCGGTGGCACAATCATAGCTCACTGCAGCCTCATATTCCTCTCGGGCTCAAGCAATCCTCCTGCCTCAGACTCCCAGGTAGCTAGGATGACAGGCATGCACCACCATACCCAGCAAATTTTTATTGTCTTTTTGGGGGCGGGAGACAGATCTCACTGTATTGCCCAGGCTGGTCTTGAACTCCTGACCTCAAACAGTTTTCCCATCCCAGCCTCCTGAGTAGCTGGGATTACAGGCATGAGATACCATACCCAGCTCTAAGCTATATTTTAGTAATGTATATTTTGATATTAAAGTTTTTTCCCAGCTGATTAACCAGTCTGAGTGCCATTCATTGAGCCAGCCCTGATTTTTGAAGGTTATGTTATGTTACAGTCTCATTTAGATCTGTTCCGCACATTCTGTTTATGTCACTTTACTTGAATTGTAATTTTATCTGAGTATTTGCTATAGCCCTGCCCCCCTTTTTAAATTTATTCGTTAGTCTTACATAGTTTTTCCCCCTCAGATAAACATTAGAGTCACTCCTTAGCTAAATTAAAAGTCTCTTTAGAATTTCCATTGGAATGTTATTAAACTTAGTAATTTGAGGTGATTTGGTATCTACAGTTTTGTGCAATTAAATATAAGGTGGTATATGTGTGTGTGTGAGCATATGTGTGTGTTTGTAGTCATACAAAAGAGACCAGAAGGAAGTAAGTGCTTATTTCTGGGTAGAATTAAGAATGCATTGGCCGGGTGCGGTGGCTCACGTCTGTAATCCCAGCACTTTGAGAGGTCGAGGTGGGCGGAGTTCAAGTGATTTTCGTGCCTCAGCCTCTCAAATGGCTGGGATTACAGGCATGTACCACCATGCCAGGCTAATTTTTTTATTTTTAGTAGAGGTGGAGTTTTGCCATGTTGTCCAGGCTGGTCTTGAACTCTTAACCTCAAGTGATCCACCTGCCTCGGCCTCCTAAAGTGCTGGGATTACAGGCGTGAGCCCCCACACCTGGCTGATAATTCTCTATTTTCTATAGTGTTCATGCATCATGCATGATTTTAATCATGATCATATCTTCCTCAAAAATGTGATTTTTAATAACTGGTGGTGTGTGTATGATGGTTGGATGGTGGGGAGAGGTCAGTTTGGAGGGTCATAGGAGTCCAGCTAGAGTCATGAGGACTTGGATTATGGTAGTGCAGAGGAATTCAGTCCTGGACATTTTCTGCATGGAGAAGCAACAGCATCTGGGGATAACATGTACATCTCTTTCCAGCCTGGCTGTCCGGGGGGTTTGTAGTGGTGTTAACCCTTTTGCTCGCGCCCTCTCTACCAGGCAGCCTGCCGCCTCTCATTGTGTATGACCGGAATGGATTCAGAATTCTGCTCCACTTCTCCCAGACGGGAGCCCCTGGGCACCCAGAGGTACAGGTGCTGCTTTTGACCATGATGAGCACGGCTCCCCAGCCTGTCTGGGATATCATGTTTCAAGTGGCTGTGCCAAAGGTGAGTCATCTGTTGCGGATTTCTCAGTAATGGCTGTCGGTTTTTAGTGCCAAGTTCTTTGCTGGGACTTATCTGTCAAGTGTCAGGGAAAGAATCTTCACTCAAACTAACTGAAGATGAAGTGGGAATCTAATGGCTTACCTGACTGGGGATTCCTGAATATCTGGCTTCAGATATGAGTGGATCCAGATAGGTTCTTAAACGATGCCTTAAGAATCTGTCTGTATCTCTTGACTCTGCTTTTCTTTGGCACCATTCTGACAGTTTCTCCACAAACAGGAAAGTGGCTACCCACAGCTCCAGGGTTTCATGGTCCTTAACCCTCTTTATCTCAGAAACTCTCACCAGGCATGAAGCATGTATATTGATTACCCAGGAAAGGGCTCTGATTGGGCTTGTTAGTGTTGCTACCATACCTTGGACTAGGAACTTGTGTCCTGGTATATGAGACACTTGGCCAATGTGAGATAACATATCCACCCCTTTTCAAGGGAAGTGGGGCCCTACTGATTAACAGGCACCCCACAGTCACAGGGGAAGGGGGCCTGTCCTGAAAGGAAAAGATTCAAGACAGACAAAAATATGACCTGCAGTCTCTACTTCTTATGGTAGTCTTGTGGGCAATGTTCTGCTACTACCTCTGTTTTATAAGTTAACCCAAGGCTCAGAAAGTAAATATTTTACTCAAGGTCACAGAGCCAGTGAGAAGCAGAGTTAGAATTCAACCCAAGATGTGCCCTGGCTGTTGATACTGCCTCTCAGATGCCGGTTATTGACCACACAACTCCCGATCCATTCTGTGTGTGGAAGGAAAGACCTCTTAGATCCTTTTATCAATTAGTGGGAGTCTGTCTGCTTGGGCTCCCATAGGTGCCTCGGGGTACCATGTCTAAGAGGGCCATTTCCTCTTGGAGGAGTGTTGGGGAGGTCCAGCTCCCCCTCACCTGATCTCCATCCTGGAAGCTGTGGTTAGGAATGAGTTACATGTTGGTTTTCTTCCCCCGATAGTCAATGAGAGTGAAGCTGCAGCCGGCATCCAGCTCCAAGCTTCCTGCATTCAGTCCTTTGATGCCTCCAGCTGTGATATCTCAGATGCTGCTGCTTGACAATCCACACAAAGTATGTTCCAGTGTCTGTGGTAGCAGGGAGATGGGTGCCCCTGAACTGTAAGGGGAGGTAACTTTGTGGGTAGAGAGAGGCACATTGAGGCCTTGCTCTAAAGTCTCTGGTTTGCCGGGCACAGTGGTTCACCCCTGTAATCCCAGCACTTTGGGAGGCTGAGGCAGGTGGACCGCCTGAGGTCAGGAGTTTGAGACCAGCCTGGCCAACATGGTGAAACCCCATCTCTACTAAAAATACAAAAATTACCTGGGTGTAGGGGCACGTGCCTTTAGTCCTAGCTACTCAGGAGGCTGAGGCAGGAGAATTGCTTGAACCCAGGAGGTGGAGGTTGCAGTGAGCCAAGATCGCGCTACTGCACTGCAGCCTGGTCAACAGAGCAAGACTCCATCTCAAAAAAAAATAAAGTCGGCCAGGTGCAGTGGCTCACGCCTGTAATCCCAGCACTTTGGGAGGCTGAGGCGGATGGCTTACAAGGTCAAGAGATCAAGACCATGCTGGCCAACATGGTGAAACCCCATCTCTACTGAAGATACAAAAATTAGCTGGGCATGGTGGCGTGCGCCTGTAGTCTCAGCTACTCGGGAGGCTGAGGCAGGAGAATTGCTTGAACCTAGGAGGCGGAGGTTGCAGTGAGCCAAGATCGAACCACTGCACTCCAGCCTGGTGACAGAGCGAGACTCCATCAGATAGAAGGACAGACACAGACAGACAGACAGATAGATAGATGAGAGGGAGGGAGGGAGGGAAAGAGAAAGAAAAGAGAAAGACAGTCAGTCTCTGGTTTGGTTGGGTGTTAGGGGTATATGTGAAGTATCCCTCGCTGGAGTCTGTCTTTGGGGCTCACTGAAGGAAGATCAGATGGATTGTCATAGCTGGGGACCAAGGGAGGGACACATGAACTCTCCCTAATCCTCTGGAGTCCTCTGAAAGGACAAGGCCTGTCTTCCTTAGCTGGTCTCTGAATTGCAGCCCATCTCAGGATTTCAGGACTGCAGAAGCATCAAAGGGTTCCCAGGATATGTGCTTGTTTCCCCTTGTTTGTAGTCCCAAAGAGAGTATCCCAGGTATTTTGTATGAGAATTGTTTGAAGCACTCACTTGAGTTAACATTGACCCCTGTTCCTGGGTTGCTCTCCACTGATTTAACATCTTCTGTCTCTTCTGTCCCAGGAACCTATCCGCTTACGGTACAAGCTGACATTCAACCAAGGTGGACAGCCTTTCAGCGAAGTAGGAGAAGTGAAAGACTTTCCAGACCTGGCTGTCTTGGGCGCAGCCTAACTTTTCACAAGATGGACCCTTCATTTCAAGCTTAGGCTGGCGTTACTTTTGCTGTCTAGTCAGGACTAATCACGGTGTTTCAGTGCAGAGTGCCAAGAGTCCTATCCTGACATCAGGCTCTGGGTGTTAACCTCTGACTTATTCTGCAGATGGTGTGTGTGTGTGTGTGTGTGTGTGTGTGTGTGTGGTGTGTGTGCAGATGGTGTGTGTGTGTGTGTGTGTGTGTTCGGAGAGAGGGTGGTAGCACAGGGCTTGGGGTATCGGCAGTGTGGGAAATGCGAAGCATTTCTCATCATCATCATCTCTGCTACAGTCATGTTTCTGCATGTCAGCGAGCGACACTGTCCCTGCCTCAGGTTGGAGGTTTTATCAGCCAAAGTGTTTTTTTCATGTATTGTTCGTTCCATTCATCCACTCTGTGCCTTGTCAGCCTTTGAAAGTCTTGGTTGCTCCCAGGCTGCTGTTCTCAGGGACCTTAAAAGGGACCTGGTTAGTCTTGGGGCAGAGAGTATCTACTTGGGCACTCTCTTCCAAGAAAGACCTTGTCTCCATTTTCATTAGACAATGCTTCTTGTGTGTGTTCTGGAAAATCTTCTAAATGGAATGCTTGTTGCACTGTTCACAGGCGAGTGGCTGCCATGAGACCTGAGGACCACACTTGGGGGACCAATCATGTCCTTCACCACTGTGCCTTAGAATCGCCCCTGGACAGACCTCCTGGGCAGAGGGGAAAGCAGCTCCCAGGCCTTACTCAGGCCTCAGGTCCATGGGTTGGGCAGCCAGTCTGGGCCCTTCTCAGGATCCTCATCTCCATCCTCATCCTCTTCCTTCACAGCATTTACTCGGAGCTCTTTGTGACACACCATGTCAGTCATGGTGAATCGGCCAACAGGCAGCCCTTGCCAGTTGACGTCACAGTCTAAGATGGGAAACTGTGGTACAGATAGACGTGAAGAGAGCTTAGCAGTGATTGAGGTGGTGACTAAATATACAGTCATTGAATAAATACCATGTAGCAAATGTGCTTTGTGGAGTGTTGAGTAAGTGGAAAATGGAAAGCCAGTTGCATTTAGAGATGATAGGCCTAAAGGGAACTGTCTTCTGTGGAGAAGTAAAGGAAACTTCATGAAGGATGTAGAAGCTTAACTGCCTCAGTGAAGAGAGAACCTGAAGATCTGAGGCAAGCTGGACAGGAGAGGTGGATATTTGTTGATGGAAAAATTCAAGTTTATAATCAGTTCCCACTTAGCACCTGCTGTGTGCTAGGAACTTGAATGTGTATGTTTGACAAGTCCTGCTTGGCCTGATCGGTGGGGAGAAGGAACCTGAGCCTGGCTGAGATGGCCAGGCAGAGGGCTTTGAAGTCCAAGCAGCTGAACTGGCTGGGTGGGTTTCTACCTCCAAAACTGCAAGGCTTGTTTGGAGCTCTTAATTACAATATCTGATATTTTTACAGTCTGATCTTTTGACTTCTACATATAGTGGAAATCTGCCAACACTAATTGGTGGAGATGGGAACTGTAAAAGATCAAGTATGCTAATTTTAAGCAAATGTAAAAACTCATAAAACAGATAAACAGTGGGGTGATTTCATTTGCCAAAATGCACATAAGACGAATTTTAATCTAAAAGTACTTTCTTGCTTGTGTTCTGTGTGGCTTTTTTTTTTTTTTTTTTTTTGAGGCCAAATCTCACTCTGTCATTCAGGCTGGAGTGCGGTGGTATAATCTCAGCTCACTGCAATCTCTGCCTACCAGGTTCAAGCGATTCTCATGCCTCAGCCTCCCGAGTATCTGGGACTAGAGGTGTGAGCCAGCATGCCCAGCTAATTTTTGTATTTTTAGTAGAGACGAGATTTCACTATGTTGGCCAGGCTGGTCTCGAACTCCTGACCTCAGGTGATCTGCCTGCCTCGGCCTCCCAGAGTGCTGGGATTACAGGTGTGAGCCACCGCACCCGGCCTCTGTGTAGCTTTTATAGGCTCTGTTGCTGTTGCATAGTGTTGAAGAGGTACCCATTATAATGACAGCATCGCCCTCTGAAGGGTTTTGGTCAAAATGGGTGAATGAGACTTACACATAAAGACAGGCTTCCTCCCCTGTAGTTAAGAGGTGAACTCACACGTGTGTACCTGAACATTCTTGCTTTTGAGAAGACAGACTCCCAATGGTACTACTATGCTTAGGTGTTGGACAGGATAGGGGTAGGAGGAGAGGAGGCAGGCTGCTGTCCTGAAAGTGGCTGTGGTTTATGGCATCACTCCCTTCTAATCAGCAAGTCTAGTGGCCACTTACCGCCCAGCTCCTACCTCTTCATTCACTGAACAAGTAGTTATTGGCTGTGCGCAGTGGCTCACGCCTATAATCCCAGCATTTTGGGAGGCTGAGTGGGATGACCACTTGAGCCCAGGATTTCAAGTCCAGCCTGGGTTACATAGTGAGACCTTGTCTCTGTTTTTTTAAAAACTAGTTGTTGACCAGCTACCCTGAGCCAGGCACCACCCTGAAAGAGCTTCTGTTCCTCTGGGGAGAAGCAAATTCATGATGTGTGTACTGGAGATCTGGCACTCATGGCTAGTGCTTTCCAGTATCTTGAACTCTTCGGGGGTCCTGTTGACCCCTATTTCGTGACCTACCTCCATGACTGCCCTTTTTCCTCTGTCTCTTAAGTGTGGTGGTTTTCCAGAGTCCAATCCTCAGGACTTTCCCGTCCACACAGAGGCCTGGTAGCCAGGCGGCTCTAAACCATTAGATGGATTGTAGACCTCTCTCAAGCTGCCACCTCCTTGCTGTCCCCAGATCGTATTTCAGTCTGTCAGGGGTTATCTGTATCTGTAGGTTCCACTGTTGCTTCAGTCTCAGTTACTTAGAATGGAACCCAGAGTCCTGCCCCTTTCCACCTACATGCTCTTACTTGAAAGCACCTGAGACTTATTGGGTCCCTGATTCCTGCTTCGTTTGTATCTGCGGAGTAGTTGCATGTCATTTGGCCTGTTGTCTAAATAATCCCACATCATGTCCTCCCTGCACTTACATTGCCACTGCTCTGATTTGGGCTTTTTTTTTTTTTTTTTTTTTTTTTTTTTGGCGGGGGGAGGGGGACAATGCATCTATCCCAATTCTGAGTACCAGCTCTGGTTCTTGCCACTACCAGAGTTCCCTAGCAAATCTGAGGATCTGACCGGGTGAAAAATTCTGAATGGCTTCCTGGTGCATAACTTTATGGGATCAAGTTCAAGTTGCACACTGGCACTCAGTGCCCTTCTGGTATCATCTGACCAGACCAGGGCCTGCTTCATCACACCACAATAAAGTCCTTTCAAGCCCTAATAATGCCATGTTTTGTCCTAACCTTTTGCTGCAGTTAATTACTCTTCCTATTATCTTCCATGAACTTAAGACTGGGCAAAAATGTTTCCTTATCTGTGAGCCACTCTGAACACAAACAGGTCATGAAGATAGTGTTGAAAACAGAATAAATGACAACCAAAAGAAAAGTGAATATTATTTAGTAAAAATAGTGTAAATTGAGACAGAAAATGTTAAAGCTAGAAAGCAAGGGCAATATTTTAGAATGCAAATAGTGCTTGCCTACTACAATATTAATCCCAAATCCTTTAAATATACCCATTATAGAAGATGCTTACCCAGCGTCTAGAGTATAAAAGTCGGTTTGTTTGTTTTCTTGAGACAGGGCGTTGCTCTGTTGCCCAGGCTGGAGTGCAGTGGCACGATTGTAGCTCAATGCAGCCTTGAATTCCTGTGCTTAGGTGATCCTCTGGCTTCAGCCTCTGGAGTAGCTGGGACTACAGGTGCATGCTGCCACGCCCAGCTAATGTTTCAGTTTTTGGTAAAGACTGGATCTCTATGTTGCCCAGGCTGGTCTCCTGGGCTCAAGCGATCCTCCTGCCTTGACCTCCCAAAGTGCTGGGATTACAGGCATGAGCCACCATGTCCTGACCCCAGTTTGTTTTAAAGCCAAGCGATGCACCAAGATGTTTGTGTGCACATCTGACAGTGGTAATCTTTGGGTCAGGGAATTATAAATTTTCTTTCAATTTTTTATGAGCTTTCTAAAATCAGCTGAAAATAAAGCCTTGTTTTTTATGCTCAGTGTCATCTTTTTTTTAAGATAAAGACATTGACATGATTCAAAATTATGAAAGGTGAAAATTCTTCCCACCCAGTTACCATCCTCTGTCTTTTCAGAGGGATTCTAGGCATGTTCAAGAAAATATAGTATACTGTTGTGTGTTTTGTTCTTTTCATGTAACACTATAGACAGCTTGGAGAGAATGCCATTATCAGTATGAATTACTTAGAAACGTAACCCCGCTTTCTTCCCTGAGCTCATGTGGTACAAATCAAGCATTTATGTGTTGAAAGTGCTGCATGTTAAAACTCTGGGGTAGCAATTCCCTCGTAGTTTCCTTGTATCCTCTCCCTCCCGCTGGCACCATTCCCAGGCAGCCAAGCAGGCCGGACTTTTCCCTGGCAACCCTCTCTTGCTTCAATTCTGGCAGCCCTGTGCGCTAGAGTGAACCGAGTGTGGGCTGGGAAGTCAGGTTCAATTTCTAGTTTTTTACCACCTGTAGCATCTTGGGCAAGTCAGTGATCTCTGGGCCTCAGTTTTTATATCCGTAAATGGTAAAAATGTTACAAGTCTACTTCACACTTTTTGGTGAGAATTTAATGAGGTGTACAAAATAGCAGATAGGATAGATATTCTATAAATTTAGGTGCTATTTCTCAAATCACCTTCACATCTGAGATTTTCTTAACCATTGTAACTGGTGACTTCCGTTTCATTACTGTTCATTTCACAGCCTCTCCTGCTCTCATAAAACCACAGAAATTGTGCTAAGAATACTGATAACTTATGAATATTTTTATAGGCAGCAGAAAAGGTTGATACTTTTAATAAAATCTGACCATGCCAGCTGGGCGTGGTGGCTCACGCCTGTAATCCTAGCAGTTTGGGAGGCCAGGGCGAAGGATCACAAGATTAGGAGTTCAAGACCAGCCTGGCCAACATGGTGAAACCCCATCTCTACTAAAAATACAAAAATTAGCTGGAAATCGCTTGAACCCGGAAGGTGAAGTTTGCAGTGAGCCGAGATCATGCCACTGCACTCCAGCCTGGGCAACACAGCAAGACTCCATCTCAAAAAAAAAAAAAATCTGACCATACCCTTTGTTAAGATCAGGATCAGCTGCAATAAACCCAAAGTAACCGTCGAAATGTTTATTTTTCTCTGTATTAATTCCTTAGAACTGCTATGACAATGTACCGCAAACTGGGTGGTTTAAGTCAACAGATGTGTTGTCTGAGTTGTGCAGGGTGGGAGTCTAATATTGGGGCTACGGTGCTCCCTCTTGGTGGTTGCTGGCTTCCACCATCTTTGACTTCCTTAGCCTGTAGCTGCATAACTCCAGCCTTTGCCTTCATTGTCATGTGGTGTTCTTGTGCCTTCTTCACATGACCAGTTTTTTTCTGTTTTTTAAGAGACATGCTGGAGTGCAGTGGCATGGTCATAGCTCACTGCAGCCTCAAACTCCTGGGCTCTAGGGATCCTCCCACTTTGGCCTCCCAAGTAGCTAGGACTACAGATGCGTGCTGCCACACCTGACTAAGTTTTAAATTTTTGTAGAGATGAGGGCCTCACCATGTTGCCCAGGCTAGTCTTGGACTCCTGGCCTCCCAAAGTGCTGGGATTACAGGCATGAGCCACCATGCCTAGCCTGACCCTACTGCATCTCTAATCATATTTAATTAGTACTGCTTATCTTTTTGGATTACGTAAAATCAATTGCCCTAGCATTCAAGTTTCTCTACAGCATAGCCTCATCTCAGCTTCAGTTTCCTCTTTTGGAAATAGAAATACTACCTGCCTTAACTCAAAAGGCTGTGAGGAAACCGTGTGTTGGCTCGAGCCTGTAATCCCAGCACTTTGGGAAGCTGAGATGGGAGGATTGCTTGAGCCCAGGAGTTTGAGACCACCTTGGACAACATAGACCCCTGTCTCTACCAAAAATTACCTGAGAATGGTGCATGTGCCTGTAGTCCCAGCTACTTGGGAGGCTGAGGTGGGAGGTTGGCTTGAGCCCAGGAGGCAGAGGTTGCAGAGAAGATGACACCACTGCACTCCAGCCTGGGTGGCAGAGCCAGACCCTGTCTCCAAAAAGGTGGAAACTGTCATACTGGATAGAAAACACCACCACCACCAAATTCCAACTCTATGCTGTCTGCAAAAGGTACATTTAGGTTCACAAATCAGTAGGAAGTAAAGGATAAAAAATTAGCCATGCAAGTAATAATAAGAGAGCTGGAGTGGCTGTGTTAATATCACACAAAATACTTTTTTTTTTTTTTTTTTTTTGAGACAGAGTCTTGCTCTGTCTCCCAGGCTGCAGTGCAGTGGCATGATCTCACCTCACTGCAACCTCCACCTCCTGGATTCAAGCAATTCTCCTGCCTCAGCCTCCCAAGTAGCTGGGATTACAGGTGCCCACCACCATGCCCGGCTAATTTTTGTATTTTTAGTAGAGACAGGGTTTCACCATGTTGGCCAGGCTGGTCTTGAACTCCTGACCTCAAGTGATTCGGCCTCCCAAAGGGCTGGGATTACAGGTGTGAGCCACCGCACCTGGCACAAAAATAGACTTTAAGACAGAAGTATTACTAGAGACAAAAAAGAACATTTAATAATGATAAAAAGTGACTATACCAGGAAGACATAAAATTATAAAATGTATATGCACCTCACATCAAAGCCCCAAAATGCCTAATGCAAAAATTAATAGAATCGAGTGTAAAAATGGACAATTCAATAATAATTGGAGGCCAGGTATGGTGGCTCATGCCTGTAATCCCAGCACTTTGGGAGGCCGAGGTGGGTGGATCATGTGAGGTCAGGAGTTTGTGACCAGCCTGACCAACATTGAGAAACCCTGTCTCTACTAAAAATACAAAATTAGCCGAGTGTGGTGGTGCATGCCTGTAATCCCAGCTACTCGGGAGGCTGAGGTGGGAGAATCACTTGAACCTGGGAGGCAGAGGTAGCGTTGAGCCAGGATCGCATCACTGCACTCCAGCCTGACCAACAAGAGCAAACTCTGTCTCCAAAAAAAAAGTAAATAATAGGGCCGAGTGTGGTGGCTCACGCTTGTAATCCCAGCACTTTGGGAGGCCAAGGCGGGTGGATCACGAGGTCAGGAGTTCGAGACCAGCCTGACCAACATGGTGAAACGCTGTCTCTACTAAAAAATACAAAAATTAGCCGGGCGTAGTGGCACGCGCCTATACTCCCAGCTACTCAGGAGGCTGAGGCAGGAGAATCACTTGAACGTGGGAGGCAAAGGTTGCAGTGAGCTGAGATCACGCCACTGCACTCCAGCCTGGGCGACAGAGAAAGACTCTGTCTCAAAATAATAATTGGAGATCTAAATACCTTACCTTCAGTAACGACAGAACAACTACATAGAAAATCAGTGAGGATATAAAATAGTTGAACAACACTATTAACATAGCTAAAATATATATGACACTCCACCCAATGACTGCAGATACATATTTTCAAGTGCACATGGAACAGTCTTCAGGATACACCAATGCTAGGCCATAAAACAAGTCTCAGTAAATTTAAAAGAATTTAAGGGCTGGGCACGGTGGCTCAGGCCTGCAATCCCAGCACTTTGGGAGGCTGAGATGGGATTGCTTGAATCCCCCGGGGATTTTGAAACCAACCTTGGCAGCAAAGCAAGACGCCATCTCTATAAATAATAAAAGAATATAAACCAGCCGGGTGCGGTGGCTCATGCCTGTAATCCCAGCACTTTTGGAGGCCAAGGCGGCTGGATCACAAAGTCAAGAGATGGAGACCATCCTGGCCAACATGGTGAAATCCCGTCTCTACCAAAAATACAAAAATTAGCTGGGTAGGCCAGGCGCGGTGGCTCATGCCTGTAATCTCAGCACTTTGGGAGGCCGAGGTAGGCGGATCACAAGGTCAGGAGATCGAGACCATCCTGGCTAACACGGTGAAACCCCGTCTCTACTAAAAATACAAAAATTAGCCGGGCGTGGTGGCGGATGCCTGTAGTCCCAGCTACTCGGGAGGCTGAGGCAGGAGAATAGCGTGAACCCAGGAGGTGGAGCTTGCAGTGAATGGATATCATGCCACTGCACTCCAGCCTGGGCCACAGAGCAAGGCTCTGTCTCAAAAAAAAAAAAAAAAAAAAAAAAAAAAAAAAAAAAAAAAAAGCCAGATGTGGTGGCAGGTGCCTGTAGTCCCAGCTACTTGGGAGGCTGAGGCAGGAGAATCGCTTGAACCTGGGAGGTGGAGGTTGCAGTGAGCCGAGATCGTGTCACTGCACTCCAGCCTGGAGATGGACTGAGACTCCGTCTCAAAAAACAAAGTATAAATCATACAAGTATGTTTTCCAATCACATGGAATTGAATTAGAAATCAACAGGAAATCCAAGAAATACCCAACTATTTGGAAATTAAACAACATGCTTCTAAATAACCCATGGGTTAAATGAGTCACAAGAAAAATTTAAAAACATTTAGAATCAAACAAAAATGAAAACATCAAAATTTATGAATTACAGCTAGACCAATGCTTCAGAGGAAATTTTTTTTTTTTTTTTTTTGAGACAGAGTCTTGCTCTGTTGCTCAGGCTGGAGTGCAATGGCGTGCGTGATCTTGGCTCACTGCAACCTCCGCCTCCTGGGTTCAAGTGATTCTCCAGTCTCAGCCTCCTGAGTAGCTGGGACTACAGGTGCCTGCCACCACGCCCGGCTAGTTTTTGTATTTTTAGTAGAGACGGGGTTTCACCATATTGGTCAGGCTGGTCATGAACTCCTGACCTCAGGTGATCCACCCGCTTCAGCCTCCCAAAGTGGTGGGATTACAAGCGTGAGCCACGGCGCCTGGCCTCAGAGGAAATTTTTTTTAGAGACGGTCTCACACTGTCACCCAGGCTGGAGTGCAGTGGCACTATTATAGCTCACTGCAGCCTCAAATTCCTGGGCTCAAATGATCTCTAGCCTCTCAGGCTTTTGAGTAGCTGGAACTACAGGTGCAAACCACCATGGCTAGATAATTTTTTTTTTAACTTTTTGTAGAGACAATGTCTTGCTTTATAATTTTATTTTTTGTTTTTATTTTTTCCTAGCCATTAGACTATGAGGGAAAAATTAGTAATTTTAGATGGCTATAGGAGAAAGTATTTCAAATCAATAACCTAAGATTCTACTTTAATATACCAAAGAGCAAACTAAATTCAAAGAAAGAAGGAAAGTGATTAGCACAGAGATCAACAATAGAAAATGAAAAATAGAAAAAAATTAACAAAGTCAAAGTTGAATAGAAAAAAAATTAACAAAGTCAAAATAGGTTCTTTTGTTTTTTGTTTTTGTTTTTTTTTTTTTTTTTTTTGAGACAGAGTCTTTCTCTATCACCCAGGCTGGAGTGCAGTGGCCTGGTCTCGGCTCACTGCAACCTCTGCCTCCCAGGTTCAAGCAATTATCCTGCCTCAGCCTCCCGAGTAGCTGGGATTACAGGCGCCAACCACCATGGCTGGCTAATTTTTGTGTTTTTAGTAGAGACAGGGTTTCACCATGTTGGCCAGGCTGGTCTCGAACTCCTGACCTCAGATGATCTGCCTGTATTGGCCTCCCAAAGTGCTGGGATTATAGGCGTGAGCCACTGCACCCGGCCTGCAGCTGGTTCTTTTAAAAGAGCAACAGAATTCACAAATTTCAGCAGACTGACCAAGGGAAAAAAAAATTACCAAAGTCAAGAAAGAACAGGCAGATGTCACCACAATTCTACGGATGAGAAAAGACTATATGAGAATCCTTTGAACAATTTTATGCCAACAAATTATACAACTTGGATGAAGTGGACAATTATTTTTGAGATGGAGTCTTGCTCTGTTGCCCTGGCTGGAGTGCAGTGGTACAATCACGGCTCCCTCCAACCTCCGCTTCCCAGGCTCAAGCGATCCTGCCTCAGCCTCCCTAGCAGCTGGGACTACAAAACAAAACAAAACAAAACAAAATTAGCCATGCAAGTGTAATCATAAGAAAGCTGGAGTGGCTATGTTAATATCACATACAATAGACTTTTTTTTTTTTAGACAAAGTCTTTCTCTGTCTCCCAGGCTGCAGTGCAGTGGCGCGATCTCACCTCACTGCAACCTCCACCTCCCGGATTCAAGCGATTCTTCTGCTTCAGCCTCCCAAGTAGCTGGGACTACAGGCGCCCACCACCATGCCCGGCTAATTTTTGTATTTTTAGTAGAGACGAGGCTTCACCCTGTTGGCCAGGCTGGTCTCGAACTCCTGACCTCAAGTGATTTGGCCTCCCAAAGGGCTGGGATTACAGGTGCGAGCCACCGCACCTGGCCTAAAACCGACAATTTTTTTTTTTGGGGGGGATGGAGTCTTGCTCTGTTGCCCAGGCTGGAGTGCAATGGTGCGATCTCCACCTACTGCAACCTCTGCCTCCTGGGTTCAAGCAATTCTCCCGCCTCAGCCTCTTGATTAGCTGGGATTACAGGTGTGTGCCATCATGCCCAGCTAATTTTTGTATTTTTAGTAAAGACAGGGTTTCACCATATTTGGGCCAGGCTGGTCGTGAACTCCTGACCTCAAGCTATCCGTCCCCTTGGCCTCCCAAAGTGCTAGTATTACAGCACTTTGTGCCTGGTCCCAAGATTCATTTGCCATCTTAAAATCAATTACTATATCATTTGAATAGAATGTGACAAGAACCACATGATTATCTCAATAGGCAGAGAAAAAAAAAACGAAATCCAACATCCTAAAAAACTCTCAACAAACTAGGAATAGAAGGGGACTTCCAGCTGGGTGCAGTGGCTCACGCCTGTAATCCAGCACTTCGGGAGGCAGAGGCAGGTGGATCACCTGAGGTCAGGAGTTTGAGACCAGCTTGGCCAACATGGTGAAACCCCGTCTTTAGTAAAAATATGAAAAATTAGCCAGGTGTGGTGGTGGGCACCTCCAATCCCAGTTCCTTGGAAGGCTGAGGCAGAAGAATTGCTTGAACCTGGGAGATGGAGGTTGCAGTGAACTGAGATCACGCCGTTGCACTCCAGCCTGGGCAACAAAAGCAATACACCGCCCCCCCCCCGCCCACCCCCCCACCCCCGCCAAAAAAAAATTTGGAAAGGAAAAAGGAAGTGTCTATTCACAGATGACATGATCCTGTATGTAAACAAATCCCAAACAACACCCCCACATACAAACTAGAAAACAGATTTAACAGTCAAAGGGTACAAGATAAATCTATAAAAATCAATTGTTGCTGAGTGTGGTGGTTCACGCCTGTAATCCAGCACTTTGGGAGGCTGAGGCGGGTGGATCACCTGAAGTCAGAAGTTCAAGACCAGCCTGGCCAACACGGCAAAACCCCGTCTCTACGAAAAATACAAAAATTAGCTGGGTGTGGTGACACATGCCTGTAATCCCAGCTACTTGGGAGGCTGAGGCAGGAGAATTGCTTGAATCTGAGAGACGGAGGTTGCAGTGAGCTGAGATTGCCCTGCTGTACTCCAGCCTGTGTGACAAAGCAAGACTCTGTCACACACACACACACACACACACACACAAAATCATTTTTCTGTAACAAGAAACTATGAAAATTAAGAAAATTCCATTCATGGTAGCATTAAAAGGAAATAATTTATTTTATTTATTTATTTTTTGAAACGGAGTCTCACTCTGTCACCCATGCTGGATAACAGTGGTGCGATCTCTGTTAACTGCAACCTTTGCCTCCCGGGTTCAAGCAGTTCTCCTGCCTCAGCCTCCTGAGTAGCTGGGATTACAGGTGCACACTACCACGCCAGGCTATTTTTGTATTTTCAGTAGAGACGGGGTTTCACCATGTTGGGCAGGCTGGTCTCGTGTCAAACTCCTGACCTTGTGATCCGCCTGCCTCGGCCTCCCAAAGTGCTGGGATTACAGGCATGAGCCACTGTGCCCGGCAAAGGAAATACTTATAAATAAATAAATTTAACAAAATAAGTGCAAGACTCATATTATACAATGAAAACTACAAAATATTGCTGAGAGAAATTAAAGAAGATCTAAATCAGATCTAAATCCCCAGGGGTGATTCCTACTAGGGGACACTTGGCACTGTGTGGACAGATTTTTGGTTGTCACAATTTGGAGAGGATGTTGCTCCTAATGGGTAGCGGCCAGGGATGCTGCGAAATATCTTACAATGCATAGGACAGCCCCCATAACTAAAAATTATCTGGGCTCAATAGTGCCAAGGCTGAAAAATTCCCATCTGAATAAATGAAGAGGCATTTCATGTTCTGGATTGGAAGAGTCAATACTGTCATGATGGCAATTCTCCTAAAATTAATCCAATAATTCAACAGTTCAACATAATCCTTGTCAAAATCCCAGCAGGATTTTTTTTTTTTTTTTGAGATGGAGTCTCGGTCTGTTGCCAGGCTGGAGTGCAGTGGCGGATCTCGGTTCACTGCAACCTCCGCCTCCCAGGTTCAAGCAATTCTCCTGCCTCTGCCTCCTGAGTGGCTGGGATTACAGGCACGCGCCACCATGCCCAGCTAATTTTTGTATTATTAGTAGAGATGGGATTTGACCATGCCGGTCAGGCTGGTCTCAAACTCCTGACCTCGTCATCCGCCTGCCTCGGACTCCCAAAGTGCTGGGATTACAGGCGTGAGCCACTGCGTCCGGCCTAAATTTTTAACAAGAACAAAGTAAGACTTACACTATCAGATTGCTCCCCTAACCTCCCCTCGTCTCCCCTCCCCGCATTGCTCCCCTCCTCTCCTCTTCCCTCCTCTCCCCCCCACCAAATAATTGGGACTCCTAGCAGAAGGGTTACCCCAGCTAAAACCTACTCAACCCAGAAGAATAAGACAAACCAAGGGAGATGCCAATGAAAAACCAGTGGCTATCAGGCATGGAGATGGCAGCCAGCCACTCATACCCCAATGGCAGGCCAACTTGGAAAACTGTCCCCTGTAGGGTTTCCAAGGATGACGTCTTGTCCTCCCCCTTGGGTTGGTCCCACTCTTGAAACAACATAAAACCTTAGAACCTAAAGAATACCCTCATACCTTCCCCTACCTTTTCTTCTTTTCTTTTTGAGACAGGGTCTCGCTATGTCACCCAGGCTGGAGTGCAGTGGCATGATCACAGCTCACTGCAGCCTCGACCTCCTGGGCTCAGGCAGTCCTCTCACCCCAGCCTCTCGAGTAGCTGAGACGACAGGTGTGTGCCACCACACTCAGCTAATTTTTAAATTTTTTGCAGACGGGGTCTTCCTATGTTTCCCAGGCTGAGAAATTGTTTGTGATTATGGGTTATGCACAGATTTCTCAGCCGCAACACCAAAAGCATGATCCATAAAAAAAAAGATGATAAGGAACTTAACAAACTTTAAAAGGTCTGCACCTCAAAACACATCATTAAGAAAATAATTAGGCCAGGCGCGGTGACTCACGCCTGTGATCCCAGCACTTTGGGAGGCCGAGGCGGGCGGATCACCCGAGGTTGGGAGTTTGAGGCCAGCCTGGCCAACATGGTGAAACCCCGTCTCTACTAATAATACAAAAGATGGCGGGGCGTGGTGGCATGCGCCTGTAATCCCAGCTACTCAGGAGGCCGAGGCAAGAGACTCGCTTGAACCCAGGAGGCGGAGGTTGCAGTGAGCCGAGATCGCATCCCTTCACTCCAACCTGGGCGACAGAGCAAGACTCCGTCTCAGGAAAGAAAAAAAAAAAAAAAAAAAAAGGAAAGAAAAAGAAAAAGAAAGAAATAGCCGGGCGTGGTGTCGCGCGCCTGTAATCCCAGCCACTCTGGAGGCTGAGGTGGGAGGATCGCTTGAGCCCAGAAATTTGAGGCTGCAGTGAGCTGAGATCGTTCAATTGCACTCCATTGCTGCCCAGTGCGCTCCACTGTTGCCCAGGCTGTCCTTGAACTCCTGGCCTCAAGCGATTCTCCCGCGTCAGCTTCCTAAAGAGCTGGGATTACAGGCGCGAGCCACCGCGTAAATGCGCTAATGTATTCAGGGCTTTATAGTAAGCACATAGTTTAGTCCTCGGCAAATGTTAGCAGACGTGGGATGTTTGTCGCTGCGGTGAGCTCTCAGTCCGGGGCGTTTCTCCCACACCCAGCTCTGCTCAGTACTCCGGACGCCCGCAGTCGCTATGGTAACGGCCAACGACTTCCGGAAGAAGAACGGCGGGCGGCGAGGGTCATTCCCAGCCGCAACCTGAGTAGGCTGAACAGGGAAGCGCAAAGGGGCAAGTTACCCGTCCTGGCGTTTCTGGGGTTCGCCTCAGAGGCTAGCCTCGGTGTTCTCGCAGGCTCGCGCGCTTCTGCATTCCCGTTGCCACCCGGAACCAACTCTTAAGTCCAGGCCTGAGACAGTGCAGCCATGGACTTCTCCAAGTTCCTGGCAGACGACTTCGACGTGAAGGAGTGGATCAATGCGGCCTTCAGGGCCGGCTCCAAGGAGGCGGCGTCCGGGAAGGCGGATGGCCACGCAGCCACCCTGGTGATGAAGCTGCAGCTGTTCATCCAAGAGGTGAACCACGCCGTGGAGGGTGAGCCGCGCGAGGCCCTGGCCGCGGGACCCTCCCCTGCTCTCGGCCCGGCAGAGGTCACCGAACTTGCGTGGGGGCACTCAGGTGGGCGGGGCACGCATGGACAGCAAATACCCTCGGCGAAAGAGCAAGCCCCGAACTCCTGATCACATCAGCGGGACTCTCAGCTGGGTGCCGGGCTCTCTTGAACACTTGCTAATTTTGGGTGTTGTTTTTCTTCTTCTGGCTGGGCTATAAGTTTCCCTTTTCTTTTCTTTCTCTTTGTTTTTTCTTTTGAAACAGGGTCTCTCTTGGTTGCCCAGGCTGCAGTGCAGTGGCTCGATCATAGCTCACTGCAGCCTCGAACTCCTGCACTCAAGCGATCCTCTCGCCTCTCGAGTCGCTGGGACTACAGGCACGAGCCACCACGCCCCGCAAATTTTGTTTAAAAAAAAAAGTTGTAGAGATGGGATCTCACTGTGTTGCCAGCCTGGTCTCAAATTCAAATTCCTGGGCACAATGGGTTTTCCAGTCTTGGCCTCCCAAAGTGCTGTGATTATACCTGTGAGCCACCACACCTGGCCTCAAGTTTCCTTTTGGAACTTAAAAGAGTGGATCTTATTGCAGTAGTTCTTCTCTAACTCAATAGCAGATCTCTGGGATTTCCTTTTTATTATTATCCATAGGCACTGGAAGACAAGATGGATCTTTTTAAATGCTAGAAGTTTTAACCAGTTCTTAACATGTCTTTGTTGAGGTACCTTCCAGAATGTAAGATACAACAGCTCCAGTTTCTGTTATGGTGACTTGAATGTCAGGGTCAAGGGCCCAGTGTCAAAGAAAATTGGCTTTGACTTTTTGTAATCTAGGAGCACAAGTCTGTGAGATGTTTATTCAAAGAGTTAAAGAGCCTGTTTTTGTACCAAACAATAAACTGTAAAAAGAAAAAAAAAAGTGAATTTTGAGAGTATGAAGGAATAGCCAACGGATCCTTATATCTGTAAAAAAACATATTATAGTATAGGTGTAAGGGAATGACACAGATCTGGAAAACATTGTTTTAGTGGATTTTATGTCAGCTGAGGAAGATAGGCTGGTCTCAGTGGAGACTTAAACCTCTTTTTTTTTTGAGACAGGGTCTCATTCCTCATTCTGCTGCCCAAGCTGAAATGCAGTGATACCATCACAGCTCGCTGCAGCCTCAAACTCTGGGTTCAAGCAGTCCTCTCGCCTCAGCCTCCCAAGTAACTGGAACTATAGGCATGTGCCACCATGCCTGGCTAATTAAAAAAAAAAAAAATTTTTTTAGAGACAAGGTCGCACTATGTTGCCCAGATTTATCTCAAATTTCTGACCTCAAGTGATCCTCCCATCTTGGCTTCCCAAAGCCCTAGGATTACTGGTGTGAGCCACCATGCCTGGCCTAAACCATTTTTTGAGGATAAGTTAAATTATAAAAAAAAAAAAAAAACATGCACTGGCAATCATTTCATGTAACTCCTTGACTTGACTTTTATTCAACGTGTGTTGATTCAGTACATACTGTACACAAGTCTGTCTCCTAGGCTCAGATTGAAAGACCAAACAGACTGCTTCCACTGGGAGTGGATGGTCCAAGAGACGTTCCCATTTTTTTTTTTTGAGACAAAGTCTCACTCTGTCCCCCTGGCTGGAGTGCAGGGGCGCCATCTCAGCTCACTGCAACCTCCACCTCCTGGGTTCAAGTGATTCTCCTGCCTCAACCTCCTGAGTAGCTGGGATTACAGGCGTGTGCCCCATGTCTGGCTAATTTTTGTATTTTTAGTAGAGACAGGGTTTCATCATGTTGGCCAGCCTGGTCTCAAACTCCTGACCTCAGGTGATCCACCCACCTTGGCCTCCCAAAGTGCTGGGATTACAGGCATGAGCCACTGCGCCCGGCCAGTTGTGCCCATTGTTTAAGAAAAGGTAGGGAGGGGGCTTTATTTCACTGCAGATTGTTTTCTTTCTTTTTTTATTTTTTATTTTTTGAGACAGGGTCTAACTTTGTCACCCAGGCTACAGTGCAGTGGTGTGATCAGTGCTCACTGCAGCTTCACCTCTCAGGCTCAAGGAGTTCTCCTGCCTCAGTATCCTGAATAACTGGGACCACAGCCTTGTGCCACCACGCCAGGCTAATTTTTTTATTTTTTGGTAGAGATGGGGGTCTCACTATGTTGTCCAGGCTGGTCTCAAACTCCTGAGCTCAGGTGATCCTCCAGCCTTTGCCTCCTAAAGTGCTGGGATTACAGGCGTGAGCCACCGTGCCCAGCCCATATTCTTTATTGTACCTTGCATCTTTTATTAGTTATTGAGCATCTACTATGCATGTGTCCAGAAATGGGCAGTGGGGACAAAAAGTTTATCTTGCTTGAGCTTGCTGCCTGTGGGGAAGATAGAAACAGTAAATTACAATGAGGGATGGCTTTACTCAGAATAGAATCTGGAGTTGTGAGAGCTGGCAGGAGGGTGCAGTTACGTGTTGTTTAGGAGAATCATAAAGCACTTCCCCTGTGTTAGACCTTGAAGGAAAACTTTGTAGGGCAAAGAGGAAAAGACATTAATAATAATATAATAGCAAATTGGCCGGGCACAGTGGCTCATGCCTGTAATCCCAGCACTTTGGAAGGCCAAGGCGAGTGAATCTCCTGAGGTCAGGAGTTCGAGACCAGCCTGGCCAACATGGTGAAACCCCATCTCTACTAAAAATACAAAATTAGAGGTGGGTGTGGTGACATGCACTGTAGTCCCAGCTAGTCGGGAGGCTGAGGCAGAAGAATTGCTTGAACCCAGGAGGCAGAGGTTGCAGTGAGCAGAGATCCCGCCACTACACTCCAGCCTGGGTGACAGAGTGAGACTCTGTCTCAAAAATAATAATAATAATGATATAATGGCACATATATGAGGTTTGGTACATGTCAGACACTCTTTTTAGGGCTCTATATGTATTAACTAAGTGATTCTCAAACATGGGTTGCAATGCTCTCCTCGCCTCCCTTTATCCTTGTTCCTGCCCTCAGGAACGGGGAATATTTGGAAATTGGTGGGAGGTTTGTTTTTTTTTTTGAGATGGAGTTTCATTCTTGTTACCCAGGATGGAGTGCAATGGTGTGATCTCGGTTCACCGCAACCTCTGGCTCCCAGGTTCAAGCAATTCTCCTGCCTCAGCCTCCCGGGTAGCTGGGTTTACAGGCATGTGCTACCATGCCTGGCTAATTTTGTATTTTTAGTAGAGACAGGGTTTCTCCATTTTGGTCAGGCTGGTCTTGAGCTCCCGACCTCAGGTGGTCCGCCCGCCTTGGCCTCCCAAAGTGCTGGGATTACAGGCATGAGCCATTGCGCCTGGGCTGTGGGAGCTTTTTTAGTTGTCGTAGTAGTGGGGAATACTGCAGTGACATTCAGACATAGGACATTCAGTGGGAGGACCCAGTGATGCTTAATGTCCGGCAGTACTTGGTACAATCCTGCACAATGAAGAATTGTCCTGGCCTAAATGTGAACAGTACCTGCTTTTGGGCATGGTTATCTAATTTAAACCTGACAGTTATCCTTAGAGGTAGGCACAGTTATTATGCCCACTATAGACTTGTAGAAACTGAGGTTGAGAGAAGTTAAGTAACTTGCTCAGCATCATGTTCCTAATGAATGGGAAGCCTGGACTGAACCCAGATAGTTGGCTCCAGAGGCCAGGCCCTTAACCATTATATTTCACTGCTTCCTTGGTATTAAAGAGAGAGAGAGAGTAACATATGCACAGGAGTGTGGCTATAAGAAGGCATAGTCCAGGGAAAGGTGAGAAGTTCAAACAGTGCTGCATGAATAATATCAATAAACAGTCTGGGTGTGATCTCAGTGCTTTGGGAAGCTGAAGTGGGAGGATTGCTTGAGGCCAGGAGTTCCAGACCAGCAGTTCCAGACCAGCCTAGGCAACATAGCAAGACCCTATCTCTACAAAAAATTAAAAAACTAGCCAGCATGGTGGTTCATGCCTGTAGTCCAGCTACTCGGGAGGATTGCTTGAGCCTAGAAGTTCAAGGCTGCAGTGAGCTAGGATTGCACCACTGCACTCCAATGTGGGGAACAGAGTGAGACAAGATAATTGGTAGTATTATTATTAGAGAATCACACTTTCGTAGGAGAAAAGTAACTGAAGATGAGGCAGATAAATAGATCGGGATCAGCTGGCGAAAGACCTTTCTGGCCAGCCTTAGGAGTTTGGCTTTTATCCCTCAGGCAGCAGGTAGCCTTCATAGGTTTAAAGCTTCATTTATTTTTATGCAAGATGAGACAAGGGCCCAAGTCTGCGATGAGGAAAGGTGATTGTAGCCGTTCAAGCACATGCTGAGGACCCCAAATTGGAGGACCAATTTCTTCATTTAGTCAGTCAACAAATATTTATTGGGCACAAACTCTTTTCTAGGTTCTAAAAATACACTGTTGAAGAAGACCCAGTGTTGGATTGGAGAGGTCCACAGGGGCCACGTTATGCAGGGATTTTATTTATTTATTTATTTATTTATTTATTTATTTATTTATTTATTTTTGAGACGGAGTCTCACTCTGTCGCCAGGCTGGAGTGCAGTGGCGCAATCTCGACTCACTGCAACCTCCGCCTCCCAGGTTCATATGATTCTCCTGCCTCAGCCTCCCGAGTAGCTGATTCCACAGCTGTACACCACCACGCCCAGCTAATTTGTGTATTTTTAGTAGAGACAGGGTTTCACCACATTGGCCAGGATGGTCTTGATCTCTTGACCTCGTGATCCGCCTGCCTTGGCCTCCCAAAGTGCTGGGATTACAGGCGTGAGCCACCACACCCGGCCAGGGATTTTATATTTCTTTATTTTTAAGAAACAGGGTCTTGCCCTGTCACCCAGGTTAGAGTGCTATGCAGGGATTTCAGTGTCACATTAAAGAGTTTGATTTTAAGGCTGGGTGCAGTGGCTCATGCCTGTAATCCCAGCACTTTGGGAGGCTGAGGTGGGTGGATCACCAGAGACCAGGAGTTTGAGACTAGCCTGACCTACACAGCAAAACCCCGTCTCTACTAAAAATGTAAAAATTAGCCGGGCATGGTGGTGCACAGTTGTAATCCCAGCTACTTGGGAGGCTGAGGCAGGAGATCACTTGAACCTAGGAGGCAGAGGTTCCAGTGAGCTGAGATTGTGCCACTGCACTCCAGTCTGGGTGACAGAGGGAGACTCTGTCTCAATAAATAAATAAATACAGTTTGAATTTAATTTAAAAATAAGGCATTGTAGGATTTTTAAGCAGTGGAGTAACATAGTTCAGGAGGCTATTGCTGAGGTCCAGAAAAGAGATGACAGTGGCTCCAACTGGGGTGATGGCAGTGAAGATGATGAGTAATGGGTAGATTTAAGATATTTTTAGGCTTGGCATTGTGGCTCACACTTGTAATCCCAGCATTTTGGGAGGCCTAGCCAGGCAGGTCCCTTTAGCCCAGGAGTTTGAGACCAGCCTGGGCAACATGGTGAAACTCTGTCTCTACAAAATATATAAAAATTATTCAGTCCTGGTGGTGTGTGCCTGTAGACCCAGCTACTTGAGAGGCTGAGGTGGGAGGATCACCTGAGACCAGGAGGCTGAGGTTACAATGAGCTGTGATTTCACCACTGCACTCCAGTCTGGGCAACCGAGTGAGACCCTGTCTCAAAAATGATTTTAAAATAGGCCGGGCGTGGTGGCTCACGCCTGTATTCCCAGCAGGCGTGGAGCCCAAGGCCGGTGAATCACCTGAGGTCAAGGGTTCAAGACCAGCCTGGCCAACATGGTGAAACCCCGTCTCTACTGAAAATACAAAAAATTAGCTGGGCATGGTGGTGGGCGCCTGTAAACCCAGCTACTCAGGAGCCTGAGGCAGGAGAATCGCTTGAACCCGGGAGGCAGAGTTTGCAGTGAGCCAAGATTGCGCCACTGCACTCCAGCCTGGGTGACAGAGCGAAACTCTGTATCAAAAAAAAAAAAAAAAAAAAAAAAAAGACCATGGAAAGCAGGCATTGGGGCCAGACCCATCTGAGGCTTAGTTTTAGCTCTGTAAGATCTTGGGCAAGTTACTTTAACCTCTCTGAGTTTTCTTATCAGTAGGAGGTGGCTGCTAATGACCACCATGGACATTAAGTAATACAATGTATGCAAAGCTCCTGGGGCATGCCTCCTTGAAAATGGAGTTATGATTTCACTGGTGATTGCAAGTTGGTGTTGGGACAGGTTGATTGTTGATTCCTTGTGAAATCAAAGGCCCTTTCCCATCAGTCTGGGGACGTGATCCTGGCAGAGGCCACCTCACTGCCCATCTCCTCTCCTGCCCCGTATTTTCTGCAGGCTCCAAAAACCGTCTGATTGGTCGTGCGTTTCCTTTCTGTTGTCTGATTTGTTTCCTATTTTTTACTGGTGACTGGTCCAACTTTCACCTTTTGTGGCTATTGCCGTTCTTGATTTTTTTTTTTTTAACTACAGAAACAAGTCACCAAGCTCTCCAGAACATGCCCAAAGTGCTCCGTGATGTCGAAGCCCTAAAACAGGAGGCAACTTTCCTGAAAGAACAGATGATTCTTGTCAAGGAGGACATTAAAAAATTTGAACAGGATACATCTCAATCCATGCAGGTATTTTGGCTCTTGTCGTAAATGATGATTCTTGTTTTGGGAAGGTGGTCACTCTCGTGAGGGGTTTAGAACAGCACGGTGTTTTGGGAGGCCAGCCATCACTCAAGATTCTGCCCAGCACTCAAACTATGCTCTTTTTTTTTTTTTTGAGACAGAGTCTCGCTCTGTTGCTGGAGTGCAGGCTGCAGTACAGTGGCATGATCTCAGCTTACGGCAACCTCCACCTCCCAGGTTCAAGCGATTCTCGTGCCTCAGCCTTCTGAGTAGCTGGGATAACAGACGTACAACACCATGCCCGGCTGATTTTTGTATTTTTAGTAGAGACAAGGTTTCACCATGTTGCCCAGGCTGGTCTCGAACTCCTGGTCTCAAGTGATCCTCCCATCTCGGCCTCCCAAAGTGCTGGGATTACAGGTGTGAGCCACTGTGCCCAGCCCCCCGAAACTATGCTTTTGCTTGGGTCTTTCAGCTGATTCATCTCTTCAGCACTGCTGAATAAATTTAGCCAGATGATTGGTGTTTTGGGAGACAGAAGCTCCCTAAAGACAGGAGCAAGCCACCATACTTACATTTCAAGTCCCTGGTGACAGATGGAGAAAAAGGACCTACGCCTTCATTTTTCACCCCTCATGTCTCTTTCAGGTGTTGGTAGAAATTGACCAGGTGAAGTCCAGAATGCAACTTGCTGCCGAATCGCTTCAGGAAGCAGATAAGTGGAGCACATTGAGCGCCGATATTGAGGAGACATTTAAGACTCAGGTAGGTTTCTTGTTTAGGGGATGTTATGAAAGGTATTTAAGCAAGAACATGAAGTTTGGAGAAAGCAAAAGAGATAGCAAAGTTGATAGCCAATAGCAGCATTCAGAAACCTTCAGACTCAGGGTGGGGAAGATCTGAAGCTGTTCGGTGTGTTTCCAGCCTCTTTAGCTTGCACCCTCTGTGTGACTGAAGCCTCTTAGTCACAGAGTGAGTTCAAGAGAAGCCTCGATAAAGATGTATAGGCACCAGGCACCATGGCTCATGCCTGGAATCCCAGCTCTTTGGGATGCTGAGGTGAGAGGATCACTTGAGGCCAGGAGTTTGAAACCAGCCTGGGCAACATGAGACCCCCATCTCTACAAAAAATTAAAAAATTAGCCAGGTGTGGTGCTGCACACTTGTAGTTCCAGCTACTCAGGAAGCTGAGGCGGGAGGATCTCTTGAGCCCAGGAGTTGAAGGCTACAGTAAACTATGATCATATCACTGTGCTGAGGGACAGAGCAAGACCCTGTCTCAAAAAAAAAAAAAAAGAAAAGAAAAAAAGAAAAACCAGCACAGGCAGAGAAGGTTGGGGGTAAATGAATGAGAGGGTGGAACATGGGGATGGGGGAGCCGTATATACCATGGGGACTTGGTGGGTTATTGACCCCTTCTGAGGCTGCAAAGTGTGGAAAATAGTAACATTTTCCACCTGGGATGTAAGGATGAAGTAAGATGATGTCTTATGAAGAACTCTTACTCAATTGTAAAGCAAAATGAATGATTTATCAGTCAATTTTTAAAAAAAGTTACAAATGCACATAGGAACAAATTTATTACACAGGAATAAACTGCAAAAAATAAGTTTTTTTCCTAACCCTGACCCCCACCTTAGTCCTCTAATTTTTCTTTTTTTTTTTTCTTTTGAAACGGGGTCTCATTCTGAAGCCCAGGCTAGAGTACAGTGGCGTGATACCTCCACTTCCCAGGTTCAAGTGATTCTCCTGCCTCAGCCTCCTAAGTACCTGGGATTATAGGCGTGCACTACCATGCCCGGCTAATTTTTGTATTTTTAGTAGAGATGGGGTTTCACCATGTTGGCCAGGCTGGTCTTGAACTGCTGACCTCAGGTGATCTGCCGTCCTTGGCCTCCCAAAGTGCAGGGATTACAGGGGTGAGTCACAATGCCTGGCCAGGGGCTAATTTTTCTTGTACAGACAAGCCCCGTTATCAGCTTTATGCCCATCCTTCCAGATACACACATATGTATTTATGTTCCCTGCCCCTTTTTTTCCTCACAAAGCTCATTGTGAACACTGCTTTGCACTTTATTTTTTCACTCAACAATCTATCTTTTATTTATTTATTTATTTATTTATTTATTTTTGAGACAGAGTCTTGCTCTGTCGCCCAGGCTGGAGTCCAGTGGCATGATCTCAGCTCACTGCAAACCTCTGCCTCCTGGGTTCAAGCGATTCTCTTGCCTCAGCCTCCCAAGTAGCTGGGATTACAGGTGGGCGCCACCATGCCCGGCTAATTTTTGTATTTTCAGTAGAGACAGGGTTTCACCGTGTTGGCCAGGCTGGTTGCAAACTCCTGAGCTCAGGTGATCCTTCAGCCTCGTCCTCCCAAAGTGCTGTGATTACGGGGGCGTGAGCTACCCCGCCCGGCTGCCTGGCCAATTTCTTAAAATGTTTTGTAAAGACAAGGTCTTGCTATATTGGTCAGGCTGGTCTTGAACTCCTGGCCTCATGCAATCCTCCTGCCTCAGCCTCTGAAAATGCTGGGATTTATAGGTATAAGCCATTGTGCCCAGCCTGGATGTGAATATTTTTAAAACTCTTAGCACATATTGCTAAATTGCCTTCCAGAAAGACAGTATAAATTTAAATTTATGATACCAGACAGATTGTCTTTTTTCTTTGTACCCTCACCAACAATAGCTATTATAATTTTTCAGACACTTTTCCAATTTGTTAGGAGGAAAATGACACTTTCTTGTTTTAATTTAATTTGCATTTATTTGAGTACAGTTTTTTTTTTTTTTTTTTTTTGAGACAGGGTCTTTCTCTGTTGCCCAGGCTGGAGTGCAGTAGTGCCATCTTGGCTAACTGCAGTCTCCACCTTCCAGGCTCAAGTGATCCTCCTGCCTTAGCTTCTGAGTAGCTGGGACTACAGGTGCGCATGACCACACCCAGCTAATTTTTACTATTTGTAGAGACTGGATCTTGCCATGTTAACCAGGCTGGTCTTGAACTCCTGGCTTCAAGGGATCCTCCTGCCTGAATCTCCCAAAGTGCTGGGATTACAGGCATGAACCACCACCATGCCCAGCCCCATTTTCTTACTTGATGAGTTGCCTTTTCATGTATTTTATCTATTCCCAATTGAGGCAGTAGGGATCTTTTAAAATAAATATTCTCTATTCTGGTCTTTTCTAGGACATAGCTGTGATTTCTGCCAAGCTAACAGGTATGCAGAACAGCTTAATGATGCTTGTTGATACACCAGACTACTCAGAAAAGTGTGTGCACTTGGAGGCACTGAAGAACAGGCTGGAGGCCCTAGCCAGTCCGCAGATTGTAGCAGCGTTCACCTCTCAGGCTGTAGGTGAGTGCTAGCTGCTTCTCATCTCTGTGTATATCTCTCTATAAAGATAAGGCCTTGTAAGTCTTCAGTTTTTAGAATGTCTTAATGGCAATTGAATTATATAGATTAGAAGGAACTCTGTAATTTTTTTTTTTTTTTTTGAGACGGAGTCTTTCTCTGTCACCGAGGCTGGAGTGTAGTGGCGTGATCTTGGCTCACTGCAACCTCCGCCTCCTGGGTTCAAGTGATTCTCGTGCCTCAGCCTCCTGAGTAGCTGGGATTACAGGCATGTGCCACCACGCCTGGGTAATTTTTGCATTTTGAATAGAAACGGGCTTTCACCATGTTGGCCGGGCTGGTCTCAAACTCCTGACCTCAGGTGATCCACTCGCCTCGGCCTCCCAAAGTGCTGGGATTAACAGACGTGAGCCACCACGCCCGGCCAGGAGTGTCTTTCTATTGCTTTTATGTGTAGAAAGCAGTAACTGCTTTTGGAATTCTTGGGTCACACGCTTTCTCCTTCAGAATTCTTCATTGTCTTCTGCCATCTATATTTATTTTTCTTTCCCCCCAGAATGTCTCACAAAACAGCCAAATATACTTCTGTAAAGACAAAAGGTGAAATGCTACTTCTGTGAATTCTGTTTTCTAGTGCGAATGCATTTCCCTCTGTATTCTGATAAGTATGAGATTGGCCTGCCTCTTCTTCCTATTTTTTTTTTTTTTTTTTGTAGGTAGCTTGTTTCTTTTCCCTGAATAGTTATAACAGGGACTGACAAACATTTCCTGTAAAGGGCCAGATCATAAATATTAGGATTTGGGGGCCATATGGTCTCTCTCACAGATACCTCTGCAGTTGTGGCACAAAAGGCCACTCATAAATGGATGGGCTTTTGCTGTATGCCAGTAAACTTTTTTTGTTTTTTTCAAGACGAAGTCTCGCTGTGTTCCCCAGGCTGGAGTGCAGTGGTGCGACCTCCACCTCCCAGGCTCAAGCGATTTTCTTGTCTCAGTCTCCTGAGTAGCTGGGACTACAGACGTGCGCCACCACACCTGGCTAATTTTTATATTTTCAGTAGAGATGGGGTTTCACCATGTCATCCAGGCTGGTCTTGAACTCCTGATCTCAAGTGATCTGCCCACCTCGGCCTCCCAAAGTGTTGGGATTAGAGGCGTGAGCCACCATGCCTGGCCAAGTAAAACTTTATTTACAAAAACAGATGGCAGTTTGGCCTGCTGGCGCATAGTTTGCCAAATTATGGCTTCTTTTACCTTGTAGTTTAGTAACTTCTCTAGGTTCTTTTTCAGTTTTGAAAATTTTTAACTTTTCCAGGACCCAGCGTCAGCCCTTTTCACCTACCAATTCATATCTTCATTTACAGAAAATCGCCTTCCTTAAAATTTTTTTTTTCTGTTTTGTTTGTTCTCTTTTCTGTCTTTGAGAACATCAACTATCTGTTCAATCGCTCTCCTTTTTCCCTCTCCATATATATCATATTTTCTCTGATCTCTTTTGGATGTTTGCCTGCTCCCTCTCAGTCTCCTCCTGCCATGTGTGGTTTTTCTAAAGCTTATTTTTCATTTGTCTGATGGAGTTTTCTGAAGTATCTGTTCTGGAGCATATATGCAGGGCAGTGTGAATCCATGACTCTGGTTTGCAGTCCTCAAACTTCACCCAAATAAACTCTCTACTTATTTAAAAAAATAAAGTATCTGTTCTTGGCTGGGTACAGTGGCTCATGCCTGTAATCCCAGCACTTTGGGAGGTCAAGGCGGGAGGATTGCCTGAGCCCAGGTGTTTGAGACAAGCCTAGGTATCATAGCAAGACCCCGTCTCTACAAAAAATAAAAAATTAGCCAGGCATGGTGGTACACGCTTGTAGTGTCAGCTGCTGAGGAGGTTGGGGCAGAAGGATTGCTTGAGCCCAGGAGTGACAGAGTGAGACCTTGTCTCAAAAAAAAAAAAAATAGGTTTTGTTATCTTTGTTCTTCTAGTTAATTTTTTTGTTATGTCATGGTTTACTTCCTAATTTTTTTCCTTAGCTCTGCCAACCTCCCTTTATATCTCATTGTAATACCTTAGATTCTTTTTTTTTTTTTTTTTGAGACGGAGTCTCCTTCTGTCACCCAGGGTGGAGTGCAGTGGCATGATCTCTGACTCCTGGGTTCGAGCGATTCTCCTGCCTTACCTCCCGAGTAGCTGGGATTACAGGCATGCGCTACCACACCTGGCTAATTTTTTTTTTTTTTTTTTGAGACAGAGTCTCACTCTGTCGCCCAGGCTGGAGTGCAGTGGCACGATCTCGGCTCACTGCAAGCTCCACCTCCCGGGTTCACGCCATTCTTCTGCCTCAGCCTCTCCAAGTAGCTGGGACTACAGGCGCCCGCCACCACGCCCGGCTAATTTTTTTTTTTTTTGTATTTTTAGTAGAGACAGGGTTTCACCGTGGTCTCGATCTCCTGACCTCGTGATCTGCCCGCCTCAGCCTCCCAAAGTGCTGGGATTACAAGCGTGAGCCACCGCACCCGGCCTAATTTTTTGTATTTTTAGTGGAGATGGGATTTCACCATGTTGGCCAGGCTGGTCTTGAACTCCTGACCTCAGGTGATCTGCCTGCCTTGGCCTCCCAAAGTGCAGGTATTACAGGTGTGAGCCACCATGCCCAGCCTATTTTTTTTTTTTTTGTAGATGGGGTCTTGATATATTGCCCAGGTTGGTCTTGAACCCCTGGCCTAAAGTGATCCTCACACCTCAGCCTCCCGAAGCCTTAGATCCTATTAAAGAAAGGATATGTAATTTCTTTGAGAGTGTGAAGCAATTATTGCCTAAAATTTTCTTCTCTTTCTTAGGGAAAATCTTTGGAAGTGTTCTTTTTTAGAAAAAAATTTAAAAAATTGTGGCAAAGTACACGTAACAAAATCTACCATTTTAATAATTTTTAAGTGTGCATTTCAGTGGCATTAAGTACATTCACATTGCTGTGCAAACATCACCACCATCCATCTCCAGAACCTTTTTCTTTCTGAACTGAAATTTCATACCCATTAAACAGCAACTATTTCATACCCATTAAACAGCAACTCCTACCCTCACCTGCCAGCAATCATCATTCTACCTTTGTCCCTATGAATTTGACTACTCTACATGCCTCCTATAATGGATTCACATAGTATTTTTCCTTTTATGGCTTAGCATAACATCTTCAAGTCTCATCCATGGTGTAGCATGTGTCAGAATTTCCTTTCTTCTTAAGGCTGAATAATATTCCATCTCATATATTACCACATTTTCTCTATCTATTCATCTGTTGATGGACATTTAGGTTATTTCTACCTTTTGGCTATTGTGAAGGATGCTAGAATGATCACGGGTGTACAAGTGTCTGTTTGAGTTCCAGCTTTCAATTCCTTTAGGGATCTACTCAGAAGTGGAATTGCTGGATCATATGCTTATCTTTTTTTCTTTTTTTTGGAGACACAGTTTAACTCTGTTGCCTAGGCTGGAGTGCAGTGGCATGATCTCGGCTCACTGTGACCTCTGCCACCCAGATTCAAGTGATTCTTGTGCCTCAGCCTCCCAAGTAGCTGGGATTAAAGGTGTGCACCACCACACCTAGCTAATTTTTGTATGTTTAGTAGAGATGGGGTTTCACCATGTTGGCCAGGCTGGTCTCGAACTCCTGGCCTCAAGTGATCCGCCCATCTTGGCCTTCCAAAGTGCTGGGATTACAGGTGTGAGCCACCACGCCCAGCCATATGGTAATCTGATGTTTAATTTTTTGAGGAACTGTTATACCGTTCTCCATAGTGGCTGCACCATTTTACACTACCACCAGCAATGCACAAGGGTTCCAATTTCTCCACATCTTTCCAACCCTTGTCGTTTTTTGTTTTTTTGGATTATAGCCATACTAATGAGTAGGAAATGGTATCTTATGGTTTTGATTTTCATTCCTCTAATGATTAATGATATTGAGTGTATTTTCATTTGCTTATTGACTATTTGTATATTGCTGGAAAAATGTCTATTCAAATCCTTTCCCCATTTTTGTTTTGTTTTGTTGTTTTTTTAGACAGGGTCTTGCACTGTCACCCAGGCTGGAATGCAGTGGTGCAATCATGGCTCACCACAGCCTTGACCTCCCAAGCTCAAGTGATCCTCCCACCGCAGCCTCCCAAGTAGCTGGGACTACAGGTGTGCACTGCCACACCCAGCTAATTTTTTGTTTTTTGTAGAGATAGGGTCTTGCTATGCTGCTCAGGCTGATCTTAAACTCCTGGACTCAAACAATCCTCCCTCCTCAGCCTCTCAAAGTCCTGAGATTACAGGTATGAGCCAGGGTGCCTGGCCCTTTACCCAATTTTATATTGGGTTATTTGGTTTTTTGCTGGTGAGTTGTGGAAATTCTTCATATATTCTGGATATTATTATTTTATTGAATATATCTTGCAGATATTTTCTCCCATTCCATGGATTATCTTTTCATTCTATTATTGATGAAATCTTTTGATGCCTAAGTTTTTAATTTTTTTTTTTTTTTTTTTGAGACGGAGTCTTGCTCTGTCTCCAGGCTGGAGTGCACTGGCTTGATCTCGGCTCACTGCAACCTCTGCCTCCTGGGTTCAAGCGATTCTCCTGCCTCAGCTTCCCGAGTAGCTGGGACTACAGGCTTGTGCCACCACGCCCAGCTAATTTTTGTATTTTTAGTAGAGATGGAGTTTCGCCATGTTGGCCAGGATGGTGTCAATCTCTTGACCTCGTGATCCACCTGCCTCAGCCTCCCCAAGTGCTGGGATTACAGGCGTGAGCCACCGTGCCCGGCCCGAAGTTTTTAATTTTGTTGTGGTCTAATTTATTGAGTGCATAGGTACCGTGGTGGGGTTTTCTTTGTTTCTGCTGATTCATGTTTGTGTGTGATAGTGCTTTTGTTCTGGGCCTGGTATTTACTGAAAAATAGTGGAATTTCCTTGGAAACCCCTCCTTGTTTAAGAGAGCTTTCCTTTAGCCCTTGATTGAAAGTTTACACTCTCCGCTGTGCTCTTCAGTTACCTAGAGAGAATGGCCTCAGTACTCATCTCCAGCCCTCTAATTCCCTCTCTTCCCCATTTGTTAATTCTTTATTTTGAGTCTTTTCTTCATTCACAGGATTCTAAGGCTGGAGCTGGGGGGTTGGAAAGTTGCGATCTAGGAGCTTCGTTCCTCACATTCTCTCGTGAATTTGTGGCTACCACAGAGCTCACTTTTCTGGTTGGGGTTACATCCAGTTATGTGGGGTTGGGGGAGTGGGAGTGGGGATGGAGAGGTGGTGGCTCCATGCATTTAAGGTTTTTTGTTTGTTTCCTTCTGAGTGAGCTGGCTACTGGGAGCTGGTGTTGGATTTGAGTGATGCCTGGTGGTTCAGCATCATGGGTTTGGTTTTGGAGATAAGCAGTTTTTGACAGCTTTCGTGCACAAATTTGAATCAGGCTTGACTCTAGGCAGGACACGGATTCAGAAGGCGAAAATGGCGCTTTTGAGCCCCGTAGGCCGCCGCCTCTGCTGGGCCGCGGTGGAAACAGCCCTCCCTCCCATGCCTGGCCCAAGCCCCCTTGGCCCCCAGTCTTTGGCCCTTTGTACTGTTCTGCGCCACACTTAGCGCCCAGACTTTTACCAGCTTCCCCACCCCATTGTGGCCCAAAGTGCTTGGATATCTGGTTGGGATTCTCTGAAGTATGTAGTACAGATATTTTCCTGGCTTCAACGCAGATGAAACGATGCTTTTCTTTTGGTGATTAATCTTAATTTTGGCGAGTATCAGGAAGGGTTCCCCCGCCCCACAGGTAATGTGCTGTTTATAATCAGCCATGTTTCCCAGAAGGCTGAGGTAGTTCTTTATCTAACGGTTTTTACTTTTTATTTTTTTCGAGACGGAGTCTACACTCTGTTGTCCAGGCTGGACTGCAGTGGTGGGATCTCGGCTCACAGCAACCTCCACCTCCTGGGTTCAAGCTCCTCAGCCTCTGGAGTAACTGGGATTACAGGTGTGCGCCACCACGCCCGGTTAACTTTTTATATTTTTAGTAGACGTGGGGTTTCACCATATTGGCCAGGCTGATCTCGAGCTCCTGACCCCAGGTGATCCACCCACTTCAGCCTCCCAAAGTACTGGGATTATAGTCGTGAGCCACCTCACCCGGCCTAGCTAACAGTTTTTAAAGGGAGTTTTCTGATAAATTTGTTCATCCCCAACATGTTCCCCTTTTCCATCTCTCTCCTAAAATGACAATGTGGGTATAGCCAAGTATACATGCCCAGTTCATTTTATATAACCACTGAATTCAGCTGATACACTGAAGCAACTTTTTATAGAATTTTTTTTAAAATTTTATTATTATTATACTTTAAGTTTTAGGGTACATTTGCACAACGTGCAGGTTTGTTACATATGTATACATGTGCCATGTTGGTGTGCTGCACCCATTAACTAGTCATTTAGCATTAGGTATATCTCCTAATGCTGTCCCTCCCCCCTCCCCCAACCCCACAACAGTCCCCGGAGTGTGATGTTCCCCTTCCTGTGTCCATGTGTTCTCATTGTTCAGTTCCTACTTATGAGTGAGAACATGCGGTGTTTGGTTTTTTGTCCTTGCGATAGTTTGCTGAGAATGATGGTTTCCAGTTTCATCCATGTCCCTACAAAGGACATGAACTCATCATTTTTTACGGCTGCATAGTATTCCATGGTGTATATGTGCCACATTTTCTTAATCCAATCTGTCGTTGCTGGACATTTACATTGGTTCCAAGTCTTTGCTATTGTGAATAGTGCCGCAATAAACATACGTGTGCATGTGTCTTTAGAATTATTTTAATTAATTTTTTTGCTTCTCACTGGTCAAACCCAGTTTATAGAATTTTGTTTTTTGAGCTAGAATCTTGCTGTGTCACCCAGGCTGAAGTGCAGTGATGTGATCACAGTTGACTGCAGCCTTGTCTTCCCAGGCTCAAGTGATACTCCCAGCTCAGCCTCCTGGGGTTTACAGGTGCACACCACGCCCAGCTAATTTTTTCTATTTTTTGTAGAGGGGTCCTGTGTTGCCTAGGACATTTTTGAACTCCTGGGCTCAAACAGTCCTCCCACCTCAACCTCCCAAAATGCTGGGATTACAGGTGTGAGCCACCACACCCGGCCTATGGAATAATTTTAAATGTAACAGGAAGATTCATTTATTTAAGTGTTCTTATGAAAATAATAAGCATTTTAAAGGCAAATATTCATTTTCTAACTCATGGATTTCTGCCCATTAAGTCAAGTTCCACTGGCAGGTCTCCAGCGCGTAGCTGGGTGTCCCACAGCGGTTGCTGTTACAACATTTCCTTCTCAGCAGTTTATTGGGCTTCCCAGAAGTGAAGGGGAACAGAGCAAATATAAAAAGTTTGGAGACCTGTTAGCTCAAGGCTTTTTTTTTTTTTTCCTTCCTTTTGATATAGTTCTAAGGCTGTGGCATGTACGTTTTGGCCAGAAGGGGGCGGACGGGAGCCAGAGGTGGTGCTGCTGTGCACACTATTCAGAGACTGCACTGAAACCCACCTTCCTGGCTGTCCAGTGGTGAGCCTGGAAGCAAGTGCTTTGCCCAGTCATTTCCTCTGCCCTTAGGGAGATGTGTAAAAAACTACTTGATATTAAGCCCATAACTTGGGTCTTAGAATCCATTGTTATGTGTGGAATGCTAATAGTTACCAAATTATTTGATTTTATGTTTTGTTTTTTTGTTTTGCTTTGTTTTAGACGGAGTCTTGCTCTGTCGGCCAGGCTGGAGTGCAGTGGCGCGATCTTGGCTCACTGCAACCTCTGCCTTCTGGGTCCAACCGATTCTCCTGCCTCAGCCTCCCAAGGAGCTGGGATTACAGGTGTGCACCACCACGCTCAGCTAATTTTTGTTTTTTTTTAGTAGAGATGGAGTTTCGCCATGTTGGCCAGGCTGGTCTCGAACTCCTGACCTCAGGTGATCCGCCTGCCTTAGCCTCCCAAAGTGCTGGGATTACAGACATGAGCTACTGCGACCGGCCCGAACTATTTACTTATTCCTCAAACCACCAGATATGTTGACATATAGAAGTTCAGTGTGTTTGCTTTTTTAAAGTTCCCATCTGGTATAATCTAAGTAGGATTTTCAAAGACATAACTAACCTCTCAATATCATGTTAAAATATGAATTCTGTGAGGAACAGTGGGGAATACCTTGCAGTATCTGGTTTTCAAGTCATGCTTATTTTTCAAATTTATGATCCTCATGCATGAGTTAATTCAGTATCTAGGCAGGAACTTGTGAATACTAGCCTCCATACATCCACCTTCATCCTGGTGACTTTTGTCTCATGTCTACACCAGAAAGGCTGGTAACAGTATATATACATTGTATGTTCTTTAGATCAGTCCAAAGTGTTTGTGAAGGTGTTTACTGAAATTGACCGGATGCCCCAGCTCCTGGCCTACTACTACAAGTGTCACAAGGTAAGAAGCTGTGCGCGATGACAGTTGTGCAGTTTTGGAATGCTCATAACTCGGTCACAGAATCGCAGGTTCATAATTCAGAAGGTAAGAACATTTGTCTCCTTGCCCTCTGGCTGTTTTTCTCTTAGTTAGCCAGTAGGGGGTGCTCTTGGTCCAGCATATGGATTTGTTTAATTGCCAGTTCGAAAAAGAGTTATCCGTTTTCATTCTCTTTTCTGTTTACAGCTGAATTCATTATAGATTTGAAATGTTGTTTTACTTTATTCTCATTTTTGTCTTTTAAGGGAGATTTATGTCTTAAGCTTTATTACACACCCTCAGGAAGCAGTAAGAATTTCTCTTTTTTTCTTTAGAGATAGGGTTTCACTATTTTGCCCAGCCTGGAGTGCGGTGGCTATTCACAGATGCGATCATGGTGCACTACAGCCTCGAACTCCTGGGCTCAAGTGATCCTCCTGTCTCAGCCTTGTGAGGAGTTGAGACTACAGGCGCGTTGCCACTCCACCTGGCTTGGAATTTTATGTTTTCTAGGTTTGCTGAAGTTAGATTGCCAAAAAACTTGACAGCTTCCTGAACTGACCTTAATTCCTTCAAGTCCAGTGCTCTGTGTCTTTTAAGCAGTGATGTTAGGACATGAAGCTTAAACACACATGTCCACCCTCTCTTGCCCCGAGGTCTATTCAGAAGAGCGATGGAGTGCCAAGTGGTTGCACATTACATACTTTTAGGGCAGGATAAATGGAGAGGGGATCACATCCGCAGGGTGACAGATTAAAGCTGTGAATCAGTGCAGATAACTGCAAATGGTTTTTTTTTTCCTGCCTTTCTTTGAAGTAGATGGACCTCGCTGGGCTGCCCAGTGAGCCCATTGAGCAATCCGTGATTACTCTGGGTAGCAGGGCAGGGCAGTGTTCGCAGGCAACCTATGTTGACGTACCCAATAAGGTTCCCTTTGTTCTGTCTGTGCAGGTGCAGCTTTTAGCAGCCTGGCAAGAGCTGTGTCAAAGTGACCTACCCCTGGACCGGCAGCTTACTGGACTCTATGACGCCTTGCTTGGTGCTTGGCACACACAAATCCAGTGGGCTACACAGGTAACAGCTCATTTTTGTTCTAGGGAGAACAGAGTCTGTGGTGACAAGGGAACGGGTGACCGCCTCAGGAGTGGCCACCCTCAACTGCAGAGCATGGCTCAAAGAACTTCCCCATTTGTTGCTGTCATTCAAGGGGTTAAAAAATAATCAGTTGGGCCGGGTGCGGTGGCTCACACTTGTAATCACCACACTTTGGAAGGTCGAAGTGGGCAGATCGTTTGAGCCTAGGAGTTCGAGACCAGCCTGGCCAACACGGTGAAACCCCAACTCTACAAAAAATGCAAAAGTTAGCCAGGTGTGATGGCACAATTACTCAGGAGGCTGAGGCAGGAAGATTGCTTACGTTCAGGAGGTTGAGGCCACAGTGACTACGATCACACCACTACACTTTAGCCTGGACAACAGAGCAAGCAAGACTCTGTCTCAAATAAACAAACAAACAACAACAAAAGAAAAACAAAACGATAACCAGTTAAATGGTTTAAGTTTAAAAATAAAAGATAAGCTTAGAAACCCACGTCAGTGAAATCTTTAGGTCTCCACTGAAACTCTTCTTACTACTCTTATCTATAACTTAAATTGGACCTAATGTGACAATGCCACCTGTTGTCCAGCAAGGGAGCCTGTGGAATTCCTGAAGGCCGTTTACTTCCCGTCTAAAAGCAGGAGGCCCCTGGTCAGGTGGTGTTCAAATGAAAAGGAATGTTTTTATCTTTACTTCAGGTAAAATGTAACTACCTGAAGTGAGTCTCCCTTGTTCTCATGATACACCAAGAAGTGGGGGAAGAGATAATTTTAAAGGTACCCCTTGACTAGGAGTGAGGAGAGACAGAGGAACTTTGTTTCAAGTGGCAACTTTCCATCATTTACTTTCCTCACGTCTCTAGGCATTTCCAGCCATAAAGGTTTTAAACCATTGTTCTCTTGCCTTGAGACAGGAGGCACAGTGGAACCTCCTGTAAGCAGGGGAAGGGCCTGTCTTACTTTGCAGTAATGACTTACTGGGCCTGTTTCTAGTGTGGCTTATTTTATTCATTTTTTTTTTTCTTATTTTTTTTTTTTCCAAACCCTTGTGTTGAGGGCCGATTTTCAATAGCACTCAGATAGAGAGCTATTGAAATAGATTGCAGTGAGGGAGCTGCTCTGCTATGTACGAAACCCCAACCTAGAAGCAGGTCATCTACGAGTGGTTTAGTGTCACATTCCCCATATTTTATTTTTTACAGTAGTTGTGAATCACTCTTCAGATGTTCATCAGTCATTTGCTGGAATGAACTTGACTAAGGTTGGAGAGAATTCCTTATACCAGGTCATGTCATTCAAGTTGTTGGTTAAAGCACTCTTCTCCATCCTTGTTCTTTTTCCTTGAACTAACCTAATTCATTCTTAGGATTTTGTTTTGTTTTGTTTGAGACAGAGTCTTGCTCTGTCATACAGGCTAGAGTGCAGTGGCATGATCATGGCTCACTGCAGCCTCGGCCTCCTGGGCTCAAGCTGTCCTCCTGCCTTAGCCTTTCAAGTAGCTAGGAATACACGTGTGTGCCACCATGCCTGGCTACTTAAAAAAATTTTTTTTTTGTAGACATAAGGATCTCACTGTGTTGCCCAGGCTGGTCTCCAACTCCTGGCCTCAAGTAATCCTCCCACTTTGGCCTCCCAAAGTGCTGGGATTACAGGCATGAGCCACCATGCCTGACTTTATTTTATTTTTCTTAAGAAGAATATTTCTTTTTTTTTTTTCTTCGGACAGAGTCTTGCTCTGTCACCCAGGTTGGAGTGCAGGGACACAATCTCGGCTCCCTGCAACCTCCGCCTCTCTGGTTCAAGTGATTCTCCTGCCTCAGCCTCCCAAGTAGCTGGGATTACAGGCATCCGCCACCACGCCCAGCTAATTTTTGTGTTTTTAGTACAGATGGGGTTTCACCATGTTGGCTGGGCTGGTCTCAAACTCCTGACCCCAAATGATTCACCCACCTTGGCCTCCCAAAGTGCTGGGATTACAGGCATGAGCCACTGTGCCCGGCCAAGAAAAAAATTATTCATGTGTTCTTGCCTCTTCTACTACTTCTTGTATCACAAGGATAAAACCAGTTCGTGTCCATATATACGAATGCCTTTTGTCATCTAAGAAAAAGAACTTAGACTTCTCAGACTTCTCTTTGGGCCTCATCCTAGATTTTGGGAGACGTGAGTTTCTGCTGATTTATACTGTTGGCCTGTGGCCCATTTTCTTTTCAGGATGTAAGCATAATAGCTGGGCTGTCCCCTACTGAAGGTCGGTATAGCACACAGGAGCCAGGGCACACGTGTCTCCTTCAGATTTTTCCCCTTAGCATTTTCATGAGAAATTTCCAATATATAGAAATGTTGAAGGAATTGTACAGTGAATACTCATGTAGCCACCTCCTACGTTGTACAGTGTGCATTTTGCTCTATTTGCTTTATTGCAAATCTGCCCCTCTGTCCCTGTCTCTATCTGTTCATTAATCCATCTTATTTTTAAAAATTATTTTTATTTGTATTCTTTTTTCTATAAAAATATTAAATTAAACAGAGATGGGGTCTCACTATGTTGCCAAGGCTGGTGTCGAACTCCTGGGCTCAAGTGATCTTCCCACCTCAGCCTCCCAAAGTGCTAGGATTACAGACGTGAGCAAAAGTGCCCAGTCAATCATCTTATTTTTTTTACTCATTTCAAAATAAGTTACAAGACTGGGCGTGGTGTCTCACACCTGTAATCCCAGCACTTTGGGAGGCTGAGGCAGGAACATCACCTGAGGTCAGGAGTTCAAGACCAGCCTGGCTAACGTGGTGAAACCCCATCTCTACTAAAAATATAAAATTAGCTAGCCGTGGTGGCAGGCGCCTGTAATCCCAGCTACTCGGGAGGCTGAGGCAGGAGAATCGCTTGAACCTGTGAGGTGGAGGTTGCTGTGAGCCGAGATTGTGCCACTGCACTCCAACCTGGGCAACAGAGCGAGAATCCATCTCAAAAAAAAAAAGAAAAATGGAGTAAGTTGCAAACTTCATTCACTTCAGACCATACATATTATTAACTAGAGTTCAATGTTTACTTACATTTTTTTAGGTAAAATTGTGAAATACAATCTTTTTTTTTTTTTTCTGAAACAGGGTCTTGCCCTATTGTCCCCACTGGAGTATGGTGGTGTGATCATGGCTCACTGCAGCCTTGACCTCCCTGGGCTCAGGTGATCCTCCCCTCTCAGCCTCCTGAGTACTGGGACTACAGGTGCGCACAACCACACCCAACTAATTTTTGGATTTTTTGTGGAGACAGGGTTTTGCCATGTTGCCCAAGCTGGTCTCGAACTCCTGGGCTCAAGTGATCCTCCCACTGTTGGGCCGCACGCCTCCCAAAGTGCTGGGATTACAGGAGTGAACCACTGCACCCAGCCATAGTGATGTTAAATATGCCATCCCATTCATTTGACAACTACAAATACCTGGGTAGGCTAATCCCCTTTCAGGATCCAGAACATTCATATCACCATCGCCCTGGAAAGTTCCCTCATGTTCCTTCCCAGTTGGTCTGTGCACCAACACCCTTAAGGCAACCACTGCCCTGATTTTTTCCATCATAAGTTAGTTTAATGTGTTCTAGAATTTCACCTAGATGGAATCAGACAGCATTTCATCTTTTGTAGTCTTCTTTCACTCAGCGTGTTTTTGAGATTTGCTCGTGTTGTGTGTATCACTAGTTTGTTCCTTTCTGTTGCTGAATACTGTTACATGGTGTGAATATACCTGTTTGTTTACACTTTTTTTTTTTGAGACGGAGTTTCGCTGTCGTTGCCCAGGCTGGAGTGCAGTGGCACTATCTCGGCTCACTGCAACCTCCACCTCCCAGGTTCAAGTGATTGTCCTGCCTCAGCCTCCCGAGTAGCTGGGATTACAGGCACACACACAACGATGCCCAGCTAATTTTTGTATTTTTAGTAGAGACGGGGTTTCTTCATGCTGGCCAGGCTGGTCTTGAACTCCTGACTTCAGGTGATCCGCCAGCCTCGGCCTCCCAAAGGTGCTGGGATTACAAGTGTGAGCCACTGCACCCAGCCTGTTGACACTTCTTATTGGTAGACACTTGGTATATTTCTAGTGTTGGGCAATTATGAATAAAGGTGCTTTCAATATTGTTCTGTAGGTTTTTTTTGTAGACACATGTTCCCATCTCTTGGGTAAATACCTAGGAGTGGAATTGCAGGGTCAAAGCATAGGTGTATGTTTAGGTTTGTGAGAAACTGCCCAGCCAGGCGTGGTGGCTCACACCTGTAATCTCAGCACTTTGGGAGGCCAAGGCAGGAGGATTGCTTGAGCCCAGAAGTTTGAGACCCACCTGGGAAATATGGCAAAATCTTGTCTCTACAGAAAATACAAAAATTAGCTGGGCGTGGCAGCACATGCTTGTAGTCTCAGCAACTCAGGAGGCTGAGGTGGGAGGATCACCTGAGCCTGGGAAGTTGAGGCTTCAGTGAGCCATGATTGCTCTACTGCACTCCAGTCTGGGCAATAGAGTGAGACCCTGTCTCAAAAAAAAGAAAGATGCCTGGGCGTGGTGGCTCATGCCTGTAATCCCTGCACTTTGGGAGGCCGAGGTGGGTGGATCAGCTGAGGTCAGGAGTTCGACACTAACCTGGCCAACATGATGAAAGCCTGTCTCTACCAAAAATACAAAAAATTAGCCGGCCGTGGTGGCAGATGCTTGTAATTCCAGCTACTCAGAAGGCTGAGGCAGGAGAATCGCTTGAACCTGGGAGGTGGAGGTTGCAGTGAGCCAAGATCGCACCATTGCACTCCAGCCTGGGCGACAGAGTGAGACTCCGTTTCAAAAAAAAAAAAAACAAAAGAAAAGAAACAACCACTTTGCTCAAAGTGGTTGTACTTTTTCCACTCCTACACAGTGTGTGAGAGTTCTGGTTGTTCCACATCCTTGCCAAAATTAGGTGTTGACATTCTCTTTAACATTCTCTTTAATTTTAGCCATGCTGGTGGGTGTGTAGTAGTATCTCATCATGCTTTTTATTTGCATTTCCCTGATGACTAAGGATGTTGAGGAACTTTTCACGTGCTTATTGGCCATTTGTGCATCTTCCTTTGCGAAATGTCTATTCAGGTCTTTTGTCCATTAAAAAAAAAAAACAGGTTATTTGCCTTTTTATTATTGAGTTGTAGCAGGTTTTTTTTGTTTGTTTGTTTTTTTGAGACGGAGTCTCGCTCTGTCACCCAGGCTGAAGTGCAATGGCATGAGCTTGGCTCACTGCAACCTCCGCCTCCTGGATTCAAGCAGTTCTCCTGCCTCAGCCTCCTGAGTAGCTGGGATTACAGGCGTGTGCCACCACGCCCGGCTAAGTTTTTTTTTCTGTATTTTTAGTAGATATGGGGTTTCACTATGTTGGTCAGGCTGGAGTACAATGGCACGATCTGGGCTCACTGCATACTCCACCTCCCCATTTCAAGTGATTCTCATGCTGCAGCCTCTGGAGTAGCTGGGACTGCAGGTGCATGCCACCGTACCTGGCTAATTTTTGTATTTTTTAGTAGAGACAGGGTTTCACCATGTTGCTCAGGCTGGTCTCGAACTCCTGGCCCTCAAGCGCTCTGCCCACCTCGGCTTCCTAAAGTGCTGGGATTACAGGTGTGAGCCACCGTGCCAGGCCTTGAATTTTAAAAATAACATTTAAAAATAACGAATTTGGTTGTGGTCTAGAGGGTGAACTGATGAGGCTATGCTGGAGACAGGTAAGAACCTTTGGTAGAGGATGGTGATGGAAATGTTGAAGTTCAAGAAGAACGAACAGTTGTTAGGACCTGGTAACTGATGAATGGACCACAAGAACAGAGAGTCAGAGGGCAGTTTTCATCCTGGTTGAATGGAGATGTTACTGACGGGAACAGAGAAGTTGAAGGAAGCAGGTCTGGGGAGGTCAGTGGCAAAATTCCAATTCTGACTGCTTTTAAATTCCAAGTGAGAGTGATGCATCCTAGTGGTGACATCCAGTAGGTGGTTGGAAGAAACACAAATTGGAGAGTCCTCAGCAGTTTAGCTGTTTTTTTTTTTTTTTTTTTTTTTTTTTGAGACAGAGTTTCGCTCTGTTGCTCAGGCTGGAGTGCAGTGGCATTATCTCAGCTCACTGCAACCTCCACCTCCTGGGTTCAACCAATTCTCTGCCTCAGCCTCCCAAGTAGCTGGGATTACAGGTGCCCACCACCACATCTTGGCCTCCCAAACTGCTGTGATTACAGGCGTGAGCCGCCGCGCCTGGCCTGGTTTTTTTGTTTGTTTGTTTGTTTGTTTGCTTTTTTGCAACAGAGTTTTGCTCTTTCGCCCAGGCTGGAGTGCAGTGGTGCAATCTCAGCTCACTGCAGCCTCCACTTCCTGGGCTCAGGTGATTCTGCCACCTCAGCCTCCCGAGTAGCTGGGACTACAGGTGCACACCACCACACCTGGCTAATTTTTAAACGTTTTTTATAGAGACAGGATCTTGTTTTGTTGCCCAGGCTGGTCTCAAACTCCTAGGCTCAAGCGACCCTCCCACCTTAGCCTCCCAAAGTGTTGGGATTACAGGCATGAGCCACTCTGCACTTGTCCTGAATTTGTTTATTAACTCTAAAAGTATTTTGTGGATTAAGATTTTCTACACATAAAATAATGTCATCTGTGAACAGAGATAACTCTTGTTTTCAATTTGGATGCCTTTTATTTCTTTCTTTTTTTTTTTTTTGTCCAATTGCTCTGGCTAGGACTTCTGGTTCTTTGTTGAATAGAGCGGCAAAAGCCACTCTTATCTTGTTCCTGTTAGGTGAAAAGCTTTCAATGTCTCACCATCGGGTATCACATTAGCTGTGGGTTTTCATATATGGCCTTTATTATGTGGAGGAAGTTTCCTTCTATTCCTAGTTTAGTGTTTTTCTCATGAAGGGTATGGAATTTTGTCAAATATATTTTCTGCATTAATTGAGATGATCATGTATTTTTCCCTTCATTCTGTTAATGTGGTGTATTACACTGATTCATTTTAAAAAATCAGAGATTTATAATATTTTTATTTTTTGAGACTGATCTCAAGTTCCTAACTTCAAGTGATCCTCCTGTTTTGGCCTCCCGGGTGCTGGGATTACAGGGCTGAGCCACCACTGTGCCCGGCCTTGATTCATTTTTGTTTAGTTTAACCATTCTCACATTCCTGGGTGAATCCTACTTGGTCATGGTGTACAATGTTTTTTAATATGCTGCTGAACTCAGCTTACTAGTATTTTCTTGAAGGTGTTTGCATATGTATTCATAAGGCATGTTGGTTTGTAGTTCTTTTCTTTCCTTTTTTTTTTTTTTTTGAGACAAGAGTCTTGCTCTGTCACCTAGGCTGGAGTGCAGTGGCAACATCTCAGCTCACTGCAATCTCTGCCTACCAGGTTCAAGCAATCTTCCTGTCTCAGCCTCCCAAGTAGCTGGGATTACAGTCGTGTACCACCATGCCCAGCTAATTTTTTTGTATTTTTAGCAGAGGCAGGGTTTGACTATATTGGTCAGGCTGGTCTCCAACTCATGACCTCAAGTAATCCACCCACCTAGGCCTCCAAAAGTGCTGGGATTACAGGCATGAGCCACCACACCTGTCCCATAGTTCTCTCTCTAGTTAATTTTTGGTGACCATCAAAAAAATGCCACATGAATGTATTAGTTAGATTTGAAAATAGCTAGACACTTGGGGCCACTGATAGACATGAACTTGCCAGTTATTCTAGGCAAGTTGCAAGTTCCAAGTCTTGCCAGTTTACTTTCTGAGCATGTTCACATTTGCCATGAGGAAAACTTTGGGCTTATAGCTCTAAACTAGACCACTTTTCATCTATCAGGGGAGATCCTTTTGAGATGACCCAGGAGACAGCTTCTTTAAAAATTATACTTCTTTAAAAGGTGATGTGGCTCACTGGCCATCAGAGAAATGCAAATCAAAACCACAGTCAGATACCATCTCACACCAGTTAGAATGGCCATCATTAAAAAATCAGGAAACAACAGGTGCTGGAGAGGATGTGGAGAAATAGGAACACTTTTACACTGTTGGTGGGACTGTAAACTAGTTCAACCATTGTGGAAGTCAGTGTGGCAATTCCTCAGGGATCTCGAACTAGAAATACCATTTGACCCAGCCATCCCATTACTGGGTATATACCCAAAGGACTATAAATCATGCTGCTATAAAGACACATGCACACGTATGTTTATTGCGGCACTATTCACAATAGCAAAGAGTTGGAACCAACCCAAATGTCCAACAACGATAGACTGGATTAAGAAAATGTGGCACATATACACCATGGAATACTATGCAGCCATAAAAAATGATGAGTTCGTGTCCTTTGTAGGGACATGGATGAAACTGGAAAACATCATTCTCAGTAAACTATCGCAAGGACAAAAAACCAAACACCACATGTTCTCACTCATAGGTGGGAATTGAACAATGAGAACTCATGGACACAGGAAGGGGAACATCACACTCCGGGGACTGTTGTGGAGTGGGGGGAGGAGGGAGGGACAGCATTAGGAGATACACCTAATGCTAAATGACGAGTTAATGGGTGCAGGAAATCAACATGGCACATGGATACATATGTAACAAACCTGCACATTGTGCACATGTACCCTAAAACCCTAAAGTATAATAAAAAAGAAAAAAAAAAAAAGGTGATGTGGCTCACACCTGTAATCCCAACACCTTGGGAAGTTGAGGAAGGAGGATCGCTTGAGGCTAGGAGTTTGAGACTAGCCTGGGCAATATAGTGAGACCCCGTCTCTACAAAAAAATAAAATAAAATAAAAATTTAGTCAGGTGTGGTAGTGCTCCTGTAGTATCAGCTACTTGGGAGGCTAAGGTGGGAAGATCACTTGAGCCTGGGGGTTAAAGGCTGCAGTGAGCTATGATTATGCCACTGCACTTCAGCCTGGGTGGCAGAGTGAGACCCTGTCTCAAAAAAGTTTTTAATTTTTAATTTTAAGTTTTCTTTTTTGAGACAGAGTCTCGCTCTGTCACCCAGGCTAGAGTGCAGTGGCACAGTCTTGGCTCACTGCAACCTGCACCTCCCGGCTTCAAGTGATTCTCCTGCCTCTGCTTCCCGAATAGGTGGGATTACAGGCATGCGCCATCACACCCAGCTAATTTTTGTATTTTTAGTAGAGACAGGGTCTCGCCATGTTGGCCAAGCTGGTCTTGAACTCCTGGCTTCAAGTGATCCACCTGCCTCGGCCTCCCAAGGTGCTGGGATTACAGGCATAAGCCACCGTGCCTGGCATCTCAAAAAAGTTTTTTAAAAAAGGTGGGCTCCTATTTGGCTCCATGTGCTAAGGCAGGTACACCTCTCTCTCACTGCAGGTTTTCCAGAAGCCCCACGAGGTGGTAATGGTGCTGCTGATTCAGACCCTGGGGGCCCTCATGCCCTCGCTGCCCTCCTGCCTCAGCAACGGCGTGGAGAGGGCAGGGCCCGAGCAGGAGCTCACCAGGCTGCTAGAGTTCTACGACACCACCGCCCACTTCGCCAAGGGCTTGGAGATGGCACTGCTCCCCCACCTACGTAAACATTCCTTCCTGCCAGTTCTCCAGCTTGTCTTTACTCGCTCTTTCTGAAGCTTCTGGGGCCTGGATTTGTTTGCCTTTTCAGATGACTGATTTTACAGAAATGGAAGGGATTGGTGTTTTCCTTCTCAGCAGATGTGGAGGGCTTTTCCATGAAAAAACGTTGCCATCAAGGAAATAGTTGTTTAATATCTTTGCCTGGCTCCAGTGCTGCCTGGGTGCCTTACGTGCTCCAGGGAAGTGATGGACACCTCTGCGGGGCTTGGGATGTAAAAGAGGCATCACAGTGAGGCAGGTAGATGTTATATAAGGCAAAGAGTTGGCAGATTACACCAGGAGGCAAGTGTGCTTATCCTTTGAAGTCATCATGAAGCCTCAGATAGTTCAACCTCAAAAGTCAGTTTTAGAGAACAAATAGGCTACAGGGGCTTGTTTTTTTTTTTTTTTGCGATGGAGTTTTGCTCTTGTTGCCCAGGCTGGAGTGCAATGGTGTGATCTCAGCTCACCGCAACCTCCACCTCCTAGGTTCAAGCAATTCTCCTGCCTCAGCCTCCCAAGTAGCTGGAATTACAGGCATGCAGCACCACGCCTGGCTAATTTTGTATTTTTAGTAGAGATTGGGTTTCTCCATGTTGAGGCTGGTCTCAAACTCCTGACCTCAGGTGGTCTGCCTGCCTCGGCCTCCCAAAGTGCTGGGATTACAGGCATGAACCACTGCGCCCAGCCTACAGGGGCTTTTTGAAGGAGCAACAGCAAGTGTCCCAGGGCGGGGGAGCTGTGTTAGGACTACAGGTGGTTGTAGAGAAAATGGGCTTTCCCTGGTGGCCAGCTGAGAGCAGAGCACCCCTTACTCCCGTTTGGGTAAACAGTGCCTGGTGTGTGATGCTCTCCAAGCTCTTTCCCGTCTATGTTAAAAGCTTCATAAATTTTTAAAGAACGCAGACCCTGTGACGCATGTTGCTGTCAAATCAGGAAATCGCTTCAGGAAGGCCTTGTTCTGCTGTTCGGCGGCTGTGTGTCACTGACTTGGTTTATTTAATAGTTATTCTCTTTAATTACATTTGTGTATAATTGCCTCGTACGTTCCAAGGAGTGTTTACTGTTCGGATTCCTGATGACTCATCGGTGTTTTTGGCATGCTCACAGGTCAGGCCTTAGTTGTGGGAAAGGCCCAGTGGATGGGGAAGCTTCCAAGGGACCGTGATGCCTTTGTGGAAGTGGCTAAGGAGAGTTGAGAGAGCTGGGCTAAGGCGAGTTGCCGCAGCACAGTGGGACGAAGATGGAGCAAGAACGGCCACATCCTTCCCCTGGGGATGGACGTAGTGGGGAAGAGAACCACCCTTGAGACAGATTTGGAAGTGCTTTGCTAGTCAGCCATGGGACGAGTCTCACTCTCGCCTAGGCTGGAGTGCAGCGGTGTGATCTTGGCTCACTGTAACCTCCACTTCCTGGGTTCAAGCAATTCTCCTGCCTCAGCCTCCTGAGTAGTTGGGACTACAGGTGTGTGCCACCACACCAGGCTAATTTTTGTATTTTTTAGTAGAGATGGGGTTTCGCCATGTTGGCCAGGCTGGTCTCAAACTCGTGACCTCAGGTGATCGACCCGCCTCAGCCTCCTAAAGTGCTGGGATTACAGCAGGTGTGAGCCACCGTGCCCGGCTGGGACTTTAGATTTCTTTTTTTTTTTTTTCTTTTTTGAGACAGAGACTTGCTTTGTTGCCCAGGCTGGAGTACAGTGGCGCGATCTTGGCTCACTGCAACCTCCGCCTCCCAGGTTCAAGCAATTCTCCTTCCCCAGCCTTCTGAGTAGCTGGGATTACAGGCACACACTACCACACCTGGCTATTTTTTTTGTATTTTTAGTAGAGACGAGATTTTACCATGTTGGCCAGGCTGGTCTCAAACTCCTTACCTCCAGCGATCCGCCCATCTTGGCCTCCCAAAGTGCTGAGATTACAGGTGTGAGCCACCGCAGCTGACCTAGATTACTAATGATTCTTCCTGAGGTTTTCCAAAGGAGTTTTAGTTTTTCTTTTAACTTTAAAATTCTCTGGAAACACACACAAAAATAAAAATAAAAAGAGAATAAGAACAATCCATAAACTCATCAGTCAGAGCCACCAAGAACATTATTTTCTTCCAGTAATACAAATATAAATATACATTGTTCACAAATATTAATATAAATACTTAATATCTACCATATAAATATTATGTAATAAATACATAATATATATTAAATATATACTTTTATGTATTTACATATAATATATGTTATATAATAGATACAAAATATCTTAAAATATTGGTTGTAGACAGTCTTAAATTTTCATTTTTTGAAATGCTCAAAATTTTCTTATGTCATTAAATGTTTTCCTAAGACATAGTTTTGTTGTCTTTATTTTTTTTTGTTTTTTTGAGACAGGGTCTTGCTCTGTTGCCCAGGTTAGAGTGCAGTGACACTATCACAGCTCACTGTAGCCTTGAACCTTCTGGGCTCAAGTGATTCTCTGAACTCAGCCTCCTCAGTTGAGACCACAGGCATATGCCACCAAGGCTGACTCATTTTTAAAAATTTTTTGTAGAGACAGGGTCTTCCTATTTGGCTCAGGCTGATCTCAAGCTCCTAGGCTCAAGTGATTCTCCTGCCTTGGCCTCTCAAAGTGCTGGGATTACAGGTGTGAGCTACCACACCCGGCCAATTTACTACAATTTTTAATCACTATGATATATAAAACTATAATGAACTGTTTTATACATTAGTTTTTGAGCCTAGCTCCGATTATTCCTCAGGATAAGTTTAAATTTGCAGTTGCTCAGAAATGAAAAATTTGAAGATACTTGTCACATTTTGTTCTTTTTTTTTTTTGAAATGGACTCTTGCTCTGTTGCCCAGGTGGGAGTGCAGTGGCGTGATTTTGGCTCACTGCAGCCTCCACCTCCTGGGTTCGTGCCATTCTCCTGCCTCAGCCTCCTGACAAGTTTTGTTCTTTAGACCTGTTTTTGTAATCAGTAGTGAACGAAGGTGCTGTGTTCCCATCCCCTCAACAGCACTAGATTCTTTTTTTCTCCTGTCATTGCCAGGTTCTTAGACAATTACTGATGTATCATTTTAGTTTTTCACTTTGGTTATTAGCAAGTTTGAAAGTTACATTATAAAAAGTATCTTTTCTTTTTTGAATTGCTTATTCTTTAGCCTGTTATTCTGTTTGGGAGTTTAACCTATTTCTGGTTAATTTGTAAGAGCAATTTATTTAAAATAATATATTATTAAATATATTATAAAAAGCAACAAAAGTATGTATTATAAGAATTAATGATACAGAAATCTGTGACACAAAATAACTCTCCTATAATCCCACTTTAACCGTGGTTACAAATTTGGTGCATATTCCTGAAAGATCCTTATATAGTGAGGAATTTTTACCATTGTTTATCAAATATGTTGTAAATATATTGCCTAACTTTTAATTTTACCTTCAACATTTTTCTATTATTTTAATAGTTAATACATGTACCTAATACAATTCAAAATATAAAAGATATGCAATATAAAGTAAATTTTAAAAAATTTAGGTTGACTTTATAGAAAAATCTAGGAAAAAAACAAGAAAGGAAAAAGAAATCATTCTCAACCCACCATTCAGAAACAGCATTTTGGGCCAGGCATGGGGGCTGGCACCTGTAATCTCAGCACTTTGGGAGGCCAAGGTGGGGGAATCATTTGAGTCCAGGAGTTCAAGATCAGCCCTGGCAACATAGTGAGACCCCATCTCTACAAAAACAAAGAAAAAATTAGCCAGGTGTAGTGGCACACACCTGTAGTACTAGCTACTCAGGAGGCTGGGGTGGGGAGATCTCTTGAGCCTGGGAGGCCAAGGCAGTGGTGACCTATGGTTGGACCACTGCACCTTAGTCTGGGGAACTGAGTGAGATCCTGCCTCGAAGAAAAAAGAAAAGAAAAAGAAAAAAGAAGTAACGGGACATGTGCAGATTTGATTATTACCACGTTAGACCCACATTACTTTACCTCATCTCTACAAAACCTTGTAAAATTGGTGCCAGAAATCGAGAGCAGCAGCCTTTAGCTGAGTGAGTATTGAAGGAGAAGTAGGAGTTAACTAGATGAAGAGGGGAAGGGACGAAGCCGGTCATTCCAGACAGAGGATCAGCATATGAACAGAAGGAAGCTTTTAGGAACTGAGAGAAGGCTGAGAGCTAGAGGAAGAGGGAAGGAGGATGAGGCTGTAGAAGTAATAATAAAACTAGCTAAAGGAGGGGACCAGAAGGATGTGAGGATACCAGTAAGTGGGGCTATTACATTTACTAATCCTCTGTTGAGACTGTGTCCAAAGCTTTCTGATTCTGAGCCATGTTTCCATGAACATCCTTCTATCTCTGTGTATTTGTTGATTTCTTTGAGATGATTTTCAGGAATTGAATTACTGTGTTGTAAAATATGCACATTTACATTTTGATACAGCGTGTTTTACATTTTTATGTGGTTGAATGTAGGGATTTTTGGAATGCCTGGGCTATGGGGTATCCTTTTGTTTTTTGTTTTTGTTTTGAGACGGAGTCTCACTCTGTCACCCAGGCTGGAGTGCAGTAGTGTAATCTCTGCTTCCTGGGTTCAAGCAATTCTCTTGCCTCAGCCTCCCAGGTAGCTGGGACCACAGGTGTGTGCTACCATGCCCAGCTACATTTTTTTTGTATTTTTAGTAGAGACGGGGTTTCATAATATTGGCCAGGGCTGGTCTCAAACTCCTGACCTCAAGTAATCCGCTCACTTCGGCCTCCCAAAGCGCTGGGATTACACGTGTGAGCCACCACGCCCTGCCAGTGGGGGTATCCTGTTTCTATGAAGTCCTAGGAACATGTGGCATGGGAATTGTTCTTTCTGTATTACCTTTTCTCTGTGGCAGTTCTTTTTTTTTTTGTTTTTTTTTTTTGAGAGGGAGTCTTACTCTGTCGCCCAGGCTGGAGTGCAGTGGCATGATCTTGGGTCATTACAACATCCGCCTCCTGGGTTCAAGCGATTCTCCTGCCTCAGCCTCCCGAGTAGCAGGAATTACAGGTGCCTGCCACTACGCCTGGCTAATTTTTGTATTTTTAGTAGAGAAGGGGTTTCACCATAATGGGTAGGCTGGTCTCAAACTCCTGACCTCAGGTGATCTGCCCGCCTCAGCTTCCCAAAGTGCTGGGATTACAAGTGTGAGCCACCGCGCCCGGCCTCTGTGGCAATTCTTGAACCTGACCTTGATGAGGGTTATCTTTTTTTTTTTTTTTTAAAATGGAGTCTCACTCTTGTTCCCCAGGCTGGGGTGCAATGGTGCAATCTCAGCTTACCACAACCTTCGCCTCCTGGGTTCAAGTGATTCTCCTGCCTCAGCCTCCCGAGTAGCTGGGATTACAGGCATGTGCCACCGTGCCCAGATAATTTTGTATTTTTAGTAGAGACAGGGTTTCGGTTTCTCCATGTTGGTCAAGCTGGTCTCGAACTTCTGACCTCAGTTGATCCGCCCGCCTCTGCCTCCCAAAGTGTTGAGATTACAGGCGTGAGCCACCGCGCCCGGCCAATGAGGGTTATCTTTTGAAGGGATTCTTATCCGTGATGGGTCATGGGATTCAGGGGGCTGGTGTCTTTAATAGTGCTTTAGGCAAACAATGTGCAAAGCCCAAATTTATCCAGATATTTGCTGAACTGATTGTAGGAGAAGCTTCCATGAATGACAAAAGCTGCTTAACAAAATGTAGTCCCCTCCGGAGATCAAATGGGGAAAGTTCTAGTAGAGCGCCTCTTGATTGTTGCTTTCCCACAGTTAATTTCAGATTCTTTGTTCATTATCGTTTTACATTTCTGATTCCCTAAAGATGAACACAATCTGGTAAAAGTCACGGAGCTGGTGGATGCTGTGTATGATCCATACAAACCCTACCAGCTGAAGTATGGCGACATGGAAGAGAGCAACCTCCTCATCCAGATGAGTGCCGTGCCTTTGGTAAAGTCGCAGTGCGTCCTGGGGCCACTGAGGAAGCATTCTGTTAGCTAGGCTCTTGGCCACGTCTGGGAGAGGGCTGGGGGTTGGGATCCGGGGTGCTGAAATATGGCCTTTAAGCACTTGTGGGCTCTTGTAATCCCAATGTAAAATGAGACCGTATATTTGCTACCAATTTTCTATTGATCGATGTATTGAGACAGGGTCTCCATCTGTCGCCCAGGCTGGAGTGTAGTGGTGCAATTACAGCTCACTGCAGCCCAGATCTCTTGGGCTCAAGTGATCCTCCTGCCTCAGCCTCCTGAGTAGCTGGGACTCCAGGCACGCACCACCACGCCTGGCTCATTTTTGTGTATTTTTTGTAGAGACAGTTTTGCCATGTTGCCCAGGCTGGTCTCAAACTCCTGGGCTCAAGCAACCCACCCACCTGGGGCTTCCAAAGTACTGGAATTATAGGCATGTGCCATGCTGCTGGGCCCTAGTTTTCTATTTAAAATCCCCAATGAAGGTTTAACAAAATGAGAGGCTTAAATCTTTTGGTGATAAGTTGATAATCTCTCTTGTTTAGTAATTTCCTACTAAGGCGGTCTTTTGTTTAAGGAAGACATGCAAATGGGCACAGGATCTTAGCACTCATGGGCAATGCTGCAGGGGCAGGTTCACCATATGGGCACCAGGGGTGGAACTGAGGCCATTTCCATTTCAAATATTATTTTGTTTTCAAGTCATAAGGTTGTCTAGCATGAGGTGCATTGATACTTCAGAATTGATCTTATAGTAGTTCAAATCTACTGCCTCTTACCATTTTCTTGTTTTCTAGGGATATACCTAGAAAGTCTATTGCACTTCAGTGCCATACTTGCCCCTGAAGGAAGGAAGCATTTTCCTTTTGCCTTATTTTTTTTTATTTTTATTTTTTATTTTTTTGAGAGGGTCTTGCTCTGTCATCCAGGTTGGAGTCCAGTGGTGCCCAGGTTGGAGTGCAGTGGCATAGTCACAGCTCACTTCCACCTTGATCTCCCAGGCTCAAGCGATCCTCCCACCTCAGCTTCCCAGTAGCTGGGACTACAGGTGCACGTCACCACGCCAGGCTAATTTTTTGTAGAGATGGGGTTTCGCCATGTTGCCCAGGCTAGTCTCAAACTCCTGGGCTCGAGCAATCTGCCCACGTCTGCCATCCAAAGTACTGGGATTACAGGCTTGAGCCACTGCACCTAGCCCCCTTTTGCTACATTCTTTGGAGCGTCTGATAAGGAGAATTTGAATCCTAGCTCGAGAGCCAGAGGGAGAGATGCCATCTTAATAATCACAGAAAAAGAGGAAAGCAATGAAAAACATTAGGATCAAGTAGACAGACATTCGATCATGCTCTTCTGCCAGGAGTGAATTTCCATGATCCCACTGATGACTTAGACTGTTCTCCCTTGATTCAGGCTCTAGAGAAGCGTTCAAAGGTTGGGACTATATTTCTGACTTCGTTATTAAGTGATTTTACTACAGATGAGAGGGCGTGGAGGTCTTCCCCTATCTCAACATTGTCTGTTCTAAAGCCTGATGCAGCTTTGTTTATCTGTATTTGCTGACCAGGAGCATGGGGAAGTGATTGACTGTGTGCAGGAGCTGAGCCACTCCGTGAACAAGCTGTTTGGTCTGGCGTCTGCAGCCGTTGACAGATGCATCAGATTCACCAATGGCCTGGGGACCTGCGGCCTGCTGTCAGCCCTGAAATCCCTCTTTGCCAAGTAAGGCTGGGGAACTAGGGACCAGATGGGCCACATTGGAGCAGTGTCTGTCCCAGATAAAAATGCACGTGTTCTGTATTTGTTCTCTGAACCCTGGGAAAATTTGCACCTAAACCCAAGAGGATGTTGTTAAGGATATTCATAGTGGCATGGTTTGTAATCGTAGAGCATTTGAAACAACGTAAATGTCTACCCATTAGGGAAGGTTACATAAGATGTGACATATTCATATGAGGGAAACTTGTGCAGCAGTTAAAGTATGTTAAGAAAAAAAAAAGAAACCTTAGACAAGTTAAATTTAACAAAGTTTATTTGAGCAAGAAAAGGGATCTTTGGCCTGGTGCGGTGAATCATGCCTGTAATCCCAGTACTTTGGGAGGCCAAAACAGGTGGATTGCGTAAGCTCAGGAGTTCGAGACCAGCTTGGCCAACATGGCGAAGCCTTGTCTCTGATTGATCCAGAAATACTGAGCATGCCTCTGAGAACTGTGGAGGCTCCTTGGACCCAGAGCTCCCTGGCATTGCCATCGGGCATCCAGCACCTCCAAGGGCAGTTCCACATAGGCATTTCTATAGGAACACATCATCTCTTGTGGCCAGATGAGCCTGGATGTGTTCCTACAGAAAAAGAAACATCAGGCTGGGTGTGGTGACTCACGCTTGTAATCTCAGCACTTTGGGAGGCTGAGGCGGGTGGATCACTTGAGGTCAGGAGTTTGAAACCAGCCTGGTCAACGTGGCGAAACTCATCTCTACTAAAAATGCAAAAATCAGCTAGGCATGGTGGTGGATGCCTGTAATCCCAGCTGCTCGGGAGACTGAGACATAAAAATCGCTGAATCCAAGAGGCAGAGCTTGCAGTGAGCCAAGACTGTGCCATTGCACTCCAGCTTGTGCAGCAAGAACAAAACTCTGTCTCAAAAAATAAAAAATAAAAAAAATAAAAATAATACATTTCCATATTAAGCATTCAAACTGTACAAAAGTATATCTGGAAAACCCAGGCCATCTTCTCTAAAAGGGAAGATTTTGAAGTCACCAAAATAGCTGATGCTTATAAAATCAGGGAAATCAGATCGAAGCTAACTTGAGCAGGGTTCAAATGGCACATTGTTCAGTAGTGAGGAGGGTTTGGGGAAGGGCATTAAGGGAGGCAGGGGCAAGGAGGACAGGGCACGCAGGAAAGGCAGGTGCAGGTTGGCCTAACTCGAACTAGGATGAAGCATAGAGTATAGTGGCCAACTGGTGGTTCGAGAAGGAGGGGTATTAAGACTGTAATGGGCACAGGAGCTCTGGACACTTACTAGTGGGGACCTTAGAGACGGTAGTGTTCCTCTGTGAGTAAACTGATGATGACAATATCTCCTTTCCAAAGAGGTTGTGAATATTAACCAAAAGCATATCATTGAAGCCCCTAACACAGTGACTGTGACATGGTTGACAATTGGAAATGTGTATCGTGAGAAACAGCTGGAGGGTTTGAGAACAAAAAGGATGTGATGAAAGCTACGCTTTCCTCTGAGATTTCATGACAAACCCATTTAGAATTCCGGATTGACAGCTAATGAAATAGAGAAAGCATTTGCTTATAGCCATACCTGAGAATAGTGGCTAAACAAAACTCCTTCTCCCGCAGTGTGTACCTGCTCTTTCTGCAGAGCACATGGATATTTACCATAGTGCAGAGGTGGTGACACAGTTGTTTAACCTCCCATGGCTAAAGCACAATCATGTTCCTTAACATTTCCCTGTCAGTTTGTGCTTGAGGCCAGCCCCTCTCCCTCCTGGGACTTATAACCCTAGAAAGCTGTCACCTGTCTTGGTGCAAGGGGAAGGTGTTGTCAGTGGTACTCTGGGTTTTGCGGCTTTCCACCTGAAAGCATCGAGGTCTCTGTAAAGGGAGCAGCAGGATCATTTGCAGTCAGTGGAGTGGGCTGAAGCCGTTTCTTCCACTTGGTTCGTTGAGTGGCCTGTGTCTCCACTGCATGGACTGACCTTTCGGGGCTGTGCCCTGGGTCCTCACATTTCACTTTCCTCATTTAGAGCTTCGTTTTGGGAGGGGCAAGTGGCAAGGCCTCTTGTGATGCATGCAAATGTCATAGGTTTCATAGCTTTCAGAGGACATGACTCCCTCCTTTATGTCCAGCTCTGTGCTAGTTCCTGGGGATATAAGTATGAGGCACAGACCTGTTCTCCCAGAGCTTAAAGTCTAGCAGCAGCAATAAGCATCATACAGGCTATTTCTTTATCTGGAGACAGGGTCTTGCTCTGCCACCCAGGCTGGAGTGCAGTGGCGTGCTCATGGCCGACTGCAGCCTTGACCTCCTAAGCTCAAGCCATCCTTCCACCTCAGTCGCCCGAGTAGCTGGGACTACAGGCATGCACCACCACGCCTGGCTGATTCTTGTATTCTTTGTGGAGACAAAGTTTTGCCATGTCACCCAGTGTGGTCTTGAACTCCTAGGCACAAGTTGTCCTCCCACCTCGGTCTCCCAAAGTGCTGTGATTACAGGCATGAGCTACCACACCTGCCTAATTTTTTTGTTTTTTTTAGAGATGGGATCTCACTGTGTTGCCCAGGCAGGTCTCGAACTCCTTGAGCTCAAGTGATCCTCCCTCCTCAGCCTCCCAAGGTGCTGGGATTACAGGTGTGAGCCACTGCGCCTTGTCTCAACGAGCTGTTTAATTACAGTGTTTTAGATGCTATGAGGGAAAAGTATGTGTGTACAGTGAGAGCAAACAGTGCAGCCTGTGAGGGAGGATCTCCTGGCTTTGAACCCACTTTCATGCTTCTGTCCCATTAAAGTCAGACCCTTGCCAGCAGTGAAACCTTAATCCCTGTGCCACCGGTATTTAATCTAAATTTAGAGGATGAGAATGATGCAGAGGTACCCTGGATGTCATGACCTTCCTTACATTATCCCAGGTCACAGTCAGTTATTACTGTGGGACTGTGATGTTTAAACAGTTCTTCAAACCTGCTTTCACAGAAATGTACTTATCTGGACGAGGGGGTATTTATCAGCATCATCTCTCACCTGGTTGCTCCCTGGAGTCAACTTCACGATTATTCCTTCCTTCTCCTCTTGGGCATCTCTTTCAGAAACTGCTCAACCAGGTGGTGAAGACAGTCTTGCCACATAGAGAAGACCTTTTTGTGTTCCGAGGTTTACAAACAGTTTCACTCCTCAGTGGGAGCCTGTAAAGATGCTCTCAAGGCCATTAGCAGTTTGTCCAGAGCTGTAGAATTCCAGGTCTCTTTAGAGTTGGAGAATCAGTGGCGACCTCCCTACCATTTTCTTCCCTTTCCCGGCAGGTATGTGTCTGATTTCACCAGCACTCTCCAGTCCATACGAAAGAAGTGCAAACTGGACCACATTCCTCCCAACTCCCTCTTCCAGGAAGATTGGACGGCTTTTCAGAACTCCATTAGGTAAACCGGGGGTCATAATTCAAGCTTATTCCTAATGTAGTCAGCATAAACATGCATGATATAGTATATAAAAATGACAAATGTGTTTGGAAGGGGTTCATTTTTTTTCTTTCGCTGCCTTTTTAAAAAGCAAATACTCCAGACTCTAAACACAAACCAATAAAATCCAACCCAAACCAACCAACAAAAGGACCCCTCCAGCTCTTAAGATATTTTTAAAAGTTCTTTACAAATGCCTCATCTCCTTTAATGACTTAAATTTTTTATATTTAATGTGAGATTTTTTACCCCCCACCCCCTTAGCCTATAGTTTTTATAGACCTAAAATAACTTAGGGCTTATGTATTTGAAAATGCACAGGTGATTGGATCCTGTTTCTGGATCTGAGAACAATGGTACATGGTACTAAATGGTTCTAGGCAACGCTATTTGGCCTGGAAAGGGCCATTTAAGAGTTCAGTGAAAGGGCTGGGCTTGGTGGCTCATGCTTTTCATCCCAGCACTTTGGGAGGCTGAGGCGGGAAGATCACTTGAGGTCAGTAGTTCAAGACCAACCTGGCCAACAGAGTGAAACCCCGTCTCTACTAAAAATACAAAAATTAGCCGGGTGTGGTGGTGTATGCCTGTAATCCTAGCTACTCGGGAGGCTGAGGCAGGGGAATTGCTTGAACCTGGGAGGCAGAGGTTGCAGTGAGCCGAGATCCTGATGCTGCACTCCAGCCTGGGTGACAAGGCAAAACCTTGTCTCAAAACAAAAAAGGTTCAGTGAAAGGAATTGAGGTGACCCTCTCAAGTGGTTGTTGATGGCCAGATTCTGGAATAGCCTGTGTGGCCTGTGGGCCACTAGGTAGACACCCTATTTTGCCCCAGGCCCTGAGGCTTGATGGAGGTTCGATCAGCAGTTGCCTGAGAAGATTTGGTCCTTGACATGTCCAGCTGGAGAACATGGACTGTTGGCCTATGGCCAGATTTGACCTATGGACATGTTTGATCATTGCAGTTTTTAATAAGTGGATTTGTTGCCAATATTTAAAAACTAGATTTAACATGATCCAGATTTCTAATGTCACCTAAAAAATGAGATGCTTAGGCAACACTGGGCCTCATTGTCATAGCCACTGGGGCTGGCAGCAGGGGTCCCTGAGAAACTGGGCACAGGTTCCCTGTTGTGCGCTGCTTCTCTCCTCTCCCAAGTGGGCTAATAGTGATGCGATTAGGCTCTCAGACCACTTGGCAGAGGAGGGAAGCACCACACAACAGATGAAAAGCAGACTGGGCACGGTGGCTCACACCTGTAATCCCAGCACTTTGGGAGGTTGAGGCAGGTGGATCATCTGAGGTCAGGAGTTCAAGACCAGCCTGGCCAACATGGTGAAACCCCGTCTGTACTAAAAATACAAAAATTAGCTGGGCATGGTGGCACGTGCCTGTAATGCCAGCTACTTGGGAGGCTGAGGCAGGAGAATTGCTTGAACCTGGGAGGTGGAGGTTGCAGTGAGCTAAGACTACGCCATTGCACTCCAGCCTGGGTGACAGAGCAAGACCTCATCTCAAAAAAAAAAAACAAAAAGCAATCTGGAAGTTTCTTTTTCTTAAAACCATTCCTCCTGGATATATTTTCCCAAGAGAGAAATGGCAATTCACTTGGCGCACTTCACCCACTTTTATGTCTTACCTGACCCTTGCCCGTGACACATGTAGTTCTTAATGCGGTGGCCCATGCCAGAGCAGACCCAGACCCACCCAAGGCTGTTGGGTAGATCCAGGACCACTCAGGACCATTTTAGATTGTTACCTCACCTCACAGGCTCTGTTCTGGATTTTTCTGATGAAATTTAATGTTCTATGAGTTGATAGGTGCAGCAAACCACAATGACACACGTTTACCTATTAACAAACCTGCATGTCCTACACATGTACCCCGGAACTTAAAATAAAATTAAATTAAAAAAAATGTAATTCTAGATGCTAACTGTATCCCTTATCACCCGTGGTGGTTTGGTATTCTGGAAAATATTATGCACAAGTTTGTTCTGTTGCACGTAAGGGAAGTGGAATATTTTACCTTCTCATAAACTTTTCTTATGATGGAATGCCTAGATACCCTGGTGATGATGGGCACTTTTAGAGAAAGTTAAAAGTTAACTAGACTTAAGATGTTTTTAATTCTTGGATTTGTCCTGACATTATGAGTTTGGTGTTGAAGGACTCAGCAGCTGGGAGTTTGAGGCTTGGCATAAAATTACTTGAAAATTAAAGGATCATTCAATATGGATATGATGGTCATTTGGGCTTATCTCTGAGAAACAAATGGATTAATCTTCACCTGCCTTTCATATGATCAGGGAAAGATACGTCTAGTACCAAAACATTTTCTGTGTCTGGCAACTAGCAGGCATCTAACAAATACTAAGTAATACTTTTTTTTTTTTTAATTTTAGATACAGGCAGGATGTGGTGGCTCACTCCTATAATCCCAGCATTTTGGGAGGCCAAGGCAGGCGGATCACTTAAGGTTGGGAGTTTGAGACCAGCCTGGCCAACGTAGTGAATCCCCGTCTGTACTAAAAATACAAAAATTAGCTGGGCATGGTGGCGCGCGCCTGTAATCCCAGCTACTTGGGAGGCTGAGGCAGGAGAATCGCTTGAACCTGGGAGGCAGAGGTTGCAGTGAGCCAAGATCACCCCATTGCACTCCAGCCTGGGTGACAGAGCAAGACTCAGTTGCAAAAATAAATAAATAAATAATAAATTTTAGATATAAAATGTCTCTACCCTGTTTTTCTCAAGGACAAAGCTGAGTATTTTGGAAATGTAAAATTATTTGAGGGGGCCATGGATAGAATTGTGCTTTCGTAGCAGAGATGCCAATGACAATGGAGGTTATTGGAAGGGACCAGCATTTTCTTTTTACATTAATGACTAATGAATGCAGATGTTTAACGGCTTTCCCAGAACCAGAACTACCCAAAGGAGCAAATAGTTAGGATTTTTATGAATAAGACAGTGTTTGTCCTGTAAAGGTTGGCATTCCAGATACTTGAACGTGAAGTGCTTTTTGTTTTGTTTAGGATAATAGCCACCTGTGGAGAGCTTTTGCGGCATTGTGGGGACTTCGAGCAGCAGCTAGCCAACAGGTAGGAGAGAGGAGTCATTGTCCTCTAGACCCTGGGGTTCCTGATCAGCACGAGCTTGGTCTAGTACACAGTATAGCAAGGACAGCATATGCCAGATGTGAAGGCCACAGGGCTGGAGGACTGTCTGTACCTAGATACAGCATGTCATTATTGTCATCATTAAACATTTATTGAGCACCTAAAAAGGGCAAGGCTTTGTCCTACTTGGCAGAGGTCATGTAATTTTGGTTTGATATGGTGGTTTCAGCCTAAATGAGGAAACAGTGCATCTTGTCTCCAAATTAGGAATGGGCTGGGTTCCGACTGCTTGTTTATAAATTAGTTGTTGGGACTAAAAATAAATTTCCATATAGAAACGGTGTGACAAGTGGTGGTGAAGTCCCTTGGGCCAGCCTTCAGGATCGGGGTGAACTTAGGCAGCCTGCCTTCTGGGTCCTGCAGTCAAATTCCGTGCTGCTGAAGGGCTGTGTATCGACGGGGAATCTCTGGGGTCTGCCCTGGAAAAGCTTGTTCTACTCCCTTCCTCTCTTCTCATACCTGCCAGGGCTTTTATGTTGCCCTGAGGTGGCCTTCCTCAGACAGTTTTTCCCTTCAAGGGGCTCTGGCTTCCCACATTTCTTTCTTTATTCCTTTCAATGAAATCTCTCGATTCCCTTGGTATGACTGATGCCTCTATTTCTTAGGAGTTAAGGGGAAGAAGTCTGTTTCATACAGTTGTTTGAGGGACCAGCAGCAATCCCTTAACCTCCTTCTTGGGTGATTCTTTATTGCCCTAAAGTAATCTCTGGGTGATGACATTTTTAGCAGTGGTATAAAGTGAAATGAAAGCACCACTGTTCCAAAAGTAAGTAATGGGCGCTGGGAAAATACAGAGGAGCCACAGCAATCTCCCTATATCTGGCCCAAGCTGCCCAGGATGAGAGAAATCTCTCAGATGAGATTTCAACTCGGCCTTGCTTTACTCAGCCTGTAAATCACAAAATGATCCCTTTCTGCAAAGAAGTGATCATAAGAGCTGGGTGGCCAATGTCAATCTTGTCACTGGAGCAGCCCAGCGCGTTCTGACCTGTTGCCTCTGCCACCTGCCTGTTGGTGGGGAGTGGTCCTTGGTAAGAGTCTAGGTGCTGCTGGTGATATTGATGGGGAGATAAGATAAGCTTTACAGGCGCCTGCCCCCCCCACCCCCACACACACTGTGCAGCCTTCCAGCCAGGAACACAGATGGTGACTGTCCCTTTCCAGGCTTAGTGCTTCCAGGATGACATCATTTCTTTCAGGAGCTCCCTTGGATACACCCAGGCTGTTCTTGACTTGAAGCTCAGCCAGGCTTTCAGCCTCTCTGGGCTGCAAAATGCAGCCGAGAGAGGCCCATCTTTTATCTATTGTATCCCCATTTGTGCTCCTAACCAGTCTCTCCTTACCCTTCAGAATGTAATACTTGATTTCATTAAGAGATTAAGGAAAATCTGTGTCCTAGGAATTACCATTTACTTCGTTTATATTATTTACACACACTCCACTGTATGCCTGTGGCACTTTGGTTTTATTCACTCCCGAAAGTCACACAATTTCTGTGCTGGGCATTCAGGAGTGAGTTAGGAACAGCAGCAGCTGCTCCCACTCTATCCTGCTATGAGCCTTTCCCCATAATGAAAACCATCACAAAAAATCTTGGACTAAAGACAGTTGGTGGTCTCAGAAATGACGGAAAACAAAGAATCATGAGAAGAAACTGCCAACAAAGAGCACAGACCTTCCTTGGCAACTCACCCCTACCTCCTGCCCCGCCTCCCACCCCACTCATCTCTCCCTTCTGCCCCGCTCACCCCCTGCCTCCCACCCCTCACCCCTACCTCCCACCCCACTCGCCCCTACCTCCCGCCCCACTCGCCCCTACCTCCCTCCCCACTCGCCCCCTACCTCCCGCCCCACTCGCCCCTACCTCCCGCCCCACTCGCCCCCTACCTCCCGCCCCACTCGCCCCGCTAACTCCCGCCCCACTCGCCCCCTACCTCCCGCCCCACTCGCCCCCTACCTCCCGCCCCACTCGCCCCTACCTCCCACCCCACTCGCCCCTATCTCTCGCCTTACTCGCCCCTATCTCTCATCCCACTCATCTCTGTCTCCCACTTTACTCACCCCTACCTCCCTTCCCACTGGGCCACAGCTTTCCTGGGCTCTGAGCTAGGTCTTGGGGATATCAGATAATTAAACTCAATCCTTGCCCTCAAAGAGCTTAGAGATTAATGGGAGCATCCAGCATGTGCCAGTATGCTCATTGCTGTGCCAAGAGAACGCAGTGTGCACAGAGGAGGGAGGATTACAATTCCATTGCTTCCTTCAACTATGACAAGTTATTGCCCACTTCTCAGCCATGGAAACTTGTAAATTTATGCTAGATTTCCAAAACCTGACTGTCTCATTGAACTGTCCCCCAAAGACCTGGTCACTAAAGCCAGGGTCACTCATCCTTCAACAGTTGTGGAGCCCCTGCCACGTACCAGGCACTGTGCTAGTGCTAGTAATTCACAAATGAAGAACAGTCCATGTTTTGTCCTCACCGTCCAGTTGGAGGGAAATGAGACAGCATGTGTTAGACACAGAACAGAAGCAAGAGCCCTTTGGGAGCTCTGCCATTGGCTAATGGCGCAGAGGGCTGAAACCTCCCAGGGTCCCTAAGGCCTCTCCTCTGCCAAGACTTTCTAATGCCCCTGTGAAGCACTATCTTTGGGAAAAAGCCAAAATCAGATTTGCCTTCTGGGAAGATCATTCTGCTAACCCTTAGGAGGACAGATTAAGTAGAACTTCGAGGACTAGAGGAAGGGAAGCCAGTTAGTTGGAAGCCTGCTGCGATCCAGGCAAGAACTAATGAAGACTGGAAGTAAGGCAATGGCAGAGACAGGCCACAGTTTGACAGATAAGAGACCCAACCAAAGTTACTGGTTGGCTCAAGCAACAGGAAGAACGAACTTGAACTTAATGGCAGAGGCAGGTAGCTGCTTATGTCAGCAGTGGCTCTTGAGGAAGATCGTATCGCTGGGATTTATTTGCAAGTACAGGCATTTCTTGACCAACTCAAGCATCTGTTTTTGAAATAGTGAGTGCATCCTAAAAACTGCTATGTCCAAAGCAATGTTTTCATAAGAAATTACAGTAAAGGAGAAGGCAGGGAATTAGCCACATTTGGGATATGTCAAAATGCGTTACACGTGTTCATGTAATTCTGTACATATTTAGATGGGTAGGATGGGTGGTAAACAGGGTGGAGGTCAAGATTCCACTTCCCCAGCAGTACAAGCGGTGGATTATCATATGAAACCTCCTCTAGGCGTTTGTCTTTCTCGAAGAGTTTGGAAAGTGCCAGCCTCAATAGATCTCTCTGTAGCACCTAAACCACAAAAATAAACCTCCCAGTGCCACCAAACACAAATACCATGCAAGCTCGGCATGTAGGACAGGTGGGTCCATGGGTAAAGAGGTGTGCAGCGAGCTGCTGTCACTGTTCTCCAGGAGCCAGCCAGCTGCTATCCTGCCTGGCGGTCTCTCTGATGGTGGTGCTGGTGGCCCATGCTGGCATTTGACTGTCCTACACCCTGATGCTCATATAGCAAGAAAAGTCTCCATAGAAGGTGCACAGTGTTCCAGACTAAACTGAGAGCTGCCCCTATGTAGGCTTTCGGTCATATTAGGGAGATGGCATGTTCTGGCACTGTGAGTGTTCAGCAGGAATAAAAACACTGTTTTTTTTTTATTGTGCACCTGAGGTCCAGCTCACTCCTTAGTGATGAAGGGCATCCTTTCATTGCCTTATAAACTGGACCTTAATTCAGTCTGTCTCATGAGGATTATCTTAGAATTTAGTAAGGAGCAGTCTGACTGCTCCAAGAAAGTTCCATGCAAATAGCTCAGGGCATAATGGTCATTCCTTTCATTACAGGATTTTGTCCACAGCTGGGAAGTATCTGTCTGATTCCTGCAGCCCCCGGAGCCTGGCTGGTTTTCAGGAGAGCATCTTGACAGACAAGAAGAGCTCTGCCAAGAACCCATGGCAAGAATATAATTACCTCCAGAAAGATAACCCTGCTGAATATGCCAGTTTAATGGAAATACTTTATACCCTAAAGGTATGAGACCAAATGGATGGCATTCTTGCAAATGAAAGGCTTCCTCTCATCAGTCACCCTCTCCCTCTCCGGGTTACAGGCGGGCCCTGTGTGTGGCCCTGGGCTGTGACGTACCCTGCTACTACTTCTCTGTCTCATTTACGTTGGGGTTTTAAGGAGCTAATATATTAAACTTGAAACCCATTGAGATACAGATGTAGAGGTTAGAAGAGATGGATCTTTATTACTGATAAAAGCCAGGTTAGAGAATGTGGCTTTAGGCCAGGTGTGGTGGCTCACACCTGTAATCCCAGCACTTTGGGAGGCCAAGGTGGGTGGATCCCCTGAGGTCAGGAGTTTGAGACCAGTCTGGCCAACATGGTGAAACCCGGTCTCTACTAAAAATACAAAAATTAGCCAGGTGTAATGGCACATGCCTGTAGTCCAAGCTACTTGGGAGGCAGAAGTGGGAGAATCACTTGAATCAGGGAGGCACAGTTTACAGTGAGCTAATATTGTGCCACTACACTCCAGCCTTGGTGACAGAGCGAGATTCCATCTCAAAAAAAAAAAAAAAAGAAAAAAAGAGAATGTGGGTTTAGATCTGTGGCTAAGGGGACTTGCTGTAATTCACTCCAGAATGAGACTTGTCAGCTGGTCAGACAGAACTGGACAGCCCCTGGCCCTGTTCAGGGTCAGCCTCCTGAGAGGGGACCAGATGTGTACTGCTTGCAGGCAGGCAGAACCTGTAATACAGGATCCCAACCCAGGATACCAGGAGGAGCAAGAGAAGTCACTACTCTTTCCCAAGGGAGGAGCCAGGCTGCAGAGTCACCAGGAGTCTACCCAAGTACAAGTTCTTCCACATGGGACCATGAGGACTTGGGGATTGGTGTTCCCTCCTGGTTTTTTTCTTTAAATTCTTAGTTTGCCTGCCATAAAGCTCCCCTTGACTTTGAGCTTTGGGCCCCTTGGGGTCCAGGGACAGGAGAACTTCCTAACAAATGGAATGAGTCACACATCTCCTTGGGAATGGCCTCCAGGGTTATAAGAAGACCATGGGCATCCTTTGCCGAACCATCCCCCTCCTTCACTGGTCTGGCTTTAACTTCAGTCTTGGTGATAGACAGAGGAGACATTGCTGTTCCTGGAGCACCAGATGCAGTAGAAAACTTTTTGTTTTTGAGATGGAGTCTCACTCTGTCGCCTAGGCTGGAGTGCAGTGGCACAATCTCGGATCACTACAACCTCCGCCTCCCAGCTTCAAGCGTTTCTTCTGCCTCAGCCTCCTGAGTAGCTGGGATTATAGGCATGCGCCACCACACCTGGCTAATTTTTGTATTTTTAGTAGAGACAGTGTTTCACCATATTGGCCAGGCTGGCCTCGAACTCCTGACCTCAGGTGATCTGCCCGTCTCAGCCTCCCAAAGTGCTGGGATTGCAGGTGTGAGCCACCACACCTGGCCAGATGCAGTAGAAAATTATCCAGGGCCTAGAGCTCTGGAATGAACTGCACAGGGGGCCTGGACATGTCTGAGGCTTCAGTGCTATTCTCCCAGGGCCTTCCCATCTCTTTGCACCTTGACCCACCAACTGGTTGCATTGAGCTTGACGAACACTTTGTAAAGCAATTCTGGAAACTCATTCATCCATGCTTCTGTGATTAGGTTAAAGCAACTCTGTTTATCTTTATTGCTAATCTGATTTATGTCTGTTATAATCGGTTCATTTATAATAACAAAACTAAGGTTACACTTTCCATCACTATTTTCTCAGGCTATTTGGAATTCCTTGGGACTCATGGAGGTTGTACATACTTTGGCTTTCAGCCAAGTATATTTGACCTGACCTCCCTGGGAATTAGGGCTCTGTCCATCACTCTGATTTATATGTGAAGCTTCTGATCTTGTTTCCCCCCTCTTTCCCACCTCATCTATCCCTGAGGGATGGTCACAGGTGAACTTTTTCTAAACTGCTAGTCCGTGAGCTCGTGTTAGCCCAAGTGCATCAGAATCACCTGGGAAAGTGAATTTAAAATATAGATTCCTGGGCTCCAACCCCAGTGAACTCTGATGCAGTAGTTCTGGGGTGGAGCTTGGGAATCTGTAATTCAGCATGTTCTCCAGAGGGGCCTGGGGCATAGCCAGGTTTGGGAACCACTATTGCATAGAACCCCCAATTCTCCTGTGAGTTTTCAAAATGGTTAACTAGCTAATACTTGGGTTGGGTTTCAGGCCTAACAACTGCCTTTTGCATTTTCTTGTCTTAGGAAAAAGGGTCGAGTAACCACAACCTGCTGGCTGCACCTCGAGCAGCGCTGACTCGGCTTAACCAGCAGGCCCACCAGCTGGCTTTCGATTCCGTGTTCATGCGCATCAAACAACAGCTGTTGCTCATTTCCAAGATGGACGTGAGTTTCCCACTGACCACATCAATTTCCCCCAGGTCCTGCCTCCAACTCAAGCATACTGAGTGTGGGCTTAACCCTCCCTGATCCAAGAGCTTTGGGAAGATCCCACTTTAACTTTCCCAAGCCGGAAAGAGCCACTTTCCAATCTCACCTCATTGCTTAACATGAATTTCTTATCTTTATTGTAGTTACTCTGATACTTTATTCACAGGCGGTTCTCAGGATTATTAAAATTGCTTGATTAACTTTCCCCATTTGGAGCAGCAGAGAAGTAATAGAGATTATGTGCCACTTAGTAGGTTAGGCCAGGTCAGAAGAGCTAATTGTCTTTTGAGATTGAATTATTTTCACACCACACAAAACACTTCTGGAGAATTGGTCCTGGAACTTTACTTAGGGGAGTGCCTTATCAGAATTGATCTTGTGTTTTTGAGGGGGCTTTGGAGGGTTCTATTCCTTTCTTTCCTTGATACGTTTTCTATTTGGCTGTTTCTAGAACCGACTCACTTTCCTTTCCTCACACCCTCTTCTCGTTTCTGGTTGTCTCAATTATTTTTCAAGGCATTGCCTATTAGTTCTATTTTCTCTACTTGCTGTCTTTCCGCTGCTCCAGATCTTGTTACTTTCCTTTTGGATTACTGGGTGGGACAGCCCCCTGGTTAGTGTATCTTACTGACCCTTCAAGGCCATTTGGATTCCAGTTATGGGCCTTTAATAACCAAGAGATCTTTTTACAAAATGACAAGAACTCATCTGGCAAAATCAAACGTGCTCTCCTTTCTGCCACCCTCTAGAAAGCCTGCAAGGCTGGGAGTCCAGGGCTCCTGCATGGCCTCAGTCAGGCCTCACCCCCTCACTGGGAGTCAGGATTCCCATCCGTAAAAGGACTCAGTTAAACGACATGATTGTGAGGTTCCTTCTACCCTTGAAGTTTGTGATTTTCACTCTTTATGATTTTTCTGTGCAAAATGCCATGAGATCTATTTCAATCAGATTTTGTATTCGTAGCGCAGAAGGGGATGTAAAGTGGAGGAGAGCTGTAGCAGAAATGAGGTGGGTGCCATCACGTGGCTGAGTTATTCCTTCTTCCGTGAGCCTCCATTTCCTCATCTGTGTGATGGGGATATAGTAATTCTCATATAGATTGGTGAGGATTAAGCGAGATTTTGTATATTGATAGAATTTAGCATAGCACTGGCCACAGAGTAGATGTGTAATAAGTGGTAGTTTTCTTCTTTTCTGTGATTCTCATTTTTAAGAAGAATGACTTACTTGATTTTTTAAAAATAAAAATCATATAGGTATTTATTTTTAGAAACTCAAGCAATACAAGAAAATACAAAAAAAAAAATCTGATAAATACCTCCAAGATCCCACCATCGAGCAATAATCAGCGTCAGCAGTTTGATGTCCAGCAACCCAGACATCTCTTTCTGCACGCCTATACATGTTTTTTTTTTTTTTTGAGACGGAGTCTCGCTGTGTCGCCCAGGCTGGAGTGCAGTGGCATGATCTCGGCTCACTGCAAGCTCCGCCTCCCGGGTTCACGCCATTCTCCTGCCTCAGCCTCTCCGAGTAGCTGGGACTACAGGCGCCCGCCACCACGCCCGGCTAATTTTTTGTATTTTTTTTTAGTAGAGACGGGGTTTCACCGTGGTCTCGATCTCCTGACCTCGTGATCCGCCCACCTCGGCCTCCCAAAGTGCTGGGATTACAAGCGTGAGCCACCGCGCCCGGCCTAACATGTTAAAGGCTGAGTGGGCATCAGTGGATAGATCTATAGGAAGAAATGGAATTATACTATAGTGCTGTTTTTAAGAAAAACAAGATTTGCACAATATAATTTTATTTGAATTTAACCAGAAAAAAAGAGACACTAAATGAATCCAAAGGAATTATTGAACTTGAGACATTTTTCTTTTCTTTTCTCTTTTTTTGAGACTGAGTCTCACTCTGTCACCCGGGCTGGAGTGCAGTGGCACGATCTTGGCTCACTACAACCTCTGCTTCCTGGGTTCAGGCGATCCTCCTTCCTCAGCTTCTCGAGTAGCTGGGACTATAGGCGCCTGCCACCACTCCGGGCTAATTTTTGTATTTTTTGGTAGAGACGGGGTTTGGTCAGGTTGCCTAGGCTGGTCTTGAACTCCAGACCTCAAGTGATTCACCCACCTTGGCCTCCCAAAGTGCTGGGATTACAGGCATGAGCCACCAAGCCTGGTCGAGATTTTTTTTTTTTCTCCACAAAAGATACTCATTCCCCAGAAGCTCTCTCCAAGGTTATGAAAAAAAGATTATGAGTATGAAGAGATTGGAGTTGCCATTGCTTTTTGTTAATCCTGTTTCCATTGCAGACAGATACTGATACGTATGATCCATTGAAAAACGAAAGGATTAGCTTTCTTTGTCTCTCTCCTGTCCCCTCCCCCACCTGCAGATTGGGTTGTTTGTATTATTTTTATTTTGTCAAAGCTGACGGTACTGACCTTCTGTTCTGAAACCTCAGTGCTTCCCGACTTAGTTCTACGTTTAAACAGGGGTGGTGCTTCCCCCGTCCTTTTCCCTCTACTTCTGCATTCCAGAGTTCATTATGATGGTGGCGTTCCTGGGCGCTTGGCCCTACCTTCTCATTCCGGCTTCACCACAGCACCACGGGCCCTTGGGAATGGGCGCAGGTGGCTTTGGAGATTAGGAGGAGCACTCCGAGGGTGCCAGCACACAATACCAAGGCAAACACTCTGACCTTAAGGATTTGAAAATTAAACCCTGGTCATCAAATGTTTGTTTTCAGCATTTGCTGGTAAATTCTATTGCCCTTTTATATTCCAAGACTACAAACCAACGCTATATTTGATTTCAAAATAGATTATTGAAGTTTACCTATTTTACCTGGTGACAGATGGATAGAAAAGCCCATTCGAAGGACGCTTTAAATAAATTTTGAACAATTAAAAAATGACCTGCAGCATTTCCCTATTGCCCTCAAGTGACATTCTCTGCTGCTTTTTTTCCCCCCACTTTTTTTTTTTTTTTGAGACAAAGTCTCACTCTGTTGCCCAGGCTGGAGTGCAGTGGCGTGATCTCCACTCACTGCAACCTCCGCCTCCTGGGTTCAAACACTTCTCATGCCTCAGCCTCCCGAGTATCTGGGACTGCAGGCGAGTGTCACCACACCCGGCTAATTTTTGTATTTTTAGTACAGATGGGCTTTCACCATGTTGGCCAGGCTGGTCTCAAACTCCTGGCCTTAAGTGATTCGCCCGCCTCAGCCTCTCAAAGTGCTGGGATTACAGGCATGAGCCACCGCACCCAGCCCTCTGCTGCTTTTAAAGCACCCTCCTATTTCAAGCCACTCTGTCTTGCATTTCTTCCAAACTTCTTTCCCACTCCGGCTGTTCTTTCCCTCTCTCCTCTGCCTGTTCATGTTTTAAGGCTGCTCCTCCTGCCTCCCCTTTGAGGCCTTTCCTGGGGCCTCCAGGCTGCAGTCCCTGGGATGGATGGCAGCAGTGCTTGTCTTCGCCCTGCACATTGCTACCTGCTCTTGGTCTCCTGGAAGCCGTTGCTTCTCCCCACACTCTGCTTCCCAGCCTGTCACCATCTCGGCTCCCTTGCTGCACCCCTCTTTGCCAACAAACCACCAAGGATTGCTGTCCCTTCCTTTTCTCTGTGTCCCACACCTGTTTCCACAGGGGATTCTCATCATCTCTGAGCTCTTTTTGAGCTTTTCATCTGCCCACCCCAATTTTCTGCAGGGCTGCTGTATTCACCTTCACAAAGCATTGTTTTGGTTTTATCTCTCCTCATTCAAAACCCTCCCCAGGGCTAGTCTGATTGTCTGTTTTTAGAAACTTCCTATGGACCTTTTCACGCATACACGGAAGTAGGGAGAAGAGTATAAGGAACTCCATATACTCATCACCTGCTCCAACCATGATCCACTCCTAGCCATCCTGTTTCATACATACCCCCTCATCTGAAATAGAAGGACTCTAAAAATAATCACAGTACCACAGTCAACCCTAAAAAAGAAAAAAGGAATTCCTAATGTCATCAGTGTTCAAATTTCCAGTTGTTTTATAAATGGCATAATTTATTTTAACCCTTTGAGTCAGGATCTAGGATCCTGCACATAGAGATTTATTGGGGTGTCTTTTTTGTCGTTTTTGAATGGTAAGTTTCCTCTCTCTCTCTCTCTTTTTCCCTTGCAATTTACTTGTTGAAGGTAAAGCCTTTACTTAGCCTGGTGTTTAAAGCTGTGCCTTCTCCCTCCAGCCTCTTTCTGCCTCTGTGTACCACATACATCCTATGGCCAGCCGCTTCTCTAATCGCCCTGAGCTCTTGCTCCTTGCCTCTGACACTGAGAGCTCTAGAAGTGGGAGGCAGCACTCATGTGTCTGCAGGGGGGAGAGGGGAGGGGCCAGAACAGGATGGGAGGTGTGGAGGTGTACCGGGTGGGAGTATGTCAGGGGGCCTTGCTTCCCCAAGTAGCTCCCTTCTAGAGAGCAAGGAGCAAATCTTACATTTCTTTGTCTCTTCTCTGCAAAGCCTAGCACAAGACACTCGACATCCTGGGTACTTGGTAAATGTGGATGGTTGGCGTGTTCCTTCTCGGTGGATTGGGAGTTAGCTGGAAAAAAAAAAGTAGCTCTTTTGAGACAAAAGAGCATTCTCAGGCAAGAACAAAGAGTCTAGAAAACTGTAGGACGGGGATTGGGGGCACCTGGGGTGGGGAAGAAAAGAGCTCATTTACATCAAAGAAAATGAGACCGAACCGGGTGGGTGCTAGAGAGCATGGGGAGGGCTGCCGAGGCTGAGCCTGGGCTGGGAGCCCAGGGTTGGACATGGTCATTCCTTTCCCGGAATGCTACTTAAAGGATCAGGCAACCGGATCCGGCATCAGGTGGCTGCAGACAGCAGTTCCTACATGACTGCTGGAGTCACTCCCGGAGTTCAGCCAGAAAGAGTCTCGTTTTCCAGGCTGGCTTTAGAGTGGCTCAGGTTGGAAGTAAGAAGCGAGATTTCTGTGTGAAGGTGTGCCACGCTGAAGTCTGTGAGCACATGTGCACGGGTCCTTTACCCAACTCTATATAGACTGCTGGGAAGGCTCCCACAGCAACGCGGAAGGTGTTTCCACTCCAAATGGCAAGAAATACGTGTTGGTGCCGAGGTTTTCCTCACACAGGGGGACTACAGAGAGGCCAGAGGGGCAGCTGTTGGCGTTTGGAAGTGCCGTCCCATCCCCGTCCCTCTGAGTTCTGATCAGTTGAGAAACAGATCCAGAAGGTGGTGAGAAATAAAGCAGCAGCTTTAGTTGAGGTAAAGCAGTATTGCCGACAAGGCTTGGCTCTTCCTGCAGCCAGAGGGGCTTCCTAGGCCTCCCTCCCAGATAAGGGACTGACATGTGGCCTCTGTGGGGGACCTCAGGGTGCCCTGTTCTCGTTAGGGTGCTAAGGACCCATGAAGTAGTGAGGCTGTCTGCACCCAGCACCTCTCTACACAGTGGCCCCGCTACACAGAGAAACTTGGACCAAAAATATCCAACTTTCTCCTGTCACAATCTCAGCGAGATAAATGAAAGGGATCAGTTCCCACCCCACAGTTCAGCCAATGTGGCAGTTCCTGTTTCATGGACCTGCAGGAATGCGGAGAGAGAAACCATTGCCTTCTGTATGGCGGGCTTCCAGGTGAAGCTTTAAAGAAGAGAAGCCCCTGCCTCCTGAGTGGTGGAGGCTCCAACAGTCAGCTCCAACCAAAGACAGCACCTCCGGGGAAGGCCACGTTCTTCTTGTGTATTTCTGGGTGGCGTCTTCACAGCTGCCTGGCTGCTAGGTACTGATTGTGTCCTCTCCTTCCACCCCTAGAGCTGGAACACGGCTGGCATCGGAGAAACCCTCACGGATGACCTGCCTGCCTTTAGTCTCACCCCTCTCGAGTACATCAGCAACGTAAGAGCTTCTGTGTGCTTCTCCGGGGTGGTCCAAGCCTTTCAGACCTTCCTTGTCTTTTGATTCTTGCCCTTATAATCATTTCCCCATGGGTGCTATCTGACCCTTTTGGGTAGCCTGTGCTTTGGGGTAGTCTGCACCCAGATCCTGGACTTTAAGAAGATCAGCAGAGCCACATGGCGATTCCAGACCCCGGCACATTCTCACTCCTTCACCATCTCTCCCTGTATGAGATGTGGCCAGTACCTGAGGGCGTCAGAGTTGAGAGTCTAATAGGAAATTCTGACTTGGGAAGACAGGAGGCAGGTGGCCAATTCTTCTCTGTGACTTTCAGAAGAGTAGTGTGTGTTTGTGGTTGTGAATTCAAATTCAGCCAGCTTTTAGTGATCACCTACTATGTGCCAGGATCTGTGTGGAGTGCTTTCATGTTTAACTTCATAGCAACAAACATATCTCTTCAGAAGAACTGCAGCTATAGAGGCTTAATATTAAAAGAAAACAGAATAAACTATGCAGGGGAGCGGGGGCACGTGGAGTCCTTGCTGCCCTCCCCATTCACCCCTGGGAATTGACAGTCACCCAGACACCTGCACATGGCCTTTCCTTCCATTCCTTCCTGCAGTCTAGCTCAGGTGCTCTTAAATGTCAGTGTGCACAAGAAACACTACAGAGGAGTAATGTGTGCCAAACCACACTCACCTCATACAATGGGAGATTTCTGGGACTTTTCAAGATGATTTCTGCCTTACGCTCTTGTGTTAGAGTCCAACCCCTATGTGTAAGTTGTGACTCTGCCGAAATAACTAGAAAGGAATTTTAAAAAGATTATAAATGTTAGGCTGGGCATGGTGGCTCATGCTTATAGTCACAGCTTTGGGAGGTGGAGGTGAGAGAATTGCTTGAGCCCAAAAATTTGAAACCAGTCTGGGCAACATAGGGGGACCCCGCCTCTACAAAAAAGTAAAAAATTATCCAGGCATGGTGGTGTGTCCTGTGGTCCCAAGCTACTTGGGATGCTGAGGTGGGAGAATCGCTTGAGCCCAGGAGGTCGAGGCTGCAGTGAGCTGTGATTGTGCCACTGCACTCCAGCCTGGGCCACACAGCAACCCCCTGCCTCAGGAAAAAAAAAAAAGGTACATGTTGTATAATTGCAAGAAGTGCATGGCAGTCCCTCTGGCAGGCAGTGAGGTGGCTGGCTCTCTGCTCTCTGTTCATTTGGAGCAGTATCAAGTCTAAAACAACAGTCATTTCCCTTCTATTTCCCAGGGCACCTGATACCCTCTACTGATGAAACTGTTAAGATGTGGGTTGGTCTTTACAACCCATGGAAATAATCTGATTTTATTTTTATTTATTTATTTATTTATTTTTGAGATGGAGTCTCGCTTTGTTGCCCAGGCTGGAGTGCAGTGGCGCGATCTTGGCTCACTGCAACTTTGGCCTCCTGGATTCAAGTGATTCTCCAGCTATAGCCTTCCGAGTAGCTGGGATTACAGGTGCCCACCACCACACCTGGCTAATTTTTGTATTTTTAGTAGAGATGGGGTTTCATCATGTTGACCAGGCTGGTCTCAAACTCCTGACCTCAAGTGATCTGCCCACCTTAGCCTCCCAAAGTACTGAGTTTACAGGCGTGAGCCACCATGCCCGGCTGAGTGGTCTGATTTTAGAATGGAGATAATATGCTTGCAATCTAAATTGATTCGGAAAATGATGGTGCTGGAAGGGACCTGAGAGGCTACCAAGTTGATTCTAAGGTTGAAGAAACTGAGGTCTAGAGAGGGAAGGAGGGCTAGGAGGAGTTTCCAGGCCCAGGCCCTTCCTTGCCTGCTGCTGTCCTCCTGAGCTGTTCGGAGGCTGATGACCTGAACCCAGGAAAGGAACACCTAATTGAACACGTACTGTGTGCGGGGACAGTGCCAGGTTGGTTAGTGGCTGGGCCAGATCATGTCTGTGAGACGGGTGTGGCAGCCCTCCTTCACAGTGGGAGTGGGGCCGGGAGGAAGCAGCGACTTACCCAGTGGCTGCTCTGTTAGGATGCCAGCTGCTTTACGTGCATAGCACACGTATTAATTCTACCCTCACCACAACCTTTTGAAGTAATGTGAAGTCATCCTCATTTCAGCGATGATGATCCAAGGTCCTGACAAATTAAGTTGCCCAGGTTCTCACAGTGGTAGAGCCAGAACTCCAACCCAAGTCTGTCTGACCTCAAAACTTTTCATTTTTCCCAAGTCACTGAGTTAACCCAACTAGGATATCAAGAAATATTGATTGCATATGTGAGAATAGTAGACAAATACCCACAGGTGGGATGATAAGCAGCCCTTTCCATATTGATTTCCAAAGAGTGAACAGAGACACAAGACCCCTGAGAGAAACCTGCACCGTGAGATCCATCTAGGAACCCCAGCAATTCCTACAGTCTGAGGCCAATTGATTGAAGTTAGAGATGTCAGATTATTGAAATTTTTCACCTAAATGATACTTTGCTTTGTTGGTGAAAGCCCTCACCCACACAGAATCATGTGAGCATTATAAAGAGATGAAATAGGAGAAAATGCTTTGAAATTTAAAAACAATATATATGCAAGGTAAAATTGAGTCTGTGGACTTAGCCAAAAGCTTATGGCTACAGATGAAAGGTATACCAAATATAGGAGTATGTCTGGGGTCTTTGTACATAGTAGGTGTTCAGGAAGGGCTTGTGGAGAGGAATTATTATAGTATGGAGAAATTCCACCACCAGAAATCAGCATCCTTCTCTTCCCCCAGCCTTGAGGAAAAATGATGAATTTGTTAACACTTCAAGCTGAAATTTACAGTAGCTGTTGTTATTAGTGAGGTAAGTGGCCACTTGCTTATTTTGGGTGAAAGATTATACTAAGTACATGAAAGAAAAAAATGATTTATTTTACCATCTGTGTACCTCTTATAAAGGGACACCAGGCCAGGCGCAGTGGCTCACGCTTGTAATCCCAGCACTTTGGGAGGCCGAGGCGGGCGGATCACCTGAGGTCAGGAGTTCGAGACCAGCCTGGCCAACATGGTGAAACCCCATCTCTACTAAAAATACAAAAAAAAATTAGCCAGGTGTGGTGGTAGGCACTTGTAATCCCAGCTACTTGGGAGGCTGAGGCAGAAGAATTGCTTGAACCCAGGAGGCGGAGGTTGCAGTGAGCTGAGATTGCACCATTGCACTCCAGCCTGGGCAACAAGAGCAAAACTCTGTCTCAAAAACAAAAAAAAGAAGAAAGGGACACCAAACTAATAATGGATGTTTACACTTACACAGCCAAACCATATTGAATGTTTGGAAAGAAGGGCATGATCATCCTGTAGTTCTCTGGTCTGGGTAGATTTTCGAGTCTCTGTTAACTTCTGGACACCACACCCTGAAAGAGCCTGCTGTTATGTAGACATGTGTGAAGCCAGATTGAGAAGATCTTGCTTTGATAGTCCCCTGACATTTAGCTTACAGAATTAATTATCAGTGACAGGAATGTCATGGAATGAATATGTAGCAGGAAGAAAAAAAGCAACAACAGGCTGAAAGACCTTTTAAAAACATATATTATCTTTTTGAAACCTGAAAAGTCAACCCCCTTATTTTGAAACAACATATACTTAACCTTAAAATACAAAACAATGAATTATAATAGAAATAGGAAACAGTGGTCTAAAATACACTCTTGGCATCACATGGATATCTGACAAACACATGACCAAGACTGTGCTAATTGTGGGCATGTCCTAAATGTCTTTTAGGACAATTGCAAATGACCTTTTGCAATTCCCCACCAGCCAGGGTTTTGTCTATCTTTAGTTTCAAGAGTTTATATTATGAAAACAATATAGTTTTTTCTCCAAATTAATTTATAGTTATAAATGGCTTTTTTTAAAACAGAATTCCTTTCTTCTTCTGGTTAAATTTATCTAGGAGGGAGAGAATCAGATCCAAATCCAGAAGACAGGATTTTTTTTTTTTTTTGAGACAGAGTCTCTCTCTTTTTTTTTTTTTTTTTGAGACAGAGTCTACCCAGGCTGCAGTGTAATGGCATGATCTCGGCTCACTGCAACCTCCGCCCCTGCCGAGTTCAAGTGATTTTCCTGCCTCAGCCTCCTAAGTAGCTGGGATTACAGGTGCCTGCCACCATCCCTGGCTAATTTTTGTACTTTTAGTAGGACAGGGCTTCACCATGTTGGCCAGGCTGGTCTTGAACTCCTGACCTCAGGTGATCCATCCACCTCGGCCTCCCAAAGTGCTGGGATTACAGGTGTGAGCCACTGTGCCTGGCCTCAGAAGACAGGATTTGAATTTTTGCTTGGCCCCACACTTTCTGACACTAGTATCTTATTGGTTTTTCACCTATGAACAGTAATAATACTTATATTTACGCAGTGCTTCAAATTTTACAAATCATTTTTATATCCATTACTTCATTTGAGATAGAGATTGTGTTGAATGCATTTCAAAAATATTGGGGTCATTATAAGAAGGATGAATGTATAATCTATATGCAAGCTACCAGTGATTCTTTTTTAGGGTACTGCCATAACAAGCATTGCCACATATTAGAAAGATCAGACTTGGGATCACCTGAGGTCTAGCAATTTTGTCTGTCTACCGTTTGCCTTCACACAAATGTACCCATAAAGTAATAACCCATATGTGTCAATGTCAGGCTAACAGTGCTTTCTTTTGTTTCAGATCGGGCAGTACATCATGTCCCTCCCCCTGAATCTTGAGCCATTTGTGACTCAGGAGGATTCTGCCTTAGAGTTGGCATTGCACGCTGGAAAGCTGCCATTTCCTCCTGAGCAGGGTAAGCGGGGACCATTTCTGGCCATGTTACAAGTCGTCGGTTTCCAGGATAGAAACTCTAGATGACACCTTATCCTTGGGCTCATTTGTCACCAAGCCCTGCTTTTTTTTTTTTTTTTAACCTTCTAACTTGTACTTTTTGTACAGATGCTGTATCTAAAACAATATCACAACTTGAAAAAAATCTATAACCACATCCCACTGTGGAACACACTGGTATTTCCACTTTCACTTGTGCCCTCTGGCTCTGCTCTGTAAGCAGATGGTATTTTGTGTATAACTTTATATTCTGTATTATTGTTATTATTGAGACAGAGTCTTGCTGTGTCACCCAGGCTGGAGTGCAGTGGTGTGATCTTGACTCACTGCAACCTCCGCCTCCTGGGTTCAAGCAATTCTCCTGCCTTAGCCTCCTGAGTAGCTGGGACTACAGGCGTGCACCACCATGCCTGGCTAATTTTTGTATTTTTAGCAGAGATGGGGTTTCACCATGTTGGCCAGGCTGGTCTCAAACTTCTGACCTCAAATGATCCGCCTGCCTCAGCCTCCTAAAGTGCTGGGATTACAGGCATGAGCCACTGCACCTGGCCTTAAGATGTAACTGTTCTTGGTTTCCTGTGTTTCCCATTGAGACCAGAGGCTTCTTGGTACTTTGGTGCATTCAGCAGCTACTGCAGGCCAGGTCATCCAGCAGGCCTGAATTTTCCTTGGTGACCTCCTTTTCTTTTCAGGGGATGAATTGCCTGAGCTGGACAACATGGCTGACAACTGGCTGGGCTCGATCGCCAGAGCCACGATGCAGACCTACTGCGACGCGATCCTGCAGATCCCCGAGCTGAGCCCGCACTCTGCCAAGCAGCTGGCCACCGACATCGGTGGGTCCCCACAGGACAGGCGGTGGGAGGGACAGCTCTTGCCCGCTGCATCTGTCAGTTTCTCCTTTGCCCTCCAGGAATGTCATCCCAAGTCTCCCCTTAGCTTCAGCTGCGGATTTGGCTCTGAAGCTGGTTGAAAATTCAGGTTCTCCAGGCCCCGCCCCAGAGATTCTGACTTAGCAAGACCGGGTTGAAGCTCAGACGTCTATGTTTTCAAAGAGGACTTGAGAACCATTGAGGGGAGCTTCAGTGAGATAAGCTTCAGTGAGTCCTGCAGCCTGGCCCCACCTGGCCCGCTCCATTTGTACCATAATTCCCAGCCAGTGTTTAATGAGCTCTTACTGCATACCAGGCATGCCTGGCGCTGGACCAAGCACTCGCACCCATCATCTTGTGTAATTCCAAACTCCCCTGTGAGGCGGGTGCTCTCTTCTCCATCATACCGATAGGGAACGGAGGCCCAGGGCAGTTGCATAACAAGGCCACATGGCCAGGGTCACTCTGTGGTCTCCATCCAGATAGCATCCTGCCTCCCAAGTCAGTGGGCATGTCCCCTCTGCTCCTACCTGCCCTCTTCACTGGAGGGCCTCACTGCCAAGGTGTACTCTGAGCATGGGGCTACTGCTGGCAGGTGGCAGGGAGTCTCCCCAGTATCTTGATACCATTCCCTTGCCTTGCCTGCTCTTTAGCCTAACGCACCTCTTGGGGTGGTCAGGAGAGTGGGTGGTAGAAGCCTGAAAGATCAGCTCCCTGGGGACCCAGCCAGAGCTTCTTCCTCAGTGACCACAGGGCTGAGCCAGGCGCAACTGGCTTCTGGCTCTTGTTTTGCAGAAGAAGAACTAGAAGCAAGGTGCTTTCCTCCGGGTCCCAGAGCTGTTAGTGATGGAGCCAGGCCTGGGATCCAGCTGTCCTGAGTTCCTGACCCCTGCTCATTTCATAGTCAGCTCTCGGCACTTACCAGAGGAACAGGCAGCCTTTTGGCTATTTCCCTTCAGAGAAAGAGAGATGAGAGAATCCAAATGCGTGTTGGTGTTCCCTGTTAGTACAGGCAGCAATGGGGAAGAACTGGAACTGAGTGGAGCGAAATCTAGGGATTGCCCCTCAGTTTCAGCTGTCCTTGTTATTCCTCCCTGTTAAGCTCCCCCTGCAGATTCATTTCTTCACTCATTCAGCATTGCTCAAGCATGTGTGTGCCAGCTGTAGTTCTAGGAGAGACAACAAAGCTTTAAGCAGCTCCCATGCTTACTGAGCTTACACTGTAAGGATGTGATGTTAGGGGCAGGGAAGGTAAGGTTAGTATATGAAACTGACAGGGTGTAAGGCGATAGAGTGGTGAGGTCTGTGGCAAAGCATGCACACCTGAAAGACATTCAAATTAAGCATGAGCACAAACAGAACAAAAAACACTGCTCGCCAAACAAAAGTGTCCTAGTAGACTGTGGACCCGCTGTTTGCAGCTCTTGGCTGACAGTCAAGTGGAGCTCCCGGTTTTATGGATAAACTTGTAAAGGAGTAAGTACCTGCCTGGCGGCACCTTTGCTGAGAAGCAGCTCTTCCTGAGTCAGCCAGGACAGAGCAGGCATCTCCTCCTGGCCCTGCCCTGAGTTGGGCCTAAAAGGAAAACACAGGGGACCGGGCACCATGGCTCATGCCTGTAATCCCAGCACTTTGGGAGACCGAGGCAGGAGGATCACTTGAGCCAGGGAATTTGAGGCCAGCCTGGGCAACATAGCAAGACCCTGTCTCTATAAAATAATAAAAAAAAAACACACCCAGGGAAGGTTGAGGCCTTGCCTGGAGCTCCACTTTCGTCAAGGAGAAGAGACGAACCCAAGATCAGAAAGCAGCCAGGGAGGCCGGGCGCGGTGGCTCGCACCTGTAATCCCAGCACTTTGGGAGGCCGAGGTGGGTGGATCACCTCAGGTCAGACGTTTCAGACCAGTCTGGCTAATATGGCGAAACCCCGTCTCTACTAAAAATACAAAAAATTAGCGGGGTGTGGTGGCGGGCGCCTGTAGTCTCATCTACTTGGGAAGCTGAGGCAGGAGAATTGCTTGAACCTGGAGGTGGAGGTTGCAGTGAGCCAAGATCGCACCATTGCACTCCAGCCTGGGCAACAAGAGTGAAACTCCATCTCGGAAAAGAAAAAAAAAAAAAAAAAGAAAGTAGCCAGGGGCGTACCCAGGTGTTGCTGTCTTCTAGTCTTTCCAAGCCTGAACTGCGAGGAGCTGGAGAAGGCTTTGCAAGGCCTCCCTTGGGTTGGGTTGCACTGCCCAGGAAGGAGGCAAAGGCAGCGTTGATATATTGATCACCTGCGACACATCAGGTGCTCCCATGGTCGTTTCCCGCTTCATCCCCTATCCATGCTGCCTGATGGGTGGTAACTGTGTGGACAGACGGAAGCAGAGACTCAGGGAGGTGGAAGGGCTTCTCTGAGGTCACACCTGGCTGCACCTGGTTTGCTCCCCCATGCTGTCCGTGTTGCCCAAGCTTGCCTGGTGGTTAGAACCACTGGGGTCGCTTTGTAGAATGACAGAAACCTGGAATCCTCTCTTGGGATCGTTGTCGACCTAGTCTGGGGGTAGGCTCCGTAATCTGTGTCCAACTTTATCCCCAGTGCCTCGGGTCATCTGGGAAATGTGGAAACCTGCGTTATACCAGGGTCTCACCCTAGACACTGTCCTTGTCTTCACTGCGGGGTTCTGACGGGAGGTCTTTAGTAGCTGCTCAGACAAGCTTGTGTGTCTCCTGGCCCTCTGGGTTTTCCAAGTGGTCAGTGGATACACCGGGGGCCAGGCCTGGGAACCAGGAGTCCCCAGAACAGAGCTTTGAGTGAGGTCAGCTGGTCCTTCAGACTGGTGCTGAAGGCGGTGTGTGCATGTGAGTGTGTGTGTGCATGTGAGTGTGGATGTGAGAGTGTGCATGTGAGTGTGTGAGTGTGGATGTGAGAGTGTGTGTGCATGTGAGTGTGTGTGCATGTGAGTGTGTATGTGTGTGTGGATGGGGAGGGGAGTGATGTTGGTTAGTTCTTTATTAAATTAGAGTTCCTAGACTCAAGCCAAGCTCACAGTCTGGTCTGACACTGTGGGAAGAACCTGGTGAGTAAAGGGTACTGCCTATTGAGGGCAGGGTTGGCACCCCGCATCTAGGGACTTGGCAGGGCAGCTTCTCTGTTTCGTATTCAGGGGAGGCCTTGTGGGGCTCTGACCTGCTTGGTGCTGTGTCTGTGGAGCTCTGTCTGTCTCCTCTCTGCCCCCATAGACTATCTGATCAACGTGATGGATGCCCTGGGCCTGCAGCCGTCCCGCACCCTCCAGCACATCGTGACGCTCCTGAAGACCAGGCCTGAGGACTACAGACAGGTCAGCAAAGGCCTGCCCCGTCGCCTGGCCACCACCGTGGCCACCATGCGGAGTGTGAATTACTGACCCCACCGCACACCCGACCACCAAGAGAGCCAGGGCTACTGTTCTGTGACTGGCCAGCACAGATTTGCTCAGAAACTCTGCCCAAGATTGGGCAGAAGTTACTTTAAAAAGACTTGGTTCGGCTGGGCATGGTGACTCATGTCTGTAATCCCAGCACTTTGAGAGGCCAAGCCAGATGGATCACGAGGTCAGGAGTTCGAGACCAGCCTGACCAACATGGTGAAACCCCATCTCTACTAAAAATACAATAATTAACGACAGAGCGAGACTCTGTCTCCAAAAAAAAAAAAAAAAAAAAAAAAAGAGGCTTGGTTCATTTGTATAATCAAAAAGAGTTGTAAATTAAAGATGTATTATTTATCAGAGAAGACTTTTTAGGTAATTTTTTTAAAGGATCAGATCTTGAAAATGGAATGAACAACTACTGTGAAATGCAAGAAGACTGTTTCCTTCTTCTTTTTTTTTCTCCCCTCACTCTTTCACCCAGGTTGGAGTGCAGTGGTGTGATCTTGGCTCACTGCAGCCTCCGCCTCCTGGGCTCAAGTGATTCTCCCCCTTCAGCCTCCCGAGTAGCTGGGATTACAGGCACCTGCCACCACACCTGGCTAATTTTTGTATTTTTAGTAGAGACAGGGTTTTGCCGTGTTGGCCAGGCTGGTCTCAAACTCCTGACCTTAAGTGATCCGCCTGCCGCAGCCTCCCAAAGTGCTGGGATTACAGGCAAGAGCCACTGCGCCCGGCCTCTTCCTTCTTCAATGCATTTTTTAGTGCTTCCCACATGTCTGCCATGCTGTGCGCACTGGGGATGTCTGGGGATACAGGTCCTCCCCTGTAGCTTATGTTCAGTGGGAGAGGGAGGGAGAAGAAGGTAAATGGGGATAATTTCAGAGGTAAGTGCTAGCAGAAAAGCAGGTGTCAGGGTGGAAGCTGGTACTGCATAAAGTGGGCAGCCTGAGACCTTCAGAGTAAGAGCCATGTGGCAGAGAGTGAAGGAGGAGGCGCGTTCAGGCCCAGGGAGTGGTGCAGACCGGGCCCTGAGGCATGTCCAAGGGCAGCTGGGGCAGGAAAGGAGGGGCTTCATGGAGGAAAGGGTGAAGCAGTATCCCTGGAGAAGCTGGCAGATCATAAGGGGGCTGGTCAGCCATGGTAAGGAATTAGGCTTTCACTTTTTTCCTTTTTTTGAGACAAGGTTTCACTCTGTCACCCAGGCTGGAGTGTGGTGGCACAATCGCAGCTCACTGCAGCCTCGAACTCTTGGGCTCAAGCGACTCCCCTGCCTCAGCCCATTAAGTAGCTGGGACTGCAGATGGGGACCACCATACCTGGCTAATTTTTTAAAACATTTTTTGTAGGAACGGGATCTTGCTTTGTTGCCCAGGATGGTCTTGAACTCCTAGGCCCAAGTGATCCTCCTGCCTTGGCCTCCCAAAGTGCTAGGATTACAGGCATGAGCCACTGTGCCTGGCCCACATTTTTTCTCTTTTAAAATGTATGGTGTATGAACATCAGTGTTTTTCATTAATAGCGTCTGTTAAGATTATATTTGGCTATAAGTAATGGAATAACGTAATTTGAGTGACTTACATAGAAATTAATTTTTCTTGATAACAAGAAATAAAAAAGAAGTAAAAGGTGGCTGGGCACGGTGGCTCACGCCTGTAATTCCAGCACTTCGGGAGGCTGAGGAAGGCAGATCACCTAAGGTCAGGAGTTCGAGACCAGCCTGGCCAACGTGACAAAACCCCGTCTCTACTAAAAATACAAAAATTAGCTGGGCATGGTGATGCGTGCCTGTAATCCCAGCTACTCTGGAGGCTGAGGCAGGAGAATTGCTTGAACCCGGGAGGTGGAGGTTGCAGTGAACCCAGATCGTGCCACAGCACTTCAGCCTGGGTGACAGAGTGAGACTCCATCTCAAAAAAAAAAAAGAGTGATGGCTACAGGCACTGATTTAGTGGCTGGTTGGAGTCAGGCCCTGTGATTTGAAACTTTGCCCCATGTGCTGGAGGCCACATCGTGGCAGGTGACTCTTGCAACTGCAGGTGCTGCATCTCCATTCAGGGAAGAAGGGAACAGAGAAAGTAGAGCAGCAATTCTGTCCCTTCTATCATGCAAGTGGCAGCTTCCCTGGAAGCCCTGACCGACCTTCTCCTAGCCCTCACTGGCCGTTTCTCAGTCACGAGGCGTCCCCGCTACAAAGGAGGCAGCAAAGCCCAGGCTGGCTTCAACCAGCGTTTCTCAGCCTTGGCTATTGACGTTTTGGGCTGGACAGCTCTGTGTTTGACGCTGTTCTGTGCGTTGCAGTCTGTTTAACTTTCCTGACCCACTAGATGCCAGTAGTATTTTCCTAGTTGTGAAACCAAAAATGTCTCCAGAAACTTCCTCCAGTTGAGAAACACTGGCTTAGACCAATCAGGATTTATAGCCTGAGCTGGGCTTATTGGCTGCCTTGATTGGGTTTCTGTTAACAAGAAAGAAAGGGGATGGCAGTGGTGTCTGTCACAGGGGCTGTCATTGGAATTGAGCCCTGCCTGGGTCTCAGGGGCTGGGCTGAGCTCTGCCTCTCTCTGGGATGTCTCACTTAAACTTCACCACAGACTGGGCATGGTGGCTCATGCCTGTAATCCTAGGGCTTTGGGAGGCTGAGGCGGGAGGATGGCTTGAGGCCACGAGTCTGAGACCAGCCTGGGCAACATAGTGAGACCTTGTCTCTACAAAAAAAAAAAAAAAAAAAAAAAAATACAACAATTAGCCTGTGGTGGTGCACACCTTTGGTTTCAGCTACTTTGGAAGCTGAGGCAGGAGGATTGCTTGTGCTTGGGAGTTTGAGGCTGCAGTGAGCCAAGATTGCACCACTACACTCCAGCCTGGGTGACAGAGCAAGACTCATCTCTATACAAAATTTTTAAAAATTATCTGGGCTTGGTGGTGGGCATCTGTAGTCCCAGCTACTCAAGAGGGTGAGACGGGAGGCTCACTGGAGCCCAGGAATTGGAGGTTGCAATGAGCTATGATCTCGCCACTGCCCTCCAGCCTAGGTGACAGTGAGACCCTGTGTCAATCAATCAATATATAAATAAATAAACAGACCTCACTCTAGCCTTGGGAGGCAGGGAGTCTTATCCACAGTATGGCGAGGTTTAAGGACTTTCCTAGAGCCATTCAACTACCACGTGACAGGGCCGGAGTTCAGAGTGAGCCTGGTGACCGCGGCACCTATACTCTTGCCCGGCTGTCAGGCAGCCTTCCTCATGTTGGACACGGCACGTGGCGGGACACCTCATCCCAGCGGGCTGGCAGGTCACCCAGGCCAGCCCTCTAGAGTGACCCTGCCATCCCCAAGGCCGTTCTTTTTTTTTTGAGATGGAGTCTCGCTCTATCGCCCAGGCTGGAGTGCAGTGGGGTGATCTCAGCTCACTGCAACCTCTGCCTCCTGGGTTCAAGTGATTCTCGTGCCTCAGCCCCCTGAGTAGCTGGGATTACAGGCACATGCCACCATGTCTGGCTAATTTTTGTATTTTTAGTAGAGATGGGGTTTCATCATGTTGGCCAGGCGGGTCTTGAACTCCTGACCTCAGGAGATCTGCCTGCCTCGGCCTCCCAAAGTGCTGGGGTTACAAGCATGAGCCACTGCGCCCAGCCTCCAAGGCCACTCTTGAACCAGCCCCACTGGGTTGCCAGGGCCAGTGTCCCACCAGCTCTGTCCTCACAGGGCTTCCCACACATGCCATCCTCACATCCTCAGAACCAGTTTGGCTGGCCCCGACAGCATCGGCTTCAAACCCACACAAAGAAAAATATTTTGGTTTCTCATGTGGTGGATCACAGGTTGTTCCTGGCAGGGTTTGAGCCTGGCTATTGCCACGAAGAAGCGAGAGCCAGAAACCTGGAAGGTGACACATGCTGCTCGAAAGTGGAAGCTTTGTGGTGAGCTTTGTGCTGGGCTCTTGAGAGCTACTAGGCTGTGGAGTGGGACAGGCTTGGGCTTGATTCAACGCTTCACCACCTCCCAGCTGCTGTGTGACCTTGGAAAAGTCACCTCACCTCTTCGTGCCTCATTTCCTAATCTGAAAACTGGGAGTCAAAATGGTACCTAACTCATAGGGTTATTTGAAGAGCCGCTGAAATACAGTGGTGGTGGCCACATGTACACAATGTTAGTTAATTTCGTTGTTTTTTTTTTTTTTTTTTTTTTTTTGGAGACTGAGTCTCGCTCTGTGGCCTGGGCTGGAGTGTAGTGGTGTGATCTCGGCTCACTGAAACCTCTGCCTCCTGGGTTCAAGCAATTCTCCTGCCTCAGCCTCCCAAGTAGCTGGGATTGCAGGCATGCGCCACCATGTCTGGCTAATTTTTGTATTTTAGTAGAGATGGGGTTTCACCATGTTGCCCAGACTGGTCTTGAACTCCTGACCTCAAGTGATTCGTCCACCTCGGCCTCCCAAAGTGCTGGGATTACAGGCATGAGCCACTGCGCCCAGCCCACAATGTTAATTTCATAGTCTTCTGGCATCTGTAACCCACCTTTCCTTTTGGGGTAGAGTTGGGAATTACAGAATGCTGTTTTTGGGCAATTTGGGCTCCGCAGGCCTAAGTTTCCAGCTGTAAAAAAAGGGATCTCAGAGTAGGAGTGGGACAGCATTTCTCTCCGCTAGATCCAGAGGACAGGAGAATGACTTGGAGCCCGCTTTTAGCAATGAGGCCATTGCACCACAGCCTGGCCCTCATGGCCCACTGACAGCAGGGATGGCAAGCTGATGCTCACCCTCAGCCTGGTCCTGATCTCACAATCTACAGGCAGCTCCAAAATGTCTCTGAACAGGACCTCTTACAGGTGTCTGTAAAGGGCCGCCCTCCATAGATTCACTCAGGGCCGGCCAGGCAGCATCTCCATCCATTCCCTGTTGCCGTGACCTGTTCAGGATGATCGTGGGCCCTGGGTGGGTCCAAACAAGCCTCATTCTTGGGGCTATTGCTGGGAAAATGTTCAGGGAGAGCTTTCTTCCCCCTGGGATTGCTGTGCTGAGGGGACAGGGCTGCAACAGCAGGTGTAAAGAGATATTCAGAAAGAACAGCACATGGAGGAAACCTTTCTAAGAAGGACGGCAACACAGAATCACCAGATAGGGCCAGGTGTGGTGGCTCACACCTGTAATCTCAGCACTTTGGGAGGCCGAGCCTGCTGGATCGCTTGAGCCTAGAGTTCAAGACCAGCCTGGGCTACATGGGAAGACCCCCTCTCCAAAAAATCCAAAAATTAGCCGGACGTGGTGGTGCACACCTATAGTCCCAGCTACTCAGGGATGCTGAAATGGGAGGATTGCTTGAGCCCAGGAGGTCCAGACTGCAGTGAGCCGTGATTGTGCCACTGCACCACAGCCTGGGCAACAGAGTGAGACCCTGTCTCAAAACAAGAAAAAAAGAAACCTTAGGCTGGACATGGTGGCTCATGCCTATAATCCTAGCACTTTGGGAGGCCAAGGTGGGTGGATCACCTGGGGTCAGGAGTTCGAGACCAGCCTGGCCAACATAGTGAAATCCCATCTCTACTAAAATATAAAAATTAGCCAGGCGTGGTGGTGGGCAGCTGTAATCTCAGCTACTTGGGAAGCTGAGGCAGGAGAATCGCTTGAACCCAGGACGCGGAGGTTGCAGTGAGCTGAGATTGCACCATTGCACGCCAGCCTGGGCAACGAGCAAAACTCCATCTCAAAAAAAGGAAAAAAGAAACCCCAGATCTAGGCGAGCCCGTGCATACAGCCATGCCTGAAATCCTTTTACTGCAAGAGCTAATGAATTCCGTTTGTAGCTTAAGCCTGTTCAAACTGACATGTAACTGAAGAGGGGTCACGCGGGGTAGATAATAATACCCCATAGCTTCAAATAAGACAATACGAAAGCTCTGGGCTCCTGTAAGGGACTGGTATTGTTATGACCATTGGCACCCAGAGGGTGAGGCTGGGGTCTCAGCTTTGTCACTTACAAACCTCGAGTAGCTTACTTCACCTCTTAAGCCTCAGTGTACTTACCTGTGCAATGGGATGCTATTATACTATCTCTCAGTGGTTATGAGAATGAAATAAGATTTAAAAAGTTCTTGGCATGGTGCCTGGCATATGATAAGTACTTGATCCAATGTAGTCCTTGTTTAATAACAACAAATGGTAGCAGTGAGTGTGGCCACAACTACTACTGCTAGTAATAAAAGCAGTAATCACACTAGTAAGTGTGGTAACCACCAAGAGTTGTGGGCCCAGCCTGCGGACTAGCCAGGCCCAAGCTGGGAAACCCAGTTTCCTACTCAGCCCTCCCTACTCAGCCCCTAACAACGTTGTCTTTGACTGAAGTGGCACCGACTCTGTGGCACCTCCTTCTTCCACAGGTGCCATCCTGAGCACTTGATGGGAGGCCAGCTTGTTTACCTTCCAGACCAAGGGACGCAGGTGACCTAGGCCAGGAAGGCTGGGCCCTCAGAGGCTCTGGCTCTAAGCCAGCCTCTCCTTCATTACCAGGGGCCTGGTAGGCGACAGCAGGGTGCTGCAGTGCTGTGTGTGCACCTGCCAGACCATACTCTTCTTTGGTGACAGCTCCCTGATCTCTCTTTGGGGACCTTAAGATTTTGGGGGACTGTATTTAGCAATTAAAAATGTAGAATGAAAAAAATTAAAATTAAGTGTTAATTAAAAAAAATTAGCCAGGCATGTTATTACACACCTGTAATTCCAGCTGCTTGGGAGGCTGAAGTGGGAGGATGGCTTGAGCCCAGGAGTTTCAGGCTACGGTGAGCTATGATCATGCCATTGCACTCCCACCTGGGTGACACAGTGACACCCCATCTCTATAAAAATATATATGTATAAAATGCTCAAGAAAAACAACAAATGATTTATTTGTATGTGTCTCCAGTATCGCATGGATGTACATATACTAAAAAATCAGTTTTTTGGCCGGGGTCGGTGACTCATGCCTGTAATCCCACCACTTTGAGAGGCTGAGGCGTGTGGATCACCTAAGGCCAGGAGCTTGAGACCAGCCTGGCCAACATGGTGAAACCCCGTCTCTATTAAAAATACAAAAATTAGCTGGGCATGGTGGCACGCGCCTGTAATTCCAGCTACTCGGGAGGCCGAGGCATGAGAATCACTTGAACCCGGGAGGCAGAGGTTGCAGTAAGCCGAGATTGCGCCACTGCACTCCAGCCTGGGCAACGAGAGCGATACTTCATCTCAAAAAAAAAAAAAAAAATTTAGTTTGTCTATCTGAAATTCAAATTCAACCAAGCAGCCTGATTGTTATCTGGCAACCCTGGGTACTGTGCCCCCACTGCCCTTGGACCATGTGATTCTCCTGGGGGCCAAACTGGCTTCAGGTCTGGGCAGATGAATTCAGGTGTGACCAATCAGAGCAGCTTATCTAACTGGCCACACTGACTGGGTCAGAGATGGGCACACAACCCAGGCAGGGACCAGTGAGTGTCGGCCTGGGAGCTGGCAGTGGAAGGAGGGGCTTGAGACCCTTTCCCTTAAACCAGTTTGGGTCTCTCTCAAGCCACTATGGATGCCCTTCTGCCATCAGGGCACCTCGGCTGCCCAAACAAATAACACAGCTGGACTCAGTATTTTCTACTTTTATTTTCTAGAGTAAATCAGGTGCCACTTGGCAGAGTCCCCACACCTGATGCCCTTCCATCTCTCCACCACCCCTGCCCCAGAGGCCAGCCAAGGCCAGGAAGGAGAAAACCACATGGCTCACCCGCCTGTTCCTCTCTGGGGTGGATGGAGACTGGCACTGGGAGGGAAGTGGCCTGCCACCAGGAGACGGTGTTCCGAGGGGTCTCCAGGGCCTGGCCAGGACCAGGATCAGGACAGGTAGGGGCGAGGGTAGGAGCCAGGTGAAGATACAATTAATTCCTGCATCCTGTACCAGCACCGTGATTCTACGGAGCCCTTGGCCGGGAATGGGCCAGTTGCTTCTGGCCTCTCTGTTGAAGGACACAAGCTCTGGCCTGGAGAGCTACCCTCCCGACCCTTTGGAGACGGCACCATACAATGAGGCCTCGGGCAACAGTCTTGGCTGCTCAGTGAGTTCCAGCCACCCGGGGTGGGCAGGGGCAGGGTTAGATGGCATCGCCCTCACTGTCAGACTCGATGACATCCAGCGGCTGCAGACGCAGGGAGTCGTAGTTGGGGGGCGGGGTGCCCGGGATGGGCAGGGCCTGCTCACTGGGGTAGGGCCCGGTGTTGGGGATGCGGGGGGCCGTGTCAGGCTGGAAGCCGAAGTTGGTGTGGGCCTCCACCAGCTCAGCCACCGTGGGTGGCGGGCCGGCATAGCTGGCTTGGGCTCGCCGCTGCCGTAGACTCTTGGCCAAGGCCACCAGCTTGATGATGGTGATCCACACAAAGTCGATGATGATCTCCCCAAACTCGATGAGGCACAGCACAGAGCCCCCCATCCAGAAGCCAAACTGGCCACCCAGATTCGAGAGCAGCCAGACGATCTGTGGAGAATGGGGAGCTGGGGTGAGCTCAGGCCACACATTCTTGCCTCTAGCCCAGCCTCACAGCTTCCTGGGAGGTAATTCTTGGGTGGGAATGGGAGGGGGTGACCATCTTGGCCCAGGGGAATAACTTGGGACTGCTTTAGGGATCTTCATAATTCCTCCATAGGACTCAGAACCCTTTCCCCACCCTCAGGGTGCAGGGGTCGGGTCAGGGCAGGGCAGGGCTGGGGTATCAGGAGCCTCCTAAACTCACGTTATTGGCTGCTGATTCTTCAATGGTGCGATAGTTAAATTCTTGGAAGTAGATGTTGAGCTTGACAATTCCCTTCCTGCAGGAGGCAGTGAGAAGGGCTGGGACTAATGTATCCCCCTTACAGACAGACACACACACACACATGCACATAGACACATGCACACACATGCACGTGCACACACCCACATGTATGCACACACATGCACCCACACACCCATGCACACATGCACACGTGCACACATGCACACAGGAAAGCAGCCAAGGATGGCCGCCCCAGCCCTCCTCTGTCCTGAGCTTCTCTCATGCATGCCCCCATGAGTGGTGAAGTCCAAACAAGAACTGCAAGTGCAGCCCTTCCCAGCCCCTCTGGGCATCTCTGCCCAGCACCCATCCTATGGCCCCCTTTCTCCATCCCTTGCCTACCAGTTCCCTACAGGACACTCTGGCCTGGGACAGCCCCAAGATCTGCTCTGAGCTCCTCACTTTGTACCCTCAGGGTGGCCTGGGCTATACGCAGTGACTCTGCACAGAGCTCTTCACTGAGCCTTGAGCGCCTTCACTGCACCTGGGACAGAGAAGGGTGGCTGTGTGGGCTTCCCCTCCCACCTGATGGTCCTCAGAAAGGCTGTGCTGTCTCGTGCCTCCAGGCTTTCAAGCTTTGTCTTCTGCCTGGACATTGGTACCTCTTCTTATTTGAACAGCACTTACTCCTCCCTGGAGAGTTCACTCAAAGCCATCTCCCTACGCAGACCTCCCTTACCTCTCAGGCAGACTGAGGCTCCTTCCCTGCTGTACTCCTAGAGTAGGGGGCTTGTACAGACCCTCCTCTCCTTAAGCCCTTTTTGCATATGTTTGCCCCCTAGACTCCTGCTAGCTTGGACTGTCTGTCTTTCTTGTGCTCAACTAGTGTTTGTGTTGAGTGGATGGAGAGATCCATGAATAAATGGAGGATGGCTGGGTGCGTGGGTGGGAGAATGGAGGGGTGGATGATGGAGGGATGAATGGGTGGAGGATGGCTGGGCGCGTGGGTGGATGAAGAGGATGAATGGGTAGAGGATGGCTGGGTGTGTGGGTGGGAGAATGGAGGATGAATGAGTGGAGGATGGCTGGGTGCATGGGTGAATGATGGAGGATGAATGGGTGGAGGATGGCTGGGTGTGTGGATGGGAGAATGGAGGATGAGTGAGTGGAGGATGGCTGGGTGCATGGGTAGATGATGGAGGATGAATGGATGGCTGGTTGGATGGACAGTGACAGAGGGAAGCACAGGCTCCTCCTGAGCAAGTGGTAGACTCAGAGTCCCTGTGGCTGCCTTTCCTCTGTCTCACTCCTAGTGCCTCCTCTTCGAGACTTGCTCCTGGGTCTGACCCATGTGAGAAGGTGTCTGAGGAGCTGCCCTGTGTCCAAACTCCTGCCCCGAGTTTCTGGACCCCTTCCCTGTCTTCCCCAGCTCTGCCCAGGCTCAGGCTCACCTGCTCAGGGTGATATTGGTGCTTTGGTCCCGCTCCTGAGACAAGACGTGGAAAATCCAGTCCTGGAACCCAAGAAGGTGGCTGCAAAAGTTGCCATCTGCAGCATCCCTCCCAGTCATGGCCCTGCTCCCTGGGGGAGGTAGACCACAGCCCTGTCCCTTCCTGAGGCCCCCAGGGGAACCACAATTTGGATGAGGAGCAGGAGGAAGGTCGTAGTGGAAGCTGTGGCTGCTGTTCTAGGGGAGAAAGGACTCGGGCCTCCAGACGCTTCCCCGGTGGGCCTAGCCACCCTGCCCGGCTCTCTCCCACCTCTGGTCCTCACACTTCCTGCTCCCTCTGCCTGGAATCCTCCCCAGCTCTGCCCATGTTGGCTCAGCCTCTGCCTCCAATGTCACCTTTTTAGAGAGGCCTTCTCTGACCACTCTATCTAACACGTGCTTTCCCAGAAGCTGGGCATGGTGGCTCATGCCTGTAATCCCAGCATTTTGGAAGGCTGAGGTGGGAGGATCGCTTAAGGCCAGGAGTTCAAGACCAGTCTGGGCAACATAGCGAGACTCCATCTCTACAAAAAGTTTAACAATTAGCCAGGCCTGGTGGCATGTGCCTGTGGTCCCAGCTGAGGACCACAGCTGAGGCAGGAGGATCACTTAAGCCCAGAAGTTCTAGGCTTCAGTGAGCTGTGATCGTACCACTGCACTCCAGCCTGGGCGACAGAGGAAGCCCCTGTCTCCAAAAATAAAAAATAAAGTAAAAATACAAAAATAAAGTAGTTTCCCCCAGTTACTCTCTCCCATAACCTGTTTATTTATTTCACAGCCATAATCACACTTTGAAATGATTTTATTTCTCCTTGTGATCTCGGCCCTCTCCTATTAAAAGGATTATGTCTAATTCCGTGCTGTGTACATAGCACAGTGCCTGGGAGAATATTGGTGGAAGGAAAGAAGGAAGGAAGGAAAGAAGGGAGGGAGGGAGGAAGAAAGGAGGAAGGAAGGAAGGAAAGAAAGAAGGAAACAGGGAAGTGGGGAGGGAGGGAGAAGGAAGGAAGGAAGAAAGGAAGAAAGGAGGAAGGAAGGAAAGAAAGAAGAAACAGGGAAGTGGGGAGGGAGGCAGAAGGAAGGAAGAAAGGAAGGAAGAAAGGGAGAAGGGAGGGAGAAAAGGAAGGAAAGAAGGAAGGAAGGAAAGAAGGAAGGAAGGGAGAAGGGAGGGAGAAAAGGAAGAAGGGAGGGAGGAAGGAAGGGAGAAGGAATGAAGGGAGGAAGAAGGAAGGAAGGAGGAAGGAAGGGAGAAGGGAGGGAGGGAGGAAGGAAGGGAGAAGGAAGAAAGGAAGGGAAAAGACAGGAAGGAAGATGGAAGGAAGGAAGGAATAAAGCAGAGAAAGAAGGAAGGAAGGAGGGAAAGAGAGAAGGAGGGAGGGAAAAAGGCACCCCCTCCAAATTTCCAAATAGCCCACATCTTATGCCCAGACTTGTCCCCAGCCAAAGGTGGGGGCCAGGAGCTTGGCCCCCAACTGTCTCACCTCAGAGGCCTCAGAAGGCCAGTCAGCCATGGAGATGGTCATCTTGTACTGGGTGTCACTGAAAGAGAAGGCCAGGCCTGTTGTGGTCCCTGCCAGTGATGCCCCTCCATGCCTGCCCGCTGCTGTGCCCACCCACCCGCACTCACTTGCAGGACTCCTTGCACATGCCAATGCAGGTCTCTCTCTGCGCCACGCTCATCTGCAGATCTGAGTAGCAATGGGCTGCGCAGGAGACAGAGAGGCAGCCAAGAGGTTTAAGGGGGCTTTCTAAGTGTCCCTGTCCCCTGCTGAGCCTCTGGCTGGCCCCTCTGCTCTCCTGGCTCTGTGGTTAGGTGGCGGGAGGAGGTGTCATGAAAAATCACTGCTCCCCACCCAGCCCCTGACCTCCAGCCATTTCACCCCAGCCTGGCCTGGGGCCCAGCTCAGGGGGGTCACAGCAGCTTTCCCTTTGCTGGCCATCCCCATCCCTGCCTGGTGGACAGGGTTATGGGGTCATGAACAAAAGGGTGGGTGACTGGAAGGAATAATGTTTTCCTGTTTAGTTTGTGTTGGTTGTAAGTGGTGAGTCTCCTGCTGACAGCATTCTTTTATTCTCTCTCTCTTTTACTTTTTTTTTCTTTCTTTCTTTTTTTTTTTTTTTAATAGATGGGGTTTTGCCATGTTGGCCAGGCTGGTCTCGAACTCCTGGCATCAAGCGATCTGCTCGCCGCAGCTTCCCAAACTGTTGGGATTACAGGCATGAGCCACTGCACCCTGCTGACAACATTCATTGGTGGTTGGACTCCAGACGCCAGGGCTCCCAGGCCTCAGTGCCAGTTGGTTGTGAGCCCAGCAGGGCTCTTCTTCCTGCTGTGACTCCAGGTTTCGAGTCCTTGGAGGCCACCATCATGCTAATGGCTTCCTCACCCTCCCCTCCCACCCAGCGCCTTGCAGAGAGACCCAGTGAGCCCACATAGACATGAACACACCTGCTGAAGATGGACACGTGGCCTTATACATACATGTGCGTACACACACACACACGTGCACAAAAGCCAGAGTGCACAAATGCAGACCCTGGAAGTGATTTATGCCTGTGCGTAAACTACATACAGCAACCCACCACAGTCACGAATGGCTCCTGTGCATTTGGATGCAAGGATGGAAATGCCTTTGCACTTGTGCACTTGGAAACATGAGTGCAGGCACACACTCGCCAGCAGCCACATGCCCAGGGTTGCGCATGTGCGAGCATTTGTGTGGCACACAGACACAGGCCCACAGGGACACGTGTATCCTATGCCTATGTGTTTCAAGCCCATGCTTCATGAAATTGAGGAGCAGAGAGAAGGCTGGGTTCCTGCAGAAAGGAGGCCTGGGAGGGGATTGTAGGAGGGACCTCGGAGGAGCCACCCTGGGCACATCTCTGGACTCTGCTGAAGGCACTGAGCTCTGCCCCCTCCTCTATGGTCAGAGCCTCTGTGGCCCCAGCTGGCTGGAGTGCCGATCCCCCTGTGCCCCCGCTCACCCCAGTCTGGGAAGTCCCGGTTGTTGCAGTATTTCTCCCCACGGGGCAGTGGGTACAGGTAGTGGCCACAGTTGCAGTTATGGATCATGTGGTCTTGGAAGCAGGAGCAAAGACAGGCCTGTGGGGGGAAGGGGGTTCATAAGGAGAGAACACAGGCATAGTCAGTGAGGTCCCCATCCCAGCACCAGGGGTGTCCAGAGAAATGATGTCCAGGTTAAGGGAGCTAGGGGAGCTGGCGGAGGTGCTCCAGGGCTGAGAAGCTGTGGTGAGATGACTGGCTGCAGCTACAGACCCCACAGTCCTGGACGCTTTTGGGCTTCCCAGCAGGTCCCTGGACCCCACAGAGGGACCCAGGCCAGACCGCAGTATCCCAGGTCCCACCATTCAGAGCTGGAGTCCTCACCCTTCAACATGGGGAAGAGCGGCTTGCTCCTAATAATAAAGCCAATGCTCAGAGAGCTCTCATCAACACAATGCCAGCCTCCGTCCAAGCACTTGACACAGATGCACCCTGACAGGCCACCGAGGAAGCCAGGCAGGCTGGCTCTGTGCTCCTTCCTCCCACAGGGAATTGCCCAGGGAAAGCCAGGAGAAGGATGATCTCTGAGCGTCCTGACGCACAGCCGATGACAGAGGAAGTGAGTGGCCCACTGGTCTGCAGAACGTCTCCTGGTGGGGCGAGGAAGAGGAGGGCTCCTGGGCAGCCTCCAGGAGGCTGGATGTGATGAGTCTCAACTCACCCGGCCCCAAATACTGGGCTTTCAGGTCATTCTGACCTGGTTTCGGTCCACTCAGAGACCAGCTATGTGTCCTAGGGCGAGTCATGACCCTCCGGGGCTCGGTTTACTCATAGGTGAAACAGGGTGCTGAGGACACCTGTCTCCTGAGGTTGGGAGGGAGGATTCAGGGCCGCATCAGGTGCTCAGGAAGTGCTGCATGGATAGAGGCAGTGGTTCTTGGTGTTTCATTGCCTATCCAGTTTTCTAGGTCCTGACTACCCTGGGCTCCTGGATACAGCCCTGGCCAGCTCCTCCCTACCTCTCTCCACTCGACCCCGCCCCTCCACACCTGCGCCCCTGAGTCCTCTTCTGTTCCTCCTGTGGCTCCGGGCTCCGTCTCAGGTCCCTATATCCTGCCTTTCTATTACCCCTAACGAGTCTGGCTCTCTGAGGGCAGGAAATCAGGGCTGGAAGGCAGATTAAATGGCATGGCCAGGAGGAGCCAGAGCTGGGTTTTGGGCAAGTGTTTTAAATTTTTTTTTTTTTTTTGAGATGGAGTTTTGCTCTGTCGCTCAGGCTGGAGTGCAGTGGCATGATCTCGGCTCAGTGCAACTTCAACCTCCAGGGTTCAAGTGATTCTCCTGCCTCAGCCTCCCGAGTAGCTGGGATTACAGGCACACGCCACCACACCCGGCTGATTTTTGTATTTTTAGTAGAGACCAGCTTTCACTATGTTGGCCAGGCTGGTCTCAAACTCCTGACCTCAAGTGATCCACCCACCTCGACATCCCAAAGTGCTGGGATTATAGGTGTGAGCCATTGCGCCCGGCCTCTTTTTTAAATTTCTTTTTCTTTTTTTTTTTGTTCCTGAGACAGGGTCTCATTCTGTTGCCCAGGCTGGAGTGCAGTGGCATGCTCATAACTCTCTGCATCCTCAAACTCTTGGGCTCAAGCGATCCTCCCACCTCAGCCTCTGAGTAGCTGGGACTATAGGCATGCACCACCATGCCCCACCAAGGTGTCTTATATTCTTGTGGACCTCTCTGTCTCATCTGGAAAGTGGGAGTCCTTCCAGGCCCTGTGATGGAGGCTGGGGTGGGCTCAAGCCTGCTCCTGGTTGGGGTGGCCATGGGGATGGGCAGAGCTCCCGATCAGGGCCTGGCTCTTGGCTAAGTTTTCTGGCCTGGGTGGCTACCACACCAGAATAAACAAGAGGCGCAGTTTTCCTGGAATGAGGTTTCTGGGGCTGGTGCCTTCTTCTCCATGTTTCCCACCTCCCTATATTGCCTTGTCTGTCTGTCTGTCCCTCCAGAGGCTCAGATGATGGCTAGAGTTCTCCATAATGGGCAGAAGTCCCTCCAGACGGGAGGTGGCCAAATCAGCCAGGCAATGGGTGGGCAGGTGGGCACCAGGATGGTCATTTCCTAAGGGGAAATTGCAAACCATGCCATGCTCGGGCACCCAGACACTGAGGCAGGCACTGGGCTGCCCTCTTGTTATGCCTCAGTGCACTGATATGCCAAGGCAGACTGGGCTGGAGAGGAAGTATCAGTGAGTGGTCATTTTTGTCACCTTTGCAAGGATTCAGTCTGCCCTCTCCAAGGGGGCCAGGACTAGCGGCAGGTCTGGGTTAACTCTGGAGACCAGGACGAGAAGGAAGCCTCCAGCTACAGCAAGGGGGATTGAGGGCAGATATGAAGAGGGACTTCCAGTGGGCGCAGTGGCTCATGCCTATAATCCTAGCACTTTGGGAGGCCAAAGTGGGAGGATTGCTTGAGCCCAGGAGTTCAAGACCAACCTGGGCAACATAGCAAGACTCTGTCTCTGCGAAAGGTTTTAAAAATTAAGAAATTAGCCAGGCACAGTGGCTCATGCCTGTGGTCCTGGTTACTAGGGAGGCTGAGGCAGGAGGATTGCTTGAATCCAAGAGTTCCAGGCTACAGTGAACTATGATGGCACCACAGCACTTCAGCCTGGGTAACAGAGCAAGACCCTGTCTCTCTTTTTTAATTTATTATTTTATTTCTTTGAGACAAGAGTCTCACTCTGTCACTCAGGCTGGAGTGCAGTGGTGTGATCTCAGCTCACTGCAACCTCTGCCTCCTGGGTTCAAGCAATTCTCTTGCCTCAGCCCCCTGCACAGCTGGGACTACAGGCGTGTGCCACAACGCCTGGCTAATTTTTTATTTTTTATTTTTGGTAGAGACGGGGTTTCACCATGTTGGCCAGGCTGGTCTTGAACTTCCAACCTCAAGTGATCTACCCGCTTTGGCCTCCCAAAGTGCTGGGGTTACAGGCATGAGCCACCATGCCCAACAATATCTTTTAAAAAAAAATAATAAAGGCCAGGCGTGGTGGCTCATGCCTATTATCCCAGCACTTTGGGAGGCCGAGGCAGGTGGATCACGAGGTCAGGACTTCAAGACCAGCCTGGCCAACTTGGTGAAACCCCATCTCTACTAAAAATACAAAAAAATTAGCCGGTGTGGCGGCGGGCGCCTGTAATCCCAGCTACTCGGGAGGCTGAGGCAGAGAACTGCTTGAACCTGGGAGGCGGAGGTTGCAGTGAGCCAAGATCACGCCACTGCACTCCAGCCTGGGTGACAGAGCGAGACTCCATCTCAAAAAAAAAAAAAAAAAAAAAAAGGGGACTTCTCAGGTAAATTGATGATGCATTTGAACTGGGGTCTGTCAATCCCAATTTCCTCATTCCTGGAATGGGAATGATAATAGCATCTACATCTTAGGGTTGTTGTGAAAGTTAAATGATGTAATATACATGTAAATTACTTACAACAGTGACTACCTAACACATGGTAAGCCTGCTATTATTAGTTTATCAATAAATGCCGCTGTCATTACTATATTATGGATTCATTGGGGGAGGGGTTGAAGGATTAAATGACGATAGAATGTGTTCTGGCCCTTAGCACAGCATTTCACACACAATGAAAGCTTGATGGTGTCAGCTGCTATTTTTTGTTTTCATCTTGGGAAACTCCGGAGTAAGATCCCCATAATCCCCTGGGCTTCCCCAACGGTACACCTGCCCATACGGGGATGAGAAGTGGCCAGCCCTAGGCCCTGGTGAGAGAGCCCAGGAAAGTGACTGGTCCCACAGGCCCAGGGGTGCCCCGTGGCCACCCACAAAAGCCAAGCAAAGCCAGCCTTGCTGGGGCCAGCTCTCCCGGAGGACTGAGGCCTTGGCCCCATAAACCCAGACAGGGGCCCCGGGGCATGAGGCATGCACCGCCTACCCACCTGGATGGAGTAGGTCGTGTTGTAGTCACTGTAGAAGTTTTGGACGGGGACCTCGGAGCCGTTCACGGTGCATGGACTGTAGGGCTCCCCCATGCGCTGAAGCTTGTCCTGTTTAGAGAGGTTGCTTGAGGGGGACCCTGGTCACCCCAGGAGCCCTTTCTGCACCTCCCTTCTATCAAGCATTCAGGGACAGAGGGCTGTGGACCCCTGCAGGCGCCAGAGGGCTCACCTTCCCCTAAAGCTTGGCCACCCTGGGTGGGGTTCCAGCCAAAAGGAAGGAAGGCCAGGGCTGGGGGGCCCAGATCCCCTCCTCCCAGGCCAAGGGAAATTGGCCCTGGACAGGTGGGCTCCCACCCTCAGACCCTCTAGAACTGCCCTTGGGCTCCGGCCATACCACGAGTACTCCGATGGACGTCTCCGTCCCCGACATGGCATAGATGCCCTCATCTCTGATGAAGGGGTATGACCTCTGCTCGTGAAGCATCAGCCTGACCCCGGCTGTGGACGTGAGGAAGGGGACGTAGTCTTCCTGGCCTATGTCCAGGATCAACTTCAGGCCTGTGGGGAGGGTGGGGTGAGGGCTGCCTGAACTTGCTCCTGAGGCAGAAAGGAGACCGCACTACCCACTTCTTCAAGCTCCCTCCAGCCAGGGGGGCCGCCAAGGAGGCTGGCTCCACTTTGCAAAAACTCAGTCCTCAAATATTGCTTGCCTTCTGCAAAGCCCCCATCATCTCCAAGGCAGGCTCTGACGTAGCCTCCTCCCTAGGTGTCTCTTGCCTCCCGTCATCTCTTCTGATCAGGAGGTAGATCTAGGAGACACAGCATGGCCACGGCCCACTCGTGCCACCCCGCCTCACACCACAGGTGCCCTCGCTGTCCCCGTTCAATGCCTCCGAGCTTCTGCACGCCTTCTTCCTGCTGTGCCTTTGCAAATGTTATTTCCTCACCTGGAATGCTGTTCCTCGATCTGGAGTGCTATTCCCTCACTCTGGAATGCTGTCTCTGCCCCTTCCCTTCCCCTAGAAACACATGATCTTCCTTCAGATCTCAACCAGCATCACTTCCTCCAGAAACCTTCCCTGATGGCTCAGACGAGGTGTCAGGGTCTTGGTCGTACACTTTCCTAGCCTCGGAACTTTCCTTCCGAGTACCTGCCTCATTTGTGTGATTGTTCTTTTATTGTCTGTCTTCCTTCCCCACTTGACTGTTCTCAAGGGAAGGGACTGGACCCAGTCTCCCACGCACCACGGTCCTGAGCTATGTGGAGTTGAGTCCCTCTGGTTAGGACAATAAGGGCTAGTTGAGCACTTGCTACCTGCTGGGTGCTGTGCTAAGGGCTTCATTAAACATGAGCTGTAATCCCAGCACTTTGGGAGGCTGAAGTGGGCAGATCACTTGAGGTCAGGAGTTCAAGACCAGCCTGGCTAACATGGTGAAACCTCGTCTCTACTAAAAATACAAAAATTAGCCAGGCATGGTGGCGGGCACCTGTAATCCCAACTACTCGGGAGGCTGAGGCAGGAGAATTGCTTGAACCTGGGAGACAGAGGTTGTAGTGAGCTGAGATTGCGCCACTGCACTTTAGCCGGGATGACAGCAAAACTCCATATCAAAATAGAGAAAAAAAAATACAAAAATTAGCTGGGCATTGTGGCGCATGCCTGTAGTCCCAGCTACTTGGGAAGCTGAGGCAGGAGAATCGCTTGAACCCAGGAGGCGGAGGTTGCAGTGAGCCGAGATTGCGCCACTGCACTGCAGCCTGAGTGAGAGCGAGACTCCATCTCCAAAAATAAAATAAAATAAACATGAGCTCCTTGGATGCTCACAAGGGCCATGTGACGGAGGTACTGGTATTGTCCCCATTTTACAGATGGAGAAACTGAGGCACAGAGAAGTGAAGGGACTTGTCTGAGGTCTTCCACTGAGGAAGTGCTTTTGCTGGGCTTCTGATATAGCAGCTGGCTCCCTAACTGTAACCATTTGCCTCTGGGAGTAAGTTGACTGGCACCTCTGTGACAGTGCTCTCAGCAGCATGGGGGCTAAGTGAACGGCACTCAGCTCACCTGCCCCACTCTTGGCCAGCGGCCCCGATGGTCACTGAATTACAACCTGCCCCTTGGTGGCTGCAGAGGTTAGAACCTGAGAGATGGGAGGAGGGATCCACTCCCATCTATGCCCGGCTCACAAGCCCCAAAGCCACAGCCAGCCTGAGTCCGCCAGCCCCTCTCTAGGGGTCAGTGCAACACATGAGCCCCGAGGGAGGGGATCCGTCATCCACCATGCCGCACTTCCTCACTTCCATGGACTCCTTCAGCTTCTCTCTGTGTGTCTCTGTCTTTCTTTAAGAACTGTACAGCCGGGTGTGGTGGATCACATCTGTAATCCCAGTACTTTGAGAGGCCAAGGAGGGCAGATTGCTTGAGCCCAGGAGTTCAAGACCAGCCTGGGAAGCAAGATGAAACCTCATCTCTACAAAAAATTAGCCACCTGAAGTCCTAGCTCCTCAGGAGACTGAGGTGGGAGGATCACCTGAGCCCAGGAGGTCGAGGCTGCAGTGAGTCATGACCATGCCACTGCACTCCAGCTTGGGTGACAGAGTGAGACCCTGTCTCAAGAAAACAAACAAACAAAAAAACAAAACTGTACACCAGAGAGGCAGAGAGACTAAGAGACTAAGTGTTATGTATTTCTTTTCTTTTTCTAATTTGTATAAATGTAAGGGGTTCAAGCGCAGTTTTGTTACATGGAATTATTATACAGTGGTGAAGTCTAGGCTTTTAGTGTAACCTTCACTGGAATCATATATACTGTACTCATTTATTTTTTGTCCCTTACCTGCCTCCTACCCTCCCACCCTCTAAGTCTCTGATGTTTCTCCTTCCACACTCCACGTGTGCACATCATTTAGCTCCCACTTACAGGTAAGAACATGCAATGTCTTTTGGTCCATGTATTAACTGCATGATCCTGGACAAGTTGTTTAAAAACTGCTCAGAATACTCAGCATATATGGAGCATTTCTTACTTCCTAGGCAGGTGAAACAATTTACCACGTTACATCGTAATGACTCACAAGGCCTATACTATTTACTCATCATAATGGCTCACAAGGTAGATACGATTTACTATACTAAATGCTCTGCTCTGCTACTATATACTAATCTATGAATGGGGAAACTAAGGCTTTGAGAAGGTTGCTCTGGAGCTCAGGGACACCACGCAAGTAAATGGTGGAGCTGCAGTGGTGTGATCATGGCTCACTGCTGCCTTGATCTTCCCAGCTCAAGCGATCTTCCTGCCTCAGCCTCCTGAGTAGCTGGGACTACAGGTACGTGCTATCATGCCTCGCTAATTTTTTTTATTTTTTTTTAAGAGATGGGGTTTCACCTTGTTGCCCAGGCTGGTCTCGAACTCTTGGGCTTGAACAATCCTCCCCCCTCAGCCTCCCAAAGTGTTGGGATTACAGGCATGAGCCATCACGCCTGGCTGAAGCTTGAGCTCTTGACCACGAAGCTGTGCTGCTTCCAAATCCTCACTTTGCTCATCAGCAAAATGGGAACACCAGTTACTACCCCAGGGATTCTGAGCATTGCGGGAGGGAATGGCTGAGGAAGCACCTGGCCTGGCCTCCTCTGGCACAAAGTAGAGCCTCAGTAGTGGCCACTCCTCTTGATGCCTCGGTCCCACCTCAGTCCCACCCCGCAACAGCTGATGGTCTTTCAGTGCCACATCGTGGGGGTGGTTAAAGCCTCATGGCTCTGGCCCAGGATAAACCAAAACTCACCGAATTCAGTTCCAGGATTGGCCGAAGGAAGTGCCTTCTCTGTCATGCCCCAGTTGAAGATGTAACAGTTGCCATAGTGAGGGTAGAAGATGGACGTGAAGTTCCTAAAAGAAACAGCATCAGCTGCAGGGCAGGTTCCACCACAGACAATGCCTCCCCCGACTGTCTGCGGCCACCCTTCATTTCCTCCTTGGAGGGGCTCCGAAAGGGAGAGGCGAGCAACAGGTCATTCTGTCCATCCTCTGGTCCAAACCAGAGGGGGGATTCCCAGGCTCCCTCGGGAAAGCAGGGGAAGAGAGTTTCTCTGGAGTTGGGGCTCAGGCTCTCTGGTTTGGCCATGAGTTATGAAAAAGAACTTTCTGGCTGGGTGTGGTGGCTCATGCCTGTAATCCCAGCACTTTGGAAGGCCAGGGTGAGAGGATCGCTTGAGGCCAGGAGTTTGAGACCAGGCTGGGCAACATGGTGAGACCCTCATCTCTACAAAAAATACAAAAATTAGCCAGGTGTGGTGGTACATGCCTGTAGTCCCAGTTACTTGGGAGGCTGAGGTGGGAGGATCGCTTGAGCCCAGGAGTTCGAGGCTGCTTGAGCTATGATTGTGCCACTACACTCCAGCCTGGGTGACAGAGACCCTGTCTCTAAAAAACAACAAAAACAACAACGAAAAAAAAAACGAAAAAGAACTTTCTTAGATGTTTTCATCTGTCTCACATACACCTCAAAAGAGGCACATCCATGTCCTCACCCCCAGAACCTGTGAGTGTGACCTTATTTGGAAAAAGGGTCTTTGCAGAAGTACTAAGGATCTCGAGATGAGGTCATCTTGGATTATCCAGGTGGGCCCGAAATCCAATGACAAGTGTCCTTAGAAGACACAGAAAGAGAGACAGATACAGAGGAGAAGCTCATTGAAGACTGAGGCAGGGGCCTTCAGACACAAGCCAAGGAACGCCTGGGCCCACCAGAAGGCTCGGGGAGAATTCCTCCTTGCCTCTTCTGATGACTGGTGTGCTGGAGTTCATCAAACTCTTCGGTCAAAGTGCATGTTCTCAAGTCTCCAAAGTAAGCAGCTTTAAAAAATATCTCTTGATGTTTCTATGTTGTTCTTTTTTTATTTATTAAAAATAAGAGGAGGCTGGGAGCGGTGGCTTATGCCTGTAATTCCAGTACTTTGGGAGGTCAAAGCGGGAGGATCGCTTGAGCCCAGGAGTTTTGTTTGTTTGTTTTTGAGACAGAGTCTTACTATGTTGCCCAGGCTGGAGCACAGTGGTGTGATCTCACTCCAGGCTGACAGAATCTCAGCAATTATCCTGCCTCAGCCTCCTGAGTAGCTGGGATTACAGGCACCCGCCACCACACCCGGCTAATTTGTGTATTTTTAGTACAGATGGGGTTTCATCATGTTGGCCAGGCTGCTCTTGAACTCTTGACCTCAGGTGATCCACACACCTTGGCTTCTCAAAGTGCTGTGATTACAGGCGTGAGCCCCTGTGCCCGACTGAGCCCAGGAGTTTGAGACCAGCCTGGCCAACGAATTGAGACCCCGTCTTTACAAAAAAAAAAAAAAAAAAGCCAGGAGTAGTGGTGAGTGTCTGTAGTCCCAGCTACTTGGGAGGCTGATGTGGATCGATCACCTGAGCCTGGGGAGGTTGAGGCTGTAGTGAGCTGTGATTGAACCACCGCACTCCTGCCTGGGCAACAGAGGGAGACTCTGTATCAAAAAACAATAATAATTTGTAAAAAATTAAAAATAAAAACAGGAAGGAATGAGAGTAAGTACATCAAATAACGCACACACACAAAATGTCACCTGCCATGCAGTATTGTCTTTGAAGCCTTATGCTCCACAGCAAACATTCACTGAGTGACTTTTACGGGCCAGGCCTGTGCTGAATCTTTCTGTATTCATGATCTCATTTAATTCTCAGAATAACCCCACGAGGGCAGGTGTTATTTTCCCGTGTTTTCAGATAAGAAAGCTATTTCCTGTATCTTTTGTCTCAGCTAGTTGACTTGCAGAATGACTTGGGTCCAGGGCAGGCTGTGAAATGGGATATGGGGGCCGACCCAAGCTCTGCCACTGTCAACAGATTTGAGCTGCTTACTCAACCTCTGAGCTTGGGTTTCCTCAACGGTGCAAGGGGAAGCAGGAAGAAACCACATTTTTCCACCCAATAAATGTTTGTTGAGGTGGGTGCTAGGCTAGGGACACCCAGCAAAACAAGACAGAGCTGCCTTTTGCAGCTTCCAGTGTGGCAGAGGACAGAGAGTGGAATCCTATCAACCCCCCTCTCCTTCCAAGATGTGACTTTTCTTCTTTCTTTCTCTCTCTCTTTTTCTTTCTCTTTCTTTCTTTTTCTCTTTCTTTCTTTCTTATTTTCTTTCTTTCTTTTTCTTTCTTTCTTTCTTTCCTTCTTTTTCTTTCTTTTCTTTCTTTTTTCTTTCTTTCTCTCTTCTTTCTTTCTCGTTCTTTCTCTTTCTTTCTCCTTTCTTTCTTTTTCTTTCTTTCTCTCTCTCTTTTCTTTCCTTTTCCTTCCTTCCTCCCTTCCTCCCTTTCTCTCTTTCTCTTTTCTTTTCCTCCCTTCCTCCCTTTTTCTCTCTCTCTTTCTCTCTTTTTCTCTTTCTCTCTTTCTTTCTTTCTTGACAAAGTCTCACTCTGTTGCCCAGGCTCGAGTGCAGTGGTGCGATCTTGGTTCACTGTAACCTCTGCCTCCCAGATTCAAGCAATTCTCCTGCCTCAGCCTCCTGAGTAGCTGGGATTACAGGCAGGCACCACCACGCCCAACTATTTTTTTTTGTTTTTGAGATGGAGTTTCGCTCTTTCACCCCAGGCTGGAATGAAGTGGTGCCATCTCAGCTCACTGCAACCTCTGCCCTCCGTGTTCAAGCGATTCTTCTGCCTCAGCCTCCCGAGTAGCTGAGATTATAGGTGCCTGCCACCACAACCAGCTAATTTTTGTATTTTTAGTAGATATGGGGTTTTACCATGTTGGCAAGGCTGGTCTCGAACTCCTGACCTCAGGCGATCCACCCACCTCAGCCTCCCAAAGTGCTAGGATTACAGGCGTGAGCCACCATGCCTGGCCTAATTTTTGTATTTTTAGTAGAGATGGTGTTTCACTATCTTGGCCAGGCTGGTCTTGAACTCCTGACCTCAGGTGATCTCCCACCTCAGCCTCCCAAAGTGCTGAGATTACATGTGTGAGCCACCACACCAGGCTCCAAGATGTGACTTTAGTCTGTCCACCTGTCTCCACCTCAGACGCTCCCACCCTGGCCCAAGTCACCAGCATCTCATGTCTGGATTCTTGCTGGAGCCTCTGCCTCTGCTCATCCTGAAAGTCTTCCTTCTGCACAGTGGTCAGCGTGATTGTTTAAATTTGTGAGTCAGACCACGGTGCTCCCTTTCTGAGAACCCTCCAAAGGCTTCTTGTCACTCATAGAATAAAGTGCAAAGTCCCTATGCTGGCCTTCTATGTCTTGTTCCCTACACTCCAGTGACATTAGATGTTTCCAAGCTCAAGGCTTTTGCCTCTGTTGTCCTTTGTGCCTGGAATATTCTCTAACCAGCTCTTCAGACACTGGCTTCTCCCCATCCTTCTGCTTTTATCTGCTCTGAGGCCTCCCCTGAACCTCTATGCAAAGTGATGGACTTGAACTATTAGTTAAGAGTACTTTATTACTAATAGTAATAGACTTTTCTACCTAGTTACTCTAGATCTTTTCCACCAGTTTTTATTTATTTATTTATTTATTTATTTATTTATTTATTTATTTTGAGATGGAGTTTCACTCTTGTTGCCCAGGCTGGAGTGTAGTGGCACGATCTCGGCTCACTACAACCTCTGCCTCCCCGTTCAAGTGACTCTCCTGCCTCAGCCTCCTGAGTAGCTGGGATTGCAGGTGTGCGCCCCCATGCTTGGCTAATTTTTGTATTATTAGTAGAGACAGGGGTTCACCATGTTGGTCAGGCTGGTCTTGAACTCCTGACCTCAGGTGATCCACCCGCCTTGGCCTCCCAAAGTGCTAGGATTACAGGGTGAGTCACTGCACCTGGCCCTTCCACCAGCTGATTATCTTCTTTATCAGATACATCAGAATCTGAAATCATCTTCCTTTTTTTATTGGTAGAGACAGGGTGTCACTCTGTTGCCCAGGCTGGAGTGCAATGGTGTGATCATAGCTTACTGCAGCCTCAAACTCCTGGCCTCAAGATATTCTCCTGCCTCAGCCTCTTGAGTAGCTGGGACTACAGGCATGTGCCACCACACCCAGCTAATTTGTAAAATTTTTTGTAGAGATGGGGTCTTGCTATGTTGCCTAGGCTGGTCTTGAACTCCTGGCCTCAAGTGATTCTCTGGCCTCAGCCTCCCCAAATGCCGGGATTACAGGCATCCACCACTGTGCCTGGCCTAAAGTTATCTTCTTGATTTAATTGCTCACTTAGCTGTCTCCTGCTTAGAACATAAGCCCGGGGAGGGAGCATGACCTTGTCTGTCTGGAAGGAGAAGAGCTCAGAGGTCAAGAGCACAGGCCGCAGAGCCAGCCTGCTTGATTTCAATTCTGGCTGTGTCCATTAGCAGCTGGTAGCTTTGGGATGGTTACTTCACCTCTCTGTGCCTCACTTTCCCCATTTGTAACACCAGATAATACTGGCACCTACCCTACATGACTGCAGCAAGGGGTGGATATCTAGCATACTGTAATACTCAAAAAATCTTGGCTGCTACTGTTCACAGCTCTGTGCCCAGGGTCTGGTACTGGCACACAGACACTCAGTAAATATTTGATGAATAAATTACAATAGGCGATAAGAGCATCGACAGAGATAAGCATGGAGAAGTGACACCTACGTCCCAATGGAGAGTGGGGAGCGAGTCAGGGAAGGTTTCTTGGAAGAGGGGAGGCCTGAGCTGAGACTTTATGAACAAGTAAGCCATGGCTAAGTCTACAGGGTGGGGAGGAGAAAGGGCTCACCAGGCAGGGACACAACACAGGCAAAGCCCCAGAGGGAAGAAATAGCTCTGGGCGGGCACCATGGAGTCTATAAACTGTGTGGGATCAGGGCTGTGGCCACAGGAAAAGAACAGAGCAGAGCAAACCAGCTCAATCCAGGCCCTGTTCTTGAAGGAGAGACCTCACCCCAGGGCGTGGGGACACAGTGTTCCCAAGGAACTGTCTTGGTCAGATGCAGCCCAGGAGCAGGAGGCTGCATGGGGCGTGGCCGGGTCCCCTCCTGCCTGCGCCATGCTCTTGGTCTCCACGTGCGTGCCAACTATTTGCTTGTTGATAATACTCTTCACCCAGAGAGGCTGCTCCCAGGACTGGCTGCCTCTGATTCCAGAGCCAGGTGTTTCCCTACAGAAATCTCTGCTGGGCTGGGGGCCAGGCATGCAGATGGAGACCAGTGAGCCTCCAGAAAAGACTGGGAAATAGAGCTTCCTAGCAGGAAGCAGTATAACCACTGTTGTATGGTCAGAGGTCAGGGAAGATTTTCCAGGGCAGAAACTAGTTGGATAATCCCTGAAACAACAACAACCATAGTAATAATAATGCTTATATATGCCCAGATCTTGGTTTATTTTTAAATTTTATTTAACTTTATTTATTTATTTTTTTTTGAGATTGCCCAGGCTGGAGTGCAGTGGCATGATCTTGGCTCACTACAAACTCTGCCTCCCAGGTTCAAGTGATTCTCCTGCCTCAGCCTCCCTAGTAGCTGGGATTACAGGTGCATGCCAACACACCTGGCTAATTTTTGTATTTTTAGTAGAGATGGGGTTTTGCCATGTTGGCCAGACTGGTGTCAAACTCCTGGGCTTAGGCAATCCTTCCACCTCGGCCTCCCAAAGTGCTGGGATTACATACATGAGCCACCATGCTTGGCCCAGATCTTGGTTTCTAAATACCATTCTTCAATTTAAAAAACCAGAGCTTGGGCGAGGCTTGTTGGCTCTCTCCTGTAATCCCAGCACTTTGGGGGACTGAAGTGGGAAGATTGCTTGAGCCAGGAGTTTGAGACCAGCTTGGGCAACATAGGGAGACCCCATCTCTACAAAATAAAAAAATTAATCAGGCATGTGATTGTGCCACCGCACTCCAGCATGGGCAACAGAGTGAGACCCTATCTCAAAAAAAACAAAAAACAAAAAACAAAAAAACAACCAAAAAACCAAACAGAGCTCTTTAGAGAAATGGCTGATCCTAGGGCAGGGGCATCCTGTAGTGCCAGAAAGTAGGCAAAAGTTAAAAAACCCACACAGGTGAGAACGTATCAAAGGCACACAGGCGCTAACTGACAGAGTGGCCAAAGCTAGAAGAATTTAAGTAAGAGAATAGATAACATGGAACTGGATTACAACCTAAATCTACAGGAGTCCATACTGTGTCAATAAACGATGGAATAAATAAATAAATGGAGGAGAAGAGACAAATCTTCCTTTACAGAAGAATTCCAAACAATATATATTCTTCTCTCTAGGAGGGGCGTAGCTCAATGCTCTTCTCCCCCTGGCCACTCCCTTCCCCTTCCCCTGAGTGTAGTCTGAATTTAGTGACTCCTTTCCAAAGTACAGAGCGAACGCCAGCACAGTGGCTCACATCTGTAATCCTAGTACTTTTGGAGGCTGAGGAGGGAGGATCACTTGAGTCCAGGATTTGGAGGCTGTGGTTTTTCTGTAAATCTAAAACTATTCCTCAATAAAAAGTCTCTCTAGGCCAGGCGCGGTGGCTCATGCCTGTAACCCCAGCACTTTGGGAGGCTATGGCAGCAGATAACCTGAGGTCAGAAGTTTGAGACCAGCCTGGCAAACATGGTGAAACCCTGTCTCTACTAAAAATACAGAAATTCTGCCGGGCGCGGTGGCTCATGCCTGTAATCCCAGCACTTTGGAAGGCCGAGGTGGGTGGATCACGAGATCAGGAGATCAAGACCATCCTGGCTAACACGGTGAAATACCGTCTCTACTAAAAATACAAAAAACTTGGCCGGGCGTGGTGGCCGGCGCCTGTAGTCCTAGCTACTCGGGAGGCTGAGGCAGGAGAATAGCGTGAACCCGGGAGGCGGAGCTTGTGGTGAGCCGAGATAGCGCCACTGCACTCCAGCCTGGGCGACAGAGTGAGACTCTGTCTCAAAAAACAAAGCAAAACAAAACAAAACAAAACAAAGCAAAAACAAAAAACCAAAAATTAGCCAGGTGTGCTGGTGCACGCCTGTCATCCCAGCTACTTGGGGGGCTGAGACACGATAATCACTTGAACCCGGGAGGCGGAGGTTGCAGTGAGTGGAGATCACGCCATTGTATTCCAGCCTGGGAGCAAGAGCAAAACTCCGTCTCAAAAAAAAAAAAAAACCACCGCCACCAACAACAAAGTCTCTCTCTCTATATTTTAGTCTCACTCTGTCACCCAGGCTGGAATGCTGGAATGCAGTGGTGTGATCTCGGTTCACTGCAGCCTCAAACTCCCAGGCTCAAGTGATCCTTCCCCCTCAGCCTCCAGACTAGCTGAGTCTACAAGTGTGTACCACCATGCCGGGCTAATTTTGTTATTTAAAAATTGTTTTTTGTAGAGATGGGGGGTCTCACTATGTTGCTCAGGTTGGTCTTAAACTCCTGGCCTCAAGTGATTCTCCCTCCTCGGCCTCCCAAAGTGCTGGGATTAAGTGAGCCACTGCACCTGGCCAAAAGCCTATTATTTATTTATTTATTTATTTCTTGTTTTTGAGACGGAGTCTCGCTCCGTCTCCCAGGCTGGAGTGCAGTGGCATGATCTCAGCTCACTGCAACCTCTGCCTCCTGGGTTCTGCCTCCTGTGTTCAGCCTCCTACCTCAGCCTCCCGAGTAGCTGGGATTACAGGCGTGAGCCACTGCACCCAGCTAATTTTTGTATTTTTAGTAGCTATGGGGTTTCACTATGTTGGCCAGGCTGGTCTCAAACTCCTGACCTCAGGTGATCTGCCTGCCTTGGCCTCCCAAAGTGCTGGGATTACAGGCATGAGCCACCATGCCCGGCCCAAAAGCCTTTTTAAAAATATGCTCCCTTAATGTTTACTATGTGCCAGGGATTGCACCAGGTACTTTGCATATGTTCTCATTTAATCCCCCAATAATGCTATGTGGTTATTTCACTGTCACCACTTTCCAGCTGAGCAAACTGAGGCACAGAAGGCTAAGTAGCATGGCCAGTCACACACTGAGCTGACATTCAAGTCCAGGCAGTTTGGTGTTGGGGTCCACATGCGGCTCACATTTTCCTAATTCTGCAGCTGCTGCTTCTAGAGCATTTGTCATGTTAGGAGGGGGACAGGATGGAGTCAGAGAGAGAGAGAGGAAGCAAGGGCCACAGTGTCTGGGGCCCAGCACCGGGAGAGCAGAGAGAGGCATATTCCCACAGCTGTGTCCAAGGCTGACTCAAGAAGGCAGGTGACCAGTCAACTGTGGGAGTGAGGAAGAGCTCAGAGAGCAGCTGGCTGAGATCTCTATGCTAAGGTGCCTGGGTGGTACCTTTCACTGGGAACTGCCGAGGGCTGGGGAAATAGGCTTGGGAGAGGTGGGTAGGGAGGGAAGATGACCATCACCATTTCTGATGAGGCAATAGAGTGACGTGGGGTGGACCTGGCCCAGACTGCTAGCTCTGCCACTCACCAACTGTGTGACTTCAGAGATGTTACTTAACCTCTCTGGGCAGGTTACAGCAACTATAAAACGATGGGGAAGGCTAGGCTTGGTGGCTCATGCCTGTAATCCCAGCACTTTGGGAGGCTGGGGTGGGAGGATCACTTGAGACCAGGAGTTTGAGACCAGCCTGGGCAACATAGTGATACCCCATCTCTTAAAAAAATAAGGGGAAAATAACTGTTCCTTTCTCATGGCTTTGTTGCCAGGGTTAAAGCAATTTTAACACGCAAAGTGCTTAGAATAGTGCCTGACACATACAGGGACGAGAAAGGCCCAGTAAATGTTGGCATAATTATTGAATTTGCATTCCTTGTCAAATGGGGGTTTTTGTTTTTGTTGCGGTTTTTTAAGAGAGTCTCCCTCTGTCGCCCAGGCAGGAGTGCAGTGGCACAACCTCGGCTCACTGCAACCTCCACCTTCCAGGTTCAAGTGATTCTCATGCCTTGGTCACCTGAGTAGCTGGGATTACAGGCACATGTCACCACACCTGGCTAATTTTTGTATATTTAGTAGAGATAGGGTTTTGCCTTGTTGTCCAGGCTTGTCTCGAACCCCTGGCCTCAAGTGATCTGCCAGCTTCGGCCTCCCAAAGTGCTGGGATTACAGGCATGAGCCACTGGGCCCAGCCTAAAATGTGGGTTATAAAACTATTATAATATTAATAGTTATAACTATTATTTATTGAGCCCAATAGTAGGGTCAGTTACTCATGCATATTAATTCACTTAATATTCAAAGTAACCCTGTAGGGTAGGTATTGTTCTCTCCCCTATTTTACAGAGGAGGGAAACTGAGGCACAGCAAAGCTAAGAAACTTGTTCAAGGTCACACAGCTTGTAAGATGGAGCCAGGATTTGAGTCTAGGTGGTCTAACCCCAGACCCCAAGGCTTGACCCTTTCATTATACTTACCCCCTACCCCTCGCCACATGGCAGAGGTTATGTGGCCAATATTTGGGGGTTTTAGTGGCCCATCAGCCGGCTATTTTCCCTGTTTCTGCTAACAGTTCTTTTTTTTTTTTTTTTTTTTTTTGAGACGGAGTCTCGCTCTGTCACCCAGGCTGGAGTGCAGTGGCGCGATCTCGGCTCACTGCTAGCTCTGCCTACTGGGTTCATGCCATTCTCCTGCCTCAGCCTCTCCGAGTAGCTGGGACTACAGGCACCCGCCACCACGCCCGGCTAATTTTTTTGTATTTTTAGTAGAGACGGGGTTTCACCGTGGTCTCGATCTCCTGACCTCGTGATCTGCCCGCCTCGGCCTCCCAAAGTGCTGGGATTACAAGCGTGAGCCACCGTGCCCGGCCTCTGCTAACAGTTCTTTAGCTTCCCTTGGGGAACCACCCGTCCCTCACCCTCAGCCCGTATGACTCAAATGGGGCTCCCTTTGGAGGGCGCCATGTTGACAACAGGCCAGCTATACCCAGCCCGGCCCAGCCCAGCTACCCACGAGGTGGCCGGCACAGCTTTCGGGGCTGGCCTGTGTGTGGAACACAGGCCCTTGAACACTGGGATCCCGTTCGATGGGTAGGGAGTTGACAACAGGTTCACTTTCCTGCCCCACTCTCGCTCCCGGGCGTGTTCTCACTGAGCACACGGGCCATGCATTTGAAGTTGCAGTGTTACAGCTCTCTTTCAGCTGAGCGGGTGAGGTGAATGTGCTTGTGGACGTTACAGTAGTCTGTTTGGTATCCCTAGCCTTATGGCAGGTGTGGTTGGCAGGTGTGCCCTGAGCAAAGGACCCTGGCCAAGAGAGTGAGGTTGAAACACAGACTGACCAGCTAGCCATGGGGTGGCCCTCAAGGAAGAGGGTATCCCATCAGCAGGGCGCCATCAGTCAAATCTTCCACCTATGGGAACCACCTTTTGCTAATCTGTACAATGGGACGTATGTGCTGCTCTGCCCTGCTTAGTGGCCTTGAATTATTTGACATTGTGTGCAAGAACCCTGCCCATGTGTGCCTGTGCATTTATTTTTTTCTTTCTAAGACAGAGTCTCACTCTGCTGCCCAGGCTGAAGTGCGGTGGTGCAATCTCTGCTCACTACAACTTCCGCCCCTGGGGTTCAAGCGATTTTCCTGCCTCGGCCTCCCAAGTAGCTGGGATTATAGATGTGCACCGCCACGCCAGGTTAATTTTTGTATTTTTAGTAGACAAGGTTTCGCCATGTTGGTCAGGCTGGTCTTGAACTCCTGACTTCAGGTGATCCACCCGCCTTGGCCTCCCAAAGTTGGACTTACAGGCGTGAGCCACATGTCCGGTGGCACCTGTGCATTTTGAGGGGACAGAGGCCCCAGAGCTTTCCGAAGATTCTCATTAGAGATTCTGGAAGGCTCTGAGTTCAGAGAGCTGCCTGCAACCCCAGTCCCTGGGAGGTGAGCTTGGAAGCCTGTCACGTGCCCATAGCATTAAGATTCAGCTAAAAGCTCTTTTCCACAGAGGCCTGAAGTGTGAGCATTGGAGGCCCCAGATCAAGGAGGATACCATCGAATCTCAGAAACAGGACTGGCTGAAACCTGGGGTGGGGCCGACCCACACCTGGAGGCTGGGTCAGGAGGCCCAAGAGGGGCTCTGAGGCCTCAGCAGTGTTCCTGCCCATCCTCAGGCCTCCTTCCCATGTGCTGCCAGCTGAGCTCTCTGGAGGCTGTTAGGAGGGGACAGAATGGAGATTCCCTGCCTTTCTGGTTGTCCTAGAGACTGGGACAACACCGATGCTTAGGCCCGGGGTTGGTTTGCCAGGAGCTGGGAGGCCAAGGAGGTGGGAATCTGTGGGTCAATTGCAAGAAGACCTAGACCTCCAGAGTTACCATTACCCTCATTCCACCAGCCTCTCATATTAAAGGTCGTTAGGGAAAAAGAATATTTACAGGAAACACTTATATAACCTTGTGTTTCTTTTTCTTTCTTTCTTTTTTTTTTTTAGAGACAGTGTCTCATTGTGTCACCCAGACTGGAGTGCAGTGGCGTGATCATGGCTCACTGTAGCCTCGACCTCCTGGACCCAAGTGATCCTTCCTCCTCAGCCTCCTGAGTAGTTGGGATTACAGGTGAGCACGACTGTATCTGGCTGGTTTTTGATTTTTTGTAGAGATGAGGTCTCGCTATGTTGCTCAGGCTGGTCTTGAACTCCTGGCCTCAAGTGATCCTCCTGCCTTAGCCTCCCAAAGTGCTGGGATTCCAGGCATGAGCCACCACGCCCGGCCTCATAGCCTTGTTCTAGGTGCTGCCATGAACCTATTCATTTACTCTTCTCAATGACCCTATGAAGAAGCTACGATTATTCCTGCTTCAGAGATGAGAAAACTGAGGCAACAGATGCCTGGGTGCCCACCCTGATCCCCTCATCGGGCTGGTGCACCCACCCCCAGCTGCTAGGAGTGAGGTCCGGGAGGTTAGGAGACCCCTCGTCAACCTGTTGGGAATGACCCACAGCCAGCCACCAACTCACGGGGCACGCAGAAAGGCTGGTCCCCTCCTTCAAGGGAGGACCACTCTGGTTCAGTTTATGCTCCAGATCCTCCCACAGATCAAGCTGAGCCTAGACTTTACCCGAGACCACATCCTTGTTTAGCTTTTTCCTCCTTCCTTTTAAAATTTAATTTATTTTACTTTTTTCTAGAGGCGGAGTCTCACTATATTACCCAGGCTGGTCTTGAACTCCCGGTCTCAAGCAATCCTCCCGTCTCCGCCTCACAAAGTGCTGGGACTACAGGGGTAAGCCACCCACCCACCACACCCAGCCTTTCCTTTTTCTTTTTCTTTTCCTATTTTCTCCTTTTCCTACATGTTCCAAATCTTCCTTCCTTATCCCACTTTCCCTGCAGACTTTTCCTAACACAATCCTCTCAATGCTTCGCGCGCTCTTCAATGCATTCCTGCCTCAGGCTCTGCCTCCAGGAAACAGGACCTAAAAGACAACGAGGCTTAGAAAACTGTGCTAAAGACAGCCGGTAAGTGGCCAGGCAGGATTTGAACCCTGGCAGGCTGTGCTCCCAACTGTAACACGCCACTGCCTCTTGGTGCCAGGGCCTGGCCGGGTGGGCTTGGGGTGGCTCTCACCGGTAGTTGCACGGCTCAGCTCCAAACAGGCAGGCCAGGATCATCTGCTCACCGGGGTGGCTCATCTCCACCAGCTCCTGCTGTGGCACCTGTGCAAAGATGTTGGTGGCCTGCAGGAAGTACCACTCTGTCACTGCCTGGGTAGCGCTGGTGAAGTTCCGGAAGGTGCACTGTGTCCCATTGAGACTACACTGTGGAGGCCAAGAGGGGTTTTTGTGGGTGGCGTGGGAGCTGCTAGCAGGACCCCAGCCACTGCTCGAGGGCCCTAGCAGGGCAAGAGCTGTGCTTTGCCAGCCGCCCTTCTGGCTGCAACTTGGTGGTGGGAAACGTTCACACTCATGCTCACACATGCTCAAGGGCTGCCGCCTCATACACAGCTGTGTGCTGATCACAAGATCCCCTCATCAGGCTGGTGCACCCACCCCCAGCTCCCGGGGGTGAGGCCTGGGAGGTTAGGAGACCCCTCAGCAACCTCTTGGAAGTGACCCACAGCCAGTGACCAACTCATGGGCATTCACAGAGGCTGGTCCCCTCCTTCAAGGGAGGGTGACTCAGTGGCTCAGTTTACAGCCACCAGCCTCGGTCCCACTCATACCATTATGCATGAGCAAAAACACACACATGGTCATGTGTGCAGAGGCATGCACAGAAGACGCCCTCTCTCTGACCTCCACAGCCTCATGTCACTGTAACACACGTCCATCCTAGCCCCGAACCCCGTATGCATAGATTCACACAAGTGGCCGCAACACTTGTGCTCACACACACACACACACGCACAGTTCTGATTCCTTTTCCAGCCTCTGCCAGAGACTTCCAGACGAAGCTCCCCTGGAGGCCATGAAGAACAAGAAGAAACTCAACACACAGGAAATGCTGCCTCTTATCTGTCCTGGGAAAGACACAGACCCAGTCGCCCTGAGCCCACCACGGGGTGTAGAGCGCCCTTCCATCTGGTCACATCTGGCTTCTCATGGCATCCAAGTCATCGCACAGACACGTGACAGACTTGGCCCTGGGACTCTGGCCTTGGCCACGAGGCTGCTGCTGGTTCTCCCTGCTGGAACCTGGGAGGCCGGATAGAGAAGCTTCCCCTGGCATTCTTGCACCACCCTTCCCAACACGCCTGGCCAGCCCACTCCTGGGGGCCTCCCTGCCTCCTCTTGGGGAGGTAATGGCAGCCCTGAATCCTTACCCTGTTCCGGGCTCTGTTCCCAGTGTCTTACATCTATAATCCCATTGAAGCTTCACAGTAATGCTAGGAGGTAAGTATCATTGTTATCCCCGTCATCATGAAGAAATTGAGGCCCAGGAGGTTAAGGAAGGTGTGACCACAGCAGATCCCCCATATGACGGTTAGTTTGTGTGGAGAGGTGGGGACGAAGCAGTTGTGGAAGTCATAACGCCATGAGTGTGAGCATCAAGGCAGTGGCTCCCCCTCTGGGGAGTGTATGGTCCCCTCCTGGATCCCCATCCAAGATTGATTATCAGAATCACCAGGGAGCCTGTTGTCAATACAGATGCCCGGGCCTGGGCCCAAGAACTGCTCACTCAGATTCTCCAGGAGTGGGGCCTAAGGATGTGTATTGTGACAGAGCTCCCAGGAGATCCTGAGACATGGGCAGGGGACCTTCTCCCCACTTCTAGGCTTAAGAACTAATGGCATACCAGCCTCCCAGTGCAGGGCAGTTGTTTCTCGGCATGTGACTGTACTGCACAGCTGTGGCTTTTCACCTGCCCAATATTTATGCCCCTATCTTTTGATAACAAGATTTGGTTCCTCCCTCAGGGAACCACCTTCCCCCTTGCTCAGTCCATGTGGTCTCACAGAGGCTGACATCACTCCCAACTCCAGGGCACATGGCCCAGGACTGGCCAATCATGAGAGCCCCTGCTGTAGCCCACAGTGATTGGTTAGGGGTGAGCATGTGACCTAATGAGTCTTCTTAGGACTTTTGCTGGGACGATAGGGAAAGAGCTCTTTTTCTGGGACCACTGCTAAGCAAGGGCACTAAGGGCATCCCTCCACATGGAGATATCTTGCCTGAGAGCAAAGTCACCTGAGAGAAAAGTTGAACCAAGATGGAGAAAGATTCCTGATGGCCTCATTAGAATACCTGGATCCAGCCTTGCCTGAATGCAGTATACCTCTGGACTTCTTAGTTATGTGAGCCAATGAATCGCCTATTTTGCTTAAGCTAGTGTGAGCTGGATCACTTATACCAAAAGAGTCTTGACTAACATGCCAACAATTTCTATTTTTAAAAAATCTCTGCAAACAAGCAAAACAGGCTCTGGCTTCCATCTTGTTTTTCCCCAGCAAGACTCAAATTACTACAGAAAAGAAATACCCATCAGCCTCCCTGGATGGGGCCCATTGCTTGATATGTGCCCAAGGACCACTTACTAGTCTCATGGCCATTTTGCACCCCTGGGCATTACAGATCTTTTCTGATGCTGAGCTGCTTGTTAAGCCATTGTGGTTATCTCCAAAGAGATCGAGGACTACGGGGTGGTGGGGGTTCCGTTCATCAATAAGGACCAGGGGTGTGTGGTTCCAGATGGAGGAGTTCGGGGTCCTATGGCCTAGCTCAGGAGCCAAGATCCTCTCCAGGACAGCTTCCATCAGCTCATCCAGGTCCTTCAGCAAATGCTTGATTTTGGAATACCTGGATGGGGAAAGGGCTGGTTAGGGGTGGGGAATGAATATCTGTAAAGCAGAGCAACTGAAATCTGGGACCCACTCCATAGTAGTCTGTTTTCACACTGCTATAAAGATACTACCTGAGACTGGGTAATTTATAAACAGAAGAGGTGTAATTGACTCACAGTTCCGCATGGCTGGAGAGAGTTCTCAGGAAACTTACAATCATGGTGGAAGGTGAAGGGGGAAGCAAGGCACGTCTTACATGGCAGCAGGAGAGAGAGAGAGAGAGAGAGAGAGGGAGACTGCCACTTTAAAAACATCAGATCTTGTGAGAACTCACTCACTATCATGAAAACAGCATGGAGGAAGCCTCCCCTATGATCTAATCACCCACACCAGGTCCCTCCCTCGACACATGGGGGTTACAATTCGATATGATATTTGGGTGGTGACACTGAGCCAAACCATATCACACTGTTACTCCAGCATGGCTGCCACTATGTATAAGAAGAACACCCCACCTAAGCACCCACCTCTCCATCCACCCATCCACACATCCATCCTTCCACCATCCATGCACTCAATTCATTCACCAACTTTTAATGAGCACCTACTATGTGCCAGGCACTGTGCAAGGCACAGATGATACAGTAGCAAACAAGAGGGACCTGGTCTCTTTCCTTATGAAATTCACATTCGAGTGAGGAAAAATTGTAATGGCTCATGGTTATTGATAGCTTACCATGTGCCAGGTGCTAGGTGCTTTCCAGGTTTTATTTACTGTTTGCCACAAGTCTGTTACCGTCCCCATATATAGATCAGGAAACTGAGGCTCCAGGAATTGGTATGATTTTGCAAGCTCACTCCACTGATAAAGAGCAGAGGTGAGCTTAGAATCTGGGTTTGGTGGGCTTCAGTGGGTATGTTTATGGGGGTTCTGAGATCTCCCTCCCAGGAGGGAGCAACTTTGGGAACAGGAGCCAGTTTCAGGAGAGAGAAAATGGATGGGACTGTGAGGCTGGCTCCAATGTCTTCCCTCAGCCCTGTGGAGCTCCCATGTTGGACATGGTGGCCAGTGAGTGGATCTATCAAGGAGTATCTCTGCCAGGCCCCGTGGGCGCCCGGGCCCTGCACCTCAGTCACTTCACATCCAATTTACCCAAGACCCTGCCTCAGAGTGGGGTCATTCAGGCCACAAGTGCCAACTCTGGCTGGAGGACTTCCTGCAGCAGCATTAAATGCTGGACAGAGGCCAAGGTCCTGGTACAAACGTGTATAGCAGCCGGAGCTAACACTGGCCTTCGATGCCAGTTCCCTGACCATTAAATCTGTGTACACAGGAAGAGGAGGATCGGGAAGGGTGGCGTCTGTGCAGGTGGCGGTGGTGTTATTACAGCGTAGATGTCCACAGCTTCTGGGAAGCTCGGTGGGTCACTGTATGGGCTCCAGGTTTGAATCCTGGCATGCCACTTAATATCTTGGGCAACTTAACCTCCCCGAGGCTCTGTTCTCTCCTCTACAAAACAGGGGTATAAAAATAAGTACCCCAGAGAATCGTTGGGAAGATTCAGCATGGTGCTGCTTCTAAAGTGCATGGATCAGTGCCCAGACAGAGTGCTATCGTTCCCATTATTATTAAAGCTTCTCTTGAGCAGCTCTAAGAACCCACCAAGGCAGGAAGAGCCCTAATAATAGAAAGAAGGGACTTTCTGATAATTGGGAAGGTAATCGCTGTGTGTCCCTTCCAGGACTTTTAAAAACAGAGATGCTGTCTCGCCTTGTTGTCCAGGCTGGCCTTGAACTCCTGGCTTCAAGTGATCCTTAAGCCTCGGCCTTCCAACATGCTCTGATTTCAAGCATGAGCCACTGTGCCTGTGCCCAGTCAGGACTTTTTTTTCTTTTTCTTTTTTTGTTTTTGAGACAGGGTCTTGCTCTGTTGCCCAGGATAGAGTGCAGTGGCACGATCTTGGTTCACTGCAACCTCTACCTCCCGAGTTCAAGTGATTCTCCTGCCTCAGCCTCCTGAGTAGCTGGGATTACAGGCATGTGCCAGCATATCCGGCTAATTTTTGTATTTTTAGTAGAGATGGGTTTTCACCATGTTGGGCAGGCTGGTCTCGAACTCCTGACCTCAGGTGATCTGCCTGCCTTGGCCTCCCAAAATGCTGGGATTACAGGCGTGAGCCACTGTGCCCGGTCAGGACTGTCTTTTGGATAAAAATGTTTTCTGTGACTCAGCCCTTCTTTCAGTTCCTTGAATGCACCAAGCTTCTCACCAGCTGCACCTGCTGTGTCCACCACTGGGGGCACTCTCTTCACTCTGCGTGGCCAACTTCCACTCGTTCCTTAGGGCACTTTTTAAAAATTTTTTGTTTTTGGACTGACTCCCTGCCTCTCCACAACCCTAACTAGGTTGGGTCTCCTCATGTGTCCCCTTCACAGGCCTTGCCATCAAGTGGAGAACAGGCAACCTAGAAGAATGGTTAAAAAGTAGCACCTCTGGGATCATGTTAGGCCTGGGTTCAAATCCCACAGTCGTCCACCGTGTGTCTCCAGGCAAGCTCGCTTCTCTGCACCTCCATCTCCTCACCTGTAAACTGGGGCTGCGACAGGAGTTCCCAATCCTAGGGTGGTTGTGTGGATTAGAATGACACCAATTACCCAAAGAACACTGAACACAGTGCCTGGCATATCATAAGCATTTGTTGAAGAGTTGTTTTATTTATTTTTTTTTAATTTTTGAGACAGGGTCTCGTTCTGTTGCCCAGGCTGGAGTGCAGTGATGCGATCTCAGCTCACTACAACTTCTGCCTCTCGGGGTCAAGCAGTTCTCGCGCCTCGGCCTCCTAAGTGGCTGAGATTATAGGCATCGCCTGTATTTTTAGTAGAGATGAGGTTTCATCATGTTGGCCAGACTGGTCTCAAACTCCTGACCTCAAGTGATCTGCCCACCTCGGCCTCTCAAAGTGCTGGGATTACAGGTGTGGGCCACGGTGCCTGGCCGAGTTGTTTTATTTTTATCATCATAATGATAATGAGTTCGATATTTGTGGGGACAACTTTGTGGGGCCTGTTTCCTCTGGCAGGCTGTGAAGAGGATAGGGACTCTGTTTTGTTCACTGCTGTATTTGTGTTGCCTAGAACAGTGCCTGGCACATGGTAGGTGCTCCATAAACACGCGTGGAATCGATAAATAGGCACTGGCCTGCCTGAAGACAGAGGGTGCCCAAGGTTCTCTCTAAGCCTAGGAAACTTACGATTTTTTTTTTTTATTTTTAAGAGACAGGATCTGTTACCCAGGCTGGAGTGCAGTGGCATCTTCTTGTTTTTATTTTTAATTAAATATTTTTTCTTAGCCTTGACTTGAAACTCAAGTGGCACCTTCTCAGCCCACTGCAGCCTCGAGCTCCTGGGCTCAAGCAGTTCTCCCACCTCTGCTTCCTAAGCAGCTCAGACCACAGCCATGTGCCACCATGTCTGGCTAATTAAAAAAAATATATTTATTTTTTTTAGAAGTGGGATCTTGCTATGTTGCCCAGGCTGTTCTCCAACTCCTGGCCTCAAGGGATCCTTCTGTCTTTGCCTCTCAAAATGCTGTTATTACAGGCCACCACACCTGGCCAAAAGTTTATGAAGTTTGAGTCTTAGTTGCTGCAAAAGGATGAAAGCAAATGGAAAGACAGAGAGGAGACGAAAGAGAAAGAAGGAAGGAAAGAAAGAAGAGAAAAAAGAAAGGGAAGAAAAAGGAAGGAAGGAAAAGTAATAAAGAGAGAAAAGGAAGGAAGGAAAAGTAATAAAGAGAGAAAAGGAAGGAAGAAAGGGGAGACAGAAAGAGAAGGAGAGAAAGGAAAAGGAAGGAAAGGAAGGAAAGGAAAGGTAGAAGAGAAGAGAGAAAGAGAACCGCCCGTCTGCTGAGGCCAGCTGTGCGCTCCGGGGCCACCTACTTGAAGGGGCTAGCATTGCAGATGGTGACGGCGGGGAAGTCCATGGTCTTGAAGCCTACGGAGAGGGAGACGCTGACCTCCCAGCTCAAGTAGGTTCTGATGAAGATGCCCCACTGCCAGCAGACGAGGGCGGCGAAGAGCAGGGTGAGCAGGAACCACATGGCTTTCTTCTTGGGCCCCTCACAGATGATGCGCTTGGGGCCGTGGGTGTTGGTGTTGTCGCAGTACCACACCAGCAGCTCCTTGTACGTGTAGCCGGGGCCCTTCTGCAGCCGATGCAGGCCCTTCAGCAGGTACTTCTTCACGTGCATGGTGGCACCTGCAGAGAGGCATGGGGACGCACATCAGCTGGGACACCAGCCTTGCCTGCGAGGATGTCCCAGTCACATCCAGGAACTGGGCGGCGGTACGTCCCCGTTCTTCCTCCCTCTTTACCTTCCTTCCTCCCTCCCTCCCTCCCTTTTTTCCTTCTTTTCTTCCTTCCTTTGGCTATCCATCATCAATCCATCCATCCATCTAATCAACCAAAATGCATTTATTGAATGCCTACTATATGCCAGGCACTCAAATGGTCCTTCTGGACTCAATGAGCAAAATGGACAAGGTTTTTTGCCCTTTGGGAATTCATAACCTAGTGAACAAGTGACTTAAACTCTCAACTCAGGTTCTCTGTGTGTAAAATGTGGTACAGCAAGTCCTCAAACGACGTCGTTTTGTTCAATGTTTCATTGTAATGTTGATGAGAAAAGAAAGTAGATTCCCAGCCAGGGCCACTGTCTATATGGAGTTTACATGTCCTCCCCATGATGTGTCTGCATGGTCCCAGGTGAGTGAGTGTGACTGTGTGTGAGTGCTCTGCAATGGAACATGTCTTGTCTAGGGTGGGTTCCCGCCTGTGGCCTGAGCTGTGGAGATAGGCTCTGGCCACTGTGACCTTGAACTGAATAAGTGGGTAAATAATGATCTTACTTGTTTTTATTAATCTTTCTTTTTCTTTTTCTATTTTCAGATAGGGTCTCACTCTCTTACCCAGCCTGGAGTGCAGTGGCGAAATCATGGCTCACTGCAATCTCTACCTCCCAGGCTCAAGCGATCCTCCCACCTCAGCCTCCTAAGTAGCTGGGATTACAGGCATGCACACCACCATATCAGTGAATTTTTGTATTTTTAGTGGAGATGGGGTATCACCGTGTTGCCCAGGCTGGTCTCAAACTCCTGAGCTCAAGTGATCCACCCACTTCAGCATCCCAAAGTGCTGGCATTACAGGCGTGAACCACCGCACCCGGTCTTAATCTTTCTTAAATGTATGTATAGCTCATATTTATTTCAATGTTTAATATTAGAAGCATTTTGGTCTTTACTTAGAAATTTGGTGACTTTTTTTGTGACCAGAAATAGGCCGTAGGAGCTTAACTCTTGTTGATATCAATTAGCCTATGGTGAAATTGATTTCATTAGACATCGTTTAGCCTAGAGTTGCAGTTTCCAAGAACATATCAACAATGTTAAGTGAAGACTTACTGTAACGATTACATCTAACCTACAGGATTGCTGAGAGGGTGAAATTCGGCAATGCGCAAAAAGTGCTATGTACTGAGCCTAGCACAGGCCAGGTCCTCAGTATGCCAGTTTCCATTGTCACTAGCTGTCAGTGAGTAAGAGAGATGTTAAGTGAAGAATCCATCAAAAATGCAGAGCTATGAAACATGACAGGAAAGATTAGGACCCCATACCCTGAGATGCTAGAGGCATTAAAGGGTGGTGGTTTAGAATAAGGGTTCTGTAACCAAATTTTCTGGCTTTTTGTTTGTTTGTTTGAGACAGGGTCTCACTCTATCACCCAGGCTGGAGTGCAGTGGCATGATCATGGCTCACTGCAGCCTCGAACTCCTGGGAAATGTCTGGCTTTGGCTCTCAGCACTGCTGCTTTCTAGCTGTGTGACTTTGAGCAAATCTCCTTCTCAGTCCCTCAGTTTCTCATCCATAAAATGGGGATAATTACAGCTTCCACCTGGTAAGGGTGTGTCATGGAGGCTGGCTGCATGAAAATATGGAGAGGGCGGATTCATGCCTGGCACCTAAGAGTCAGCGATTTTTATTAGAAAACGGAGGCCTGACCAGGTCTGAGAGTCCTTGGAGAAGTGATGGAGGAGCTGAGGTTAAAGGATAGGAGAGGGGAGGGGAAGGGGGAAGGCTGAAGTGGGGAGGGAGCCTGCAGGGGTGAGCAGGGCCAGGCCATGCAAGGGCTTGTGGACCGTGTTAAAGATTAGGGTTTCAATCCCAAGAGAACTGGAACCTTTGGAGGCATAAGGGTGTGATGCCATCAAAGCTGGGATTTGAAAAGGGCGTTCCAGCCAGGTGTGGTGGCTCACACTTGTAATCCTAGCACTTTGGGAGGCTGAGGCAGGAGGATCACCTGAGGTCGGGAGTTTGAGACTAGCCTGGCCAACATAGTGAAACCCTGTCTCTACTAAAAATACAAAAATTAGCTGGTGGCGGGCCCCTGTAATCCCAGCTACCTGGGAGGCTGAGGCAGGAGAACTGCTTTAGCCTGGGAGGTGGAGGTTGCAGTGAGCCGAGATTGCACTGAGCTGAGATCGCACCACTGCACTCCAGCCTGGATGACAGAGTGAGACTCTGTCTCAAAAAAAAAGAAAAGAAAAGAAAAAAAGGGTGATCCGTGGATACGAATTAGAATGGGGTGAGGTTGTGTCTGGAGCATTGAGGTTGGAGAGTATGGGTCATGGATGAGGAATGCCAGAGTTTTCTGAGACTGTTTCTCATATGCATGAGGGGGCAGGTTCTTGTGTTGTGAAGACCACCAGGTACTTGCTATGGCACATGAGAGTTTCTAAGGACATTCCTGCTTCCCTCTCCCTTCTCTCTGGACACAGAGCAGGAACCTGCGGCAGGAGCATCCTGGCTCTATTCCTGGAGCCCCAGTTGTATTTCATCTTTAAGGTCCAGATCAAAGGCCACTTCCTCCATGAAGCTCTCCTGACTCCAGGCTGGACCCTCACCCCCTCTGAGAGCCTCCTCCTTCTGGGGATACCATGCTGGGCAGTGTGGTTCCTCTGTGCCCAGCATACTCTCCCCCTTGCTCTGAAGTTTCGGGTGAAGTTAGCCCACTGTCCCTTTCATCTCAGTTGGTGTGAGTTGCCAGGCTGATCTCTCCTCTTAGCTCTGGGAGATGTGCACATGACTCAAACTGGAACGTTAGGACTCAATTCTATTAGTTTATATTGGAATAACTGAAGGAGAGACCTCACTTTTAACTAAGCCTACTAAGCTGGTGGTATTTGGCAGCACAAACGGGAAGACTGCCTGAGAGTAAAGGCAATACAGAGGAAAGAAGAGGCACGAGATGGAGAAAAATTTCTGACATCGCCATTTGAACATCTGGATCCAGCCATGCCTGAAGCCATTCATTCCTGGCCTCATCAGATATGGAACCAATACATTTTCTTTCTTATTTATGCATATCCAAATTGGATGCCTGCCATTTGCTCCCATAAGAAGCTTAACAGTAAAATAAATTGACCCTTGTTTTATCCTGTGTTGTAGTTTCTTGTGCCTGTGGCTTCTCCCAGGAGATTGCAAACCCCTTGAGGACAGCAGCTCTGTATCCCTGACAAAGCCCAGCACAGTGCCTGACACCCCACAGAATATCCAGATGTATAAGGTCAGACTTTCACTTCTAAACAGAGATGTTAAATCTGTCCAAGCATATTCACTCCTGATCCAATTATCTGACACAGTAACCTCTCACCTTCCTTCCCCAGAAGGGGTCTTGGCCAAAGCATGAAGTGCTTTCTTCTCCAACTCTGTTCTCTCTCTCTCTCTCTCTCTCTCCTCTCTCTCGACAGGCTCTTGCTGTGTCACCCAGGCTGGGGTGCAGTGGCACGATCTTGACTCACTGCAACCTCCACCTCCTGGGCTCAGGTGATCCTCCCACCTTAGCCACCTGAGTAGCTGGGACTACAGGCTCATGCCACCACGCCCAGCTAATTTTTGTATTTTCAGTAGAGACAAGGTTTTGCCATGTTGCCCAGGCTGGTCTCGAACTCCTGGGCTCAAGCGATCCACCCGCATTGGCTTCCCAAAGTGCTTGGAGTACAGGTGTGAGCCACTGCACCCCACCTCCAACTCCATTCTTTGATAGGAATTAAACTCTATGTGCCTGCCCAGGCCATCATGGCTGTAAGAGGATGTTCATAGACTAACCCCACTCCCAACTTTCCCCAGAAGGTCTATTCCCTGCTCTGAAATAATAAAGTAATAACAGTTATTATAATAGCAACTACAAGAGCGACATCAAAGTACTAAATGTTTGCCATGACTCAAGCATATGGGAAGAACCAGGGCTTCGTCTGCCTTATATAGTCTAGCACCCCAAAGCCACATAGGTGAACATCACATTAGGTTCCAATAGGTAGTTGTAGAAGAAATAAAGGGCCTCTAGAATGTCTACCCTTTTCTGTTCTCATGTAATTATTCTGATTTAGTCAAGGAGAAAGTCTCAGCTTGGTACCAACAGGTCTTTAACACCTCTCCAACCCTTCTAATCTCCAGGTTTAACAATGAGGCCTCAGGCTCAGACAACAGTATCTAGTTAGAATGGGTAACATTCTGTTTTCACTGGGCTTATTTTTAAGAGCCACCTTCTACTTATGGCAAGAGATACTGACTTTTGCTTTATGTTCATAAACGTGCTTAAGTAAAAAAAGGGAAATTGATTTAAAGAAAAATGTTTAAGCAACAGTACTACATGTAGCAAAAGTTGTTACAATGGTAGGCAAATAGCAGAAGTGTGTTGAGTATTGGCTGAGCATCTAACTAGTCTGGCCCCTTGGGTCATTAGCCAAATAAAACTCAATAAGTGCTGCAAACAACTTTATGATGTTCTGGTCAGATTTCACCCCCACAGTGATAGATGGTCTGTGTTTGGAATGTATACACAGTTTATGGAGAAGGGACTGAATCAGTGTACAGCTTAACCCAATCCAAACAAATAGAGACTGAGTCCATGTGTGTAAGCAGAAAGAGACACCAATTGTCATGCTTCAGAGTCACAGATTGCTGACTATACATTGGTCCTGAACTCATGGTAAATATTCCTGATAGCAAATGCAAAAACAATAAATGTGGAAAAACGTTTCGGCTTGCTCGCTTTATTTCTTTCTTTCTTTGCTTGCTTGCTTGCTTTCTTCTTTCTTTCTTTCTCTTTCTTTCTTTTTCCTTCCTTCCTTCTTTCCTTCCTTCCTCTTTCTTCTCTTCCTTTCTTTCTTTCCTTTTTCTTTCTCTTTCTTTCTTTCTTTCTTTCTTTCTCTTTCTTTCTTTCTTTTTCCTTCCTTCCTCTTTCTTTTCTTCCTTTCTTTCTTTCCTTTCTCCTTCCTTCCTTCCTCTTTCTTTTCTTTCTTTCTTTCCTTTCTTTCTTTCTCCTTCCTTCCTTCCTTCTCTCTTTCTTTCTCTCTCTTTCTTTCTTTCTTTCTTCTTTCTTTCTTTCTTTCTTCTTTCTTTCCTCTTTTCTTTCTTCCTTTTTTTTTTTTTGGCAGAGTTTTGCTCTTGTTGCCCAGGCTGGAGTGCAATGGCATGACCTCACCTCACCACAACCTCCACCTCCCAGGTTCAAGCAATTCTCCTGCCTCACCCTCCCGAGTAGCTAGGATTACAGGCATGCACCACCACGCCTGGCTAATTTTGTATTATTAGTAGTGATGACGGGGTTTATCCATGTTGGTCAGGCTGGTCTCGATCTCCTGACCTGGTGATCTGCCCTCCTTGGCCTCCCAAAGCGCTGGGATTTCAGGCGTGAGCCACTGTGCCCAGCCGTGTTTCGGTTTTCTTACGAGACAGGTTTTCTTCTGTGCTTTCTTCTGAGTGTTTTATAGTTTTATTAGGTCTATGAACCATTTGAAGTTAGTTTTTGCATATAGTGTGGGGTAGGAGTTAAGATTCCCTTTAAAAAAATAAGGACAACTATTTGTTTTAGCGTTTTTTGTTTTGTGTTCCATTTAAAGTGCAGAATTCACTGGATTTCAGTATATTCACATTGTTCAACTATCATCACGATCAATTTTAAAACATCTTTATTTCCCCTAAAGAAAACTCCATGCCCATTAGGAGTTATTTCTCATTCCACTCTCCACCCTCCTCCTCCCCATCAGAAACCACTTATCTATTCTCTGTCTCTCTAGATTTGCCTGTTTTGGATGTTTCATATAAATCAAGCTTTTCCATCCTGCGGACTGCAGGCCATAGGCAGCCCAGGATGGCTTTGAATGTGGCCCAACACAAATTCATAAACTTTCTTAAAACACTATGAGATATTTTTTTTCTTAGCTCATCAGCTATTGTTAGTGTTACTCCATTTTATAAGTGGCCCAAGACAATTCTTCTTCTTCCAGTGTGGTCCAGGGAAGCCAAAAGATTGGACAGCCCTAATAAAAACGGAATTGCAGGCTGGGCACAGTGGCTCATGCCTATAATTCCAGCAATTTGGGAGGGTGAGGTGGGTGGATCGCTTGAGATCAAGAGTTCAAGGCCAGCCTAGCCAACATGGTGAAACCGTCTCTAGTAAAAATACAAAATTAGCCGGGTGTGGTGGCATGTGCCTGTAATCCCTGCTACTCAGGAGGCTGAGGCAAGAGAATTGCTTGAGCCTGGGAGGCAAAGTTTGCAGTGAGCAGAGATTGTGCCACTGCACTCCAGCCTGGGTGACAAGAGTGAAACTCTGTCTCAACAAACAAACAAAAAATGGAATTGCACAATATGTGGTCTTTTCTGACTGGCTTCTTTCACTTAAGTGTGTTTTCAAGGTATGTTGCAGCATGTATTAGTGCTTCGTTTCTTTCTGTTGCTAAATAATATCCCATATTATGTTGAGACTGCATTTTATTTATCCATTCATCAGTTGATGGACAGTTGGGTTGTTTTTACTTTTCGGCTGTTATGATAATACTGCTATGAATGATCATGTATAAGTTTTGTATAGAAATAGGTTTCATTTCTCTTGGTTATATATCCAGGAGTGGTCTCAAACTCCTGATCTGAGTCCGATGGTAATTCTGTGTCCAGAATTGGTGGGTTCTTGGTCTCACTGACTTCAAGAATGAAGCCGCGGACCCTCGCGGTGAGTGTTACAGCTCTTAAGGTGGCGCATCTGGAGTTTTTTCCTTCTGATGTTCGGATGTGTTCGGAGTTTCTTCCTTCTGGTGGGTTCGTGGTCTCGCTGGCTCAGGAGTGAAGCTGCAGACCTTCGCGGTGAGTGTTACAGCTCTTAAGGCGGTGCGTCTGGAGTTGATAGTTCCGGTGGGCTAGTGGGCTCACTGGCTTCAGGAGTGAAGCTGCAGACCTTCGCGGTGAGTGTTACAGCTCATAAAAGCAGTGTGAACCCAAAGAGTGAGCAGTAGCAAGACTTACTGCAAAGAGCGAAAGAACAAAGCTGCCACATTGTGGAAGGGTACCCCAGCAGATTGCCACTGCTGGTTGGGGCAGCCTGCTTTTATTCTCTTATCTGGCCCCACCCACATCCTGCTGATTGGTGGAGCTGAGTGGTCTGTTTTGACAGGGCGCTGATTGGTGAGTTTACAATCCCTGCACTAGACACAGAGGTTCTCCACCTCCCCACCAGATTAGCTAGATACAGAGTGTGGACACAAAGGTTCTCCAAGGCCCCACCAGAGTAGCTAGATACAGAGTGTCGATTGGTGTATTCACAAACCCTGAGCTAGACACAGGGTGCTGATTGGTGTATTTACAATCCCTGAGCTAGACATAAAGGTTCTCCACGTCCCCACCAGACTCAGGAGTCCAGCTGGCTTCACCCAGTGGATCCTGCACCGGGGCTGCAGGTGGAGGTGCCTGCCAGTCCCGTGCCATGTGCCCTCACTCCTCAGCCCTTGGGTGGTCGATGGGACTGGGTGCCGTGTAGCAGGGGGTGGCACTCATCTGGGAGGCTCGGGCGACACAGGAGCCCATGGAGGGGTGGGAGGCTCAGGCATGGCGTGCTGCAGGTCCCTGAGCCCTGCCCCGCGGGAAGGCAGCTAAGGCCTGGCGAGAAATCGAGCGCAGCGCCGGTGAGTTGGCACTGCTGGGGGACCCAGTACACCCTTCACAGCCACTGGCCCCGGTGCTAAGCCCCTCATTGCCCAGGGCAGCAGAGCCTGCCGGCTGCTCCGAGTGCGGGGCCCGCCAAGCCCATGCCCACCCGGAACTCTAGCTGGTCTGCAAGCGCTGGGCGCAGCCCGGGTTCCCACTCACACCTCTCCCTCCACACCTCCCTGCAAGCTGAGGGAGCCGGCTCTGGCCTTGGCTAGCCCAGAAAGGGGCTCCCACAGTGCAGCGGTGGGCTGAAGGGCTCCTCAAGTGCCACCAAAGTGGGAGCCCAGGCAGAGGAGGCGCCGAGAGTGAGCGAGGGCTGTGAGGACTGCCAGCATGCTGTCACCTCTCAAGTCTATGTTTAACCTTTTGAGGAACTGCAAGACTGTTTTCCAAAATGGCTGCACTACTTAACAATTTCACCCCGTGTATGAGAGTTCTAACCTCTCCACATCCTCTCCAAAACTTATTATCCATTTAAAAAAATTATTACAGCTACCTTAGTGGGGTGTGAAGTGATATCTTAGGTTGGTTTCAATTTGCGTTTTCCTAATAGCTATGATGTTGAACTTCTTCTCATAGGCTTAGATATTGGCCATTAGATCCATTATATGGCCACTATATCTTCTTTGGAGAAATGTCTATTAAGATCTTTCATCATTTTTTAACTGGGCTATTTATCTTTTTATTACTGAGTTGCAAGAGTTATTTATATATTCTGTACACAAGTCCCTTAACAGGCAGGACTTGCAAACATTGCCTTTCCTTCTCTGTGTGTTGTCTTTTTACTTTCTTGATGGTGTCCTTTGAAGAACAAAAATTTTTAAGTTTGATGATGCCAAATTTGTCTGTATTTCTTTTTTGTGTGTGTGCTTTGGTTTCATATCTAAGACTCTATTGCCTAATCCAAGGTCCTGAAGATTTGTTTCTATGCCTTACTCTAAGGACTTTATAGTTCCAGCTCTTATATTTAGGTCTTTGATTCATTTTGAATTAAGGTACGTATGTAGTGTGAGATAGGAATCCAACTTCGTTGTTTTTCATGTAGATATCCACTTGTCCCAGCACCCAGACTATTCTTTCTCCCATTTAATTGTCTTGGCACCTTGTCTGATTTTTTAGCATTTGAGTGAAAAGAAAGCTTAAATAAATGGAGAACTATTCCATGCTCATGGATTAGAAGACTCAATATTGTTAATACGTCAATTAACCTCTAGAGTCAACTCACTCTTAATCCCTAGAGTCTACTCAATTTCAACCAAAATCCCAGCAGAATTTTTGTAGAAATTGACAAACTGATTCTAAAATGTATATGGAAAAACAAAAGAACTAAAACAGCAAAAACAAAACAAAATCAGACACACATGCATGCGTACACACACGCACACACACATGTCAAAACAAAATTTTAAAAAACTTACGAAAAATAAAAAGGTGAAAGACATTTCTATGTGATATCAACACTTACTGTAAGTTGCAGTTATCAGGACAGTGTGGTATTGGTGTAATGATAGATCTACTGATCACTGGATTAAGGAGCTCTGATAGACCTACAAATTTGCCAAGGTAATTCAACGAAGAAAGTGTAGTCTTGGCCGGGCATGGTGGCTCACACCTGTAATTCTAGTTCTTTGGGCTGACAAAGTACTAGGATCACTTGAGCTCAGGAGCTTGAGACCAGCCTGGACAACACAGTGACAATCTGTCTCTATTTAAAAGAAGATTAAAGCGTAAAAAAATTAAAAAAAGTGTAATTTTTTTCAACAACAAATGCTGAAACAAATAGTTGTCCATATATTTTTAAAGGGAATCTTAACTCCTACCCCACACTATATGCAAAAACTAACTTCAAATGGTTCATAGACCTAATAAAACTATAAAACACCCAGAAGAAAGCATAGAAGAAAATCTGTGTAACCTTAGGATATGCAAAGATCTTCAGATAGGACACTAAAATCATGAATCATAAAAAACTTATAAATTATACTTTATTAGAATTAAAATCTTCTACTTTTCAAAAGACATGGTTGAGAAAATGAGAGAGCAGGCTCCTGGGAGAAAATACTTGGAATACATATGTCTGACAAAGAATTTCTATGCAGAATATATAAAGAACTCTTACAACTAAATAATAAGACAAATAGTTCAACAAAAAATGGGCCAATGATTTGAATAGACACCATAAAAGAGGAAATATGAATGGCCCATAAGCATGCGAAAAAATGCTCACCATCATTAGTCACCGAGAAATGCAGATCAAAACCACAGTGAGCTATCTCTTCACACCCACTAAAAGGACTCACAGTATCTAGTGTTGGTGAGGATGTGTAGCAACTGGAATTCTCCTACACAGCTGGTTGGAATGCAAAATCGTACAGTCACTTTGGAAGGCAGTTTGATATAGTTTCTTATAAAGTTGCCAGGCGCGGTTGCTCACACCTGTAATCCCAGCACTTTGGGAGGTCAAGGTGGGTGGATCACTTGAGGTCAGGAGTTTGAGACTCCGTGGCCAACATGGTGAAACCCTGTCTCTACTAAAAATACAAAAAAATTATCTGGGAGTGGTGCCACATGCCTGTAATCCCAGCTACTTTGGAGGCTGAGACAGGAGAATCGCTTGAACCCAGGAAGTGGAGGTTGCAATGAGCCGAGATCGTGCCATTGCACTCCAGCCTGGGTGACAGAGTGAGACTCCATCTCAAAAAAAAAAAAATAATAAAAATAAAGTTAAGGAGGCCAGGTGCAGTGGCTCATGCCTGTAATCCCAGCACTTTGGGAGGCCAAGACAGGAGGATTGCTTGAGCCCGGGAGTTTGAGGCCAGCCTTGGTAACATAGTAAGACCCTGTCTCCACATTTAAAAAAAAAAAAGGTAAATATGACCCAGCAATTCCACTTTTACTTATCCAAGAGAAAAACATACATTCACACACAGACTTGTACATATATGTTCACTTATTCATAATAGCCCCCACCTAGAAGCAATCCACATGTCCACCAACAGGGGAAGAAATAAATAAATTACGGCATATCCATAATGGGATTCCATTCAACAATAAAAAGGAACCAACTATTGATAGATAAAACATGGACATATATAAAAAATATTATGCTGAGTAAAAAGCTAAACATGTAAGAATACATACTATAGAATTCCCTTATATGAACCCCTAGAAAATGTGAATTAATCTATTGTGACAGAAAGCAGATCAGTAAGTATCTGGGCCTTGGATGAGTAGTGGATTGACTAAAAGTTGTTCAGGGAGCCTTTTGGAGACAATGAAAATATTCTAGATCTTGAATGGGATGGTGGTTCATTAAATGCATACACTTGTGAAAACTCATCAAACAATATGCTTAAAATGGATGCATTCTATTATATGTAAATTATGTCTCAATAAAGTTTTAACAAAAGACTTTAATCCATTGCCTTTTCAAAATGATGAGATTTCACATTTTTTTAAAGCATGGATTTTCTTCATCTTTTGAAAAGTCAGAAAGATGTGACAGTTGTCCCCGCATGACCATGTTCTGCTAGATTTGACTAGCAGCTGCTCTCCTTGGATGGTCAATGTGTTCCCAGTTCACCCCAATTCTTCCCATTCCATGCTGTCTTATACCCAGCCCTCTTTACTCGTTTTCATTAGCTGCTCTGGCTCATGTGGACATCTGACTTTGTGACTTCTGCAAATTGCAGGTCAGATGCTTTCATTAAAATCCCCTGTACTTATTTTTGTAGCAAAACCTCAATTATCCAAGATTACTGGGGAATATCGTTTCTGGTAGCTGGATTTTTAAAGTTAATTGAAGGTTAACCTGAAAGTGGATTTGACTCTGGTTATTGAAAAATCTTGCATGTTTCTGCCTCTGCAAGGGCAACCAGAGGACATGACTGACTCTTTATTTTCAAGCACCTGGCCAGGTGTAAGAGCCACAGGTGAGGTTTAGTGGCCAGGCCAGAAAAAGTGAAGAAGAGTTTTAGGGGAGCTGCCAGGATCTCTAGATAAGCCAAGGCATACCTTGGACACAATTTCTGTTTATAAATTCAAATATTACGTGCATTCCCAGCACCAAGATTTTGGTCTCTAAATACCATTTTTGACTAAAAGAACCAGGGCTTCTTAGAAAAATGGTTGCTACCAGCTTTGGTGCAGGAAATGTATTAAATGAGCCTTTCTTTTTTGTTGTTGTTTTTTTTTGACACAGGGTCTCACTCTGTCATCCAGGTTGAAGTGCAGTGGCACCATCTCAGCTCACTGCAGCCTCAATCTTCTGGACTCCAGCGATCCTCCCACCTCAGTGTCCTAAGTATCTGGGACTACAGGTGCGTGCCACCCGGCTAATTTTTGTTACCTTTTTTTTTTTTTGGTAAAAATGGGGTTTTGCCATGTTGCCCAGCTGGTCTTGAACTCCTGGGTTCAAGTGATCCTCCTGCTTTGGCCTCCCAAAGTGCTGAGATTACAGGTATGAGCCACTGTGCCTGGCCTATATGTTTTAAATGTTTAAATATTAACCATCTGGTACTTTAAAGAAGTTTGCTAATCTCTGATTTACTATGTCATATATATTTGCACTAAATAAGAAGAAACCTGGGGCCAAGCACGGTGGCTCAAGCCTGTAATCACAGCACTTTGGGAGGCTGAGGTGGATGGATCACCTGAGGTCAGGAATTCAAGACCAGCCTGGTCAACATGGTGAAACCCTGTCTCTACTAAAAATACAAAAATTAGCTGGGCATGGTGACGGGTGCCTATAATTCCAGCTACTCGGGAGGCTGAGGCAGGAGAATTGCTTGAACCCGGTAGGGAGGTGGTAAGCCGAGATCACAGCATTGCACTCCAGCCTGGACAACAAGAGTGAAACTCCATCAAAAAAAAAAAAAAAAAAAAAAAAAAAAAAAAGAAAGAAAGAGAGAGAGAGAGAGAAAGAAAGAAAGAAACCAAGAAACCTGGCCACTCCTGGTAGCTCATGCCTATAATCCCAGCACTCTGGGGGACTGAAGCAGGAGGATCACTGCAGTCCGGGAGTTTGAAACCAGCCCAGGTAACATATTGAAAGCCTCACCTCTACAAAAAACTTACAAAATTAGCCGAATGTGGTGGCATGTGCCTGTGGTCTTAGCTACTGGGGAGGCTGAGATGGGAGGATTGCTTGAGCCCAGGAGTTGGAGGTTGCAATGAGCTATGATTGTATCATTGCAAGCCTAGCCTGGGTGACACAGCAAGACACTGCCTAAAAATAAATAAATAAGTAGTAAAAAGAAATATTTCAAATGAGTATTTCATATAAATATTTATAAGCTTGATTTTGTTATTTCCGTCTAACTACCTGCTAATTCAATGTTTTCCTAAGCATTGATCATTTGTATGCCACTTTTGCAATTTTTGCTAAATCTGTGTAGCACTTGTATCATTATTTACTTACTAGATAATGCCACATCATCTCACTTTTTTATTTTTGGCTAAAATAAACTCAACTTCCTCCTAGGCACTACTATGAATACAAAGCAATATTACACCTATGAAATAACAGGTTTGATGTGCTGAGCCATTTTTTCCTAATACACATGAACATACTTTCTTAACTATTCAGAAAAAGGTTCTTCTGAGAATCATTTAAAAAAAAATCATCTTGGCCAGGCATGGTGGCTCACGCCTGTAATCCCAGCACTTTGGGAGGCTGAGGTGGGCAGATCATGAGGTCAAGAAATCGAGACCATCCTGGCCAACATGGTGAAACCCTGTCTCTACTAAAAATACAAGAATTAGCTGGACATGGTGGCACACATCTGTGGTCTCAGCTACTCAGGAGGCTGAGGCAGGAGAATTGCTTGAACCCGGGATGGGGAGGCTGCAGTGAGCCAAGATCGTGCCCCTGCACTCCAGCCTGGCGACAGAGCGAGACTCCGTCTCAAAAAAAAAAAAAAATCATCTTGCTTACCACCCTTTGGGAAATGCCCTGTTAATTGTCTTTCACGGGCTGAAGCATGTACTGGTCCAAGGACATATGCTCTCTTCCAAGGCATTTCCTGGTGTGGCTTCATGCCGTCCTTTTAAGTATGTTGCAGTGGGCATAATTATGCCCATTACACAGAGAATTTAGAGCACAGAGGGACTCAGAGGGACTTACCCACAGTCATGGTGAGTCAAAGGGCAGGTCTGAAAATAGAAACCAGATTGCCTGGCTTCCGGCCACCTCTCACCTACTAGCTCAGATGGGACACCTGACATCTTGCACCTGTTCTGGTGGGTGTTGGGGAAATCTGCAGTGGAGCCATGCAGCTGCCCGCGTCCTCTGTGTGCACCTATGAACCTCCTTTGCCCAAGGCTGTGGTTCCCCGACATCTAGGGGTGCTCCCAGAAAGCCAAACACAGCATGACTAATGGAGACAATAGGAAAAGTGGCTTCCTCCACAGCCCTCTAAGATAAAGGTCTTATTTGAGCTAATCAGAGACAGTGAATGTTGTCAACATATACAGTTAAGTGAGAACAAAGAAAGGGTAGAACAGCATATGAAGCCCACATGCCTTTATGTTAAAAAAAAAAAAATACAGGCCGGGCACGGTGGCTCACACCTATAATCCCAGCACTTTGGGAGGCTGAGGCAGGTGGATTACCTGAGGTCAGGAGTTCAAGACTAGTCTGGCCAACATGGCAAAACCCTGTCTCTACTAAAAATACAAATATTAGCTGGGCATGGTGGCACACACCTGTAATCCCAGCTATTGGGAGGCTGAGGCAGGAGAATCGCTTGAACCTGGGAGGCAGAGGTTGCAGTGAGCCAAGCCTGCCCTCCGGCCTGGGCGACAGAGAGAAACTCCATCTAAAAAAAAAAAAGAAAATACAGGCTGGCACGGTGGCTCACTCCTATAATCCCAGCACTTTGGGAGGCTGAGGCAGGAGGATCTTTGAGCCCACGAGTTTGAGGCCAGCTTAGGCAACATAGAGGTATTTCCTTGTGTCTGTGCAGTCCTTCTACCAGGTCACACAAAAAAGTGGTAATATGAGTTGCCCTCAAGAAAGGAACTGAGTGGCTGGAGGAACAGGCAGAAAAGGAGATATAAAAAAATTATTTACTCCTTTTGCACCTTTTGAATTTTGCAGCATATCAATGTTTATTCAGTCAGCAAATATTGATTAATCATCCATCGTGTACTCCGCACTGTTCTAGGTGTGGACATTCATCAGTGAACAAAACAGTCAGGCAATGAATCTCTGCCTTCGTGTAGCTTACATGTCCACAGGAAAGAGAAGAAAAATATTGAGAAGAGCAATTAAAATTTAAAATGTGGACTGATTGGAGTTAGAGCCCAAAAATTTGTATAGCAGTGATTAGATTTGCATAGATGAAACTGTTCCATAATACTAAGTATGGGCCGAGCTCTGGGGAAAAAAAACATATTTATGTGCCCATGGGTTGAAACTGGTGCAGTCATTTGGACAGCAATCTGGCAGTCCCTGCTACATTTAAAATGTGACAGTCCATGACCCCACAGTTCTATTTCACGTAGTAAGTGTGCTTTGGTGCAGTGGTGCAATGCACACACGTGTGCACAGTTTAAGGATGTTGATTGCAACACTGTAATACTCTCAAATGGGAAACAGCTTGACCACTTAGAATGCAGAGGGGTGAATGGGGTGCCAACAGCTTTACCACAAGAACTGTGGCAGCAAAGCAAGGAAGAACAGCTGCTGCAGGTTAAGGCAGGACTAGGGCAGTCCGGAAGGGTGTGCCTCAGGGTTTCAGGTGAGCTGAGGTGTCAATGTTCTAGACCTCTGGGTGGCTGGAGCACCTCTGTCCCCCACTGCCTGCCCTCCACTGCTGTTGGTCACGTGTTACCTTGTCTCTTTACTGTAGCGTGAATTCTGTGCATACAGTATGCACATATATACTCCATGACTCGAAAAAGGCTGGAAAGCACTGGTTTAGAAACACTTTATCATTCATTCCAGCCCTGAAAGGCCAAGAATTTACAGCAATGTCACGCTGATGTCAACTCTGAGTTCTCCAGGGTGGGTCATGGGAGGTTCACTGTAAGGCAGTGTTGAGGCAGTAGCCACACTCCCACACCACATGGAGATGTCCTCTGGGGTTGCTGTCCCATGTGTTGGGTGGTGTCTGAGGGATGTGGCTGTCCACCCTGTTGGGGGCATGTTGGTGGCTGTCCCATGGTTTCATTCCGTGGTGTGGCAATGGCAGAGTCACCCTCTCATTCTATGGGGCAGGGAGCACCCTTACGTGGTGATGAGTCATTCCCATCCACATCGCAGGCAAGCACAGCACATCTGCGTGTTAAGGACCTGGATGTGACTAACATTCCCATTCAAGGGCAGACAGGGTAGGGTTTGGGAGTTAGGCCCCAGTTAGGGTCTGGTTCTGCCATCTCCTTAAGGAAGGGGCTCAGTCCATGACATAAATAGGTTGGTCTCTCTGAGTCTTTATTTTTAAATTTTAACATAATTTAATTTTTAAATTAGAGATGGGGTCTTGCTGTATTGCCCAGCCTGGTCTCAAACTCCTGAGCTCAAGCAATGCCCCCACCTTGGCCTCCCAAAGTGCTGGGATTACAAGTGCGAGCCATTGCATCCGGCCATGAGCCTTAATTTTATCATCTGCAAATGGGAATAATAGTACCTGTGCCTTCTAGGTTGTTGTCAGGATTCAGTAAGATAAGGCATGGGAAGCAGTTTGCACAGTGCCTGTCACAAAGTAAGTGTTCATAAATGGCAGCTATTGTTATTTTTAAAAATTATTATTCTTGTTATTAACATTTTATGGAAGGTGTAGAATTATTCAAAATGGCCCTGGGTGTTTACCATGGGTGGTTGGAGCTGTCATTCACAGAGAAATGGCCAAGCAGAGAAGAGGTCTCCAGGCTCTGCTTCTCGTGGGACTGAGTCACTCCCTGGCAGGGAAATCCCACACTCCCCAAGGTCTCTAGTTGTCCCGAATTCCTCAATGGCTGGCAGCTGGCTTTCCCAGACAACAACTGCAAACAGCTGCACCTAAACGCAGCCTGCCTGGCCCTGGTGGCCATGTATGCTTCAGTAATAAGGTCCCCTCCCTCCTCCTTCCCTCCCTCCCTTTCTTCCTTCCTTCTTTCCCTCCCTCCTTCTTTTTTTTTTTTTTTTTTCCGAGTCTCACTCTGTTGCCCAGGCTGGAGTGCAATGGGGCAATTTTGGCTCACTGCAACCTCTGCCCCCCAGGTTCAAGTGATTCTCCTGCCTCAACCTCCCGAGTAAGCTGGGATTACAGGCGCCTGCCGCCGCGTCCAGCTAAGTTTTTGTATTTTTAGTAGAGATGGGGTTTCACCATCTTAACCAGACTGGTCTTTAACTCCTGACCTCGTAATCCACTGCCTCGGCCTCCCAAAGTGCTGGGATTACGGGGATGAGCCACTGCGCCTGGCCAACAAGGCCACTTTTCTACACTTGGCTCCTTTGAAGGAAGACCCGTCACTCCACTAGGATGGAATCCTCACCATGTCAGCAGGTGCCCTGGCCCTGGCAATGCCTATCTGTGGGATTACAGGGAGGCTTGGAGATAAAAAAACATCTCTGACCAGGCATGGTGGCTCATGCCTGTAATCCCAGCACCTTGGGAAGCCAAAGCAGGAGGATCACTTGAGCTTAGGAGTACAAGATCAGCCTGGCAACATAGTGAGATCCCGTCTCTACAAAAAATAAAAAATGAGACCAGGTGCTGTGCTTTACTCCTGTAATCCCAGCACTTTGGGAGGCCGAGGTGGGTGGATTACCTGAGGTCAGGAGTTCAAGACCAGCCTGATCAACGTGGTGAAACCTCGTTTCTACTAAATATACAAAAAATTAGCTGGGCATGGTGGTGGGTGTCTGTAATCCCAGCTACTCGGGAGGCTGAGGCAGGAGAATCGCTTGAACTCGGGAGGCAGAGGTTTCAGTGAGTTGAGATCACGCCTCTGCACTCCAGCCTGGGCAACACAGTGAGACTCTATCTCAAACAAACAAACAAAAAAAGAGCTGGGCATGGTGGCATGTGCCTGTGGTCCCAGCTGCTCAGGAGGCTGAAGTGGGAGGATCATTTGAGCCCAGGAGGTTGAGGCTGTAGTGAGCTGTGATTGCACCACTGCAATCTAGCCTGGGCAATAGAGCAGGATCCTGTCTCTAAAAACAACCCAAAAAACAAAAAGACAAGAGATCCCATTCCTCAGAGCTCAGCACACCTTATCACAAACAAACAAACAAACAAACAAAAACCCACCCCTACACAAAACAGCCCTGTGCGTTTCCTTATAATGCCCTGTCCTTAGCTCACACTTCATGGTGGTGTAAATTCATCCCACCCCTTTACGTGGCCAGTGTTGATCCTACAAAGAGGCCCTTGTTGAAACAGAACTCAGACCTGGAATAGATGCCCCTCCTCCTGTGCTAATTCTGAGCTATGCTGGTGCTGTGGTCTGAATGAATGTGTCCCCCCACCAAATTCACATTTTAAAATGAATTCATATGTTGAAATGAGGCTGGCCTTTGGGACGTGTTGAATCATGAATCATGAGTGGGATTAGTGCACTTATAAAAGTGACCAGGAGGCTGGGCATGGTGGCTCACGCCTGTAATCCCAGCACTTTGGGATGCCAAGGCAGGTGGATCACCTGAGGTCAAGAGTTCGAGACCAGCCTGGCCAACATGGTGAATCTACTAAAAAAAATACAAAAATTAGCTGGACCTGGTGGCGGGTACCTGTAATAGCAGCTATTTGGGAGGCTGACGTGGGAGAATCACTTGAACTCAGGAGGCAGAGGTTGTAGTGAGTAGAGATTGCACCACTGCACTCCAGCCTGGATGACAAAGTGAGACTCTGTCTCAAAAAAAAAAAAAAAAAGTGACTAGGAAAAGCTCCCTGGCCCCTTCCATCATGTGAAGACATAGCAAGAAGGTGTCATCTATGACCCAGCAAGTTGGCCCTCACCAGACACTGAATCTGCCAGTGCCTTGATTTTGGACTTCCCAGTCTCCAGAACCGTGAAAAATATCACCCACTCAGTTTATGATATTTTGTTATAGCAGCCTGGATGGACTAAGATAGTGGCATGGGTTTCCTATAAAAGGCTGGTTGCAACAAGCTGAGGGGCAGGGGGACCCCATCCTGTGTGCACTCCTCCCTGTACCTTTTTTTTTTTTAAACCTCAGGACATCCTGCCGATGACTCAGGTGCCAGCACTTTCTCTTCATCCCCAAGCAAAAGGAAACCATTTCTCCTGAAGAGAAACCTTGAACTTTATCATCTGGGCTGTTGGGAAAAGAAGGCAGTGCTTTAGGCCAAACTTGCAGGTGCTAAACACCACCCAGGAGGGCTGAGAAAGAAGGGAGTGATTCTGACAGGAGCCAGTGGGGAGGGTGAGCAAGTTGTGTGGGGCAGAGACCTGCCACCCTCTTCAACACAGCTCTGCCCTCCTGTGGGCTTGATGCAGCTCGGCTGTGCCCATCTGGCTGGTCCTGAGATGGAAGATGAAGCATTGCAAGTATCAGATAAGAGCTCAGATGAAAGCTGCTGGCTGGTGATAAAGAACGCTGGCCACACCTTTCAGGGAACATGTGCCAGGGTCCTTGGAAAACCTTGTCTGGTCTCCAGATGTGAAGCCATAACCCAGGTTATCTCCAACTCCTGCAGCTTGCTCCAGGGAAACCTTGACTGCCCTTAAGAGATCTCTGCCGGGCATGGTGGCTCATGCCTGCCACTTGGGAGGCTGCAGCAGGAGGATCGCTTGAGGCCAGGAGTTCAAGAACCTGGGCAACATAGCAAGACCCCATCTCTAGAAAAAATTTACAAATTAGCCAGGTGTGGTGGTGCATGATTGTAGTCCCAACTGTTCAGGAGGCTGAGGAGGGAGGATCATTTAAGCCCAGGGGTTGGAGGCTGCAGTGAACTATGATCGTGCCACTGCACTCCAGCCTGGGCACCAGAGCAGGACCCTGTCTCTAAAACAACCCAAAAAACAAAAAGACAAGAGATCCCATTCCTCAGAGCTCAGTACAGCACACATCCCTGCCCCTCAGGCACTGCCCAGAGAGCAGGCTGCAGGATCCGAAAGCGAGGCACTGGGGGAAATGCCCCTCAGAATCCTGTCTGGCCTCTTTCCTGTTCCTTCCAAGGCCCTCATCTCTCTCAGCCTGCTTTGTCAATCCCAACCCCACACGTGGGCCAATGCTCCGAGCAAAACCGCTATAGCCTCAGAACAGCTGCTTGTGCCTGCTTTCCTTCCTAACCATCAAGGGACCAAGGGGATTGTTCAGGTTGGGCGCATCCAGGTTGGAGGATGCCGGACAAGAGCTGAATTCCAGCCCATGCTCCACCTGCAGAGTCGGGATCCCCGGGCACTACAGCCACACAAAGAAGTAACTTTTCCTAAGGCCCTCAAAGGCGACACATGGGTAGCTGCAAAACATGGGCTTCTGCCTGGAGCCACAGTCAACAATGTTTGGCTGAGCTGGGCCATATTCTTTTTTCTTTCTTTCACTCTTTTTCATTTTTATTTTTTATTTTTGAGACAGGGTCTCACTCTGTCACACAGGCTGGAGTGCAGTGGTGCAATCGCAACTCACTGCAGCCTCCAACTCCCTGGGCTCAAGTGATTCTTCCGCCTCAGTCTCCCATGTAGCTGAGACCACAGGCACGTGCCACCATGCCCAACTAATTTTTAAAATATTTTGTAGAGACAAGAGTCTCACCATGTTGCCCAGGCTGGCATATTTTCAAAAGAAGAAAGCCTCCTATTGCGTGGTTAGAATGTGAGTGTGCATGACCCCCAGTATGGAAAAAAAGATGCAGTAAAGATACAGTTTGAAGGAAAGGCTTTACCATGATTCCCCTTACTGGGGAGTTGGTCAGGGCTTGGTTGTTGGAGCCAAGCTTTGGGTGTGAATGCTCAGCTGTGCCATGCAGCCCTGAACAAGCTACATGGTATCTCTGTGTCTCTGTCTCCTCATCTGCATAGAGAGGACAGTATTACACCTACCTCCAAGGGTGCTTAAAACAATGTGTAGTTCACAGCACTATGGGTGCATCAGCTCTTATTAGCTGTGGTTCACTTCATTACGCAAGTAGAAAAATTATTGTCTTCTAAATACAAAAGGAAAACTGTAGAGTTTAAAATAAACAGGCTGGATACAGTGGTTTCCAACTGTAATCCCAGCACTTTGGGAGGCCGAGGTGGGAGGATTGCTTGGGCCCAGGAGTTTGAGACCAGTCTGGGCAGTACAGTGAAACCATGTTGGTGAAACAAAAAAATACAAAAATTAGCCATGTTTGGTGGCACACACCTATAGTCCCAGCTGCTCAGGAGGCTGAAGTGAGAGGATCCCTTGAGCCCAAACCAATGAGGCTGCAGTGAGCCATGATTGCACCACTGCACTCCAGCCTAGGCGACAGAGCAAGACCCTGTCTCTAATAATAATAATAATGATAATAATAAACAAGCTAGGCATGGTGACTCATGCTTGTAATCCCAGCACTTTGGGAGGCTGAGGTCAGAAGATCGCTTGAGCCCAGGGGTTCAAGACCACCCTGGGCAAGACAGCGTGACTGTCTCTCTACAAAAAAAAATCTTAAAAAATGAACTGGGTATAGTGGTGCGTGCCAGTAGTCCCAACTACTCAGGAGGCTGAGGTGAGAGGATCGCTTAAGTCCAGGAGTTCAAGGCTGCAGTGAGACATGATCATGCCACTGCCCTCCAGCCTGGGTGACAGAGCGAGACCCTGTCTCAAAAAACAAACAAACAAAAATTTACTTCAAAAATAAACGCTCAAGGTATAGCATGGGTGGCGAAACCACCACCCACGATTCAGAGGCATTTAACCAAATTGTTGCAGGACAGGACTTCCATGTTTGAAACTGACCTGCCCCACTTCCTGATTTTAGGAACTCAGATGTTGCATCTGTGCTGACTGCCTGTTTCCAGTACCTCCTGGGTTCTTGAGTCCAGTTCATGCTTGTTCAGAAGCTCTGAGAAGCTGTCTCTGAAAGCAGAGGCCTCTTGTAGCAAAGGCAGACCAAGGATTGGAGCGAAAGATTGCTGGCTGTCTTTCTATTCTCAGGGACTAAGTACTTAATGCACAAGGGCTGACTTTGAGATGTACAAGGATGGACTTTGTGCCCATCATGATCTGGGTTGTCCCTGGGAACCAATTATACTATCATTTACTTAATATCTTTAAGTTGACTCACTCTTGTTTTTTACTTAAATACCTACTTTAGTTTTGTCCTAAGCAAGAATGTCTACAAAATCACAGGTTGGATGCTACTAATTATATATGTTTTCTAATACCCCTCCACATAAATAATTACTAATGAGATGAAAAGCAATTGTCTGTGCACTATCTAAAAGCCATCTGCACATGCAACTCTGCATGGGGTGACAGATTCAGCAAAGATCCTTTCTTGTCTTGTAAACTCACCAGATTAGATAAAACACCTTCCCACTTGTGACTCAAAGACAACTGGCCCTACTGACCCCTCAGCCCCAGCTGCCATGCCTGGCGGCTTCCTTACAAGACTCGTTCTGTGGGTTTCTCCACTGCTGGCTCTAGGATGATATAGGCCTCCATCCCAGCAGCCTGACACATGTCTTGCCAACCAATCCAGAAGACCCCAAACTCTAAGACAGAAGATGTGGTCATAGCTGCGAGGAAAACCTTCCTGTTTATTCTTTTCTTTGTGAATGTCCTTTTCAAGGAAAAACAAGTATGCATCTGGCCTTTGGAGGACCCATCTTGTCATGAGGCCAGAGGGGTTCCTGGTTTGTCATTTTCTTGTTCACCTGCTAGCCAAGCACCACATTTTGGTTTGAGAGGTGACCACATTTTGCGATGGCTAAATACTCTCTGCCCGGCTTCTCTGTGTGGATACAGACACTCACGGCAAGAAACCTTAAACATGTAAGAGCAGAAGGGTTCCACAAACTACAATACAGGCACACAATGAGGTCCTGAGGAGCCATTAAGAAAAATGGTTAATTATTATTATTATTCTTATTATCATTTTTGAGATGGAGTCTCCCTCTGCCTCCCAGGCTGAGTGCAATGGCCCAATCTTGGCTCACTGCAACCTCTGCCTCCTGGGTTCAAGTGATTCTTTCTGCTTCAGCCTCCTGAGTAGCTGGGATTACAGGCGTGCACCACCATGCCTGGCTAATGTTTGTATTCTTAGTAGAGATGGAGGTTTCACCATGTTGGCCAGGCTGGTCTTGAACTCCTGACCTCAGGTCATCCGCCTGCCTTGGCCTTCCAAAGTGCTGGGATTACAGGCGTGAGCCACCATTCCCAACCAATTATTATTATTATTATTATTATTATTATTTAAAAAATGTTAGGCCAGGCATGGTGGCTCCTGTCTGTAATCCCACCACTTTGAGGATGGGAGGATCGCTTGAGGCCAGGAGTTTGAGACCATCCAGGGCAATATAGCGAGATCCCATCTCTACAAAAAATAAAAACATTTGCTGAGCATAGTGATGCATGCCTGTAGTCCCAGCTTCTTGGAAGGCTGAGGCAGGAAGATTGCTTGAGTCTGGGAGTTTGAGGCTGCGGTGAGCTATGATTGCACCACTGCACTCCAGCCTGGGCAATAGCAATAAAAGAACATAATAGTCACTGGAGACTTGAGAGAGTAGGAGCTGGGTTAGGAACGAGGAATTACCTAATGGGTATGCTGTACACTACTGGGGTGATGATTACACTGAAAACCCAGACGTCACCACTAGGCAGTATATCCGTGTAGCAAAACTGCATTTGTTCCCCATAAATTTGTAAAAATAAAAAATAATGACTGAGTGTGGTGGCTCACACCTGTAATCCTGGCACTTTGGGAGGCCGAGGCAGGTGGATCACTTGAGGCCAGGAGTTCGAAACTAGGCTGGCCAACATGATGAAACCCTGTCTCTACTAAAAATACAAAAAAATTAGCTGGGCATGGTGGCGCACACCTATAATCCCAGCTACTCGGGAGGCTGAGGCAGGAGAATTGCTTGAACCTGGGAGGCGGAGGTTGCAGCGAGCCGAAATCACGCCACGGCACTCCAGCCTGGGTGACAGAGCGAGACTCTGTCTCAAAACAAACAAAGAAACAAAACAAAAAACAAAAAAACCATGTGGGGCCGGGCGCGGTGGCTCACGCTTGTAATCCCAGCACTTTGGGAGAGCGAGGCGGGCGGATCACGAGATCAGGAGATCGAGACCACAGTGAAACCCCGTCTCTACTAAAAATACAAAAAATTAGCCGGGCGTGGTGGCAGGCGCCTGTAGTCCCAGCCACTCGGAGAGGCTGAGGCAGGAGAATGGCGTGAACCTGGGAGGCGGAGCTTGCAGTGAGCCGAGATCGCGCCACTGCACTCCAGCCTGGGCGACAGCGCGAGACTCCGTCTCAAAAAAAAAAAATAAAAAAAAAAAAACAAAAACCATGTAGGTTTATATGCATCTGTGTGCATAGGAAAAATAATACAGATGGCATTAACCGGAATGTTTATAATGATTATCTCTGGGTAGCAGGATCTTGAGTTATTTTTAAGAAATTGTTTTTAGTTTATCTGTGCTTTGTAACTTTCCTACAATGAACATATATTGCTTGCATCATAAAAATAATAAATGAGAAGATAATTTTTAATAGCAAAATGGGAAAAAGCTTGTAATAGAATGCTGCTTGAAAAAAACCAAGATTCTAAGTATATGAAAAAATCGATTGTTAGGCAAAGATAGTTGTAGGGAAGCAGGAAATACAGACTTAAAAAAAAAAAGTTAAGCTTCCAAGAATTTTTTTGTTTTGTTTATTTTAGAAACAGGTCTTGCTCTGTTGCCCTGGCTGGAGTGCAGTGGTGCAATCATAGCTCACTGCAGCCTCAAACTCCCTGGCTCAAGAGATATTCCCACCTCAGTCTCCTGAGTAGCTAAGTAGCTGAGACTACAGCTGTGTGGCTTTTATTTATTTATTTATTTATTTATTTATTTATTTATTTATTAGAGACAGGGTCTCACTATGTTGCCCAGGCTGGTCTCAAACTCATGGTCTAAAGAAATCCTTCTGCCTCGACCTCTCAAAGTGTTGAAATTACAGGTGTAAGCCTCCATGTCCAGCCTCCTTCCTTGAATTTAGGTACAACCCTGGTGTAAGGATCTGGGGAGATGCTGGAGGGGTTGGAATTAAGTTTCTACTATTTGGCAGAACAGGGGTTTGTATAAGAAGTTAAGATCGGATGCACACTTCAACTTGCATTCTGATATTTGTACCTGTTTTCCAAAATTGTATTACTTTTATAGTTTAAAAAAAATTCAAAAAACAGGCTGGGCACGGTGGCTCATACCTGTAATCCCAGCACTTTGGGAGGCTGAAGTGAGCAGATCACTTGAGGTCAGGAGTTCGAGACCAGCCTGGCCAACATGGTGAAATGCCGTCTTTACTAAAAATGCAAAAATTAGCTGGGCATGGTGGTGCAGGAAAGTAATTCCAGCAACTCAGGAGGCTGAGGCAGGAGAATCACTTGAACCTGGGAGGTGGAGGTTGCCAGGGCGACAAAGTGAGACTCCAGTCTCGGAAAAAAAAAAAACCTCAAAGAAAAATTCATAAAAGCAACCAAAAGGGAGAGCGTTCAATCAACTAGAAAAATCTGCCTTGGGTCTCTAGCAGCCTGACAACTCTTTTCATAGTTTCTGGACTTGTCCTGCTGGGGACGGAGTGAACCAAAGAGGGATTTCAGAGGAGGTGGCTGCACCAGAGCTTGCATTTCCTGGATGGCTCCTTTCTCCCATACCCTTGTTGACAGAGTCTTATTGCTGTGTTTGCTTTCCTTATTGCCAGAGCACTCAGCTGCACCGGGCTTTATCCTGTACAAGTACAATTACACAGGAAAACACCCCGCCCACCAGGCCCCATGCCAGGAGCCATGTCATTGTGTCCCAGTGGACAAAGAGGACTTGGGGGGGTGCCAATGGTGAGCACCTAAGCCCATGGCCCTGCCCATCCCCAGAAATGGAAGTGGCCACTTGCCCAGGATGGGTGGTGTGTGTTGACAGCCAGCAGGGAAGAGTGTGGTCAGTTTCGTCTGCTGCCTCCCTGCCAATGCTGGAGGCAACTTGGAAAGGGTAGTTTCTGCCAAGGCTTGGAAGATGCCAGGGACGTGTGTGTGTGGGGTGGAGTGGGATGGGTAGAGGTGGAGAAGGGAGGTGGTTATTCCACTGGGAATAAAATGCGGTGTCCCAGAATAGAGTCAGAAAAATAAGGTCAACCTGATAATGTCTGGAGGCTCATGTAGGAGGACAAGCTATAGTTTCTCTTTCTCTGTTTCACTTTGGGAAACAGGAATAATCCTATTATTATTAAAAATATGCCAGGCCTGTAATTTCAGCACTTTGAGAGGCTGATGTGGGAGGATTGCTTGAAGCCAGGAGTTCCAGACCAGCCTGGGCAATATAGTGAGACCACCCTCTCTAAAAATAACAACAACAACAAAAACAAAACAAAACAAATTAGCTGGGTGAAGTGGTGCATGCCTGTGGTCCCAGCTACTTGGGAAGCTGAGGTGAGCGGTTCGCTGGATCCCAGGAGTCCCAGGCTGCAGTGATCTATGATTGTACCACTGCACTCCACCCTGGACAACAGAGCGAGACCCTGTCTCCAAAAAATAAAATAAAATAAAAATTAAAAAAAGTGAGCTTTTCAGTTAGACAGACTTGAGTGGCATCTTCATCCCGTCTCTTACTGGCTGGGTGGCTGTGTGATCTTGGCAAAATCGCATCACCTCTCTGAGCCTCAGTTGTCTCATTTGCAAATGAGGCCAGCAATAGTATCTCTCTCCTTGGGTTTTTGTTTTGTTTTCAGTGAGGGTTAAAATGCATATAAAGCTCTCGGCATCCTGTTGAATGAAGGTTGGCTACTGTAATTCGTTAGGGAGAAAGAAGGATGAAATGTGTAGGTGGTTGCTGAGTTTAGATACTTAATTGCAAGGCTGCCTTAGAAAGCACTGATGCTGGAAGGGGAATTTCCCAGGTTGGTAAATGAAAGATTCAGTCTTTGGCCTGCACTTCCCTGAGACTTAGCTGTCTATGTCACGCTCCTGTCAGAAACTTTCAAGGGCTACTGGTGTCTATAGAATAAAGGCCCCTCAACCCTTAGCTGGATTCCAAGACAACTTGCAACCTGGTCCCAGCCTAGATGTCTCCTTTAATTCCTTGCACTTTCCTTTACAATGGGGTAGTGGTTAAGAAGTTGGGTTCGAACCCAAGTTGGGTCACTTACTCACTGTGTGACCTTGTGGAATTTACTCACCCTCTCTGTGCCCTGGTTTCCCCATCTGTAAAACCAGGGGAAAATAGTACTGACTTCATTGAGTTGATGTGAAGATTAAATTGTAAATGTGAAGCACCTAGCACAGTGTCTGGCATGGAGAGAGATCAGTGCCTATGACAGGCTTCTTATTTGAATGTACCCATGCAACCACATGCTGGAGCCCATGGGTACCCTGGGAATTCCCACCACCACACTTTCACTCATGCTGTTACTCAGTCCTGGAGTGCAAAATCTTTACCTCTACCCACAAATCCTCTACCTTTTTCCAGGCCCAGCTCTAGTGCCACCTCCTTCAAGAAGTCCTCTGTGAATGGAGGTCATCCTCCCTCCTCCGTAGCCCCATTTTTTTTTTTTATTGAGACGAAGTTTCACTCTTGTCACCAAGGCTGGGGTGCAGTGCTGTGATCTCAGCTCACTGCAACCTCTGCCTCCCAGGTTCAAGCGGTTCTCCTGTCTTAGCCTCCCAAGTAGCTGGGATTACAGGCATGCTCCCATGGTGGTGCCCAGTTAATTTTTTTTTTTTGTATTTTTAGTAGAGATGGGGTTTCACCATGTTGGCCAGGCTGGTCTCGAACCCCTGACCTCAGGTGATCTGCCCACCTCAGCCTCCCAAAGTGCTGGGATTACAGATTACAGGCATGAGCCACCATGCCCAGCCCCCGGAATACTTTCTGAGGACCAATAATGTGGATGGAGTTAAGACCACTGAACTGCACACTTAAAAATGATCACAGTGTAAATTTTTTACACACATGTATTTTCCACAATTAAATATTTTAAAAGACATATTGAATATTTAAAAACTCACAAATCATTTTTAATATTGATTATATGTTGAAGTAATATTTTGGATATATGGGTTCAATGAAATATATTAATAAAATTAGTTTGATCTGTTTATTTTTACTTTTTAAAATGTGGCTATGACAATTTTACATTGCTGGGTTGGGCACAGTGGCTCATGCCTGTAATGCCAGCACTTTGGGAGGCCCAGGCAGGAGGATCACTTCAGGCCAGGAATTCAAAATTAGTCTGGGCAACAGAGCAAGACCCTGTCCCTACAAAGCATATAAATAAATAAAAAAAATTAGCCAAGCATGGTGGTGTGCACCTGCAGTCCCAGCTACTCGGGAGGCTGAGGTGGAAGGATAGCTGGAGCCCGGGAGGTCGAGGCTGCAGTGACCCATGATCATGTCACTGCACTCTAGCCTAGGTGATAGAGTGAGACCTTGTCTCAAAAGAGAAAATAAAAAAAATTTTTTAATTGCTTATGCCATTCCTATCTGTGGCTTGTGTGTTATGTATGTTGGATAGTGCTGACCTAGATCAATGGCCGGCACACTGTAGGCCCTTAAATGTGGGTTTAATATGGGAATGAATACAGTTGCAGCCAAATAGGTGCTTTTCAGGCAAAAGACAAACAAACAAACAAAAACTGATTTATCTGGAAGGCTCCAAGGGAGTGGGAGAGAGTTTGTGTCAGGGCAGTTTACATAACTAAATCATCATAATTAATATCTATTATTATTATTTGAGACAAGGTCTCACTCTCACCCAGGCCAGAGTACAGTGGTGCTATCTCAGCTCACTGCAACGTTTGCCTCCCGGGCTCAAGCGATCCTCCCACCTCAGCTTCCTGAGTAGCTGGGACTACAGGTGCAAACCACCATGCCCAGCGAATTGTATTTTTTCTGTAGAGGTAGGGTTTCGCCACGTTGTCTAGGGTGATCTCAAACTCCTGGACTCAAGCGATTCTCTTGCTTCAGTCTCCCAAAGCGCTGGGATTACAAGTGTGAGGCACTGCGTCTGGCCAATATCTATTATTATGCTGATGATAGCAGCCACCGTCCGCTGAGTACCTAATGTGCCAGGAACTGTCACGGCACTTTAAGCTATCATCTCATTTAATCCCTGAGTCAATGCTGGGGGGATCATTGCCTCTGCAGCATAGACAGCTGCCCAAGGTCACCCCGCTGGAGAGCGGAGAGCAAGGGTTTGCCTGAGGGCTGGTCCAAGCCTCCTAATACCCTTGCCTTTCCCAGGGTCCAGGCTCTGTGTGCTGTCTTGTCCTACGGGACTTGATAGCCCTGCCTGGGATGGACAGCAGACACCAGCCCTGCTCACACTCCCACACACAGGCGGGGCCTTCAGAGGAACAGGGACCCCCAGCCAGAGGCAAGCAGATGATGCTGTTGAGAGTCCAGAAAGAAGGCCAGGCGCCGTGGCTCATGCCTGTAATCACAGCACTTCGGGAGGCTGAGGCACATTGGATCACTTGAGGGTAGGAGTTCGAGACCAGCCTGGCCAACATGGCGAAACCCCATCTCTACTAAAAATTCAAAAATTAGCTGGGCATGGTGGCACACCCCTGTAGTCCCAGCTACTTAGGAGGCTGAGGCAGAATAATCACTTGAACCTGGGAGACGGAGGTTGCAGTGAGTTGAGATCATACCCCTACACTCCAGTCTGGGCGACAGAGCGAGACTGTCTCAAAAAAATAAAATAAAATAAAGTCCAGGAAGAGAATTCAGCAATTCATAATCTCTGATCTCCTTAAGCTCACTCATCCAGATCCGGCCACCACCACTCTCAAGTTCAAGGACTCCGGGAAACCGGCTGGGGCTTAGGTGGTCATTCTTGTTCAAGGCAGTTGAGGAGATGGCTCTGGGCCCAGCCTGACCCAAGAGAGGGCCCTGCCCCTGTCCCTGACGCTGCAGCAGCCACAGCTCTCTGTGGGGGTGTGGCCTTCCCCTCCCATCCCTGGGGCTCCAGGCCTGAAGCTGAAGGCCAGGGCCTACCCAAGACCTCATGCCTGGGGCTCAAATTCGTTTGTATAGAGGCCCACAGTGGTGTCTAATGTGAGAGCTCCTCAGAGGGGGCCTCGGCTGTAAACTGCATGGATCAGAACCCCCTGGAATGGGGAAGAGGTTTGCAACACATGGACCAGAACTTCTGCTGTCTCACAACTCCAGTCATGTCTGTAAGTCGTGGGTTTGAACTTGAGGAAACCGCTTGGGTCTGATCAGAGACAGCTGACTGAAGAAGCCAACTGAGACCTAATTCCCTCGGTGAGAACTGGGTGTCAAGGAGTCTGGCCTCAGAGAGAGTAAAAATCCCACCTTGTGTGGACTGTGGGGCCCCCCCACCCTTGGAGAGAGTCAGTGCAGAGCTGAGGGCAGCAGTTCTCCAAGTCTGGTCCCCAGACTGGCTGAAACAGCATCACCTGAGGGCTTGTTAGAAAGGCAAATCCTCAGCCTTCTCTGGGTTTTAACAGCCTTCCAGGAGGCTCTGGCCACGCTAAAGTTTGAGAACCACCAGCCCGCCACCTTACTCTTCCAAGTAGGGCACCAGAACCAGCAGCACTGGCATCATCAGCTTGTTAGAGACACAAAAGATGGGTCCCACCTGACCTACTGAATCAGAATCTGCATTTTAACAAGACCCCTAGCGACTCATGTGCATGTTAACATTTGAGACGTGGCTGGGCAAGGTGGCTCACGCCTGTAATCTGAGCACTTTGGGGGGCCGAGGTGGGAGGATCACTTGAGCCCAGGAATTTGAGACACCCGTCACTACAAAAAAATACAAAAATTAGTCGGGCGTGGTGGCGTGCTCCTGTTATCTCAGCTACTCAGGAGGCTGAGGCAGGAGAATCGTCTGAACCCAGGAAGCGGAGGTTGCAGTGAGCCAAGATTGTGCCACTGCACTCCAGCCTGGGTGACAGAGCGAGATCCTGTCTCAAAAAAAATAAATAAATAAAATGTTTCCTAGATAATTTGATAATACATGCAGCAGAGTTTGGGAGCCACAAAGCTAGAGCAAGAGTCAGCAAACTTTTTCGGAAAAGGGCCAGGCAGCAGTATTTTAGGCTTTGTGTGCCATACAGTCTATGTTGTGGCCACTCGATGCTGCCATCATAGCGCAAAAGCAGCCGTAGATAACATGTAAATGACTGGGCGTGGCTATGTTTCAACCACACTTCACTTATGAACACTGAATTTTGAATTTCATTTGATTTGCATGTGCCATGAAATGTGATTTTTTTTCAACCATGTAAACCATTCTTAACTCACAAGCTGCACAAGAAACAGCTTGTGGATCAAACACCCGCCTTTGGGCCATAGTATGCAGACCCCTAGGCTGGAGGAATTAACTGAGGGCAAGGAAGCCCAGATTGGGCTGGGCACAGTGGCTCACGCCTGTACTCCCAGCGCTTTGGGAGGCCGAGGCAGGTGGATCGCGAGGTCAGGAGATTGAGACTGAGACCATCCTGGCTAACATGGTGAAACCCCGTCTCTACTAAAAATACAAAAAATTAGCTGGGTATGGTGGCACATGCCTGTAGTCCCAGCTATTCAGGAGGCTGAGGTAGGAGAATCGCTGGAACCCAGGAGGCGGAGGTTGCAGTGAGCCGAGATCACGCCACTGCACTCCAGCCTGGGCACAGAGTGAGACTCTGTCTCAAAAAAAAAAAAACAAAAAAACCAAAAAACCAGATTGCAGGCCTCCTCCTCCTTCCTGGTGTTTGCACACAGAATCGCCCCTGCACAATCTCAGAAATCTTAGTAGCACTTGATTATGAAAGGGTTATGTTGACAAGGCCCAATCAAGTACCAACTTGATCTGGTCCTAGGCCAAAGACTTCAGGTTGGGCCCCAAATCCTCCATCATGCTGGCGGGATTTCAGGGAGCTGCCTTCCTACGGGTGACTCTGTGCCCCACCTTTCTGGCTGGCGATTTCATTGACCGTTAGTGATCTTTTACTGTGCAGCAGGCACTGTGCTTAGCTTTACTCACATTATCTCATCTCCTTAAAGCCACTCTGAAAGACAGGGAGAGCTAGAATACACTCATGCATATTATTATAGTCTTTATTTTATTTTATTTTTTATTCTTTAGACAAAGTCTCACTCTATCGCCCTGGCTGGAGTGCCTTGGTGCAATCTAGGCTCACTGCAACCTCTGCCTCCCGGGTTCAAGCAATTCGCCTGTCTCAGCCTCCTGAGTAGCTGAGATTACAGGCATCTACCACCACGTCCGGCTGATTTTTGTATTTTTAGTAGAGACGGAGTTTCACTATGTTGGCCAGGCTGGTCTCAAACTCCTGACCTCAGGTGATCCACCAGCCTCGGCTTCCCAAAGTGCTGGGATTACAGGCATGAGCCACTGTGCCTGGCCGCATATTAGTATACACCTGTTTTTTAGACGAGGAGACGGAAGCACAGAGAGGTCAGTTGATTTGCCCAAATCACACAGTGAGAGTAAGTAGCAAAGCAAAATTGAAACCCTGTCTGTTTGCTCCAGAGCCTGCTCTCATAACCACTTTGCTATATTGCCTCCTGATAATCTATATTAAGGACAATCAATAATACACCACCATCACCAGTCACCACAATGCCCAGACACAATCTTCTCCAGAACAAGCCTTGGGCAGCAAACCTGGGCCATTTGCATCTTGATTGGCATTTACACTCAACCTTTTTCTGCCTTCAGCTGCAGCTGGAGCTGAGGCACTCAAAACAGTTCTATACCTTCTGCAGGAAGAAGGAGGCTGGCAGGGCAGCCCTGTGTGGTCGTGCAGGCTGTGCCCTATACAACCCCAAGGAGCGCCCTTCATCGTGTATGTAGTCTGTGTGATTGACAATGACATCCCTGGAGTTGGCAGCACACATACCCCACAGGCGTTTGTGGCAGCCCTAGAGACTGGAGGCAAGACACTCAGGATTTCCTGGCATAGCATTGCCCTTCGGTGCCCACCTTTACTGCTATTTAGAAGCAAATCATCAAAAAGAGAGATGAGCCCACAAGGAAATGCCATCATGCATGGTGGAGGTGTGTGCCGGCAGCTCTGGGGAACTCTTTGGGACAGGAGCAGGAAGGAGTTTTCCCTGAGAGCTCCTCCGTGCAGCCTGGAAAAGGATCCTGCTCCCTGCTCTCTCTCAGAACGGATTGGTGGCAGCATCAGCTCTGAACTCTCGACCCTGTTCCACACAAAAGCTCCCCTCCCATCCCTCCACACCCTGGCTCCTTGAGAAGAAAAAAAGGCCCTTGAGTGGTCTCTCCAGTCATGTCCCCACACTGCTCTCCAGTGCCCGTTCTCACGCTGGGCAACACCTACTTCTTGCCATCCAGAGACTGAGCTGCTGGGAACTACCAACCAGATGCCCTGAGCGATTCCCTTAACTGCTGCCCCCTTTGCAGAGTGTTTGTTTTTTCCTTTTATGATTTCAGCCAGGCCCTGTGCCAGGGCCTCACAGGCATCAGCTCATGTGCCTCTCACCACAGCCCTGTGAGGAGGAACTGTGATCACCACCATTTTACAGACAAGGCCACTGAGGTTCAGAGAGGTTAGGTCAATTGCCTGAAGTCACACAGCTCAAAAGCGGCAGAACTAGGAATCAAATTTAGGTCTTTCAGGCTTTAGAGCCCAAATTCTTAGCCATCTTTCTAGGAGATGACGTGTCATCATGTCCTTTGGGTCTGTTACCCCATCTGTGGGCTGGGTTTTGGGTCTGGGAAGCCATGTGGGTGACCATAATGTTGCTGCTGGTGGTGATGGTGATGATGGTGAGAATGGTGATGGTGATGGTGATAATGGAGGTGATGGTGAGGGTGATGGTGGTCATGATGCTGATGATGGTGATGATAATGGTGATGGTGCTAAGGATGGTGATGGTGATGATGATGGTGATGATGGAGGTGTTGGTGAGGGTGATAGTGGTGATGGTGACGATGGTGAGGATGGTGATGGTGATGACGGAGGTGATGGTCAGGGTGATGGTGGTGAGGGTGATGATGGTGATGGTGATGATGATGGTGATGATGGAGGAGATGGTGAGGGTGATGGTGGTGAGGGTGATGGTGGTGATGATGATGGTGATGGTGATGATGATGAGGATAGTGACAGTGATGACGGAGGAGATGGTGAGGGTGATGGTGGTGATGGTGATGGTGATCATGATGGTGATGATGGTGATGGTGGTGAGGACGGTGAGAGCGGTGATGGTGAGGATGGTGATGGTGATGATGGGGATGATAGTGGTGATGATGATGATGGTGGTGATGGTAAGCATGGTGATGGTGATGGTGATGATGCAGATGATAGTGGTGATGATGATGGTGGTGGTGATGGTGAGAGCTGATAAGGGGGATGGTGGTGATGGTGACTATGAGGATGGTAATGGTGATGATGATGGTGATGGTAAGGATGTACCTACTTGATAGGGTTATTATGTGCAGATTAAATGAGAGGACACAGGCAAAACATTGCTCCCTATGCCTGTACTTCATTTAAAAGACGGTCTCACTCTGTCACCAAAGCTGGAGTGCGGTGGCACAATCACGGCTCACTGCAGACTTGAACTCCTGGGCTCAAGTGATCTTCCCACCTCAGCCTCCCAAGTAGCTGAGACTACAGGTGCCACAACATGTGGCTAACTAAAAAAAAAAATTTTACAGACAGTCTCACTATGTTGCCCAGGCAGGCTGGTCTCAAACTCCTGGGCTCAAGCAATCCTCCCACCTTGGCCTCCCCAAGTGCAGGGATTACAGGCATGAGCCACTGCACTAGGCTCCCATGCCTGTTCTATAGTAAGCGCTTATACATGCTGGGTCAGCTGGGCTCCCTGTGCCCTCAGCCTCCAGAATGCGTTCCATGGCATCGCAGTTTATTAAATACACATGTTCTTTGCCAAACACCAGGTGGAAGGCATGAATCAGAGACAAGAAAGGGAAAGAATGGTGACTTTTTTTTTTTTTTTGAGATGGAGTTTCACTCTTGTTGCCCAGGCTGGAGTGCAATGGTGCGATCTCGGCTCACTGCAACCTCTGCCTCCCAGGTTCAAGCGATTCTCCTGCCTCAGCCTCCTGAGTAGCTGGGATTACAGGCATGCGCCATCACACCCAGCTAATTTTATATTTTTAGTAGAAACGGGGATTTCTCCATGTTGGCCAGGCTGGTCTCAAACTCCCAACCTCAGGTGATCTGCCCACTTTGGCCTCCCAAAGTGCTGGGATTACAGGCTTGAGCCACCGCACCTGGCCGGTGACATTTTTTTCTCTTAGCCCCTTCTGTTTCCTGCTCTGTCTCCATTTCCTGCCAACCTCTGAAATCCAGCTTTGTCTTTCCGGGCCCTGGTCTGGGCCACGTGTTCCCCACCTTGTGCCAGAGTTGGGCTGGCATAGTAGCTGGCCTTGGATCCAAAGCCTTGGGAGGGAGGCCCAGGGTCCATGGCCCCCTCAGCCCCTACAAAGGCCATCTGGCTGGAGGAAGCCAGTTCTCCAGGGAAATTTGAAGGCTGGGAATGTGGTGCCCTGAAGGCAAGGGGCTGAGTACCCTCTTTGTTGGGGGAGATTAGAATCTTCACCCGCACAGTGACCCAGGGTGGTTCCTGGCATTGTGAAAAGCCGACACCTTACACTTGGCTGTGGGTGAACCAAAGGCTTCGAGAGCCATGTCACAGAGAAAAAAATTCCTCCACACTCACCTCTCAGATGACACCAAGAAGCTGAGGAGAGGCAGGCTGGGGTGAACAGAGTGGGATCTACAGTCAAACTGCTTGGGTTTGAATCCCAGTCACATCATTTGCTAGCTCTGTGTGACCTTGGGCAAGTTACTTAAGCTCTCTGAGCCTATTTTCTTTTCTGTGAAATGCAGACAATTACATTACCTGTTTCACTGGATTGTTGTAAAGATACATTGAAATCCTGCAGTGAGAGAGCTCAGTTTCTCTGTGTGTAAAAGGGGGATAATAATTGTACCTGGCTGGGTGTGGCAGTTCACGCCTGTAATCCCAGCACTTTGGGAAGCCAAGGTGGGAAGATTGCGTGAGCCCAGGAGTTCAAGACCAGCCTGGGCAACACAGCCAAACCCTGTCTCTACAAAAACAAATACAATAAAAAAGTTAGCTGGCCGTAGTGGTGTGCACCTGCAGTCCCAGCTACTGGAGAGGCTGAGGTGGGAGGATCGCTTCAGCCTGGGATGTTGAGGCTGCAGTGAGCTGTGATTGAGCCACTGCACTCCAGCCTGGGCAACAGAGTGAGACCCTATCTCAACACACAAGAAAAATTTAAAAATAATATTAATAATTAAAAAACTGTACCTACCCCATATGGTTGCTGAAAGAATTCAATGAAAGAATGCACATGCCTGGCATGTAGTCATACTTAAAAAATGCTGCTGGCCGGGCGCACTGGCTAATGTCTGTAATCCTAGCACTTTGGGAGGCCAAGGTGGGCAGATCACGAGGTCAAGAGATCAGGGCCATCCTGGCCAACATGGTGAAATCCTGTCTCTACTAAAAATACAAAAATTAGCTGGGCGTGGTGGTGCACACCTATAGTACCAGCTACTTGGGAGGCTGAGGCAGGAGAATCGCTTGAACCCGAGAGGCAGTGGTTGCAGTGAGCCGAGATTGTGCCACTGCACTCCAGCCTGGTGACAGAGCAAGACTCCTTTTCAAAACAAACAAACCACACACAAAAAAACAGTGCTTCTTTTTATCATTATACTGTAGGGGAGAGAGCCATTTGGGCCCTATCAGAGTTGATTTGGCAAACAATAGCATGTGTTGAAACAGAAACTGAGGCCAGTTCAGTCCTTGTACATAAGGCAAACAAAACAACAGGGTTCCCAGACATGGTGACCACACCTCCTCAAGTGAATGAGATCCTTTGTAGAGGGGTCTTCAGGATAGGGTTTTTAGCCAGCTGGATCATAAGATCCAACAAGAATACAGCCCTGCCCATTTCAGGCCCAGCCACCATTGGTGGGGCCCTACTGGGAGTTCAAGATTAGAGGTGAAGATGGGGAGGGGACCAGAGAATGGGGGTCCATGGAGTTTCCTGGAGGATGAGAGATGTGGCTGGGTCACCACTGTATTTTCAGTGTCTAGCCCAATGCTGATACGCATCCATCCATCCATCATTCATTCATTTATTCATTCAATAAACGTTCACTGAGCATCTACTGGGAACTTGGACAATAGCAGTAAACAAAACACATAAAACCTTGCCTCTAAGTGTTTCGGTTCCTGTGAACTAGTGTTATAGCACTCAGGAAACACTCCCTAAATATTTTTTGAATGAATGAATGAGTTGCAAAGAGAACTGCTTTGTATTGGGAAAGAAAGCATCTTCTTCCTTCCCACCCAAATGTAGGAAAATGTGCAGCCTCCTTCCCCTCCACCACGGCTCTCCTCCAGGTTCTGCTTTCTGTGAGGGTTGGGGAGGGGAATCTGCCCAGTGGGCTCACCATCCTGTAGCTAGGATGGCGCCACTCTCTATCATCTGGTGCCAAGGGATCGGGGGAGGTGAGGCCCAGCTAGGCTCCCGTTCCAACAGCCAGCGACTTGTAACCAACCAGATTGTCATCCACTCGGACATCTGCCCTCCCTGCACTCACCCAAGGCCCTGATTCTGAGATTTCAATTTTCCCTGACTTCTGCAGATAAAGCTGTTTCTGGCTTCTCAGCCCAGAGCTCTCCCATCATTGCCCTACCCTCGTTCCCTCTCCAAGCAGGGCAGGAGCAGCATAGCAGCCATTTGGAGGCTATCAGAGCAATAGCCAGGGTGGGTCCAGTGCCTGGGGGTCAGCATGCTGTGCACTTGGCTTGCTAATGCCTCACGATCCCCCCAAATTCCCACCACCAAGTTATCCCTTGGACAGGTGGGGGTCTACCTGTCCCGCAGCTGAGCTCCAACTCCAGCCTGCCTGACTCCCAAACTCTTAACTGTGAAACAAACAGCCTGTCCCGGTACAGCTAAGGAGACTGGGAGACTTCGGCACCCAAATCTTGCCCTTAATGCTTTAAGGAGCCAGGCGAGGTGGCTCATGCCTATAATCCCAACACTTTGTGAGCTCGAGGTGGGAGGATTCCTTGAGCCCAGGAGTTCGAGACCAGTCTGGGCAACATAGCGAGACCCGGTCTCTATAAAAATGAAAGAAAAGAAAGAAAATGTTTTAAGGGTAGGAATCGGCTCCCAGACAGCCTGGGGTAAACCAGAACTCCTGTGGGCCCTTCTCCTAGGGCAGCTGTAGTGGGGTAATGAAGGCCTCCCCTTCCCTACATCAGCCTATGCTCCCCCACTGCACCCTCAAATGCAACCAGGGAGGGAGGGTGGGTGTTGGGTGCTGGGGGCAAGGGTCTTTGCCATGTACAGGCCCATGGCCATCTCTTGGGGCTTTCTCTCTCTTCCTAAATCTCCCCCTCTTCCCTATCTCCTTTCCTCTCCAACATTCCCCTCTTGGCCCCATTAATGAGCCAGGCATGTACCAGGCATGTTTCTAAACATTTCACATTTCTCCCTCAATCTCCAAAACAATCCTTGAAAGCCTGTCTTGAAGTCCACAGCCTCAGACCCCAAGCCTCCTCGTGGTCTCTCTCCCTAACCCAACCCACTAAAGCATCTCTCCAACTCCTTCTTGCTGGGGTGCAAACTTAGTCCTTGAGAAAGACAAAGGTAATCCCTCCTGGGGTGGGGGTAAGGTGGGGTGGTGGTGGTGCTTTCCAATCAGGATTCAAATCTTGAGCTCGATTAGAGAATCAACAACCTCCACACATAGACGTAGGTGAGACACCCACCTAGGAATTTCAGGAATCAGCCGGTGGGTGAGACAAAGCTAGTTTTGGGAGGGTGCAACCCAGCCCCTGCTTAAGGTCCTCAAATGAGTCCAATCAGGAGTAGCCCTTGAGAGAGGCTACAGAAGACGTTCCAGATCTTAGTCCTCCTTCCAGACCTTGGCTCAGGAATGAGCTCCCTAGCATGTGGAGGGGAACAAGGTGGCCTACATTTGTCCTGGAGGTCTGAAAGGAAAGGGCCACATTTGCCAAGGGGCCACCAGTGGCCCCCAGACCTGCAGCCCCCAATCACCAAGATTTTCCCAGCCAGTGGGAGGCCAAGGTGGGCAGATCACTTGAGATCAGGAGTTCGAGACCAGGCTGGCCAACATAGTGAAACCCTGTCTCTACAAAAAATACATAAATTAGCAGGGCATGGTGGTGCACACCTGTAATCCCAGCTACTCAGGAGGCTGAGGCAGGGGAATTGCTTGAACCTGGGAGGCAGAGGTTGCAGTGAGCTGAGATCATGCCACTCCAGCCTGGCAACAGAGCAAGACTCTGTCTCAAAAAAAAAAAAAAATTGCCAGTCAGGGAGGCACTGGGGAAGAGAGAGTTGAGGTTGAAACTCAGGTTCTGTTATTGCTGTGTGTCCCCAGGGCAAGTTTCTGAACCTCTCTGAGCCTCAGTGTCTTATAGCCTCACCCCATCAGTTGAGCATCCCTTCCCTGTTTTTGGCCTTCTCAAGCCACCTCTTGTCAAACCTACCCCAGGAAACTCTCCAGGTTCATTTCAGCCCCATGACTATATTTTGGCTAGGACACTGTTTTCTTCACGTAAAAAATAAATCCCCGTTTTGAAAACACAAATGCTAAAACTTTCAGGGTTGGCCAGGTGCAGTGGCTCATGCCTGTAATCCCAACACTTTTCGAGGCCGAGGTAGGAAGATCAGTTGGGGCCAGGAGGTTGAGACCAGCCTGGCCAATGTGGTGAAATCCCATCTCTACTAAAAATACAAAATTAGCCTGGTGCAGTGGTGGGCGCCTGTAATCCCAGCTACTAGGGAGGTTGAAGCATGAGAACTGCTTGAACCCAGGAGGCAAAGGTTGCAGTGAGCTGAGATTGTGCCACTGCATTCCAGCTTGGGCGATAGAGTGAGACTCTGTCTCAAAAAGAAAAAGAAAAAAACAAAAAAAAGCCTCAACTTAGGCCAGGCGAGGTGGCTCATGCCTGTAATCCCACTTTGGGAGGCCAAGGCGGGCAGAGGTCCAGAGTTCAAGACCAGCCTGGCCAGCATGGTGAAACCCAGTCTCTACTAAAAATACAAAAATTAGCTGGGCGTGGTGGCACGTGCCTGTAATCCCAGCTACTTGGGAAGCTGCGACCTGAGAATTACTTGAACTGGGGAGGCGGAGGTTGCAGTGAGCCAAGATTGTGTACTGCACTCCAGCCTGGGCAACAGAGCGAGACTTTGTCTCAAACAAAACAAAACAAAAGACTTTCTGGCTTATTTGAAGTTCATTTATTTAACACATTTATTTAGGCCTTACTGTGTGCTGGGCACTGTTCTAAGCACTTGACACATTTAATCCTCACAACATTCCTAATGAAGTGAGAATCTTATCATCTCCCGTTTACAGATGAGGAAACTGAAGGACAGAGAAATTAAGTAACTTGCCTGAGGTCACCCAGCTAATAAGTGGCAGAGCCAGCAGTGCAGGTTAGCAGCCCCCAGGTAAAGAATCGCTGCATCTTTTATGTACTCCCATCAGCCAACAAGATTTTGTTCAAATCTACATTTTGCAATTTACATTATGGAAACACAATTTCTTTTTAATTTTGTAAATACAAAGTGATATAAAAATCCAGACTTGATTTTTTTTTGGACACAGAGTGTTTTACTTCTGTTGCCCAGGCTGGAGTACAGCAGCATGATCTTGGCTGACTGCAACCCCTGCCCCAGAGTTCAAGCAATCCTCCTGCCTCAGCCTCTGAAGTAGTTGGGACTACAAGCACATGCCACCACACCTGGCTAATTTTTGTATTTCTTGTAGAAACAGGGTTTTGCCATGTTGCCCAGGCTGGTCTTGAACTCTTGGGTGCAAGAGATCCATTTGCTGCAGCTTCCTAAGTGCTGGGATTACAGGTGTGAGCCACCATGCCCAGCCCAGATTTGATGCTTTTACAAATTCCCTAGGTCCCTGCTCCACTCGAATCTGCTGGTCTTAGTGTTTGGTCCAATTGCTGATTCCAGCCTCCCTACTCTTCTAATCCTGACCTCCTACAGGAGCCTCAGGCATGCAGAGAGAGCATTTTGTATGGATGAAGTAATTGAATCCCTGGCCGGGCGCGGTGGCTCACGCCTGTAATCCCAACACTTTGGGAGGTCGAGGTGGGCGGATCACGAGGTCAGGAGATCGAGACCATCCTGGCTAACACGGTGAAATCCCATCTCTACTAAAAATACAAAAAATTAGCCGGGCGTGAACCTGGGAGGCAGAGGTTGCAGTGAGCTGAGATCATGCCACTCCAGCCTGTAGTCCCAGCTACTCTGGAGGCTGAGGCAGGAGAATGGCGTGAATCTGGGAGGCGGAGCTTGCAGTGAGCCGAGATTGTGACACTGCCCTCCAGCCTGGGCGACAGAGCAAGACTCCGTCTCAAAAAAAAAAGAAAAAAAAAGAAAAAAAAGAATCCCTGCAGGATTTTTGTGAGGCCAGCACTGTTAGGCAGCCCCATTTCACAGATGGGAAAACTGAGGCTTAAAGAGATAGAGCCACTTGATCAAGTACACACAGCTGAGAAGTGATAGAACCAAAGACTAGAGCCCAAGCATTCTGATGTCAAAGCCCCTAGTTGTTTTTTTTTTGCATCCCCCAATTTTTTTATTGTGGCAAAATATATAACATAAAATCTATCATTTTAACCAACTGTAAGCGTACACTTCAGTGGCATTAAGTACACTGCAACCAAGATTACTATCCATTTCCAGAACTTGTTTTTTTTTTTTTTGAGATGGAGTCTCACTCTGTGGCCCGGGCTGGAGTGCAATGGTGCTATCTATCATGGCACACTGCAACCTCAACCTCCTGGGTTCAAGTGATCCTCCCACCTCAGCCTCCCAAGTGGCTGGAACTATAGGTGCACACCATCATGCCCAGCTAATTTTTTTGTACTTTTTTTGCAGAGATGAGGTTTCACCATATTGTTCAGGCTGATCTTGAACTCCTGGCTCAAGCGATCTGCCCACCTTGGCCTCCCAGAGTGCTGGGATTACAGGCGTGCATTTCCAGAACTTTTTAATCAACCCAAACAGAATGAGACTCTGTACCCATTAAGCAATAACCCCCCATCCCCCAGCCCTTGTAACCTCTATTCTATTTTCTGTCTCTATGAATTTTCCTATTCTAGTTACTTCATATAAGTAGAATCATATAATATTTGTCTTTTTGTGATGAAAGCCTCTACTTTTTAAAAAGCTAGTATTTTTAAATTTGAAAGCATAATGTATAATTTGGGTGGTGTCAAAAGGAATTCACCTTATTTCTTTTGTCTTTTTTTTTTTTTTTTTTTTTTTTAAGACATAGTCTCACTATGTTGCCCAGGCCGTTCTCAAATTCCTGGCCTTAAGCAATCCCCCCTCCTTGGCCTCCCAAAGTTTGTTGGGATTACAGGCCTCAGCCACCGCACTCAGCCACCTTGTTCCAACATTATGCTTGTTTTATTTTTATTTACTTATTTATTTTTATTTTTTTGAGATGGAGTTTTGCTCTTGTTGCCCAGGCTGGAGTGCTGGCATGATCTCAGCTCACTGCAACCTCTGCTTCCCGGGTTCAAGCAATTCTCCTGCCTCGCCTCCCAAGTAGCTGGGATCGCAGGCGCCTGCCACCATGCCCAGCTAATTTTTGTATTTTTAGTAGGATGGGATTTCACCATGTTGGTCATGCTGGTCTTGAACTCCTGACCTTAGGTGATCCACCCACCTCGGCCTCCCAAAGTGCTGGGATTACGGGTGTGAACCACTGCACCTGGCCATTATGCTTGTTTTAAATAAGAAGACGTGTGGCTAAAATTTATAACTATAATAAACGTATGGGGCAAAAAACCATGAAGAATGCCAAATTGTATGTAATGAAAGATTAGTCTCCTTTTCACCTAAGACCCGCAGTTTCACCTCGGCAAAGGCAAACACTATTACCAGCTTCCAGTGTGTACTCCAGATTTTAATGTGCATACACATTCTCTTTTAGCAATACATCTGGAAGATTGTTTCACATCACTTTTTTTTTTTTTTTTTTTTGAGATGGTGTTTCACTCTGTCGCCCAGGCTGGAGTGCAGTGGCGCGATCTCAGCTCACTGCAACCTCTGTCTCCCTGGTTCAAGCGGTTCTTCTGCCTCAGTCTCCCAAATAGCTAGGATTACAGGCACCCGCAACCACGCCTGGCTAATTTTTGTATTTTTGGTAGAGACGGGGTTTCACTATGTTGGTCAGGCTAGTCTCTAACTCCTGACCTCAGGTGATCCACCCGTCTGGGCCTCCCAAAGTGCTGGGATTACAGGTATGAGCCACTGGGCCTGGCCTCGCATCACTTTATAGAGAGCTACTATTTTCTTTTTAATGGCTGCCTCCCAGCCTTTTATGTAGCTGTTCCAACACTTACAGTACTTAGTTCCTTTCGGATGGACATTTTAAATAGTTCCAATTGCTTGTTCTCACAGTGCTGAATATCTTTGTTCTAACACGTTGTGCCCAATGCAGAGATAACCACTGGGTCAATTCCTGCAGGTGAAATGGCAGATTCATAGGGTATGTGCATCTTCAGTGTTGACATGTTTGCTGAACTGCCCTCAGAGTTAGGCCAAGAGCTTGCACCAATTTGCACCCTGACTGCTGGCCTAGGCCATTCACTCCCTGGGCTCCCTCATCTGAGGCTGGGCCATGGTGTGAGTTAGGCCAAGAACTTGCACCAATTTGTACCCTCACCAGCTGAATTTGAGAGTCCTGGTTTTCCTGCATCTTCATCAACACTGAGTGTTACTCGACAACCTGACGGGTGGAAAACAATCATTGTGGGGTTTTTTTTTTTTGGAGTGCAGTTGAGAATCTTCTCATCTGTGTGAATTCAATGTATACTTCTTTTCTTGTGATCAACCAAATTATAGCCATTGCTCTTTAACTTTTTGGATGGGGTATCTAGTCTTTGATTTGCAAGAACACATTTCTATTTCTCCCGAGACAGTATCTCGCTCTGTTGCCCAAGTTGGTGTGCAGTGGTGCAATCATAGCTTGCTGCAGCCTCCAACTCCTGGGCACAAGCCTTCTTCCTGCCTCAGCCTCCCAAGTAGCTGGGACTTGTGCCATTATCCCTGGCTAGTCATTCTTTTTTATAGAGATGGGGTCTCACTATATTGCCCAGGCTGGTCTCAAACTTCTGGTCTCAAGCAAGCAATCCTCCCACCTTGGCCTTCCAAAGTGCTGGGATTACAGGCATGAGTCACTGTACTCAGCCTGCAAGAACCCTATCCATAAAATAATTCTTGGTCATAACAGTGGCAAATATTTTAACTAGTTTGGAATGCCTGAGTTTATGTGGGTTTTTTTTTTTTTTGGTCATGCAGAACATATTAACTTTTATGTAGTCAGACCCAGCAATCTTGAAGGCCTTTTATTATTTTTATTTTTAAAATAGAGACAGGGTCTCACTATGCTGCCCAGGCCGGTGTCAAGCTCCTGGCCTCAAGCAATCCTCTCGCCTCAGCCTCCCTGAGTGCTGGAATTACATACGTGAGCCACCACGCCCTGTCCTTCTGACTCTTAATCAGTGCTTCAAAGAGGATGTGTGGAGGGGCGTGCTTCTTGATTTGAAGTCATCTGCAGGATATGACTGTCCCCAACCTGAGCTTGACCTGGGGCCTCCTTAATAGTCCTCTTGTAGAGTTGAGACCATTCCCTACTGCCTAGGACTTGTGCCTTGACACATGCTCTCACGGGGGCCAAGAGAGAAGGCCCACAGGCACAGAGGAGCCTCTAAAAACAGGCTCTTCATAAGGTGGCTGTGATGGTTAATACTGGGTGTCAACTTGATTGAAGGATGCAAAGTATTGATCCTGGGTGTGTCTGTGAGAGTGTTGCCAAAGGAGATTAACATTTGAGTCAGTGGGCTGGGAAAGGCAGACCCACTCTTAATCTGAGTGGGCACCAGCTAATCAGCTGCCAACGCAGCTAGAAAATAAAGCAGGTAGAAAAATGTGAAAAGCCTAGATGGGCCTAGCCTCCTAGGCTACATCTTTCTCCCATGCTGGACCCTTCCTGCTGTCAAACATCGGACTCCAAGTTCTTCTGTTTTGGGACTTGGACTGGCTTCCTTGCTCCTCAGCTTGCAGACAGCCTATTGTGGGACCTTGTGATCATGTGAGTTAATACTTAATAAACTCCCCTTTAGCTATCTATCTGTCTATCATCTATCTATTATCTATCTATCTATCTATCTATCTATCTATCTATCTATCTATCTATCTATCTATCATCTATCATCTATCATCTATCTATCTATCCATCCATCCTATGAGCTCTGTCCCTCTAGAGAACCCTAACTAATACAGTTATAGTGGGGTGGGAGCAGGTCTTCAGCTGTCAGGGGCAGTCCTCACTAGAAAGCAGCTCCTCTAAAAGTCAAGTTTGCCCCAGGCCCTCAAGTGGGGGCAGACTGGAAGCTGTAAGTATAGGATGGTGAGCAAATTTGGAAGAATAATAGTTCTAGGAAATCCACCAGCTCCCTTAGCAACTTTTCTATCTGAAAAAAAAAAAAAATGGCTTCTTCCAAGCTCCAGGACCGAGAGGGACATGCCTTTATCTTATGATATACCCTCCAGATTATGTCTTTGCTGAGGACAGAACTCTGCACCATCCACCCTCCCTTGTAGTGCAAGTCAGACACAGGTGGCTGGAGGAGATCTCATTTGAAGTTTTATGCTAGGCCAGTGATTCTCACACTTGACTGTCCATCAGAATCACTAAGATAGCTTATTAAAATACAGATTGTGGCCAGGCATGGTGATTGACACCTGTAATCCCAGCACTTTGGGAGGCCCAGGCAGCCACCTGGCCAACATGGTGAAACCCCATCTCTACAAAAAATACAAGAATTAGGTGGGTGTGGGGGCAGGCACCTGTAATCCCAGCTACTTGGGATGCTGAGGCAGGAGAATTGCTTGAACCCCAGAGGTGGAGGTTGCAGTGAGCCAAGTTTGTGCCACTGCACTCTAGCCTGGGTGACAGTCAGACTCTGTCTCAAAATAAATAAACAAATAAGATAAGATGAAATAAAATAAAATAAAATAAAATAAAATAAAATAAAATACAGATTGCGAGGCTCATTCTGAGAGTCTCTGATGTGGGAAGTCTGGGATGGGTGTGAGAATCTGCGTTTCTGTTTTTTAGAGACAGGGCCTTATTCTGTCACCTAGGCTGGAGTACAATGGCATGATCATGGCTCACTGCAGCCTCAAACCCCTGAGCTCAAGCAACCCTTCTGCCTCAGCCTCCAGAGTAGCTAGGACTACAGGTATGCACCACCACGCCTGGATAATTTTTAAATTTTGTACAGAGATGGAGTCTTGCTATGTTGTTCAGTCTAGTCTTGAACTCCTGGCCTCAATTGATCCTCTCACCTCAGCTTCCTTGAGTGCTAGGATTCCAGGTGGGAGCCACTGCACCCGGCTTGTACTCTGCATGTCTTTCTTTCTTTTTACTTTTTTAGAGACAGAGTCTTGCTCTGTCACCCAGGCTGGAGTGTAGCCTGATGATCATAGCTCACTGCAGCTTCAAACTCCTGGGCTCAAGCAATCCTTCCACTTCAGCCTTGTGAGTAGCTGGGACTACAGGCATGCGCCACCACACCTGACTGAGAATCTGTCATTTCTTCCTATCTTTTCAATGAATTCATTATTTTTTGAGAAAAGTTCTCTCTCTGTTGCCCAGGCTGGGATGCAATCAGGTGATCAAAGCTCATTGCAGCCTCAGTGTTCTGGGCACAAGCAATCCCCTCATGTCAGCCTCCCAAGTAGCTGGGACTACTGGCATGTGCCACTATACCCGGCTAATTTTGGACTTTTTTGTAGAGTCTTGCTATGTTGCTTGGGCTGGTCTCAAACTCCTGGGCTCAAGTGGTCCTCCTGCCTCAGCCTTGCGAGCAGTTGGGATTATAGGCAATAGCCACTGCGCCTGGCATTTCCAACAAGCTCAGGTGATGATTATGCTGCTGGTGGGGGGACTACACTTTAAGACCCACTGGTTTAGGTCATTCACTCCCTGGGTTACCCCATCTGAGGCTGGTCCACCATGTGAGTTAGGTCAAGGGGCCTAAAGGAGCACAGGCGGCCAGGCGCGGCGGCTCACGCCTGTAATCCCAGCACTTTGGGAGGCCGAGGTGGGCGGATCACCCGAGGTCAGGAGTTCGAGACCAGCTTGGCCAACATGGTGAAACCTCGACTTTACTAAAAATACAAAAATTAGCTGGGCATGGTGGCGGACTCCTGTAATCCCAGCTACTTGAGAGGTTGAGGCAGGAGCATTGCTTGAACCTGGGAAGTGGAGGTTGCAGTGAGCCGAGATCACACCATTGCACTCCAGCCTGAGTGACAAGAATGAGACTCCGTTCCCCCACCACCCCACAACCGCCAAAAAAAAAAAAAAAAAAAAAAAAAAAGAGCACAGGCTTCATGCCAGTCAAAATAACGGCAGCAATTGCTGTGTGCTAGATTCTATGCTAGGAACTGTGCAATGCATTCACTCTGTCATCGAACCCTCCCAGTACACCTGTGGAGTGGGTTTTTTTAGTACTAGTTCCACTTTACAGTGAGAAAACTGAGGCTCAGCAAGGGCTCAGGGGCTTTGAATCAGACAGATTTGGTGTCCAACTCCAGCTGTACCACTGACCCACTGCAAGATTTTGGGCAAGTGGTTTACTCTTCTTGAGCCTCAGTCTAACTCATCTGTAGAACAGAGATCACAAAACGTGACTCCCACGGCATTATGATGACTACAGGGGTGATGATTACAAGAGAAACTGCACACAGTAGTTACTCAAGAAATGCTCATCCCTATTCCTGTCTCATGCCCCATCACAGCCTCAAGTTCCTTTTCTCACTCTCCAGATACGTCTTCCTATCTTTCCTCCTACTCACCCTACTACAAAGTGACAACAGACTACATCACTTCTTAAACATACTTCCTTTGGTCATGCCTCTAGGCTTTTGTAAAGGCTGTTTCTCTGTGTGGAATGCTTTTCTCACTCCGCTGCTCCAGAAGAACTCCTATTCATCCTTTAAAACCCACCTTAAAAAGCCCTTCTCTTTGAACCTTTCCTTTAAGTGTTCCCTTCTTGTCCTTGGCCAGAAAAGGTATTGCAGCATCTTATTTGAAGAAGGGGCTCAAAGAGTTACTTTCCTTCCTTCCTCCCTCCCTTACCTATGTTCCTACCACATTTTATAAGGAGTATAATTGGAGTATAAATCCACTGTTACAGGGGCCAGGCAGGCAGGTAACACCACCATTATCAGCATCAGCATCAGCAATGGTTAGACAGTGTTTACTTGAGTCAGGCACTGTGCTAAGGGGTTCATGTGTGTTGACTCATTTAATGCCCAACATAACTGTTTGAGGCAAGTGCTATTTATTATGCCTGTTTTACACATAAGGAAATGGAGTCACAAAAATGCTAAACAATTTGCCTGAAACATAGGTTTCTTTTTTTTTTTGACAGAGTTTCGCTCTTGTCTCCCAGGCTGGAGTGCAATGATGCAATCTCGGCTCATCGCAATCTCCGCCTTCTGGGTTCAAGCGATTCTGCCACCTCAACTTCCCAAGTAGCTGGGACTACAGGCACCCACCACCATGCCCAGCTAATTTCTGTATTTTTAGTAGAGATGGAGTTTCACCACGCTGGCCAGGCTGGTCTTGAACTCCTGAACTCAGGTGATCACCCGCCTCAGCCTCCCAAAGTGTTGGGATTACAGGTGTGAGCCACTGCGCCTGGCATGAAACTTGTAATTAATCCACTGCATAGCTGGGAGATAGAGATTGGCTGTGGAGTCTGTGGTGTTACCTTTTATATTAGCTGCTCTTTATGAATGAGGGGTGGGCCAGGTAGGGACTGTCATGCCCTGCAGGGTGCCTGCTCCATGTAAGGGGGCAGCTGAATGTCTGGCCCGGAGTTGCCAGCTTTTCTTTTCTTTCTTTCTTTTCCTTTTTTGAGGTAGGGTCTCACTCTGTTGCCCAAACTGGAGTACAACTGTGTGATCACAGCTCACTGTAGTCTCAACCTCCTGGGCTCAGGGGAGTCTCTCACCTCAGCTTCCCCTGTAGCTGGGACTGTAGGTACATGCCACCACACCCAGGTTTTTTATATATATATATTTGGTAGAGAGGGTTTTTGCCATGTTGCTCAGGCTGATATTGATCTCCTAAGCTCAAGCAACTCGCTGGTCTCAATCTCCTAAGCTCAAACAACCCACCCTCCTTGGTCTCCCAAAGTGCTGGGATTATAGGTGTGAGCCACCATGCCTGGCCATTGCCAGCTTCACTGATATCTCAAGAGGATCCAGAAATATGGAGTCTTATATGAACTGATTTTTAAAATCTTGGGAATAATCTAAAAATTTAAAAGTCCACAGGCCTTCTTTGTGACTTTTGCTGTCTCCTGTATTCCAAAGGGGAGCACCTCAGCTCACTTCGTTTCTGTGTCTTAACCCAGGACCAGGCACACCTTAGGCCTTTTGTAAGTAACATGACACTTCTGGACTCCACAGTAAGATGGGCTTGGCTCTCAACAAGCAGAAATCTCTTCTTTGGCTCAGGACTCAGTGCAAAGGACCCTCTGGTCTGTACTTGGGGGTGTGGATGAAGTCACAAACAGTGGCTCCAGGCATCACCCCTGTGCCCCTCCACCGCCCCAGGGCCATCTCCAGGTCTCCCCTGTTCAGGAAAAGACTTCCTGCTTACTGATGCTGATGAGTCCCTAAGCATTTTGTTTACATCACCCCACTAATCCACCTAACAGTTTGGGGAGGGTGCCATTATTATCATGCCCATTTTACAGATGTGAAAACTATGGCTCAGGGAGGGGAAGGGAATTGCCTGAACTAGGAAGGGGTGAAGGTGGGATTATAATGTAGTGTTTCTGATTCTAGCTTTTCATCAACCCAGATCATGGGTTCCACCAAACTTTTAAGGGTCCCGTCAGTCTACAGCAAACACACTCTCTTAATGCCACAGCCTGGACCTACAGTTTGTGGTCCACAAACAGGACCCTGGACAGTCCAATCTGCCAGTCTGTGGTTCTTAACTCCTTCTGTCTGCTATTGGAGGGTGAGTTTGGCTTTGGAGGGCATCTAGAGAGAATCCCTGGAGGTGGCCCTGATGGAACCTCTGCCCATTGGGGCATGGCCAGGCAGAACTAGTGGCCTGGCTGAGTCCCAGCCTTAGGGACCAGCAGAGACTGCAGCTAGAGAAAGTGTGGTGTTTGTCCTTGGCCATAGACAGAATAGAGGTGTGTGCACACACCTGTGTATGTGTATGCATGCATGTACACATGCTTGTGTGTATGTCTCATGTATGTGTGTCCGTGTGTGCTTGTGCATGAACATGCATATGTACACATATGTGTGCATGTGTGTGTATGTGTGTGTGTGCGTGCATGCATGGGTCTGTATGTGAGCAGTGGAAAAGAGAGGACCTCATCCCCTAAATTCAGATCCTGTGAAGTTAGTTTAGGATAAAGAACATGAAATTGAACTTAACCCAGAGATAACAATTTATAGAAGACGCTGAAATAAAAACCAACCTGAAAATTTTTGTCACCTAAATTCCCATTGGTAGACATTACCCATGGTGGGAATCCATGCAGCAATTTAAATAAATAAGCTGGGTTTATATGCAGCAGCATGGATAACTGGAGATGAGAGGGCTCAAGTTGCAGAATGACATAGGTGGGTTGTACCATTTCTACTTCTAGTTCTATTTTTTTGAAACAGAGTCTTGCTCTTTCACTCAGGCTAGAGTGCAATGGTGCCATCTCAGCTCACTGCAACCTCCACCTCCCGGGTTCAAGGGATCCACCTGCGTCAGCCTCCTGAGTAGCTGGGATTACAGGCACATGCCACCATGCCTGGCTAATTTTTTTTTTTTTTGTAGAGATGGGGTTTCACCATGTAGGTTGGGCTGGTCTCAAACTCCTGACCTCAAGTGATCCGCCCTCCTCAGCCTCCCATGGGTTGTATCATTTCTATTGAATATCCACCTACAACATTACTACATTACTAAGTATTTTACATATTTTCTATGACTCTGTATATATGACTGTGTAGGTGGGGGAAAGGGTCTAGAAGGAAATGCTCCAAATTAAAGGTGGTTACCTTTGGGGAGCTGGGAGGGCAGGGGTGGAAGATTACAGAGGAAGAAGAATGGATCCCTGTGTTCTGCATGGAATTACACAGTTCAATGGGTAGGCAGGTTGGGTCACTCACGGATGCTGGGATCTGAGACAGGGATGCTCAGGTCTCTGGGAGCTTTCAGACCCATCCACCTGGCTTTGTGAGAGCTGGGCTGCCAGGGACCAAAGCCAGTCTTGGTTGTTCTGCCCCCACTCCCTGGTGGAGGTGAGTGGGAAGATGTGCCTTTTGTGGACTGGAGCTCTCTGCTGCTTCCTCCCTAAACTCTGTGCCTCATTTTCCCCCTCCAACGCTAGAGTGAGAATGTCCCTGTACTATATCCCAGACCCTTTCCCTCCACAGCACACCTAAGTCATATGACATTGTCTAGACATCAACTTAGCACTTCAGAATCCTCAGCGCCGACAACTGCAGGGCGTTCGGATCTGGCCTCCTCCATCGCATCACCCCAAATGAAACCCACGTTCCCCGGACGCCACTGACAGCCCACGAGGTAGGCTCCAGGGTCGGACTGCCTGGGTTCAAATCTGAGCTCAGCAACTTGTTCCTGGGACCTAGGGAAGCTTCCCCACCCTCTGACTCTCAGTTTGCACCTCTGCAAAATGGGGACAGCAAGAGAACCACCCCACAGGGATGCCCTGTGAGCGAAGTTAGGTGGTTTGAGCAAGGCTCTCTGCTGCGCTGTGCCTAGCACATAGAAAGCGCTCTCGAGTTTCATTGTTGTCACCTCTTGAACAAACTCTCTCCCCGCCCACTCCGTGCCAGGACTTTGCCGCCGTCTCTGAGGTCCCAGACACTCCGGAGACCCTCGTCCCGTCCCGCCTTCCGCACCCAGGGAGCTTTTCCCAGCCTCCAGCTCTCCCCTCCGCCCCCAACCGGTTCAGTCCCCAGGCCGGGTCCCGGGCGCCTCAGACAGGCACCCAAGCGCCCTCCCGTGGGAAACTGAGGCCGGGACAGGAGCGCGCGGGCCGGGGTTGGGCAGGAGAAGGCGCGGCGCGCAGGGACTCCGGGCAGCGCGCGGGAGACCGGGCGCGAGCCAGGGGTCGCCGTCATACCTGCTCGGGCGGCGGAGCGGGGACACGGAGGATGCGCGCTGTCGGCGGTGGCGGAGGCGGCGGGGCGCGCCAAGCTGGCGGCGGCGGCCGAGTGGTGGTGACACTGGGACACCCGGCGATCGCGGCTAGACCGACTGGGAGGGAGCAGGCTCAGGGGCGGGGAAGCACGGGGAGCGCCCGCGGGTGGAGCTTACTGGGCGCTACCGGCCTGGCCACACGCACGGTCCCGGCTCCCCCGGCCACTTCCCTCGCCTCCCAATAAGCTCCAGCCCCCACACGCCAGGTGCAGGGACACTGGACGCCCCCCGCACGCACACGCTCCGCATTCTCCCTCGGCCCCTCGGGACACCAGCAATACCCACATGCGCCACAAATATGTCCACAGACCCTTCATCCGAGTGTCCCCCACGTCCCCTCAGTATACATCACATGCCACATATATGAACACTCCATCCCACCCCACGAGTGTACTTGTCCCGTTCACCTCGGCGAAGCATCGCGCTCGCCTGTACAGGCGCGCCCCCATCACGTCCACACCCCTGCAGACACAGTGTCCTCTGGGCAAGTTGGTGATTTTAGGGGGACATATGCAGCCACTTTTTCCAGGAACGTTCTTCCCTCCGCCTCTTTCACCTCCACCAAGGTGGAGACCTCCCAGATCTCAATCATCCCCGATAGGTCCGATCTTTGTATTAGAAATTCAAACAGTCCATCCCGAGGTTGGGACCTCTGGCCCCCTCTAGAGTGCCCGCTAGACCTGTGCTCCAGCTTCAGGGCACTGGCGGGCCTTGCGCATTTCCTGGAATCTTCTCTTCCTTTTCTTTTCTCTTCTCATCAAGTCAAGGCTTCAGGACTTTCAGCCACTTTCTTGCCAATATCCTTAACACTTCGTTGCCTGTATATTTCTCCATAGATTGGCCTAATGCAGTCATTCTCAAAAATTTTGGTCTTATGAATCTCTTTCTTATTTCTTTCTTTCTTTCTTCTTTCTTTCTTTCTTTCTTTCTTTCTTTCTTTCTTTCTTTCTTTCTTTCTTTCTTTCTTTCTTTCTTTCTTTCTTTCTGTTTCCTCTCTCTCTCCCTCCCTCCCTCTCTTTCTTCTTCTTTCTTTCTTTCTTTTTTTTCACAGAGTCTCACTCTGTTGCCCAGGCTGGAGTGCAGTGGTGTGATCTCAGCTCACTGCAACCTCCGCCTCCTGGAATCAAGTGATTCTCCTGCCTCAGCCTCCCAAGTAGCTGGGATTACAGGCATGCGCCACCATGCCCAGCTAATTTGTTTGTATTTTTTGTAGAGTTGGAGTTTCTTCATGTTGGCCAGGCTGGTCTGGAACTCCTGGATTCAAGTGATCCACCTGCCTCGGGCTCCCAAAGTGTTGGGATTACAGGCGTGCGCCACTATGCCCAGCCAGGAACCTTCTGTACTTTTAAAAATTATAGAATACCTGAGACTTTTTGTTTATGTGGGATACACACACACACACACACACACACAAACATGTGTGTTTTTAACACATATATGTTTTGTTTATATAATGATACTTCCCTTATGAGAAATTAAAACTGATACCTAAAAATATTTATTAATGCATTACACCGTAGCTAATAAACCCACTACTTGTTGACATAAATAAAAGGCTTTTTATGATTTTTTCTTTTTTTGGTAAAGGGAGACAGGGTCTCGATTTGTTGCCCAGGCTAGAGCGCAGTGGTGTGATTATAGCCCCCTGCAGCCTCAAACTCTTGGGCTCAAGCCATCTTCCTGCCTTAATTGGGACTACAAGATGCGTGCCACTGCTTCTGGCTAATTAAAAAAATTAAAAAAAATTTCTGGAGACAGAGTCTTGCTGTGTTACCCAGGCGAGTCTCAAATACCTGGCCTCAAGCAATCTTCCCACTTCAGCCTTCCAAAGAGCTGAGATAACAGGTGTGAGCCATCATGCCTGGCTGAAAAATATTTAAAAAAAAAATCAGTGGGAAGGGCACTGTTTAGCATTTTTGCAAATCTCTTTAATGCTTGGCTTAATAAGAGATAGCTGGATTCTCGTATTCAGTCGGCTGCAATCTGTTGTTTTAGTTGAAGTGAATGAAGTAAATTCAGCTTCATATAACTTGACCCACCATTGCTTTTTTTTTTTTTGAGTCTTTTTTTTTTTTTTTTTTTTTTATACTTTAAGTTCTGGGATACATGTGCAGAACATGCAGGTTTGTTACGCAGGTATACATGAGCCATGGTGGTTTGCTGCACCCATCAACCCATCATCTACATTAGGTATTTCTCCTAATGCTCTCCCTTCCCTAGCCCTCCACCCCCCTGACAGGCTCAGTGTGTGATGTTCCCCTCCCTGTGTCCATGTGTTCTTATTGTTCAACTCCCACTTACGAGTGAGAACCTGTGGTGTTTGGTTTTCTGCTCCTGTGTTAGTTTGCTGAGAATGATGGTTTCCAGCTTCATCCATGTCCCTGCAAAGGACATGGACTCATCCTTTTTTATGGCTGCATAGTATTTCATGGTGTATATGTGCCACATTTTCTTTATCCAGTCTATCATTGGCAGACATTTGGGTTGGTTCTAAGTCTTTGCTATTGTGAATAGTGCCACCATAAACACACATGTGCATGTGTCTTTATAGCAGCATGATTTATAATCCTTTGGGTATATACCCAGTAATGGGACTGCTGAGTCAAATGGTATTTCTGGTTCTAGAACCTTGAGGAATCACCACACTGTCTTCCACAATGGTTGAACTAATTTACACTCCAACCACCAGTGTAAAAGCGTTCCTATTTCTCCACATCTTCTCCAGCATCTGTTGTTTCCTGAATTTTTAATGATCACCATTCTAACTGGTGTGAGATAGTATCTCATTGTGGTTTTGATTTGCATTTCTGTAATGACCAGTGATGACCTACCATTGCTTTTGCACTGTCAGGGAAAATGTCCACAGGTGAAAAAGGCAAATATCATCTTAGGATTATTATGAAAGTGATTTTGACCTCACAGTTCCTCCTGAAAGGATCTCTGGGACCTCCCAGGGGTCTGTGGACCTCACTTTGAAAACCAATGCTTCCCAGGTGTATTTGGTTGTGACCATATAAAATTGTTGATATTTGACTATTATTGACCTATGAAAATAGCAATTTCGGCTGGGCAGGGTGGCTAATGCCTGTAATCTTAGCACTTTGGGAGGCCAAGGTGGGCGGATTGCCTGCACTCAGGAGTTCGAGACCAGCCTGGGCAACATGGTGAAGCCCCATCTCTACTAAAATACAAAAAATTAGCCGGGCATGGTGGTGCACACCTGTAGTCCCAGCTTCTCAAGAGGCTGAGGTGGGAGAATCACTTGAACCCAGGAGGCGGAGGTTGCAGTGAGCCAAGATTGTGCCACTGCACTCCAGCCTGGGTGACAGAGTGAGACTCCATCTCAAAAAAAAAAAAAAAAAAAGAAAAAAGAAAATAGCAATTTCATATGGTTCAACCCAATATGTTATTTTTGAAGGTTTTCTTTTGGGGCCCTGTTGGACATTTTTAGAATGAGTCCCCTGTGGAACTGTGCTGCTGTGACCAGCTTTATACAACTGACATCTTCATTCTGTGTCATGATTTCCATTGTTGGAGAGTTGGAGTTTTGGGAAGTCTGGGAACTCCAGACTGGTTGATGTTAGGCTGGCAAGTTTTAAGGCATGAACGTTTAAGCAACTATGAACAAAGAGTGTTGTGTTCTGTAGTTAACTTGGCCTCCTGAGGAGAAAACCAACTTCTTTCTCCTTTTTGTTAGGGTTTATAGTCTGACACCATTAGACAGCGTCCACATGGACTTTAGCCAGCTGTTTAGAACTGTGGATCGTTTTGAGATAGGAAGTAGGCAAAACTTGACTCTGGAAAAGTTTGAATACTGGCCAAACACGGAAGAGGCACCAACAGCACCTCTCCATAAAACATGGCCATCAGTGCCATTACAGTTTACCATTGTCATAGCAACTCCTGGAAGTTACCGCCCATTTTCTAGCTATCTCTGAATAACCTGCCCCCTTAATTAACATGTCATTAAAAGTGGGTATAAATATGACTGCTAGGCTGCTCTGGCCGTCATGGAGTAGCCTTGCTCTGCAGGAGCAGGGACAGAGCCCTAACACTGCTGCTGCCTCAATAAGGCTGTTTTCTTCCACCACCACCTAGCTGGCTCTTGAATTCCTTCCTGAGTGAAGCCAAGAACCTGCCCTGCATTAATTTGGTCAAATTTTAAAAAACTGTTTTTATGGATGAAGATTCGTGGGTTAAATTATGGCACAGTCAGATGAATTCATGTCTGAAAGGATTTATGACTGGTTTGGGAGGTCTCTCAGGGCCCTCCCCCAAAAAATGTTCTATTGAATATTTTTGTAGTATTGTGGAAAGACAGTCCTTTTGCTTTCTTTGGGTTAGTGCAATTCTAGGAGATGAGATCAGCCAGTCTAGCCCTAGAAATCCATGAGATGTTAGATGTTGAAGCCATATTTTATAACCACCATCTAACACTTTATAACCACCATCTAACTCAATACTTTGCATAGAAGACAAGGTGAATATTCTTTTTGGGAGTGTGGGAGAGTTGGGGACACTAAACATCCATTCATTCTACTTCAGGTAACTGCACTTGGTTTAGCTCTGGGGTCACCACTCCTTTTTCACCCCTCGTCTGTATTTTGATCTTAGGGGTGTTGACTTCATTCATTACCACCCCATTCAGGGTGGATATGGCCCAGGCCTATTAATTAGCATTTTGTATTACTCTTGGGATAGTAATTTGTTCATATGTGGGACATGACCCAAGTCAGATTACTATGGTTGGTGAAACTCTATACAAGGACTCTTTCATTGAGCTCTCAGGGAGTTTCGCTGGCTTGGGAGTGGTTCAGATGGGGAGCTATATTTTGGAAGAGGCTATATAATAATGGATTCCACCCAGAAAGATGACAAAGAGAAACTAGGTCCCGCTATCATTGTTTGACCCAACCAAAAACATACCAGAAGTTAGCCCTACCTCCTGCACATTTCAGATGCATAAGACTATAAATTTCCTTTTTGCTAAGCCATCTGGAGGTATCTGTTGCTTGCAACCAAAAGACTCCTGGCCGATTCTGGTGAAAATTGTATCCAAATTGCAAAAGAAGGAAGTGAGGAGGAACAGCTAATACATCCATTTGCAGAATCTTGACAGACTGGAATGTCTGGCTCTAAACTGAGAATGTGAATAACAACAAGCACAAATGTCAAGTCCAACAGTGAGTGAGGCTCAGATAGGCAACTGCCTGCCTAAGTCCTGAAAGGGAAGCCATGGCTTGAGGCACGTGCGGCCCCCTGAGACAGAGGGTTAAGGAAACTCTCAGAGATGCAGTGCCACCTACAGGTCCGGAGGCCCCCAGGCACTGGGTCTCTGGCTGGGTTGGTGGAATCCTTATTCCATTGATCAAAGGCAGATCCCTGATCTTCAATCTCTCTCTTTTTTTTTTTTTTTGAGACGGAGTCTTGCTCTGTGGCCAGGCTGGAGTGCAGTGGTGAGATCTTGGCTCACTGCAACCTCTGCCTCCTGGGTTAAAGCGATTCTGCTGCCTCAGCCTCCTGAGTTGCTGGGACTGCAGGCGCGCCTCACCACGCCCAGCTAATTTTTTGTATTTTAGCAGAGACAGGGTTTCACTATATTGGCCAGGATGGTCTCAATCTCCTGACCCCGTGATCTGCCCGCCTTGGCCTCCCAAAGGGCTGGGATTACAGGTGTGAGGCACTGTGCCGGTCCCCTGATCTTCAGTCTCATTGCCCCATGCCACAGCAAGCTCCGGGTGCTTCCCTGCCTGTGACCAAAACAGGCCAGCTGACACGATCCATGTCCTTTTTGTTATCCCTCTTTCTGTCTCCAATATTCCCCAGCCCTTTAAATTTTTGTTCCCATTTCACAGACCTGGAGGTGTCAAGGAACCTGCCCAAACAGACACAAAGCCCAAAGAACAAGACCAAAGTCTATGTTCTGAAATGTTTTGCTAAACTGCAGAGTTGCAAACTGACAGCCCTCGAGTGGGGTGGGTAGGGGACCAGAGAGATCCAGCTTTTGTTAACCTGGTACATTTTAGATTTTCAAACCAGTGTTTAAAAATCAGAAAATAACATACAAAGGCCAATTTCCCGATTTTCTGGAAAATAAGCAGTCAGGAGACTTGGTGAGACAAGAGGCTTCTATTCCTGCTTGGCTTGGATGGCCTCAGTTCTCTGGATCCCCGTGGTGCCCCCACCTCCCTGAGTCCCATACCCAGCCTGGGCCTCTTGTTTCTGCCCCAAGTGGAACTGAGTGTGGGGCCTCTACTCCTGGTATGTCTGAGTCACCTCAGCCTGACTTCTCCCTCAGCCTGGCCAGTTGGCCACAAAAGCCTCCAGCCACTACCAAGCTTGGCAGTTTTTTCACATTGTTCCCAGAAATCCAACCGCAGAGCCCCAGATCACACAGGGTGCAGCCAGCCTGACGCTCAGGACTCACCTGGCAGCTCAGAGCACATACTTTTCCATTTTTCTCTTCCCGCTTGCTCAGACTAAAAATTTAATCAGCTCCTAGGGCCTTGACCTGGGGAAGAGGAGGATCTGGGAACAAACTGTGATTTTGCCATGGAGGTTTTCAATTGCATCTGGAAACCCTGAGAAAGTTCAGGTTGAGGCTTGGAGACTTTAAAAGGCTCTAACACTGTACTACGCTAAGAACTTCCTAAACGTGTAGGGGTGAAATGAATGATAATATATATTCTGTCATTTTCAAACTGCTGAATTCTCTGAGGTAATAAAAAAGAATGAAGTAAGGCCAGGGCTGGGTGCAGTGGCTTATGCCTATAATCTCAGCACTTTATGAGGTTGAGGTGGGCGGATTGCTTGAGGCCAGGAGTTAGAGACCAGCCTAGGCAACAAAGTGAGACTCCCTATCTCTACAAAAATTAAAAAATTTAGCTAGGCATGGCGGCATGTGCCTGTAGTCCCAGCTACTTGGGAGGCTGGTATGGGAGGATTGCCTGAGCCCAGAAGTTTGAGACCAGCCTGGGCAACACAGCAAGATCCCGCCTCTACAAAAAATAAATTTACTAGACATGGTGGCGAGCTCCTACAGTCCCAGCTACTGGGGAAGCTGAGGTGGGAGGATAGCTTGAGCCCAGGAGTTGGAGGCTGCAGTGAGTTATGATCACACCACTGCACTCCAACCTGGGTAACAGAGTGAGACCTGGTCTCAAAAAAAAAAAAAATGAAGTAAGGCCAAATATTAATGATCACTGATTATGTGTTCTGGGCACTAGAGATACACTGGTCAGCAAGGCAAAAACTCCTACGCCTTGTGGAGCTTGCATTCTAGTGAGAGGAGACAGACAAAACACAAGCAAGATAAAGAACTTCTAGATGCTAATAATGGCTATGCAGAAAAACAAATGCAGGCCAGAGGAGATGAGTGGAGGTTGAGGGTTTTTTTGTTTATTTGTTTATTTTGAGAGAGTCTTGCTCTGTCACCAGGCTGGAGTGCAGCAGTGTGATCTCGGCTAACTGCCACCTCTGCCTCCCAGGTTCAAGTGATTCTCCTGCCTCAGCCTCCCGATTAGCTGGGATTCCAGGCGTGCACCACCACGCCTGGGTAATTTTTGTATTTTTAGTAGAGATGAGATTTCGCCATGTTGGTCAGGCTGGTTTTGAGCTCCTGACCTAAAGTGATCCACCCTCCTCGGCCTCCCAAAGTGATGAGATAACAGGCATGAGCCACCGTGCCTGGCTGAGGTTGAGCTTTAAATAGGATGATCAGAGAAGGGGACCCACAAACAAGGACCTAAAGGAGGTATGGAGGTTGGCTCTGCAGATATCTGGGAGAAGAATGTACAGGCAGAGGGAACAGCAAGGGCAAAGGCCCCGCGGTGTGTGCTGGGTGTGTTTGAGGAGTAGCAAGGAGACCAGTGTGTCCAGATAGGAAGTGAACAAAGAGAAGAGACTAAGAGGGGGATTCAGAGAGGTAATGAGGGGATGGGAACAAAGCTTGGGGGAGAGTCTTATAGGCCAGTGTAGGACTTTGGTCTCTTTGTTTGTTTTTTTGAGACAGAGTCTCACTCTGTTGCCCAGGCTGGAGTGCAGTGGTACAATCTCAGCTCACTGCAACCTTCACCTCCCTGGTTCAAGTGTGTCTTGAACCTCCCGAGTAGCTGGGATCACAGATTGTACGCCACCTCGCCTAAAAATACAAAAATACCCTGTCTTTTAGTAGAGATGGGGTTTCGTTATGTTGGCCAGGCTGGTCTTGAACTCCTAGCCTCAAATGATCCATCAGCCTTGGCCTTCCAAAGTGCTGGGATTACAGTCATGAGCCACCACATCTGGCCAGGACTTTAGTCTTGAATCAGAGTGAGGTGGGATCCTCGAGAAGGTTTGGGGTGATGTAATCTGACTGGGAAATTTTTTATGTATTTTTTTTATTGTGGCAAAATATACATAGATGCATGACATAAAATTTACCATTTAACCATTTTTCTTTTTTTAAGACAGGATTTCACTCTGTTGCCCAGGCTAGAGTACAGTGGCAAGATCTTGGCTCACTGCAGCCTCCACCTCCTAGGCTCAAGAGATCCTCCTGCCTCAGCCTCCTGAGTAGTTGGGGACTACGTGTGCATGCCACCATGCCAGGCTAATTTTTTTTTTTTTTTTTGTAGAGAAGGGGTCTCCGTATGTTGCCCCGGCTGATTTCAAACTCCTGCACTCAAGTGATCCTCATGTCTCAGCCTCCCAAAGTGCTGGGATCACAGGCATGAGCCACCACGCCCAGCCCATTTAACCTTTTTTTTTTTTTTTTGAGACGGAGTCTCACTTTGTTGCCCAGGCTGGAGTGCAGTGGCGCCATCTCGGTTCACTGCAAGCTCCACCTCCCGGTTTCACGCCATTCTCCTGCCTCAGCCTCCCGAGTAGCTGGGACTACAGGTGCCCGCCACCACGCCTGTCTAATTTTTTGTATTTTTTTAGTAGAGACAGGGTTTCACCATGTTAGCCAGGAGGGTCTCGATCTCCTAACCTTGTGATCTGCCTGCCTTGGCCTCCCAAAGTGCTGGGATTACAGGCATGAGCCGCCGTGCCTGGCCCATTTGACCATTTTTAAATGTACATCTCAGTGGCATTAAATACATTTATATGGTTGTGTAACCATCACCACTATCCATCTCCAGAACTTTTTCCTCTTTCCAAATTGAAACTTTGTACCCATTCAACAATAATTCCCCAGCCCCTGGCAGCCATTCCACTTCCTGTCTCTATGATTTTGACTACCTTAGGGACCTCGTATAAGTGGAATCAAACTTGTTTTTGTTATTTTGTATATGGCTGATTGCACTTTGCATAATTTCTTCAGGGTCTATCATGTTGTAGCATGTGTCAGAATTTTCTTCTTTTGAAAACGCTAAATAATATTCCATTGTGTGTAGAGACCACACATTTTGTTTGTCCATTTATCTGTTGATGGATATTTGGGTTGTTTCTACTTTTTGGCGATTGTGAATAACGCTGCTATGAGTATGGGTGTTCACTGTTTGAGTCACTGGTTTTGATTCTTTTGGGTAGATCTGACTGAAAGACTATAAATCTCACTTTTTTTTTTTTTGAGAATGAGTCTCCCTCTATTGCCCAGGCTGGAGTGCAGTGGTGCAATCTCGGCTCGCTGCAACCTTCACCTCCCAGGTTCAAGCGATTCTCATGCTTCAGCCTCCCAAGCAGCTGGGATTACAGGCGCCCACCACCACGCCTCACTAATTTTTGTATTTTTAGTAGAGACGGGGTTTCACCATGTTAGCTGGGCTAGTCTCGAACTCCTGACCTCAAGTGATCCACCCACCTCGGGCTCCCAAAGTGCTAGGATTACAGGCGTGAGCCACTGCGCCCAGACATTATAAATCTCACTTTATTAGAATTGCCGGCCAGGCACAGTGGCTCATGCCCATAATCTTAGCACTTTGGGAGGCCGAGGTGGGCGGATCACTTGAGCCCAGGAGTTTGAGACCAGCCTGGGCAACATGGCAAAAACGCATCTCAACAAAAAATAAATAAATTAGTCAGGAGTGGTAGAGTGTGCCTGTAGTCCCAGCTACTTAGGAGGCTGAGAGATGGAAGGATTGCTTGAGCTGGGGAGATTCACTGCAGTGAACTATGATTGCACCTCTGCATTCCAGCCTGGGCAACAGAGTGAAACCGTGTGTCAAAGAAATAAAAAATAAAAGGGATTGGCCAAGCGCAGTGGCTTACTCCTGTAATCCCAGCACTTCAGGAGGCCGAGGACGGGCGGATCACGAGGTCAGGAGATCAAGACCATCCTAACACAGTGAAACCCCGTCTCTACTAAAAATACAAAAACAAAATTAGCCTGGTGTGGTGGCGGGCACCTGTAGTACCAGCTACTCAGGGGGCTGAGGCGGGAGAATGGCGTGAACCCAGGGGGCTGAGCTTGCAGTGAGCCGAGATCGCGCCACTGCACTCCAGCCTGGGCGACGGAGCAAGACTGCGTCTCAAAAAAAAAATAAATAAATAAATAAAATAAAAAATAAAAAATAAATAAAATAAAATAAAAGAGATTGCTGAGAATGAACTAAGATGAACTAAGGGTGCCAAGGGCAGAGCAGGGGGCAGGGTGAAAGCCGTGGAGGTGCCCAGATTCTGGATGCAGTGCCCAGGAAGAGTTGATGTAATTTGCTGAGGAATTGGATGTGGGGTGTGAGAGAAAAAAACAAGTTGCAGAACAACAGCTACAATATAACATTACAGTATTTACACAAAACCTTGCAAAACAATAGAATACATTTAAATGGGTATATATATTTATTTATGTAAATGCAGAGACAAAGATTGGGCGTGGTAGCTCACGCCTGTAAACCCAGCACTTTGGGAGGCTGATGTGGGAGGATGGCTTGAGTCCAGGAGTTTCGAGACCAGCTTGAAACCCCGTCTCTACTAAAAAAAAAAAAAAAAAAAAAAGGAAAATTAGCTGGGTGGTGGTGCTGTGTGCCTGTGGTCTCAGGTACTTGAGAGACTGAGGCAAGAGGATCACCCGAACCTCGGAGGTTATGGGTGCAGTGAGCCGTAATCTCACCACTACACTCCAGCTTGGGCAGCAGAATGAGACCCTGTCTCAAAAAGATATAATCAAAAATAAATAAAATAAATGCAGAGACAATGTTTTAGAAGGATACAAACCAAATATTTAATGGGTATGTATACCTACACACACACACACACACACACACACACACACACACTCTCACACACACACATATATATATGGATATATACGAAAATGTAGAACAAGAATTACAGTAGGATACATATCAAATTCTGGAAAGAAAGGGAGGGAATGGGGATAAATATGTTGTTGGGCTGGGGGCAGTGGCTCATGCCTATAATCTCAGCACTTTGGGAGGTTGAGGCAGGTGGATCACTTGAGGTCAGGAGTTTGAGATCAGCCTGGCCAACATGGTGAAACCCTGTCTCTACTAAAAATACAAGAAATTAGCTAGGCTTGGTGGCATGCACCTGTAGTCCCAGCTGCTTGGGATGCTGAGGCAGGAAAATTGCTTGAACCTGGGAGGTGGAGGTTGCAGTGAGCCAAGATCACACCATTGCACTCCAGCCTGGGCGACACAGCAAGATGCTGCCAAAAAAAAAAAAAATGTGGTAAAGAAGAATTTGATCCTTAGATTTATGAATTTTTTTTAAGGAGTATGGTCAGATACCACTTAGGTAATTAAAAAATTAAAAACCCTATTAAACAGTGCTTACGTCTTTAAAAAGAATAGGAGGGGCTTGCTTTAATTTATGACCAAGTCTTTCAGACTTGTATGCTTAATGAGTCAGATTCACTTTCGAAACTTTTAATTGCTACTTAAGTGGCCTGAAATCACTGGTTCATGCTGGGAAGGAAAATAAGAGACCTTCACTAGGTTTGGTCTACTAAAAGAGAACACCATTCTAGCTAGTGTGGGTTTACAACTGAAAATGAGCCAGAAAGTCTTATTTTTTTAAAATTAAAACTAAATTTTTTACATATAGGGGTTTAGAAAAAAACAGTCTTAAAGAAGTCAACAATTATGGGGCCTTAAAAGCTAGAGTTTAGGAGGGGTGCAATGGCTCATGCCTGTAATCCCGGCACTTGGAATGCCAAGGCAAGAGGATTGCTTGAGTCCAGGAGTTTGAGAACAGCATGGGCAACATAGCAAGACCCCATCTCTACAACAAACAGAAAAAGTAGCTAGACATGGTGGTGCACACCTGTAGTCCCCGCTACTGGGGAGGCTGAGGTGGGAGAATCACTTGAGCCCAGGAGGTTGAGGCTGCAGTGAGCCATGATCAGCGCCACTGCACTCCAGCCTGGTGACAGAACGAAACCCTGACTCCAAAAGAAACAAAACCTAGAGTTTGATCACGTAAGTGTTGCTAATAATAATTTCAATAACAATAACAGTAGCAGCAGCAAGTGGCAAGTGCCTACACTTAGGTAGCACTTAACTGTGCCAGCCATCGTCTTAAACATTTTCTATCTACTAACTCTCTTAATCCTCACAATAGCCCAGTGAGACAGAGACTATCATCCTCATTTTATAGGGGAAAAAACAGAGACTTGCAGATTTCTACTGGGTGCATGTTCTAAAGGTCAAATCCATTGTCTGTTGTTTTCCCCCAGCCTGTTTCTTGCCTTTTTACTTCACTTGTGAGGTTTTGATCATATTGAAATGTTACATATTGGGTCGGGTGCAGTGACTCATGCCTGTAATCCCAGCACTTTGGGAGGCCGAGGTGGGTGGATCATTTGAGATCAGGAGTTCGAGACCAGCCTGGCCAACATGGTGAAACCCCATCTCTACTAAAAATACAAAAATTAACCAGGCGCGGTGGTGCATGCCTGTAATCCCAGCTACTCAGGAGGCTGAGGCAGGAGAATCGCTTGAACCCCGGAGGCAGACATTGCAGTGAGACGAGATCATGCCACTGCACTCCAGCCTAGGTGACAGAGTGAGACTCTGCCTCAAAAAAAAAAAAAAAAGTTAAATATTGGAGTAGTAAACAATAAAGCTGTGGGGATGCCTATAGCAGGTCCATTTGATTCCATCCTTTCTCTCTCGCTCTATATTTGAGGTTGGGGAGGGATTTCTTTTTTTTTTCTTTGAGATAGGGTCTCAAGCTGTCACTAAGGCTAGAGTGCAGTGATGTGACCATAGCTCAGTGCAGCCTCAAACTCCTGGGCTTAATCAATCCTCCAGCTTCAGCCTCCTGAGTATCCAGGACTACACACCACCATGCTCAGCTAATTTTAAAAAATATTTTGTAGAGATGGGATCTTGCTATGTTGCCCGGGCTGGTCTCAGGCTCCTGGCCTCATGCAATCCTCCTGTCTTAGCCTCCCAAAGCACTGGGATTACAGGCATGAGCTACCACACTCAGCCTCCACTGGTTTAGAGTCTCCACACACAGCCAGAATAATCCTTCTATGACTCAAGCCATATTAAAGAAACAGAGTGACACTCCTCAGTCATCTTCAAAGGATGCTAGGTGTGGCCGGCAGGCTCTAAGGTGCCCCCAGTGATTCTGCCTGCTGGTGTCAACACCCCTGTGTGGGGAGGCTGATCTAGTGGCTTGCTTCTAATCATCGAAGATGGTAAGGGTGATGGGATGTCATTTCTGTGATTAGGCTATGTAAGTTGCTCACTGCTGTCTTGCTAGCACCCTCCCTTGCTGCCTTTGATGAAGCAAGTTACTATGCTGGGAGGGTCATGTGGCAAGAAACCGAGAGTGGCTTCTGGGCAAAAACCAGACAGGAACTGAGGCCCTGAGTCCAACAACTCTTGAGGAACTGAATCCTGCTAACAACCACCTTTCCCCAGTCGAGCCGTTAAACGAGACCCAAGTCCTGGCAGACGTTCACTCTATCACCCAGGCTAGAGTGCAGTGGTGTGATCAGAGCTCACTGGAGCCTTGACCTCCCCATCTCAAGCAATCCTTCTACCTCAGCCTCCTGAGTAGCTGGGACCACAGGTGGGTACCACCACACCGGGCTCATTTTTTACAGTTATATTTTGTAGAGGCAGGGTTTTGCCATGTTGCTCAGGCTGGTCTTGAACTGCTGGGCTCAAGCAATCCTCCCACCTTGACCTCCCAAAGTGCTGAGATTTACAGGTATGAGCCACCGCGCCTGGCCCCGGCAGACACCTTGATCACAGCCCCATGAGAAACCACGAAGCAGAGCTCACAGCTAAGCCTTGCTGGGGTTCCTGACTGGCAGAAATTGTCACGTAATAAATGAGTAATGTTTTAAGCCACTAAGTGTGGTAATTTGCTATGTGGCAATAGTCAGCTAATACACTAGGGAACTGACTTATTATTTTGAAAATTTGTAATTAAAAGGAGAGCATCAAGCATGTATTCTGGCTGTCGTATACAAATGGAATCTGAGGGTAGTCATATAACTGATATGGGGGCAGTTTTCTTTTATAGATATATCCTAGCTAATAAAAGAAGAAAAAATATCAATACTTTGCAACTTTTTTGTTTTTTGAGACAGGGTCTGGACAGGGTCTCACTTTGTCACACAGGCTGGAGTGCAGTGGCGCAATGTCAGCTCGCTGCAGCCTCAACCAGGGCTCAAGCGATGCTTCCACCTCAGCCCACCAAGCAGCAGGGACTACAGGCACACACCACCATGCCCAGCTAATTTTTTTTTTTTTTTTGTAGAGATGGGGTTTCACCATGTTGCCCAGGATAGTCCTGAACTCCTGGGCTCAAGCAATCAGCCTACCTCAGTTTCCAAAGTGCTGGGATTACAGGTGTGAGTCACTGCTTCGACCCAGGAGTTCGGAGACCAGCCTGGGCAACATAGCGAGACCCCATCTCTTTAAAAAAAAAAAAAAAGGAAACGCTACTTAGTCACAATACCATCATGTCACAAAACAAAATGAGCTGCAGATCTTTTCTATTTTTAGACTGAGTGTCACTCTGTCATTCAGGCTGGAGTGTGGTGGCATAATCATAGCTCACGGCAGCCTCAACCTCCCTGGGCTCAAGTTACCCTCCCTCCTCATCCTCTAGGAGGTGGATCTGTAGGCCACCCCCTGGGACTATGGGTGCATGCCATCAGGACTGGCTAATTTTTGTAGTATTATTTTTTATTGTTTGTAGTGACAGGGATTTGCTGTATTGCCCAGGCTGGTCTTGAACTCCTAGGCTCAAATGATCCCCCCACCTCAGCCTCCCAAATTGCTGGGATTACAGGATCTTTATTAACATGTAATTCCTCATATTAGCATTTCCCCAGTCGCCCTCGAAATGTCTTTTACCATTGGTTTAAACCGAGACCCAGTCAATGTTCACAAATCGCATTTTATCATCTCTCTCTCTTTTTTTTAAAAATTAATTTTTGGCAGGGCACGGTGGCTCATGCCTGTAATCCCAGCATTTTGGGAGGCTGAGGCAGGCAGATCACCTGAGGTCAGGAGTTCGAGATCAGCCTGGCTAACATGGCAAAACCCCATCACTACTAAAAATATAAAAATTAGCCGGGCGTGGTGGTGGGCGCCTGTAATCCCAGCTACTTGGGAGGCTGAGGCAAGAGAACCACTTGAACCCTGGAGGCGGAGGTTGCAGTGAGTGGAGATCAACCCATTGTACTCCAGCCTGGGTGACAAGAGCAAAACTGTCTCAAAAAAAAAAAAAAAAACCAGCAACAACAACAACAACAACAAAACTAAATAAAATTTACTTTTAATAGAGATGGGCTCTTTCTGTGTTGCCAGGGCTGGTCTTGAACTCTGGGTTCAAGCAATCAGCCTGCCTCAGCCTCCCAAAGTGCTGGGATTACATGTGTGAGCCACTTGTAATCAAGCTCCTGGCTTGATTCCATCTCCTAAGTCTTTCTAAATCTAGACTAGCCTCCCTTCCCGTTCTCCCTCTTTTTTCCAGGTCATTGGGTTGTTGAAGCAACTAGGACCATTGTCTTGCTGGTAGAATGGTCTACCTTCTAGAGTTTGATTGATTTCTTGTGGTGTATTTAATTTGTCCTTCTATCTCCTGTATTTCCTATAAACTAGAAGCTAAATCTATGGTTTGATCAGATTTTGGCTACACATTATCGGCAGGAATTCTTCCTGGGTGGTGTTATAATTATGCTCTTGCATCACACCAGAAAGCTCAAAATGAAAGGCTGTCTCATTAGTGAAGCTAAGATTGATTCATGGGTTCAGGTGGTGACAACCTGATCCTTCCATTGTGAAGTTTTCTTCTCTTAGAACCAGTAAGTTCTCTATGGCCTGATGACTTGTCTGCTTGTGAATCGCAGGAACCCAGGAGGCGGAGGTTAAATATCCAGCCTCCCTTGAACCTTTCACCTTGCAGTTTCAACATCCATTGATGATCATTGTCTGAGTCAATCATTTTGTTCGGAGTTGCAAAGTTCTAATACTCTCATTCCTTTGACATTTGTGACCTGGCATTCTTCCTTAAAGAAGAGCTTCTTTCCCTCACTTACTAGGGCAGAATAAATTCTTTCCTTGTTGTCACTACTATTTTTGGAGCAAGGACTTGATGCAACAGCTGCCTCCAATGATGACAAATAGTTCCTTCTTTTTTGTTTTCTCTTTCTCTTTTAAAAATATCATTATGAATTCATTGATCTTTAAAAATAGATTTAATGTGTTTCATTCAATGGTATTTATTATTTTAAAACAGTGTCTCACTCTGTTGCCCAGGCTGGAGTGCAGTGGCTCGATCTTGGCTCACTGCAACCTCTGCCTCCTGGGTTCAAGCGATTCTCATTCCTCACCCTCCTGAGTAGCTGGGATTATAGGCATGCACCACCACGCCTAGCTAATTCATATATTTTTAGTAGAGATGGAGCTTCGCCATGTTGCCCAGCCTGGTCTCGAACTCCTGACCTCAAGTGATCCGCCTGCCTTGGCCTCCCAAAGTGTTGGGATTACAGGCATGAGCCACTGTGCTCAGACTATTATTATTGTTTTTTTACTTTTGCTAATTAAAAATTTTCTGTACAGATAGAGTCTTGCTATGTTGGCCAGGCTGTTCTTTAACTCCTGGGCTCAAGTGAGTCTCCTGCTTTGGCCTGCCCAAGTGCTAGGATTATACATATAAGCCACCATGCCTGGCCTATTTATTATTTTTTTAAACAAATTTTTTTAGGCTGGGTGCACTGGTTCATGCCTGTAATCTCAGCACTTTGGGAGCCTGAGGCAGAAGGATCACTTAAGGCCATGATTTTGAGACCAGCCTGGACAACATAGGGAGACCCTATATCTACAAAAAATAAAAAATTAGCTGGGTGTGGTGGTGCACACCTGTAGTCCCAGCTACTGGGGAGGCTGAGACAAGAGGATAGCTTGAGCCCAGGAGACTGAGGATGCAGTGAGCAATGATCAAACCATGGCATTCCAGCCTGGGTGACAGAGTGAGAGTCTTAACTTCTTAACGTTTTACATGACCATGTGGTACCTTTGACAAACGTGAGAAACCAATGTTCATACATTGCTATTAAGCAAACTCTAGACTTTATTTAAATGTTACCAGTTTCTCCACTAATGTGGTTTTTCTGTTCCAGGATTATTCATTCTTTCATTTTGATACTAAAAAATGGTCCAAACTGAGCAAGTGGGAGCCCTGCCAGGCTACCTCTGTGTCCTTCTGATGGGACCATGACCTTGCATAGTCTTTGATAAGCTTCTTTGCTTTCCAGCCCAACAAGATGCCCCAGGCTCATGTGGATTTGATTTGTTTGCCAACATTTAAAAAGTAGCAGATTGAACTTGAAAATCAGGATTTTCTATTTCTCCTGAGAAGTCAGCAGATCTGGCAACGCCAAACTTGCATTCCTTGGCAGAAATTGGCTGAAGGTTACTTAGTAGGGCTGCCCCATTTAGACACGGGGTGTGCTCTCCAGTTTGACATGGTCCTCACCTCTCCCTAGAACAGGATCACTCCATGCTTTTGTATGCTCTGTCTGGCTGCTGTAGGCATCTGAGGTTGCTCCCTCTGGGTTAAGAACACAGACTTTAGTGTTTGTCTGCCCTTCCCTCTGCCTCCTAGCTTTCTTTCTATCTATGGAGTGCCTTCATTGTGCCACACACTATGGAGGTGCTGGAGTTCTAACAAGACCAACATGTGGGTTATTGACCTGTTTGATCTTAGATCCATTCTCTGCCATTTTATTTTATTTATTTTCTTAATTTATTTTTTTGAGATGGAGTTTTGCTCTGTTGCCCAGGCTGGAGTACAGTGGCACTGTCTCTGCTCACTGCAATCTCCTCTTCCTGGGTTCAAGCAATTCTCCTACCTCAGCCTCCCGAGTAGCTAGGATTACAGGCATATGCCACCATACCTGGCTAATTTTTCTATTTTTAGTAGGCACAGGGTTTCGCCATGTTGGCCAGGCTGGTCTTGAACTCCTGACCTCAGGTGATCCGCCTACCTCAGCCATCCCAAGTGCTGGGATTACAGATGTGAGCCACTGCACTCGGCCATCCCTAACATTTTTAATGCAAGGTACATTTCCCAAGCTCTACTGCCAACTGGTCAATTGCCTTCTAGCTAAATTGGGCCAAAAAGAGGCACTGGCAGGAGATTGGGTGGTGGGACAAGGGGAAGATCCAGGGTGGTCCTTCGTTCCCCAAATTCGGAAAACATTTCCCAACAGAGGCTGCACCTCCTCCATGGTTTAGCTTCTCACCGGGCAGCTCCTGCTGTGGTTCTAGCTCCTTCTAAGTGGACCCAGCTCTGGGCATCGGTAACACCACATCCTCCCTGTGTCCCTCGAGCCCTAGCTGTGAGAGTAGCTTCCTGATGTTGCTGAGTCCAGGATTGCTTCACCATCTCCGGCTTGGCTTCTCAGCTGTTGAATCATTTGTGTAATTAATTTCTTGTATCAAATTCCCTCTATTTGAATTGCCCAGAATGGTTTTGTTTTTCAGGGACAACATAGACAATCCCTGATTTACAATGGTTCAATTTAGGATTTTCTGACTTTACCATGGTGCAATTGCCATATATATTCAGTAGAAATTGTACCTGGAGTACCCATACAACCATTCTGTTTTTCACTTTCAGTGCAGTATTCAATACATTACACAAGATATTCAGCACCTTCTTATAAATTAGGCTTGGTGTTAGACAATTTTGCCCAATTGTAGGCTAAAGTAAGTGTCCTTTTTATTTTTGGAGATGGAGTCTGGCTCTGTTGCCTAGGCTGGAGTGCAGTGGCATGATCTCGGGTCACTGCAACATCTGCCTCCCGAGTTCGAGAGATCCTCAAGTCTCAGCCTCCCGAGTAGCTGGGACTACAGGCATGCGCCACCGCACCCGGCTAATTTTTGTATTTTTAGTAGAGATGGGGTTTCACCATGTTGGCCAGGCTGGTCTTCAACTCCTGACCTCAAGTGATCTACCTGCCTCAGCCTCCCAAAGTGCTGGGATTACAGGCATGAGCCACTGTGTCCAGCCTAAAGTAAGTGTTCTGAGCTTAAGGGGAGCTAGACTAAGCTATGATGTTTGGTAGGTCAGGTGTATCAAATGCATTTCAACTTGATGCAGGATAGGCAAGCCCCCAAGTTGGGGCTTAGCCTAGGAGGGTTCTTGGCTTTGCCTAGGAGAAAATTCAAGGTCAAGCTGGTAGTGTTAAACAGCAACTTATATTGAAGCCACAGCACACAGCAGCAGCAGAGGGACTGTTTCTTGCAGAGCAGGGCTACCCTATAGGCAGTGTGCCTAGAAGAGCAGCTCAGAGGCAGGGCTGCACTTGGATTTACACCCACTTTTAATTACACACAAATCAAGAGGCAGTTTATGCAGACATTTATGCATAAAAAGTGGTGGTAACTTCTGGGTTGTCAGGTTGTTGCCATGGAAGGGGGCAGGCGTTGCCATAGCAATAGTAAACTGACATGGCACACTAGTGGGTGTGTCTTATGGAAAGTTGCTTCTGCTCTGGCCCTGTTTTAGCTAGTTCTCAATTTGGTCCAGTGTCCAAGCCTCACCTCTGGAATGGAGTCATGCCTCCTACCTCAATTAAGATATTTTCAACTCATGATGGGTTTATCAGGATGTAACCCCATCGTAAACCAAGGAGGAGTATTCATAGATTCCTTTCTTTATCTGTACTTATTTGCTTTGTGAATCTTGGCAAGTTACTTAATCTCTCTTAGCCTCAGTCTTTGTATCAGGAAAATGGGATAATAATAGTTCCTATCTCATATTATTGTTGTAAAGATTAAATCTGAAGATACATAGTAGATGCTTAGCTCAGTTCTTGGCACCTAATAAATGTTTGAAAATCCTATCTATTCTTCCCCTTCATTTTGGGGGGTACTAATTGCATCATTGTTTTTATTTATTGAAATTAAATTTTCTATTTTTATGGATTTATAGGTACAAGTGCAGTCGTGGTACATGGATATAGTGTGTAGTGGTGAAATCTAGGTTTTTAATGTACCCATCACCCAAATAGCGTATATTGCACCTAATAGGCCGTGTTCCATCCTTCACCCCTTGCCCACCCTCCCACCTTTTGGAGTCTCCATGCCAGGCTAATTTTTGTATTTTTTAGGTAGAGACGGGGTTTCCCCATGTTGCCCAGGCTGGTCTCGAACTCCTGGGCTCAAGCAATTCACCCACCTTGGCCTCCCAAAGTGCTGGGATTATAGGCGTGAGCCACTACACCTGGCCAGTAAGTATTATTATTATGATCCCCAGTTTTCCACATATAAACAAGCACAGAGAGGTTAAGTGATTTGCCCAAGGTCATACAGCAATTAAAAGAATAATCAGGAAGCAAACTCAAATATGTCTGATTTCCATACAGTCCATACAGCAGTTAAATGAAGAATCCATACAGCAAACTTAAATATGTCTGATTTTCAAGTCTTCTGTTTTGGATGAATAAAACCAGGACATATCAGAAACTTCCTCCTCTGTATGTCCATGTGTACCCATTATCTAGCTACCACTTATAAGTGAGAATATGTAAAAACCCTTATCTATTCTTATTCTACGTTACAGAGTGCCAACTGTACCTGACCCCACTAGGGACAGCCAGGGACTTTTTTCTCTGTGCCTCCTTGGACACACAGCTAATGTTTACTGAACAGCTGTTATGTACCAGAGTCTTAACTTATTCCATTGTTTTTGTTTGTTTGTTTGTTTTGAGACAGAGTCTTGCTCTGTCACTCAGGCTGGAGTGCAATGGCGTGATCTTGGCTCACTGCAACCTCCCACTCCTGAGTTCAAGTGATTCTCCTGCCTCAGCCTCCGGAATAGCTGAGATTACAGGTGCCAGCCACCACGCCCAGCTCATTTTCCTATTTTTAGTAGAGATGGGGTTTCACCATCTTGGCCAGGCTGGTCTTGAACTCCTGACCTAAGATGATCCACCCACTTTGGCCTCCCAAAGTGTTGGGATTACAGGCGTGGGCCACCGCCTTATTTAATCTTAATAAAAATCTTTATGGAATAGCTATTACTGTTCTTCCCATTTTCCAGATGAGAAAATCAAATCACTGGGTCTCAGGGCTTGTACAGAGGAGGAGACGCAATTTGTGCCTAAGCAGTCCACCTCCAGGGTCCATGCGTTTTAACCTGTACTCTAAATTTTTCTGGCATGTTGGACATCATTGTTACAGGATGTAAGGAAGTGTCTCTCTCCTCAAGTAGCCCACAGCCTGAGCTGGCTCATTAATTACTAAGCACAATGCAATGTGATACTTGCAAATCTTTTGTGTGCTTGTTAATTTATTCAGTCATTCATCCATTTATTCATTCAGGAAGCTCTGAACACCAATTATGTGCCAATCCTGTGCTAAGGGCTGGCGAGGAGGCACATGGTCACTTGGGGGACCCAGACCACACCTTCTCTAGCCACTGACTGCATAGTGGTGAAAGAGGAAGCTTCTGACGTTTCCTGGTTTTATTCTTCCAAAGCACAAGACTAGAAAGTCAGACATATTTGAGTTTGCCTCCTGAGGATTCATTTACTTGCTATGTGCCCTTGGGAAAATCGCTTAACCTCTCTGTGCTTGTTTAATATGTGGAAAACTAGAGCTCATAATAATAATACCTGCTGGCCAGGCGTGGTGGCTCACGCCTGTAATCCCAGCACTTTGGGAGGCCAAGGCGGGTGGATTGCTTGATCCCAGGAGTTCCAGCCTGGGCAACATTGGGAAATCCCATCTCTACCAAAAATGCAAAAATTAGCCAGCATAGTGACGCATGCCTGTGGGCCCAGCTACTCAAGAGGCTGAGGTGGGAGGATCACTGGAGCCTGGGAAGTTGAGGCTGCAGTGAACTGTGATCGTGCCACTGCACTCCAGGCTGGGTGACAGAGTGAGACTCTTTCTCAAAAAAAAAAAATTAAAATTAAAAAAATAAATAAAAATGATACCTCCCTCTCAAGCTTCCTGTAAGAGCAAAACAAGATGATGAATGCAAAGCCCCTGGCGGAGTGCTGGGCACACGGGAAGGACTGAATCCATTGTTACTACTATCTGTTGGTGATGGTTGTTAACTGCGCACGACCACCAACGATGGAAGATTGTTGTTCTAAAAACTGCATCCCTTAGTTTGGCAAAATTTTGGTGGTGCTAGCAAACTAGGTGCATTCCTTCTGGCTTTTCAACCGACAAGTCTCAGCAGGATGAAAACAGTGCTAGTAGGCATGACAGATGCATCTTTATTGAATACACAAAGTCAGCTGTTGTTCTCCAGGGGCTCTGCAGAAACACTGGAGAGAGCTCGGAGCTCTGCAGGCTTCCTCCGCCCTCCCAGCAAGCCCGGCCCTGCCTGGCTCCAGATCAGTCATGCCTGACTGGGTTTAAAGAGCTGCAACCCATCTGAACGTAGAAGGTACGAATTTCACTCCACAATCTTGGACATGCAACACATAAAACTGTTTACTTTTCTGTAACAAAGTAATTTGTATTTCTGTCTCTTCAAAAAAGAAGCAGAAACTTAAATATCAGCCAATTCTGAGCCTAAAGATAAACTATATGCGGAGGACTCCCAAGCACATCTATCTGTGTCCTTGACAATCTCACTTGGATGTTCATTAGACATCTCCAAATTAAGAATCATCCAGCACTGAACACCGGAAGCTTCTCCCTCACCCTCCTCCTTCTGTAAGTTTTCTCCATCTCAGTAAATGGCAACCCTGATCTTTAAGGTTTCAGACCAAGGCTGGGTGTGGTGGCTCACACCTGTAATCCCAGTAGTTTGGGAGGCTGAGGTGGGCAGATCACTTGAGCCCAGGAGTTCAGGACCAGCCTGGCCAACATGGTGAAAACCCATCTCTACTAAAAATACAAAAACTAGCCAGGCATGGTGGTGGGCGCCTGTAATTGTTCCAGGTACTTGGGAGGTTGAGGCAGGAGAATTACTTGAACCCGGGAGGCAGAGGTTGCAGTGAACCGAGATTGCTCCACTGCACTCCAGCCTGGGTGACAGAGTGAGCCTCTGTCACACCACCCCCCCCCCCACACACACACACCCCACACACAAAGTTTTCAGACCAAAGACTTTGGAGGATTTTTTTCAACACCCCCCACCTTTTTTTTTTTATTAAGGTGACATTCACAGAACATAAAATTAGTCATTTCATTTCATTTTATATTTTTTTAGAGGCGAGTTCTCACTCTGTCGTCCAGGCTGGAGTGCAGTAGTACGATCATAGCTCACTGCAGCCCCCAACTCCTGTGCTCAAGTGATCCTCCCACTTCAGCCTCCCAAGTAGCTGGGACTACAGGTGCATGCAATCAAGCTGGGCTAATTTTTTATTTTTTGTAGAGATGTTGGATGGGGGGGTCTCACTATATTGTCCAGGCTGGTCTTAAGCTCCCGGCCTCAAGCAATAAAATTAACCATTTTAAAGTGAACAATCCAGTAACATTGATTGCACTGAAATGTTACGAAACCATTACCTCTAATTCCAAAACATTTGTATCACCCTATAAGAAAACCCCATACTCATTAAGCAGTTACCCCCATCCTGTCTCCCACTACCCCCTGGCAATTGCTAGTCTGCCTTCCATCTGCATGGATTTACCTATTCTGGACATTTCACATAAATTGAATCATACAATATGTGGACAGCCTATCCAGCCTGGGTGACAGCGTGAGACTCTGTCTCAAAACAAAACAAAACAAAACTACAGACCATCGCTCTCTAAATGTCCCGTAGGCACCACAAACTTGACAAGCCCAAAGCGAAACTCACCCCACTCCCAAATAGCCGAGGTTGTTGTCCTTCTTGGCAACAACTTAGAGGACCTGACTTCTTCCACTTAGCCAAGTGTTTTGAGGTTCAAGCATGTTTTAGCCTGTATCAACACTTCATTCCACTTTAGGGTTGATCCTACTCTCTTACAACGCACAGCCAATCAGCCAGTGAATCCAGCTGAGTCTACCTTCAAAGTATTTCTAGAATGGATTCACTTCTCACCATTTCCACTGCTGGCACTTCATTCCCCCTCCCCAACACAGCATCACCTGTGTCACCTGTCACCTGGATTTTCTTACTTCTGTCCTTCATGCTTCCCCCTCCCCCGCACTCTTCCTGGTCCTCTTTTTTTTTTTTTTTTTTTTTTTTGAGACGGAGTCTCAGTGGCACAATCTCGGCTCACTGCAACCTCTGCCTCCCAAGTTCAAGCAATTCTCCTGCCTCAACCTCCCAAGTAGCTGGAATAATTACAGGAGGAGAATCTCTTGAACCCAGGAGGTGGAGGTTGCAGTGAGCAGAGATTGCACCGCTGCACTCACTCCAGCCTGGGCAACAGAGCATCTCTCCCTCTCTCTCTCTCTCTCTTTCTCTTTCTCTCTCTATATATACACGTATATATACGTGTATATATATGTATATATATTTGTTAAATTAATGAATTTTGGGATCTTCACTCTTTTCTCTTTGATGGTGTCTAAGTTCCAAAGGGCTTATAAAGTGCCAAGATGTCAAGGAAAGGTGTCTTCTGTATATATATATATTTTTTTTTGAGACAGAGTCTTGCTCTGTTGCCCAGGCTGGAGTCCAGTGGAGTGATCTTGGTTCACTGCAACCTCCACCTCCTGAGTTCAAGCAACTCTCGTGCCTCAGCCTCCCAAGTAGGTGGGATCACAGATGCGTGCCACCATGCCTGGCCAATTTTTGCATTTTTAGTAGAGACAGGGTTTCGCCATGTTGGCCAGGCTGGTCTTGAACTCCTGGCTTCAAGTGATCCACCCGCCTTGGCCTCCCAAAGTGCTGGGATTACAGGTGTTAGCCACTGCACCCAGCTGCATCTTCTATCTTAAAATGAGGAATACCTTCCAGGACATGCTAAATTTTCCTCCGACACGGTTCTGAATTCTTTCATTCCTTCACAGCAATGCTCCCGATTGAGTGGCCTTCATCTCCCCTCCTCGTCAGTCGGGGGCAATCTGGCTGTTACCAACACATCAACTTCCTTCCTGACCAAAACTGATGGATGGTTTTCAGTCCTTGATTTAGTTTGCCTCTCTGCAAATGCTGTTGCCTGCACATGCTTTCATGAAATTGTTTCTTTCCTTGATCTTCATGATGTCACGCTCTCATTGTCTTTTGTCCTCACATGCTACACTGCTTTGTATCAGATGCTTGTGTGAGCTCCACTTCCTCTGCTCACTCCTTAAGTGTTGGCATTCCACAGCGTTTCAGTCCAGGCCTTGTTCTTTCTCCTGTTTCTCTCCTTCCTCCTCTCCCTGGAATGAACTTATCGACTCTCATGACTGTATCCTCAGCCTGAATCTTTTTCTTGATCTCTAGGCCAGTATATAATTGACTACAAGGCTGGGTCCAGCTTACATCTGTAATCCCAGCCCTTTGGGATGCCAAGCAAGGCAGGAGGATTGCTTGAGGCCACCAGTTCAAGGCCAGCCTGAGCAACATTTTTGGGACCCCCTCAAAAATTTAAAAAATTAACTGGGCACAGTAGCACCTGCCTGTAATCTCAGCTGTTTGGGAGGTCGAGGCAGGAGGATCACTTGAGCCCAGGAGTTCGAGGCTACAGTGAGCTATGATTACACCACTGCACTCCAGCCTGAGCAATGGAGTGAGACCCTGTCTCTTAAAAAGAAAGAAAGAAGCCAGGCATGATGGCTGATGCCTGTAATCCCAGCACTTTGGGAGGCCAAGGTGGGTGGATCACGAATGAGTTCAGGAGTTCGAGACCAGCCTGGCCAACATGGTGAAACCCCGTCTCTACTAGCAAAAATCAACTGGGCACATTCGCAGGGATCTGTAATCCCAGCTACTAGAGAAGCTGAGGCAGGAGAATCACTTGAACCCTGGGAGGTGGAGGTTGCACTGAGGTGAGACTGCACCATTGCACTGCAGCCTGGGTGACATAGCGAGATTCTGTCCTCCCTACAAAAAAAGAAAGAAAGAAGGAAAGAAAGAAAGAAGGGAAGGAAGGAAGGAGGGAAGGGAGGAAGGAAGGAAGGAAAGAAAGAAAAGAAAGAAAGAAAGAAAGAAAGAAAGAAAGAAAGAAAGAAAGAAAGAAAAATTGACTACAGAACAATGCTCTCTAAATGTCCAGTAGGTACCACAACCTGACAAGTCCAAAGTGAAACTAATCCCACCCCCCAAACTGCTGGGATTGTTGTCTTTCTTGGCTAATGGAATCACCAACCATTCAGTTATCCCACAGGTAAACTCAGCCCTCATCCTTGTTCATCTCAACTGTTTGCTTAGTTGCCCATCCCATCCATTATAAATCCTCTAACCCCATTTCCTGATATCTGGAGCTCTCACTGCCCTCTGCAGCCACTCCTGTGGTTTAGACTGTCATCTTTTCTCACCTTGACAGCTAGTCTCCTGCTATCTTCTCTGCTTTTTCCCTCCGATCTATTCTCCATATACAAATGAGATAAATTTTTCTGGAATGCAAATTTATCCTGAATTTCAAATCCTTCTATGGCTTTGATCATTATTGGGATAAATTCCTTGACCCAGCTTATAACACCCTGCCTGGTCTAGCCCCTGTGGTTGCTCCACCATCATGGCTTGCCTTCTGCTCTCTAGATAGACAGAACATCCTTTTTGTCTTCAACGTGCCATGATTTTCAACGCTTTTCATTTTTGCTTACATTGATCTGTTTGTTGGCAACATTGCCCTTCCCTTCCTCCCTTTTCTTCATCCTGATAACTCTTACATATCTTCCAGGTATCAGCTTAGAAACCATTCTTCCAGGGAGTTTCCCCATCTTCCCAAGTGTGGTACAGCACAGACTGCTACGTGTTTACCAAACCCTGGTTCTTTTTCTTCTCGGGCTCATAGTTGGACTACATTTCCCAGGCTCCCATGCAGATGGGTGAGCCCATGTGACTGAGTTCTGGCCAATGGAAAGTGGGTAGAATGATGTATATCTATTCAAGGTCTGTCCTGTGAAAACCTTCCATGTTATCTTCCACAGTGTTCTTCCCCTCCCCCGGGTGGATGCAGAGGATCTGACAGGGGAGGGCAGTGGAGCCATTAGATAGAAGGAGCCTGGGTCACTGAATGACTATGTGGAGCAGAGTCCCACCCACTCTCTCCTCAACCAGTGTTAGATTGTAACATAAGTGAAAAATAAACTTTATTGTATTAAGGCACTGAGATTGGAAGGCTGTCTGCTATAGCAATTAGCCTACCCTGATAAATATATGTGGATTATTTGTTCTCTCCTTCCCCACCCCCATTATCCCGAAGAATTCTTTCCTCCCCAACCACAGCACTGACTATATTGATAGCAACAGTCTCTCTACCTGTTTGCCTCTCTACCTGACCATGAAGGTGTGGGAGGACCTGGATCATGCCCGTCTCATCCTAGATAGAAACCAGCATTCAGCTCAGCACCTGGCCTGTAGCAGCCACTAAGTAATTATTTGTGGAATTGTTTCTGTGGTTGTTATCTGTTCCTGAGTGCCTGTTTTGATAACTTCCCTAGGACCAGATTCCTCCTACCTCTCACCATTCCTCTCCAAACACCCAGGTCCTGCCCTTGAACCAGCCCAGTGGCTGGAACTCTCTGATATCACAGCTCCTGCAACTGATCCACCTCTTGGAATTCCAAATAGTACCAGGGTTCCCAGGCCTGGGCCTCCACCCACCTGTTCGTATCCCTGACATGGCCTGATTTTCTAGCACCTGCTGTCTGGATGTTACATTTTTTTCTGCTGAACTGGACTTCTTTTCAAGTCCTGCAACTTTATTGGTTCACAGCCTTGGCTCTGGCAATGGGATAATTACTAAGATGTGTTGTTAAATGAAATGAAGTCAGGGACAGGAAGCGGGGTATATACTATGCTGTCATTTGTAAAATATAACAAACATAAATATATACTGGAGTTTACATAAAACATTAGAACAGGGGTGTCCAATCTTTTGGCTTCCCTGGGCCACACTGGAAGAAGAAGAATTGTCTTGAGCCACACATAAAATACACTAACACTAACGATAGCTGATGAGCTAAAAAAAAAAAAATTGCAAAAAAAAATCTCATAATGTCTTAATAAAGTTTATGAATTTGTGTTGGGCTGCATTCGAAGCTGTTCTAGGTCGAATGCAGCTCATGGGCAGTGGTTTGAACAAGCTCACGTTGGAAGAACACATCGGAAATCGGAAATAATGGGTGGGTGGAGGATTAGAGTCCTCGGAGTCATTGAGAGAGGGAGATTTATCTTTTATTCATTTGCAGTTTGTGTAGGGTGAATAACGACCCCCCCAAAGATGTGCACACCCCAGTTCCTTGAGCTGTGAATGTATTACCTTACATTGCAAAAGAGACTTTGCAGATGTGATTATTAAGAATCTTGGAATGGGGGCATCATCTTGGATTATCTAAGCAAGCTCAATGTAATCACAAGGTTGGCTGCAAGAATGGAATGCAGGCAGCCTATAGGGCTGAAAAAGTCCAGGAACAGTTTCTCACTAGAGCTTCCAGGAGCAACACAGCTATGTGCACCCCTCAGTTTTAGGACTTCGCATCTCCAACACTATAAATAATAAATATGTGCTGCTTTTTTTTAAAAAAGTATCTTTACTTTTGTTTATATTTTATTTGATATATTTATTTATTTTTTGAGATGGAGTTTTGCTCTTGTTGCCCAGGCTGGAGTGCAATGGCGTGATCTCGGTTCACTGCAATCTCCACCTCCCAGGTTCAAGTGATTCTCCTGCCTCAGCCTCCCAAATAGCTGGGATTACAGGCATGTGCCACCACGCCCGGCAAATTTTGTATGTTTTAGTAGAGATGGGGTTTCACCATGTTGGTCAGGCTGGTCTCAAACTCCTGACCTCAAGTGATCCACCCGCCTTGGCCCCCCAAAGTGCTGGGATTACAGGCATAAGCCACCTTGCTCAGCCTTTTGTTTATATTTTAGAGACAGTGCTTTGCTATGTTTCCCAGGCTGGGCTTGAACTACTGGGCTGAAGCGATCCTGACACCTTGGGCTCCCAAAGTGCTGGAATTACAGGCATGAGCTAACACACCCGGCAACTCGTGCTGTTCTAAACCACCACATTTGCCACATTCGCGGTAATCTGTTGTAGCAGCAATGGGGAATTAATATTTGGAATTGTAATACTTGGAAATTTATGCTCAGAATGTTTTTCTATGTTTTCAAAATTTTAATGAAAATACATATTCAATCCAGAAATCCTACTCTTTAGGCTTTGTCCTCTAGAAAGAAAAGCATCAGGACCCAAAGACACGAGTACCAGGAAGTTACTGCAGCATTGTTTGTGGCAAAATGCGGAAACAGTGACTGCCCATTAATACAGACTGGGAGAACGCATACTGGGGCATCCATTATACACCATTATTCATACCACGGAATGTTATGCTGCCACGTGTTATGCTACCACCAAATGTTATGCTGCCACTACAATGTTGGATTAGAGTCACACTGGATAATCTGAAGGATTTCCACAAGGCCTCATTGAGTGGAAAAATTAAGAAAGGAAAAAGTATGTATAAGACAAATCCATATTTTTGTTTAAAAAAGGACAAAATTACAAAAAACTTGTGTGTGTATATGCAATGTGTGTGTATGCATATGCATGTGTGTAGGCGTGTGTGTGTGTGTTAGAGAGAAACAGAGAGAGGGAGAGGTGTTGGGGGGGTGAGAAGAGAATAGGATTATATAAGAATTAAGAAAAATGGCTGGGAGTGATGGCTCATGCCTGTAATCCCAGTGCTTTGGGAGGCTGAGGCAGGTGGATCACCTGAGGTCAGGAGTTGGAGACTAGCCTGGCCAACATGGTGAAACCCCGTCTCTACTGAAAATACAAAATTAGCCAAGTGTGGTGGTACATGCCTGTAATCCCAGCTACTTGGGAGGCTGAGGCAGGAGGATTGCTTGAACCCAGGAAGCAGAGGTTGCAGTGAGCTGAGATCGTGCCACTGCACTCCAGCCTGGGCGACAGAGTGAGACTCTGTCTCAAAAAAAAAAAAAAGAAAAAAAAAGGAAAAGGAAAAATAGGCTGGACACTGGCATTGTGGCTCACACCTGTAATCCCAGCACTTTGGGAGGCTGAGGCAGGTGGATCACTTGAGGCCAGGAATTCGAGACCAGCCTGGCCAACATGGCGAAATCCCATCTCTACTAAAAATACAAAAATTAGCCAGGCGGGGTGGTGCACTCCTGTAGTCCTAGCTACTTGGGAGGCTGAGGCAGGAGAATTGCTTGAACCTGGGAGACGGAGGTTGCAGTGAGCCAAGATCCTGCCACTGCACCCCAGCCTGGGTGATAGAGTGAGATCCTGTCTTAAAAAAAAAAAAGAAAGAAAGAAAGAAAAGAAAAATATAGAAGGTCATGCACTTGATTTTTATAAGTTACCATGGGAAGAGGAGGAATGAGAGAGGGAGAAGGAGTCAAGAAAGTAAGAAAAAAAAAAAAGCGTGCTCTAAAAAAGCACTCATAGGATTACACTTCTGAACCTATGTACAATGATTCATGAATGTGGATATACATATGGAAGGAAAAGATTCACTTGCAAGAGAGCCTACCAAAACAAACAAGACCACAACAACCATAAGATGTTTACCTTGCGTGCAGGATAAAGCAAAAGCCAAAAGACCACAACAGTTTAAAAACTCAGGAATGTAAATCACAGTTCAGCTACTGTGGAAAGCAGTTTGGAGATTTCCCAAAGAACTTAAAACAGAATTACCATTTCACTCAGCAATCCCATTACTGGGTACATACCCAAAGTAATATAAATCTACCAAAAAGACACACCCATGTGTAGGTTCATTGCAGCACTATCCACAATGGCAAACACATAGCATCAACCTAGATGCCCATCAACAGTGGAGTAGATAAAGAAAATGCGGTATATATATACATATATATATATATGTATATACATACCATGGAATACTATGCAGCCATAAAAAAGAATGAAATTATATCTTCTGTAGCAACATGGATGCAACTGGAGGCTGTTATCCTAAGCAAATTAACACAGGAACAGAAAACCAAACACCACATGTTCTCACTTATAAAGTGTTATCTAAACTTGAAGTACACAAGGACACAAAGAGGGAAACAATAGATGCTGGGGCCTGCTTGAGGGTGGAGGGTGGGAGGAGGGTGAGGGTTGAAAAACTACCTCTTGGTACTATGCTCACTATCTGAGTGATGAAATCATTTGTACAATTGTTCAAACCCCAGTGACCACAATTTACCCATGTAACAAACCTGCACACATACCTGCTGAACCTAAAAGTTGAATAATAATAATAAGAAGAAGAAGAATAAGAATAATAGAAGCTCAGGCTCCAGAAGATGGACTGGGATTATTGTCTGGTTCTATCTATACCTTTCCTACTGAGAGATTCTGGACAAGTTCTGTAATTTCTCCAAACCTCAACTCCTTCCTCTTCTGTAAAATATGGATCATGGCTGGGCGTGGTGGCTCATGCCTGTAATCCCAGCACTTTGGGAGGCTGAGGCGGGTGGATCACCTGAGGTCAGGAGTTCGAGACCAGCCTGGCCAACATGGCAAAACCTGTCTCTACTAAAAATACAAAAATTAGCCAGGCATGGTGGTGGGTGCCTGTAATCCCAGCCACTTGGGAGGCTGAGGCAGGAGAATCGCTTGAGCCTGGGAGGTGGAGGTTGCAGTGAGCTGAGACTGCATCATTGCACTCTAGCCTTGGCGACAAGAGCGAGACTCCATCTCAAAAAAAAACACAAAAACAACAACAACAAAAAACTAGATCATAACAGTATCTTCTCCAGAGAGTTGCTGAAAGGAGTGAATATGAAATGAGATTGTATCTGTAAAATACTTAGCTCCATGCCTGATTGGCCATAAGTGGGCAATAAATTGGGGTCATAAACATCTCAGTGCTGGTCTGGCAAGAATGCACCAACATAGCGTGGGGGTGATTTGACCAGTGGACAGGAACCTGGAAGCATGGCTCGCCCTGTTCATGCTAAGGACCAACATGTGATCAGTGAGGGTGTGGGTAGGAAAAACACAATGTCCCCACCAACTACTGGCTGAGCCAAAGGTTTGGCAGAGCAGGTGTGGGGCTGAGTTGCTGGGAGGGGATACTTGATCTTAAGGGAGGCACCAGGTCCTGTCCTGGTGGTTCTCTGTGACTGGTGTCTCTGGCTGGGAAGTCCTGGTCATAGATTAGTCTTCACTGTGTTTCAGATGATGCAACCTGGGTTCACAGTGAGGAAACCTCGTCGGAGGCAGCATCACATATGAGGGTCAATCCAACAAGTCTGGACACAGGAGAGAGCCTGCTTGTCACACTGCATGGGACAAACTAGGACAATATTTAGGAACAGCTCAGTGGACAGTGTGAGGCTTCTGTTGGCTTAGTATTATTTCTATCAAGCTTTTAAAATCCACAATGGTCTCCTTTCCTGGCTTCTCATAACTGGATTCACTGATATTCCCCAACCCAGAACCAGATCCACCTCCGTTCCTGTACTGTTCCTGATCTCAACCTCATTTGCTTTCATTTTCTGAGCATTTGCCTGATGCTTTCCCCATCCTTTTATTTTCAAAACTTCTTTTATTTTATTTATTTATTTATTTATTTTTATTATTATACTTTAGGTTTTAGGGTACATGTGCACAATGTGCAGAAACTTCTTTTATTTTAAAAAATGTATCTCAGCTGGGTGTGCTGGCTCATGCTTATAATCCCAGTGCTTTGGGAGGCCAAAGCAGGAGGATCACTTGAGTCCAGGAGTTCAGAACCAGCCTGTGCAACACAGTGAGTTCCTGTCTCTACAAAAATAAAAATAAGAATATTAGCAGGATGTGGTGACATACACTGGTAGTCCCAGCTATTTGGCATGCTAAGACAGGAGGATCGTTTGAGCCCAGGAGTTCAAGGTTGCAGGGAGCTATGATCACACCACTGTACTGTAGCCTGGGTGACAAAGTAAGATTCTATCTCTAATTTAAAAAACAGATCAAAACAAATGTGTGTGTGTGTGTTTGTATGTGTGTATATATATATCTTGTAAGTAATATGTAGCTGATTTTGCTTTTATGAAACAAAAGTCAGAGCATCTCCGAGAGTCTTTGACTTTACATGAGGGAATTTAACCCATTCACATATACTATAACCATTGATAAGTTTCATGGTGTCCTTGTCATCCTATCTTATGTTTTCTATTTATTTTGCATAATTGATTTTTATCCCTTTTCTAGTCACTTGGAAGTTCCACATCTTATTTTAATTCTATTAGTGATTTTTTTTTTTTGAGACAGGGTCTCACTCTGTCACCCAGGCTAGGGTGTAGTGGCATGATCACGGCTCACTGCAGCCTCAACCTCCCAGGCTTAAGCAATCCTCTCACCTTTCAGCCTCCTGAGTAGCTGAAACTACAAGTGCATGCCACCATGCCCAGCTAATTTTTTTTTTTTGTATTTTTCATAGAGATGAGGTTTCGCCATGTTACTCAGGCTGGTCTTGAACTCCTGGGCTCAGGTGATCCTCCTGCAGTGGCCTCCCAAAGTGCTGGGATTAAAGACATGCACCACTGCACCTGGACAGTGATCATTAACCTTAAATTATTTATTTTATTTTATTTTTTTTTGAGATGGAGTCTCACTCTGTTGCCCAGACTGGAGTGCAGTGGCACTATCTCGGCTGGGGGGGGAGGATATTTTGAGCCCAGGAAGCTGAGGCTGCAGTGAGCTGAGATTGTGCCATTGCACTCCAGCATGGGTGACAGAGCTAGACACTATCGAAAACAAATACATTAATAAAAAACCCAAAAAACCTAGCCAGTCCTAAACTGTTTACCCTGCTCCCTTTGCCTGTCCTGGGGAAACTCTCTCTCCTACCTTCTGTCTCCTGACCACCCCGAGGCTTCCCCATGTGGCCGTGTGTGACAAGCCTTGCTTCTTGTTTCTAGAAACTGTGAGTATAATAAACTTTGTTCTCCTAGGCCTCCACTATGCTCCTTGTGGCTGCACCTGACCAGCACATGAAAGAACACAGAACAACTGACTCAAGCACACAAAATAGACATTGATAAACTATTATGCAACTAAACATAAAATTATAACCACGTGGAAATTCTATGAAGATGAGGTTCGTGGTGCACTGAATGTTTGAACAGGGAGATGTGACCTAGGGTTGGGAGGTCAGGGAAGGCTTCCTTGAGGAAATGACATGTGGGTGAGATCTGAAAGGATAAGCACTAGAAATTAACCAGACAGAAAGGTGGCCAGATACAGTAGCTCAAGCCTGCAATCCCAGCACTTTGGAAAGCCGAACTGGGGGGAACAGCTTGAGCCCAGGTGGTCGAGGGTGCAGTGAGCTATGATTCTACCACTGCACTTCTTCTTGGGTGACAGAGCGGGATCCTGTCTCAAAAAAAAAAAAAAAAAAAAAAAAAAAGTGCCGGAAGATTTCCCAGGCAGAAGAAACAGCATGTGCAGCAGCTTCGAAGCTGGAGGGGGCATGTAGGGTGACCAACCATCCTAGTTTTCCTGAGGCTGAATGGGTAGCGTGGGTTTTGGGCGCTAGATTTTCAGTTTTTTGTTTTTTTGTTTTTTGAGACCGAGTCTCGCTCTGTAGTCCAGGCTGGAGTGCGGTGGCGCAATCTTGGCTCACTGCAACCTCCATCTCCTGGATTCAAGCGATTCACCTGCCTCAGCCTCCCGAGTAGCTGGGATTACAGGCATGTGCCACCATGCCCAGCTAATTTTTGTATTTTTAGTGGAGACGGGGTTTTGCCATGTTGGCCATGCTGGTCTTGAACTTCTGACCTCAGGTTATCTGCTCGCCTCAGCCTCCCAAAGTGCTGGGATTACAGGTGTGAGCCACTGTGCCTGACCTAGACGTCAGTTTTATTTCATTTTTAATTTAATTAAATTAATTAATTTATTTGAAATGGAGTCTTACTCTGTTGCCCAGGCTGGAGTGCAGCAGTGTAATCTTGGCTCACTGCAACCTCCACTTCCCGGGTTCAAGCGATTCTCATGCCTCAGCCTCTGGAGTAGCTGGGATTACAGGCATGCGCCACCATGCCTGGCTAAGTTTTTTGTATTTTTAGTAGTGACGGGGTCTCAGCGTGTTGCCCAGGCTGGTCTTGAACTCCTGGTCTCCTGTGATCAGCCCGCCTCAGGCTCCCAAAGTGCTGGGATTACAGGCGTGAGCCACCGTGCCTGGCCTAATTTTTTTTTATTTTTTGTAGAGATGAAGTCTTGCTATGTTGTCCAGATTGGTCTCGAACTCCTAGGCTCAAGCAATCTTCCCATCTCTGCCTTCCAAAACGCTTGGATTATAGGCATGGGCCATCCCTCCTGGCGATATATATATGTAAAAGAGGGTCTTGCACTGTTGTGCCGGCTAGAGTACAGTGGCTATTCACAGGTGTCAGGCACCGATGGTGGTAGCTGGGAGAATGGAGAGAAGACAGACTCTAGGGACATCCAGGGGACTAAAGCAACAGATCTTGGTTATTGGTCTGGGATATCCAGGATATTGGCAGTGGAGTGAAGGAGGGTGTTGAAGCCAGCCTCCCTCCAGGAATCCTTGGACTTGTTTTAAAGACTTTTTCTTTGGATAGCTGGTGCCCTGATGTGGACCAAACAGCCTAGAAAGTTGCCTGCAACCAGTTTGGCCATGAAAATGACCTTAAGCTGATCTTGTCTCCTGGCTCACCTGTTTCCACATCCTAAGATGCTTATTGCATAACCATAAACCTTTTGTTGAAAATACAGCTGGAAGATACAAATGTAAGGTAACTGTGCAAAACATTCCTCTAATCTCTTAGCACAAGAGCATGTCTCATAAAAAAGACCAGGAGTGGTGTGAGGCTGAGAAATCAGATGCCCAGAGCTTGTCAGCTTGAAACAAACACCCTGATCCTCACAACTAAGCTGTCCCAAACACCGCATGTTCCTTAAATTTCCACCTGCTTTTTGCGTCATATTTTGTTTTGTCCACTGTGTGGAACAAAGGATGGATTTACCTACTCTGTGGAGGGAAGGGATTAGGGAGGGGTGGAAGAGCAATGTCACACTGGTTCTTTTCCAGCTGTCCTTGGTTTTAAGAAGGCAGGTGTAAACAGAAAGCACCAGATGGTGGTGGTGTAGTTTCGTGAAATTGGAACTTCCCCACCTCTGCCCCCAGCATCATGACAGTCTTCCTCTGGAGGGGACTTTGGCCCCGATGATAAGCAAGAAGATGGGGGAAGGTCATTATGACCAGACCATGCGAATGACTGGAAAACCAAATTGAGCTTTAATCTCCATTGGTATCTCTGAGCCCAGGCTACAGCGTCTCTCGTCATCTCCAAACAAATGCTCAAACTGGAACTCTCAGGGGAGTTGTGGATAGTGCCCATTGGCCCATGCCTCCTGGTATCCATGTCCTTGGGTGGTCTCCTCCCAATTGGTGTGTGTAGGCCGTGTGCCATAGCTCATGCCTGTAATCCCAGCATTTTGGGAGGCTGAGACAGGCAGATCACTTGAGGTTGGGAGTTTGAGACCAGCCTGGCCAACGTGGTGAAACCCTGTCTCTACTGAAAATACAAAAATTAGCTGAGCATGGTGATGGATGCTTATAATCCCAGCTACTTGGAAGGCTGAGGTGGGAGGAGCAACTGAACCCAGGAGATGGAGGTTGCAGTGAGCTGAGATTGTGCCACTGTACTCCAGCCTGGGTGACAGATCGAGACTCTCTCTCAAACAAACAAACAAAAAATTGGTCTATGTGGCAGGCAGAATAATGGCTCCCAACGTTGTCCACGTCCTAATCCTGGGAACCTGTGAATATGTTCTGTTCCATAGCAAGGGGGAACTAAGGTGGCAGATGGAATTAAGGTTGCTAATCAGTTGATCTGGAGATGAAAGATTTTCCTGGATTATCTGGGTGAGCCCCGTATGATCACAAGAGTCCTTAAATGGGGACAAGGGAGGTGAAAGGGTTATCGCCAGAGAAATGGCATCGTTAGAAAGATTCAATGGGGGAGTTTCTGGCTTTGAAGATGGAGGAAGCCAAAGAACACAGGCAGCCTCTAGAACTGGGAAAGGCAAGAAAATGAACTCTCCCCTAAAGCCTCCAGAAGAGATGCAGCCTGGTTGACACCTTGGTTTTAACCCAGTGTGACCCATTTCAGACTTCTGACCTCCAGAACTTAAAAAATAAATAAATAAAGCTGTGTTATTTTAAGTCGCTAAGTCTGTGGTAGCTTATTACAGCAGCAATAGGAAACTAATTCAGCAGGGCCCACTCCCCGAATATTTGTGGCATTGAATGAGTAAAAGGTCTCTCCTGCTCCAATCCATCCCTGCCTTGTTGCAGTGATATCTTTCTAAAACGAGGATCAAATCTCATCATCTCCCAGCTCATGTGACTTTAACTGTCTCCCTTTAACCAAAGAGATGAGTTGAAGACCCTTCAAGACCCTCTCAACCCTCAGCCCATCATTCCAGCCTCATCTGCTTCCCTACTTATGACAGTCCATTTAGACATTTTGCTTCACCACAAGTTGGCCATGTCCTTTTGTGCCTACGTGCATTTTATTTTATTTTAAGTAATTCTTTTTTTGTAGAGATGGAGTCTTGCTATGTTGCCGAGGCTGGTCTTGAACTCCTGGGCTCAAGAAATTCTCCCACTTCGGCCTCCCAAAGTGTCGGAATTACGGGCGTAACCACTGCTTGGCTCCTGTGTGCATTTTCATATGCCATCCCCTCTTCCTGGGCTCTCATGCCCCACACCTGGTGAATGTCTCATCATCCTTCAAGATTCAGCTCAAATGTTACCTCTGGAAGACTTCTCTAGCGACTCAGGTGAGAATGAGAAAAGAAAATGTTATTAAGAAAATCAAGAGGGTCTGGGCGTGGTGGCTCACTCCTGTAATCTCAGCACTTTGGGAGGCCGAGGTGGGCGGATCACCTGAAGTCAGGAGTTCGAGACCAGCCTGGCCAACATGGTGAAACCCAGTCCCTACTAAAAATACAAAAATTAGCTGGGGGTGGTGGCGGGCACCAGTAGTCCCAGCTACTTGGGAGGCTGAGGCAGGAGAATGGCTTGAACCTGGGAGGTGGAGGTTGCAGTGAGCTGAGATCATACCACTGCACTCCAGCCTGAGTGACAGTGAGACTCCGTCTCAAGAAAAAAAAAAGAAAGAAAGAAAAGACAATCATAAGGAAGAGAAAATCTGTTTATTATTCATTAAGTGGAAGTGGATCATCATAAAGGTCTTCATCTTTGTCATCTTCACATTGAGAAGGCTGAAGAGGAAGAGGAGGGGTTGGTTTTGCTGTCTCACAGGTGGCAGAGGTGGAAGAGGTGGAGGAGGTGGAAGTGGAGGCAGGAGAGGCAGGCACACTCCATGTAACTTTTATTGAAAAAAAATTTGTATGTAAGTGGACCCACACAGTTCAAACCCATGTTGTTTAAGGGTCAACTATACATAATCTATCTATTTATATATATACATATCACTTATGTATCTATATCTTGATGATCGAGGTTGTATCATAAACCTTCCCCTTTACCCCGCTGCTCATATCCCAGATCAATAACCACAGTAATTTTCAGCACTCACCTATGCCCTGAATTGATCAGCCTGCACTGTACTAAGCCTCCTGCCTGTCTGCCTCCAATACCATTGGAATAGATGGCGAGCCACTCTCATGTAGAGCTGGTGTCTTAGCTGTCCTTATATGCACTTAGGGTAAGGACCTTGGGGAGGAAACATCGTCATTCCCAAAGATTAAGGACTAGCCCAGACATTCTAGTTTTATCCTCATTTGATCTCTCCTCCGGAGATTTTTTTTTTTTTTTTTTGAGACAAAGTCTTGCTCTGTTGCCCAGACTGGAGTGCAGTGGCATGATCTCAGCTCACTGCAAGCTCCACCTCCTGGGTTCTCATGCCTCAGCCTCCTGAGTAGCTGGGATTACAGGTGTGCACCACAACGCCCAGCTAATTTTTGTATTTTTGGTAGAGATGAGGTTTCGCCATATTGGCCAGACAGGTCTTGATCTCCTGACCTCAGGTGATCTACCCGCCTCAGTCACCCAAAGTGCTGGGATTACAGGCATGAGCCACTGCATCTGGCCCCAGACATTAAGTTAAACCTCTGAGTCACCTCTTTAAAAAAAAAAAAAAAAAGACAAAATGTAAATCACCTTTTCTTGATTATAATAGTAATAGCTCATCCTTGTCCAGTATTTGGGAAATGTGGAAATCTATGCAGAAAAAAATAAACTCCCACCCAGACCACCACCACAATCCATCAACCTATCTCCTATCATAATGGGTAGCTAACATTTCTCCATCATTAACCCTACATACAGATGGAGAAATTGAGGCTTAGCGGGGTTAGGCGAGAGACCCACAGTTTATATACTTGTGTCCTTCTGGGTCCAAGCCTGATGTCATTAATAGGCAGCAGGAGTTATCTATATGCTACATCTGTTTTTTTTTTTTTTTTTGTCTGTCTTTTGTTTTCAATTTCTGATGATCATGAACTGGACTTGAAAGGATGATTTGTATTACAGGATGCAAACTTAGAGGCCTCCAGGGAACAGGTGGGTTCCTTAATGGGCAAAGAGGCCAGGGAGGCTCTGATAAATATAATTTCCCCCAGTTCACAACTTAGCTTTTAATCACTTTGTTTATGGTATCTTTTATCAGGTGTAAGTTGGAGTTTTCATGTCATCAAATCTAGGCTCTTTGTCCTTTATGGCTTTGGAACTTCCTGGAAAGCTTTGCAAAAGCCTTCCTTTCCCCTGGGTTATAAGATTACCTTCCTCTACTTTCCTCTAGCTCTTTCGTGTTTTTATATATTTTTTTAACTTAAAAATTTAAATCTGACTGGTCTTTTAAAATATTTAAAATATTTAAGGATTTTTTTCTTTCTAAACAAAAAGTCAAATATCTCTATAATTTTATATAGCATTTTACCACTGATGTGAAAAACCACTGTTTATAAAGAAAGCTTTTTAATTATGAGAAATGTCGAATTATACAAAAGCAGCATAACGGTATAATGATCTTCTGACTTCAACACTTATCAGTGTAGGACCAATCTTTTTATTTAAATTGTGGGAAAATGAAACATATAAAATTTGTCATCTTAACTATTCAGGTATACAATTCAGTAGTGTTAAACACATTCACATTATCGTACAACCAATCTCCAGAAAAGCCATTTTTATTTCCTTTGTTTTTTGAGATGGAGTGTCGCTCTGTTGCCCAGGTTGGAGTGCAGTGGCATGATCTTGGCTCATTGCAACCTCTGCTTCCAGGGTTCAAGCAATTTCCGGCCAATTTTTGTATTTTTAGTAGAGATGGATTTTCACCATGTTGGCCAGGCTAGTCTTGAACTCCTGACCTCGAGTTATCCGCCCACCTTGGCCTTCCAAAGTGCTAAGATTACAGGCATGAGCCACCACTCCCGGCCCCATATTTATTTCCTAATAGCCTTATGCTCTGATTTCTAGCTTAGACTAGCTCTGATTTCAAAGATTCTATTTGTTTACTATTATATTACCACTAAACTGCTTTGTGTATTTTATTTTTAAGTTTATCATGTAATAAAATTAACTGCATACAGTTTCATGAATTTTAACACATGTATGTATTTGTGTAACTACCACCACAACTATCACCCCAAAAATCTTCCTCAGGCCACCCCTACATAGCCACATCTTCCCTCCATAACCCTGGTAACTAATCTGTTGTCTATTAATATAGTTTCTTTTTTGCCAGAATGTCACATAAATGGAATAATATAATTGGTAACCTTTCCAGATTGGCTTCAATTACTCAGTGTAATGTCTTTGAGATTCTTCTAAGTTGTTGGGTGTATCAATAATTTGCTACCTTGCCAGGGCATGGTGGCTCACAGCTGTAATTCCAGCACTTTGGGAGGCTGAGGCAGGAGGATTGCTTGAGCCCAGGAGTTTGAAACCAGCCTGGGCAGCATAGTGAGACCCTGTCTCTACAAAAAATACAAAATTAGTTGGACATGGTGGGGTGCATCTGTAGCCTCAGCTACTCAGGAGGCTGAGATGGGAGGATCACTTGAGCCTGGTAGGTCGAGGCTGCAGTGAGCCGTGATCATGCTGCTATACTCCAGCCTGGGCAACAGAGTGAGACCCTGTCTCAAAAAAAAAAAAAGTTTGCTTCCTTTTATTGCTAAGTGGCATCTCACTGAATGACTGTACCACATACAGCTGCTATATGACACTGTTTTAGCCACTGTGACTTTATAGTGGATTTCTCTATTGGGTATGGCAACTTTCCTGCCCACCAACATTGCTCCTGTTTGTTTCCCAAAAGTGTCTTGGCCACCCCAGTGCACTGATTCCTAGGTATTTTGTAGCCTTGGTTGCTATTGTGAGTGATTCCTTTATCCACCCAGTTTTCCAAGCTAGAAAACTCAAAGATATCTCAGGAACAATTGTGACAAAAAACTGTGCAAGACCCTTCTGAAGAAAACTATAAACCTATACAGAAAGGCTTGAATAAAGACTTCAATGCTTAGGACATGTTCCTGAATGTGGCAATTCAATATTGGAAAGATGTTTATTCTCTCCAAATTAATTGAGATGCTTTGTAAGTTTGATTGATTTTGATATCTTTCTTTCCTCTTTCCTTCCTTCCTTCCTTCCTTCCTTCCTTCCTTCCTTCCTTCCTTCCTTCCTCTCTCTCCCTCCCTCCTTTCTCTTTCTTTCTTTCTTTCTTTCTTTCTCTTTCTTTCTTTCTTTTCTTTCTTTCTCTTTCTTTCTTTCTTTTCTTTCTTCTTTCTTTCTTTCTTTCTCTCTCTTTCTTTCTTTCTTTCTCTCTCTTTCTTTCTTCTTTCTTTCTTTCTTTCTTTCTCTCTTTCTTTCTCTCTCTCTTTCTCTCTCTCTCTGTCTCTTCTGTTCTGTTCTGTTCTTTTTTGAGACTAAGTCTCGCTCTGTCACCTAGGCTGGAGTGTAATGGCACGATCTCAGCTCACTGCAACCTCTACCTCCTGTGTTTGAATGATTCTTCTTCTGTCTCAGCCTCCTGAGCAGCTGGGACTACAGATGTGCACCACCACGCCCAGTTAATTTTTGTATTTTTAGTAGAGACGGGGTTTCACAATGATGGCCAGGCTGATCTTGAACTCCTGACCTCAAGTGGTCCACCTGCCTCAAGTGATCACAGTGGTGCGATTGTAGCTCACTGCAGCCTCCAATTCAAGTGATCCTCCTGCCTCAGCCTCCCAAGTAGCTGAGAATTATAGGTATGCACCACCACACCTGGATAATTTTTTAATTTTTTGTAGAGAGGAGGCCTTATTTGTTGCCCAGGCTGGAGTCCTTTTTATTTGGCTCCACCACTCCTGATGGATTCCTCTAAAAGGACCCTCCAAGCTCAGCCTCTTTCCTATTCCATGTGCCTTATTACTCTCATCCTCATCTCATCCTCTTTTGCCAGCATTTCACTATTAGATTGATTATAATAATTATATTAACCATCATGCATCATATTTCTATAATGTTTGTAAGGGGGAGGAGAAGGGAAGTAACCAGATGGGAAATACACAAATATAGGATTTTTATAAGTGGGTTAAGAAGAAAGAGAAAGTTTGTAACCATAATTATACACACATGTGCACACACACACACAATTTTATTGATGAGTCCTTTCAAATAAACAGCTCTTGGTCTCCTTCCTTCCTTCCTTCCTTCCTTCCTTCCTTCCTTCCTTCCTTCCTTCCCTCTCTCCCTCCCTCCCTGTCTCTCTCCCTTCCCTTTCCTTTCCTTTCCTTTTCTTTCCTTCCTTCCTTCCCTTCTTCCTTCCTTCCTTCCTTCTTTCTTTCTCTCTCTCTTTCTTTCTTTTTGACAGAGTCTGGCTCTGTCACCCAGGGTGGATTGCAGTGGTGCTATCATGGCTCACTGCAGCCTCTACCTCTTGGGATCAAGCAATCCTCCAGCCTCAGCCTCCCGAGAAGCTGGAACCACAGCTGCAAGCCACCACACCCAGTTACTTTTTGTATTTTTTGTAGATATGGTGTTTCACCATGTTGCCAGGCTGGTCTCAAACTCCTGGGCTCAAGCAATCCTCCCACTTCAGCTTCTCAAAGTGCTGGGATTACAGGCATAAGCCACCACACCTGGCAAGTCTTTCCTCTATCAAGTCTGCCCTTTTCCCCATTTACCTTCTCCAACTTTTGTTTCTAATTTTACGTATTTTCTCCTTCTACTTTCTTTTGATTTCTTTTGTTTTACTTTTCCTAATTTCTTGAGTTGAATGCATAGTCCACTTACTTTAGAATTTTTTTTTTAATTAACAAAAGCATTTAAGGCTAGGCATTTTCTTCTGAATACCACCTTGGCAGCATTCTCCAAAACAGTTGATGTGCACTTGAATGGCATTACTTGAGGTCAGGAGTTTGAGAACAGCCTGGCCAACATTGTGAAACCCCGTCTCTACCAAAAACATAATCCTAGATACTCTGGAGGCTGAGGCAGGAGAATTGCTTGAGGCCAGGAGGCGGAGGTTGCAATGAATCGAGATCATGCCACTGAACTCCAGCCTGGGCAACAGAACAAGACTCTATCTCAAGGAACACAAAACAAAAATCCCCATACATTCTGTATGAATGGGGACTCATTCACTTAATGTGGCAGAAACCTGACTCAATCCAGCTTAAGCCAGAAAAAGGAAACTTACTGGAATTAATTGATACTTATCATCATAGGGAATATTGGTATCCACGTGTCCACTGGATCTGGCAGTATGCTGACATCCACAGAAGCTGTTCCTCATGTCTCCACCTGCTGGCTCTGTTCTCCGAGCTGCCCTTCCCTCCAGCCAGCATGCAGTTCCGCAAACCTCTTTCCCAACCTCTCCAAGGAAAGCCCCAGCCCTGACTCTCCTTTGTCTGGCAATCATCAGGCCTAGAGAAACAGGGCCGGGTGCAGTGGCTCACTCATGTAATCCCAGCACTTTGGGAAGCTGAGGTGGGGGAATGGCTTGAGGCCAGGAGTTTGAGACCAGCCTGGACAACACAGTGAGACCCCATCTCTATAATGAGAGAGAGAGGGAGAGAGAGACAGAGAGAGAAACAGGATGATCTGGTTAGGGTTGTGGATGCTGGGCTGACAGAACACCTGGTGTCCAGTACCTGGTTTATGTGGCCACCCTCTTCCTAAACCCCTCTATAATCATGGCCAGGCCCATCTCAAAATTTTACTGTCTCCTTACAGGGTATAAAATGTGCTTTGTCACTTCATCCCAGCCTCTCTTTACAGCCTTGGCTTCCCGCTGTCTTCCTTTCTCCCACACCCTGTGTTCTAGCCACAGCAAACTACTCCTCATTTCCAAACAAATGTGTACTTTCTTTCTCTGCCTTTGTACATGCTGTTCCTTTGGCTAGGAATACCCTTTTCCCCCTTAGTCATCCTTTAAGATCCTAAGTCACACCCGAGAATCACTCGGGCACAGTTGGGGCACTTCCTCTCTGAGTTCCTGCCTACTGCTGCTGTCGCACCTTGTGTCCTGAACAAGACTTACTCATGTGCAATTGTCTCCCCTTCAAGACATCAGGACCGGGCCAGGCGTGGTAGCTCTTGCCTGTGATCTGAACACTTTGGGAGGCCAAGGCAGGAGGATTGCTTGAGCCCAGGAGCTCACGGCTGAAGTGAGCTGTGATCACACCACTGCACTCCAGCCTGGGCGACAGAGTGAGATCCCGACTGTGGGGAAAAAAAAAAAAAAAAAAAAAGACATCAGGACTGGATCGCTGAAGGCAAAGACTGTGCCTGGACAATTTCCATGCAGCATCTATAATGTAATAGATATTCAGTAAAAGTCTGTTGAAAGAATGTGCAGATGCTCTCAGCTCTCCTGTACTCTGAATTATTTCACCATTTTTGTGCACTGTAGGTTTCTGCGTACTTTTCCTCCCAATGGCCAGTACCTTCGGCCTTCACTGGAGGGCTGCACATAGGCTGCTAGGACCTGCTTTTCCTGCATGTTCAAGAAAACCAGAAATACCTGAAAGTTTTCATGCCCCAGAGACAGCCCTTAACTCATGACTGACAGTGTGGGGATAGAAATCCTCCAGTTCCTTTGCCCTAATGACCCACAGTGTCCCAAAGCTCCCCTGGAGGGTCAAGCCTGAATTACCGTCTGTGTGACTTTACTTGATAACACACCTTTGTCCAACCTTCTTTCTCGCCCCATTCCCCTTCTCCACTTCTTTACCAATTTTCTCTGGGAACACTTATAAATCACTTTCACACAGCCTGGCTTTGTGGTGTCCACCTGCTGCCCGAGCTACTCAGGCTGAAATGGGAAGATCTCTTGAGCCCAGGAGTTTGAGGCCAGCATGGACAACATAGAAAGACCCCATCTCTGAAAAAAAAAAACACAAAACCAAAAACCAAACAACAACAACAACAACAAAATCACTTTCATATAAATTATCTGTCTCAGATCCCCAGATCTGCTTTTGGGGAACCAAATCTAAAACAGAGTTAATGATTCAACGAATAGAAAGAAAAGAATAATAGCTGAGTGTGGCAGCTCACATCTGTAATCTCAGCACTTTGGGAGGCTGAGGCAGGAGGATGGATTGAGACCAGGAGCTGGAGGCTGCAGTGAGCTATGATTGTGCCACTGCACTCCAACCTGGGTGGCAGAATAAGACCCTATCTAAAAAAAAAAAAAAAAAAAGCAAAAGAAAAGAAAAGAAAGAAAGAAGAAAAGAAAAATGAATCCGGAAACCAATAAATATTTATTCATCACCAACTGCATTGGAAGAAACAGGAGCAGGAGGAGGTTCTTTGTGAGAATTTATCTTCTTAAAGAGACAAGATTTGCACATTTAGAAAATGAACTAGTCTATAAATATTTATTTAGTACATGAAATGAAATGTGAAGGGGAAGCAGGGACACGACTTGAGAAAGGGGGATTGAGTGTGAACATGGGGATGTCAGAGACTAATGAGACTTCAGAGGTGGAAGTGGGACTTGATTTGGGGTTTGAAGGGAGGATGAGATGGAGCAGGCAAAGACCCAGTGAATACAGTGGTGGGACCAGAGTAAAATGATGAGAGTTTAAGGCCGGGTAATGCAGACTTGGAATCCATTCAAATAAGTCTGGACTTTATCTCATAAGGTGATGGTGGAGGGTGGTCAACATTTATTTCTTCATTCAACAAACATTTATTGAGAGTCTATAACTTGTGGCACACCCAGACAGGAACAAGGTGTACTCTTAGAAGGGTGTTCCTTAAGTGAACTGCCTGTTCTGGCCACAAGAATCTTGACTGTACTTCTTTGTAGGATCCACCTATAATTCCTGGAGAGATTTTTTTTCTTACACACAGTTTTATCAGATGTATATCTAGTCTTCTTCTTATAGGGAAAAGATCATCATTATCACTACAAAAATTCAAATATTTGGAAAGTTCTGCACCATGGAAAAGGAATGTCTTCTATTCAAGAGACAGGACTAGAAATCTTTTTCCTATGTTTCAAATAACTTTTATTTTCTCAAATAGAACCTTACTTGACAGTATTATTTGATTCCATGCTTATATAATATAATATTTTATTTTATTTTTATTATATATTTTTTAAGACAGGGTCTGATTCTGTTATCCAGACTGGAGTGCAGTGGCATGATCTTGGCTCTGCAAGATCTGCCTCCCACTGTCCTCCCACCTCAGCCTTCCAAGTAGCTGCAACTACGGGCATGAGCCACAACACCCAGCCAATTTTTGTATTTTTTTTTAGAGATGGGGTTTCACCATGTTGCCCAGGTTGGTCTCGAACTCCTGGGCTCAGCTTCCCAAAGTGCTAGCATTACAGGTGTGAGCCATCATGCCTTGCCAGGCTTATATAGTATTTTTATTTATTTCTTTATTATTATTATTATTTTGAGAGGGAGTCTCACTCTGTTGCCTAGGCTGGAGCGCAGTGGTACCATCTTGGCTCACTGCAACCTTCACCTCCTGGGTTCAAGCAGTTCTCCTGCCTCAGCCTCCCGAGTAGCTGGGATTACAGGCACGCACCACCATGCCCAGCTAATTTTTGTATTTTTACTACAGATGGGGTTTCACCATGTTGGCCAGGCTAGTCTTGAACCCCTGACCTCAGGTGATCCGCCCACCTTGGCCTCCCAAAGTGCTGGGATTATAGGTATGAACTACCACACCTGGCCTTATACAGTATTTTAAAAGTAATTGTTAATATGTTTTTGTTTTATTCTTTTTTTTTTTTTAATTTGGCCAGGTACGGTGGTTCACGCCTGTAATCCCAGCACTTTGGGAAGCTGAGGCAGGTGGATCACTTGAGGTCAAAAGCTCAAGACCAGCTTGGCCAACATGGTGAAACCCCATCTCTACTAAAAACAAAAACACAAAAATTAGCCAGGTGTGGTGGTGGGCGCCTGTAATCCCAGTTACTCAGGAGGCTGAGGCAGGAGAATTGCTTGAACTAGGGAGGTGGAGGTTGCAACTGTGCCACTGCACTCCAGCCCGGGGGACAGAGTAAGACTCAGTCTCAAAAAAAAACAAAAAACAAAAAACAAAAAAACCGTTTATTTTAGATTTAGGGGATACATGTGCAGGTTTGTTACATGGGTATGTGGCTTGATGCTGAGCTTTGGGTATGATTGAACCCATTGCCCACGTGGTGAGCATAGTACCCAGTAGGTAGTTTTTCAACCCCTTGCCCCACTCCCTCCCTTCCCACTCTTAGAGTCTCCAGTGTCTATTGTTCCTATCAACAGTGGATTAGATAAAGAAAATGTGGTACATACTCACCATGGAATACAACACAGCCACAGCCATAAAAAAGAATGAAATCATGTCCTTTGCAGTAACAGGAATGTATCTAGAAGCCATTGTCCTAAGGGAATTAATGCAGAAACAGAAAACCAAATACCACATGTTCTCACTTATAAGTGGGAGCTAAACATTGGTACACATGGAACTTTTCTTGAATGCAGCTGGGCTCTCCCTTACTCCGTGGAATCCTGTTGGGAAGTAGAAAATCTCTGGGGTTGGTTTCAGGCTGGTGGCCCCCATGAATAATTACCTGCAGGAACTGTGTCAGCCAACGTCTACCCTGCATTTCTGTTTTTCCCCAAGCCTTCAGTTAAATTTGGCTCAATACCTTCATTATGCTTCCAAAGGGAGTTAAAGTGAAGTTTCAGCCTGTGTCTGTAATTGGAATGGTGTGGGGACCACAGAGCCGATGACTCAAGGTGAACCGCAAAGTCCCGAGCAGCCACAGTTCAGAGCAAGGCTGGGGGCACTGGCAAGTGACATGGGAATGGAACTAAGCTTTCCTTGGAGAGTCACATAGGTCACAGGGCAGACCACACTTTCTACTCTCTGAGAAAGCTGGGGATTGTAGTCATTACAGCTTGAACATTTGAAAAAATGCAGCTTTATTTGGTAGACATGGTCTGGTGATGTCTGGAAGGCCCCTCATCTCATATATTATATATTTTCATAGAGAATGTGAGGAGCCCTCCACAAAGGTTTTATCCATTTATAGAAACACCAACAGCTAACCAGAGAGCCTGTTCCTCTTTATCTTCTCAAATACTGGGCATTACCAAATTTTATTATTTGCCAATCCAATAGGTGAAATTTAACGAAATATATGACTGGCATATATTTAATCATTAGTTAAGTTTGAACATCTCATATATAAGGTTTGAGTATCCCATGTATATTATATAATATGTATTACATATATTATATATTATATGTATTACATATATAATATATAATAATGCATTAATATATTATAATTAATATATGATCGTGGCTCTGCAAGATCTGCCTCCCACTGTCCTCCCACCTCAGCCTTCCAAGTAGCTGGGACTACAGGCGTGAGTCACAACATCCAGCCAATTTTTGTATTTTTTTTGTAGAGATGGGGTTTCACCATGTTGCCCAGGTTGGTCTCAAACTCCTGGACTCAAGTGATCTGCCTGCCTCAGCTTCCCAAAGTTCTGGGATTACAGGTGTGAGCCATCATTATAATATAGTCCCCAGTGTTTATCATTCCTTTCCTATCATTCCTAGTATATAATATATAATCATATTTTATATTATTAATATATTATATTAATATAATAATATAATTAATATATAATTAACATATAGTATAGTATATAATAATGTGTTATGTATGTTATATATAATATGCATCACATATTATATATAATATGTATTACACATATACCATATATAATATGTAGTACATATATACTATATATAATATGTAGTACATAATTATATATATCACATATATGTTATAGATATACACATTACATATATTATATATCTAATATGTATTATCTATAATATATAATATGTATTACATATAATACGTATTACATACAATATATAATAATATGTATTGTATATAATATATGTATTTTGGAGATGGGGGTCTCACACTGTTGGCCAGGATGGAGGACAGTGGCACAATCATAGCTCACTGCAGCCTCAAACTCCTGGGTTCAAGAGATCCTCTCGCTTCAGACTCCTGAGTAGCTAGGACTACAGATGTTAGGAACCATGCCCAGCTAATTTTGTTTTTGTTTATTTGTTTGTTTTTGTAAAGACAAGTTCTCACTATGTTGCCCAGGCTGATCTCGAACTCCTGGGCTGAAGCGATCCTCCCACCTCAGCCTCCCAAAGTGCTAAGATTACAGGTGTGAGCCACCACACCCAGCCTTTTAGTATATTTTTTAGTCATTTTTATTTCTTCTGGAGTTGACTGGTCATGACCTTGACAGTTTCTGTCCCCATTTGTTTGTACTTTTCTCATTGACTTGTAAGAGCTCTTGATATATAAACAATATCATCTATTTTGCTTGACATATCCTGCAGGTGGTATTCCCAGTGGAATATAATTAAGGATCATGAGACTGTTTCTTTCAGTTTTTATAATATTTACTGCACCTTATTTTTTTTAGCTGCAGTTTTAAGTCCTTACCTTCATTCTCTTTAGACCTAGTTCTGGGCTTACTGGGGCATAGCACTCACTGCCAGTCCTGTCACATTAGATATTCTACGCATTTGATCTTCATTTTGGTTCATTTTCCAACTGGCTGCATTAAGTCTCCAAGTAGATTTTTCCAGATGAGTGATAGTGTTCTGATACTTGAGTTATTCCACATTTGAGAATGTTTTTCAATTCTCTTTACACGTGAACAATATTTCTAACTGTATATATAATTCAGCAATCTATTGATATTGCTCTTACATTCCAGATGGGTGTAACAGTGGGGGAATGAGGAATAGAGGGAGTGAACTGTGTGAATCAGAAATGAATGGAAGATATGGCCAGGTGTGGTGGCACACACCTGTAATCCCAACACATTGGGATGCGGAAACGGACGGATCACTTGAGGTCAGGAGCTCGAGATCAGCCTGGTTAACATGGTGAAACCCTGTCTCTACTGAAAACACTAAAAGTAGCCAGGCATGGTGGTGCCTATAATCCCAGCTACTTGGGAGGCTGAGGTGGGAGGATTGCTTGAACCTGGCAGGCGGAGGTTGCAGTGAGCGGAGACTGTGTCACTGCACTCCAGCCTGGGCAACAAAGTGAGACTCCATCTCAAAAATAAATAAATAAATAAGAAGATTAAAAAAAAATGAATGGAATACAGAGTTGGAGACGGAGGCTGTGGACAGGTTTTGGAGGCCCTTGAAAGCCAGCACAGAGGGCACTGAAGGCCTCTGGTCACAAGGAGGACATATACACAGACAGGTTTTGGAAAGATCAGTCTGGCAAAGGTAATGCCAAGATTTAGGGGAGAGATAAGGGACTTATCAGTTAGGAATAAACTTGGCTACAAGATATAGAAAGCTATAAATAGGGATTCACTTATACCACATAAGAAGAAGTAAAATAATAGCAGGTACTAGTTGGTGTAGCTGCTCATTGATGTTGGGGCTGATGTCATTGTGCTGCCCTTGACCTTTTCCTGATGGTCACAAGATGGCTGCTGCAGCTCCATACATCTCATTTGCTTTCAAAGCACATGGGGAAGAAAGGCCACAACTCACTCATTTTATTAGGAGAGCAAAAATTCCCCAAAACTCCTGCACATACAGCAGGCTTCTGTTTATATTTTATTCACCAGAACTGTGTCATATGGCCATTGTATCTACAAGGGAGGCTAGAAAGGCAAGTTATTTAGCCAAGTACATTCCAAAGGAAAAATGGGGAATGGATATTTACTGGTAACTTGAAGTATCTTCTAGAACACGAAAAGCAGCAAAACCAGCACCATCAAACTAGAACAAAACAAAACAAAACAAAACAAAAACAAGATAAATTGGACTATGTTAAAACTAAGAATGCCCATCTGTTCACCAAATAACATCATAAAGAGAGTTAAAGGGGCCAGGCATGGTGGCTCACGCCTGTAATTCCAGCACTTTGGGAGGCCAAGGTAGAAGAATCGCTTGAGCCCAGGAGTTTGGGACCAGCCTAGGCAACATGGTGAAACCCCATCTCTGCAAAAATTAGAAAAGTTAGCCGGGCATGGTGGTGTGCACCTGTAGTCCCAGCTACTCAGGAGGTAGAGTTGGGAAGATTGCTTGAGCCTGGGGGGCAGATGTTGCAGTGAGCCGTGATCATGCCACTGCACTCTGACCTGGGTGACAAAGTGAGACCCTGTCTCAAAAAAAAAAGAGAATAAAAGAGCAAATAGATGGGGGGAAGAAACATGCTGACAAAGGAAATGTATCCAAAATATACAAAGATCCACAAATCAATAAATAAAAAATCCAATGGAGAAACGCAATAGAAAAACAGGCAAATGGCGCGCGTGCGCGCGCACACACACACACACACACACACACACACACAGTGTCATTTCACAGAAGAGAGCATCCAAATGATCTCTAGACATTTGAAAATGTACTCACCATCATTCGTCTTCAGAGAAATCCATAAAAAAACACACAAATTACCATCATACATCTACCAGTATGGCTAAAATGAAAGATGGAAATGACCAAGTGTTGATGAGGCTGTGAAGCAACTGGAACTCTCAGACTCTGTTGGTAGGAGTTAAAAGGGGTGCAGTCACTTTAGATAACTGGTAGCATCTACTAAAGCTGAATTTATGCATACTCTATGATGTAGCAATTCCACTTCCAGCAGAAATAGCCAGCAACAGGAAAAAAATATGTATAAATATACATGTGTGTTTATTGATGTATTCAACAAAAGACATGTGCTGGAATCTTCACAGCAGCACTATTTGTAATAACCCAAACTGAAAGCTATTATATTACAGGAGAATGGGTAAATAAACTGTGATATATTCATACATGGGAATACTACATGCTAATGAGAATGAACACCCTACAAGCACATGCAACAACATGTATAAATCTTAAACTTACTGTTGAGCTAAAGAAGCTGTATATACATTCTGCATGCTTCTGTGTATATAAAATACAGCAACAGGAGAAACCAATCAATCTGCTAAAAGTCAGGATAGTGGTGATCCTTCATGAGGGTCAGGTAGGGAAGGAAGGGGGGTGTCAGTGACCAGAAGGGGGATGTGAGGCTGACTTCTGGGGGGTTGCTGGTGATATTCTCTTTCTTGATCTGGGAGTTGGTTAAACAGTGTGTTCAGTCTGTCACAATTCATTATGCTGTACATTTAATTTTTTACCAAAAAAATTTTTTTGAGACAGGATCTTACTTTGTCACCCAGCCTGGAGCACAGGGGTGGGATCATGGATCACTACAGCCTTCACCTTCCCCGGGATCAGGTGAACCTCCCCCCTCAGCCTCCCGAGTAGCTGGGACTACAGATGCACGCCACCGTGCCCACCTAATTTTTGTAGAGATAAAGTTCCACCATGTTGCCCAGGCTGGTCCCAAACTGCTAGACTCAAGCAGTCTGCCTGCCTTGGCCTCCCAAAGTGCTAGGACTACAGGTATGAGCCACCATGCCTGGCCTAAGCTGTACATTTATAATAAGCACTCTTCAGCATGTGTGTTACACTTAAATAAATAAAGAAAAATAAGATTTTTAAATTTAAATTTATATATATATATATTTTTGATAGAGATGGGGGTGATCTTGCTATGTTGCCTAGGCTGGTCCTGGGCTCCTGGTCACAAACGATTCTCCTGCATTGACCTCCCAAAGAGCTGGATTACAGGCAAGCGCCCCGGTGCCTGGCCAAAAAATAAGATTTTTTTAAAAAGTGGCTCCCACGCCAAGTGTGGGATTACGAAAGAGGTCCTCTTCATTACCTTTTCCCCTAACTATGAAAGGCTGTGCCCGTTGCACCTGTACTCTTCAGGTACATGGTTCTGATGTAGAGATACAGCAAGACCTCCTGCCCCTGCCCTGACTCACCAAACTGTTCCTAGTTCAACTGGAAGAGCAGAAGTACTTGACAGTTTCTCAATAACCATTAAGTATCACAGGGATCCCACAGTCAAATGCCTACAGGTGCCAGGCAGATTACATGAGTGGGTGAGATGGCCACGCATCCCAGTAAGAAGTGGTGGGACAGTGGTCAGTTGCTTTTGAAGAGGGCAGTCGGTGTGTGGTTCTAGCTGATTAATATCCTGCTAGAATTCAGGCCAGTGAAGTCAGAGTTTCCAAATTTTTAGAAAAGAAGCCGGAAATCCAAATTGCTGTATGAAGGCTTTCAGTTTTCAAATTTTGGCAATTCACTGGAGTGAAATGAGCCAATCAAAACATGCCCTAGGGCCAGATTTGGCCAACAGGCCTCCCGTTTGCAACCTCCAGTTTAATGGTTGAATGAGCCATTCTAGAAGCACTGTCTGCCTGAGCTGCAGGAGAAAAACAATAGCTACTCTTGGCTGGGCACTTACTGAGCCCTTTACCTATTTCCTCGGTTCTAAGATGCCATCCATACCATTTATATAACAACAGCTTTCCAGGAAAAGAAGATAAAAAATAAAAGGAAAAGAAAATAAACTACCGTATTCAATGTACTCATCTATTAAAAGACGCCGACTTGAGAAACATTAACATGTAAAACAAACAAAAACAAATGTATGCCTTAGAAATAAAGTAAATATGGGACACTTTCTCATTTAGTTCTTACAAAAATGTTATGTGGTAAGTGTGGTTGTTAGACCCATTTTAAAGTGTGAGGGTTGGTGAGGTTAACTAACTGTCCCAAGGGTGGGTGTCCAGCAAGCAGCTGAGCTAGGACTTAAACACGGATCTGCTGCACACCCAATTGCGCACTCTTTTTTTTTTTTTCTGAGGTGTTGCTGTATTGCCCAGGCTGGAGTACAGTGGTGTGATCTTGGCTCACTGCAACCTCCACCTCCTGGGTTCAAGCAATTCTCCCTGCCTCAGCCTCCTGAGTAGCTGGAATTACAGATGTGTACCACCAACCCCAGCTAATTTTTGTGTTTTTAGTAGAGACAGGGTTTCACCATGTTGGCCAGGCAGGTCTCGAACTCCTGACCTCAAGTGATCTGCCCACCTAGGCCTCCTAAGTGCTGGGATTACAGGCGTGAGCCACTGTGCCCAGCCCCAACTTCACCCCCTAATCATTGCAATCCATTGCTCCCTAAAATGTGGAATGAATACTGTGGGAAGCAAAGCTTGTAGGTTTTGGTGAGTATTATAGCAGGCTAAGCAGCTGTAACAAATGGGCCCAGACATGCAGTGGTACAAATGAAATAAAAATGCATTTCTTGCTCATTTAATAATCTTTGATGACTATTCAGGGGTAGAGGCAGTTCTCTTCTATGCAGTCCTTCAGGGTGGTAGGTGACTCTGCCATCTTTAATGTGGCTTTCAATGTGTCACTAGCTCAGTGAACCGGAAGAGTAAAGGGCATGGAGGGCTGTGTTAGTCTGTCTTTGTTGCAATAAAGGAATTCCTGTAGCTGGGTAACTTATAAAGACAAGAGTTTTATTTGGCTCACAGTTCTTTAGGTTCTGCAAGAAGCATGACACTGGTATGTGCTTCTAATGAGGGCCTCAGGAAGTTTCCAATCATGTTGGAAGGCCAAGGCGGAGCAGGCATGTCACATGGTAAAGAGGGAGCAAGAGAGTGAGGGAGGAGGTACCAGGTGCTTTTAAATAACCAGATCTCAAGTGAATTCATAGAGCAAGAACTCACTCATTACCATGAGGACAGCACCAAGCCATTCAGGAGGGATGTGTTCCCATTACCCGAATACCTTCCACCAGACCCACCTCCAACACTGGAGGTCATGTTTCAGCACGAGATTTGGAGGGGACAAAACATCCAAACCATATCAAGGAGGCACCTGCTGTCTCAAAGCCCTAATGTAGAAGTGGCATCTACTCACATTCTATTCAGAACCACCCAGGCCATACTAAACCACAAGGAAAGTGGGCTAGAAAATGACGTTCTAATCACTGCCAGCCCATAACTACTTTATTACTATGGAGGGTGAGAATGAATTTTGGTGAAAAGCTACTGGTCTCTTTCACTAAGTGGTTTAGAGTCGTTGAACAATATTGAGTCACAGAAAATCTCAATTTGGTATTAAAGAAGGTCTTTCTTTTTTTTTTTTTCAAGACAGGGTCTCACTTTGTCACCCAGTGGAGTACAGTGGTGCGATTCCAGGTCACTGCAACCTCGACCTCCCAGGTTCAAGCGATCCTCCTACCTCAGCCCCCCAAAGTAGCTGGGACTTGAGGTGCTTGCCACCATGCCCGGCTTATTTTTCTGTATTTTTTGTAGACACAGGGTTTCGACATGTTGCCCAGGCTGGTCTCGGAGTCCTGAGCTCAAGTGATCCACCCGCCTCAGCCTCTCAAATTGCTAGGGTAACAGGCGCCTAGTCTAAAGAAGGTCTTTAACACTTTTCTACTTTTGCTAACTTTTTTTTTTTTTTTTGAGACGGAGTTTCACTCTTGTTGCCCAGGCTGGAGTGCAATGGCACTATCTTGGTTCATTGCAACCTCCGCTTCCCAAGTTCAAGTGATTCTTGTGCCTCAGCCTTCTGAGTAGCTGGGATTACAGGCATGTGCCACCACGCCCAGCTAATTTTGTATTTTTAGTAGAGACGGGGTTTCACCGTGTTGGTCAGGCTGGTCTCAAACTCCTGACCTCAGGTGATCCGCATGCCTCGGCCTCCCAAAGTGCTGGGATTACAGGTATGAACCACTGTGCCCAGCTTTTTTTTTTTTTTAAACAAAGACAACAGAGGATGGTGTTTAATAGGACTAACTAATACTGATGCTGGTTAGGACTATAACTTTCCCTTTACCATTAATGTGTTTAAATGGAAAAAAGTCAGTAAATGTTTTTAATGTTAAGTAATTATGCAGTGGCATGTGGATATGATACACAGTTACAAGGGTGCTTTGCAAATGACTGATCTCTGGTAAATAGTGCCCCTTGCTACAGACACCAGACAGAGTTCCTGAAGCTGGGGGAAGAGTCCCAGGATGGTGGGATGGCCAAGTACGTTGCTAGCATGGTGTGGCTCAGGCTGAGAACAGAGAGGTCCTGCTTGAGGCCTGGGCTGGTCCCAGAGCCCAGTTCCGAGGGAAATCCAAGGCCAGGCACTATTTCTGTGTTCCCACTGGCCAGTCCTCAGGGCATGAGGAGGGGCGTGTAGTCCTAGCCCATGCCCGAAGTGGAGGCTGGGAAGTTTGCTGATGTCTCCTCTCTCTACTTTCCTCTTTGCCCCACTGGGATGCTCTCCAGAAGGCTGAAATCTTGGGTGCTTTTTCTGGAAGACTCTGTACCCTGGCTAAGGTCCCAGCCGGCTGGCAGCTGCCCCTTGTCGTTTGCTGCCACACTTCCTAAGGGCAAGGGAGAGGGTGGAGCTAGGCCTCCATCCTGGAACAATTGGGTGAGTCCAGACTGCGGTCTGGAGCCCACATTCTTCCTGAAAATGGTTGGCCAACTGAGGCGTTTCTGGGTATTCCATCAGGCCAATTACAAGGAACCTAATTTGCCCAAGGGATGGAGGATCATGGGAGATTCCTTGGGAGATGAAGTGATGAAGAACCCTGGAGTATCCGATGAGCTTTGCATCCATTACTGCAGAGGGCTCTGGATAGCAGATAGTGTGGGGATATTCACCAGTTATCAGGGAAATGCAAATTAGAACAATGAGATGCTTTTCACTCTTTGGCGTGGCAACAAGTTTGAGAGTCTGAAAATATCAGTGCTTTTAGGGATGTGGGGTGAATGCTACTCTCAAATACACCTAGTGGGAAACTTTCTTGGGATATTTACTTTGGAGAACAAGTTAGCACTATCCAGAAAAACCTTGATATGTTGCCCAAAAAGCTGTTACGCATATGCACAACTCTGTTCATTATGGCACAGTTTGTAATTTTAAAAACCCAGGAGACCACCTAGAAGTCTAGCAATGAGGGAATAGATAAATAAAATGTGGCTGTGGCCATTAGAATAAATAACCCGATCTACACATATCAATATGAGAGAGCCAAGCAACACAATATTAAGTGAAAAAAGCATGACACAAAATGATATGTGTATTATCTGTTGACATATAACAAAGTATCCCAACACTTAGTGGCTTTAAGCAACAAGACACATTTATTATCTTCATCGTTTCTGTGAGTGATGAATTCAGATGTAGCTTAGTTGGGAGGTTCTGGTGGGGGGCTTCTCATAAAGTTGCCATGAAGAGTCAAGTGGGACTACTGTCATGTGAAGACTTGACTGGGGCTGGAGGATCCATTTCTCAGTTGGCTTATATAGAAGACTGTCAAGTTGATGCAGATTATTTGTGGGAGGCCTGAGTTCTTCTCCATGTGGGCCTCCTCCACAGGGCTACTTAAGTATCCTCATGACATGGCAGCTGACTACCCCCAGAGTGAGCAGTCTGAGTGCAAGATGAAAGTGGCAATGTTTTTTATGACCTAACCTTGGAAGTCATACACCATCAATTCTACCATATTCTATTCATTAAGAATAAGTCACTAAGTTTGGTCCACACTTAAGGGAAGAGGAACTAGACTCCTCCTTTGAAAGAAAAGAGTGTCAAAGAATTTGTGGACATAACTTAAAGCTTGCATATGTATGGTTTGATACTATGTATGTAGTTAAAAATGATATACACACATGCCTGGCTAATCAGAGGCCTACACCAATCTGGCTATGGTGATTACTTTAGGAATGGATTCCGCATTTGGGCACTGGAGATTCTTTGTTCTGGGGATGCCAAGCTTTCAGAATATGAGTCTTGGGCTGCTTAGGGTCATCTTGTTCATGGAAATTAAGAGAGACTTTCTGAAACACTGAGAGAGAGATAGCCCTAATAAGATCATTTGACCCCTGGATTAAGGCATGCCTAAAGGCTGATTCATCTTTCTCTGAAATTTTTAGTTATACAGTACAAAAAATTACCTTTTTAGCATATAATGGTTTGGATTGGGTTGCTGTCTCTTGATACTACAGCATTTTTGATGAATATAATACTTATGGCATTGGTATTGGAGTTTAGGTCAAGGCCAAGGTTGAGGTTAGGTCTGAGGTATGGGAGAGGTTTGCAAGGAGAATTAACACTTAGGTTTTGTTTGTTTGTTTGTTTGGAGACAGGGTCTCATTCGGTCACCCAGGCTGAAGTGCAGTGGTGCAATCATAGCTCACTGCCGCCTCAAACTCTTGGCCTCAAGTCATCCTCTGCCTTAGCCATCCAAGTAGCCAGTACTACAGGTGCATGCCATTATGCCTGGCTAGTTAGGAAAAAAAATTTTAGACCAGGCGCAGTGGTTCACGCTTGTAATCTCAGCACTTTGGGAGGTCAAGGTAGGAAGATTGCTTGAGGCCAGGAGTTTGTGATCAGCCTGGGCAACATGGTGAGACCTTGTCTCTAAAAAAAAAACAAAAAACAACAACCATAACAGAAATTTTTTTTAGAGATGGGGTCTCCTTATGTTGCCCAGGCTGGTCTCAAACTCCTGGCCTCAAATTATCCTTCTGACTCAGCTTCCTAAAGTGCTGAGATTATAAGCATAAGCCACTGCACTTGGCCAACACTTGGTTTTGACTTTGGCTTTGTTTGGCTCTCACTTGTACTGCCTCTCCACTCCTACTGTCACTGATCTAGTTCAGACCCTCATAAACTCTTGCTTGGATCATTGCAGTAACTAACTGATCTCTGCTATCGCAGTCTTCCTTCATCTGTTATGTGCCACACTGCTCATAGATTGTGGGTTTGAAACCAATATTGTCATATTGCTCCCATGCTCAAAAACCTTCAATGACACCAGCTGTCTGGAGAATCAGACTCACACACATTAGTCTGACTTTCAAGTTGCTCATTATTTGGCCTTCAGTTCCTTTCCCAGCACCATGTCCCAGTGCACCTCACCACACACATGAGCACGCACACACATACACACACACACACCACATTTCATTTCCCACTTAGATTGAGGTTTCAGGGGTTAGGCATAGCATTGGGTTTAGGGTTCAGTCTAAGTCTAGGTTTGTGCTAATCAGCCTTCAAGATGATCCTCAGTGATTCCTGCCTCCTGGTATTTATGCCATCGTATAATCCTCTCCTGCAATGAATAGGGCCAATCTGTGTAACCAATAGGATATCGTGGAAATGTTGGACTGTGTGTGATAGTTCGCTTTATTTATAACCTTGACTTGACCATGGAGTGCCCAGAAATTTGGCTAGACATTATTTTTGGGTGTATCTGGGAGGATGTTTCCCAATGAGATTAGCATTTGAATTGATGGACTCGGCATAGTAGATTTCTCACTGCCCCACCACTGTGGATGGGGCATCATCTAATCTATTGAAGCCCTGAATAGAACAAAAAGGTGGAGGAAGGGAAAATGTGATCTCTCTGCCTGACTGTTTGAGCTAGAACATTGGTCTTCTCCTGCCTTTGGATTGGGACTTACACGGTTGGTGCTCCTGGTTCTCAGGCCTTCAGACTTGGACTGGAACGTAAACCATTGGTTCTTCTTCTGGAATTCAAACTGGAACTACACCATTAGCTTTCCTGGGTCTCCAGTTTGCAGACACACATCATAAGACTTCTCAGCCTCCAAAATCATGTGAGCCAATTCTTGTCAATAAATCTCTAATGCTCCTGTTCTATTCTTTTAGGGAAACAATTATACACACATCCATCCCTTGAATGTCTTCTCCAATCTGCTAATCTTTTTTATTTCTCATTCATTATCTGAGTTTTAGAATAATTTTTTTCTTTTTTCTTCTTCTTCTTTTTTTTTTTTTTTTTTTAGAGATAGGGTCTTACTCTATCACCCAGGCTGGAGTGCAGTGGCATGATCATAGCTCGCTGCAGTCTTGGGCTCTTGGGCTCAAGCAATCCTCCCACCTCAGTCTCTTGTGTAGCTAGGACTACAGGCATGCACCACCATGTTCAGTTAATTTATATTTTTAAAATTTTTGTAAAGACAGGGTCTCACTATGTTGTCCAGGCTAGTCTCAAGCTCCTATTCTCAAGTGATCCTCCCACCTTAGCCTTCCAAACTGCTAGGATTAAAGGCATGAGCTACTGATCCAGGCATAGAAGAATTTTTAAATCATTTCTTCAGACTCACTGACTTAATTTCATGCAACATCCAATCTTCTGTTAGGTACCTCTGTTGTCTTTTTAGACTCCATAGATATATTTTTATCTGTAGAATACTTTTATGTTCTAGGATTATTTCTAAGAATTGCTTTAGAGAGTCAATAGCCTCTAATCTTGTGAATATTACAAAGTAGCCATTTTTTTTTCTTTTAAATTTTGGCCTCTGGGCAGCAAGGGTGAGATATCCAGGAACATTTGCTCTAATTCCTCATGTCAATATCCTTTCGACCTGCTAGATCTTTGTATGTGTTCAGTCATTATTCTCTATTTGCTCATTTTTACAGAAGGAGGTCTTTGTTTGTTCAACACTGAGTGTTAAGATGGGTTAAACAGTCCATCTAAATATTTTTGGCCTGGACAAAGAGAGAAGGGGAAAGTTTCTATTTACTATACCTTTACTTTGCCTTAGTAAAGAGTCAGCAATCTGTGGCACTAGTGGGGAAGTGTCAGCCCAGGGCAGATGTGGCTGTGTATCTCTCCTTTGTGTCAGATGTCTTTTTGTGTGTCCACATTTGTTTTAGCAGTCAGTTTTAACTGAAGAAACAACACCTTCTTTAACAAGCCCAGCTGGCCTCATCAGGGGGCTGTGCTTGGGGGTGAACCTGCTTAATTGAGCACATCTCCGGGTGTGAAGTGGCATTGGTGGATACTTTAGCAGGCTTAAGCTTTGCTTCCTTATAAACTGCACCCATGGTCCACTATTATCCCCTTGAAACTGGCAGGGATCATAATGAATGTTTGGTTCCTTCTACCTCCAACTTGAATGGGCTTTTCTCTTGCTTGGAATAGACCATGCTTCGGCAGGTCTACTCTCAACCTGGTTTAAACTCAGTGTATCTTGCAGAAATTCCTAAATGTTTCTGGACTGGTCTAAAGGGCACCCTTCCCTATTTTCCATCTGTGGGGCAGAGGTTTTTTTCTCTTTTGATAAATCTAGTTTTCCCCTTCCCTTATCCTCCTTCACTTGGCCAACCAAGTCATACCTCATGGCTCAGCTTAAACCCTACTTCCTCCAGGAAATGGCCCTGGAAGTTTCCCCAAGTAGACAACCTATGCTGTGCTCTTAGAATTTCTCATATTCTGCCAGTCACAGAGCTCATCTTCTGGAATTTAAACTCTGTCTTCCCCTGTAGATCGTAGTCTACAGAGCAAGGACACTGCTCATTCATTCATTCAAAAACGGAGCCAAGTACATGTGACGCACAGTACTAACACTGTTTTTCTCTCCTGCCCAGTGCCTGTCACAGACTATTTAGTTAGTATTCACTGGAAGGATTTATGGCCAGCTTCAGGGAACCAGGCCTGAGATGGTGGCTGGGTTAGCAGGAAGAATGCTGGAACACCAGTGGGTGGGGCTTCACTGCAGACCCAGGGAGCAAGAGAGTTATAGGTGGAGGGAGCTGAGACCTGCCAACCTGGGCTGGTGCCCCGGGGTTGGCCTGCAGTGGGAACTGCCTGACAGGGACCATCGTGCAAAGAGTGAGCCAGGGCTGGTCATTGGGCAGACCCTCTGATGTTCTGCTAAGAAATCTCAGAAAGCCAAAGGAAAACAGTGTGTCTGTTTCCATGGAGGCTGAGACCTCCATGGCTAGAGTTTTGCACCAGTGAACCATTATTCTGGAATGCAGTGAAGTGTTTATGCCTATAAACTTTGAAGTCAGCCTGGGAGACTCAAGAAGGTTACACAAAAGTTCTCAGAAGGCCAGGCGTGGTGGCTCACACCTGTAATCCCAGCACTTTGCAAGGCCAAGGCAGGCAGATTACTTGAGCTCAGGAGTCTGAGACTAGCCTGGGAAACATGGTAAAACCTCATCTCTGCAAAAAATACAAAAATTAGCCAGGCATGGTGGTGTGTGCCTGTGGTCCCAGCTACTCGAGAGGCTGAGGTAGGAGGGTCACTTGAGCCCGAGAGGTTGAGGCTGCAGTGGGTTGTGATTACACCACTGCACTCCAGCCTGGACAACAGAGCAAGACCCTGTTTCCAAAAACAAAAAGTTCTTAGAGCCTCAGTTTCCTTTTCTTTAAAATGGAGATATGACTAGTACCTACCTCATAGGGTCATTGTGATAATAATAATAATAATATTATTATTGTTAGTATGTGATAATAATTATTATTATTAGTTTTTGAGACAGAGTGTTGCTCTGTTGCACATTGTGGTAATTAAATGAGATTATGTGTGTAGCACATGAGCCTGCTGTTTGGCATAGGGTAAAAGTTTAACAAATGGGAATTATTATTATCCTGTAGTATTGCTGGTTGATATGGTTTGGCTGTGTCCCCACCCAAATCTCATCTTGAACTGTAGTTCCCATAATCCTCACGTGTCGTGGGAGGGACCTGGTGGGAGGTAATTGAATCATGGGGGAAGTTATCCCCATGCTGCTGTTCTCATGATAGTGAGTTCTCATGAGATCTGATGGTTTTATAAGGGGCTTTTTCCCCTTTGGCTTGGCACTTCTCCTTGCTGCTGCCCTGTGATTGCTTCCCCATCCACCATGAATGATTGTAAGTTTCCCAAAGCCTCCTCAGCTATGCTGAACTGTGAGTGAATTAAACCTCTTTCCTTTATAAATCACCCAGCCTTGGGTATGTCTTTATTAGCAATGTGAAAACGGGACTAATATCTGGGAATTATTTGCAGTGCATCTAAAGGGGATGAGAGGAGCAAAGTTTTGCTTCCTTTTAGATGTACATCTTCCACTACATCTTAGAACTTCTGGTTGTGCCAGCCAGTAGCCAGTAGGTCCTGGGCCAGCACCTACCCAGACTTCTTCTTATTTTTTTACTTTTATTTATTTATTTATTTATTTATTTATTTTTTTTTGAGATGGAGTCTCGCTCTGTTGCCCAGGCTGGAGTGCAGTGGCGCAATCTCTGCTCACTGCACTTCCACCTCCCAGGTTCAAGTGATTCTCCTGCCTCAGCCTCCTGAGCAGCTGGGATTACAGTTGCCTGCCACCATGCCCAGCTAATTTTTGTGTTTTTAGTAGAGACAGCATTTCACCATGTTGGCCAGGCTGGTCTTGAACTCCTGACCTCAAGTGATTAACTGCCTTGGCCTCCCAAAGTGCTGGGATTACAGGCGTGAGCCACCGTGCCCAGCCGACCTACCCAGACTTCTCCTGGACTGGGTTGCAGCACAGAACAGCTGGGTTTCCCCTAACATGCTACATCTCTATAGATGAGGCCTAAAGCTGCCATCACCCATGTGAGAAGGCCAGGAATCGCAGCACTAGCCAGTCATTACCTAATCACAGTGAAACATCCTAAGATAAAATGAGTTACTCAGATATCATCGAAAAGCACATTTAGCTATAAAAAAGTTATCCTGGGACCAAGCGGAGAGGAATGTAGACCAGAGAAGGTTTAAAAGAGCTGCTGATGGGGTCTTTGAGGCTTTTGTGCAAAAATCGAGGTGTCTAAATTACGGTTCTTGTCCAATCCATTAGACCAACTCTCTTTTGAAGCCTGTCCAACATGTAAGGCTTGGTGACTGGATTTGGGGTGAGGGCTGACTTTTGTGTGGTTTTTTTTTTCCTTTGACTGGATGAGAGTGAGGGGGCTAACTTGTAGGTTTTTTGCCTGACAAACAGGGTAGATGGAGATGCTGCCAGTTGACGTTTTGGGAGGATGAACAGATTTGGAGGGGCAAGAAACTAAGTCTAGTTTTGAACATAGAGACTTTTTAAAGGTGCTTGAGGGGTGTTGAGGTAGAAATGTCTAGAAGATAATTGAAAATGTGGAGTTGGAGTTTCATATAGAGTCATATGAAGATGTAGAATTAGAATTGTAAATAAGGAGGGGACAATGGCAGTTGTAGGTAGGGACAAGATAGCCCAGAAGTATAAAGTAGAATGAGAAGAGAACTAAAAATAAAAGCATGAAGAATTGTTACTTGGGGAGGGAAAGCAAAAGAAGAGAAGTCAGCAAAAGAAGACATGAAAGGCCAGGTGCAGTGGCTCACCCCTGTGATCCCAGCACTTTGGGAGGCTGAGGCAGGAGGATTGCTTGAGCCTAGGAGTCTAAGACCAGCCTAGGCAACATGGTAAAACACTATCTACTAAAAATACAAAAATTAGCTAGGTGTCATGGCACACTCCTGTGACCCCAGCTACTTGAGAGGCTGAGGTAGGAAGACAGCTTGAGCCCAGGAGGTTGAGGCTGCAGTGAGCCGTGATGATCACACCACTGCACTCCAGCCCAGGCAACAGAGCAAGATCCTGTAAGAAAGAAAGAAAGAGAGAGAGAGAGAGGGAGGAAGGAGGGAAGGAAGGAAGGAGGGAAGGAAGGAAGGAGAAGGGAAGGGAAGGAAAGGAGGGAGGAAGGAAGGAAGGAAAGAAGGAAAGAAGGAAGGAAGGAAGAGGAAGAAGGAAGGAATGAAGGAAAAGAAAAGAAGAAAGGAAGGAAGGAAAGAAGGAAGGAAGAGAGAAAGAGAGAAAGAGAAAGAAAAAAGAAAGAAAGAAGAAAGAAGGAAGGAAAGAAAGAAGGAAAGAGGGAAAGAAGGAAAGAAAGAAAAGAGAAAGAACGAAAGCAGGAAGGAGGAAGGGAGAGAGGGAAGGAAGGAAGGAAGGAAGGAAGAGAAAAAAATCAGAGAAGGAAGAGAAAAGCCAGGGGCTAGATGCTCTACCACCAGACATCTGAAGGAGACCTTTAATTCACTGGAAAAGAAATGCAATTAAATTTTAAACACATAAAACACTCAACCTCACTCATAATGGAAGAAATACATGATCAAACAATGAAGTGGTACCATTTTTTTAAAGGTTTTGTTTTTCTTGTTTTTTTTTTCTAAATTTTACCCCCCAAAAGAACTACTTGAGGTTTCACTTTTTTAGAGCAGTTTTAGGTTCACAGCAAAATGGAGAGGAAAGTATTAATACAAATATTTCCCATCCCTCTCCTCCCGCATGCATAGCCTTCCCCGCTATCAGCATCCCCCACCAGAGTGGTACATTAGTTGCAGTTGACGGACCTACATTGACACGTCATGATCAACCAAGTCCATAGTTTACATCAGGGTTCACTCTTGGTGTTGCACATTCTGTGGGTTTGGTCAAATGTATAATGACAGCCTGGCATGGTGGCTCACACCTGTAATCTCAGTACTTTGGGCGGCTGAGGTGGGTGGATCATGAGGTCAGGAGTTCAAGACCAGCCTGACCAATATGGTGAAACCCTGTCTCTACTAAAAATACAAAAATTAGTCAGGTATGGTGGTGTGTGCCTGTAGTCCCAGTTACTTGGAAGGCTGAGACAGGAGAATTGCTTGAACCCGGGAGGCTGAGGTTGCAGTGAGTCAAGATCACACCATTGCACTCCAGCCTGGGTTTCAGAGCAAGACTCCTTCTCAAAATAAATAAATAAATAAATAAATGTTTAATGACATGTGTCCATCATTATAGTATCATAATGGAGTAACTTCACTGCCCTAAAAATTCTCTGTGCTCAGTGTATTCATCACTTCCTCCCCACTATCCCCTGGCAACCACTGATCTTTTTCACGTCTCTACAAGTTTGCCTTTTCCAGAATGTCATATAGTTAAAATCATATAGTATGTAGCCTCTTCTGGTTGGTCTTTTTCATTTAGTAATACGTGTTTATGTTTCCTTGTTTCCTTTTCATGGCTCGATAGCTCATTCCTTTTTAGTGATGAATAATATTCTGTTATCTGGATGTAGCAGTTTATCCATTCACCTACTGAAGGGCATCTTGGTTGCTTCCAAGTTTGGGCAATTATGAATAAAGTTGCTATAAATAAATAACTGTGTTCAGGTTTTTTTTGTGGACACAAATTCTCAACTCCTAAGGGCTTTTTTTTTTTTTTAAAGCTATCCAATTGGCAAGAATGGTGAAGTTTAACACTGTGTTGTTGAAGAGGATGTGGGGAAATAGGTAATCTAAAATAGTGAAGACACACACCCTTTGGCCTGGTAATTCTCCTTCCAGGAATCTATTGGACAGATATACCTAAACATGCATAGAGGGAGGTTCGCACAAGGATATTCTCTGCAGCATTATTTGTTGTAGCAAAGGGTTGGAAAGAATTTAAATGTCTGTCAATAGTGGACTTGCCAAATAAGTTATGGCACACCATTTCAGTGGCTGTCATATGGGATTGTCAAAACAAATAAGGTCAATCAATAAGAACTGATATGGAAAAATACCTAAGATTTTTGTTGTTGAGATAGAGTCTTACTCTGTCACCCAGGCTGGAGTGCAGTGGTGCAATGTCAGCTCACTGCAGCCTCGACCTCCTGGGTTCAAGCCATCCTCCCATTTCCACCTCCCTAGTAGCTGTAACTACAGGTGTGTGGCACCACACCTGGCTAATATTTTTGTATTTGTAGAGATGAGATCTTGCTATGTTGCTCAGGCTGGTCTCAAACCCCTGAGCTCAAGTGATCCCTCCACCTCAGCCTCCCAAAGTGCTGGGATTATAGCCACTGCCAGGCCAGTACCTAAGACATTTGAAGTGAAAAAGTCAGTAACAGGATGGACCATGGTGTACTACCATTTATGTAAAAATGGATAAAGGTCTTATCCATTTTTGGAGCCAGACTGCCTTGGCTTAAATCCCAGCTCCACCACTTTCTAGCTATGTAACCTGGGAAAAGTTGCCTGTTCCTCAGTTTCCTCAGCTGTCGCCCTCAGAGGGTTATCAGGGAAAGGAAGGAGTTTACTTCTCCCTTTTATATTTTTGAATATTTTAAAACCATGGGACTATGTTAACCTATTTTTTTCTTTTCTTTTCTTTTCTTTCTTTTTTTTTTTTTTTTTTAGACAAGGTCTCTGTCACCCAGACTGGAGCACAGCAGCATGACGATACCTCACTGCAGCCTCCTCCATCTCCTGACCTCAAGCGATCCTCCCACCTCCTGAGTAGCTGGGACTACAGGCACCTGTCGTCATGCCTGGCTAATTTTTAATTTCTTGTAAGACAGGGTTTTGCTATGTCGCCCAGGCTGGTCACAAACTCCTGGGCTCAAGTAATGCTCCTGCCTTGGCCTCCCAAAGTGTTGGGATTACAGGCGTAAGCCACAGCCCCCGGCCTACCTAATTTTTTTTTTTTTTTAGTTGAGATGAGATTTTGCTACATTGCCCAGGCTGGTCACAAACTCCTGGCCTCAGGCAATCCTCCCACCTCAGCCTCCCAAAGTGCTGGGATTATAGGTATAAGCCACTGCGCCTGGCCTACCTCATTTTATTTTAATTAAAAATTCTAATCAAAGAAGATACACGAGTAGCAAATAAACACGTGGAAAAGATGCTCAACATCATCATTAGGGAAGTGCATATTCAGGCCACAGTGAGATACCACCTCATACTTATTCGTGTGGCTAAAATGATAAAGCCTGACAATACCAAGTGCTGGTGAAGATGTGGAGCAGCTGGAATTTTCATGTGCTGCTGGCGGGAATGTAAAATGCTATGACCACTTTGGAAAACAAGATGGCAGTTTCTTATCAAGTGAAACATGCACCCACTGCACCTTCACAGTGACCTGTAATTTCAGTCCTAGGAATTGACCCAAGAGGAATAAAAACCTATGTACTTGAATGTTCTTAACAGCTTCCTTCAAAATAGCCCAAAACTTGAAACCACCCCAAAGTTCATCAACCTGGAAATGGATAGCCAAACTGGTATATTCATACAATGATATAAAAAAAAATGGACTATTGATACTTGGAACAACAGTGATGAATTACGCTAAATGAAAACATTTACATTATACTAAGTGAGAGAATCCAGAAACAGAAACCTTGGCTGGGCACGGTGGCTCACTCCTGTAATCTCAGCACTTTGGGAGGCTGAGGTAGGTGGATCACTTGAGGTCAGGTGTTCGAGACCCGTCTGGCAAACATGGCAAAACCCCATCTCTACTAAAAATACAAAAAATTAGCAGGGCGTGGTGGCATGCACCTGTAATCCCAGCTACTTGGGAGGCTGAGGTAGAATTGCTTGAACCCGGGAGGTGGAGGTTGCAGTGAGCCAAGATCCTGTCACTGCACTCCAGCCTGGGCAACAGAGCGAGACCCTGTCTCAAAAAACAAAACAAAATAAAACAAAACAAAAAAACCCACAACATCCAAATACTGTATGCTTCTGTTACAGTAGGTAGGCAGACATGAGCAGGGCAGGAGAGGGCTCCCCCCGATCCACAGACCAGGACTGTCAGGCAACAATCAGGTGATGGTCAGGCAGCTGTTAAGCTGTTCTCTAAAATAATAATTGGTCACAGCCAGGGCCAGGGAAAGACAGTCTACCAATAGATAGAAAAACCTGAAACTAGTGAAGAGCATCTTCCCAATAAGCTCTTGGGAGTTGAGCGAGTGGGCTCAAGCTTGCTCGTTAACAGGCAAAATGGCAGAGTTTAACTGATACATGGCCTTCCAGGAACATTCGGCCGGTAAGGGAAGAATGCCTCAAGTAGGCATATGTACAACTCCAGTAAGCACAGTATGCATGCAGCCCCTCCCAAGCGCTGGCAGGTCACTGTACATGCAGACAGCCCACCCCAACAGAAGAATCAGGGAACAGATACAAGACCCTGGAAGTATGCCGACATATAAAACCCTAAGTCAAAAGGTCCAACCATGCACTTGACCTCTCTCAAGTCGCCTGGTTGGCCCTCTTCCAAGTGTACTTTCCTTGCTTTTGTTCCTGCTGTAAAGCTTGATAATAAACTTACCCTCCTGCTCTAAAAATTGCCTTGGTCTCTCACTCTACCTTATGTCCCTTGGATGATTTCTTTCTTCCGAGGAGGCAAGAATTGAGGTTGCTGCACTCATACAGATTCATGACTGTTACAGTTCCATTTATAGAAAATTCTAGAAAAGGCAAAATCATAGTGATAAGAAGTGGATTAGTGGTTGCTAGGGAGTAGGAGTAGGGAGGGCTTGAGAGCAAAGAGGTGCAAGGGAACTTTAGGGGGAGTGAAATATTCTCTATTATGGTGGTGGTGGTGGTTCCATGACTGTATATTGTCAAAACTCAAATTAGATTAAAGAAATTGTGAATTTGGGCCAGGCACAGTGGCCCATGCCTATAATCCTAGCACTCTGGGAGGCCGAGGCTGGTGTATAACCTGAAGTCAGGAGTTCGAGACCAGCCTGGCCAACATGGTGAAACCCTGTCTCTACTATGAATACAAAAATTAGCCAGGTGTGGTGGCACGCGCCTGTAATCCCAGCTACTTGGGAGGCTGAGGCAGGAGAATCACTTGAACCCAGGAGGTGGAGATTGCAGTGAGCTGAGATCACACCACTGCACACCAGCCTGGGCTACAGAGTGAGACTCCATCTCAAAACAAAACAACACAAAACAAAACAACAGGCTTCGTCTAACAACTATACATTTTTTTTAGAAGGATGGCCTGGCCTAAAAGGCTCAGGGACAGAGGCATGGCCTGGTCTCTAATGTTTGGTGGCAGGGAAATTAAACAGGATGAGGCTGGGAAGGGCCCATTTGGTTGGATGCTTTTGTGGCTCTTTTGCTGGGGCATCTTGGTAGGGGAGGGATGGAGTGGATCCCAAACTGTAAGGAGTAAAAGAGTCAATGTGGGGTGAATAAGGGGAGGTAGCCATCTGAGATCAACTTCCAAGAAATTTGTCTGTTCATAGATAATGGAATAAACATGACCCAACCTCTCTGGTTACAAAAGAAATGCAGATTAAAAGGACAACACTGTGACTTATCTGCTTGTTACAGTCTGATAGCGTGGGCAGCCCTGGGTGTAGGAAAGTGGTGTGTAATCTTTGCAGAAAGCAATTTGAAATAAAAGGACTCTCTCTTCTCAAAGTGTAAGCTCTAGGCTGGGCGCGGTGGCTCACGCCTGTAATCCCAGTAACTTGGGAGGCCGAGGTGGGAGGATCACTTGAGGCCAGGAGTTTAAGACCAGCCTGGGCAATATGGCGAAACCCCATCTCTACTAAAAATACAAAAATTAGCTGAGTGTGGTGTCCCACATCTGTAATCCCAGCTACTCGGGAGGCTGAGGCACGAGAATCACTTGAGCCTGGGAGGCAGAGGTTGCAGTGAGCCAAGATCGCACCACTGCATTCCGGCCTGCACAGCAGAGTGAGACCCTGTCTCAAAAAACAGCAACAACAACAACAACAACAAAAATCCCCCAAAAAGTGTAAATTCTTTGACCTGGCTGCTCCGGTAGGAATTTATCCTAAGGAAATAGTTTGGCAAAGGCAGTGGTGAATCAAAGTGTCATTTATAACATAAACCTATAGAAACAACCTATGTATCCAGTAATAGAGGATTGGCTGAGTGAAATAATGGTTTATTCATCCCAGAATTTGCTGTCAGCTTTAACCTGTTTTGATCTACACAATCGTGTGGTGGAGGAAAGGATTGGTGAGTGGGAAATGGGGATGGGAGGGAGATTTTTGCTAAATATTCTTTTCTACCTTTTGTATGTTGAACCATGTGAATCTATTACCTATCAAAAAGTTAAAATAAAAATGTTAATATGATAAAAATTATGTTCTTGAGCTATAATTGCCAACACGAAAGGCCATTTATGATACACAGTTAGTGGGAAAAACAGATTGTAGGACAGGGTGAGCATATTTTTATAAAAAAAATATATATACATATTTACATGGGTAAACACTGCAAGAGAAAAGCAAAATGTCACCTATAGTTGTGCCTGGATCATGGTTTTTGTGACTGTGGGTTTTTTCTCTTTTATATCTGTATTTTCTAATTTTTAAAAGAATGATGAATGAAGGTATTGTATAATTTAAAACACACACTTTTTGGACATTAGTGGGAAAACTGGTGAAACTGAATAAAGTCTATAGTTCAGTTCAAAGTTTTGTACCAACATTCATTTCTTAGTTTTGACAGACGTCCCATGGCTCTTTAAGCCACAGTAACATCAGGAGAAACTGGGTAAAGGGTATATGGAAACTGTCCATACTATTTTTGCAATTCATCCATAGAGCTAAACTGATTTAAAGCAAAAAGCCTTTTTTGTTTGTTTGTTTTAAGGAAATTGGGTCTTGTTCTCTCGTCCAGGCTGGAGTGCAGTAACACAATCACCGCTCATTGCAGCCTCAACCTCTCAGGTCAAGTGATCCTCCCACCTCAGCCTCCCAAGTAGCTGGGACTACAGGTACACACCACCATGCCCAGCTAATTTTTGTTTGTTTTTTGTAGAGACAGGGTCTTGCTACGTTGCCAGGGCTGGCCTGGAGCTCCTGGGCACAAGCCATCCTCCTGATTCGGTCTCCCAAAGTGTTGAGATTACAGGTGTTAGCCACTGAGCCTGGCCCAAAAAGCCTTTTAAGAAAAGTTTTTAGCCGGACACAGTGGTTCACGCCTGTGATCCCAGCACTTCGGGAGGCTAAGGCAGGCAGGTCACTTGAGGTCAGGAGTTCGAGACCAGCCTGGCCAACATGGTGAAACCCTGTCTCTACTAATAAAAATACGGAATTAGCCGGGCGTGGTGGTGCACGTCTGTAATCCCAGCTATTCAGGAGGCTGAGGCAGGAGAATGGCTTGAACCCGGGAGACGGAGGTTGCACTGAGCTGAGATCACACCATAGCACTACAGCTTGGGTGACAAGAGCGAAACTCCATCTCCAAAAACAAAAAAAAAAGTTGTTTTTAAAATAAGTTTACTTAACTGGGTGTGGTGGCACACACTTGTGGTCCCAACTACTCTGGAGGCTGAGGATTGCTTCAGCCCGGGAGTTCAAGACTGCAGCGAGCCAAGGTCACACCACCGCATTCCAGCCTGGGCGACAGAACAAGATCCTACCTCTTAAAAAAAAAAAAAGTTTATGACATAGAAATGTCTCACAAGCAGGCTGGGTGTGGTGGCTCATGCCTGTAATCCCAGAACTTTGGGAGGGTGAGGTGGGTGGATCACCTGAGGTCAGGAGTTTGAGACTAGCCTGGCCAACATGGTGAAACCCAGTCTCTACTAAAAATACAAAAAGTAGCTGGGCATGGTGATGCACGCCTGTAATCCCAGCTACTCGGGAGGTTGAGGCGGGAGAATCACTTGAACCCAGGAGGTGGAGGTTGTAGTGAGCTGAGGTTGAGCCACAGCACTCCAGCCTGGGCAACAAGAGTGAGACTCCCTCAAAAAAAAAAAAAAGAATAGGAGGGGAGCTGTGGGATAACAGGGGGATGAACAGTGGATGGGAATGGGCTAGGGTAGAAGAGGCACCCCCTTCTCCAACGTTGGAGGGCAAAGAACAAAGATAAGAGGGGATATAAGTGAAGTTTCACTCATGCCAACACACCTTACTTTTCTCTGGAAGGTCAGGGCCAGCTCACCTGCTGAGGCTTATGGGGATGAACAAAGGGTGGGGATTGTGAACGGCAGAGAAGTTCTGGAATCCAAAATGAGATATGCAAATCAAATTACATGAAAGAACACTGTTTTCCAATTATCCCAGGAGATAAGTCACTTCAAAATTGTTAAAATTAAGGAGACCTTTTGGCCTCCAACCCCTATATATTGAGTCAGAAATTCCATGGAAGAGAGCTGATATCTTCATATTTAACAAGCACCCCAGGTTCTTGAGGAATGTCTGAGGGACACTAAGGTAAAGGAATGCTGAACCCTGGCCACTGAAAGTGTGCTCAGAGGACCAGTAGCTTCCTTTTTTATTTTGTTTTTTTTTTTTGCTTGAGATGGAGTTTCGCCCTTGTCACCCAGGCTGGAGTGCAATGTCAGGATCTTGACTCACTGCAACCTCTGCCTCCAGGGTTCAAGCAATTCTCCTGCCTCAGCCTCTCGAGTAGCTGGGATTACAGGTACCCACCATCACACCCAGCTAATTTTTGTATTGTTAGTAGAGACGGGGTTTCACCATGTTGGCCGGGCTGGTCTAGAACTCCTGACCTCAGGTGATTCATCTCCCTCCGCCTTCCAAAGTGTTGGGATTACAGGCGTGAGCCACCGGCGCCAGGCCGATGGCCAGTAGCTTCTGCCTCACCTGGGAGCCAGTTAGAACCGCACACCTCATTCCAGACCTAATAGATCAGAGTCTGCATTTTAAATTGGATCCCTAACGGTTCATATGGAGATCAAAGTTTGAGAAGCATTATGCTAAGTAACTGCCATAACCATAAATGTGTAACTGATCAATTGGTATAATTACGCAATTTTCCCCAGCGGGGCTAATGAGCCCACTAGCCGAAAGAGAGAAACTCCCATTTGCACTGTTCCAGGGTTGCAAGGGTGAAAAGGTAGGGAGGTGTTGAATGCATGGCTAACGTGTTTGACTATGAGGTCTCCTATAGAAAGAAGATGGAGACGGCGGATGAGTTGGGAGTTTAGGGAAGGCTGAGGGGGTCTGGAGATTCCGATTGGGCCAAGAAAGAGGGTAGAGAACAAAAGTAGGAAAAGTGGAGGAGGCCGGCGCAGTGGCTCACGCCTATAATCCCAACACTTTGGGAGGCCGAAGCGGGTGGATCACTTGAGGTCAGGAGTTCGAGACCAACCTGACCAACATGGTGAACCCCGTCTCTACTAAAAATACAAAAAAATTAGTCGGGCATAGTAGAGGGAGCCTGTAATCCCAGCTACTCGGGAGGCTGAGGCAGGAAAATCCCTTGGACCCCAGAGGTGGAGGTTGTGGTGAACCGAGATCTCACCACTGCACTCCAGCCTGGGCGACAGGACGAACCCCCTCTCAAAAACAAAAACAAAAACAAAAAAGTGGAGGGATGGGAGGTATTTCATATCAAAGGTGTAGCTTTGGGAATGTGTGGCTACCAAAGACTGAAGAGGAAAGTTACTGGAGTGGAGGAACTCAAAGAATTGTGAGGTCTCCTGATTGAGTGGGTCATTCAGAATTCAAGTACAATTTGCTCAAGATGAGGACTTAGGCTTGTTTGCTCGGCCACTGTTCTTTGGGGAATCCACATGGTGTGGGTGACACGCACCTTTATCCAGGATGGGCACGTGACTCAAACATGGCCAATGAGAGTGTCATCCTCTGACCACTGTGATTGGTTCAAAGCTGGGCATGTGACCCAAACAGGACCAATCAGAATCCCTTGCTGGGTTTGATATATGAATGCAGGCCGAAGGAGGATCTCATTTTCTTAGACATGAATGAGCTGGAAAAGCAGTAGAGGCTTAGAAGGGTGAGTGGTTGTCAGGGGTGCGTGGTTGTCAGAGGCCATCTTCGCACCCTGTGGAGAGAAGTGATCTCAGAAGAAAGTCAAGGAGATCAGGGGAATGGAGGAGGGTGATGGATGGGACCCTGATGACTGAACATTGCGTCCATCTGCCCTTAAAGCTGGAGGCATCTAGATGGTTCATTTAAGTGAGTCACAATAACCCCCTCCCCCACTCTTTACCAAAACCAGTGTGAGCTGGGGTGTCTGCCACACCTGAAAAAGCACAAATAAGGCTGGGTGCCATGGCTCAGGTCCATAATCCCAGAGCTTTGGGAGGCCAAGGCAGGAGGATCACTTGAGGCCAGTAGTTCAAGACCAGCCTGGCAACACAGTGAGAACTCATTTTTATAAAAAATTAAAAAAATTTTTTTTTCTTTTAATTAGCCAGGTGTGCTGGTCCATGCCTGTAGTCCCAGCTACTCAGAAGGCCGAGGCAGGAGAATCGCTGGAGCCCAAGGAGCAGGGGCTTCAGTGAGCTATTATGGTGCCACTGCACTCCAACCTGGGTCACAGAGCAAGACTCCATCTCAAAAAAAAAAAAAAAAAAAAAAAAAAAAAAAAAAAAAAATAGCGTAAATGCAAGGAGCAAACAGGGCAGCAGGGGCTGAAGTCTTTGGGGGATGTAAACGGTCCTGGGTGATGGTGGGTGGTGTTGGCAAAGGTGAAAGAAGTGGTATGTTGGTGCCGGGGGCTTCAAAGGAGGAAGGCTGTAAATAGTGCAGTGAAAGTGGCAGAGACAGCCTGGGAAAATGTCAAGATCACCTTGAGGAAGCCTGTGGACAAGGTAGCAGACTGCAGCCTCCACACAAAGCCTGACATTGAGGGAGGACCATCAGGACCGGAGACCTGTACACGAACTGAGCCTGGCCCTTATTCGGGTTTAACCCTGATCCTGACCACAGATTGACCCCTGATCCTGACTGCACTGGGATCTCCTCCAGCCATTGGCTTACCTTCGACTCAGGCCCCATGCCAAGCTCTGATCCTGTCCTTTTTCTCTCCCTCCTTTCATACTCAGTGTAAAGACCCTGGTGCATGCTGGCTGGCCCACGGCCATCATAATCTCTCCTTATTTCATGAGCTGCATCCATCACTCGCCAAGGTCAAGAACATTATTCTAAGATCTCAAGCCATGGTCCAGAAAGCCATATCCAGTTTTCCATTTAAAGAAGGAGCTAATGACCTCCTAAATCCTCGTTTCTTTTTCAACATCTCTGCCCCAAGGGAAGATGTGATGAGGACATCCCCTTGACTCCCAAGATATTCTGTAAGGCCATCAATTTCCATAAACTGTCCATTGAGGGTGGGCTGGCATTTGCCTGCCCCACTCCCCAGATCTGCATGAATGTGGGGGCTCCTTAGATGTCCAATTTTGTCATTTTTCAGGTGCCCAGCCTTAAGCCAGAAAATTTAAGTCAATAATAGCAGGCCCCAGAAAACTCCCTTGAGGATCTTTAGGAGTTACAAAGCCTGAGTTGCACTTATTATTCTTATGTTAAAGTTCAAGATATAGCAGCTTTAAAAACCAGAAGATCCCAGAGGACATTTCCCTGTGGTCCTGAAAGTTCTTTACAGCATCTGCCTCTAGGGCAGCAGAAGAAAAAAAACTGTAGTTGGCAGTGCTTACCCAACCTTAGCCCATTCAGCTGCCGTAGGTGGCCTTACTAATGTCTGATGCATGGTAAATACCTAATGTTATAAAAACAACAACAAAAACCCAACACTAAAAAATTCTGCTGAGGATCTTTCATGAGCCAGGCCCTCCGCCAAGTGCTCAGAATCAACCTTATCTCACTTTATCCTCAAAATAAGCTTAGGCAGTAAAAACTGTCATTACTGGCCGGGCGCGGTGGCTCACGCTTGTAATCCCAGCACTTCGGGAGGCCGAGGCGGGCGGATCACGAGGTCAGGAGATCAAGACCACGGTGAAACCCCGTCTCACTAAAAAATACAAAAAAAAAATTAGCCGGGCGTGGTGGCGGGCGCCTGTAGTCCCAGCTACTCAGAGAGGCTGAGGCAGGAGAATGGCGTGAACCCGGGAGGCGGAGCTTGCAGTGAGCCGCGATTGCGCCACTGCACTACAGCCGGGGCGACAGAGCGAGACTCCGTCTCAACAAACAAACAAACAAACAAACAAAACAAACTGTCATTACCCATCCCCGCCTCCACCTGCTTTTATGGATGAGAAAACTGGGGCAGAGACTGGTTAAGAAACTGGCCCAGAGTCATACAGCTAATAAGTGTTGGAACTTGGATTTGAACCAGGCAGTCTGACTGCAGGGCTTAAAAAATAATTATGGATCGCTTCTTGGCCTTTTGGCTAAGATCAAGTGTAAAAAATAATTACGGGATACGTGTGTAGTAGAATGGATGGATGGATATGTGAATGGATGGATGGATGAAAGGATAGATGGATACGTGAATGGATGAGTGAGTGGATGGATGAGTGGATGGATGGATATGTGAATGAATGGATGGATGAGTGGATGGATGGACAGATACGTGAATGGATGAGTGAGTAGATGAGTGGATGGATGCATGGATATGTGACTGGATGGATGGAGGAATGGATGCACTGATATGTGAATGGATGGATGGATGAGTGGACAGATGAACAGATATGTGAAAGGATGAGTGAGTGGATGGATGGATGGATGGATGGATGGATGGATGGATGGATGGATATGTGAATGGAAGAGTGAGCGGATGAATGGATGAATGGATGGATATGTGAATGGAAGGAAAATGGATGAACAAGTTAATGTCAGATGATTCAGAGGCTGGAGGTATTCGGGAGGCAGAAGTGTGTTCTGAGGCTGGCAGGGATCTGGGGACTGACTGGCTGCAGAAGGTTGGCAGGCAAACACAGATAGCCACCCTCACTGTCTTGACAAAACTCCCTTTGCCTTTCTTCTTTTTCTCATGTTTGTACTTGAATCTCTTTCATGTTGCTGGGTTGGAAAATCCTCTGAGCTGGCTTGAGTTCCCCACGTAAGAAAAGAGAGCCCAGATGGTATCTCCTGGAAGCCTGTCACTGCTGGAGTAATGGCTGGTCTTTATTTTCTTCTTTGTGCTTTTCTGAAAATGCCCAATTTTCTATAGTGTGGAATGGGGTATCTATTGTTGTGCTAAACCCTGGTGGCTCTTGGGCAATCATTCCTTACCCTCCTCTTTTAATGTGACTTTTAGGAGGAGGGCTGCTCTCCCAATTCAGAAGTACACACAAAATCCAGGCCTGGCAAACCACAATATTTTCATTCCTTTGGCCACAGTGATTGGTTCAAGAAAAGCCCCATGACCTAAGTATGTCCAATGCAAACCCATTCAATAATTTGGGGTTTTGAAGTAGTTGTAAGACAGAAGTTCTCTTTCTTTGGGTGAGGGGAGTGCTAAGAGATAGTACACATGTCTAGGGTTTCTAGCACCCATCTTGACACTGTATGGCAAGTGTGTCTGAGAATGGAGCTAACCTAAGGGAAGACAAATGAGAGAGAGAACTTAGAGTTCAGATCTCATCTTCTGAATTCCCGGATCCAGCCATACCTGAAGCACAGACCCATGGACTTTTCAATTATGTGAGCCTATATGTATTTACTTTTTCTTAATCAAATGTAATTTAGGCTTTTACCACTCACAGACAAGATTCCAAACACAATACTTACTACTTTTCTATAACTACAAATAAAAATGTATTTTTAATTATGTTATTACCAGTCATGGAGGCTCATGCTTGTAATCTCAGCACTTTGGAAGGCTGAGGCAGATGGAGCCAAGGAGTTCGAGACCAGCCTGGACAACATGGTAAGACTCCATCTCTGCAAAAAATACAAAAATTAGCCAGGTGTGGCTACTGACTATATGCTTGCTTGTAGTCCCAGCTACTTGGGAGGCTGAGGTGGAAGGATTGAGCCTGGGAGGTTGGGGCTACAGTGAACTACGATGGTGACATTGCACTCCAGCCTGGGTGACAGAGTGAGACCCTGTCTCTAATAATAATAATAATAATAATATTGTTGTTAAAAAAGAACAAAAGACAACTGTCAGATCCCTGAGTACATGCAATCATTTAACAAAGAGAGCTGTTGAACAACAGTTTGTCAGACAAACACCTGCCCATCTGGCCAGACGTATGAGCAGATGAGGCTGGGAAGATTCCACTGGGAATGTCCCTGGAGGAGGGTGAAGGAGCGTTTTAACAATCAGTTCTGTTTCACCTTCTCCTGCTACTCCTTCCAGCTTGCAGCTGGGCACAATGGGGCGCCTTCAGTCTGCAGCCCGCAATTAGAGCACACGTCTCAGGAATCCTGCTGATCCAGACCCCTTCTCCACCCTGGGCCTGTCCTGCCTTGGGAGCGAAGGAGCTAGAACAGTTCCGTTTCCTAGGAGGTGGCGGTGGCTGTGTGAGCCAGAGGTGGGCCTGGAGGGGACATTCCCAGGGCAGCCACCCTGGGGAATGACAGGCCGATCATTTCTTGGGGATGCCTCCATGGAGGAGGCGACAGAGCCAGAAAGATATTTGCACCTTGGGGACATTTCCTTGAATGCTAGGTTGCTTTTAGGATGTGTTGTGAGCATCCATGCAACACCTGTGTTAACACCCACTCATCATTTTCTTTCTTTTCTAAGATTTTTTTTCTAAGACAAGGTTTTGCTTTGTCACCCAAGCTGGAGTGCAGTGGCATGAGCATACTCACTGTAGCCATTGGGAGGCTGAGATGGGAGAATCACCTGAGTCTGGGAAGTCAAGGCTGCAGTGAGCTGTGATCATGCCACTGTACTCACTCTACCCTGGAGTGAAACAAACAAACAAAAAAAAAGCAAAGCAAACATCTGGGTTTCTACTGCCACTTAAGTTGAGAAATAGCTCCTTGCTACCCAGTTTTCCAAATGCCCTGCGTACCTCTAGTCACTTCTACTTTCTTCTCCACTACTCCAGCCCCAGGCCAGAAGTTTCTGCGCTTCTAACTTGCTCAGTCAGAACTATGCTCTTCTAACTATGCTCTTCTAACTATACTCAGTGCATCTTGCTTTTCTTTATAATTTCACTTATTATTTTTCATTAGGTCAACTCGCTCTCTTTTCATTTAAATAAATTTAGTTTTTGGATTTTTTACTTTTTTAATCACATAACTCTTTTTTTTTTTTTTTAGATGGAGTTTCACTCTTGTTACCCAGGGTAGAGTTCAGTGGCATGATCTCGGCTCATTGCAACCTCCGCCTCCTGGGTTCAAGCCATTCTCCTGCCTCAGTCTCCTGAGTAGCTAAAATTACAGACATCTACCACCATGCCTGGCTAATTTTTTGTATTTTTAGTAGAGACGGGGTTTCACCTTGTTGACCAGGCTGGTCTCAAACTCCTGATGTCAGCTGATCCACCCGCCTTGGCCTCCCAAAGTGCTGGGATTACAGAGGTGAGCCACCGCGCCCAGCCACATAACTCTTTTAAGTGCACAATTCAGCAGCATTATGCCATGTAACCACCACCTCTATCTAGTTCCAAAGCTTTTTCCTTATCCCCAAAGGAGACTCCATATCCATTAAGCAATCACTCTCCATTTCTTCTCCCTGCAATCTGCTTTCTGTCTGTGAATTTATCCATTCTGAGTATTTTGTGTAAATGGAATGGGACCATATATGACCTTTTGCATCTGCTGGCTTTGTTCACTTAGAGTGATGTTTTCAGGGTTCATTCATATGTCAGTAGTTCATTCTTTTTCAACTTTTTGTGTTATTTTTATGGATTTAGGGATACAAATGCAGTTGTGTTATATGGATATATTGCATTAGTAGTGAAGTCTGGGCTTCTCGTGTAGCCATCACCTGAACACTGTACATTGTCTCCAATAGGTAGTGTTTCATTCCTCATCCCCCTCCCACCTTCCTACCTTTTGGAGTTCATTTCTTTTTAATGGGTGAATAATATTCTGCTGGGAATACACTTATTTTATTTATTTATTTATTTATTTATTTATTTTTGAGACAGAGTCTTGCTCTGTTGCCCAGACTGTAGTGGTGCGATCTTGGCTCACTACCTCCACTTCCTGGGTTCAAGCAATTCTCCTGTCTAGCATCCCAAGTAGCTGGGATTACAGGGGCACGCCAACACACCTAGTTAATTTTTGTATTTTTAGTAGAAAGAGGGTTTCACCATGTTGGCCAGGCTGGTCTCGAACTCCTGACCTCAAGTGATCCACCTACCTTGGCCTCTCAAAGTGCTGGGAATACAGGCGTGAGCCACTGTGCCCGGCCAAGTTAAGGATCTTTAGATGTGGAAAATATCTTGAATTATCTGGGTGTACCCTAAATGTAATCACAAGTGTTTTTATTAAAAGAAGATGGAAGGAGATTTGGCAACAACAGAAGTCAATGTGATGACTGAAGTAAGAGGCTTCTCTGCGGGCTTTGAAGATGGAGAAAGGGGCCAGGAACCAAGGGATGCAGTTCTAGAAGTTTGAAAAGGCAAAAAAACAGATTTTCCCCTAGAGCCTCCGGAGGGAGCACAGCCCTGCTGATAGCTTGATTTTAGCTCCATAAGATTCATTTCAGAGCTCTGGCCTCCAGAACTGTAAGAGAATAAATTTCTGTGGTTTTAAGCTACTATGTTTGTGGTAGTTTGTTACAGCATCCACAGGAAATGAATACAGTGCTCAATAAACATTTGTTGCATGAATAAGTGATTGTTAAACTGGTGACTAAAGGAGATGCATTCTTCTATAGTACATGATCTTGCACTTTTTTTTTTTTGGCAAATCTCGGTCAATCAATTGACTTTTTTTTTCTGTTGATTACATTAAGCATTGGTTACATTAAGCAGAAGACCACTGAGAAAACAAATGCAGTGAAGAATTGATGCTGTTAAGTTCAAATTAGATGGCAAGAGAGCTAGAGAGCTACAGGCTCTGAGGCAGCTCTCTCTTTGTTAGAAAAGAGAGACGAACAGTTTTAGAAAGTATTGAAGACTCGTGAGCATCAAACCGAGATTTTGTTTTTTGTTTTTGAGGGGTTTATTTTTGAGATGGGGTCTTGCTCTGTTGCCCAGGCTGGAGTGCAGTGGTTCAATCGCAGCTCACTGTGACCTTGACCTCCCTGGCTCAAGCCATCCTCCCACCTCAGCCTCCTGAGTAGCTGGGACTACAGACACACCACCACACTCAGCTAATTTTTGTATATTTTTTTGTAGAGACAGAGTCTCCCTGTGTTGTGGCTGGTTTCAAACTCCTAGACCAAGCAATCCTCCTGCCTTGGCCTCCCAAAATGCTAGGATTCAGGCATGAGCCACCGCACTGGCTGGAACTTTGTTTTTGCACATTGGAAAATGGACTAGCTTTCTTATTCTGTTTGTCAATGATATTTGATGCTCCACTTGCAAGGGAAGACCATATAGAGAGAGTGACATTTGCATCTGATCTTGAAGGAATGTGTGAATGAGTGGAGGATGAGTGGAGGAAGAGAGAGGGAACCATTCAGAGTTGCAGATAAGTCTGTGTGCTGCCTAAAATTGTCACCATAGGGTGAGTCCTGCAACTTGAGAAACATGGCTAAGGTGTGATGGGGCAGATGGGGCACTGCCAAGAAGTGTCTAAGCAGGAGGTGCTGTGGTCCAGTCTGCACTTCAGAGACATTCTCCTGGCATAGCCTGGAGTAGGGAAGGAGGAAGGAGAGCTGGAAGAAGGAGATTCATGAAGAGGAGGGGAGCTTCCTGTCACTTCACCTTTTGTCCTTATTAAGTCTCTTTCTTAAACGTCAGAGTTTCGGAGTCTCCATCTTTGACTCTTTTCTCTTCTTTCTTTCTTTATTTTTTTTGAGGTGGAGATCTTGTTCTGTTGCCCAGGCTGGAGTACAGTGACAGACTCATGGGTCACTGCAGCCCCTAACTCCTGGGCTCAGGCAATCTTCCTGCCTTGGCCTCCCAAAGTGCTGGGATTACAGGTGTGAGCCACCGCACCGAACCCTTTGCTCCTCTTCTGATCTGCTTCTCCTCCATGGTGACCTAATCCACACCCCTGGCTTTGTCCTGCCTGGATGATGTTCATGTCTCCATCTAGCCCAGACCTCTCTCCTGAGTTTTTAACCCCAGAAGAGATTGGCGTGTTTATCTAATATCTTCCCTTGTGCAGGTTCACAGGACATAGGCTGAGTCTGCAGTGCCTCTGTTCATCAGGGAGGTGGTCCATGGGTGGCAGAACACTAGGGTCTGGGATTCAGTGACTCTCAGAGGACTAGTGAGGGTGGTGGCTCCATTTGAGAAGACCAGGGGTACATTAAGAACAGGCATTCCTGTGACTTACAAATGGAGTCGTTGTCCCTTGGAATCAGTAACTCCTGGCCATGGCAGTTGCTTATGAAAGGGGTCTGGGAATGAAGTTGTTCTACTCCGTCCTCACCTTTGTCCTGGGAAAAGAAGGCCCCTCAGCTGAGTAGGCTGGATCTGAAGCTAAAGAGGGCTGGAGAAAACTTCAGGGGCAGACACAGCCTCCGGGGAAAAGCTTCTATCTGAAAGGCAGTTTGCACAGTGCTTAAGCGCATTGGCTCTGCCTGCTAGCCTGGGCACAGCAGTTACCAGTAGTGTGGCCATGAGAACTCTTTGTGACTCCATTTCTTTTCTTTTCTCTCATTTATTTTATTTTATTTTATTTATTTATTTATTTTTTTGGAGATAGGATCTCTGTCTGTTCCCCAGGCTGGAGTGCAGTGGCACAATCTCAGCTCATTGCAGCCTCAACCTCCTGGGCTCAAGACATCCTCCTGCCTCAGCGTCCTGAGTAGCTGCTGGGACTACAGGCGTGCGCCACCATCGTGCCCAGATATCTTTTTGTATTTTTTGTAGAGATGGGGTTTTGCCATGTTGCCCAGGCTGGTCTCGAATTCCTGAGCTCAAGCAATCTGCCCGCCCTGGCCTCCCAAAGTGCTGGGATTACAGGCATAAGCCAGCACATCCGGCCTCCATTTCTTTATTTATGAGTTCCTGAGCTGTTAGAATTACACATGCTGATGTGTGTGAAGTGCTTAGCAGAATCCCTGGCAAACCATAAGAGCTCAATGCATATTAGCCATTGTTAGTATTGTCACTGTTTTTATAAACACCACAAACTTTTCCTAAATGCCAACACTGTACTCTGTCCTGTCCCCATCTAGGGACAAGGAGATAAGACACAATCCTGCCCTTGCAGAACTCAGTCTAATGATAGAGACAGATGTGGATAAAAAATTATATACAGGGCCAGGCGCCATGGCTCATCCTGTAATCTCAGTACTTTGGGAGGCTGAGGCAGGAGAATAGCTTGAGTCCAGGAGTTTGAGACTAGCCTGGGCAACATAGCAGGAACCCATCTCTACAAAAAATAATAATAAAAAAATTAGCCAGACATAATGATGTGCTTCTGTAGTTACAGCTTCCTGGGAAGCTGAGGCAGGAGGATTGCTTTAGCCCAGGAGGTTGAGGCTGCAGTGAGCTATGATTGTTTGAAGTCCAGGAGTTCAAGACCAGCCTGGGCAACATAGTGAGATCTTGTCTCCATAAAAAATTTAAATATGAGCCATGGGTAGTGACATGCACCTGTAATCCCAGCTACTCAGGAGGCTGAGGCAGGAGGATTGCTTGAGCCCAGGAGGTCAAGGCTGCAGTGAGCTATGATCATGCCACTGTGCTCCAGCCTGGGTGACAGAGGCAAGACCCTGCCTGTTTCATATATATATATATAATATATATAATACGTATTATATATATTATATATATATTATATATTTATATATAATATATTATATATAATATATGATACTATATATATATAAATAAAAAAAAAATATATAAATAAAAAAAAAAAAAAATATAAATATAATACGTATTATATATAATATATATAATACATATTATGTATATTATACATATTATATATACATATATTATTTCATATGTATATATTTTATATATATTTACATATATAATATAAAAAAAATAAAAAAAAAATAAAAAATAAAAATATAATTATAATATAAATATATACATTATATATACATATATTATTTCATATGATATATATGAAACAGGCAGGGTTTTTATATATATATATGGGTGAAAGTTGTACAATGGTGGAAGTTCCAACATCTTGGGGCAAGGGAAGAGGGTCAGGGAAAACTTTACAGAGGTGCTGACATTTGCAGCTGGCCTGGAAGGGTGAAGTGGAGAAGGAGGGAAGGCGATGCTGGGCACTGCAAGAGCCAAACAAGAATGGAGACAGCTGGAGCTTGCTGGGTGTGCACGCCCGTGTGCTTGGGGAGAGTTAAGCAGCTGTTGGCTTTGGATTCTCGTGGCCTTGCCTTTGACAAGCCTCACTAGAAGTGTTCCTCCATCAGGCAGAGGCTGGCCAATTCCACGAATCTGAGGGCACCTCCTGCCCCCACCATGGGGGAGGAGGAGGAAGCTCCTGTCTGCGCTGTGCTCAGGTACGTATCAGCTGCAAGTTCCCTGTCAGCACCGGCTACAGCCACCAGAGCCCAGCGTGGATGAGAGCCAGGCTCACAGCCTCTGCAGCCCAATCCTCACCTGCATGGGCCTGGCTCCTGAGCCCACTTCGCAGGCGAGCTCCCTCCAGTCTGGGGTCTCCATGACCTCCTCCTTGCTGGCTGGCATGGCTCCTGGCAATGCCCTGCCCCATAAGGTCTGGTGGAAACACCACATAGGGCAGAGGCTTACTCTAGCCACAGGCCTGGGATTGAGTTGGACCAGGGATGCCCAGGTCCAGACAGGGTCCCTACAGCCCCTCTCTTTTACCAAGACTCTTGCCCTTACTAGCAGCCATTCTCATGAAGGGATTAGTCCTGAAATGTGGACCTTCCCCACCCATGGATGAAGGACTTCCTTTAGCCCTAGAGCCAGGGTATTTAGCCTCTCCCTCTTCCCACCCAAAATGACATCAGACTCACTCTTAAAAGGTACAGACCAGATTGGCTGCAAAATAATGGAGTGATAAAAGGCACCAGCTCTGGTGTCAGACTGTCTGGGGTCAAATCCCAGCTCTGCAACCTCCTAGCTATGTCGCCTTGGGCAAGTAACTTAATCTTTTATGCCTCAGTCTCTTCATCCGCAAAATGGGATAATCATACCCATCGAATGTGCTCATCCAAGGGTCAGAACAGTTTTCCATAAAGGGCCAGAGGGAAAATATTTTAGGGTTTGCTGGCTTTGCAGGTCTGGGTTGTAGCTACTCAACTCTGCCGCTGTAGTGTATGAATGGCCATAAACAAAACTTGAACAAATGGATGTGGCTGTGTACCAATAAAACTTTATTTGTAGACACTCAAATTCAAATCTCACATCATTTTCATGAGTCACAGAATCTTCTTCTTTTGCTATTTAAAAGCAAAAATAAAAATTCTTGGCTGGGCACAGTGGCTTGTGCCTGTAATCCCTGCATTTTGGGAGGCTGAGGTGGGAAGATCATTTGTGGCCAGGAGTTCAAGAACAGCCTGGGCAACATAGTGAGATCCTATTTCAACAAAAAATAAAAAATAAAATAAAATAAAATAAAATTCTTAGCTCATGGTCAAAAACAGGATTTGCTTTGCGGAACACCATTTGCAGTCCCCTATGCTAACCTCCCTAGGTGCTTAAAACAGTACCTAACACCCTGTTCTTGGGTTGGTTTTAAACACCAACCAAGGATTTAATACCTGTTAGCCATTTCAGGTGGAAAGATGTGAATGTGGTATGAAGTGGGTCATCTGTGGCAGTTGGCTTGTCGGTGAGGGACAGGCCATTGGTGATGGAGAGGTCAGCTCTGTCTTGGAACAGCTGCCCAGAGCATGGCCCACCATGCTCCCCGTCCCCACCCAAAGTGACATAGGCCTCACCTTTTAAAAGGCACAGACATGAATTGGGTGCAAAATCATGGAGTCAGATTGTCTGAGTTCAAATCCTAGCTCTGCCACCTCCTCACTGTGTCACCTTGGGCCAGTAACTTAATCTTTCTGTGCCTCAATTTCTTCATCCACAAAATTGGATAATCAGATCCATCTTCTGGGCCCACCTCTGCCCCAAAGTGAGGACACTCTAACATAGTCCCAGACCTCCACCATGGCACTCTGATCTCCACCAACACTCCAAGGGCCCTGGGCCAGTTCTCTGCTGCCTGAGGGCATGGAGGACACCTTTCTCCAGTGTCAATGTCAAAGAACAGTTTATTCACAAATGGCTCCAGCTTCAGGGCTGGCATTTTCTCCTATCTTTGGCATCCAGGAGGAGCTGTCCAGCCTTGACAATCAAGGTCACATCCTCGGGCCCCAACCCAGGCTGGCAGTGTGGGTGAAACCCTCGGCTTTGGAGCTTTGGAAGAGTCTTTCCCTCTCAAGACCTGTGCAGAGCTGCATCAGTCCTCACTCTGGCCTTCGCCTGGGCCAGCACCACTGCCTCAGCCCCCAGTCTCTAGTGACGTGCTAATAGTTCAGGTCCCGAGATTTATCTCAGCCTGGACAGTTGTGAGTGTTGCTGCGTAGTACCCGATGGGTCCTCCTGCACATGCCCAGGCCCCATCTTGCGGTTTAAAGCAGGCTTTTTGGTCAGAGTCTCTGAAAAGCCCAGAGTGGGGCAGAGGGTCCCCTGTGCGCACATCTGGGGGCACCCAGTCCATGTCCTTAGACCATGGCTGGTGGTCCTGACTAGATCTGTCTTCTCAACCCTGCCTCAGAGCTCATCCAGCATCTGGGTATCTGTGAGCTGGTTGGAAAAGGCCCTCTCCAAGCGCAAGGTGTTGTATTTGGGGGGTGGTGTGCCGGGCACTTGGGTTCCTAAGGCTGGAGGCAGGTGCAAAGCAGAGTTGAAAGTGGGTAGGTCATCGTCTATATCCAGGGCTGGATTGTCCTGGCCCTGTGGGCTGCGGGGAGCTTCTGGACATGGGGGGGCCTGCTTCCGGGCCCACCACTCCTTAGCTTTCTGCCACTGGCGGCGGGCGATGATAGAGAAGAAGTCGATGAAGAAGACCTCGATGATCTCAATGACGCAGACAACAGAGCAGCTCATCCACAGGCCCAGCTGGCCACCGAAGTTGGACAGAAGCATCTCAATCTGCAAGAGAGGCCAAGCCACACCATCAAGAGGAACCTCGCCCCAAGTTGGCCTCACACAGGAACCCTGATTCCCAAGGGAGCCACGGGTCAGCCCTCACCCTGCACAGGCTGGGAGGAAGAAGCAGGCAGGCTTCCTGTCTCCTCTTACTCTGTGCATTCTGACCTGAGACCTGGCTAGCCTACAGCAGCCCTCCTAGAGTAGGCTGGAACCCCCTACCCTGACTCTGCTCCCCAAGGTCAGGCAGATGCTGACATTTGTAGGCCCAGGACAGGTCCTGGAAGGAAGCTACTCTACTCACACTGTTGGCTGGGCTCTCCATGATGGATCTCTGGTTCAGATCTTTGTAGAATATCAAGAGTTTGGCCAAGTCTGTCCTGCAAAATTCCAACAGGTGAATCAAGAGCCTTGGCATCCTACCAGATCACCAGTCCTCAGCATGGCTGTCTCCCTCCTACCCAAGCTGGCAGCATGGCCAAGTCACTGAGCTCCTTGGGGATGTTAGAACCTGGCCCATAAGGGCTCTGTCTACACTCTAGAGCATATCTCCAGCCTGGATCTGGTCCTCAGGTCATTCATTCACTCAAGAACTGCTCCCCAACTTCCAGATTAAGTCAGTTGACCCAGCCATACTGCCATTGTACCCTGTTCTTCATTAAACATTGACATTTGTAATTGATTGATTGCAATCTCAAGTATGTACAGGTAATGTACATGAGCAGGGTAGTTGAGGTAATATGATAATAGGCACAATGGCAACAAGCATTTATGGGGCACTTTCTGTGTTGCCAAGCACTGTCTTAAGAACTTTATGTGAATTAACTCATTGAATTCTACCAACAGCCCTATGAGGCAGGTACGTATATTTTCATCATCCTCATTTCACAGATGTGGAAACTGAGATGCAGATTGGTTAAGGAACTTGTCCAAGACTACGCTGTCAATAATTGGCTGAGCCAGTACTCCAACTCATTTAGATCTAGCTTCAAAGTCCATGCTCTTAACCATTGCACTAAACTGCCTCTTGATAAGGCGATGCTGAACTGGACCATGACTCATTCCAAAGGAGCAAGTATTACTCAGCTGTTCGGTGCTACAAAACAGTGGAGGGTCGTTCTTGCCAGAACTTTTGAACTTTCAGGAAAATCTGGAAATAATGGGTTGCTTTCATGAGGCTAGATTTGGGCCAAGGATCAGTCACCAGCTTGCAACACTTGGTTTAATGGTTTGCAATTGCTTGGTCAAAGTCTATTTTATCATTAGAGTGTAAGTACCTCAGGGGACAGAGACCATGTCTGCTTGATTGTCCTGGTTCCCCCAGCACCTCACACAGCACCTGGCACCTAGGCGGTGCTCTATGAATGTTGGAAGCCAGATTGGCCTGATTGGCTGTCACGGCAGGCAGGCCCAGCAGTGGGCATGAGGGAGATAGTGATGGCTTAGAGAAATGTGAGTTCACATGGCATGATTCACAGATGTGAGTTCACCGTCTCCCAACTTTGAGGAAATGAATGAGTGAGTGAATGAAAAGGAGAGGGGGCCAGGCTTGGTGGCTCACGCCTGTAATCCCAGCACTTTGGAAGGCCGAGGGAGGTGGATTACTTGAGGTCAGGAGTTCGAGAGCAGCCTGGCCAATATGGTGAAACCCCATCTCTGCTAAAAATATAAAATTAGCCAGGTGTGATGTTGCACACCTATAATCCCAGCTACTTGGGAGGCTGAGGCAGGAGGATTGCTGAAACCCAGGAGGCAGAAGTTACAGTGAGCTGAGATCACACCACTGCACTCCAGCCTGGGTGACAGAGTAAGACTCCATCAAAAAAACAAAAAAAAAAAGAGGATTTGGCCATACACATACAGAAGCAAGTGAGAAGGCTGGGGGCTGGGGCGGGCAGAGGCAGAGGAACAGGGTAGAGGAAACTTACTTGTTGAGCTTTTTGTTTATTTGCCGGCCTTGGTCCCAAGTGAGAACAGGCAGCAACCACTTCTACAATGGAGAGAGAAAGCGTGGGCCTGAGGGTGCCCGAGAGGCCAGGGCCAGCCTCCCGCCTCAGGCTCCCCAACTTGTCCCCCAGCCTCCGCAAGGTAATTCTTTTCCCCTTGGACCATGTCCCAGGCCAGAGGACACAGCAAAAATGTCAGTGGGGCTCCAGGCTGGGGGCTTGAGTGGGGAAGGGTGGGCAGAAGAACTTACCTCCGAAACCACAGATGGCCATTGTGCCAGGCTTGTGGTTAGTGTCCACTCCTTAAAGCTAAGGGAGGAGGGGACAGCATGAGTGTAGGTGGCCCAACCCAACCCAGCTGCCCGTCTCACCCCTTGGGGTCCACATACCTGCAGGCTTCCTTGCACACAGACTGGCAGCCCAGCTCTTCCTGGACAAAGGCTCGATGCAGTTGGTAGTAACAATACACTGAGGGACAAGGGAGAGGGCAGCATGAGCTTTAGAGCTACAGGACCCTTCCTGGGCATCCCCGGGTCACCAAGGACAGCCCCACAGTCTCATTTTAATGATTTCTCCTCCCACTTTCTACCAATGCTGGCTCTCTGGAAACACATATTGCATTGTGATATTGGGAAACAGAAAGCAATGGTGGTTGAGGATGTGAGTTAAAGGTCAGACCACCCTTGGTTTGGATCTAGCTCTGTTCCTTTCTGGCTGTGTGACCTTGGGCAAGCCACTTAGCCTCTCTAAGCCTTGGCTATCTATTCTGTGAAAAGGTAATATCCACCTTTCCTACCTCCTGGAGTTGACTAAGGTGGTCAGTTGCAAAGTATAATTTAAGCCAGGCTTGACAACAGAAGTAAAACTCTAGTTAATGGCTCTCAACCAATACCTCCCTCATGCAAAAGGCAAGAGGGGTGGAGTCCCAGGAGTGCCTATTGCCAGGACTAGGCTGACCCTGGTCCTGAGGCATGCAAGGCTGGGGCTGGGTCTCACTCACTCCAGTTGGGGTGCTGCTGGTAGTTGCAGTAGTTGGCTGCGGGAGGTAGAGGCTGGCTGTACTGGGCACACCCACATTTCTCCACCATCTTTGTCTGGAAGCATGAATGAAGGCAGATCTGAAAGAGGAGACCCAGGAATGCCATTCATGTCTTTGCTCAGGGATGCCAGGGAGTTTCCTGCACAGCCCTCAGCCCAGGGGTTCAGCCTCCCTTAGCCTTGGCCAACCACATGAACCTGCCCCTTATGCCAACTGGGCTGGGCATGGTCCCGGAACTGCAAAGGGTGCAAGCTGGAAGATGTATTAATACTTTATTTATTATTTTTATTTTTTATGTTTTTGGAGACAGTCTCGCTCTGTTGCCCAGACTGGAGTGCAGTGGCATGATCTCAGCTGACTGCAACCTCTGCCTCCTGGGCTCAAGTGATCCTCCCACCTCAGCCTCCCAAGTAGCTGCGATTACAGGTGCACACTACCATGCCCAGCTAATGTTTTTGTATTTTTGGTAGAGATGGGGTTTCACCATGTTGGCCAGGCTGGTCTCGAACTCCTGACCTCAGGTGATTCTCCCACCTTGGCCTTCCAAAATGCTAGGATTATAGGCATGAGCCACACCTGGCCAATGTATTAAGAATTTAGACTAACTGAGATATGGAGATGGGGCTGAGCTGGGGCTGCAGTAGTTGGGTGGTCATTTTCCATCATGTGGGTGCCAACACAAAGATAAGTGGGAAAATTGGAGGAGTTGTCAAGAAACAGAGAGAAATAAACACAGTCCCTGTGTTCCTATTCTCAAGCCCAACCCCTCCATGTTGGATCTTCATGGATCATAAGCTACCACAATATCCATGGAGCTTATAGCATAAAAGCTAATAGCAGAGTTCCTGAAGGCAGGCTACTCAGGTCAAATCCCAGCTTTGCTATTTGTCTGCTGTTTGGCATCAGGCAAGTTACTAACCTCTCAGATGCTTTGCTTTCTTTATAATAATATCAACTTCATGAAGTTGTGAGCATGAAATGAATTGACACATGTAAGGTGTGTGTGTACATGGTAGCTTTCACTAGATATCATCCAGAAGTATGTTTCTGATGAGCTCACTTTTTTTATTTTTAGAGACAGGGTCTTGTTCTCTCACCCAGGTGGAAGTACAGTGGTGTGATCATGGCTCACTGCAGCCTTGAACCCTTAGGCTCAAGGGATCCTCTCTCCTCAGCCTCCCTTATAGCTGAGATTACAGGTGTGCACCAGTATGCCCAGGTAATTAATTTTTTTTTTTTTTTTTTTTTTTTTTTTTTTTTACAGGCAAGGTCTTGCTATGTTGCCCAGGCTGGTCTCAAACTCCTGGGCTCAAGTGATCTTCCTACCTTTGCCTCCCAAAGTGCTGGGATTACAGGCATGAGCTACCATGCCTGGCCCAAAAGTCCTCTTTTACTCAGGGTCTACACCACCTCTCAGCTCAGCTCTTATCTAAGTTGGAAGACTCAGTGCTGAAGGTTTCTGGTCCTTTTGTTCTGCTGGGCTGATTTTCATGGACTCCCTGGGGTATCCTGGTAGGAGGTGAACTATAAATTCCCAGAATGTGAGAGGAGGCAGAACAGATCATCTCACTTAAGTGTTGAAAAGTCAAATGTCTACAGGAGACAGTGATGTAAGTGACATACTGGAGGGGTAGTGAAAACTGTGGGAGCCAGAGAGCACCTGCTTCAGTTATTGGGGTAGCTACACCCACTGTTTATCCTGCAGGAAACATGGGCTCAATGTTGCCGTATCGTTTCATTTTTTCGAGAGGCTGGAAATCTGGATTTTCTTGTGAAATTCCTTGACTTTTGCACACCATCCAGGCTCTTGAAAAACCAGGTATGCCACCTGGAAGGCGACTGGGAGCTGCAAATTAGCAGGCCCTGATCCAATCCCACCTCTCCTTGTGGTTGCTGAGGGGAACCCAGCTGGCCCAAGGCCATCATCGAGTGAGGGGCACCAGCAGGCCCAGAAGCCATGCTCTTGACCCTTCAGCCAGTGTCTCTCCCAGACCGCTTCTCTCCTGTTCCTCCCTTGCCAAGGCCTATTTAGGAGGTGGGTCTGTCTCGGCTGTACATTGAGTTCCACGGAAACCTTGGTGAATCAATTAAGCTCTGGTTACAGACGAACTGCAGAGGACTGGAACCAGCCGGCATCATTTGTTCTTGAGGTCTCTGGATGAACCCCAGGGAACCTCACCAGAGTTCCTGGTGCAAGCCACACCCCAGCCTAGATATAACTTTGTCTCCTGGGTCTGGGCCATAAACCCAGGGCTGGGCGCCCCCGCCAGTCTGTTACCTGGAGCGAGTAGGCAGCGTTGTAGATGTTCCTGATTGGCACGTCACTCCCGTCCTCCGTGCACTGACTGTAGGGCTCACTCAGCTTGAAGGACTCTGTCTGCAATCACAGCAGCACATACTCAGCCCTGTCCTCCCCCAGGACCCAGGCGGGGGGCTTTGCAAGGAGCACCAGACAGGGGACTTTGCAAGCAGCCCTTGGGAGCTGAGAAGCTATTTGGTCATTCATTTAATGAAAAGTTAGTGAGAACCTATTAGGTGCCTGGTACAGTGGTAGATGCTGGAATCAGCAATGATCAAGATAGATAAGTTCCCTGCTCTCCTGGAACGTACCTTCCAGTGGGGTAAACAAATGGTCAGCAAATGGTCAGCAAGCAAATAAATAAACAAGATGATTTTGGATAAATCTGGATGGTGTTTAATGAAATGGGGTAGGGAAACTGGAGGAGTTAAGAGGAGATGGGCAGTTTTTCCCATAGAGTGATTAGGGAAGGTATTTCTGAAAAAGGGACCTGTTGGCTCAACGTGGAACTGCAAGAAAGAGCTGGTCTTGTCAAGAAGTGGACGGGAAGTCAGGCATGGTGACACACACCTGTAGTCACAGCTACTGGGGAGGCTGAGATGGGAGGATCACTTGAGCCCATGCAGTGAGCCATTGTCGTACCACCGCACTCCAGCCTGGGCAACAGAGTGAGACTCTATCTTTAAAAAAGAAGATGAAGAAGTGGACAGAATACGATTGGGTAGAGCAAACAGGAAAGGTTTGAGGCATGATGGGCTGGTGTGGCTGAAAATGGCAAAATAGAGAAATTGCTGGAGATGAAGTCAGAAGGGGAGGTTGAGGCCAAATCATGCCCAGCTGAGAAATTTGGATTTGATGGAATGAAATGAATTTGCAGTTGGCAAATCCACTGGGAGGTGGGAGGAGGGATTAGAAAGATGAGCAGGGGCCAGGCTCAGTGGCTCATGCATGTAATCCCAGCATTTTGGGAGACTGAGGAGGAAGGATTCCTTGAGTCCAGAGTTCGAGGCTGCAATGAGCTATGATTGTGCCACTGCAATCCAGCCTGGGTGACAGAGCAAGACTCTATTTTGAAAACAAAGAGAGAGAGAGAAGGAGGGAAAGGGGGAAGGAGGGAGGGAAGGAAAGAAGGAAGGAAGGAAGGAGAAAGAAAAGAAAGAAGAGAGAGAAAGGAAGGAAGGGAGGGGAGGGGAGGGAAGGGAAGGGAGGGGAGGGGAGGGGAGGGAGGGGAGGGGAGGGGAAGGGAAGGAAAGGGAAGGGAGAGAAAGGAAGGGGGAGCAGGGACTGCAAGCTCCTTGGGATTCCCACTCAGGTGAAGGACCCATTGCCTTGTTTTCTGGTCCCAGAAGTTGACTTGAAGGATGTTGACTTTCTTAGAAAAAAGCTAAGGAAAGCTCAACAGAGTAGAATGCTACCATGATCATGAGAGGAGGTAAACAGCATTGTCACTCAAAGTTCAAAATCCTTATTCAATAATTTTTTTTTTTTTTTTTTTTTAGAGATAAGGGTCTCACTCAGTCACCCAGGGTGGAGTGCAGTGGCACAATCAAGGGTCACTGCAGCCTCTACCTCCCGGGCTCCAGGGACCCTCCTGCCTCAGCCTCCCCGAGTAGCTGGGACCACAGGCTCCCGCCACTGCACCTGGCTTCAATGATGTTTTATTGTGGATTACTAAACTTTGCTCTAGCCAAGCCAAACAAGCAAAAATGGGGTTGGGGGGGAGGATAACATCTTCTAAGGGCAGCAACTCAATGGAAGATAAATAGTGACCAGTTTATCACAACTGTGTGTTTGTGTGCTGTGTGCATCCACGTGCCCATGTATAATCGTTTTTATTTTTTTGGTTGGGGAGATAGGGGTAAAGAGAAAAAGAATGGCAGATTTGTGGGAGGGAAGAAAATTATTTTCTCTTTGAAGAAAGAATGAAAACGGGGGGAGGGGGAAGGAATTAAGAGGTTTGAGGCAGGTGGAAACTGTAGCCATCTCAACTGGCTATAATCCCTTTCTGTTTGTATTGCGTTTCATCTGCTGACCCATTAGTCTCCCTCAATTAGCTGCAAGTACCTCCAGGGCAATTGACGATGCTCATTTAAAACTGTTTAAACAACAGAAGCAAACAAAGGGGAAAGTGGCTGTCTGGCCTCCCCTCTTTCCCAGGGGTGCATGCACGAACAGATCAGATCCTGCATCTCAGACAGACAGACATGGACTCACGCATTCACTTTGCCCTGCAACCTGCCCTTCCTAGTAACAAGAGTGAGTGTCTTTCTATGTTAGTACAGAATAAATAGACTTAATAGCTGGGTAGCAAATGGGTGCAGGGCCTCTAGTGCACGCCAGGGCTGGGCTGGGCATAGAGGTGCAAAGACGCCAAGCAGTGGCCTTCCTTGAGGTCACAATTCCTTGCCATCCTCTAAGCTTCTCCAAGCAGCAGGATCCCTGGGCAGACACATTCCTTTGGGCCCCCCTGGTCCTGCTGAACTGTTCCCAGAGTCTAGAGCGTCAGCTACGGGCTCTACCTTCCTGGGGAGGAAAGCACAATACTTTGGCATCCAGATGAGGGGTCTGTCCACTTAGGCAAGCCGTGTGCAGCCAGCAGGGGTGGCTGGGGCTCCCTCTACCCTGAAAACCAGCCCATGGCCTGCTTCCAGGAAACCGATTATGAGAAACCATTTGGATTTCAACGCTTTCTGAGTACTCAATGGCCCTTCATTCTGCAACGATGCTTATCAAACTCACAGCTCTTGGAAGGTTCAGGTTGTTTTCTGAAGCAACCAGAAGTAGAGCAAATGGAGCAGATTTTCTGTTCTGAGTGGGGTAGAGATTCTCAAAGCCTCGAATGCGTGAACTTTGACAGAATGCTTTTCCCTCGGCCCCAGCTTTCAGTTTTGCAGAACTGCTGGCTTGTGGAGGCTAGGAAGACATTTTGACTTCTATCCTGACCCCCAGGGACACACAAAAAAGAGTGTGTATATGTATGCATATGTGTGAGTTTGTATGTGTATCTATGCATACACTTATGCATGTAAAAGTGTGTGTGTGCACACATAGGTATGTGTGGATGTGTGTGAGTGGATGTGTGTGAGTGGATGTGTACAAATATGTGTAGGTATAGGGGTATATGTGTGGGACATGGAGCCCATTTATATCAAACCAGGTTCTTTCTGCTTCTTTCTGAAGATGTTGGGGGAAGGAGGCGATTGCATAGGAGTCCTTAGCTCACCACCCTCTCTCTCTCTCTCAGACAGGGTCTCGATCTGTCACCCAGGCTGGAGTGCAATGGTGCAATCATGGCTCATGGCAGCCTTGACCTCCTGGGCTCAGGTTAATCCTCCCACCTCAGCCTCCCAAAGTGCTAGGATTATAGGTATGGGCCGCTGCACCCAGCAAGCTCATTCTTTAAGGTATAAACAGTGCTAAGGGGAAAAGCCCAGATGGCAGCAGAGCCTGAGGGGAAGGGAGGTGACAAGAGGAGGGCCTTTATCAAAGCCCCCACAGCTTCTGGGGTTAGAGAGCCAGCTCCCACCTTCTTGCAACCTTGAGACCTTCCAACCAGTATAATCACTTCTCATCTGTGAGGTGGTCAGTCCAGCCAAGCTATTCCCAGACAAGATGGCTATCAGACCATTGTTCTCACATTTCAGTGGTAACTCTTGTCCCAGCCAGTAATCCCAAGTCACCTTTTCAGAAAGATTGCCTGCCTTACCACAGCTTAGAGGTTTGCAAATTCTGTTCTGTCTGCACCCTGTTTTAGGGCCCATCACAGAGGGGTGGGCGGTAAGCAGGCTGGTCTCCCAGGCTCAACTACATTCATCCCGCATTTCTGTTTCCATTGTGTACATTTCTGGGTAAGACTTTGTTTGAGTGAGAGATTCTCCCAGTAGTAAAAAGGACTTCCTCCCCCAGCCACTGAGGGCATGCTGGAGGTGTCTACCAGCCCCAGTCAACAGGCCAAAGTGGCAACTGGGCTCTGGGGGTGGGTGGGGGGCCTTTCTTTCCCTTGGTTTCCATGCTCTGCCCCTGTTTCTCAGAATGGACTGCTGCTTCTGCCAGGGAGGGGACAGCAGAGATGGCCAGGCTGGGGATGGAACAGGTGGATGGTTTTCTTCTTGAACCTGTGCAGATCTGGGAGGGACTCTTTTTTGTTTGTTTGTTTTTTCTTGGAGATGGAGCCTCACTCTGTCGCCCAGGCTGGATTGCAGTGGCATGATCTCAGCTCACTGCAACCTCCACCTCCCGGGTGTAAGCCATTCTCATGCCTTAGCCTCTCAAGTAGCTGGGATTATAGGTGTATGCCACCACGCCCGGCTAATTTCTTTGTATTTTTAGTAGAGATGGGATTTCACCATGTTGGCCAGGCTGGTCTTGAACCCCTGACCTCAGGTGATCTGCCCTCCTTGGCCTCCCAAAGATTACAGGCATGAGCCACTGTGCCCAGCTTGGACTCATTATTGAGGAGGTTTTGTTTGCTTTGGGTCTGTAGGCTGTCTCAGGGCCCCTCCCATGACCCTGTCCTGATGGTCTCCTCTGACCACGGGCATAAGGGGGTTGAATTCTGAGCCCTTCTAGAAGGTTGTTTCTTGAGGAACTGTATTATGGTCAATGGTTGTTCACCCCTAAACAACCGGTAGCACCAGGCAGGCTAGCTAAGGGGTCAGGAATGTGGGCTTGGGTCCGAACAAGTCTGAAATCAGATTCCCACTGTGCTACCTAGTGGCTATTTGATTTTGATTAAACAATAACAACAATAGACCAGGCGTGGTAGCTCACGCTTGTAATCCCAGCACTTTGGAAGGCTGAGGCGGGTGGGTCATTTGAGGTCAGAGTTCGAGACCAGCCTGTCTAACATGGCAAAATCCCATCTCTACTAAAAATACAATAATTAGCTAGGTGTGGTGGTGCACGCCTATAATCCCAGCTACCTGAGAGGCTGAGGTGGGAGGATTGCTTGAACCCAGGAGGTCAGAGCAGCAGTAAACTCCCACTTTGGCCTCCCAAAGCACTAGGATTATAGGCATGAGCCACTGTACCCGGTGGAAAAAATTCTGATGGTTTAAAGTATTACATGAAATAATAAAATAACTGGAAGCAAACTCAATTTAGTGTCTGGTCTCAAAGAGAAAGAACTCTCATTAACATAATGACTAAAAAAGAAAACAAAGACTTTGACTAAGTAAACATTCACTATTTTGCATGTGAAAAAGTACCCTAAAGAAAACCACAAACTGGGAAAGATGTTTGCAACACATATGGCAAATAATCACTATCCTTTATGTATGTATAATTATTAATAGTATCTTTTATATATAATGTACTGGTAGTGTATAATATAAATATATATTATGTATGTGTATATATGTATATATATATAAAATTCATAAAGGAGAGAGGTGTCAAAAAAGACAATAGAAACCTTCCCTAACCCCTCTTTTTCCTTTTTCACTCAAAGTTATTTTTCCTTCTCTTCACCTCTTTTCTTAAAAAATATATAGTAATAGTCTCTCTCTCTCTCTCTATATATATATATTATATATATATATATTTTTTTTTTGTGATGGAGTATCACTCTGCCACCCAGCCTGCAGTGCAGTGGCACGGCCACAGCTCACTGCAATCTCTGCCTCTTGGGTTCACGTGATCCTCCCACATCAGCCTCCCAAGTAGCTGGGACTACAGGTGTGTGCCACCACAGCTAGCTAATTTTTATATTTTTTGTAGAGATGGGGTGCCACCATATTGCCCAGGCTGGTCTCAAATCTCCTAGGTGCAAGTGATCCACTTGCCTCAACTTCCCAAAGTGCTGGGATTACAGGTGTAAGCCACTGCCCCCAGCCAAGCCAATATATTTTAAGCACTTATTATATGCCAAACACATTTCCAAGCGTTTCATATGTACCAACTCATTAAATTCTCACAAGCCATGAAGTAACATCATTATTATCGCCCCTATTTTACAGATGAGATCACTAAGGCAGAGATTACACAACCAATGTGCAAAACTGGGGTTTGAATCTCAGCCATCAGAATTTTTTTTTTTTCTTTTTTTTTGAGATGGAGTCTTGCTCTGTCGCCCAGGCTGGAGTGCAGTGGCACAATCTCGGCTCACTGCAAGCTCCGCCTCCTGGGTTCACACCATTCTCCTGTCTCAGCCTCCTGAGTAGGTGGGACTACAGGCACCTGCCACCACGCCTGGCTAATTTTTTGTATATTTAGTAGAGACAGGGTTTCACTGTGTTAGCCAGGATGGTCTCAATCTTCTCACCTCGTGATCTGCCTGCCTCGGCCTCCCAAAGTGCTGGGATTACAGGTGTGAGCCACCGCGCCCAAACCATCAGAGTGCTTAATCCCTGTTTGGCATAGAGTGAACTTGTGAAATGAAGTCTGGGTATGTGCTTTAGAATCAAAAGGTACAACAGGATTTGTAATGACATGGAGTCTTCCCATTCTCCAGGGCCTGGTCCCCAACCCCACTGGGTGAGTGGTCCACCCATGACCACTTCCTCATTTCCCATTCACCATTCAACCCACTGCACTTTGGTTTCTGTTCCACTCCTTCCACTGAAAACGACTCTGGCATAGAACACTGGTGACCTCTTGGCTGCCAAAACCAGAGAATACTTTTGCCTTCTACCTTGCCTGACCTTTCGACTGTACTTGCTACTTTTGGTCACACCTTCTGTAAAATTCGCTTCCTTGATTTATCTGATGCCAACTCTTTCTGGCTTCTGTTCCTACTTCTCTGCTTCTCTTTCTCCTTCTACTTTCTGCTCAGCCCTTAAACATTTGCATGTTTAGGGTTCTGTCTCAGGTCTTGGGTGATGGCATTTATTTCCATGTCTACAATTACCCCCCAAGATTTTCTCCTGAGCTCCAGGTCCATAGCATCTAATGAATGCTTTCTTTTCACCTTGACTTCTCAAAGGCATAACAAATTGGGTCTGTCCCAAATCGAAGTGGTCATCTTCTCCCAAAAACATACCCTGCCCTTGGATTCTCTAATTCTGAGCCTGGCATTCTTCCATCTCCCTGGCCAAGCCAGGACCCAAATATCAATCTAACTTCCCCCTGGCCCTTCTCGCTAACATTGGCTGTCAAGCCCTGCTGCTTCTGTGCTATAATATCCCTGAAATCTATTTCCTCTGCTCATCTCCACAGCCATTGCCTCAGCTGAGGTCCACATCATTTCTTTCCAGAATTACTACAAATGTGCTGTCTCCAGTGTACTGATTATACTTCCACTAAAATGATTTTTTGAAAAGTTTCACTACACAGCTTAAATAAACTCCTTTTTGTGACTCTTTTGTAATTGCTATATTCTTTGTCCGGACTGGCTCTTCTTGACTATTTGCCTGCACTTGTCCTTCTAAATCCATTATTTAGAAAGCCTTCTCCAGTAGCTTCTGTCTGGGCATCCATCCATCCATCCATCCACCTACCCACCCACCCACTCACCTATCTGTCCATTCAGCCAGCCAGCCATCCATCCACCTACCCATTTACCCACTCACCTATCCTTCCATCCATCCATTCATCCATCCATCCACCCACCCACCCACCCACTCACCTATCCATCTACCCACCCACCCATCCATCTGTCATCTATCAATATTTACTGAGGATCTGTTATGTTCTAAGAAGTAAGCTTTGGAACCAGGCAGAAAAGGTCTGTTTCCACAGAGATGGAAACTGTATTGCAAAGTTGTGCTTACTTTTGTCTTTGGTCAGGTGTGGTGGCTCACGCCTATAATCCCAGCACTTTGGGAAGCCAAGATGGGAGGACTGTTTGAGGCCAGGAGTTTGAGACCAGCCTGAGCAACATAGCGAGACCCCCATCTCTACAAAAATTTAAAAATTAGCCAGATACGGTGGCATGTGCCTGTGGTCCCAGCTACTTGGAAGGCTGAGGCAGGAGAATCCCAGGACCCCAGGTGGTCGAGGTTGCTGTGATCTGTGAGCTGTGATCACACCACTGCACTCCAGCTGGATGACAGAGCAAGACCTTGTCTTTAAAAAAGCAAACAAACTTTTGTCTTCCCCTCTTAAAGTTAAGAACTTTGAAGGTAGGAGCTCTGTTGGGTTCACCTTTTAATATTCAGTACTTTGGACACACAATCTCTCAGTGAATAAAGGAAGTTTTGTTTACCAACTGCCTGGCCAGCCTGACTGAGCCTACCAGCTTCACACACCTATTAACCAATCAATACATAAATAAAATCAGAAAGGAAGAAAGGAAGGAAGTCTAGTTTGGTTGGACTTTTTCTTAGTGACCCTCTGCTGACCTCTTCATAAACCCTGGTTTTTTTTGTTGTTGTTCTAAATGCTCATAAATCAAACCTAGAGCTGACTGACCCTGCTCTGTGGCTTTGATTTTCTATGTCTTAAATTAGGTGTAGCAGAAAACTCACTCATGTCTTTGTTTACCCACCACTAGTAAAGAGAACATTTGCTTAACAATGTGGTGGGTATTTCCAAGCTCAGAGCAAGAAAACAAGAGAGCAGAATTCCTTAGTTCTTATACTTTTGCAAGCTCTAGTAACTCACACCAGTTTGAAAAGAGGGAAGAGGGTGAAAGGACAAGGGAAGGATGTGCTGCAAATCCTGGATCCTACTTCGGGGTGCAGATAAAAGTGTGTGGGACATGTCTGACCAAAATGCTCACCATTGTGCTCTGAGGTTTTGCCATCTGCCAGTGAACAAACGAATCAGTTGCCCAGCTACTTAAGTGGCTATCTCTTAAAAAAGTCTTTTCAAGTCACAGTTTGAGCAGATTGGGGGTTCGAGATAGTTTTTCCCTTTTCATTCACATAGCTCAAGCTGATACACATTACTTCCCTCCCATGCTGGAACAAAGCCCCTAAGTAACATGCCTCCTGAGAGCATCTGGGGGCCCAGAAAGACCATTTTGATGGTTTCCCTTGTCCAGGATTATCCTTTTCATGGGGCACCATGAGGCAGTGAAGCCCCAGATTTCGTCTGTCATACTTCCATTCCAGTTCATCATCTTGCTGTCTCAGCTTAAATAGCACCTCCTCAGGAAAGCCTTCCTTGAACCTCATCTTCCCCATTGAAAATGAGCCCCAGGTCAGTCATATCATAATATGCACTCATATGGTCTTACATTTCTTCTTCATAGCACTTATGGCAATTATAACGAATCATTTGTGTCATTTCTGGTTTATTACTCAATCCTCTCTGCTGGACTCTAGACTCTCTCAGGACAGGGACGGTGTCCTCCACACTGAGGTGCCCCATGTCTAGCGCATAGAAGGTGCTCAGAAAATGTCAATTAAATGGATAAATGACAGATGGATATCCAAGCCCTAAATGCCCACCATCTTTTTGTCTAACCCAATGCAAATCTATAGCTAGAACTTTGTGTCATTCTAGCTTCACTTTCACTTGGGAAGACACAATTAGCTTTTCCTCTAATTCTGCATTGCTCAAGCTTCTAAAGCCAAGGCTCTCAGGAGTTCAAGTCTCCAGTGAGCTATGATTGTGTCACTGCACTCCAGCCTGGGTAACAGAGCAAGACCCTGACTCTAAAAATTTTTTTAAATTTAAACATTAAAAAAAGGTTAAGCCAAGGCTCCCAGGTGTGCTGCCTCTTAGAATAACCACTACAACTTTGTAAAAATATAGATCCTTGGGCTTATCTTCTAGAGATTCTGATTCAGTGGCTTTGAGTCTGATAATCAACGAGGTTTGGAAACCACTTCTCTGGAGGATGTGTTTGTGAAGGATAAAGGCTAGGAAGTTTAATTGGGGATATTAGGTTGGATTTAAATAAAGGCATGAACAGATGTATAGTCCACAAGGAGATTTTGTTTCTTTCTCCCCACCCCCAAACAGGTAAAGAAAAACGTCATTATGCGCCAGGCGCTGTGGCTCACGCCTGTAATCCCAGCACTTTGGGAGGCTGAGGTGGGTGGATCACGAGGTCAGGAGATCAAGACCATCCTGGCTAACACGGTGAAACCCCGTCTCTACTAAAAATACAAAAAATTAGCCAGGTGTTGTGGCGGGCGCCTGTAGTCCCAGCTACTTGGGAGGCTGAGGCAGGAGAGTGGCATGAACCCGGGATGTGGAGCCGAGATCATGCCCACTGCCCTCCATCCTGGGTGACAGAGTGAGACTCTGTCTCAAAAAAAAAAAAAAAGAAAGAAAGAAAAACATCATTATGAAAGAATGCAAATTAAAATGATAACAGATACCATTTTTCTCTTGACAGATTAGCAAAGATTAAACATTGAATAATACATGATGGTGGTTAGAGTGTGGGGAAATAGCTACTCTCATATTGCTAGTGTGGTTCTCAATTGCTATATCCTCATTGGGGGACAATCTGGCAAACACATGTCCTGTTTGACAAACTTGTAGGAAGTAACTGAGCAAATACACGTCACATTGCACCATTGCTTTTAGTTGTGCCTGAAATGACCAAACATCTATCAATGGTGGGTTGCATCAATAACTTATTCATGCAATGGAAGACTATGAATCTTTTAAAAGAATGATGCAGATCTGTATGTTTTGATATGGAACCATTTCCCAGCTATAGCATTAAGTGAGAAATATTTTGTATTTGCATAAAAGGAGAAATGCTTATACCTATATGCACTTGCTTAAATGACTAGAATATCCCTGCCAAGACACAGTAGCAACAGTGGTGGTCCCTCTGGAGAGGAAGGAGAGGTCTGGATGTCAGGAGTGGAAGAGAGATACACTCTGCGTGGTACACTCCTTGGTATGGTTGGTGTGGGCACTCTCTTTAAATAAGTTCTTAAAAAAAAAATAGAGGCAGGGTCTCACTATGTTGCCCAAACTGGGTCTTGAACTCCTGGGCTCAAGCACTTCTCCCCACTCAGCCTCCTGCATAGCTGGGACTACAGGTGTGTCCCAGCATGCCTGGCTAATTTTTTATTTTTTGTAGAGATGGGGTCTTGCTATGTTGCCCAGGCTGGTCTTGAACTCCTGAGCTCAAGTGATCATCCCACTTCAGCCTCCTGAGTGGCTGGACTACAGGTGCATGCACTGCACCTAACTCCTTTAAATCAGTTTTTGTTTGTTTGTTCGTTTGTTTTTGAGACAGAGTCTTACTCTGTCACCGAGACTGGAGTGCAATGGTACAATCATGGCTCACTGAAGCCTCGACCTCCCTGAGGTCAGGTGATCCTCCTACCTCAGCCTCCTGAGTAGCTGGGACTACAGGCCTGTGCCACTATGCCTGGTGACTTTTTGTATTTCGTTTTTGGTAGAGATAGGGTTTTGCTATGTTGCCCAGGCTGGTCTCAAACTTCTGGGCTCAAGTGATCCACCCGCCTTGGCCTCCCAAAGTGTTGGGATTACAGGCATGAGCCACTGTACCTGATCTAAATAAGTTCTTAACAGTCATTCTATGAAAGAGAGAAAGGGAGAGGCAGATAGATCCTGGAATAAAAAGACCCCAGGCCTGCAAACAAGAAAACTCCATAAGCAGTGGAGTGACCAGGGCCATCAGAGTCTGCTCTTCGTCTTGCCATTCAGCTCCCATTGGGCAAGGCTGACTCGGGGATTGGAGTCTGCTGCTTACTTGTGCTTCTGTTGATAAGTTTGCGTGTTCTCAGTGCCCAGTGAGGTCCACAAAGGTCAAATTTGGAGGGAGAAGGGGTTCTTGGTAAATGAGGTAAAATTGACAGAAGTGTGATGGGCTAAATAGACCTTGGATAGCTGAGTGACTTTCCACTAGGCTTTAATACAGTTACTCACATGCCTCATAGGCCTCTAAGCAGCCCAGAAAGATAGATGGTAATCTTATCTATTTGTATTACTGACAAATATATAGTTAGTGTCCTAATGCCTTGCTTCCAGCATAGGTTCCATAAATGCTGGTGTCTTGAAATTCTTTCCCCAAATGGCACCCTGTCCTATTAATCCATACAAATACAACATTTTTTTTTTTTTTTTTTGAGATGGAGTCTTGCTCTGTTGCTCGGCTGGAGTGCAGTGGCGTGATCTCAGCTCACTGCAACCTCCTCCTCCTGGGTTCAAGCTATTGTCTTACCTCAGCCTCCCGAGTAACTGGGATTACAGGCACACACTACTATACCCAGCTAATTTGTTGTATTTTTAGTAGAGACAAGTTTCACCAAGTTGGCCAGGCTGGTCTCAAACTCTTGACCTCACCTCGGTCTCCCGAAGTGCTAGGATTACAGGTGTGAGCCACTGCAGCCAGCCAGAAGATACAAACACAACCTTTAATGTAACTCCTGAAATGAATGGGATAACCATGGGAAAATCGGGGACCATGTTCCCTTTTGAAACAAACACCCTTTTCCAGAAGCTGCACCCTATTGGTTATCCTTGACAAAAAAATCTGTTCTCTCCAAGCCTATGGAAATGAGAATATTCTCTTACCAGGTGCATTCCTATAGAGGTGACCATTGCCGTCTCAATCTCTGTTCCCACATCTTCGACGAAGGGATACTCGTCCTGCCGATGGATGATAACTTTAGCTCCAGTGGACGACACGAGGAATGGGTTGTATTCCTCTTCGTTTATGTACAAAATGACTTGCAGCCCTGGGAGGATAAGGCAACCTGCTGTGATCCAAGGCTAGGAAAACATTTTCTGGGGGTAACCCACCTCTCCCACTGCTTCAGGAGCTTCAAATCCAAGACCAGGTATTTCCAACAAGTGACAGGTGGACAAGGGCTTGACTGGAAGCTCCATGAGATTGTAATGCGTGCCTGACTTGCTCTCTGCTGTGCCCCCATAGCTTAGCCCAAAACAGGGGTTCAAACGCAGTATCACTGTCACAGTTCTTTCTAAGCATACGTTTTTGCCAAATGTAAGGAAATTGCCACTCTGCCCGGGACATGCATCTCCATGTGGTCCTTTGAGATGGGGAGCTCAGAACATTCAAAAGAACATGTATTGCTCTGGCTGCTTAACCCCTCAGGGCAGGCACTCAGAGAAAAAAGATGAATTACTAATGGTGTTTCTGATCACTGGTCCAACTTCTCCTCCCACTCCTGCTCTTGCCTCCTGCAGTCTATGCTAACCCAGCACCAGAGTAAACACAGTATCAGTGCACATGGGAACTAAGAGTGAAAAGTTGCAGAATCCTGGCTCTGCTATGGATGGGCTGTCACCTCCAGCAATTCACTTCCCCTCTCTGGGCTTATTTACAAATTGTTTGCAATTGTTTACAAATCATTTGCAGTTGTTTACCAATTGCCCTTGTTTACAAATTGAATGTCAGTATAACTCTCAAAATTCTCTTCTTTCCATCCATAGAGACCCTGCTCATTCATGTATGGGCTGAGGTCCTTTGAAAATTGGACCTCAGGTCACTCCCTGAAACCTGAAACTCTTCAGTGGCATCTCACTGGATATATGGGAATGCCACAGAATAAACCTGGCTGCATCTATCAAGGTGATGATGATACAGCCCCTGCCTACTTCTCCCTCCTCATCTCCTCCCACTGTCTCCCCACCTCAATAAGCTCCAAGCACACTGGTCTTATTTCTTTTTCTAGAACACATCTGATTCACATCCTTCCCACGGCCTTTGCCCTTGGTAGTCCCTGGAATGTTCTTGTGTAGATCTTAACATGAATATTTTCCTCCTTAAATAGCCCTCCTCTTAGAGATCTTTCTGGGCCTTCTTATCCAAACTAACCCCCCCATCCCGACCCCAGCCACTCTGTCTTCCCACTCTGCCTCTTTCTTCCCTGAATAGCAGTCATTAGGATTTGTAACTAGATCATGTCTGTGTAGTTGTGTACTCATTTTTCATCTCTCTCTCCCCACGAAAATGTAAGTTTCCTAACAGCAGAGAAGACATCTGTCTTTTCACTGCTGTGTCCCTGGTACATAGAAGAGGGCCTGGCAAACAGGAGAAACTCCATGCTTGGTAAATGGATGAGTGAATCAGCAGGGTCTATATAGATGGAAAGAAGAGAATTTTGAGAGTTATTCTGACATTCAATTTGTAAACAAGGGCAATTTGTAAACAATTGCAAACAATTTGTAAACAATTGCAAACAATGTGTAAACAACTTATAAACAATTGCAAACAATTTGTAAATAAGTTGTAAACAATTACAAACAAAGCTCAGAGAGAGGAAGTGAATTGCTTGAGGTCACACAGCCCCTCCATAGCAGAGCCAGGACCCTGCAACTTTTCATTTTCAGTTTCCAGATTACTTCTTCTCCATGAAGTATGTGCACTGAATTATGATTTCTTGCAGACTTAGTAAGAGTACAGACTACACAGGGACAAAGGCCAGAATTCCAAGTGGGGATTTCCTTTATGACAGGCCCTTGCTTGTCCTGGTGGGAGTATATCTACATATCACATCATTTTCAATTTGCATGGGACCTTTCAAGAATTCCTTTTGGGCATAAGCCAGGCCAATCTGTTCAGTTCCTACCTTCCCTACAAATGTAATCATAGTGGAATAGTAGTAATAGTAGTGCTGGAAATTGCAATGGTATTATTTTGAGGGTAGTAGCAGCAGCAGCAATGGTGGTAGACTGGTAACAATGCTAGTAACGGTAATAATAGTAGTAATCATAATAGCAACTAGCACTTATTGTGTGCTTGGTATGTATTATGGCTGAATTGTTTTCTGCCTCAAATTCATATGTTGAAGCCCTAACCCCCAAAGGGATATTATTTCGAGGACTTTAATTAAGCTGAAAGGAAGTCATAAGCAGGGGGCTCTAATCTGATAGGACTGATATCCTGATCAGAAGAGGAAGAGACATCACAGTCCTCTCTCTGTTGACACACCACAGAGGAAAGGCCATCTGAGGACGTGGAGAGAAGACAGCCAGCCTTCTGCAATCCAGAGAGAGAAGCCTCACCAGAACCGAGTCTGCCTGTGCCTTGATCTTAGATTTTCTAGTCTCCAAAGCTGTGATAAATAAATGTCTATTGTCCAAGGCATCCAGTCTCTGGTATTTTGTTATGGTGGTCCAAGCAGACTAACAGAGTGCAGAGCAGGTCTTATTTTAAGTCTGTATCTTAAGTCCTCTCAGTAATCTCACATGGGAGATACTATTATTAGTCCCACTTTATAGATGAAGCGCAGTAACTTGCCTAAGGTCACACAGTGAGTGGCCAAGCTGGGTTTCGGCTCTGACCAGAATCTGTCACCTGAACTAAGATAAATGTGCATCTACTTCCCTAATCTGTTCAGCATATCTGGGCTCAACTCCCTTTGGAAACTACCTGTACTGCATTACTCACCCTAGCTATGAGTTTAAACCAGAGTAGTTCCCTAGCAGAAGGAACGCCAGTGATGTCCCTGTCGTTCTCTCAAAGATGGAGGAGAAGTCAAAAAGGAAAACAAACACTAACTTGGAAGGAAGGAACCAGCATGAACACTGATGGAAACACTGATAGAAAAAAGGGCATCCCTGGTTTCTGGCCAAGTGGGAGAGATCCTGCATTTCCAGAGGGCTCCCGCATCCCCACTGTCCTGCTGTCCCCATGTCCACTGTTGGAGGACCTCAAGATCTCCTTGGCACAGGTTTCCTTACCATATTCACTGCCCCCCATGGAGGTGCTGAGAATGGTCTCATTTTCTCTGTTGTTGAAAGTGTAGCAATTCCCATGCATCGGATGGTGGAAAAGTGTGAAATTCCTATGGAGGAAGGAAATGGGTCAGAAAGGGATCTCCCCCATGCGTCTTAGCTGAAGCTGAGCAGGGCAGTGCTAACGGGGCCAACTCTCTTTGGGGAGAATGCGTGAGAGACGTGACTCATTTTCCCCATCTTGCTCCTGATCAGGTGAAAAACAAGGCCCGTCATCCATGGTTGACACACATGGACATAGAACTAGACTCTCTGCCTTCTGTTTTCTCTCGGAATCCTCTCACCTTCATCTCTATCCTGACTTGACATTCCTTGTGCCATGTCTGTCCCCAAATTCCTCCACTTTTGAATTTCTCAGCCAACACTTGACATTTTCCATTCAAATTCCCAGTCCTAGAACATAATCCCCAGGGAAAGAATCACATCATCTGTGCCCTTACGTGACTTTGGAACCCAACTCTTAGGGAGACATGATTCCAATTATTTACTTTTCACAAGAACCAATCTGTCTGCTAACATATACAGATAGGTGAAAGAGGCTCAGTGTTTTATTTTATTTTATTTTATTTTATTTTATTTTATTTTTATTTCTGAGACAGGATCTTGCTCTGTTGCCCAGGCTGAAGTGCAGTGGCGCAATTATGGCTCACTGCAGCCTCAACCTCCCAGACTCAAGCGATCTTCCCACCTCAGCCTCCTAAGTAGCTGGGACTACAGGCGTGTGCCATTATGCCCAGATAAGTTTTTGAGTTTTTTTTGTAGAAAGGAGGTTTTGCCACATTGCCCAGGCTGGTCTCAAACTCCTGAGCTCAAGCAATCATCTTCCTCAGCCTCCCAAAGTGCTGGGATTACAAGCGTGAGCCACTGTGCCCCGCCCAGGAACACTTTAGAATGTCTCACCCACTGCCCAGTCACTATAAGGGATCTGACTGCTATCATAAAGGTGAGAGGTTTGAAATCTCACATGTTTGAACATGGGCCTTTCTCCTCCCATCCCTCCCTCCTTCTCTTCCTTCCTTCCTTAGAACTATGGTTCTTAGTAATCAGTATGCATGATGGTAATACACAAGGTTAGGTTATATGCACACCATATGACAAAAACAGCAATTACTTTTGTGCCAATCTAATACCTTGTGGGTTGGGTTTTTTGTTTGTTTGTTTTGTTTTGTTTTGCTTTGTTTTGTTTTTTTTTGAGAAAAGAGTCTCACTCTGCAGCCCAGGCTGGAGTGCAGTAGTGCAATCTTGGCTTACTGCAACCTCCGCCTCCCGGGTTTAGCGATTCTCCTGCCTCAGTCTCCTGAATAGCTGGGACTACAGGTGTGCACCACCACGCCTGGCTAAGTTTTGTATTTTTAGTAGAGACAGGGTCTCACTATGTTGGCCAGGCTGGTCTTGAACTCCTGGCCTCAAGTGATCCATTCACCCCAGCCTCCCAAAGTGCTGGGATTTAGAGGTGTGAACCACCATGCCTGGCCAACTACCTTGTTTTTAATGAGTAGTTTAATGAGTTTAAGGATATTTTGATTTTATGTCATGTACACCTCATTCACTGACTCTAGAACACAGCTCCCATGTAAGCAGTTTCCAAAGGCAGCGTCAGTGAGAAGAGCACCTTTTGCTCCCAAGACCTATCATCAAGGCTGTAGATTCCTGCAAGGGGCCTGGTACTCAGAGCTGCCAGTCCTCAGAGGCTGAGAGAGCAGCGTTCTCTTCTAACCTGGCATCACAGGACACTCCATCAAAGAAGCAGGTCACCAGCAGCTCCTCAGCAGAATAGCTCATGTTGATTTTCTTCTCCAGAGGCACCTGTGCCATGATGTTCATGTAGTGCAGCTTATACCATTCCTGAATGGCATTGATCCCCGAGCTGAAGGTGTAGGTGGCACAGTCGGAGGTGTCATTTGAGCACTGTGAATAAGAGGAGACGTGAGGCTGAAGCCATCGGTTCTATTGCTACTCTTCAGAAGGACCATAAGAATGAGTGACTGAGACTCCAGGCCAGATACTCAGGGGAACAGGTTGGATATCTGGGGCAAGGATGGGTTTCCTCTCACTTCTAGGGGCTGGGAGTGATCATCCTCAAGCCTCAAGGACCAAAAAGGGGCTGAATGAGAAAGGACACAGAGTCCTACTCCTGCAACTCTGCACTACTTGCCCACCAAGGAAGAAGCAAAACCAGCTTCTTCAGGGTCCCCAGGCACCTAAGGTTCATCTGACTGATGCTACTACATTCCTAACAACCTTTCCCATTTCCTATCATATCAACAGTTAAGACATCTGGAATCCAGCCCAGACTCTGCAGGAGGAGGAGAGACTACTTCTCTGCAGGATCTTAGGCGAGGTATTCTGTACCCATTATCTCACCCACAAAATGTGGACAGAAACACCATTCTTCCCAACCACGTATGGTAGCTGGGAGGACCCACGTTTGAAATATACAATAATGAGAACTTCATAGGGAAGCCATTGTACATTCCAAATGTTCTCATCACACAAAGCTTGGAAACTTTTCTAAATGGACAGATGTCAACTGATTTTGGCTGGTTGCAGTGGCTCATGCCTGTAATCCTAATGCTTTGGAAGGTTGTAGTGGGAAGACTGATCCAGGCCAGGAATTCGAGACCAGCCTGGGCAACACGGCTAGACCCCATCTCCACAAAAAATAGAAAAATTATCCAGGTGCAGTGATGCATTCTTGTAGTCCAAGCTACTTGGGAGGCTGAGGTGGGAAAATTGTTTGAGCCCAGGAGTTCTAGGCTGCAGTGAGCTATGATTGCTCCACTCCCACCTGGGTGACAGAGTGAGATCTTGTTTCTAAAACAAACAAACAAACAAACAAACATATATAAAAAGAGTTGATTTTGGTATCAAGAAGAACCTTGCAGATATCCTGTGAAAGGACCCAAGAAGATTTTGAAATCTCAATGATTTAGAAGAAGGTCCATTTTTCAGGATTTGGGACTACAGCTACAAGGTCACACAACTGGCAATCAAGCCTATAAGGTATGGACATAGCCCCCGTCCTCCAGAGGTGGCTGGGGCATGGAGAGGGAGGGTGGTGATGGAGTTTGCCCAGGAAGGTACTAGAATTCATTTTCAGCGAATGGCATTTCTCAAGAGCCCCTCAGGCCAGGTGTGGTGGCTCACGCCTGTAATCTCAGCATTTTGGGAGGCCGAGGTAGGGGGACCACCTGAGGTCAAGAGTTTGAGACCAGCCTGACCAACATGGTGAAACCCAGTCTTTACTAAAAACACAAAAAATTAGCCAAGTATGGTGGTGCATGCCTGTAATCCCAGCTACTCAGGAGGCTGAGGCAGGAGAATCACTTGAACCTGGTAGGTAGAGGTTGCAGTGAGCCGAGATCGCACCACTGCACTCCAGCGTGGGTGACAGAGTGAGACTCTGAAAAAAAAAAAAAAACAACCTCAAATGGCACCAAAAGGGAAAATGAAGTCAGGCCAAGCACCTCACGAAGGCAAGTACTGCAGGAACCTTGATGTTTCTGCTGTTTATTGTCCGTCTTTTTCTTTCGAGTGCCTGAACCTCAATTTTGCTTTGGAAGAATTTCCTTTCCCCCTCTGGACACAGCCTGGTGAGATTGTCCATGAAGATACTCCACCATCCATTAGCCAAAGGGTGATTAGGTGACCCAAGCTTGACCAACCGGATAGTCCCAAGATGGAATTTGACTCTTAAGCATTAACGACACCAACAAAAACTGAACATATTTGATGCTTCTTTAATCCAGCAGCAATATCTGAAATGGATTTTCATCATTTCTTGCTACCCAGATCCCTGCATCTGCCCTAATTTCTGCCCTTTGAGAGGCCTCCATGAGTTACTGGTTGCCTTCTAATACATTTCCCCCTCCCTCTGCCCCCCACAACTTAAAATTACCTGAATCAGTTTCAGTTGTTTGCAGCTGAATCATCCCAGCTGGGTGTCTTTCCTTTCTTTCCTTTCTTTTCTTTCCTTATCTCTTTCTTTCTTTTTTTAAAAAATAATTTTACTTTAAGTGCTGGGATACATGTGCAGAACATGCAGGTTTGTTACATAGGTGTACATGTGCCATGGTGGTTTGCCGCACCTATCAACCAGTCACCTAGGTTTTAAGCCCCGCATGCATTAGGTATTTGTCCTAATGCTCTCCCTCCGCTTGCCCCCTTCCTCTCCCCCCCACTTTTTTTTTTAACAGAGTATTATTCTGTCACTCAGGCTGGAGTGCGATGGCACCATCTGGGCTCACTGCAACCTCCACCTCCTGGGTTCAAGCAATTCTCTTGCCTCAGCTTCCCAAGTAGCTGAGATTACAGGCATGTGCCACCATGCACGGCTAATTTCTGTATTTTAGTGGAGACGGGTTTTACCACGTTGGCCAGGCTGGTCTCGAACTCCTGACCTCAGGTGATCCGCCCACCTTGGCCTCCCAAAGCGCTGGGATTACAGGCATGAGTCACTGTGTCTGACCCCAGCTGGGTGTATTTCTTCCAGTTGGACCACAGGGGCTAGTGGCCAAGGAGAAGAGTCCTGGACCCAGCCCATCCCATGCCCCTAAGCAGTGAAAGAATGAGAGGGTGAAATCTTACCAGTTGGAATCCCACCACCTGCTTGGACTCGATGTGCATGACATTTGAAGCCTTGTGAATGATGCTACCACCGACTTTCCGCTTCCTCCCTGTGAAGAAGTCCCTGGCCTTGCCCTTCTCATCCTGATCAAAGATCAGCAGTGGGATCCGGTGGGAGAATCTAGGCTGCGTTCCCTCTGAGACGGAGCTCCAGGACTCTGCCTCTCGGCGCCTCCGGGACTCTGGAAAGCCATACAGGGACTTTAGGGCCTCTCTGGTCTCCTGTTCCAAGTCAGCTAGAAGGTGGTGCACGGTGCTGTACCTGCCAAGGTGGGGAGGAAAAGTCAGGGAGAGGGGAAGTGGCCCTGGCAGAACACTGGTGCTCCTCCAGGCTGTTTTCCATCAACACGTGTCAGCCTCATGCCCACCTTTCCCAACTCCTTGGCAGAGGAGACCATGCCTTTCATGACTTGACCCATCCAAAGTGACCCCTGGCTCTGGCAAATGGGGAAAGGGTCATGGGTGACCCGTGTGTGACTTCCTGTGGCTTCACCTCTGCCACCACTGTCTGCTTGCTCTCGGGGTGTGTTGATGAGTTTGTCCCGACCAGCATTTCTGGAGTGGTGACTGTCAGGTGCCTCCCATAAACCAGCCACATTGAGGACAAGTACATAACTGCCAACCAGGAGTCTACCTAATGGGCAGGCTCCTTCTCCACCCAGCTCACTCTGCCTCTGCCCACTGATTGTCCTCAAATCTGTGCTGGGGGGAAGGAGGGTATAACTAGTTATAAAGGAGTTGCCTGCATGAAGCACAATATACCGTCTTTTAATTTTCACAAATCAAATTGTTCCAGCCTCCTCTTAACTCTCTCCTCTCTCCTTTCTCCCACTTGCTCTAGGCATAGGCAGCAGAGCATAGCAATTGAGAATAGAAACCCCTGGGTTTAGCCAAACTACCTGAGTTTAGGTTCCCCATCCTGGTACTGGCTACCTGACCTTGGACAAATGTCATAGACTTTCTGTGTTTTAGCTTTCTCCTTTGTAAAATGGGATTTGTTGGGAAGGTTCAATGAGTTTATTATATATAATAAACACACACAGACATACCTATAGATAATTAAGTGGCCTCTATTATTGTTATTATTTTAGAGACAGGGTCTCACTCTGTTGCCCAGGCTGGAGTGCAGTGGTACAATCATGGCTCACTGCAGCCTAGAACTCCTGGGCTCAAGCAGTCCTCCCACTTCAGCCTCCCAAGTTACTGGGACTATGAACGTGTGCCATCACACCTGCCTAATTTAAAATAAAATGTTTTAAAATAAAATGTCTTGCTCTGTTGCCCAGGCTGGTCTCAAATTCCTGGCCTCAAGCAATCCTCGTGCCTTGGCTTCTGAAAGTGCTGAGCCACTTCAAGCATGAGCCACTGTGCCTCTATTGTTAATTATATTAGTATTATTACATTTATTAAGACTTTATTCCTCCACTACAGTATAAGCTCCACTAGGGCAAATACTGTGTTTGGGTTGTTCAGTTCTCTATCCCAGAACCTAGTACAGTGCATGACAGTTTATAGATGCTGAGTAAATTATTATGGAACAAATAATGGATGGAAAGAAGGAAGGAGGACCAGAGAGAGAGAGAAGGAGGGAGGGAGAAAGAAAGAAGAGGAAGACATGAAGGGTGGAGAAAGAGTCTTAGACTTGATCTTGATTTTGAGCTTTGCACCAACTCGCTGATGACTCTGGACAAGTTAGTTTCCTTTGATAATCTTCCTCCCCTGCTCTGCTTCCCTTCTCCCCACCCCTGCTCTGACAAAGTCTGCTTGATTCTGACCTGCCTCACGGACCAGTTTTCCATAATCCTGAGAAGGACTCTGATGACTCATTTAGAACAGGTCCTGCCAAGGATGATAGGGCAGTCCCAAGGGCTGATCACACCCAGGGCCCGATGATCTCAATTAATGGGGCTGGGTTTATTCAGATGAGGGTTTGGGGCAGCTGAGGTGCTTACAGAAGTCACCTGGGTGTCACTTCTGAGTCAGCCTTGAGCTCACTCATGCTGCAAGAGGAGTGAACATGTGAGCTTGGAGAGCCAGGGACGGGGATGCAGATGGGGGTTGGCTAATTTGGGCTCAATATGGGGAGTGTGCAGAGGGGGTTAGTTCGTTTCAGGCCTCTTCTAAGTGAAACAAATCCTGCAGCTTCCTCTTTCTGCTCTCCCCAGGCTAGCCCATCCTCAGAAGTCATTGACGGGGTGGGTGTGGTGGCTCACTCCTGTAATCTCAGCACTTCGAGAGACCAAAGTGGCAGCACCACTTGAGCTCAGGAGTTTGAGACCAGCCTGAGTAACATAGCAAGACCCCATCTCTTAAAAAATAAAAAATTTTAGCTGGATGTGGTGGCATGTGCCTATAGTCCCAGCTACTCAGGAGGCTGCAGTAGGAGGATTGCTTGAGCCCAGGAGGTCGGGGCTGCAGTGAGCTATGATTGCACCACTGCACTCCAGCTTGGGTGACAGAGTGAGACCCTGTCTCCAAAAAAAAAAAAGGGCAGGTGCGGTGGCTCACGCTTGTAATCCCAGCACTTTAGGAGGCCAAGGTGGGTGGATCCCCCGAGGTCAGAAGTTCAAGACCAGCCTGGCCAAACATGGTGAAATCCCGTCTCTACTAAAAGTACAAAAAATTAGCCTGGCGCAGTGGTACACCCCTGTAGTCCCAGCTACTCGGGAGGATTGTTTGAACCTGGGAGGTGGAGGATGCAGTGAGCTGAGATCGCGCCATTGCATCCCAGCCTGGGCAACAAGAGTGAAACTCCATCTCAAAAAAGGAAAAAGAAAAGAAAAAAAAAAGTCACTGATGGTCTGAAAACTTGGTACATACAGATTTAGAACCGGGGAGAGGGCTGTTTACCAGCGTTAGCAACAAATTCAAATTTCTAGAAAGCACATTTGTAGGCCGGAATCGACCTCCGGGCTGCCAGTGTGTCACTTTCCGGAGGGGCTTTGGCCTCTGTGGGGGGCCTGGCTCCCTACTCGCGTTTCCCTGCTCATGCCTCTTACTTGTAGGGGTTGATATTGCAGATGGTGACCGCAGGAAAATCCAGCTTCCGGAAGTGGACTTTGATGGAAACTGAGACAGTATAGAAGGAGAAGACGAGGAGGGCGCACTGCCAGAGGATGAGGGCGACGGCAGTCAGTGTGAACCCGATCCAGAGGAGGCGGCGCAGACGGCCGCGGGACACCACGATGCGGCGGCAGCCATGGGTGTTGGTGTTGAGGCAGTACCACCGCATCAGCTCTTTAATGGTCGGCGCCTGAGGGCCCGTCACGGGCAGATTCTTCTTGATTTTGGCTTTGATCTTCTCTCCGGGAGCCATGGCGAGGATGGGACTTGGAGGACGGGACTTTGAGGACGGGCGTGCTGGAGGGCAAAGAAGAGAAGCAGGTGAGCTGGCAGGCACTAGCCGGCTAGTGTGTCCCTGGAGGCCACAGTCTGGGAAACACCAGTCCACGCGCCCTTAGAGACCTCCTTCCTCTGTTCCTCTGTGGCTTAGGCACTTTGCATTCTGAAGCCTTGGCCCCTTTTCCACGAGACGTTTGTTTTTGGCCACCACAGCTGCCAGAGAAGCTGCCTAACTTCTCTTACAGCCCCCAGGCCTAGCCGTGTGGGGGCTGGGTGAGGTGAAACCTGCGAAGCGCTGGCTGGACAGGCTGCAGGACCTTTCCCCGGGTTCCTGGGCAGGATCTCTGGAAGCAGCCCCATCAGCTCTCTTATCAGGCAGGGGTACCCGTGCCTTATCACCTCCAGTAGCCCGCCTTCCTCTAGGGCAGCATTCCTATCTCATTATGCCCCCTGGTGCCTAGCACAGTGTCTGGCACAGAGCAGTCCTCGGCAGATTGTAACTGGCAGATGTAATCTGCCAAGAAAATTTCCCGGCAGCCACCTTAGATCATGTTCCTGGCTGCATTTTCCCCAGCCTTTTCTCTGAGGCTTTATTGTAAGTGAAACGATTTCTCTTTTGTTTCTTCTCTTTACGGTCAAGCTCTTAATGTTTCTAGATCACCTGATGTAACAATAACCTACAACTATTGGCCACTTAGTGTTTGCCAGGCATTGTGCCATATTTCCTTGATTCTAAGATACCATTAATTTAGAGAATGCCCTTGATTTAATAACAGCTTTGGGGGAGAGTACCAGTATTGGAAAGCAAATTATCACATTCATCAATGTACACGATGCATCTCAACTATACAAACTTTACAATGAGAAATAATTTTAGAAATGAACTAATATACTACATAAAAACTCATTTCATGTTTATAATATATAGTCTCATTAGTCTCATAAGTAAATTAGTCTGTCTCTATAAATATACATATAGCCTATATGTATTTCATTTTGTGTTTCAATAATTCCATGAAGTAGGCATGCTATTATTATATCCATGTTACAGAGGAGAAAAATGGACTCAGAGAGGTTGAATATCTTGTGTAAGATGATGCAGCTGGTTAGTGGAGGAGCTGGATGGAATCTTGCAGTCTTCACTGCTATGGCATATGCCTTTGAGGGGCCTGGTAGTATGCTGGGTGCAGAGAGTTAATTAACAGTACCAAGAACTAAAGGTAGGAGGAAAAAGGAACACAGAGCTATTTAACTTCCAAACTCTGAACAGTGCACATGACCACTTCCCAAGACTTGTGAGCACTAGTATTGGGGGTGGGGGATATATGAAAACTGTGTCCCCCTATGCCTTCTACAGCGACAAAGGCAAATTAGGACATATCCTAGGGCATACAGGGTGGTCCCCAGGACCAGAGAGGGCCTGTGTCTGTGACTTCAATGTGCCCCACCAAGATTTTTAGGCAGGATTCGGAACCCGCAGAGTTATGTCTTTTTTTCCCACCCTGAATCCATGAAATATGGGCTAAAATTGGAAGCCGGGGCAAAGCTAGGAGGCTTCCAAGCTTATGATGCTAGTGGGCTTAAGGCCTCTTAAGGCTTCCTCCTTAAGGAAAGGAAATGGAGTGCTGGGCATGGAGGTGAGATGCCCAGAGCAGCCAAACTGCTCTAAACCCTCCATAGATTGATATGATTTTACCAGGATGAAGAACACCACCAAAATGATGCTGGTAGCCTCTGGGCAAGAGCAATATAATTTATTTTTTTATCACTTAAAATATTGCCTATCCTTACCTCCTCCCTCCCCACAATCCAAAAATAAAAATAAAAAATAAAATAAAGAAAGAAAGAAGGAAAGAAAGAAAAAAATTAGCAAGAGTTTGTTTTTAAAATCTAGGTCCAGGTTCAATTGCTTGTCAAATAAAACTGCAGCCCTCCTCTGTGAATATTCAACAGAAGCTGTGATTCTGGAAGCTCCTATCCCCAGCTCTCAGGGGTCCCTCTGCCCCATCAGCCCCTTCCCCAGAACCGACCTTGACCCCAATGGATCAGTCGACAATGTCAGAGGAGCCCCAAGTGAAGGAAGGGAACCGATCTTGCTCTTTGCAAAACAGATAAAATATTCATATAAATAATATTTCAACTTCAAAGCAAAACAAGACTGTAGCTACCATTAGATTATGCAGCCTGAGCCAATGTGATACCCTTAGTGGAAGAATTACTAGCTGATACCCAGCACTTACTCTTCTAAGTACTTTGTAGGTGTCATCTCATTTAATTTTCACAACAATCGTCTGAGGTAGGTATCACAACCACCCCCATTGTACAAATGAAACAGATGCTGACAGGTTAAGTAGCTTGCCCAAGGTCACACTAGAAAGTGGCTGAGCTGGGATTTGCACCTAGGAGTCCCTTTAACGACTAGCTATCATTAATAATAATAACAGCAGCAGGGAAAGCAGCAATAATAGCAGCTATCACTTATTGATCCCTTTCTCTACTCTCAGGCATCCCACTCAGTCCTTTTCACACACTACCTGATTTAATCCTCACTACAGTTATATGAGGTGCTATTACTTGGCCCATTTCACAGAGAAGGAAACTGAGTCACAGAGGTTAGGTAATTTGCTCAAGACCACACAGGTAGAAAGGATTTGAAGGATTCTTTAGAATTCCAGGGCCCTGGCTCACCGCAGCGACTCCGTACACCCCCTCCTCGCCTACCACCGATTTTGCCTGTCCCCCATCCCACAGTGCAGGACCCCAAAGCTTGGGGAGGGATGAGAGATTTGCCCCAAGTCTAGCGCTGGGTTCGGTGGACCGGAGAGTTCCCGATCGGTGCCTGTCCCGAAGGGCGACTCCTGTGCAGAAATCACTTGAACTCAGCCTCAGGGCCCGGACCCGAGCTCCTGCCGAGCGACCCCGCAGCCCCTGCCCTCCCGGCGCGGAGCGAGCGGGCGCTGTCCTGTGGCTGAAGCCACTTTTGTCCCGGGGGAGCGCCGGCTGAAGCCGCTGGAGCGAATCCAACCAGCCCACTTCAAGTATTTGTTTCTTTCTGCACCAAGTCACCCCGGAGAAAGCATTCCAGAGGGTAGAAGGAACAGTAGCGGACAAGTCGACGCGACTCATCCCGGCAGGGAAGGGGGCTGAACAGGCGCTGGGCGGAGGAAAGAGGCCAGGTGCGGCCCGGGACCCCCAGATCCCCGGACTCTGAGTGGCTCTCGACTGGCTTCGTGCTCCGGGCCACGGCGTGGGTAGACCCCGGAGAGCTGGCCGCTACCGCCTGGGCAAGGTGTCCCAGCATCCCGGGCACCGGGAAGCCGCCACCGGCTGATGCTGGCTCGGCCACCCACCGCGCTGACGGCGTCCGACGCCCTGGCATCCGACAGCCGCTCCGGTGCCCAGAACCCCCGAGCTGGTCCGACCCAACCCGGCTGAACTCACCTTTCGGTTCCAAAGGGTCCAAGCCTCGTGAATGAGCGATCGGGGTGCGCTGCTCCTCTGCTCGCTCTCGGGCTAGCATCCCCTGGCAGCACCACCACGGGCTCTTGTGGGCCGACCGGGCCCGCCTCCCCAGGCCCCGCCCCCACCTGCCCAGGTGCTTTCCCCAGGCCGCCAGGCACCTGAGACCGCCCGGAGCGGGCCACGACTTCGCAGCGCCCCCTGGCGCCCAGAGGCCGCCCTGCGCCCCAGCCCGGCCTGCGCTGCGCCTTCCTGGGCCACCGCGCAGTGCCTGCTGCCGCCCCGAGGCCACCCTGGTACCCTGCATTCCCGCTGGGTCTCTGCGGCACTTACCCCAAGGCGCCTCGCAGCGCCTCCCGCCCCCTATTACTGCCCCGCGACTTCCTTCCACTCTCGTCCAGATGACAGGCGCCTGCCCTAGCACCAGCAGGAATCCCACGCAGCCTCGCTCCTCGGACTCCCTCCAGACCTGCAGCGTGAGGCCGCTTCAGTGCCCACCTGCGTCCGGCTGTAGGCAGCAGGGGCTGTTCAGCCAGGCCACTCATCCTTTGACCTTTTCAACTGCTTCTTTCTCTTTCTTTCGTTCTTTCCTCCTTCCTTCCGTTCTTTCCTCCTTCCTTCCTTTTTCTTTCTTTTCCTCTTTCCTTCTTCTTCTTCTTTTTTTTTTGACGGAGGCTCGCTCTGTCGCCCAGTCTGGAGTGCAACGACGTGATCTCAGCTCACTACAACCTCCGCCTCCCGGGTTCAAGCAATTCTCCTGCCTCAGCCTCCCAAGTAGCTGGGGTTACAGGCGCACGCCACCATGCCGGGATTAATTTTTGTATTTTTAGTAGAGACGCAGTTTCACCATGTTGGCCAGGCTGGTCTCAAACTACTGACCTCAGGCAATCCACGCGTCTTGACCTCCCAAAGTGGTGGGATTACAGGTGTGAGCCACCGCACCTGGCCTGTCCTTCTTTCTCTTTTCTTTCTTTCCTTTCTTTCCTCCTTCCTTCCTTGCCTGCCTGCCTGCCTGCCTGCCTGCCTGCCTTCCTTCCTTCCTTCCTTCCTTCCTTCCTTCCTTCCTTCCTCTTTCTTGCTTGCTTGTCTCCCTTCTTTCCTCCCTCCCTCTTTCTTTCTTCTTTCTCTCTCTCCCTTCCTTCCTTCCTTACTCCCTCCCTCCTCTCTTTCTTTCTTTCTTTCTCTTTCTTTCTTTCTCTTTCTTTCTTTCTTTCTTTCCTCTCTTTCTCTCTTTCTTTTTTTAGCAGGGTCTCCCTCTGTCACCTTGGCTGGAGTGCAGTGCTGCAATCATAGCTCACTGTAGCTGCCAACTACTGGGCTTAAGCGAGCCTCCCACTTCAGCCTCCCAAATAGCTGGAATTACAGAGGTAAGCCACCTTTCCTGGCTTCAGCTGCCATTTTATAGGGACTCAGATAACTACAAGAAACAAGATTAGAAAACTGCAATTGGGAGGGACCATAGAGACACAGCCTCTTTGTGTGGGGGAGAAACTGAGGCCCAGAGAGAGGAAAGGATCTGTTCTTACCTAGAGCTTCTCAGATTCGAATGTGCTTACAATAACCTACGGATGTTGTTAAAATGCAGATTCTGACTCGATAGGGGTGGAGTGGGTCTTAAGAGTCCGAATTTCCAAATTCCTAGGAGATGCCTTGGTTGCTGGTCCAAGGGCTGCTTGCCCAGGTGGGTGGAAACAGGTCCAGCATTATTGGAGAGAAATTTAAAGAAAATCCTCTAAAAAATCTCAACTGCCTCTTCTAACAATATATGCTCATTGCAAAGAATTAAAACAATAAACTGTGCCCCCACCTCTCTCCAAATAAGCATGGCTAACAGTTTGGTTATTATTTGGTGTGTGTGTATGTGTGTGTGTCCACTACACATATTAGTTTTATATATATACACATACATATATAATGGGATTTTGAAACACACACTGTGCAAATTCTATATTTGTTTTGAATGACAATGCACAGTTATATTCTCACTGTAAAATAAAGCCAGCTTTTTCTTCTTTTTGCCTTTTAAATTATTTATATTTATTTATTTATTTATTTATTTATTTAGAGACAGGGTCTTGCTCTGTCACCCAGGCTGGAATGTAGTGGCGTGATCACGGCTCACTGCAGTCTCAACTTCCTGTGGCTCCAAGGATCCTCAGCCTCCCAAGTAGCTGGGACCACAGGTGTATGCCACCAACACCCAGCTAATTTTTTTTTTTTTTTGGTAGAGAAGGGGTTTCACCATGTTTCCAAGGCTGGTCTTGAACTCCTGAGTTCAAGGGATTCACCCATCTCAGCCTCCCAAAGTGCTGGAATTATAGGCATGGAATTAGGCTAGATTGACTTTTTAAAAAATCAAGTTAAAATTTATATACAGTGAAATGCACAATTTTTTTTGTTTGTTTTTGAGGCAAGGTCTTGCTCTGTCACCCAGGCTGGAATGCAGTGGTGTGATCATAGCTCACTGCAGCCTCCAACTCCTGGGCTCAAGCAATCCTCCTGCCTCAGATTACAAAATAGTAGCTAGGACTAGAGGTTTGTGCCACCATGCCTGGCTAATTTTTTATTTTTGTGGAGATGGGGTTTCGCTATGTTTCCCAGGCTGGTCTTGAACTCCTGGCCTCAAGTAATTTGCCTGCCTTGGCCTCTCAAAGTGTTAGGATTGTAGGCATGAGCCACCGCACCTGGCCCAAAATGTACAAGTCAAGGAGTTTTGGTAAATGTGTACATTCCTATGGCCATCACCATCTGATTCTTCAGTACAGAGTGGTATTGCCTCTAAACCACTCCTGTCATCATAAGACCATAGGCAACGTCCTCTCCTTCTTGAAGCATCAGTGTTCAGATTTATCAAATATACCTAGAATCTACTTCTCCCCACCTCTGGGGCCACCACCATGCTCCAATTGATCATTGTCTCTCACCCAAATCATTGCCATAGGCTCCTCACTAGTCTTGCTAATTCTGCCCTCCACAGCCTCTTGTCAATAAACCCGCCAAAGAGATTCTTACTGAATTAAGGTTAGATCATGCCATTTCTCTATTTAAACCCATTCAGTGGCTTCTTGCTTCATTTATAATGAAAGCCAAAGTCCTTATGATCATCTACAAGGCCCTCCGTCATCTGACCCTGTTGTCCCTCTGCCCTCATCTCTTCCTACTCACACTCTGGCATATTGTGCTTCACCTTCGCTGGCCTCCGTGCCATCCTTGGATATGACTATGACCGAACCTAGCCTTAGCAAAGTCATTTGGTTTCAGGCAACAGAAACAGACTCAAATTAGCTCAAGCAGAATCAATAAATTATTAAATGGATGCAGGCAGGGCTCCTTTACAGAATCCAAAGAAACACAGAGGGTCTCAGGAGAATGGGAACCAGGAAATGTCTGGATCTCTCAGGAGGAGGATTTTGTGGTCTTTCTTTATTTTTATTTTTACTTGAGACAGGGTCTGGCTTTGTCACCCAGGCTGGAGTGCAGTGGTGCGATCTTGGCTCACTGCAACCTGCACCTCCCAGGCCCAAGTGATCCTCCCTCCTCAGCCTCCAGAGTAGCTGGGAACATAGGCATGCACTGCCACACCCAAATAAATTTTGTGGGTTTTGTAGAGATGGAGGTCTTTCTATATTGCCCAGGCTTGTTTCAAACTCCTGGACTCAAGCAGTCTGCCCGCATTCACCTCTCAAAGTGCTGGGATTACAGGTGTAAGTCGCTGTGCCTGGCAGAGGATTTTGTGGGCTTTCTTGAGTTTTCAAAGCCTGTCTTAGTCTCATGAATCCTGAAGATAAATTTGATTGGCCACTGGCCTGCCAATGATCTAGTTTCTTTGGGTCGGGTGTATTCATTCCTGGTCCAATCAGCTAACACCATGAGGGTAGGAACGGGTAAAACAAATATGACTGAAGAGGTTCACCTCTACTGGTAAATGGGAAATTCTCAGATCATGTGGCTGTAAGTGAGGAAGAAACCTTAAAGTGAACCAACATTTCCCTTTGTTTTCAAAAAAACATTTCTGGTCCACTTAGGAAAAAGCAATATAGATGAAACTTACATTGTCCCCTAAATACTAAGAATTTAGACTTGCTTGTCAAGAGCAATGGTGTAGAAACCATTTGCTTGTTCTTCTGCCAATATCCATTTCTTTTTATTCTAGAGACATCCCTGAATTTCCTCTGGAGAACCATTCAATCTTATCCGCACCCCCCAACCCCATTCATGTGGCTCAACTTAGGTTGACCCCCATCTCTGGCTCTAGCAAATCAGCTTATCTTTTCACTCAGGTTATAGTCTTTTGTTTTTGTTTTTGTTTAAGATGGAATCTCGCTCTGTCGTCCAGGCTGGAGTGCAGTGGTGCTATCTCGGCTCACTGCAACCTCCGCCTCCTGGGTTCAAGTGATTCTCCTGCCTCAGCCTCCCGAGTAGCTGAGTAGCTGGGACTACATGTGCACACCACCACGCCCGGATAATTTTTTTTTTTTTTTTTAGTAGAGATGGGGTTTCACCATGTTGGCCAGGCTGGTCTCAAACTCCTAACTTCAGGTGATCTGCCCACTTTGGCCTCCCAAAGTGCTGGAATTACAGCCATGAGCCACCGTGCCTGGCCTTTAGGTTACAGTGTTTTGCTCAGGAGTGGGCACAGACCGAAATTCAATCCAGTGAGAGTCATACCCACCCAAGATTTTGTCTGGAATATTGCAAAGGAGGGTGTCTCTTTTTACTGGGACTTCTAGCAGAAAGGACTGTGTGATCCAAGGGCTGTGGAGAGTATCACATGGGGCCTTAGAGTGAAACCAACACAAAGAAAAGCAGAGCCCAGAGATGGAGAGGGTTCCAGCAAGTCTCTGGACCCAGCACTACCTACAACTGAGTCTACCTCCTGGAATTCTTAGTCATATGAGCCAATAAACTTGCTATTGTGTTTAGGACATTTCGAGTTGTTTATCTCACTCAAAACCAAAAAAGTCCCAACTAATATAGAGAATAAAAATCCTATCTTCCCACTTGGATGTGATGATGCCTTCTTCTGTTTCTTAAAGTGAGTGTATTTCATATCTAGTCCCAGGTGAATATCTACAAATCTGGGCAACATTTTTCTATGCCAAATGACAACAGGGAGGGCCCTGAGCTGCTTAAAGGGATAACAGGTAATTAGAACTCTGACAGGGAAATAGACTCTCCTTGATCCTAGCCTCCCCCTCTTTTTTTTTTTAGATGATGTCCCTGTCACCCAGGCTGGAGTGCAGTGGTGTGATCTCAGTTCACTGCAATCTCTGCCTCCTGGGTTCAAGTAATTATCGTGCTTCAGCCTCCTGAGTAGCTGGGATTATAGGCATGCTCCAGCAAGTCAGGCTATTTTTTTTTTTTTTTGTATTTTTAGTAGAGACGGAGTTTCTTCGTGTTGGCCAGGCTGGTCTCGAACTCCTGACCTCAAGTGATCCACCTACCTCAGCCTCCCAAAGTGCTGGGACTATAGGTGTGAGTCACTGTGCCCAACCAGCTATCTCAATAAGACCCAAAGTTTACCAAATTATCTTCATAAGACCTAAGGCTAATATGAGTCAGGTGTGGGGTCAAAGGGACTCACATTTCCAGGATCACATTTATATTATGTAGTAGGATGGGAGGATTCTAAGAAGCAATCAACAAGGTCTCCCTTGTTGAAGACAAGGAAAGTCTTTCTTGCTGGGCTGATGAGGGTGGTGGCATGCATTCTTATTTATTAATTGGACCCTAATTCAATGACCTGGGTACTATTTCAGTGTATAGTCTTAGCTTAAGCCAATAGCATCAGTTGTTGAAATAGAGAAATATAAGGTTGGTTACATTAATTTTCTAGGACCCTTTTTCCCCAAAGGGTACACATATGTTTCTGGCAAAAGTTAGCACCATTTTCCTAATGTAAGATACTTTTTTTTTTTTTTTTTGAGACAGAGTTTCACTACCACCACGCAGGCTGGATCGCAGTGGCACAGTGTCGACTCACTGCAGCCTCCATCCGCTGGGCTCAAGCTATTCTCCTGCCTCACCCTCCCAAGTAGCTGGGACTACAGGCACATGCCACTGTGCCTGGCTAACTTTTGTATTTTCTGTAAAGATGGGATTTTGCCATGTTGCCCAGACTAGTCTCGAACTCCTGAGCTCAAGTGATCTGCCCGCCTTGGCCTTTCAGAGTGAAGAAACATTCTTTTACTAACTAGACTCTTTTACAGGTCAAGAGAATGCACAGATTACCCATGGTGATGGGGGCTTATTGAAAGCACAACTTCCCAGCTGTGTCAGAGGGGCTTTTATTGCCCTATACTCCACCTATTTGGCCCTTGTCAATTCCACATTTTATCATGCATCACTGAAAACATTCTGCATCCAGCACTTATTTCTAATTCAGGTAAAACTCTGTATATTGCAAATATCAGAATCAAACAACCGTGAACTAGCTTAGGCTAAGGAATGAAACAAATTGGCTCATGTATAAGGGAGTCTGGCTTCAGGCTCAGCTTACACTTGAATTCAGAAGATGTCAACAGGTCCTGGTTTTTATGCCTTTGAGTCTTGGTTCTAATTCATCAATGTTCACACCATTCTGTGTCCAGTGTTGTTGCAAGATGGCTGCACTAGCCCTAGCCCCTACATATACATAATGCTGAGTTCAGAAGGATTGATAGCTTAAGCACATATTGTAGGACAATCTTGATTGAGCTTTATTGCCTTGTTTGAGGCATGTTTCAACTTCTTTTTTTACTTATTAGAGATGGGGTCTCATTCTGTTGCCCAGGCTGGAGGGCAGTGGTGTAATCATAGTTCACTGCAGCCTTGAATTTCTGGGCTTAAGCCTCCTGAATAGCTGGGATTAAAGGTGCAAGTCACCATACCTGGTTGTTTCAACTTCTAGTTGAACAGCATGATTAGAAGAATGGGATGTATTGATTGGCTCAGGCTTGGATTATATGCTCCATCTCTGGGTAGATTCAGCTTCACTCAAAACACAAGGGCTGAGAATGGGGAAGAAGTGGTTTTTCCCAAGCAAAATCAGAATAAATTCTGGGTTGTAAAAACATCTCATATTGCATAATCTCTCTACTGTTGCCTTGTTTGGCACTTGCAACTGATAATTGTCTCAGTGAAATACTCTCTTCTCTTGGCTTCTCCAATGCATTGCTTTCTCTGAAATTCTATTTATACTCCTTTGGAATGTTTGTTTTTGTTTTTGTTTTTGTTTTGAGACAGAGTCTCATTCTGTCACCCAGGGTGGAGTGCAGTGGTGCAATCTCAGCTCACCTCCCAGGTTCAAGTGATTCTCCTGCTTCAACCTCCTGAGTAGCTGGGATTACAGGCATGTGCCACCACGCCCGGCTAATTTTTGTGTATATATATACTCTCTCTCTCTCTCTCTATATATATATATATATATTATATATATATATATATTTTAGTAGAGATGGGGTTTCACTGTGTTGGTCAGGCTGGTCTCGAACTCCTGACCTCGTGATCCGCCCACCTTGGCCTCCCAAAATGCTGCTCCCAAAGGGCTGCGTGAGCCACCGCACCCGGACTTGGAACGTTTTTGCAATACCTCTGTAGAGTTTCTGGTCCTTAGAAGGTCACTGCTGGGGTTCAGGGTCTCAGGAGGCTAGTCACAAGAGATAGCAGGAGATCTTGAAACTTCCATAGAGTCAGAGGAGACATAAAGATATATAAAGTGGCTTAGAAAACCTGGTTAAGCTGCTACTAAGGCTTAGGCAACTGTGGCACAGTGTTGGCTAAATGTGGGATCCAGAGAAGATAAGTAATCTTGTTCCTAAGTTTGACTCTTTCCAGGATTCCTACAAATCTAGAATGATGTCCCTCAGTTCTTGTGGATGTTATCTTGCCCCACCAAGATGGGATCAATGCTTTCTCTTCATGCATTCTTACTGACTTAGTCTTTTGGGGCAACGTACTGTCTTTGACCTTTGGGGAGTAGGAACCAGGGTCCTCAGATTCAGTTGTGTGGATTTCGATGATTTTTTTGATGCTGCTTCTCTTGAGAGAAGCTGGCTTTAGATATCAGCACTGTGGACAGCAGCCATAGTTTCTCCTTTTGTGCAGGAGGTCTCCAGTGGAAGGCTCATCTCCCATGACATGCAATTCACAATTTTGGAATGAATAGATGAAGGAGTGAAAGGGACATTCTCCAGCCAGCCTATTCAGTCTGTGTGGATGAGAGATATCATGGTCAGATTACCTTTAGAACTGGACATGTACAATCAATTCTTGTTATTTGGGGTAGCTATATTCTATAAAGCTGCCACAAACACTGAATTAGTGAATACTGAACAATTGCTTCTAGACGAAATATAGAGTTCGGTTCCCAAGAGCCTCTGGTCACAAAGTTTTCATTAACTGATCGATATGTAACTTTGTTTTATGTGTGCTCTTGTTTAAAGTCACCTTATTTAATATATAGTTGATTCAATAACATTGAACAAATGGCCAACAGCACTATATAACTCATGCCTGAATAAAGCTTATCTAACACATATATTTTTTCAGTAAGGCACATACAGCCTTCCTGCGCTTAGGAATATTAGATAGAACTTCAGCGCTAGGGAGCAAATTCACCAACAAAACAAAAATGTGAAAATTGTGGCACTAAATAGACTGCAAAAAAGAACATGTGTTTACAGTATAAGAGCTGAGACAAGAGGGTAGAGTGTTGCCTTATTTGACCTCAGCTGGGAAAAAGCACAGTGGGTGACTAAAATTTTCTGCTGCTTGGCACATGTCCCTAAAGGCATTGCAAGTATTGATTTTAGGGTTACAAATAAATTCTAGTGAAATATGAAATCCATGAATTATGAGAATTGACGGGGTCTTTTTTAGTTTTCTTTAAGCCCGTGGGTTGGTTCTTTATCTTTTGGATTTTTCTCCAAGTCTCAGAATACAAAAGATACTCAGAGGTTATGGAAGCTGATGTCCTTACAATGGTCCATAAGGCCCTACATGATTTCATTCATTCTCCCTTTTCTTGAGTCTGAGAGTGTAGAGTTAGGTTATTGATTTGAGATCTTTCTTCTTTTTTAATGTAGGTGTTCACAGCTCTAAATTTCCCCCTAATAACTGCTTAAGCTACATCCTATAATTTTTATATGTTGTGTCATTTTTACTCACCTCAAAATATTTTCTAATTTCTCTGTTGGTTTTTTTTTTTATTTTTTTTTTGAGACGGAGTCTTGCACTGTCACCCAGGCTGGAGTGCAATGACGCAATCTCTGTTCACTGCAACTTCCACCTCCCGGGTTCAAGTAATTCTGCCTCAGCCTCCCGAGTAGCTGGGATTACAGGCTCCCACCACCACGCTCTACTAATTTTTTGTATTTTTAGTAGAGACGGGATTTCACCATGTTGGCCAGGCTGGTCTCGAACTCCTGACCTTATGATCTGCCCTCCTCAGCCTCCCAAAGTGCTGGGATTACAGGCATGAGCCACCGTGCCAGGCCGGTGGTTTCTTTTTTGATCCAATATTTATTTGGGAGTGTCTTAATTGTCACATATTTGTGAATTTCCCAAATTTCTTTCTGTCACTGATTTACAATTCCACTCAATTGTGCTCAGAGTACAATGGCCCTCGAGTGTAGTGCGAAGTGCTATCTAGTATTCCTAAGCACAAGAAGGCTGTAAGTACCTTACTGAGAAAGGCATGTGTTAGATAGGCTTTATTAAGGCATGAATTATAGTGCTGTTGGCCATGATGTCAACGTTATTGCATCAACTACATATTAAATAAGGTGACTTTAAACAGAAACATACATAAAGCAAAGTTACATATTGATCAGTTGATGAAAATGTTGTGACCAGAGGCTCTCGGAGACCTAACTCCGTATTTTGTCTCGAAGCAATGGTTGACTTTCTCACCATTTTAACCTGAGCTGCCTAATGCACAGTGGGGCTGGGGCAGGGCTGGGGGAAGCAGGGCTGAATCTTGGATCCTGGGGAAAGTTAAAGATGCAGAAGTGATGTCAGCTCTCTGTAGTGCAGTTCCCTTCCTGGTCCTTGCCACACAGCACCTTCTACAGAGACTAGCTCTGTGGGTGGTGGGGGCCCCCACAGGCCCCACTGCTTCCCCTCCCCGCTGCCCTTGCTGCTTCTCTGTGCCTGCTGTTGGAGCTCTGATGGGGGAGTAGATGGCTGCCTTGTGAGCTGGAGCGGGCTGGGGCATCTGCCTGGGTCTTTGCGGAGAACTGCTTATGGGTGTGGTCTGTCCAGACTTCGTGTTTCAAAGGTGGTGGGCGTGAGCTAGCAAGCAAAGCATCCTCACGGTTGATCAATAACTTTTCTTGTTTTTAAACCATCACGTCTTCATTTCACATTGGAATAAAGCAAGTTTTTGAAACCTGCCAAAAAGAAGAAGAAGAAGAAGAAAGCATGGTTCGGTATTCACTAAGTCAGTGTTTGTGGCAACTTTATAGAACATAGCTATCCATAACAGCAAGAATTGGCCGGGCGCGGTGGCTCATGCCAGTAATCCCAGCACTTTGGGAGGCTGAGACAGGCAGATCACCTGAGGTCAGGAGTTCGAGACTAGCTTGACCAATATGGTGAAACCCCACCTCTACTAAAACTACAAAAATTAACCTGGCGTGGTGGTGAGTGCCTGTAGTCCCAGCTACTTGGGAGGCTGAGGCAGGAGAATCGCTTGAACCCAGGAGGCAGAAGTTGCTATGAGCCGAGATGGTGCCACTGCACTCCAGCCTGGGTGACAGAGCTAGACTCTATCTCAAAAAAAAAAAAAGAAAAAAATTGTGCATGTCCGGTTCTAAAGGTAATCTGACCATGATATCGTTCATCCATACAGACTGAATAGGCTGGCTGGACAATGTCCCTTTCACTCCTTCATCCTTCTTACTGTATTCATTCCAACATTGTGAATGGCATTTCATGGGAGATGAGCATCCCATTAGAGACCTCTGGTACTGCATGATTTCAGTCTTTCAAATGTACTTGGTTGGGCTTGTTTTGTGGCCTGTCATATGGTCTATCCTGGAGCATTACACGATTTAGTAATGTTTCCAGAAAGCTCAGGAAGGTCTCCTGATGCCGGTGAGGCCTCAGTCCTAGCCACTGGCCAGATTCTTTACACTGTCAGGAGAAAAAATTCAGGGATGAGTCAGAATGAAGCAAGAAGCTTTTATTGCAAAGCGGGAACACACACTTAAGAGAGAAGGGCGGGCATGCTTGGGAGAATGAATCTCACACGATGGAGTTTGGGTTTCTAATTCTATGGGTATCTCTTCAATTAGGGGTTGGAATAATCAGTAGGTATTCTGCAAAAGGAGAGAATTTCAGGGACCCCAATTACTGCCTATGTGTTTGCCTAGAAGAGTCATGGACACGTCATCCTGACCGGGGTTTTGGCCATTTTCTCCCCCTTCTTTTGTGTTTTCAGTTATCCTGTTGTTTCTTTCCCTAGTTCTTGTTTGAGCTGTTGTTTCGGTTTTTCCATCCTCCTGTGATCACCCAGTGCTGTTCCTATCTCGGTACCACTCAAACCTCACATCTTACTATTCACCCTGTGTTTATTCCCCTCTAGCACTCTGGCCTCCTTGCTGTTTTGCCAACTCATCCAGGCATGTTCCTTTCTGAAAGCCTTTGGAGTTGGCTCTGCTCTGACTGGAATGCTCTCCCTCCTGATTTTTGCCTGGCTCCCTATTTCACCTCCCTCAGATCTTTGCTCAAGAGTCACTCTCCCAGCAAGGGAGCATTGCTATTTATTCATGATCATGTTATTTAAAATTTCAACCCCATGTACATTTTCTTTTGATTCCCTTTCCAGCTTTATTTTCTCCATAGTGCCAATTTTATCTGTTTAAATTTTTTTTTCTTTTAAGTATATACATATATTTCTAATAATTTACATCTATGATATAGGTTTCTTTATTTTTATGTAATTTTTAATTTTTGTTGGTACATAGTATGTGCATATATTTATGGGGTACATGAGACGTTTTGATACAGGCATGAAACCTGGGATAAGCACATCATGGATAATGGAGTATCCATCCCTTCAAGCGTTTATCATTTGAGTTACAAACAATCCAATGACACTCTTTATTTTAAAATGTACAGTTAAATTATTATTGACTTTAGGCCGGGTGCAGTGGCTCATGCCTGTAATCCTAGCATTTTGGGAGGCTGAGGTGGGTGGATCGCTTGAGCTCAGGAGTACAAGACCAGCCTGGGTAACATGGCAAAACCCCATCTCTACTAAAAATACAAAAATTAGCCAGGTGTGGTGACACACACCAGTCGTCCCACCTACTTAGGAGGCTGAGGCAGGAGGATCACTTGTGCCTGAGAGACAGAGGTTGCAGCGAGCCGAGATTGTGACATTGCACCCCAGCCTGGGCAAGAGTGAGACCCTGTCCCAAAAAAAAGTTATTCTTGACTTTAGCCACCCTGTTGTGCAATCAAATAATAGGTCTTGTTCATTCTTTCTATTTTTTTGTACCCATTAACCATCCCACCCCACCACCCTTCCCAGTCTCTGGTAACCATCCTTCTACTCTCTATGTCCATAAGATCAATTGTTCTAATTTTTAGGTTCCACAAATAAGGGAGAACATGTGATGCTTGTCTTTCTGCATAGCATCAATTTCCGTCTGACACACTGTATCTATTACTTGTTTGTTGTCTGTCTTTCTGCATTAGAATGCAGGCTCCTCCAGAGCAGGCATTTCTACCTTTTGTTCACTGCTCTATCCTCAATGTGAAGAACAGTGCCTGGCACACAATGGGAGCTCAACACATATTTTGTGAGTGAACAAGTGAGTAAAATAATAGAACCAGTTCTGATTTGGGTTATGGTCGTCTCCTCTGTCTCCAGAAGACTGCTTGAGAAAGAGGTTGCCTCAGACAACGGAAATGCAGGCTGGAGAGTTGAATGGGCCAGTCAGAGACAGTTATATTACAATTTGTATATTCTATGTGGGCTAGAACTTGGTTATGAATGATAGGCACAGGACCAGCTTCATGGGTGTGTGACTTGTGCAGTTGTCCAAGGCCCCATGCTTAGGAGGACCCTGGGCTTGCTTTGATGCTTTACTGTCTTGAAATTTTTAGAAATTTTTGAAGAAGGGGCTCTGCTCCTTCATTTTATTTCATTTTTACTGGGTCCTGGATATGCAGATTCCTTGCATTTAAGAACACTGATAGGCTGGGTACTGTTGTTCTAGCACTTTGGGAGGCTGAGAGGTGAAGATTGCAATGAGCTGTGATTGCACCACTGCACTCCAGCCTGGGCAACAGAGTGCCACCCTATCTCAGAAACAAAAATCAAACAAAACGAAACAAAAACAAAAACAGAAAAACTGAAAAACATTGATAAAAGTGGATAATTGCTAGACCAAACCTTAATAGAATCCAATTGAACTTGGAGCTTTTCTAGCAGGAAGAGAGCCAGCTCTCAGGTTGAAAACATGGGCTAGACAGTTTAGGCTCTGGAGGAAAAAAAAAGGTAAACTGTAAGTTAACATTCACTAAATTTAAGTTCTATGAGAGCAGAGATTTTGTCTGTTTGTATTGGGTAAAAAAAGAAGAATGGATGTTCAACATACGATTTTGCCTGCCCACCTGCCCCCCCGCCCCCCCGCCCCCCCCCCCCCCCCCCCCATCCCCCGGCCCGCCCGCCCGCCCGCCTGCCCGCCCGCCCGCCTGCCCGCCTGCCCGCCTGCCTGCCTTCCTTTCTCACTTTCTCACTTTCTCTCTCTCTCTCTCTTCCTCTCTCCCTCCCTCCCTCCCTTCCTTCCTTCCTTTTTTAATTTTTTTTTTATGGAGACAGAGTCCCGCTCTGTTGCCCAGTCTGGAGTGCAGTGGTATGATCACAACTCACTACAACCTCTGCCTCCCAGGCTCAAGTGATCCTCCTGCCTCAGCCTCCTGAGTAGCTGGGACTACAGGTGCATGCCATCATGCTTAGTTAATTTTTGTATATTTTGTAGAGGGAAGTTTTCTCCATGTTGCCCAGGCTGCTCTGGGACTCCTGGGATCAAGCAGTTGCCTGCCTTGGCCTCCCAAAGTGCTGGGATTACAGACATAAGCCAGCACACCCAGCCAGCTTTTTCATATGCTTAAAAAACTTCATAATAAAAAGTTTAGAAAGTAAGAAGTAGAATAACATATATGGTAATACGTGTAATATATATATGTATAATGTATAAAATATGCTATTTGGTAGTATCAATGACATAATATGTGTATTTCTAGGTTTTTTATTCATTTACAGATGAAGATAATCTGTTGCTCCATGGTCCGATCAATAACTAACCCGATGATTGATTGATCTGTTACAATGTTTTTAAGCATCTTTTGGTAAATAATCAATTTAAATTAGCAGGAGGAAATTTTGCTATTTGAACAGGTATTAATGGTTTAAGGACTGTCTGTTTTTAAATACTTTGAAATGTACTTAAATTTTGTTTAATAATATAGTAAGCAATATTTAAATATTAAAATTTTGCTCAATAATCACTAACCCCAGACAAAAAAATTTCACCTCATTGTTAACAATTTTATATATTCTTTTAGGCTTAAAAATTGTTATATAAATATAGAAAACTACATATACGACCTAAGTAGGCTTATATTTTTCTGTAATTTTTTTTCACTTAACTATAAATTATGGTAATCTTTCCCTGTAAATCCATAAAGAGGTATCTTATTCTTTTTAACCAGCCTCACAGTGTTTCCAATACTTCTTGGTCTATAGATATTTTTCCTTATCCCATTTAGATGGCAAGTTTTCATGAAAATATGATATAATTATGCAAAAAAAGTTTAAAGTTTAAAGTGAAAAGAGCATCTTTGAAGAGATTCCAGGTTTTCTCCAGACCACGCTAATCAGGTTTCCCCCCTCAACTTAATTCAAGATATTTAATAGAAGCCTTCAAATTTTATTTTCTAAAACACTAGATCATGATGTTATTGGTGACCCTCTGGGGTTGGACAGGGTGCAATCAATTAAGATTACAGTCAGCTCTGAGTGTTAGGAGCCCAGATTAATTGTGACTTAAACAACTAAGTCGGCTCAGGTGGAAATTTATAACTCTAATGCATATTTTTTGTTTGTTTGTTTGTTTATCTATTTATTTATTTTTTAGATGGAGTTTCACTCTTGTTGCCCAGGCTGGAGTGCAATGGCACGATCTCGGCTCTCTGGAACCCCTGTCTCCTGGGTTCAAGCGATTCTCCTGCCTCAGCCTCCCAAGTAGCTGGGATGACAGGCATGTGCCACCACACCTGGCTAATTTTGTTTTTTTGTTTGTTTGTTTTTTGTTTTTTTTTGAGATGGAGTCTCACTTTGTTACCCAGGCTGGAGTGCAGTGGTGCGATCTCTGCTCACTACAACCTCCACCTCCTGGGTTCAAGTGATTCTCCTGCCTCAGTCTCCTGAGGAGCTGAGATTACAGGCGTGTGCCACCACGCCCGGCTAATTTTTCTATTTTTAGTAGAGACGGGGTTTCACCATGTTGGTCAGGCTGGTCTCGAACTCCTGACCTCGTGATCGTGATCTGCCCACCTCGGCCTCCCAAAGTGCTGGGATTACAGGCATGAGCCACTGTGCCCGGCTAATTTTGTATTTTTAGTAGAGATGGGGTTTCACCGTGTTGGCCAGGCTGGTCTCGAACTCCTGACCTCAGGTGATCCTCCTGCCTTGGCCTCCCAAAGTGGGGGGATTACAAGCGTTAGCCATCACACTTGGCCTTAATGGATATATTTTAAAAGAATATTTCCTGGCAAGGATGCAGGGAAACAACATCTCTCATATATTGAGAGATTGGTGGGAACGTCATATGGCACAGCCACTCTGGAAAATAGTTTGGGAGTTTCTTGTAAAACTGAACATACACTTACCAAAAAACCTAGCAACTGCATTCTCAGGCATTTTCCCCAGAAAAATAGAAACTTATGTTCAGACAAATACCTGTCTATTTAACACATACGTAAATGAGTGCATGCTAAATACCTGTACATCAATGTTCATAACAGCTTTATTTTAATAGACACAAATTGGGAATAAAAGAAATGTCCTTCAGTGGGTGAACGATTAAACAAACTCTCATGCAATCATACAAGAGAATACTACTCAGCAATAAAAAAGAATAAAATATTGATCATGCAATGGCTTGGATGAACCTCAAGGGCATTGTGCTTAGTGAAAAAATGTCAATGTTAAGAGGTTGTGTACCACATGTCTCCCTTTACATAATATTCTTAAACTGACAAAACTATAGAGATGGAGAGCAGATTCGTGGTTGCTAAGGGACAGGGACTGGGGTAAAAGCATATGGATGGAAATATAGAGGGGCAGCAGGAGGGAGTTCCTTTATGATGATAGATCAGTTCTGTATCTTGATTGTAGTATGGTTACATGAATCTGTACATGAGTTTGGATTGCACAGACACCCCTCCTCATCCCACACATAAATGAATGCATGTTAAAACTGGTGAAATAAAATCTGTAGTCTAGTCAACAATTGTGTACTAATGTCAATTTCTTAGTTTTGACATTTTGCTTTAGTTATGTAAGATGTCACCATAAGTAGAAGCTGAGTGAAGGGCTCAAGAAACTCTATGAGGGCCAGGCACAGTGGCTCATACCTGTAATCTCAGCACTTTGGGAGGCCAAAGTGGGTGAATTGTTTGAGCCTAGGAGTTCGAGACCAGCCTGGGCAACACAGGGAGATCCATCTCTATAAAACAATACAAAAGCTAGCCAGGCATGGTGGTGTGCATCTGTAGTTCCACCAACTCAGTTGTCTGAGGCAAGAGGATTGCTTGAGCTAGAGAGGTTGAGGCTGCAGTGAGCCAAGATTGGGCCACTGCACTCCAGCCTGGGTGACAGAGTGAGACCCTTTCTCAAACAAACAAACAAACAAAACAAAACAAAAACACATCAAGAAAAGAAACTCTATGTACTAATTTTATAACTTCTTATAATTATTTCAAAATAAAAAGTTAAATTTTAAAAAATTGAAAACCAGTGATCTAAGCTTCTATCTCAAGCTAGAACAAGAACAGTAAATTAAACCCAAATAAGTTGGAATGAAGAAAATAATAAAGAGTAGGGATCAACAAAGTAATGAAGATAAGTTTTTTAATATAAAGTTTTGATCTCTGGTAGTGTAAGTTCTCATTCTTCAAGATTATTTTGGCTATTCTAGGTATCTTGCATGTCCTCATAAAGCTTAGAATTAGCTTGTCAAATCCCACACATAAAAAATAAGCTTGCTGCTATTTTGATAGAGAATGTGCTGAATCTACAGATCAATTTTGTGAGAACTGACAGTTTTACAATATTGAGTCATCTAACCATGAACATGGTATATCTTTCCATTTATTTAGTGCTTCTTAATTTCCATCAGCAATGTTTTGTAGTTTTCAGTGCAGGGGTCTTACATGTTTCTTGTCAGATTTATTTCTAGGTATTTGATGAGTTTTGCTATTGTTACAAATGATTGTGTTTTCCATTTCATTTTCTTTTTCTTTTTTTTAGAGATAGGATCTTGCCCTGTCATCCATGCTGGAGTGTGGTGGCACAATCATGGCTCGTTGCATGATTGAATTTCTTGGCTCAGGTGATCCTCCCATCTCAGCCTCTCAAATAGCTGGGATTACAGGCACCAGCCACCACGCCTCACTAATTTTTAATTTTTTTTCGTTAAGATAGGAGTCTCACTATGTTGCCCAAGCTGGTCTCGAACTGCTGGCCTCAAGCAATCCTCCCTCTCTGGACTCCCAAATTATTGGAATTTCAGGTGTGAGTTATCACACCTGGTCTTTAATTTGATTTTTCTACTTGTGTGTTACTAATACATTGGAGTTAGTGTAGCTGTTCAAGGATGTTGTCAAGAATCAGCCTCTTGTTTTCTGTAGCTTCTCCATCCTTAGCATGTGGTTTTCATCGTCAGGGTCACAAAATGGCTACTGCATCCCCATGCCTGGAATACCCTTTCCCAAGAGGAAGAAGCAGCAAGTGACAAGGTGGAAAGGAGAGCACTGAGATCAAGAAAGAAAAACTTTCTCAGAAGTCACTATAGATTTCTGTTCTATTTCAGTCATTAGAAGGCAAACTGGGATTTTTAAATTTTTAATTTAATTTAATTTTTAGACAAGGTCTCACTCTGTTATTTAGGCTGGAGTGCAGTAGTGCAATCACTGGGTTTGAGTGATTGGCTCACTGCAGCCTCAAACTCTGGGGTTCAAGTGATCCTCTTGCCTCAGCCTCCTGAGTAGCTGGGACTACAAGCATGTGCCACCGCACCCAGCTTTTTTTTTTTTTTTTTTTTTAATAGAGACAGGGTCTCATCTCACTATGTTGCCTAGGCTGGTCCTGAATTCCTGGCCTCCAGTCATCTTCCTGCCTTGGGTTCCCAGACCACTGGAATTACAGGTGTGAGCCACTGTGTCTGGATGAAAATGGGATTTTAAAATTAGGTACATTGCTGCTCCAAACAAAATCAGCATTCTATTGGTGAATCGTAAGAGGGGAATAGATATTAGGTGGGAAACCAGCAATGTCAGCCACAACGTGGAAAAGGATTTAGCAGTTTCATGGCACCATGTATTCCTACCATTCTCTCAATAAGGTTAAGGCACAGTTTTTATTTAACATTCTATGTTATTATGATTATGCAAATATTATTCCCTACTCTCTGTGTCAAGTACTATGATTACATTTCCTCTTTTGGTCAACTTCTGTATTTTCCTTGGAATTATGGCTTCTTCTTTTTGTTTGCTCAGTTTTCTCTGTCACTGTCTCTAATTCTTTCTTTTCTTTTCTTTTTTTTCAAGATGGAGTTTTGCTCCTGTTGCCCAGGCTGGAGTGTAATGGCATGATCTTGGCTCACCACAACCTCCATCTCCCAGGTTCAAGCAATTCTCCTGCCTCAGCCTCCCAAGTAGCTGGGATTATAGGCATGTGCCACCACGTCCGACTAATTTTGTATTTTTAGTAGAGACGGGGTTTCTCCATGTTGGTCAGGCTGGTCTTGAACTCTCGATCTCAGGTGATCTGCCCATCTCGGCCTCCCAAAGTGCTGGGATTACAGGCGTAAGCCACTGTGCCTGGCTGCTGTCTCTAATTCTTTCTAAGCTCTCCAACAGAATTGCAAAATTCTGCTAAAAATATTTTTTTCATGTAGTCAGGCACATCAAGTTTCTCTTTTTTTTTTTCCCTCCCTGGACATATCTCTCCTAGGGCCTCCTATAATTTTACTCTGTCTGAACTGGTGATTCTGTAAGCATTCTGGAATTTTCTCTGGCCTCTCTCTGTGTTATGTTTTCTGTATCCTGGCTCTCCTGCCGATCTTTATGGCTTAATCTCTCATTTTGGTTGACCATATTTTCCAATAACTTCCTGACAAAGAAGTCATAAGAAGTACATTTTTTGAGGCAATGCATGAAAATGCCTTTATTCCATCCTCACACTTGATTGATAGTTTGGATATTGGAAATAATAGTTCTTCCTTATTTTGAAAGCATTATTTCATTGTGTTTTGCTTCTTGTGTGGCTTTTGGAAGTCTGAGGACATTCTGATGGTCTTTTTTTCTGATTGTCACATTTATTTATTTATTAATTTATTTACTTACTTATTTATTTATTTTGAGACAGTCTTACTCTGAGTTAGAGTGCAGTGGCGCCATCTTGGCTCACTGCAACCTCCGTCTTCTGGGTTCAAGTGATTTTCATGCTTCAGCTTCCTAAGCAGCTAGGACTACGGGCGCGCCACCATGCCTGGCTGATTTTTTGTTTATTTTAGTAAAGACAGGGTTTCACCATTTTGGCCAGGTTGGTCTCAAACTCCTGGCCTCAAGTGATCCACCCACCTCAGCCTCCCAATGTTACTTTTTAATGTAACTCTGTGGCCTGTGCTTTTTCATTATAGGCATTTCAAAGATATATCTGTTTTTGGTGTTTCTAAAATTTCCTATTAGGTTAGTGCAAAAGGAATTGCGGTTTTGCCATTACTTTAGCATCTAAATAATTCATGCTTCGGTGTGGGTCTTTTAAAAATACATTGCGCTGGATGCTTTTAATCTGGACACTCATGTTCTTCAGTTCTGGACATTTTCTTCTATTATTTTCTGATGGAGATTACTGTTCTTCTTGTATGACTCCTGTCAGGTGATTTTTAATGTTCAATGAATTATCTAGTTTTATTATGATTTTCTCTTTTCTTTGCATCTGTTTTTTTGTTCTATTCTACTTTTTAGGAGATTTCTGCAAGTTTATTTTCCCACTCTTCTTTTCAATTTAAATTTCTTCTATCAAATCTTTAGTCTGGGTGTGGTGGCTCACACCTGTAATCTCATCACTTTGGGAGGCCAAGGCAGGCAGATCCCCTGAGCCTGAGCTCAGGAGTTCAAGATAAGCCTGGCCAACGTGGCAAAATCCCATCTCTACTAACAATACAAAAAATTAGCCAGGCATAGTGGCACACATCTGTAATCCCAGCTACTTGGGAGGCTGAGGCAGAAGAATCGCTCGAACCCGGGAGGCAGAGGTTGCAGTGAGCCGAGATCGTACCATTGCAGTCCAGCCTGGTCGACAGAGTGAGACTCTGTCTTAAAAAAAAAAAAAAAAAAGAAAAAAGAAAAAAAAAAGGACCTCATGGGGACTTGGTAAAGAGTGCTGAAGATTACCTGGGCAAAAACAAAAATTTAGAAGATGCTGGCAGTGATCACGTATATAATGCAATGGATAATGTATACTTGAATTCAAAACTTTAGAAATGAAATTTGAGGATAGAGGAGGAATTTTTAGAAAACTGGTGCCAGTTAAACATATCAATTTTCTTCTGCTCCACACCAGAATTTTACTAAAATCAGAGTAAAAGAGTAAAAAAGATGTAGATCCACAACAGAGAGCTCAGAAGAGGAGAACCCAGTCAATGAGAGACTGTGTAAGTCAAGGTTCCATTGGAAAAGCAGAAACCAACTTGTATATTTCAAGTAGGAAAGGTTTGAATATGGGGAATTTCAGGCTTACCCACCATTGGAAGGCTGGGGAAATGAAGGGCAGGCAAGCCACTGCCACCAGTCTTAAACGATAGCGCTGAAGTGAGTGAATCTCACCGCCTCCCATGGAAACTCTGTGCATCTTTTAAGGGCTGGGCTGGGACTGGAGTAGGACTAGTGAGGCAGTCTTCTCAGGTACAAGTTTTAAGGGGGCATCAAAGAATATTTTAGTGCAATTATACATATATACACGTATATATACATATATATATACATATATATACACACACACACACACACACATATATATATTTGTTTGTTTGTTTGTTTTGGAGACAGAGTCTCACTCTGTTGCCCAGGTTGGAGTACAGTGGCGATCTTCGCTCACTGCAACCTCTGCCTCTTGGATTCAAGTGATTCTCCTGCCTCAGCCTCCCAAGTAGCTGGAATTACACACACCCGCCACTACACCTGGCTAATGTTTGTATTTTTAGTACAGTCAGGGTTTCACCATGTTGGCCAGGCTGGTCTCGAACTCCTGACCTCAAGTGATCCACCCGCCTTGGCCTCCCAAAGTGCTAGGATTACAGGTGTGAACCATTGCACCCAGCCATGCAATATATTTTTACGCATTATTTATTTATTTATAGAGGTGAGGGGTCTTGCTATCTTGCCTAGGCTGGTCTCCAAGTCCTGGCCTCAAGCAATCCTCCCACTTCAGCCTGCCAAGTAGCTGGGACTATAGGCTCGAGCCACCATGCCCATCAAAATTTTTTTTTCATTGACAAGGAATAATTATGTGTTTATGGAGTACCATGTGATGTTTTGATCTATGCACGCATTGCAGAAAGAACCAATCCAGCTAATTAACATTTCAATGCAATATTTTTTAAAAACAAACAATGTGTAAAAAATCCATGATCAACAAAATGTCCGAATTTTTAGTAAAAACAACATCCAACCCTGCACTTGCACAACCCTTTCTCACTCAGGTCTGCCTCATCTCACCTCTGCTTAAGAGCCCTGTGAGGACTGAGTTACTGTCTTCTTAGCAACCCACAGCCCTGAGATGGGTCATTTGCAACAGCATGCCTGGAAGCCAATGAGACCTCAGGTCTGCATTTTTATTCATCCAGTCTGCTCATAACTGCTGCCAAAGAACAGCTTTTTCTTTTGTCTTCCAAATCTTTGCAAGTACCTCTCATTGGCAAACTCTAAGAAAGAGATTCTTGAAAATGTAATTCTGTGATGCAGAGAACACTGTAGAAGAGGGAGGGAATGCTGTCAGGTTAATAACAGACAATCCAGCAGAGAGATGTCAAGAGGTTTCAAAAAGCTGGAAGTCAGGTAAAGATATTAGCAGTACTGAGAACTGTGACTCTCAAATACTTGCAGAGAGGAAGCCAACAGCATGCACATTGACAGAGCAGGAGCATTGCCATCTTGGACAAGCACCGCCATTCTAAAGTTCCCCTTGATCAAAAACTGCCTAATTCTAAAGGGCATCAACCTAATGGCTAAGGTCAGCATGAACATAAACCACAAATGACATCTCTGACCAGAAACATTCCAAACCCCTCCTCGACCAGAGATATGCCAGCCCCGAGATAACCTCCCCTCTGACTGCAGAGATGTTAGTCCTAAGATAACCTCCCCTCTGACCAGAGACATTCCAGCCCCACCATGAACTTCTCCCCGCCAAGCCTGTAATAAGCTCTCTCACCCTAAAACCGAAAAATACTCTTAGTCTGTAAGAGAGAGCACTCCTGACAGAAATCAGCCAGAAGCCCCTCTTGGGTTTATTCTCCAAAATAAACCTGTCTTTGTTGAGCCACTTTTCCTGTTTCTTTCCTCTTTCTTTAACTCTTACACACATCTTCACAGAGTCTCTAACATGTCCGTGTTATGGACCGGATTGTGTTCCTCCAAAATTTATTTATTTATTTTTATTTATTTATTTATTTTGAGACAGAATCTCACTCTGCTGCCCAGGCTGGAGTATAGTGACACGATCTTGGCTCACTGCAAGCTCTACCTCCCAGGTTCAGGCAATTCTCATGCCTCACCCTCCTGAGTACCTAGGATTTCAGGCATGCACCACCACTCCCAGCTAATTTTTTTGTATTTTTAATAGAGACAGAGTTTTGCCATGTTGCCCAGGCTGGTCTGGAACTCCTGGCCTCAAGTGATCCACCCGCCTTGGCCTCCCAAAGTGCTGGGGTTACAGGCATGAGCCACCGCACCTGGCCTCCTCCAAAATGTATATGTTGAAGTCTCAACCCCTAGTAACTCAGAATATGATTGTACTTGGAGATAGTTTTTAAAGAGGAAATGAATATTAAATGAGGTAATTTGGGTGAGCCATAATCCAATATGACTGGTGTCCTTATAAGAAGAGAGATTGGGCCACAGACACACAGAGGGAAGACCATGTGAAGATACGGGGATGAGAAGGTGGCCATCTACAAGCTAGGAAGAGAGGCCTCAGAAGAAATCAACCCTGCCAACACCTTAATCTCAGACTTTCAGCCTCCTAAATTGTGAAAAAATAAATGTCTGTTGTTTAAGCCACCCGATCTGTGATTTTTGGTTATGGGAGGCTGCATTTTTCAGGGTTTTTGAGAGGGACAGAACTAATAGGATAGATGTGTATATGAAAGGGATTTTATTAAGAATTCACTCACACGATCACAAGGTGAAGTCCCACAATAGGACATCTGCAAGCTGAGGAGCCAGGAAGCCAGTCCAAGTCCCAAAACCTCAAAAATTAGTGCAGCCTTCGGTCTGTGGCCGAAGGCCCGAGAGCCCCTGGCAAACCATTGGTGTAAGTCCAAGAGTCCAAAAGCCAAAAAACTGGGAGTCTGATGTTCAAGGGCAGGAAGCATCCAGCACGGGAGAAAGATGAAGGCCGGAAGACTCAGCAAGTCAAGTCCTTCCATGTTCTGCGGCCTGCTTTTATTCTAACCACACTGGCAGCTGACTAGATGGTGCCCGCCCAGATTGAGAGTGGGTCTGCCTCTTCCAGTCCACTGACTCAAATATTAATCTCTTTTGGCAACACCCTCACAGACACACCCAGGAACAATACTTTGCATCCTTCAATCCAATCAAGTTGACACTCAGTATTAACCATCACACAGCCCTAACTAACACAGTCGGGAATTGGAGGCATCAGATGCAGCAAAACCTGGGTAAGCTTAAGCATAAGGCTTAACACAGGGACCCTAGTTGAACGTCTATATGTTTAGACCCTTAGGGAACCTCACTTATCACACACATCCAGGCAATTACACTTCTAGCCCCTGCCCTCCAGCATGAAGTGCAGTCAACAAAGACATTAAACTAGAGAGGCTACAAGTTCGGAGAAGCAAGGCTCCAAGTTCAGCAAGCAAGTCCTTTACCTAGTAAAGGGCTGGAAAGAAAAATAATTCTGAAAACTGGGGAACCAATAGAAAATTGCAACCTAAAGATTAAGACATCAGCCCCTACCTAATCTATTTCTGCCTTTTGGTCCCAGACTGGTGTAGGTGACAGCAGGAAATTGGGCATTCTTTTCAGGAGAAATAGACAAGGCTCTGAAAAGGTCTGCATGTGGTGACATTTGAGGATCTGACAAAAATGGCTGGCTTCCTTCTGACATTTGGTCCTCTGAGTTGAAAAGCCCCACCTCACAAGCACAACCTTTTAATATTTCACTGTTAAAGATAATAGCCCACAGCTGGGCACAGCCTCCCGAGTAGCTGGGATTACAGGTACCCGCCACCACACTGGGCTAATTTTTGTATTTTTAGTAAAGATGGGGTTTCACCACGTTGGCCAGGCTGGTCTGGAACTCCTGACCTTGCCATCTGCCTACGTTGGCCTCCCAAAGTGCTGGGATTACAGGTGCGAGCCACTGTGCCCGCCTATTTATTTTTTATTTCTTGCTCTGTCTGCAGGCTGGAGTGCAGTGAGATCATAGCTCACTGAAGCCTCAAATTCTTGGGCTCAAGAAGTCTTCCTGCCTCAGCCTCCCACGTAGTTGGGACTATAGTTGTATTTTTTTTTTAGTTAGCTGCCACACCTGACTAATTTTTTCAAATCTCTTTTTCTTCTTTTGTTTTGTTTTGTTTTTGCCTGCCAGGCATGGTGGCTCATGCCTGTAATCCCAGCACTTTGGGAAGCTGAGGATCACTTGAGCTCAGGAGTTCGAGACCAGCCTGGCACCATGGCAAAATCCTGTCTCTACAAAAGAATACAAAAAATTAGCAGGGTGTGGTGATGTGCACCTGTAGTTCCAGCTACTCAGGAAGCTAAGGTGGGAGGATTGCATAAGCCTGGGAGGTCAAGGCTGCAGTGAGCCGTGATTGTGCCACTGCACTCCAGCCTGGGTGAAAGAGCGAGACCCTGTCTCAAAAAAAAAAAAAAATTTAGAAATGGGGGTTTTACCATGTTGCCCAGGGTGGTCTCAAACTCCTGGAACGAGGTCTTTCATTTTCTGATCCTTTGCCTGTCTCCTCCACCTCATCTTTGGCCATTTCCTGCTTTGCTCAGTTCATGGCAGCCACTCTGATCTGCTTGTTCTTCTTGGAACAGGCCAGACTTATTTCCAACTTGGGCCTTTTGCATTTCCTCTTGCCTCTGCCTGGATGGTCCCCAGATTTCCATAGGTGCTTGTTGCCACACCTCATTCACTTCCCTGCTCAAATATCCTTCCTCTGAGAGGCTATCTTCAACATTCTACATAACATACTCTCTGCCCACCACTTCCTGTCTCTTTTCTTGGTTTTGTTTTTCTTCCAAGCAATTAACAGTAGCTGAAATTATATTACACATAGTATTTGTGTGTTTGCTTATTTTCTGTTGTCTTCCCCTAACATGGAAAATACTTTGTATTTTCACTGTGACACCCCCAAAATCTTTTTTTTTTTTTGAGACAGGATCTTGCTCTGTCGCCTAGGCTGGAGTGCAGCCGCGCAGTCATAGCTCACTGCAACCTGTAACTCTCGGCCTCAAGTGGATCCTCCCGCCTCTGCCTCCCAAAGTGCTGGGATTATAGGCCTGAGCCATTGCGTCCAGCCTGTCCCCAGCTTTGTCTCCCACTATGGAAGCTGGAGGAAGATGATGGTTCCTTCCCTACTTTCCAGCTGCTAGTGACCAGGCCTAGGACCTAGCCCAACCAAATGGAGGCTTCCATTTTGAGCTCAGTATGCTGAAGGTATTATATTGGTCCATTTTGCATTGTTATAAAGGAATACCCAAAACCAGGTAATTTACAAAGAAAAGAGTTTCTTTTGGCTCATGGTTCTGCAGGCTGTACAAGAAGCACCGTGCCAGCCTGGTGCTTCCACTTATGGCAGAAGGTGAAAGGGACTCAGCTGTGTTACATGGCGACAAAGTGACCAAGAAGGAAGGGAGGAGGTGCCAGGCTCTTTTTAACAATTGGATCTTCTGTGAACCAACAGAGTGAGAACTCACTCATTACTTCGAGGACTGCACCAAGCCATTCATGAGGGATCTGCTCCCATGACTCAAACACCTCCCACTAGGACCCGCCTTCAACATCAGGGACCCTCTCCTCCCCTCCCCTCCCCTCCCCTCTGCTCTCCTCTCCTTTTTTTTTTCCTTTCCTGGACTCTTTTCTTTTCTTTCTTCCCTTCCCTTCCCTCCCCTTCTCTCCCCTCCCCTCCCCTCCCCTCTCCTTCTCTCCCCTTCCCTTCCCTTCCCTTCTCCCTTCCCTTCCCTTCCCTTCCCTTCCCTTCTCTTTTCCCTCCCCTCCCCTCCCCTCCCCTTCCCTTCGCTTCCTTTCCCTTCCCGTCTTCCCTTCCCTTCTCGACTCTTCTATTCTACTCTTTTCTTTTTTGAGACAGGGTCTTGTTCTGTCACCCAGGCTGGAGTGCAGCAGCATGATCATGGTTCACTGCAGCCTTGACTACCTGAGCTCAGGTGATTCTCCCACCTCAGCCTCCCAAGTAGCTGGGACTACAGGTGTGCACCACCATGTCTGGCTAATTTTTTTATTTTTTTGTACAGATGGGGTCCCTCTGTGTTGCCCAGGCTGGTCTTGAATTCCTGGGCTCGAGCAATCTTCCCGCCTTTGGCTTCCAAAGTGTTGGGATTACAGGTGTCTGCCACTGCACCCGGCCAGGGATCACATTTCAACATAAGATTTGGAGAGGGAAAAATATCTAAACTATATCAGATAGGAAAGCAAAAGTTCAGAGACATTTGGAAGTTAAGGTTACATAGTGGCTACAGCAGAACTAAGAGGCAAGTGGTGTGGCTACCACTGTCTGAAGGTGGTGCCAGCTTCACTGATGGCGCCAACAGTGACATCTTAAGCGGCATTTTCTGGGGCAGAGTCCTGGCTATGTACTGTCTTCCTTGGTTTCCTAAGTCTGATTCCGATGCTTTTCTAACAGTTATGTGAGCTGTTGATATCCTTCTAAAGATCTCCTTTTCTGCTTAATTTAGCAAAAGTCATTTATGTTGTTTGCAACTAAGAACTTACAATAGGTATACAGGTCAAAGGAGAAAAATGCAAAGGCTCATCTCTGTTGATGCCCAGAAGGCATTTGATAAAATTCAAGACCATTTCCGATAATAACCCTTCCTTAAGTAGGAATAAATGGATGCCACTTTAATGCGGTAAATAATATAGGTCTCAAACCAAAAGCAAGCATGCTTAATGGTAAAGCACTGGATGAAATGCTATTAAAGGCAGAAACAATGCAGGCTTTCCTACTCTCCTTACTATTACAGACAAAATTCTGGAAGGGCAATTAGACAAGAGAAAAAAAAGATGAGGTACAACTATTATAAACAAAGTGGCAAGGTTTTTATCTTGTGTGTTGATACAAATTCCTGAAAAACCCAACAGAATCAACTGAAAATTATGAGAAAGAACTAAAGTACATCAAGGTGGCTGGTTACAAAAATATTTTTGTTTCCTGTAGACAAACAACAGAAAATATAATGACATAAAATATCCCATTCATAATAGCAACCAATAGGAATAAACTTACTAGTATTATGCGAGACCTATGGGAGGAAACTATAGTACTCAGAGGGGCATTAAAAACCCTTGTATAATTTTTTGAAGACAGACTTTATTCTCAGATAAGAAGATAAACATTGTGGTGATGCCAGTTTTCCCTAACTTAATCTATATAAATTAACCCCCCTAAAGGATTAAATTCATTTGAGAGAATAAGCAAACAGACAGATAATAAAATACTAGGAGATAATGCTCTATCAAACATTTCAGCATATTCTAAACCTATGCTATCCTGGAATACAGAAGCTTATCAATGGGATAGAACAGAATTTTAAAAAATCTTAAATGTATGGGGCATTTAATAGGTGATAAAAGCAGCATTTTAAAGTAGTGGGAAAATTACATTTAAAAATGGTGCTGAGACAATTGGCTAGCCATGTAGCATGGAGAAAAGGCAAGATCCCTATCTCATTTCTCATGCAAAAATAAATTCCAGATGGAGAGCATAATAATAAGAAAAAAACCCAGAACTGCACTAAATTAAAATACAGATGAATATTCTTATGATCTTGGAGTGGGGGAAGGCTAAGTATGTCAAAAAGATTGTAAATCTTTATGAAAAAGACTAATCTATTTCACTATATAAAATAATTTAGGCTGGGCTTAGTGGCTTACACCTGTAATCCTAGCATTTTGGGAGGCTGAGGCGGGTGGATGGCTTGGGTGGTTAGATGGCTTGAGCCTAGGAGTTTGCAGCTAGCCTAGGTAATGTGATGAAACCCTGTCTCTGTTAAAAATACAAAAAGTTAGCTGGGCGTGGTGGCATGCACCTGTAATCCCAGCTACTGAGGAGGCCGAGGTGGGAGGATCGCTTGAGCCCGGGAAGTCAAGGCTGCAGTGAGCCATGATTGCACCACCGCACTCCAGTCTGGATGACGGAGTGAGACCCTGTCTCAAAAATAATAATAAAATAAAAATAATAATTTAAGTTCTCTATATGATATGAAAACACTGTAAACATGGTTTAAAGGGAAGTAGGGAATGGTATAGACTGAAAAATAATATAATTTATATAGAAAATAATTTTATGGACCAGTGTAGTGGCTCATGCCTGTAATCCCAGCACTTTGGGAGGCCAAGGCAGGCGGATCATTTGAGATCAGGAGCTCGAGACTAGCCTGGCCAAAATGGTGAAACCCTATCTCTATTAAAAATACAAAAATTTGGCTGGGCGCGGTGGCTCACGCCTGTAATCCCAGCACTTTGGGAGGTCGAGGTGGGTGGATCACAAGGTTAAGAGATTGAGACTATCCTGGCCAACATGGTGAAACCCCGTCTCTACTAAAAATACCAAAAAATTAGCCGGGCGTGGTGTCACATGCCTGTAATCCCAGCTACCTGGGAGGCTGAGGCAGGAGAATTGCTTGAATCCGGGAGGCAGAGGTTGCAGTGAGCCGAGATTGCGCCACTGCACTCCAGCCTGGGTGACAGAGCGAGACTGTCTCAAAAAAAAAAAAAAAAAAAAAAATTTGGCCGGGCGCAGTGGCTCACGACTGTAATCCCAGCACTTTGGGAGGCCGAGGCAGGCAGATCACAAGGTTAAGAGATCGAGACTATCCTGGCCAACATGGTGAAACCCCGTCTCTACTAAAAATACAAAAATTAGCTGGGTGTGGTGGTGCGTGCCTGTAGTCCCATCTACTCAGGAGGCTGAGGCAGGAGAGACGCTTGAACCCAGGAGGCAGAGGTTGCAGTGAGCTGAGATCATGCCACTGCACTCCAGCCTGGCGACAGAGCGAGACTCTGTCTCAAAATAATAATAATAATAATAATAATAATAATACAAAATTAGCCGGGTGTGGTGGTACATGCCTGTAATCCCAGCTACTCAGGAGGCTGAGGCACGAGAATGGCCTGAACCCAAGAGGCAGAGGTTGCAGTGAGCTGAGATCGTGCCACTGCACTCTAGCCTGGGCGATGGAGTGAGACTCCATCTCAAAAACAAAACAAACAAAAAACTTTTATGAGATAATATCTATAAAGGAATACACCGAAAAGAATAATGGGCAAATGGTGTGTGCAGGTGAATCACAGTAGTAAAAATAAAACTGCTAATTAAAAGGTATTCCTAGTTGTTTTCTTGATTGCAAACAGCAGAAACTGACACTGGTTTGTTTCCCCAATAAAGGAATTTACAGGAAACCTATCAGGTTAGCTCACAGAAAGAACAGAGCCGGAGAAACAGGCTTGGGCAGAAACCCAGAGAGGCAGACACCAGTAAGAACTTGCCACTAGAGTAGCAGCTGGACACTTGCTGCTACCACCCCACACTGTACACCACTGTACTGTCACACTGCTAAATATATAGCTGCTAGATTCATTAATTCACTGCATTATCTTCAATGAACCGTGTATCAATACTTCCAGAGCCAAAGTATAGGTAGGAACATATAGTTGGTCTTGCTCTGTCACCCAGGCTGGAGGGCAGTGGCACGACTATAGCTCATTGCAGCCTCCACCTCCTAGGCTCAAGTAACCCTTCCGCCTCAGCCTCCTGAGTAGCTGGGACTACAGAAGTGCACCATCACACCAGGCTTATTTGTTTATTTTTTTTAGAGATGGGATCTCGCGACGTTGCCCAGCCTGGTCTCAAACTCTTCCCGTCTCTGTCTGCCTGTGCTGAGATTACAGGCATGAGCCACTGAACCCGGCGGTGGTCTTTTTTAGGTCATCTTCCTGGGCTCTAGCTTGCAGGGGTAGGAAGAGGCATACCTGCTCCCCGCCACCCTACCCAGTTTTCATAACTGGAACTTGAGTTGTCCTACCTAATTTGGTATCCCCTGCAGACAGGAAGTTGGTTTAGATGTTGGATAGCAGAGAGACTGGCACATGATGTTCAACTTTACTCATACAAACAAAAAGTGCATTAATATGCCATCTTTTGTTCATCAAACTTGTCAATGTGAAAAAGACTGGAAAACTCAACAGTATGTTGGGATTGGGAAATGTGCGTTTCCCATTCATGGCTGGCAGGATAAAACCTTTCTGGGGGGTCAGCTTGACAATAGGTGTCACATATGGAATATGCATACCCTTTAATCCAAGGTTTCAGCCTAAGGAGATAGCTGCAGGATGGACAAGGTATAGGTCATGATAATATTCACTGCACTGTTGTTTCTAATTTATGTTTCCCGAGCTTGGGAGTAAGGGGTGGTACAGAGAGGGGCAATGAAAGATTCACTACAGAATGTTCAAGGTGAGTCTTTAAGAATGATCATCTGAACATTCCAATGAGGAATTTTTTCAAGCCTGTGTCAAACTTTGAGGCTCAGTGGAGACCTATAAGCTTAGTGAGAGGGGCCCAGACTGGGAAGGCAGTTCTTAGGTATCCCACCGAGAAGTTCACATATTGTTTAGAGGCCGGGCGCGGTGCCTCACGCCTGTAATCCCAGCACTTCGGGAGGCTGAGGCAGGTGGATCACTTGAGGCCAGGAGTTCGAGACCAGCCTGGCCAACATGGTGAAACCCGGTCTCTACTAAAAATACAAAAATTAGGGCAACACACTCGGGTCCCCTTCCACGCTGTGGAAACTTTGTTTTTTCGCTCTTCACAATAAACCTTGCTGCTGCTCACTAAACAAAACAAAACAAAAAACAAAAAACAAAAATTAGCCAGGTGTGCTGGCAAGTGCCTGTAATCCCAGCTACTCGGGAGGCTGAGGCAGGAGAATTGCTTGAACCCAGGAGATGGGGGTTGCAGTGAGCCAAGATCCTGCCACTGCACTCCAGCCTGGGTGATAGAGTGAGACTCCATCACACACACACACACACACACACCACACACACACACGACATTGTTTAGGTATAACGTTGCCAAATAACCTGTTATATGATGGCTACCTTACTGGGTACCCAATAATAAGTAAGATGGGTCTCTACTGGGTTGAAGCCCACATATTAGTGAAGGTGATGATTGTAAACTGAATTGCAATATGGTCAAGTCAGTGTCATGAATGAGAGGTGCCAAGAGAGCCTGTGGAAGGGACATCTCCTGGAGGGGGTGATATCTAAGGTGAGACTTTAAGGATGAAGCGAAGTTAGCTAAGTAGAAAGGTTCTAAGTTAGCTAAGGAAAAGTTCAAGGGAGAGGGAACAGCTCCGGCAAAGTCCCTCGATTCTGGATCAAACTGCCCAGAAGTTGAGGGTCATTGCATTCACATTTTAGTGTGAATAATCAGATGGCTTTCTTCCTGGTGTCCAGATAAGAATTTTGACTAAGAGGCGGGTGGAGGTGATTAAGGACAGTGCAGAGCACCCTGGAGATGTCATCATAGAGCCCTACTTGCAATGCGGAGGGAGGTCAAAGGTAAAAACCATGTACTTTGAAACGTGGTGTAAGGTGGCCTTCATGTTTTAAAAAGGAGGAAGGGCTCTCCCTTCCCTGATTTCTCTCTTCTGCCTCAGGACTCAGACTAGCCCTTTTAGCAGAGGGGAGCCTATAGAGAGGAGGTCATATACTACTTGATTTTGGACTAAAGGCATCCCAAAGATGTACTATTTTTTGCTCCCTGCACTATTTTTTTTTAATGGAACCAACGTTTAAAAATAGGATTTCTGCCTTCTCTTAAAACATCGGATGATCTGGTAACGCTGAGCTCCTGTTCTCACATGGGAACAACTGGCTGGAGCTGAATGGCAGCCACCTCTTTAGAAAGATGTTAATTTGAAGTTTGCTATAGTCCCCATCATTCCTTATATTTCCCCCAACACTGAGAACCAAGTCACTTGAAAGTCAATATGATGATTCAAACACCAGGATTCTTCACTCATTTGTGGGTTTGTGACCTGTGATATTTGTAGATTCGTGACCTTTGGTTTAGAGGTCAAGTATAGGGGTTGTGAATAAAACTTGGGTTTGAATCAGATAAGAACTGTACCAATCTCAAAGACGGTGAATTAAAGATTAAAGAAAATATTGCATGCTTGGCATAATGTGTGGAACACAATAGCTATTGTAAACACCCAGTAGGAATGTAAGCTGCAAGAGGGCAAGTAGAAACCGTGCTAATTTAATCCGCTGGGGATATGACATTTGATTCTAATTTAATAGATTTAATTCTTTGCAATATCCCCAGTAACTGTTGAATGAATGAGTGAGTGAATGAATGAATGGATGGATGAATAATGGGAGAGCCCAGCGGAGTTTTAAAGGCTGGAATGAAAAGGAAGGTAGTTATGATAACAGCGTTTCTCTGGGACTCCAAGGTGCAGCCAGGAAGAAAAGCCCGCTGGGACGTGCCAGGCTCTGTGACTGCGCTCCGGTGGCACCCAGACGGTAGGTATCTGCAACGTCCCTTGGGAGCCAGACGGGGCTGACTTGCCCAGGACCTGTCAGGGCCATGTCCACCAGCTCTTGCACGGTCTTGTAACTGACAGCATCCTGATTCCTGCACGTTCTCGCCTCTGCCATCTGATCAGCAAAGACAGAGACCCACCCCGGGGATCCACCATCCAACGGGAGCCCAGCCTTTTCCTCCAAGCTGGGACCGCGCCCACACTAGACATGGCCTCCCTCGGGCTTCACGCAGCAGGACTGCGCCCGCAGCCTCCAGGCATCGCGTCCGGCTGGAGAGGCAGCTACCGTCCCACAGTGAACATGGCGGCCGAGTCGGCTTCAGCGCGGGGCGGGCGGCGCCGGGAGGCGCGTCACGTGAGCGGCCCAGCTGGGCGGACCGCGCGCGCGCCCGCTAGCCCCGCCGGCCGCCGCTTGCTCGCTGGCTCGGCTGTGCTCTTTGAGGTGTGTGGGGCGTCGAGCCCCCGGGCCCGGTGAGGCGCGGCGCTGCGGGATGCGGCGGCGGCCGTGGCGGGGCCGCGGGCCGGGCGGGCGGGCGCGGTGATGAGTGTCTGCGGCCGCCGCCATGTCCAAGGTAACGGCGCCCGGCTCCGGGCCGCCGCCGGCGGCGAGCGGGAAGGAGAAGCGCTCCTTCAGCAAGCGGCTGTTTCGGAGCGGCCGCGCTGGCGGCAGCGGCGCGGGGGGCCCCGTGGCGTCCGGGTCGGCCGCGCCCTCCTCGCCCTCCTCGCCCTCCTCTGCACGCTCGGTGGGCAGCTTCATGAGCCGCGTTCTCAAGACGCTGTCCACGCTCTCGCACCTTAGCTCTGAGGGCGCCGCCCCGGACCGCGGCGGCCTCCGCAGCTGCTTCCCGCCCGGGCCGGCCGCCGCGCCCACGCCGCCGCCGTGCCCGCCGCCGCCCGCCTCTCCCGCGCCGCCCGCTTGCGCCGCCGAGCCGGTGCCCGGCGTGGCGGGGCTCCGCAACCACGGCAACACGTGCTTCATGAACGCCACGCTGCAGTGCCTCAGCAACACCGAGCTCTTCGCCGAGTACCTGGCGCTGGGCCAGTACCGGGCGGGACGGCCCGAGCCCTCGCCTGACCCCGAGCAGCCTGCGGGCCGCGACGCGCAGGGTCAGGGCGAGGTCACTGAGCAGCTGGCGCACCTGGTGCGGGCCCTCTGGACCCTGGAGTACACACCGCAGCACAGCCGCGACTTCAAGGTGAGCCCGCGCGCCGCCGTGCCCCGGCTGCACCCCGAGTCCCTGGGGCACCTGCCCGCCCAGGTCTTCCTTCCCTCGGTTCCTGTTGGCCCGGCAGGCTTCTGCATTGGTTGCTCCGAGTGGTCTGGGCAATCGACCAGTGATTGTAAGGAGACTCATTCATTCATTCGTTCATTCATTCCATTCACTCACTGACTGACTGACTCACTCACTCATTCAACATGTATTTATTGAGAGCTTACTACATACGTGCCCATACTCTGTGATAATAGGCAATGGGAGTGACGTTGCAATGAACAAGACTGTCCGCCTTCATGGAACTTGCATTTTTGTGGGGTGGGAGTGTTAAGCATGGGTTCAAATCCTGGTTCTGCCACTTACTAGCAATGTGACCTCGGGCAAGTTAAGCTGCCTCTCTGTGCTTACAGTTTCTTCATCTGGGACCTACTTTATAAGGTGGTTGTGAGCTGTAAACAAGTTGGTATATTAGGTCGAACATTGTGGAATTACCCATATTTCACCGTTTTTTATTTACAGATTGGCACTTTTATAGGGTTCAACCTGATAAGTAAAATGCTTCAATATCATGTGTATTTGCTGCTATCAGATAGTAGTTTGAAGAAAGAAAAACCTGCTGATGTGATTGATGTGCTGACAGGCTACTTTTTATTTTTATTTTATTTTTAGAGACAGGGTCTTGCTCTGTTGCCCAGGCTGGAGTGCAGTGCTCACATAGCCTCAAACTCCTGGGCTCAAGCAATCCTCCCGCCTCAGCCTCCAGAGTATTTAATAGCTGGGACTACAGACACACACCACCATAACTAGCTATTTTTTATTTTTAAAACACTTTTGTAGAGACGGGGGTTTTGCTGTGTTGCCCAGGCTGGTCTTGAACTCTTGTCCTCAAGCCACCCTCCTTGCTTTGGCCTCCCGAAGTGCTGGGATTACAAGGGTGAGCTATACGTTCCTGGGGGATATGTATGGCCCTTGGCCGAGCCCTCCTTTGCTGTCTGCTGGTGGGGCTGCAAGTGTAGTGAGAGGGTGATTTGAGAGCCGAGTGGTGGGCTGGGACCGGATGGTATGGGACCATTTAGTATGCATTAAGAAATTGGGCTGTTACTCTAAGCAGAAGGGGAACATGATGTGAGATTGTGTAAGGGATACTTTTAGATGGGACATGAATATGGTATTAAGCAGCATGAAATCGGGCGGGGGCGCAGTGGCCCATGCCTGTAATCCTAGCACTTTGGGAGGCCAAGGCGTGTGGATCACCTGAGGTCGGGAGTTCGAGAGCAGCCTGACATGGAGAAACCCCATCTCTACTAAAAATACAAAATTAGACGGGCGTAGTGGTGCATGCCTGTTATCCTGGCTACTCAGGAGGCTGAGGCAGGAGAATTGCTTGAACCCGGGAGGCGGAGGTTGTGGTGAGCCGAGATCGCGCCATTGCACTCCAGCCTGGGCAACAGGAAACGATCTCTAAAAACAAAACAAAACAAAACAAAAACAGCGTGAAGTCACACAGGGAGAAGGTTAATTCCTTTTTTTTTTTTTTTCCCTATCCTGATCTTGCCCAGGACAAAGTCTCAGCTTGATGTTAGCCTGTTTTTAACACCTCTTGTTCACCCGCCACCCATTTTTTTTTTCATTTTTTTTTTTTTTAAACAGAACAAGCTTCAAGTCTAGAAGCGTTGGCAGGCAACAGTAGCTAGAATTTAATAAGGTTATGTTTTTATTGGGTTTCCGTTTGTCTTCAATTCATGGCAAAAGGTACTGGTTTCCCATTGGTGCTATAAAGCTTCTTTATAACAATATTTAAGTAAAAGGAGATGGTTTTGTTAAAATATAAAAAGGTGATGTAGCTGAGGAGCTGTACTTGTTAAGGTCCTGCTTTCTTGCTGACGAACTACATGGCCAGTGTGCATCTCTCCCCATTTAACACTTTTTTACTTATATTTTATGCTGCCCAATGCTGTTTTTCTTGGAAAAAAATCTTTGCTGTTTGATCTTGGCAATTTGAATGGAAGTACTTGACTGACATAGGGACTGGAAAAAAATGAGATATATGTCAGAGATCTCAAAATTATTATTATTATTATTTTTGAGATGGAGTCTCATTCTGTCGCCCAGGCTGGAGGGCAGTGGCCTGATCTCGGCCCACTGCAACCTCTGCCTCCAGTGTTCAATCAAGCAATTCTCCTGTCTCAGCCTCCCGAGTAGCTGGGACTACAGGCGCCAGCTACATGCCCAGTTAATTTTTGATCCACCTGCTTCGGCCTCCCCAAGTGCTGAGATTACAGGCATGAGCCACCGTGCCCAGCTGAGATCTCAAAATTAGAAAGGGAGAATGATCAGAACTGACTACTGTAGGTCCACCCCCCACCCCCCCCACCCCTCCCCTCTAATTGCCTGTAAGTAGCCACAGCATTTGTAAACTTTTCGAGGTCAGAGCCTAGTATTTAAGTTTGGTTTTCTCCTCTTTTCCAAAATGTGAAAATCAGTTTCTACAGCATCTTTGTATGTGAACATTTCCATTGCTTTTTATGAGTTTGTGTTCACTTTTTTATCCATTAAGTTGTGAACAGAAATGGGTCAATAATTCTAGAAGTACGGAGACTGATTTATAGGCATGCTTTGGCAGACATGAACAGATTCTTAGAGGCCTGGCTTTTTAAAAAATGTAATCTCCTGAACCTTTAGTAGGTTTCACTCTACATTCATTCATTCACCTCCCATTTATTGAAGGCTTACTTAATCAGTTAGGAATGCCTTCAGCCCAAGAAAGGAAAATCCCTAATGATAGTGCCTTAAGCAATAAAAACGTTGCAATTGGCAATTGGCACACACAGTGATTCTGGAGGTGGATGGTTCTATGGTTCAGTGGCTTGTTGGGCCCAACAAGGATCCAGACCATTTCTGTATTTCCTTCTGTTGTCTTTTTAGCTATCGTTGGCTTTTTGTTCTTACATTCGTCACCTCATGGTTGTCCAATGATGGCAGCCACAGCACCCGGCATTCTACCCAGGACGGCAGGAAGTCATTAGGGAAAATTCTTCCAGAAGCCCCCTCAGCAGGCTTCTGCTGACATCTCATTGGCTATAACCATGTCAGTTGGCTGTCACGGAGGCTGGAGGGTGGGTATTTGGGTTTTCCTGTCTTCATAGAGGAGATGAGTAAAGGAGGGGTTTACCTCCCAGGCAGCTATGAAGAGCTGAGTCTAGTAAGATCTAGGAAGTTCCCTGAGACAGCGCTTCTCACGCGTCAGTGTGCACATAATTCACCTGGGGATCTTGCTACAAAGCAAATTGAGATTCGGTAGAGCTGGAGTGGTGCCCAAGATTCTGCATTTCTAACAAGCTCCCTGGTGATGCCAGTGCTTTTGGCTCAAGGACCATCCTGTGTATAGCAGGCACCAAAGAACAAGGAAAGCATTACCAAAAAGGTGGCTCCTGAGCAGTGTTCAGAAAGATGAATAGAAATTTGCAGGGCGAGGAAGTGGCGGAGTGGCATGAAAGGGCGTGTGGTTTTGGGGAATAGACATTTAGTGGCTGGCTGCACCATAGAGAGCAGTGGGGGTGCAAGAAGCCTGGGAGAAGATTGTTGGAAACGCACTGTGAAGGGCTTCGTGAGCTATGCTGGTTTGGATTTCATCCTCAGCAAATTGAAAATCCAGAGGTGATTTTTAAGCAAGGAAGTGATATAATTAGATTCGTTTCCCCTTTTTATTCCCCCAGTTAGATAACTCCGGCAAATTGATTACTTTTTTAAAAAAGATTTTATTTTAGCTAAATTTGATGGGTATTATTTTGAGTATAAAGAAAGTTGAACGCTAAGGCAGGATGCAGTGGCTCATGTCTGTAATCCCTGCACTTTGGGAGGCCAAGGTGGGTGGATCACTTGAGACCAAGAGTTCCAGACCCGCCTGGACAACATGATGAAACCCCGTCTCTACTAAAAAAATACAAAAAGTAGCTGAGTGTGGTGGCACACACCTGTAATCCCAGCTACTCGGGAGGCTGAGGCACGAGAATGTCTTGAACCCAGGAGGTGGAGTTTGCAGTGAGCAGAGATCACACCACTGCGCTCCAGCCTGCGTGACAGAGTGAGACCCTGACTCAAAAAAAGGAAAACAAAAAAAAGAAAGTTAAACACCAGAAGATGGACCTGAGGCATACCTCACTGTGCTTTGCCTGCTTGGGATGGACATTGTTATTTCATTCAGATATTCTTCACTTTCAGATCGCTCACATTCAGCCTTAGAATCCTGCTCAGTTCTAGAAGGGCCCCAGGCAGCCACCACCAGTTGGTTGAAGTTGGCAGAGGGGATAAAACCAGTTTGCCATCTTGAGATAGTTTACCTTGAGGTTAGAAAGTCAATCCTAAGCCAAAAGAACAAAGCTGGAGGCATCACGCTACCTGACTTTAAACTATACTACAAGGCTACAGTAACCAAAACAGCATGGTACTGGTACCACAACAGAGACATAGATCAATGGAACAGAACAGAGCCCTCAGAAATGATGCCGCATAGCTACAACTATCTGATCTTTGACAAACCTGACAAAAACAAGAAATGGGGAAAGGATTCCCTATTTAATAAATGGTGCTGGGAAAACTGGCTAGCCATATGTAGAAAGCTGCAACTGGATCCCTTCCTTACACCTTATACAAAAATTAATTCAAGATGGATTAAAGACTTATATGTTAGACCTAAAACCATTAAAATCCTACAAGAAAACCTAGGCAATACCATTCAGGACATAGGCATGGGCAAGGACTTCATGTCTAAAACACCAAAAGCAATGGCAACAAAAGCCAAAATCGACAAATGGGATCTCATTAAACTAAAGAGCTTCTTCACAGCAAAAGAAACTATCATCAGAATGAACAGGCAACCTACAGAATGGGAGAAAATTTTTGCAACCTACTCATCTGACAAAGGGCTAATATCCAGAATCTACAATGAACTCAAACAAATTTACAAGAAAAAAACAAACAACCCCATCAAAAAGTGGGCAGAGGACATGAACAGACACTTCTCAAAAGAAGACATTTATGCAGCCAGGAAACACATGAAGAAATGCTCATCATCACTGGCCATCAGAGAAATGCAAATCAAAACCACAGTGAGATACCATCTCACACCAGTTAGAATGGCCATCATTAAAAAATCAGGAAACAACAGGTGCTGGAGAGGATGTGGAGAAATAGGAACACTTTTACACTGTTGGTGGGACTGTAAACTAGTTCAACCATTGTGGAAGTCAGTGTGGCGATTCCTCAGGGATCTCGAACTAGAAATACCATTTGACCCAGCCATCCCATTACTGGGTATATACCCAAAGGACTATAAATCATGCTGCTATAAAGACACATGCACACGTATGTTTATTGCGGCACTATTCACAATAGCAAAGAGTTGGAACCAACCCAAATGTCCAACAACAATAGACTGGATTAAGAAAATGTGGCACATATACACCATGGAATACTGTGCAGCCATAAAAAATGATGAGTTCGTGTCCTTTGTAGGGACATGGATGAAACTGGAAAACATCATTCTCAGTAAACTATCGCAAGGACAAAAAACCAAACACCGCATGTTCTCTCTCATAGGTGGGAATTGAACAATGAGAACTCATGGACACAGGAAGGGGAACATCACACTCCGGGGACTGTTGTGGGGTGGGGGGAGGGGGGAGGGACAGCATTAGGAGATACACCTAATGCTAAATGACGAGTTAATGGGTGCAGGAAATCAACATGGCACATGGATACATATGTAACAAACCTGCACATTGTGCACATGTACCCTAAAACCCTAAAGTATAATAAAAAAAAAAAAAAAGAAAAGAAAAGCACTTACTACGTCTTTGTGCTTTTATTATCTTAAAACTGTAAGTTACTAATGCTTCTTTGTAAGTTTTTCAACTAGAATTCTTTCTTCCTTTCTAACCACATTGACTGGAGTTTTAGGAGCTTGCCAAGTAGATGGTTTTTGGTTTTGGATGGGCTAGATTGTTGTTAAAGTTGGGTTTTCATTTCCCAGGATGAAATGAGTTGACTAGCTCAACCTTGATATGCTTTAAAAAACATCTCTAGCCATTACCTTTATCCTTTCTCTTTTTACACAGATTTTTTTGTTTGTTTGTTTCCTACTCTTAGAGCACTGGCTTTCAACACGGGCACTTTTGCCTGTCCTCACCCCACCCTGCTCCCACCCCCTGGGACATTTGTCAATGTCTGGAACCCTACTTGGTTGTCACAGCTGGGATCAGGGTGCCACTGGCATGTGGTGGGTAGATTCCAGGGATGCTGCTAAATGTCACACAATGTGCAGGATAGCCCCCCTTAATAAAGGATTTTCACCCCAAAGTGTCAATAGTGCTGAGGCTGAGAAACTGTTTGGAGGAAGGTTTGGAGACTCAGCGTAAAGTTCCTTTTACTTCCCCAGCCTTTAAAATGGTTACCTTGTTATCTCTCTCTCTCTCTCTCTCTCTGTCCTCCACAACCTCTCCCTCTCTCTTTCTCCTTCTCTGTCTCTGAGTATGTATATGTGTTTGCAGCAGCACTAGGGTAAAACTTGGGCTTCACTGGCAGGACCCTTGCATCACTTTCTTAGTAAAATAGTGAGAGTAAATAAATGACTTTGAATACATAATATGCCATTTTAAAGGGAATCAGCTTATTGCTTTCATAGGAGCATGGGTGCCCCAGATTCTTACAAATGCTTTCTGAGTTTTAGTGCTCAGAGCCGTTTTGCAACAAGTAAAAAGATGGATGGTCATCTTTCAAGCAAGAAAGATAAATTTTATGGCAGCAGTTTTTAAACTGTGCTGGCGAAGAACAGCTAGCACAGAGTGATCTATTGATAAAAGGATTGTGGGGACTCCTTCTAGATTTGCAGTGAAACAAATCGTAATTGATGAATAGAATTCTCTCTCCCATATTTTTTTTCCTTGAACTTTGGTGCCTTGTGGTGCTTATTTATTAGTGAGAATTCTCAAGTCACAAAAGGAATAAACTTGTATAAGAGACTAGTGGTGAACAACCTGGCAATCGGAGGCTCACACTTGCTGAGTTTCCCAGCCTGCTTTTCCATGCAGTCATGCTGGGAGTTCTGGTGCTGTGCTGCAAACCCATGGTACACAGTTTTTTTCTGGTTTGTGTCAAGCTCTTTAGTATATTGACATTTCAGTGTTTTCCACAAAGCACACTGACTTCAGGGTGTCCCTTGGGGGGAAAAATGAAATTGTGTAGGTCACATTTAGCTTTGTGACAGAGTATAAAATAGAAAGTACATCCCTTCCTGGTCAGTTCTCTGGTCCATCAAATGCCATCACTTGAGTTTTAGCAAAGCTCCACATCTCTGAGGGAGAAAGTTGATAGAATCATGAAGTTTTAGACTTGGAAGGAGACTCGGATGTGGTGTGAGTAGTCCCTAGCCTTTCAGGATGAGGGAACTGAGTTCACCCACTGGCTAGAGGTTGAGGGAGCAGAACCAGAGTTCTGACTTCCACTGACTGTCAACTCTGTGTAACCCTGCACTGCTCGTGCACAAACTGGGTCCTGGGCCTGGGGTGGCCTTATCAGTACAAGCAATGAAATGACAGGTCTCAACATAACACATCCATGGGCAGAGGGGACGTGCTGAAACGTGTAACATTTTTTCCTCTGAGACTGTGGTGCTGAATTGGAGTGAAAATAAGGTCATCGGCAGCTAGCTTCACGTTTGTGCCATTGCTCCTCAGGCTTAGGTGTTTTTGGAAGTCTTTCTTAAAACACATTCCTTTCAGACTGTTTCAACACATATATCAACACATGTGGATCTCTCTCCAGTAAGCTTTGAGCTGATGTTTGCCACATCTTACCAAGTTTGGTAAAAGTGAAGTGTAAGAATTATAACAAATTTTCCAAGAGGATTAACTGAGGAATAAAAATACATGGGATAATTATTAACTCCATATTTTGGACCTGAATCACATTTACTGCACAGTTATTGTTAGTTTAGTAAGGGGCTGGGAATAGAGGATTAAGTACAAAGGTTATAGGACTAGGTTCATGCCCTCAGAGAACTTAGCTGCTTATAGAGAAGCTGTTTTAAGTTGTACTGATGAGGAAAGTTCACTGGGAGCTCAGAGAGAGGTGAGATCATTGTGTATGAAAGTGTAAGTAGGAAGATTTCATTTATTCATCCTTTTATTTGTTGTCAGCAGTTAAGCATCTACAAATTTGAGTTTCTAACTCCATGCCACATATTGTACAAGTCATTTGTTATATAGTGGAAAACAAAGTGATATGATAATGGTAAAAAAATTGTAAAAGGCCATGTGTTCCCTTCCTTTACGGAACTTTTATTGCCACAGAGGAGGCAGATATTATTCAATAAACACTGGTAAATATGAAATTAAAAATTACAGTAGGCCAGACATGGTGGCGTGCGCCCGTAATCCCAGCACTTTGGGAGGCCAAGGTAGGCAGATAGCTTGAGCCCAGGAGTTCGAGACCAGCCTGGGCAACAGGCGAAACCCTGTCTCTCCAAAAAGTACGAAAATTAGCCAGGCGTGGTGGCACACACCTGTGGTTCCAGCTACTTCGGAGGCTGAGGTGGGAAGATCACCTGAGCCCAGGAGGTCAAGGCTGTGGTGAGCTGAGATTGTGCCACTGCCCTCTGGCCTGGGCTACAGAGTGAGACCCTGTGTCAAAAAAAAAAAATTATTATATAAGTGCTAAAGAGAGATAGGTGTATGAGAGGGAATAATGGGTGTGACCAGGCAGGAGGAGTAAAATGCAGAAGGCACTATAGTTGGAAAGAACTGAGGGTACACTTAAAAGTCTGACAGATCTTGTTTGTAGCTAGAGAGCCAGGAGGAGAGTGGGATGGAGGAGGTGGAGAGGCAGGGGCCAGGTAGGCAGAGGCCGAGTCTGCCTTGTGTCGCTATAGTGTCTTATAGACCAAGGTAAGGGGTTTAGATTTTATTCCAAGAGACATGGGGGCTGTTGTAGGCTTTAAACAGAGTCCTGGTATGATCTTGTGAAAATGCGAAGTGGTCATTCTGGGCACTGGATAGTGAGTAGAATGGAGGCAGAGACCAGTCGGGAGGTTTTTGTGATGGACTGGGTACAAGGGATGGTGGAGGGAGGTGGAGAAGTGGATGGATTTAAGATGTGTCTAGAGGTAGACTCTTGACAGAACTTGCTAACGGACTGATTTGTGGCAAGACACTGGAGCAGAGAACATTGAGGAGAGCATCCAGAATAACTCCCACCTGTTTTCCTGAGCAACTGGGTGATTGCTGGGGCTGTATACCTATTTGAGGAGAAGCAGTTTTGGGGGAGTCAGGAATTCAGGTTCAGATATGTTAAATAGTACACTCATGAGATGTCGAGTAGGCAGCTGGGTAAGGAACTCAGAAGATAAGTTAAACATTTTGGAGTCGTCACCAGTAGATGGTATTTAAAGCCATGGGCTATAGACTTAGAATGCGATTTGAAGATTAATAAAACATTGATAGTTAAGGGGAAGAGAGATGACATTCTAGGTTGCTAGGGAAATATTCTGAGCAGAGGTATAGATATAGCATGGTCTGGGGACAGAGAGCCTTGATTTGGAGCAGATTCTCGGCCTTGGCACTGTTGCTATTTTGGGCTGGCTAATTCTTTGTTGTCGGGGGCTGTCCTGGCACTGTAGGATGTTTAGCAGAATCCCTGGCCTTCACCCACTAGATGTGGTTGTACTCCCCCCTACTCCAAGTCAAAAAATGTCTCCAGATACTGCCAAATGTCCCTGGGCAGGAAAATTGAGAACCACTGATTTGGAATGAAGGGGAGATAAATTTGGATGACTGGGGAGAGGAGAGGGGGCACATTATGGATGGCTTTGAGAGTCTGTCACAACAGTTTCGCCTTGAGGCTGCAGTCAGTAGTGATTCAATTGCGCCGCCTTGAGTTGTGCAGAGAGATTGATTTGATGAAAACGATTTTAGAAAAATGGGTCTGATGGTGAGTGAAAATGAATCAAATGGAGGAGAAAATAAATACAGGGAGAAAATCACAGGAATGAAGTGAGGAAAAGGAGGAGGAAAGGTGAATCCAAGAGACATTTTGGAGGACATTGGACATTATTAAGAAAACTACAAGAGGCGGAGTGGTAAAGGGAATACTGAGATTTCAGGCCAAGGTGATAAAGAAATAATAGGGATATTTGATGTAAATTTAATAGCTGATAGAAATTGAGCGCTTAGAAAGGGAAATGGTTTGTGGAGCATGAGGAGCAGAAAGATTGTGCATTTAATTTGAATATGTGGAGTTGGGAGTCATAGGATATGACCTTCCCACTTAAGAGAGGTAGCCTTAATAGACAGTTGGAAATCAGGTGCAATTTAGGACTAGCTGTATAGACTTGGATTTAGCTGCATAGAGGTGATAATTGAAGCCAGGAGCATATTTAGAAGGTCTGAGGCCCATGACTAAGCCTTTGAGGGAAACTAAAAATGAGAGGACAGGAGGAGAGAGAGGCCCTCTTAAGGGGAAGTCAGAGAGGTAGCAGGAAAACCAGGAAGGCAGAATCATGACACCTGGTTTGCTTTACAGTTTGACTACCTGCTCTTAGCGCTGAATACAGTGTAGAGCTGCAGAAATATCAGTTTATTTTATTTTAGTTTGTATTTCGAGACAGAGTCTTGCTCTGTTGCCCAGGCTGCAGTGCAGTGGTGTGATTAGCGTGATCTCGGCTCACTGCAACCTCTGCCTCCCGGGTTCAAGTGATTCTCCTGCCTCAGCCTCCCGAGTAGCTGGGATTACAGGTGTGCATCACTGTGCCCAGCTAATTTTTATATTTTAGTAGAGATGGGGTTTCACCATGTTGGCCAGGCTGGTCTCGAACTCCTGACCTCAGGTAGTCCACCCACCTCGGCCTCCCAAAATGTTGGGATTACAGGCGTGAGCCACCGTGTCCAGCCTGAAATATCAATTTATGCCCATTAAGAAACAAATCAGGTTGGTGTTTTGCAGACAGGATATAGATTTATTAAGTCTACAGATTTATTGAGCACATTTCCTGTGCTGGTCCTGCATTAGAAGGCACTGGGGATATGAAGATGAGTGAAGTGGCCCATGCCCTCAAGGAATTCAGGGTTTAGAAGGGAAGACAAATGGGTATAAAAATAATTGCAATAGGATAGGATGAGTGCTGGGACAGAGTTATGTACAAAAGTGCTGTGCAAACCTGGGGGTGAGGTCACCTGAGGGAGGAATGGGGCCTGTGAGGTGACTGAAGAAACAATGCCTGCTCCGTGTCTTGAAGGATTTGGTAGGAATTTTCTAGGTGGATAGGGGAAAGGTGGGAAAGTCCTTTGCAGGGCAGCAAACCCCGTAAGTGCAAAGGTTTGGAACCTCAAGCAACATGGCTTCTTCAGAAAATTTCAAGGTTTAGGGTGGTTGTAACAGAAGGGTACAAGGTACAAGGTAGGATGGGAGGAGGCCCACTGAGTGATGGTTTGAGCAGGGCTGGATCTGGAAGTCCTTCGGTGCCATGTTGCAGAATGGCATTCCGCTAAGGCAGGCACCAAATAATTTTAGACAAGCTTGTGGTATGATTGTCTTTTTTCTTTTATTTTTAAAAGAATGGTCGCTCAGAGGCTAGGGACATGGAGGATAGGTTGAGTGATGATGACAGAGGGGAAGGGACAGAACCTGGTTCAGGACAAACAGTGTATATCTTAGCCTCTTTGAAACTGGTCACATTTGGGAAACTGAAGCAATTTAGAACTTCTCAAAGATGATAAATTCTATTTTAGACATATTTTATTTGTGGTCCCATGGTAATTTATGAGGGAAAATATTTGGTAGTTTAGGATATAGTTTTGGCTAGAGATTTCTATTTGTTATAAAACTCCAATTTTGAGATTTAAAAAAAATGTCTTCCCAACCAACGATGTAAACTAGCACTAAATCTGTCATTCTGATTTGACCTAGTTTGGTTCTTTACACATTTGCAGGGGCAGAGATTCAACTTGAATTTAGGGCAGCGTGACATACATGCTCTTACTCTGGAACACGTTGCCCTAAGGTGCCATTGATTTACATTTTTGTACTTCTTGTCCACTACGATATTTTATATGGTTATTCTGGTCAGACCACTTTGGATTATGATTTTTAAATGCAACTTGTAAAACATTTTTTAAATGTTTCTAAAGAACATTCGTAATACTGTTTAATGATTTATATGGTATTATCACATTGCTAAGTGATAATTTACTTATCCTGTCCTCTTCCTTTGGACACTTTCCTCCCTACTGTTTTTTTTTTTTGTTTGTTTTACTATAATGAACATGAATCGTGTTAATAGCTTTTTGCTTTGTTGGATTGTTTCTTTAGGATACATTTCCAGACATACCCTTAGAACATCAAAAACATATAGACATCTTTTTGATTTCTCATGTGTTATATTACGTTGCAAAGAAAAGAAATTACAAAAATTACAGTGCTGCTAGTTGATAATAAACTTCACCCAGCACAGTAAATGGTACATGTTGGTTACTCAAACCATTTGTAGAATGAGTTTGGTTTTGTAATTTAAATTTGTTATATCCATTCTTTGCTCATTTATCTCTTAGCATTTAAAAACTTTTTTTATTGTAGTAAAATATACACAACATAAAATGTATCATTTTATGTATACAATCTGGCTGGGTGCAGTGGTTCACGCCTGTAATCCCAGCACTTTGGGAGGCCGAGGTGGGCATATCACCTGAGGTTGGGAGTTTGAGACCAGCCTGACCAACATGGAGAAACCCGTCTCTACTAAAAATACAAAATTAGCCAGGCGTGGTGGCACATGCCTGTAATCCCAGCTGCTAGGGAGGCTGAAGCAGGAGAATCTCTTGAACCTGGGAGGTAGAGGTTGCGGTGAGCTGAGATTGAGCCATTACACTCCAGGTGGGCAACAAGAACGAAACTCCATCTCAAAACAAAACAAAAAAACAAAAAAAACCCACAATCCCGTGGTATTAGGTACAGACAATGTTGTACAACCATCTCTCCATTTCAGGAACTTTTTCATCATCCCAAACAAAAACTTTGTATGCATTAAACAGTAACTCTTCTCTAGTCCTCAGTAACCTCTATTTTCTTCTGTCTCTATGAATTTGCCTATTCTAGATATCTTATAAAAAGGGAATTTTACAATATAATATGCAAAAATTTTTTGTGTGGCTTATTTCACTTAATGTTTTCAAAGTTCATCCACGTTATAGCATGTATCAGAATTTCATTTCTTTTTATGGCTGAATACTGTTCCATCATTTGTATGTAACAGGTTTTTATTCTTTTATCTGTCAGTAGACACTTGGATCGTTTCCCCCTTTAGGTTATGTGAATAATGATCCTGTGAATATTGATGTACGAGTATCTGTTTGAGTTCTTGTTTTCACTTTTTTCAGCTCATATAATTCTATGTTTAACTTTTTGAGGGACTGTCAAACTATCTTCCACTAACTGCACCATTTTACATTCTCACCAATAATGGATGAGGGTTCTGATTTTTCTGCATCTTCACCAACATTTGTTAGTTTCCATTTGTTTTTGATTATAGCCATCCTAGTGGGTGTAAAGTGGTATCTCATTGTGTTTTTTTTTTTTTTCTGAGACAGGGTCTTGCTCTGTCACTCAGGTTGGAGTGCAGTGGTTCAGTCATGGCTCACTGCAGCCTCAGCCTCCTGGGATCAAGGGATCCTCCTGCTTCAGTTCCCCTGAGTAGCTCAGACTACAGGTGCATGCCACTATGCCTGGCTAATTTTTGTGTTTTTGTAGAGATGGGGTTTTACCATGTTGCCTAGGCTGGTCTTGAACTCCTGGGCTCAAGTGATCTACCCGCCTTGGCCTCCCAAAGTGCTGGGATTACAGGTGTGAGCCACCACACTAGGCCTCATTGTGGTTTTGATTTACATTCTCCTAATGAATAATGATGCACTTTTCAAGTGCATATAGGTCATTTGTGTATCTTTGGAGAAATGTCTCTTCAGGTCTTTGCTAATTTCTGAATTATTTTTTTTTAGTGGTGGTGATGAATTGTAAGAGTTCTTTATATATTCTAGATGTTAATTTTTTTTTTTTTTTTTTTTTTTTGAGACGGAGTCTCGTTCTGTCACCCAGTCGCCCAGTCGCCCAGGCTAGAGTGCAGTGGTGCAATTTCGGCTCACTGCAAGCTCTGCCTCCTGGGTTCACACCATTCTCCTGCCTCAGCCTCCCGAGTAGCTGGGACTACAGGCGCCCGCCACCACACCTGGCTAAATTTTTTGTATTTTTAGTGGAGACGGGGTTTCATCGTGTTAGCCGGGATGGTCTCGATCTCCTGACCTCGTGATCTGCCCGCCTCGGCCTCCCAAAGTGCTGGGATTACAGGCGCGAGCCGCCACGCCCGGCCCTAGATGTTAATTTCTTATCAGATATATGAATAGCAGCTGTTACCTTCCATTCTGTCATTCACTCTCTTGGTAGGGCCTTTTCAGGCACAGAAGTTTTTTTTTTTTTTTTTGCGATGAAGTCTTGCTTTGTTGCCTAGGCTGGAGTGCAGTGGCACAATCTTAGCTCACTGCAGCCTCCGGCTCCCAGGCTCAAGCAATTTTACTGCTTCAGCCTCCTGGGTAACTGGGATTACAGGCGCCCACCACCACGCCCAACTAATTTTTTGTATTTTTAGTAGAGACAGGGTTTCACCATGTTGGCCAGGCTGGTCTCGAACTCTGGACCTCAGGTGATCGGCCCACCTCGGCTTCCCAGAGTGCTGGGATTACAGGTGTGAGCCACCATGCCCAGCCAAGTTTTTAATTTTGATGATGTCCACTTTTTCTAGTTTTTCTTTTGTTGCCTGTGCTTTTGGTCATATTCAATAGATCGTTGCCAAATCCAGTGTCATAAAGCCTCTATGTTTTCTTCTGAGAATTTTATAGTTTTAGTTCTTATGTTTAGGTTTTTGATCCATTTTGAATTAATTTTTGTATTAATTTTTGGTAAGGGTCCAACTTTATTCTTTTGCATGTGGCTGTCCAGTTTTCCCAGGACTATACCATGGTTGACAAAATTGTGCTTTCCCTATTGAATGATCTTGGTACCCTTGTTGAAAATCAATTGATCATATATGCGAGGGTTTATTTCTTGACTCTGTTCTATTCCATTGATTTATATGTCTGTTTTTATTAGGTGTTATCTTTATGTATCTTTACCCCACTGTTCTCATTGCTGTAGCTGTGTGCAGTAGTAAGTTTTGAAATCAGGAAGTGTAAGTCCGTCAATTTTGTCTTTTTCGAGATTGTTTTGCTTCAGCGTCTTGAGATTATTCCATATAAATTTTAGGATGGACTTTTCTATTTCTTCAAAAAGATGCTATTAGGATTTTGACAGAGATTGCCTTGAATATGTAGATTGATTTGGGTAATATTGTCATCTTAACAATATTAAGTCTTCTAAGCCATGAAGATGGGATGTCTTTCCATTTATTTATGTCTTTAATTCCTTTCAGCTATGTTTTGTGGTTTTCAGTGTACTGTTTTTTTCCTTCCTTGGTTAAATTTATTCCTAAGTATTTTATTCTTGTTGATGCTATTGCAAATGGAATTATTTTGTTTTATTTTTGGATTGTTCATTACTAGTATATAAAAGTGCAATTGATTTTTGCATGTTGATTTTGTATCCTGCAATTTGTTGAATTTATTTATTAGTGCTAACAGATTTTGGTGTGGATTCTTTAGGTGTTTCTACATACAAGATCATGTCATTTGTGAAAAGAGATCATTTTTCTTCTTCCTTTTCATTTTTAACGGCTTTTGTTTCTTTTTCTTGCCTAATTGCTCTGGCTAGAACTTCTCATACTATGTTGAATAGAAGTGGTAAAAGTAGGCATCCTTGTCTTGTTTCTTGAGCTTAGAGGAAAAGCTTTTAGTCTTTCACCATTGAGTAGGATGTTAGCTGGGGGCTTTTTTACGTGGTACTTCTACCATGTTGAGGAAGTTTCCTTCTATTCCCAATTTGTTGAGGGTGTTTTTTTTTTTTTTATCATGAAAGAGTGTTTAATTTTGTCAAATGCTTTCTTCTGCATCAACTGAGATGATCATGGTTTGCTTTTTTCTCATTATTTTGTTAATGTTACGATCAATTTTCATATGTTGAACCTCCTTTCATTCTAGAAATAAATCCCATTTGGTTATGATGTCTATTTAGATTTTGAAGACTGTTTTTGATTTTTAAACTTTATAAGAGTTCTGTATAGAATATGTGTGTGTGTGTGTGTGTGTGTGTGTTTATAAGATAACAACTTTAAACATTTGTTACATTTGATAAAAATATTTCCCTCATTCTCTGGCTCTTTTAGTTTGGTACTTTTGTATATTACAGAAAGTTTTAATTTATATTTTTTAATATTTTTTTAACCTGACCTTTTCCCTTACTGCTTTTGTTACTATATAGCTGAAAATGGTATTCTTGTATATAGGATAATTTTTCTTTTTTCTTTTTTTTTTTTTTAGCTTTTTTTCTACTGTGTTCTAAAATATTTATCTCTTCAGAATATGGAGTTTACTTTGGTGCATGTGTACAGTGAGGATTTCCTTTAAGGTTTGGTATTTCCCATCTCGTGTAGTATAGTGAGTGGTTAGTGTTCAAATCCTGGCTGCACTACTTGCTAGCCTCGGGACCTTTGGCACTTAACTCTTTGGGCTTAATTTCCTCATCTGTAAAGTGGAGATAAGAGTATATCTGTTTCATAAGGCTGTTTTGAAAACAAATGAGAGAAAAACTTGGCAGGGGGCCTGGCATGCCATCAGGGCTCACTGAGAGCTAACTGATGTTGTTACCATTGTTACTCCAACCTTATGATCATCCTGCTTATTTACAGAAGGTTTCTCTGTATTTAGAGTTATGGTTTATTTCTGAATTTTGTATTCTGTTTCATCAATTCTTTTACTGGTGCTGTATAGTGTTATTGTTGCTTATTCTTCTTTCTCATGCTATTTAAAGTTTCTCCAAATTTTAGAATCATTTTGTCAAGTTTCAAAAACAAAGTAATCTGTTCGATTTGTGTGTGTGTGTGTGTGTGTGTGTGTGTGTGTGTGTGTGTGTGTGTGTGTGAGACAGGGTCTCACTGTGTTGCCCAGGCCGGAGTGTAGTGGCATGATATTGGCTCACTGCAGCCTCGACCTCCCAGGCCCAAGTGGTCCTTCCACCTCAGCCTCCTGAGTGGCTTGGACTACGGGTGCATGCCACCACTCCTGGCTAACTTTTGTATTTTTTTGTAGAGATGGGTTTTGCCGTGTTGCCCAGGCTGGCCTTGAACTTCTGGGCTGAAGTGATTTGCCCATCTCTTCCTCCCAAAGTGCTGAGATTATAGGCATGAGCCACTGCACCTGGCCAATCTGCGTGAATTTTAATGTTAAATATATGCATTAATTTGGGGCAGGTAACCACGTTTGCTGAATGCCTGCCTGTCACTGATAAAATCAGTAACTTTCCACAAGATATCAACTAAAAATGCTATAGTAGGAAAGCCTGAATTGACTGATAACTGAGGAAGAAATGGAAAGCTTTTAAAGAACTGCCTGTTCCCTCAAAGGGCAGCAGGATTGGATGGATTTTTTCATACATTTTTCCAAGGATCAGATAATCCCCATGTTGTATGAACTGTTTAAAAACATAGAAAAATCACTCTCAGAGGCAAAATGATTCAGTTTCCTAAATCTATTGCCGTCTTCCCCCCAACTCCCTCATGTGCAGTGATTATGTCTTATTCAACGTCGAATTTCTGTGCCTGGTTTGTAGGAGGTGTACAACGTGTTGATTAATCTGAGAGGAACATGCCACAACCAAAGACAGCTTGCAGAGCAGCCAGCCCCAGCCTCTGATGTTATAAATGTAGATGTGCTGGTGGTGGGGCCAGTTCTGTTGTGGGCTTGGGTCAGAACTCACTTGAGGACTGTGATTACTCTTGGGCTTTAAGCTTTGAGAGGGGAGAGGAGAAATTAGAAAAGGAAATGGCGGGCCTCGTATACAGGATTTATGAGCAGGTTGTCTGAAAACAGGATGAGCTGCCTCACATAATAGTATTTTTCCTATCATCGCACAGGCTTAAGCAGAGTCTTGGGTGATACTGTAGGGGGCAGTCACATGCCTCATAGTGGATTGGGCTGGATTCACTTACTTTCTTTGCTTTGTCTCTTGCTCCTTTCTTCTGACTTGTGAGCTTATAAAAATGTATGTTAGAAGCAGTGTTGACAGTGTTTGGCAGCTTTATGGGTGTGTGAAGAGTGGATGAGGAGGAGGAGATGAAAATAACAGAGGTTTTGAAACAGGGTGTTTGGGGATGGCACTCTTGACGATTGGAAAAATAAAATGGAAGGCCATTCTGGAGGTGGGTGGATAAGTTTCATTTTGGTTGGGTCATATAGTATTTGAACATAAGAATCCCAAGAAAACTTTTATTAAAAGCTATATTTATTAAAATGTTACCATTTTCAGGTACTGTGCAATGTGAATCATTTAAGTTTTTGGTGAGCCATGTAGAAAGGAACTGATCTAGTCTAAACATGGAACTATCTCTTAAATCAAGATACAGTTGTAATCATATAGATGTTTTTCCTGAGTTAGTTGTTTTACATCTTCCTTTGTGTGACTTAAAGTTTTTAGTTTGACTGCTAGTTTTGTTTTATTTGTGCGTGGCTTGATGGATTTTTCCTGTCCCCATCTATACACTTGTCACAATGAGGGGCTACTAAATAGGGCAGTGTTCTCTGTTTGTGTAGTCCCCACAGCTGTTTCCTATAGTAAAGACTCTGGAAAACAATGACCTCATAGTTTCCACAAAAAAAAAAACCTTTTATATTTAGTAGGGGAAAAGAAATCATTCAAAATTCAGTAATTTAAAGTTGTGTCCTCTGTTGCTTCTTCCTTCAAAAATATTATTGTTTGCTCTGCTAATTAATTGTTCATTGGCTGTTCCTCAAATGACCTTTTATGTTTAACAAACAACATTTTTGCAGTGGAGCACATCGAGATATCTTGTCTTCCATTTGACTGTAATCTTTCTCTATTTAGAAATCATTGTTTTAAGCCATGGACTGTGGCAGTTCCTAGAGCAATTGGCCAGTCACTGAACATCTGTTGCTTCTTCCCTCCAGCTGTTGGGTTCGGATGGTAGCAAACAATGTGTCCACAAATAAACAGTTCACGCTTTAGAAGATTTCATAGGACTGGTCAGGAAATGCCTTTGTTGGTATCTGCTTCTACTGGAAGGAACCCTTCTTTGTAAACCCATCACTAGCTCAGTACATGTTTTGGCTTTAATTCTTGGTATTCTTTTAATCTTGAAGAGCAAGGTAGAGAGCCATCTGATTGTCAGGAGATTTAAGAAACAATAATAATCACAGTGATGGAAATGCCACTTATTTGTGTAGGGCCATATCATTTACAAAGTGAATTCACGTACACAAGCCCAGAGAGAAAAGCAAGCTGATGATGGCAGGTTCCATGTGCCTTTTATGGTTCATTAGAGTTCTTTAGCATCAAATGCCCTCCCATTCATTGCTACACTCATTTTATTGCTTGCTCATTTCGGTCCTCTAGTACTCTAGTGACGCAACAGGTTTCTGTGTTTGATCCTGTCCCCAACAACATTTTTGCCAGTGAGTTGGATGAGGACCTAACCTAGGTATATTAATTGAATTTGTAAATGTCTTCTACAAAAATTTGGCTGGGCATGGTGGCTTAGGACAGTAATCCCAGCACTTTGGGAGGCTGAGGGTGGAGGATTGCTTGAGCCCAGGAGTTCAAGACCAGCCAGGGCAGCATAACAAGATTCTGTGTCTACAAAACTAAAATAAAATACAACTTTAAATTGTTATTATTTTTAGACAGTCTTGCTCTGTTGCCCAGCCTGGAGTGCACTGGCATGATCATAGCTCACTGCAACCTTGAATTGCAGGGCTTGAGATCCTCTTGCCTCAGCCTCCTGAGTAGCTAGAACTGGAGGTGCACACTACCATGCCTGGGTAATTTTTGTATTTTTTTGTGAGATGGGGTACGTTGCCCAGACTGGTCTCAAATTCTTGGCCTTGAGTGATCCTCCCACCTTGGCCTTCTAAAGTGCTGGGATTACAAGCGTGAGCCACAGCGCCCAGCTGAATTTGTAAATGTCTTGATGGGTATAGCATATACTCCAAGTTAGAGAATGCAGGTCCGTTAAGATCTTTAATTAAAATTAACAGCTAAAATGGAATAGAATCCTGCATCTTGCATTTGGATCCAAAAATGAACTAACTACCCCATAGCACCTATGTGAAAGGACCTGGGTGTGTTACTAGCTCGTGACTTACGCTGATGCATCTGCCAAAAATGTTTAAGGTTTTTATGCCACCTTCAAAGAAGTATCTTGATCTGGGGTGATGGGTGATAGTGCTGTTCCTGTCAGACCACACCTAGGATTTTATGTTTACGTGTCATTCTGGAAACCTAGGATATCATGTAATTTCTGGGCTGACAAACTGTAGTGTGTCTAGAGTTGGTGGTGGAAGACTCCCTAGGGGAGTCTTTCAGCAGGGAGAGGGGATTACTTTGAGAGAAAGCATTTGTCTTTGCACATAATTCCAACTCCTGTAGTTCCGGCCCTCATTATGTCTCAGTCACACAATTGCAGTAGCCTTCTAGCCCCTCCGCTATTGCTAAACTCTGTCCTTTCTAATTGGTAGTTTTTCTTTTTTAAAATTTTATTTATTAAAAAATATTAGAGATGGGGTGTCACTTTGTTGACCAGGCTGGACTCGAACTCCTGGTCTCAAGTGATACTCCCATCTTGGCCTCCCAAAATGCTGGGATTATGGGCGTGAGCCACCATGCCTGGCCTAATTGATAGTTTTGGTTGCTGCCAGATGAATCTTATTAAAGTTTACTTGAAATTACATTATTTTTCTTTTCAAAAATTGCCATTGTTTTTTTATACAGAAAGTACCATGTAAATTTCTTAGCTTGGTATTTAAGCTTTCTCATGATGAAACCTTGTCTTCCCCCCTGTCCAGGAAAGGCAGAGGAACACAGGGAAAGAGCTGTAGCATTAGAGACTTTGGTTCAGATTCTGAGACCTGAGGCAAGTGATGCATTCTTCATAGGATTGATAACCAGGAATAGGTGAGAAATGTATGTAAAGTGCCTAATACGGTGCCTGGTATAGAGAAATCTGTTAGCATTATTACTTCACAGTCCCCTGACTACTTTGCTGGCTATTGTTTGTGCCCTATACCCTCCCACCTGTAGTGCTTTTTCTGTTTTCTCCTTCCTGGGTCCAGAGTACACCCCCACTTTACTAGTTTTAGAAATTACTCTTACATTAAAGTTCCCCTAACCCCTGTAGTTGGATGTTATGGCTTCCTCATTCGAAAGCAGATAACATTTTACATGGAACCATGTTAAAGTACTTGTACACTTCTTTCTTAGTTATGTTTAAATAGTAGTAATAATAGCCAAGTGGTCAGAAAACCTTTCTTTGTGAACATTTCAACTATATATAACTAAGAGGGGAGATCAGTACGATGAACGTGCATTTCCCTGTCACCCAGCTTCAACAACTACCAATTTGTGGACAATCTTATTTCATCTGTATAACCTTTGCCTTTACTCTCCCCAAACTTTTGAAGCAGCTTCCAAATGTATTTCATCCATAGATATTTAAGTATATATCTCTAAAAGATAAGGATGCTTTAGAAAAATCATAATGCCCTTATCTGCCTAAGGAAGACTAATATTCCTTAATTAGTGTTCATATTTCTCTGATATTGTTTCTGTCTCTCACATACATATATATGTACACATATATGTGTACAACTGTGCATATATATTTCCTACTCTTTATATAAGGATCCAAATAAGTTTCCAAAATTTCAATGGATTGATAACATCTGTTGTCACTCACATTCTCTCTCTCTCATTTATTTTGTTTTTCCTCTGGCAGTTTATTTGTTGAATGCGTGTTTGTTTAGTAGAGCAGAGCTTTTCAAATTATTTGTGGTTTAGGACTAATTTTTAAAATTTCCAATCTATTGTGGGCTGTTTGTAAAATACAATACAAATCAATTAATAGAAAGTGACATAAAAAAGGCGTATGTAAGACCAGCCCCATTAAAAAATTGTTAAATTCAGAAGACATAAAGTTATGGTTTAATTTGTAAATACTTCTAAATGCTTACTCTCAATTTCTATAATCTCATCATGGACTGGCAACAGAAACTTCATAGTCTTGATTTTTTGTATTATATTCCAGTAGCTTCAATTAAGATGTTCCTCTGTCCATGTATTTCCTGTAAATTGGTGGTTAGAGCTAGAGGTTTAGAGACTCAAGTTTGAGGTTTTTTTCTCCTTCTCTTTTTGGCAAAACTTTCTGTGCGTAGTGTTATAAACTTCCATCAGAAAGCCTGCGCTGTTTGGTTCTATCTCTTGTGGTGCCAAGAATCACTGGTAATTGTTCCCTGACTCGTTAATTTATTAAGGGTTGAAAGTGGTGAAATTGTAATTCTAACATTCCTATTTTACTTGTTAGCTGAAACACTTCTACAGAGACTCTTGTCCAGTTACTTGGTTTCCCTGAAGTAAATTTTGCAGAAGAAAGGCTAGATAAAAGCTTGATTTTTCCCCCTCCTTTATTTTCCAGTTTTCAAAATAATTACTTGATTTCCAATTGTGTTTAGTGAATTTTTGTAACCTTATGAACTCATGGGTTTAAGCATATTTGATGTATTCAGTCATAGTTTTTAACCTTATTGATGCTCAAAATTGTCCCATTTTTGTCCAGTGGGACAAGTCAATTCTCAAGTCCTTTTGACACTGTACTAGTAGCCTGGGATGTCAAACGAGAGTGCAAAGATGTTAAGATGTTCCAGGCTTATCATTTCTTGCACCAGATCTGGAATCAGTCATTTCCAGATACTGGAATCAGGTTCCTTTGGTACAGTGGTTCTGAGAGACCACAGTTGAGGCATGAGGGATGCACATGGTTTCTAAGAAAGCGGTGATTTCTTTTAAAGCTAAATCATGAATTCACATTGATTATTCCAATACAGGGTTTCGGGGTTTTATTGACCCTCCTTGGTCTTATATCTGTGGCTTGTTCCTCCCGTGCTGAAAATCCTATTTGTAACACCAGTGTAAATTCTCGTTTGCCTTATCCCACAGTATGCTCCTAAGTCTCAGAATAATAATCCCAGTACTACCACCAACAGTGTTAGTATTTGAAAATGGCTTAAGACTTATTTGGTAGTTTTTTTGTCCATAGCATCTATGTGGTTTTGTCATCACTGGATATATAGTTAGTATTAGTTGTTTCGGCCAGGCGTGTTGGCTCACGCCTGTAATCCCAGCACTTTGGGAGGCCGAGGCGGGTGGATCACGAGGTCAGGAGTTCAAGACCAGCTTGGCTAAGATGGTGAAACCAAGTCTCTACTAAAAAAAAAAAAAAAAAAAAAAAAAAAAAAAAAAAAAAAAAAAAAAAAAAAAAATACAAAAATTAGCCAGGCGCAGTGGTAGGTGGGTGCCTGTAATCCCAGCTACTTGGGAGGCTGAGGCAGGAGAATCACTTGAACCCAGGCGGCAGAGGTTGCAGTGAGGTTGCAGTGAGCTGAGATCGTGCCACTACACTCCAGCCTGGGCAACAGAGGGAGACTCCATCTCAAAAAAAATCAGTTTTCTTTTTTAATCTTTTTTAAAATGAGGTTTTCTTTTTTTTTCTTTGAGACAGAATATTGCTCTGTCGCCCAGGCTGGAGTTCAATGATGCGATCATAGCTCACTGCAGCCTACCTCCCAGGCTCCGGTGATCCTCAGTCCCCAGAGTAGCTGGGACCACAGGTGCTCACCACCATGCCCAGCTAGTTTTTTATTTTTTGTAGAGACACTGTTTCACTGTGTTGCCCAGGCTGGTCTCAAACTCCTGGGCTCAAGCAATCCTCCTGCCTTGGCCTCCCAAGGTGCTGGAATTACAGGAGTGAGCCACCACACTGGCCCATTTGTTTCTTTTTTTGCTTTTGATTTTGATAGATTGGTTCCTAAAATTTGATTTTGTTGCATCATAATTATATTAAAAAATACAATATATGGCTGAAGTCAAATCTGCAAAACAAGATCTATTCAGAAATCTAGCTCTGTCTCTGGTCCTTCCACTCTATTGCCTTTCTCCTTAAATTTTATGATTTATTCTTTCATTGTTTAAATATAAGGCAGTATGTGTAGGTATATATTAATATATGTGTGTATTCATATATGGGTGTGTATTCATGTTCTCTCTTATTTAGATAAATGGTAGCACACTATGGATAATTTTCTCCTCTTGCTTTTTTCGTATCGCTATCGTATGAGTGCTTATCACATGCCCTGCACAGTGGATTATTTTATTTGCTCCTTATAATGTTGTAAGGTAGATGCATGTGTTACAATTTCTGTTTCATAGTTGGAGACAGGTATTTCTGTATAGACCTTTACTTCTCTGAGTCCGTTTTTTATTTCTTTCTTTTTTCTTTTTTTTTTTTGAGACAGTCTCACTTTTTTGCCCAGGCTGGAGTGCAGTGGTGTGATCTTGGTTCACTGCAAGCCCCACCTCCCGGGTTCACACCATTCTCCTGCCTCAGCCTCCCAAGTAGCTGGGACTACAGGTGCCCGCCACCATGCCTGGCTAATTTTTTTTTTTTTTTTTTTTTTTAAGTAGAGACGAGGTTTCACCATGTTAGCCAGGATGGTCTCCATCTCCTGATCTTGTGATCCATCCGCCTCAGCCTCCCAAAGTGCTGGGATTATAGGCGTGAGCCACTTCGCCCAGCCTTTTTTTTTTTTTAAAGAGACAGGGTTGCTCTGTACCCAGGTTAGAGTTCAGTGGTGCAATCATAGCTTACTGCAGCCTCAAACTTGGGCTCAAGCAATCCTTCCACCTCAGCCTCTGCAGTAGCTGGGACGACAGGTGCCTGCCACCACTCTCAGCTAATTAAAACTTTTTTTTTTCTTGTAGAGACAGATTCTTGGTATATTGCCTAGGCTGGTCTTGAATTCCTGGCCTCAAGTGATCCTCTCGTCTCGGCCTCCCAAAGTGCTGAGATTACAGGCATGAGGCACTGTGTATGGCTGCTATGATTCCCTTTAACCCCCATAGTAACTAGTTGTGACCCTTGTGTGCATATTCATGAGCAAATGAATGAGCAGGGAATTAACTTCTCTATTTATCTTGAGCAATGATGGGAGCAGAGAAAGGCTGTTTCCAAACTCTAGAGAAGGAAATTCAATGCTTTCTTTATTTGAAGGTTATGGCTCTCTGTAGCTGGAGAAGAATAATAGTAAGAACTTATTCCCTGACCAGAGTTGCTCCCAGTAATTACACAAATACATTAAGTTGGAAAGTTCTTTTTTTTTTTTTGAGACGGAGTCTCGCTCTGTCGCCCAGGCTGGAGTGCAGTGGCGCAATCTCGGCTCACTGCAAGCTCCGCCTCCCGGGTTCACGCCATTCTCCTGCCTCAGCCTCTCTGAGTAGCTGGGACTACAGGCGCCCGCCACCACGCCCAGCTAATTTTTTTTTATTTTTAGTAGAGACGGGGTTTCACCGTGGTCTCGATCTCCTGACCTCGTGATCCGCCCGCCTCGGCCTCCCAAAGTGCTGGGATTACAAGCGTGAGCCACCGCGCCCGGCCCGAAAGTTCTTTAATCTTCTAAAAATAAGAGTTCCTTTTTAACAGTACAGTGACAACTTGGTAAATCTTCCTCATTTTAGAGTCTTTGTGTCATGGAAGTTATAATAAACTAGGGTAGCTAAGGAAAAGGACAAACTCCTTTAAAATCAACAGCTTATGGAAAATATCTACTAGTTAATGATTTCACAATTTTAATAGTGACAGGAAGAAAGAGTAGCTTCATTTCCCTTCAGATGGGAAAGAAAGGAGTATTGGCTGCTTTTTATTTTATATCCAGCTGGAGGAAGGGGTTAGTTACCCTTCAGGCTCTATTGTGATGTCAGGCAGCTGGTTAAGCTGTTGTAGCTTCCCCCACCCCTTCCCGGATTCTGTCAAGCTTCAGAGGGTAGAGCTGGGGGAGGAGGAGGGCATCCAGGGTCAGAGGCTACTCTTTTCCTTTTGAAAATCTGTGAGCCTATGAGTTTTGAATGTAGTGAGACTCCTAGTGCAGCTGAGATCTTGGGCAGGTCACTGAGCCTCAGTTTCCATATTTTCCTTTTCATTGCCACATAGTAATACCAGCCTCATAGATCGTGGTGTTTAACAACGATTGGCTCCTTTACACCTGAGTGGTGAAAATATTTTAGCAAGAACAACCAACCAACACACCAACCAACCCAGCCTGTGACAGCAGGTCTGGGATATAAGAAAGGGATGCTGGTAGGACAGAGGTGTAGAAAGGATCTTGCAAAATATCACCATAGTCAAGTGCTGACAAGAAGTACGCTCCACCTCTACACTTTCGCTGGGTCTAGCTTTGCAAGTCTGATTGTTTTATAGCTTACCTTTGATGCGTAGATGCTCTAGGGTTTTTTTAAATTTTTTTATTTTTGTGAGACAGTCTCGCTCTGTCACCCAGGCTGGAGTGCAGTGGCATGATCTTGGCTCATTGCAACCTCCACCTCCCAGGTTCAAGCAATTCTCCTGCCTCAGCCTCCCAAGTAGCTGGGATTACAGGCACCCGCCACCACACCTGGCGAATTTTTGTATTTTTAGCAGAGACGGGGTTTCACCATGTTGGCTAGGCTGGTCTTGAACTCCTGACCTCCGGTGATCCACCCGCCTCAGCCTCGTGCTGGGATTACAGGCATGAGCCACCATGCCTGGCCATGATGCTCTAGGTTATGACCACTTGAATTGCAGACTGTTTTTGAAGAGGTGGTATTTATTTATATCTCCAGTGTTCTAGTGCTGGATGACTCACTGAGGAGTATGTCCCGGAGAGGACACTCACTTCTCAGTATGATACATTCTGTGCCATTGTATCATCGTTGAATAACACAATGATAATCCATGTGCCTGGCATTTTGGGGAATGAGTCTTTTACGTAAGTGACTTCTGAGGTAACTACTTATTTGAACATCAGATCCTTACAATTTTAACCTTTTCTTTTGATTAGATGGCTTGATCATATTATTTTGTACTCGTTGCCGGGGTGAGAATCCTAGACATACACACTCAGTTGTTCCTTGGTGATTTAGGGTTGTTAATGAACATCATTGCTTGATCTCCTTTTAGGTAATATGGAGGTTTCTTTTGGGGCTAGTGGGACTACATAGGCCCTGTTGAGTGGTTCTGGATTGCTGTATTGTTTGAATTCTTATTTCTGCTATGATATTTCCTTTCATTGCTCCCTACCATCTTCATGCTACTTTTCTCTTGCTTTATCCTATTTCTGGGATCCTGTACCTCCTACTTCCTCTTGTACTTTTCTTCTTTTTTTTGAGACAGAATCTCACTCTGTCTCCCAGGCTGGAGTGCAGTGGTGTGATCATGGCTCACTGTAGCCTTTATCTCCCAGGCTCAAGTGATCTTTTCACCTTATCTCTCCGGTAGCCAGGACCACAGGTGTGCGCCACTATGCCTGGCTAATTTTTAAATTTTTGATAGAAACCAGGTCTCTCTTTGTTGCCTGGGCTGGTCTCAAACTCTTGGCCACAAGCGATCTTTCTGCCTTGGACTCCCAAAGTGCTGGGATTATAGGCATGAGACACCATGCCTGACTGTTTTGCAGTTTCTAATCTGCTTTTTAGTTAAGTAACTAGATAAATAGAATCGGCTCTAAATAAGACTAACTAAACTGAGTTAGAGTCTGAGCGTCTAACTAAATTAAGAAACTTTAGTGTTTTTCCTTTTTAGTGTCAACTTTTTTATTTTTTATTTATTTATTTATTTTTTTGAGATGCAGCCTTCTTCTGTTGTCCAGGCTGGTGTGCAGTGGCATGATCTCGGCTCACTGCAACCTCCACCTCCCAGGTTCAAGTGATCTCCTGCATCAGCCTCATGAGTAGCTGGAATTACAGGTGTGCACCACCATGCCTGGCTAATTTTTGTATTTTTAATAGAGACAGGGTTTCACCATGTTGGCCAGGCTAGTCTCGAACTCCTTACCTCAGGTGATCCGTCCACCTTGGCCTCCCAGAGTCCGAGGATTACAGGTGTGAGCTGCCGCGCCCAGCCTGATGTCAACTTTTTGAACGAAGTATAGCATACATACAGAAGAATATATATGTCGTTAGTGTACAGCTTGATGTATTATCCTAAAGTGATAATTTGTCACCCAGATCAAGAAATAGGACATCTCTAACACTCCAGAAGGTACCCTTTCTGGAATGTTGGACTGTCGTCTAACACCATCCATTAGACCATCTTCTAACACCATTGATTAAACATAGACTGTCTTCTAACACCATCGATTAGTTTTGTCTGTTGTTGGACTTTATTATGAGTGAAATAAGTATATATTGTTTTAAAAACAGCTTTATTGAGATACAGTTAACCTACGATTTAATTCATCCATTTAGTGTACAGTTCGGTTATATTCTTGGAGTTGTGCAAACATTATCACAATCATTTTTAGAACATTTTTAATTATCCCCCCAAAAAACCCCATACTCATTAGCAGTCACTCCCTGTTTCCCTGGAATATTCCAGCCCTACATGAACGCTAAGCTACATTGTGTCTCTATCTAGTCTGGACATTTCAGATTAAAGGAATCATATATGTGGCCTTTTGTATCTGGCTTCTTCACTTAGCACGATATTTTTAAGGTTAATCATGTTGTAGTATATATCGTACTACATTCCTTTTTATAGCAGCAAAATATTCTATTATATGAATATTTCACATTTTGTTTTTCATCTGCTGATGGACGTTTGAGTTGTTTCTACTTTGGCTGTTATAAATAATGCTGCTGTGAACATTCACATACAGATTTTTATGTGGAGATATGTTTTTGTTCCTCTTGGGTATATTTTAGAGATGGAATTGCTGGGTCATATGGTAACTGTGTTTAATTGTTTGAGGAGCTCTCAGGCACTTTTCCAATGTTGCTACACCATTTTATTCCCACGAGCACTGTGTGAGGGTTCCAGTTTTTCCATATCCTCATCAACACTTGTTAATGTCTGTCTTTTTCATTATAGCCATTTGAGTAGACATGAAGTGGTATCTCATTGTGGTTTTGGTTTGCAATAAGTATATATTCTTTTGTGTCTGGGTTCTTTTGCTAAAATTTGATAGTAGATAACATCTATTTCTGTGAGAGTAGTGTCTAAATTTTTGTAGAAAACATGGAAAATATATGCACGTTGAAATAATAAAATTGACTTATTTGCCTTCCCCTCCCCTGTGTGTGTATAACATAATTGATATCAAACCATATATCCAGATTTTCATCATGTGATCTTTATTTCATATTGTCTTATGAGTAATTTTCATCATAAAAACTTTTCAGATCATTATATGAAGGTACTATAACCTATTTTTGACATGTAGATGGCTTCTGGTTGTAATGAATGTATTTTGTACATAAGTCTTTCACTTTTGATCATTTCTTGAGGCTATATAAAACGAGGAAATTCCTTTCAGTAGTTACCTATTTCAAAGGCTCTTAAGTCATATTATTACCTTATTTACAGAAGGATTTTACCACTAGCATTGTTAAGAATGTGTAGTACCCCACTGTTGTAATTAAAAAAGAAATCTTTAAGTTGCTAAGTAGAAAATAGCATTTCATTGTTTGAATTTGCATTTCTTTGGTTAGTAGTGAGGGAGAACAGCTTGATCTATTCTTTGAAGTTACTATATGATAGTAACATTTTGATACTAGGGAATTGCCCTATTTTGATTTCACACTCTTCTCTTTGTTTGCTGTCTGTATATTCACACACTCATCCATTTAGCATCCACATAAGAGAGGCAGATGACCAAGGCCTGAACCGAGTAGAATTGGTAAAGATTGGGCTGGGCCAGGCCAGGCCTAGGCTGGGAAGGTTCTGAATTGTACTTTGCTAGGAGAAGACTGGAGCCAGGATGAGCTGGAGGTGTCTGTATTGGTTTTTAGGAGATCTGATTCTTGTGTCCAGGATTGAAAGAATGGGCGGAGGCTGTGATTGATTGGAGGCCTAAGAGTCAGCCTGGCTTGCCTGTCAAGTATCCGTAGGGTTGGCTGTGTAGAGTGCCACAGCAGGTCTGTGACTTGCAAGCATCTCAGGCAGTTAAAATTTACTGGGAGTACTCTGGGTTTATGGCGATGTGAATGCATAATTTATAGTGAAACTTACTGGATCTGCTTATGAATAATCTCCCTTAGTTACTACTAAGTGATGTTGCAGTTATAAAAATGCAATAGCAGAATAATGAGACAACACAAGGTTATTTCCAGAATATTTTGGATCCCCTTATAAAATCGGCTGTTCAGTCAAAAACATTTTAGGTCTGTTATAATAAAATGTCAATATATTCAAAATCAAGAGGATTTTGCCTCTTGTGTGTGTATATATAATCTGTGTGGGTTTATAGAAGAAATATATGCATCTTTGGCTTGGGGTAGTTCAAGGCCTTATCTCATTTTTCCTCAAGTCCTTGCCTTTCCCACCTTATTCTGCCTCCTGGGATGTATAGGTCACTTTACTTCCACTTTGGAGAGGAGCGCCACTCAGTGAAGAACATTGATTGGCTCTTGCCCTGTGGGCAGGGCCATTTTGCTGAGTTCGTAAGTCTGTATAGTCCTCCTCTACCTTCTTTTACTTGCTCAGAAAGCTGCCACTGCCATTCTTTTTTTCTCTTCCTCGGGTTAAGCATTCATCTCCCACCACCTGCCAAGCCAGGATGGCCTGAAAAGGCCGCTGGATGTAGCTGTAGGGATACATTCTTTTTCTCTCTCTAATTTTTCTTTGATGCTGGCTGCTGTCTCTTTCCCCAGTGGTTAAGATCCAGAGGTTGGTTTGGGCTTAGGGTTTAGAGTTACTATAAATGGAAAACTTTGGTTTAAAGCTCCATAGGTCTGTCTCTTGTTTGTAAACAGCCTGAGATATCATTGACATATAAAAATTGTGTATATTTAAAGTGTACAACTTGATGCTTTTTAAACCCTCAACCATTTGTAATGTGTCATGATAGGAATATATAATAATTTATTAGATATTTAGATGGCTTTTCAGTTTTAACTTTTAACTCTTTCAGATTATCATTCTTCCTGTATGATGACCAAGTTGCATTGGGACTGGACGTTTGCTTTTTTGTGTTGATTGTAAGTCAAAATTTCCCCCCTTCCTCCTCAAAAAAAGGATTTGTTTTACTATACTTTTGAATTGTAGATTGTGTTGGAAAAATGAGAAAGAGTCCAAAAAGAAGGTACTTTTGACTTACTTGAGTTAGTTGATTGGGTAGTTAAATACATTTTGGTGACCTGAGCTGACTCTAAACTTGGAGTCAGCAAGTCTTGGCCACTTAAGTTGTGCGGGGAAGGATGGACTGTTGGTGGAATTAATCTCCACCAGAAGAGCAGCTTGAGCATTTAAGGTGAAGAACACCCCCTTTACATTACTGATGAGAGACGGATGGAGTTCCCTAAAGCCAGATCTTTGTCTCTGGTGTGTTTGCTTTCTCTAGCATCCTGGGACACTAGGGCAGGACATAGTTCTTCACATGCTGCAACTTGATCTTTCTACATCATCTGCATTCCTCCTTATTTCTCAAATAACATGCCAATTAGATAAATGGCATTTTTGTTTCTGGGCCGTATTTCAGTCATAGGAAGAAATACAAATTGCAACAAAACAAAAACTGCTTAACAAGGATTTATTTAAAAGCAGATAAATTCCCTGAAGCCTCAGGGTTGGTGCAGCTGCAGTTCAGTCGTGCTTTATGTCTAATTGAGAATTGACATTTAGAATGAAGAACCTGAGCCCTGTATGATGCTGAGTCGTATATGGGGACAAATCATTTCAAGGTACTTTGTTGAAGAAAGATTATGGGCAAAAATATTTTAAGCCTTTTTTAATCAGCTGAGGTTGAAGAATAGTGGTAACTGGCTGGGCATGGTGGCTCATGCCTATAATCCCAGCACAGTGGGAGGCTGAGGCAGGTGGCTCACTTGAGGTCAGGAGTTTGAGACCAGCCTGGCCAACATGGTGAAACCTGTCTCTACAAAAAATACAAAAATTAGCTGGGCATGGTGATATGTGCCTGTAATCCCAGCTACTTGGGAGGCTGAGGCAGGAGAATTGCTTGAATTCGGAAGGCGGAGGTTGTAATGAGCTGAGATTGTGCCACTGCACTCCAGCCTGGGGGACAAAGCGAGACTGTCTCAAAAAAAAAAAAAAAAAGAAAAGAAAAAAAGAAGAGTGATAACTTTGAAAAGTTACTTTGTTTCTCTGAGGCTAAGTTTTTTCATCTATAAATAAGAATACAGCATAGGGAATTTTGTAAGGGTGAATTTATTTATTTTATTTTATTATTTTCTTGAGACAGAGCCTTGCAGTGTCACCCCGGGTGGAGTGCAGTGGTGTGATCTCAGTTGACTGCAACCTCCGCCTCCTGGGTTCAAGCCATCCTCCTGCCTCAGCCTCTAGAATAGCTGGGATTACAGGCATGAGCCACTATACTCAACCATTAAGGGTGAATTTTATAGAAAATAACATCTATAAGCAATAAGCGTAATGCCTGATACAGTATAAGCACTCAATAAGTGTTAACTGTTATTGTTACCCTTTGCACCAAGCATTGTATTTGCTAGGTATTGGGGAAGTAATATTGAGTAAGACATTATTCCTGTTCACTGTCCAGTGATGCATGTGAGATGGTATGTCCTGGAGATATTAATAAAATGTAATGTAAGAAGTCATATAATGCACTTTGACAAAGGAGCCTCCCATAAGTTTTGGTGCTTTTGGAAGTGAAACTCCAGAGCTTTTCCAATGTGGCTGTGTTCGTTCTCAGACTTGGCTTCACATTAGAAATAGTCATTAAAAATAAGTCACACTTGAAAAAAAAAATTAGCAGTGGGCTGCTGCCAGGACATGGTTTTTATTTTTAACTTTCCCCAGGTAATTCTGATGTGCAGCCAGGATTGAGAACTAATGCTTTAGATATTTTCTTATGTTCTTTCTCTTTGGCATTTTTAAGGATTATGTAATATCATAGGGTGATTCTTTTCTTTTTTTATGCTATTTTTCAAAACTAACGTAATAGCATCTATACAGAGTTTTAGACTTTACAAAATGCTTTTATGATCTCATTAAAGCCTTACAGTAATCCTTTTAGAAAAGCATTACTATCACCATTCCCGTTTTGCAGAAAAGATGACTGAGGCTCAGAGAAACACGTTAAGTAAAAAATGGTAGAAAGTTCGGGCACATTGACTGACACCTGTAATCCCAGCACTTTGAGAGGCTGAAATGGGAGGATTACTTAAAGTCAGGAGTTCAAGACCAGCCTGGCCAACATGGTGAAACCCCATCTCTACTAAAAATACAAAAATTAGCAGGACATGGTGGCGTGCACCTGTAGTCCCAGCTACTTGGAGGCTGAGGCAGGAGAATTGCTTGAATCCGGGAGGCGGAGGTTGCAGTGAGCTGAGATTGCACTACTGCACTCCAGCCTGGGCAGACAGAGAGAGACTCCATCTCAACAACAACAACAACAGAGAGAGACTCCATCTCAACAACAACAACAACAAAAAAAAAGGAAAAAAATCAGAAGTAGTAGAATGAGAACTTGAACCCTGGTACCCATAATCCAGTCTTTTTCTACTGCATTTCTAGCAGAAAGTTTTTACCATTGTGTAAATACTTACTTGGAGGTCTTCTCTTGCTACTTGTATAATCTGTTGGGACAACTTTTGCTCCTTGTTCATCTGGCTGAATCCACTTATAGGATATTCCTTTCACTATTTCTCCCTTTTATCCTGGCTCTTGACCATACTTCAACCCTTAGTTTTGTGGTTTCATGAGTCAGTTATAATTTCTTGAAATGCAGTAACCATTACTCAACCCCTTTATTATAGTCTTTTCTTTTAGGTGAGGAATGCATACTTTACTAGTCGTTATTCAGCAATGCGTCCTTGCCACCAGGTCTTTATGGTACATATGAATTTGCTTAAAATCTGACACTAATCTTATAGCAGTGCAGGTATTCTTTGCTATCCAAATCTGTTTGGTTCCTGAGTTTGGATCCTGAGAACTTGGATATGATGGACACCTATATTTGAGTTATCCTATGCTTGGCCCTTGTGCCTGGAAGGATCAGGAGCTCTGTACAGGTTGAGCATCCTAAATCTGACAATCTGAAATCTGAAATGCTCCAAAATTTGAAACTTTCTGAGCACTCACATGATGCTCAAAAGAAATGCTCATTAGAGCATTTTGGATTTTGAATTTTCAAATTTGGGATACTCAGCTGGTAAGTATAATACAAATAATCAGAAATCCAAAAAAAATATGAACTCTGAAATACCTATGGTTCTGAGCATTTTAGATAAGGGATACTCAACCTGTACCAGGAATAACATGCTTTTCTCCGTGGCCAAATGTGAACAGAGTCCAAGGAATGTGTGTGGCATTTGCTCCTGTCCTCATCAGGTTGTCTTTCCATCCTGGATGGAAGCTCCCTTTCCCTGTGCTTCATTTCTCTCTCCTCTCCCACCAGGGTCCCCTGCTTATCTTTCTGAGGAGGGAGAGTGGTTTGAAGGGTGTGGTGGAGGGCATTCCAGCCCTAGGGGAAGTACATATGAAAGCCTACAGGCCTTAGGGTCCCTTTCAAGGGCCTGTTGCCCCAGCCAGGAAATATTAGGGGCCTGTCAGTCTTATTTGTCTCGTCTCCCCTCAGAGGAGAAGATAAAGAGGAAGAATGGATGAAGGGCACTGAAGGCCGTATTTATTCTGTGTCCTAGTATGTCATACTATTGCATGGACACTATATTACCAGTTTTTCGTGAGTCGTATCTGTTTTTACAGTGTTCATCTATTTGTACAAATTTTATCCCTTATGTTTTAGCTAATTATTCTTCATCAACTTAGTAGGCATCCTGAAAGTAAAATTCAAAAGATGAAACTTTTCTCAAGACAAGTGCTCATTATTTTATTTCCAGCAGCAGCCCATAAACCAGATTTCACTTTTAGATACCACCCAGCTGTTTGCATTTCATCTATTTATTTTTCTAAAAATGTAAATACTATTGTCCTCCTGAGTTCTTCTGTTTTTTTTTTTTTTGTCCATGATCACTGGAAACAAATTTTGTGTTTCTTCTGGCATAGAATCAAAGAAAGTGGGCAATGATTGGGTTTGATGAGTCTTGCAAGCTACTCTTCTTCCCAAAAGAGGAGCCCAACTCCCGATCATTCATGTCAGACCAGTATTGCCACATCCATTTCCCATGGGTGGAAATCACCAGTGACTGACCATTGCTTTTTCTTCTCCTTCCTGGGGGTTAGGTGCAGGATGTCTTGGACCAGTCAGTATCTTTTCCCTGGAGCCTGGGATGCTTTGGCCTCTTTATTAGGGCTCTACAGGAAGAAAGACCCTCATGTCTAATTTTATGGCTCTTTTCTGACCCATGTTTCCAACTTTTTTTTTTTCTTTAAGGGAAAAAAATAAAAACATTCTATTTTTGAAGGGTAAGGAGAAATTTTGTGAAACTTGAAAACCCGGTAAGTGTTTTGCCTTTTACTTTATTATTTAGTAACTATATGCTAAGGATCATCCCAACTGAGGGGAAAATAGGAGCAGGGGTCAAACTTGTTTATAGTAGGATGTATAGGATTTAAGCCAGGAGACCAAGAGACTCAGTTTAATATTTTTTCCAAACAGAAACACTATACCCAAATTCTGTAAAATAGACACAAATATGTAAGACTAATTTTAAGAAGGTGCATGTTCTATTTTTTCTTTTCTATTTTCTTTTTATTTATTTTAAATGGAGACGGGGGTCTCGATGTGTTGCCCAGGTTGGTCTTGAACTGGGCTCAAGCCATCCTCCTGCCTTGGCCTCCCAAAGTGCTGAGATTACAGGCATAAGCCAACACACCTGGCCCACATTCTATTTTCTATAGAAATGACATACTTAAATAATTTCTCAGATTGTAGCAATGCTTCTGTTCACAGAGGACATTGATAATCAACTTTTTCAAAACTGCAAACATACAGAAAGATTAATTTAGGACATCAAATAAACTAAGGTTTAATTATGAAAAAAATCGTAAAAGGCAAATCAAAGCAGCATCAGATGTGACCAAAAACGTAAACCAGATCACTTGCTGGGACTCTTGGGGAAGGGCTTGGGTGAAGATTTGGGATGCAGGGGTCTCATCTGCTCATTTGATGAACCAGGATTCGAAGCACAGGTTCAGTGAGTTGCCTCTGATAACTATTGGTTTGTGGCAGAGCCGGAGCTTGAGCTTAGGATTCTTTACTCCTACTGTTTTTCTTTTTTCTGTGATACATACTAAAGGATTGGCCATTAGATTCTTCTGTGTTTTGTTTCGTCTGGGGAAGAGGTAAGATAAGTAGTCCCCTGGGTATCTGCAGTGGGAATAAGTTACCATTGTGAGGGGTAAAAAGAGGCAGAAAGAGGACCTTTTGTATTTGTGTATTGAGATTTTCTTTTCCTTAAATTTCCTTTCGGGTGTGATATAGTGATTTAGGGTGGGGTTGACCCAGAATGGTTTTTGCCCTAGTTAAGAGGATTGTGGACATTCTGTTACCTGTTTGGTCGTGCCCAACAAACATGTTGTTGAGCAGCCTTGGCACTCTGCGTTAGAACACAGCAGTTGGTGGATTAAGTGTGGATGAGTTGAAATGAGAGTGGACAGAAGCGTAAATAAATTTAATGCAGTCCTGATAATTGAACGTAGTCTCCACCCTGAAATCTGAATGGATGCTGTGTATAAAATATCTGCTTTGAAATATAATGAAGAGTTTGATTTCAGTTAATTTGTTTGGAATGTCTATGTTGAAAACTTTTTTTTTTTTTTTTTCTATTTTTTTCCCCATTGGGAGTCAGTTAAGAGAGAGGATTCAGAACAGAAGCTTGCTGTACTTCTGACAGTTTGGCCCAACTCTGTGCCATGAGATTGTCATTATCCCTGTTACACCTAAGAGCTCTTCTTGGCAGTTGTCCTCTACTTTCTTTACAAAATAAACTCAAAAAACCAGGTTCCCTGCCTTCCTGTCTCTAGCTTATCTGCATCCAGGACTATCTTTACCTCCTTCTCTTCCATCTCTCCTGCCTACCTTCTGTTTAAGGCCAGTTCCTCTGCAGCCTCTTTTAAATCAATCTCTCCTTTTCCCCTTACCAAAGAATCACCTTTTTTTTTTTTTTTTTTTTTTTTTTTTTTTTTTTGAGTAAGGGTCTTGCTCTGTTGCCCACGCTGGAGTGCAGTGACGCGATCTCGGCTCACTCAGTCTCTACCTCCCAGGTTCAAGCAACTGTCCTGCCTCAGTCTCCTGAGTAGCTGGGATTACAGGCGCCCACCACCACGCCTGGCTAATTTCTGTATTTTTAGTAGAGATGGGATTTCGCTATGTTGGCCAGGCTGATCTTGAACTCCTGACCTCAGGTCATCCACCCGCCTCAGCCTCCCAAAGTGCTGGGATTACAGGTGTGAGCCACTGCACCCAGCCTGAAGAATCATCTTTATTCAGATATCTCCTTTCTGTTAGCTGCTTCGCTTAGCCTGTGGGTCCCTCTGCTCCTGAAGGTCCCCTCCAGATGGTCACAGCATCTTTCCTCCATCCTTTTATAACTGAGCTCCTTGGTGATGAAGAATGATCTCTGGCAGTCATTCAATCCCTTGCCTTGTTTCTTTTAACCCTCTCTGATAAATATTCTGCTTCATTGAGATTACATGAGCAAGCAAACTCTTAATTTGCTATTCCAGAGGATCTGTCTCAAAGCCTGTCTGACTTGCCTTTTCTGCGGTGGTTTTCATTGTTGCTTCCACCTCCGTGGAGGTTTGTCTGTCCTCACTTGTATGATGCCACTCTCTCTCTCCTGGCTGCCACCTCTTTGCTTCTTCACGGGCAACTTTTCTGTGACCTTTTCCAGTGTTCAAGATTCTGTCCCGGCTGCTTCCTCTTCTCACCAGATGTTCCCTGGGTTCTGTCTCATGTGATAGGCTTGTGCTGCTCTGATTCAAATTTCCAGCTCAGATCTCTTTCCTGAGCACCAGATTTAACCTCATTTGGGATCATGTTGATACCTCAAATGCAGCTTGTTCAAAACTGTGGTCCCCTAATCTCTTCCTCTGTTCCTGGTTTCATTATCTACCTAAGTCAGAAATGGGAGACCTTGGTGTCATCTCCTTTCCTCTTTCGATCTGTCAGTATAGTGACACCTACATGTTTGTCTTCCATCCCGAGTCAACCAAGGTTTCATTAGTGCTAATGATGTTTTTTATCAATTCTTTTTTTTTTTTTTTTTTTGAGATGGAGTTTCACTCTTGTTGCACAACCTGGAGTGCAATGGCGTGATCTCGGCTCACTGCAACCTCCTCCTCCTGGGTTCAAGTGATTCTTCTGCCTCAGCCTCCTGAGTAGCTGGGATTACAGACATGCACCACCACTCCCGGCTAATTTTGTATTTTTAGTAGAGATGGGATTTCTCCATGTTGGTCAGGCTGGTCTTGAACTCCCGACCTCAGGTGATCCGCCCACCTCAGCCTCCCAAAGTGCTGGGATTACAGGTGTGAGCCACCACACCCGGCTATTCATTTTTTTAAAATTAGGAAATCATATACACCATGGAATACTATGCAGCCATAAAAAATGATGAGTTCGTGTCCTTTGTAGGGACATGGATGAAACTGGAAAACATCATTCTCAGTAAACTATCGCAAGGACAAAAAACCAAACACCGCATGTTCTCACTCATAGGTGAGAATTGAACAATGAGAACTCATGGACACAGGAAGGGGAACATCACACTCCGGGGACTGTTGTGGGGTGGGGCGAGGGGGGAGGGACAGCATTAGGAGATATACCTAATGCTAAATGACGAGTTAATGGGTGCAGGAAATCAACATGGCACATGGATACATATGTAACAAACCTGCACATTGTGCACATGTACCCTAAAACCTAAAGTATAATAAAAAAAAAATAAATAAAATTAGGAAATCTTCTCTTCTGTAGCTCACATTCTTCCATTATATATACTAATGCCTTTGGTTTTGATTCTTCTAAATTAGGGGAACATAAGGCCACAAGCCAAACCATTTCAAGATGGAATAAGATTTTTTTTAAAATTATTATTCTTTTTATTGAGATGGAGTCTCACTCTTCTCACCCAAGCTGGAGTGCAATGGCGCGTTCTCAGCTCACTGCAACCTCTGCCTCCCTCGTTCAAGCATTTCTCCTGCCTCAGCCTCCCAAGTAGCTGAGATTACAGGCATGTGCCACCACGCCCAACTAATTTTGTGTTAGTATAGATGAGTTTCACCATGTTGGTCAGGCTGGTTTTGAACTCTTGAGCTCAGGTGATCCACCTGTCTCAGCCCCCCAAAGTGCTGGGATTGCAGGCGTGAGCCACCATGCCCAGGCCGTTTATATATATATGAAATGCTAAAGGGAGATAGACGTGAAGACTGAGAAAAAAAACACTTGGATTTGGTGATTTAGTGGGGAGGTTTTGTACTGTGGTGAAGACTTCCCATCATGCCTGTTCCTCCTTGTGTACCTGTTTCTGAGATGGCATCCAGTGGTCCCTTCCAGGTATTTGAAACTTTGTTGTTATCAGGATCCTTCTCCCTTGCTCATTTTGTTCAGTAAGTTGTGTCAGTGACACCTCCATATTCTCTGTGATATCCCTTTGTTTTTTTCCTCCCGAATCTGAATCTCAAGATCTATAAATGAATATTTTCTTGTTGATTCACATCAAACTGATCATCAGATTGTGATGCAAATTGCAAATCTGTTCCTTCTTTTTCACCTCTGTTATCGTTGTCTTAATTGGAACATAGTAGACAGTTTTTAGTTCTCTGGCCTCCTTTATCATTCTTCAACATTTCACACTGTTGATCACCCTTTTCTTCATGAAACTCTCTTCATGTGACTCTTGGACACCATTCTCCTGATTTTCTCACTACATCTTTGATGGTTTTTTTCTTGGGCTTCTTTGAGCCCCCCCACCTAAATATAGGTTACCTCTGCATTCTGTCCTCTGGATCGATCTCTCATAGATGATGTCTGGGCACTCTCAGTCTTAGTTGAGGTTTCTACCACCACCCATCTGTTGAATTCCAAATTTTCGTCCTTAGCACAGACTCCTGCAGTGAGCCCACAGATCCGTATTTTTCAGTTGTTTATCAGATAACTTCCATTCAGAGCTTCCGTAGAACTTTAGCTACAATGGATTTGAAAGGGGGGACTCATTCTGGGAACTCTTTCCTGGACTTCCTCCTTTTTTATTTTCTGTCTTGATGCAGGATACTACCAGTTGCTCATCTAGGTAAGACACCTGAATGACATTAATGCCTCCTTCCTCCCTCTCCACGTTCATTAGGTCACAAATCCTATTGATTCTACTACTCAAGTTCCTAAATCTCTCCCAAATCTGCCTTCCCATTCTGTCCTCACTGCTTTAGCTTAGACTGTCGTTATTTCTTGCCTCTTTAGTTTGTTTCCTAACTGCTCTCCCATTGTGCAGTTACCTCCCCTGCTTTCTCTCTTTTTTATTTTTATTTATTTATTTTTTCATACGGAGTCTCACTGTCGTCCAGGCTGGAGTGCAGTGGCACGATCTTGGCTCACTGCAAGCTCTGCCTCCTGTGTTCACGCCATTCTCCTGCCTCAGCCTCCCAAGTCACTAGGACTACAGGTGCCCACCACCATGCCTGGCTAATTTTTTGTATTTTTAGTAGAGACGGGGTTTCACCACGTTAGCCAGGATGGTCTTGATCTCCTGACCTCGTGATCCACCCACCTTGGCCTCCCAAAGTGCTGGGATTACAGGTGTGAGCCACTGCACCTGGCCCCCTGATTTCTCTTTACTCCCATACATAATACGGCTAAAATCTGAGTGCTGGTTGTATCTCATTTACAAATGAAATGTTTGGCATGCATTCTCAAAATCTATTCATCACACCGAGCCATTATTATCCATTTTACTTTGGAGGAGAGTAGACCCAGGCCTCACAAATAGGAAGTGGGGCAACAGGGATCTGAACTCAGGCCGTATGCTCCAGAGCCCATGATCTTAATTTACCAGTTCATTTACGGCTCCCTGTGCCGTGTTTGAGTGGCGTTTAAAATCTTTCCTGAGCTGGCCTCTGACTTTACTGTTTCATCTCCTCCTACTCTGCCTAATCTGTTTACTGTTTGATCTTCTCCCATTCTGTCTAATAGACCTGGAATTTCAGGCCTATTTCTACCTTGTTTGTCTTCCTTGAAGGTGTCATATTGTACCTTTGTGTGTTTGTGCATGTTGCTTCCTCAGTCTTGAATCCCTGCCTCTTTATCTTCAAGGCCCAGCTCAAATGACATCTCCTGGAAGGGTTTCTTGTCCATTAGTTAACACCACCGTCCTCCTACTTCTTAATTAGCCTCTATTCTTTTCCTGTGATACACTTATACACAACTGCCATATTTATATTTATAGAAAGTTTGTAAATATATATATTCATATTTAAATAAACTTTTAGGATAGTTTTAGATTTACAGAAAAGTGGCAAAGGTGGCATAGAGTTTCCGCAAAGCCCATACTCAGTTTCCCTTCTGTTAATATCCTATGTCACTGTAGTGCATTTGTTATAACTAAGAAGCTAACATTGGTACATTACTGTTGATTAAATTTGATACTTTATTCAGGTTTCCTCAGTTATTCTCTTGTGCCTTTTTTCTGTTTCAGGCTCCCATGGGATAACACATTACATTTAGTCGTCACATCTTAGTCTCTTCTGGTCTGTGATTGTGTCTCAGACTTTCCTTATCCTTGATGACCTTGATAGTTTTGAGAAGCACCAGTCACATTTTTTTTTTTTTTTTTGGCAGAATGTCCCTCAGTTTGGGTTTTGTCTGATGTTTTCCTTATGATTAGACTGAGGCCATGGGTTTTTGGGAGGAAGGCCAGAGGTAAACGGTTATTTTCATCACATATCAAGTGCACATGCTAGCAACGTGACTTACCACTGATGATGTCAACCTTGCCCAGCTCTCTGAAGCAGTGTTAGTTACTGTGTTAGTAACTATAAGTTACTTTCTACTCCTCTTTCCATTCTCCTGTCTTTGGAAGTAAGTCACTATCACAAGCCACACTGAAGGTGTAGGAGTGGTAAGCTCTACCTCCTGGAGGGGGGATTATTGATGTAAATTATTTGGAATTCCTCTGTAAGGAAGATTTGTCTCTTCTCCATCATTTATTCATTCAGTCATTTAATTATATCAATTTATACTTTTTTATACTTTGGGTTATAACCCAATATTGTTTATTCTGTTGATCAGATTGTTCCAGCTTTGGCTGTTGGGAGTTCTTTTAGATTGGTTCCTGTGTCCCTTTGACATGTCCCCTGTCCCAATGTCCTCGAATCAGCCATTTCTCCAAGGAGCCCTAGTTTTATATTGGAAAATGGTGTTAGAAACTAAGATATGGGCACTGGATGTGCATGTTGTTACTGGGGTGTCACTACTTCTTTGCCTTTCAGTGTACAGATACATGGATATTAACCCAAGTTTATATAAATATCTGTAATTATTTATCTGTTCATCTCTATATTAAGCTAAATAGGAGTTTATACCGACTTCAGCTGATTCATTGCCTTCCCTCCTTGCTTATCTGTAACTTCCCTCTCTGACTATGAGAAACTTGGCATCCATCACCACCATCATCCCATTAGCTACACTGTAAGTGTGGACTTTCTCCCTTTCCCCCTCACTAGGCTCTTAGTATCTTAGACACTTATTAAATCTTTGTTGATGAGTGATGAATCTTGAAGCTGTTATGTATCTTACATAATAAAAGTTTAGCATTTTAGCAAAAGCAATGTAAATCAATCTTGTAAAGTTTGAAACAGAACTTTTAACTGCTTTGTTATGTAACGTGTTCATTGTAGAAAATACGAAAAGTGAGAAGGAAAAAAAGCACCTGTTATTCTATCACCCAGAGACAATACTTAATATGTAGGTATGTGTTATTTTAGAACTTTTTCTTTGTATGAATATGTCTACACCTCCCACAAACGATTTTTACAAGAATACATTCACATTTCACACTATTTATTTATAACCTTTTTTCACTTAATATAGTATTTCTTAAGGATGTCATGTAGTTGTATCATAATTTGTCTTTACTGTTTCATCTCCTCCTACTCTTAACCAATTCTCTTTTTTAAGATGTCCAAGTTATTACCAATTATTTGCTTTTATAAACCCTGATTAATATTTTCTTAGAAGTCTTGACAGGCTGTTCTGATGATTTCTTTAGATATACTCCTAAAAGTAGGATTGCTGGATTAAGTGTATTAAGGGTTCTGGCACATGTTTCTAGGGGTGAGGTTTTTACACTGGCATCTGTTTTTACTTTGCACTCCTTCTGGGAAGTACTCTCTAACACCCTTGAGATCTTGCATCCCTTTTGGGATTATGAATAAATAGTTTTTCTTTAAAGCCAGGAACTCACAGCTGTTCATGCTGATTTATTTACCTGCATAGACTATTGTGTCAAAGAATGCACTGCAGTACCGGGGAAATTCCCAGCATGATGCCCAGGAGTTTCTGCTGTGGCTTTTGGACCGAGTTCATGAAGACCTCAACCATTCAGTGAAGCAGAGCGGCCAGCCTCCTCTGAAGGTAAGGACGCATGCTCCCCTAGGGCCGTCAGCTAGCCATGAGAGCATGTAGATTCTTCTACTGAGGACTTGTTGCATTGCGTTAATACAGTGAAATTGACTAAGCTCTGGGTGAGTATAAGATTCAGTGGCTACTTAAAGGACATTTCCTTTTGTTTACTACTGTGCTGGCAGTGTAAGATACAAGAGCTGTTGTCCTCAAGGAATTTATAGTCTAATGAGAGGGGAAACATTTGCATGTATGATGAGCTTCAGATTAAAAAAAGTGATTCCATTTCACTAAACTGTTTTTAAAGCAGAATATGTTTGTTTTCTATTCTAGTAAGACACATACTCTGTAGTTCACTGGAATGAATACACAATCATAAAGGAAATGTATGGATTTTCTCTGCTGTTGGGATTGGATTTGACCATAGAAGCCCCAGAATGTCTTATTGAGAAACATAGTGATTAATTCTTAATTTTATACATGTAGTCTTACAAATATGGATAAAATGACATATAATGGAAAAAATTTAGACTAAAGAGTTGCTTCCCTTGGGCAGCTTTTAAAGTTTTTGGTAATTCTGCTCTGTACTTCAAATTTTAAATTTCTAAGTTTGGTAAGTTGTTAAATTATTCTGATTCAAGGTCCTTTTGTGCCTGAACACTCTATTCTGTCATATGACTATATGCGTGTGGCTGACTCTCCCACCAAATTGAGACATCCGCAAGGTCAGGCACTGGGTCTTATTATCTTTGTATCCTAATGTTCTGTACAGTGCTCTCTGCATGTGGTAGCAGGTGCTCAGTAACTAGTTGTTAGGCGGAGGGACATGAAAAGTTAAATACAACATGAAGTAGAGTGTGATTAGGCACCAACATACACAGCACAGTTAATAGGTACTAGGGAATTTAGGCATGGGAAGCATTAGTACTTTTTTTTTTTTTTTTGAGATGGACTTTCGCTTTTGTTGCCCAGGCTGGAGTGCAATGGCACAGTCTCGGCTCACCACAACCTCTGCTAACTGGGTTCAAGTGATTCTCCTGCCTCAGCCTCCGGAGTAGCTGGGATTACAAGCATGCGCCACCACAGCTGGCTAATTTTGTATTTTTAGTAGAGATGGGGTTTCTCCATGTTGGTCAGGCTGGTCTTGAACTCCCGACCTCAAGTGATCCACCCACCCCGGCCTCTCAAAGTGTTGGGATTACAGGCATGAGCCACTGCGCCCGGCCAGTATTAGTACTTTTAAAGTGGTTGGGGATTACTTCTTAGAGGAGATTGGGATGGGGGCTTTGAGAATTGGAGGGAAACTGGAGCATCCTGGGGAAGGGGAGCTGCCCGGCTGAGTGCCGTGCAGAGACAATCACTGGCAGAGTCTGTGTGAGGGGATGAGTCCACGCGACCCACATCCTACCTGCTGTGTTCTGGCTCCTTTAGCAGGTGCCCGTCACTGAAGTATCTGCACTTGATGCATAGCTTGTAAAGGAAGTCAAGGTCATTTGTGATTCTCTAGCTTCATCTTCAACCAAGAATTGGTCTTTCTAGTCTGTGAAATTGTATTTTCTTTTTTTTTTTAGCCACCGTCAGAGACTGATATGATGCCTGAGGGACCATCTTTTCCTGTCTGTAGCACTTTTGTACAAGAACTCTTTCAAGCCCAATACAGGTATGAGCAAATCAGATGTTCCTACTTATTTTGTTTACCTGACATCGTTCTGGGTGATTTTAATGTCAAGCATCTTACCTTTTTGTTTTGAAGATCTTCTTTGACGTGTCCTCATTGTCAGAAACAGAGCAACACTTTTGATCCTTTCCTTTGCATTTCTTTGCCTATTCCTCTACCCCACACAAGGTAAGAATGGATTTAGTAAAATGAAGACTGTATTTTCTTATTGTATTCCTTTTCCTCTGTAGGCTTCTATTAGGTTGTCTTATTTATTTAGACAGGTAATGGGATTAATAATGGGATTGAATACAGTCATTGCTACAACCTTACAAGAATAAATGCCCTCCTGAGTTTTAAGGGTGAACAGGCACATGAGGCAAGCAGGGGCTGTGTAGTCTGGCCGGGTTTGTCATCCACACAGTATCGGGGGAGGGGGAGGGCTGCTGAGTGACTTCAGGATTCTCTAGAGACCTAACTTTACATTTCTTGTTTCTTAGTTGCTTTATTTTGAACAATTTCTCAACATTTCCAGGAGTTACGCTGTTCTAAAGAAAATACAAAGCACAGAATCAAGTGTAGATATATTTTTGTTCACTTCATAGAATGTTCATTTTATGAAGATTGCCTTTTCCAAAGATCTTGATGATTGTTTGATAGTTCTGCTTAGAGCCAAGTGAAATTTTTCCATTTGGGCTTCCGAGTAACAGTGTGGGTTAGCTTTAGTTTTTTGTTGATTTCAGCTCAGGTTTATTTTGCATCTTCTATATTTTAGTTGAAATAAGTGACTAATGAGAAGATCTGACTTTGATCTGTACAGGCCTCTCTATGTCACGGTAGTGTATCAAGGGAAATGTTCTCACTGCATGAGGATTGGTGTGGCCGTACCTCTGTCTGGGACTGTCGCCAGACTTCGGGAAGCAGTGTCTATGGAAACAAAGATCCCCACTGATCAGGTAATAAGTCTGCTAAGACCAGGTACACATGAGCCACAAAAGTATTGCTTTCTGTTCTCTTAGAATTTTTTATAGTTCTTGGCCGAGTATGGTTAGATAGAAATTTAAAACCAGTTGCATTTAGAGTTGAGGGAAAAAAATCAAGACCCCAAAGACTAAAATGTATAGAGAAACTTTTCATGTTTCATTTAATTGTGTATATAATTTTAAAAGAAGCTGTGACTTTACACCAAGACCTTCTTGTAGCTTTGTTCATAAGGTATAATTACTTAACCCTTCTTAAATCATTCCTGTGGATGTGTACGTGGGCAATGGAGCGTCCTCGCAGTGTTTGATAGTCAAAGAGGCTTTGAAAACTTGAGCAGTGACACTAGAAAACCCCTTCCCATTGTGGTGATATGAGTGGATATCTTGCTAGTACAGTGTTCTGTATGTAATAGATGCTCAGTACGTTTTGTTTTCTCATTATGGCTGGATCAGAGTCTCTTGTTTAGAGAAGAGAAAGGAAAGTTGTGCCCATGCCGCATCCCTTTTTGGGTAAATGTTTGATAAGCAGTTATGTTGAAATTGACCAAAAATACTTTTGACCTGTTTGGACTTGACATGTTTTTGCATATAGCTTTTACTCAATTTACTATTATTATTTTATTTGGAAAAACATTCCTTATTTAAGATTTATTAAGGAAAGATGACTCAGTAGCTAAATTGCTTTCCCTAGATAGTAGCTTCTGGAAGCTACTATGTAATCCCTGGAATAATAAAGGTGTTTTGTACTTTGGCCTCATGTGGCCTCATTTGAGAAGTTACCACAGTAAAACAAATACAGCCAGCAGTGTTGCCCTAATATGGCAAATATCTCATATTTTTGCAGGCCAAGTACTGGCATATTGATAAAATGTTCATATTCTTTCCTACTCTGAAAAGCCCATTGGCTCTTTCTTCCCTTCAGGATGAGGGAAAGGCAGAAAGGGAGGGAGCGAGGCTTCGGTGGTGTCCAGGGCAAATCTGGTTGCATCTTTAGAGCTTCTAGCACTGTTTGGCTCCTTTTGCATGTGGTTTAAATTGGTGAAATAATTATAAGTTTGCTGTTGACCTCAGTTTGCTGAAGAGAGTGAATTTTACTTGCATGTTCACCGGCAGAAAAACAACATGGTCATTAAATTCATTAGAAGGAAAATGTGCCAGGAACATTTTTGCTGGACTATTTGTGGAATATACCACCAACCCCTTTTACCTGGTAGATTTGCAGAATGTTAGTGCTGGTAGAGGGGACCTCAGGGGTCCAGTCCAACTGCCTTATTTGAAAGAGGCTCAGAAAAGCCATGTGACTTGTTCAGGTTTGCAGGGCTGGTTGGTGACAGGCCGGACTGGAACCTGCATGCCCAATCCAGTGCTTTTTCACTAGACAGCGCGGCTGAGCATATAATGAAGTCTTTAAATGTCTCCAGTGTTCTCCTCTCCATCTTTTGTTTTTCTGTTTTGTTTGTTTGTTTGTATGTATGTATGTATGTACGTATGGATTGATTGAGACAGGGTCTCACTCTTGCCCAGGCTGGAGTGCATTAGTGCAATCATGGCTCACTGCAGCCTCAACCTTGTGGGCTCAAGCAGTCCTCCCACCTCAGCTTCCCAAGTAGTGGGGACTGTAGGCGCATGCCACCACACCCAGCTGATTTTTGTATTTTTCATACAGACGAGGTTTTGGCATGTTGCCCAGGCTAGTCTTGAACTCCTGGCCTCAAGCAGTCCTTCTGTCTTGGCCTCCCAAAGTGCTGGGATTACAGGCTTGAGCCACCATGCCTGTCCTGTTTTTCTGTTTTATTGTAAAATAACCATTTCAGAAATATAACCGAAAGAGGAAGTGTCTCATACTAGGTATCTTAATGCTAAGGGTTACTAACTTTAATACTATGTTATATAGTATTCATTTAGATTTTTTCCATGCATATATACATTATTTTATATAAGTAGAATCATTTACACATATTATTTTTACCTTGCTTTGTATTTACTTAGACTTTTGCATGTTAGTGCAAATATATATAGTTTATTCTTTTTAGTAGCTTTATAATTCCAGTAAGGCTATACTACATCTAACTAGTTAGTATTTTTGGACATTTGAGTTGATTTTTTTTTTTTTTCAATACAAATATCCATGGTTTAGGCTTGAAAAATAGAAAATGAAATGATATGGGAGAAAGCCTCAGAGTCAGATGTGGATTCTGTCCTCGACATGAGGCTGAATCGTTGTAGAACTTTAGTCAAGTCTCTTGGCTTCTCTTCTTTCAGTGAAACGGAGGTTAGACATTATGATCTCCTGGTTCTCTTCTACACTAGAACTTAGAGAAACTCTGGAGTTAGAGTCATAGAGTTCTGCATCAGAGTACAGGTGTCCCTCAGTGTCCATGGGATTGGTTGTAGGAACCCTTGCACTAGGATACCAAAATCCACAGTGCTTTAATCCCTTTTATAACATGGCACAGTATTTGCATAGAACCTAAGCATATCATTCTGTATACTTTATTTATTTTTACTTTTTATTTTATGGATACATAATAGTTGTACCTCCAATATACTTTAAATCATCTCCAGATAGCTTATAATATTTAATACAGTGTAAATGTTATGTAAATAGTTGTTATGCTATGTTGTTTAGGGAATAATGACAAGAAAAAAAGACTCTCTGTTCAGTATACATTCAATCATCCTTTTTTTTTCTTCTGAATATTTTTGATCTGCAGTTGGTTGAATCCACAGATGTAGCACCCACAGATATGGAGGGGTGACTGTATATTGTTATATAATTACAGAGGCTACTGTGCTTCCAGGATTCTCTCATTAAAGGCAAATAAAGTGGGCTCTGCGAGATGTTTCAGAGCTCTCTCAGACCACTGCCAGTCCTGATGGTCTGGAGAAGTTCATAGAATTGGGAGATCAATTAGTATCAAATTTCCAGTTACCCAACTGTTTACATTTTTCCTATTTTTAGATTGTGTTAACAGAAATGTACTATGATGGGTTCCATCGTTCCTTTTGTGATACAGACGATCTGGAAACAGTCCATGAAAGCGACTGCATTTTTGCCTTTGAGACTCCCGAAATATTTAGGCCTGAAGGAATTCTCAGTCAAAGAGGTAAGTGAGCTCCCGTTTCCATAATACCACCTGGGTTTGCAGGTTTAACTATAGTCTACCCTTTTAGTTGTCTGTTATATAACAATATACATTTTTTTAAATTGTAAAATACACATAATTTTTTTATGATGGTATAATGGTAAAAATCTTATAGTAATATTTTTGTAGAAGAAGGCAGCTTTTACTGTTTTAGGCAAAGATATATCCATAGTTTAGTTGGGAAAACCTCTTATTGAGATTCAGGACTGACTGTGACCTCCTTTAAGTAGCCTTTTTGGCATCTTATCATGACATTCAGGAGGATACACTGTGCCATAGGTTTTTTGTTTTTGTTTTTTTTAATTTTGCTGTCAGCTCTTAAGATTCTAATATTTTTGCTATAGAATGTTTTCTTGGTACCTGCTTTTAAGAAATTTGCATGTAACTCTTCACTGATAGGCAGCAAAATGAAGTAAAGCCCTGGACAGTATTGTTCCTCTTACTGCGGTTTGGGCTGTGATTTGGAACTTAGCTTGTCTCCCCACTGTGCCTGGAGTTACGGGTTTATTCTGATTTTAAGAGTTACCAAGCAACTCAGACTTTGCTCCTGGCCACAGCATTCTTCAGGGTTCCTCCTAGGGCTCCTCTTCTTTTGCTCTACCCTGGTGGTTATTGATGCATCAGTATTACTTGGGAACTGGTTAGAAATGCAAATTCTTGGTCCTTACTCCACACCTAGTAAAGGAGAAACTCTGGTAAACAAGCCCTTTAGTAATCGTGATGCAAGCTAAAGTGAGAACTGCCGCTCTTACCAGGATTTTCCACACCTTGATTTTTTTAACTGAATTCCCCCCCAGCCTCCACTTTTCTTTTGATTCCAGTTCCATTCCTTGACTTCCACCTCCCTACTGGAATTTCTACTTAGAAATCCTACAGGCATCTTACCCTTAGCCTTTCTTTCTTAGATTGGTTGCTCCTGCATTTTTTCTAGAAATAATGGCACTGCTATCCTCCTCTTTACTCAAACTGGATCCAAGCTTGATAACTTCTCCTTCAAAATTCTCATAGAGCTGTTGACACACACTGCATTTTTCCCCGTTATTCTACTGCCACTGACGTAGTTCAGGCCAGTCCCAGCTGAGCTTTTCCAGTAAGTTTTTATCTTTACCACTGAGCTTTCTCCTGTCTAGTTATTTCTCCACAGACTTATTCTCATACACAGTTCTGATCATGTTACATGCTATTGATTTACCGGTGGTTCCCCTTTTCTAAGATCAAATCTAAACACCTTAGAAGGAGCATAACCCCCTCCTCCCCCACCATGATTTGGTCCTTGCCTTTCTTTCCAGTCTCTCTACTCCATTTCCTCTCCTTCCTCGGGTCTTCTCTTTCAGGTTACTCTTTGTTTCTCAGACATGCCATGTGCTTTTCCATGTTCCCTACCATTTGCTGTGCTGAGGATTCACTTCTCCAGCTTCTATTCTCATTAGCTCCTACTTTGTCTCTCCAAGGTACCTTGCAGTCTCCCCATCCTGCCAAGCTCTAAGCAGTCACTATTCTACTTTCTCTCTTTTTTTTCTTTTTGAGACGGAGTCTTGCTTTGTCACTCAGGCTGGAGTGCAGTGGCACAATCTTGTCTCACTGCAACCTTAGCCTCCTGAGTAGCTGGGATCACAGGTGCATGTCACCACACCTGGCTAATTTTTGTATTTTTAGTAGAGATGGGGTTTCACCATGTTGGCCAGGCTGGTCTCGAACTCCTGACCTCAAGTGATCCACCTGCCTCAGCCTCCCAAAGTGCTGGGATTACAGGCATGAGCCACCACACCCAGCCCACTATTCTACTTTCTGTTTCTACAGATTTCCGTAGTCTAGACTTCCATATAAATGGAATCATAAAATATATGGTATTTTGTGACTGGCTTTACTTAGTGTGATGTTTTCAAGATTCATTCATGTTGTAGCATATATCATACTTAATTCCTTTTTATGGCCAAATAATATTTTATTGTTTGAATAGATCACATTTTGTTTATTCATTGTTAATGAATATTTGGGTTTTTTCCACCTTCTGGCTAATATGAATAATGCTCCTGTGAACATTCCACACAAGTTTTTGTGTGGACTTATGTTTTCGTTTCTCTTCATACCTGGGAATAGAACTGCTGGGCTGTGTGGTAACTCTACGTTTAATCATTTGGAGGAACTTACAGACTGTTTTCCAAAGTGGCTGCACCATGTTACATTTTTATCAGCAGTGTTTGAGGGTTCCAGTTTCTCTACATCCTTGCCAACACTTGATTATTATCTGACTCTTTAATTTTAGCCATTGTAGTAGGTATGAAGTGGTATCTCATGATGGTTTTGATTTGTGTTTGTGACTGACATGATGTTGAGCATCTTTTCTTGTGCTTGTTGGCCATTTATATATCATATTTGGAAAAATGTCTATTCAAATATTTTGCCCATTTTAAAACTGCGTTGTTTGCTTTTTGTTGTTGAGTTTTAGGAATTTTCACATATGCTGAATACTAGACCCTTATCAGATATATGATTTGCAAATATTTTCTCCCATTCTGTGGGTGGTCTTTTAACTACCTGATAATGTCCTTTGAAACACAAAAGTTCTTAGTTTTGTTGAAGTCCAGTTTATCTATTTTTTTTTTGTTGCTTGTGCTTTTGTTGTCATATCTGACACTTTATCAAATCCAAAGTCATAAAGATTTACCCCATAATTTCTTTTAAGAGTTTTATAGTTTTAGCTCTTATATTACAGTTTTTTGAACTATTTTGAGTTAATTTTTTATGTGCATGTGCATGTGTCTTTTTAGAGCATGATATATAATCCTTTGGGTATATACCAGTAATGGGATTGCTGGGTCAAATGGTAATTCTAGTTCTAGATCCTTGAGGAATTGCGACACTGTCTTCCACAATGGTTGAACTAATTTACACTCCCACCAACAGTGTGAAAGCATTCCTATTTCTCCACATACTCTCCAGCATCTGTTGTTTCCTGACTTTTTGATGATTGCCATTCTAATTGGCATGAGGTGGTATCTCATTGTGGTTTTGATTTGCATTTCTGTGATGACCAGTGATGATGAGCATTTTTTCATGTGTCTGTTGGCTACATAAATGTTTTCTTTTGAGAAGTGTCCTTTGCCCACTTATTGATGGGGTTGTTTTTTTCTTGTAAATTTGTCTGAGTTCTTTGTAGATTCTGGATATTAGCCCTTTGTCAAATGGGTAGATTGCAGAAATTTTCTCCCATTCTGTAGGTTGCCTGTTCACTCTGATGGTAGTTTCTTTTGCCATGCAGAAGCTCTTTAGTTTAATTAGATCCCGTTTATCTATTTTGGCTTTTGTTGCTTTTGCTTGTGGTGTTTTAGTCATGAAGTCCTTGCTTATGCCTATGTCCCTAAAGATATTGCCTAGGTTTTCTTCTAGTGTTTTTATGGTTCTAGGTCTAAGATTTAAGTCTTTAATCCCCCTTGAATTAATTTTTGTACAAGGTGTAAGGAAGAGATCCAGTTTCAGCTTTCTACATATGGCTAGCCAGTTTTCCCAGCACCATTTATTAAATAGGGAATCCTTTCCCCATTTCTTGTTTTTGTCAGGTTTGTCAAAGATCAGATGGTTGTAGATGTGTGGTGTTACTTCTGAGGCCTCTGTTCTGTTCCATTGATCTATATCTCTGTTTTGGTACCAGTACCATGCTGTTTTGGTTACTGTAGCCTTGTAGTATAGTTTGAAGTTAGGTAGCGTGATGCCTCCAGCTTTGTTCTTTTTGCTTAGGATTGTCTTGGCAATGCGGGCTCTTTTTTGGTTCCATATGAACTTTAAAGTAGTTTTTTCCAATTCTGTGAAGAAAGTCATTGGTAGCTTGATGGGGATGGCATGGAATCTATAAATTACCCTGGGCAGTATGGCCATTTTCACGATATTGATTCTTCCTATCCATGAGCATGGAATGTTCTTCCATTTGTTTGTGTCCTCTTTTATTTCATTGAGCAGTGGTTTGTAGTTCTCCTTGAAGAGGTCCTTCACATTCTTTGTAAGTTGGATTCCTAGGTATTTTATTCTCTTTGAAGCAATTGTGAATGGGAGTTCACTCATGATTTGGCTCTCTGTTTGTCTGTTATTGGTGTATAGGAATGCTTGTGATTTTTGTACATTGATTTTGTATCCTGAGACTTTGCTGAAGTTGCTTATCAGCTTAAGGAGATTTTGGGCTGAGACGATGGGGTTTTCTAAATATACAATCATGTCATCTGCAAAAAGGGACAATTTGACTTCCTCTTTTCCTAATTGAATACCCTTTATTTCTTTCTCTTGACTGATTGCCCTGGCCAGAACTTCCAACACTATATTTAATAGGAATGGTGAGAGAGGGCATCCTTGTCTTGTGCCAGTTTTCAAAGGGAATACTTCCATGTTTTGCCCATTCAGTATGATATTGGCTGTGGGTTTGTCATAAATAGCTCTTATTATTTTGATATACGTTCCATCAATACCTAGTTTATTGAGAGTTTTTAGCATGAAGGGCTGATGAATTTTGTTGAAGGCCTTTTCTGCATCTATTGCGATAATCATATGGTTTTTGTTATTGGTTCTGTTTATATGATGGATTACGTTTATTGATTTGCGTATGTTGAACCAGCCTTGCATCCCAGGGATGGAGCCCACTTGATCATGGTGTATAAGCTTTTTGATGTGCTGCTGGATTCGGTTTGCCAGTATTTTATTGAGGATTTTTGCATCGATGTTCATCAGAGATATTGGTCTAAAATTCTTTTATTTGCTGTGTCTCTGCCAGGCTTTGGTATCAGGATGATGCTGGTTTCATAAAATGAGTTAGGGAGGATTCCCTCTTTTTCTATTGATTGGAATAGTTTTAGAAGGAATGGTACCAGCTCCTAGAATTTGGCTGTGAATCCGTCTGGTCCTGGACTCTTTTTGGTTGGTAGGCTATTAATTATTGCCTCAATTTCAGAGCCTGTTATTAGTCTATTCAGAGATTCAACTGCCTGGTTTAGTCTTGGGAGGGTGTATGTGTCCAGGAGTTTATCCGTTTCTTCTAGATTTTCTAGTGTATTTGTGTAGAGGTGTTTATAGTATTCTCTGATGGTAGTTTGTATTTCTGTGGGATCAGTGGTGATATCCCCTTTATCATTTTTATTGCGTCTATTTGATTCTTCTCTCTTTTTTTCTTTATTAGTCTTGCTAGCGGTCTATCAGTTTTGTTGATCTTTTCAAAAAACCAGCTCCTAGATTCATTTATTTTTTTGAAGGGTTTTTTGTATCTCTATCTCCTTCAGTTCTGCTCTGATCTTAGTTATTTCTTGCCTTCTGCTAGCTTTTGAATGTGTTTGCTCTTGCTTCTCTAGTTCTTTTCATTGTGATGTTAGGGTGTTGATTTTAAATCTTTCCTGCTTTCTCTTGTGGGCATTTAGTGCTATAAATTTCCCTCTACACACTGCTTTAAATATGTCCCAGAGATTCTGGTACGTTGTGTCTTTGTTCTCACTGGTTTCAAAGAACATCTTTATTTCTGCCTTCATTTTGTTATTTACCCAGTAGTCATTCAGGAGCAGGTTCTTCAGTTTCCATGTAGTTGTACAGTTTTGAGTGAGTTTCTTAATCCTGAGTTCTAATTTGATTGCACGGTGGTCTGAGAGACAGTTTGTTGTGGTTTCTGTTCTTTTACAGTTGCTGAGGAGTGCTTTACTTCCAATTATGTGGTCAGTTTTAGAATAAGTGCGATATGGTGCTGAGAAGAATATATATTCTGTTGATTTGGGGTGGAGAGTTATGTAGATGTCTATTAGGTCTGCTTGGTGCAGAGGTGAGTTCAAGTCCTGGATATCCCTGTTAACCTTCTGTCTTGTTGATCTAATATTGACAGTGGGATGTTAAAGTCTCCCATTATTTTGTGGGAGTCTAAGTCTCTGTAGGTCTCTAAGGACTTGCCTTATGAATCTGGGTGCTCTTGTATTGGGTGCATGTATATTTAGGATAGTTAGCTCCTCTTGTTGAATTGATCCCTATACCATTATGTAATGGCCTTCTTTTTCTCTTTTGTTCTTTGTTGGTTTAAAGTCTGTTTTATGAGAGACTAGGATTGCAACCCCTGCTTTTTTTGCTTTCCATTTGCTTGGTAGATCTTCTTCTATCCTTTATTTTGAGCCTGTGTGTGTCTCTGCACATGAGATGGGTCTCCTGAATACAGCACACTGATGGGTCTTGACTCTATCCAATTTGCTAGTCTGTCTTTTAATTGGGGCATTTAGCCCATTTACATTTAAGGTTAATATTGTTGTGTGTGAATTTGATCCCGTTATTATGATGTTAGTTGGTTATTCTCCCCGTTAATTGATGCAGTTTCTTCCTAGCATTGATGGTCTTTACAATTTGGCATGTTTTTGCAGTGGCTGGTACCAGTTGTTCCTTTCCATGTTTAGTGCTTCCTTCAGGAGCTCTTGTAAGGCAGGCCTGGTGGTGACAAAATCTCTCAGCATTTGCTTGTCTGTAAAGGATTTTATTTCTCTTTAACTTATGAAGCTTAGTTTGGCTGGATATAAATTTTGGGTTGAAAATTCTTTTCTTTAAGAATGTTGAATATTGGCCCCACTCTCTTCTGGCTTGTAGGGTTTCTGCTGAGAGATCTGCTGTTAGTCTGATGGGCTTCCCTTTGTGGGTAACCTGACCTTTCACTCTGGCTGCCCTTAACATTTTTTCCTTCATTTCAACCTTGGTGATTCTGACAATTATGTGTCTTGGGGTTGCTCTTCTCGAGGAGTATCTTTGTGGTGTTCTCTGTATTTCCTGAATTTGAATGTTGGCCTGCCTTGCTAGGTTAGGGAAGTTCTCCTGGATAATATCCTGAAGAGTGTTTTCCAACTTGGTTCCATTCTTCCCATTGCTTTCAGGTACAGCAGTCAAACATAGATTTGGCCTTTTCACATAGCCCCATATTTCTTGGAAGCTTTGTTCATTTCTTCTTACTCTTCTTTCTCTAACCTTGTGTTCTCGCTTTATTTCATTAATTTGATCTTCAGTCACTGATACCCTTTCTTTCACTTGATCGAATTGGCTATTGAAGCTTGTGCATGCATCACAAAGTTCTCATGCCATGGTTTTCAGCTCCATCAGGTCATTTAAGCTCTTCTCTTCACTGCTTATTCTAGTTAGCCATTCGTCTAACCTTTTTTTCAAGGTTTTTAGCTTCCTTGCGATGGGTTTGAACATGCTTCTTTAGCTCAGAGAACCAACCTTCTGAAGCCTACTTCTGTCAACTCATCAAAGTCATTCTCCATCCAGCTTTGTTCCATTGCTGGTGAGGAGCTGCAATCCTTTGGAGGAGAGGAGGTGCTCTGGTTTTTAGAATTTTCAGCCTTTCTGCTCTGGTTTCTCCCCATCTTTGTAGTTTTATTTACCGTCGATCTTTGATGTTGATGACCTACAGATTTTGGTGTAGATGTCCTTTTTGTTGATGTTGGTGCTATTCCTTTCTGTTTGTTAGTTTTCCTTCTAACGATCAGGTCCCTCAGCTGCAGGTCTGTTGAAGTTTGCTGGAGTTCCACTCCAGACCCTGTTTGCCTGGGTATCACCAGTGGAGGCTGCAGAACAGCAAATATTGCTGCCTGATCCTTCCTCTGGAAGCTTCGTCCCAGACGGGCACCCGCCTGTATGAGGTGTCTGTTGGCTCCTTCTGGGAGGTGTCTCCCAGTTAGGCTACATGGGAGTCAGGGACCCACTTGAGGAGGCAGTCTGTCCATTTTCAGAGCTCAGATGCCGTGCTGGGAGAACCACTGCTCTCTTCAGAGCTGTCAGACAAGGACCTTTAAGTCTGCAGAAGCTGTCTGCTGCCTTTTGTTCAGCTATGCCCTGCCCACAGAGGTGGAGTCTGTAGAGGCAGCAGGCCTTGCTGAGCTGCCGGGGGGGCTCTGCCCAGTTCGAGCTTCCTGGCCGCTTTGTTTACCTACTCAAGCTTCAGCAATGGTGGATGCCCCTCCCCCAGCCAGGCTGCCACCTCACAGTTCCTTCTCAGACTGCTGCGCTAGCAGTAAGCAAGGCTCCGTGGGTGTGGGACCCACCGAGCCGGGCACGGGAGAGAATCTCTTTGTCTGCCGTTGCTGAGACCTTGGGAAAAGCGCAGTATTTGGGCAGAAGTGTCCCATTTTTCCAGGTACAGTCTGTCACAGCTTCCCTTGGCTAGGAAAGGGAAATCCCCTGACCTCTTGAGCTTCCCGGGTGAGGCAACGCCCCACCCTGCTTCAGCTCACCCTCCGTGGGCGGCACCCACTGTCCAACCTCCCAATGAGATGAACTAGGTACCTCAGTTGGAAATGCAGAAATCACCCATCTTCTGCGTCGATCATGCTGGGAACTGCAGACCAGAGCTGTTCCTGTTCGGCCATCTTGGAACGGATCCACTTCATTCCTTTTTAATGGCAGAACATTATTCCATGCATACATGTGCATGTGCCACATTTTGTTTATCCATTAATCTATTGATGGGCGTTTTTTTTTCCTACCTTTTGTCTATTATGAATAGTCCTACTATGAGCATTTGTGTACAAGTATTTCTTTGAATATCTGTTTTCAGTTCTTTTGGGTATATACCTAGGAGTGGAATTGATGGATCATATCATAATTCTATGGTTATCTTCTTGGGGAATTGCCAAACAGTTTTCCACAGGAGCTGGATCATTTTACATTTCCACCAGCAATAGATGAGAGTTCTAATTTCTCCACATCTTTATCAACATTTATTTTTCATCTTTTTGATTTTAGCCATCCTGGTGAATGTGAAGTGTTACTTCATTGAGGTTTTGACTTGCATTTCTCTAATAGTAAATGATGATGAACATCTTGTCATGTGCTTGTTTGGCCATTTATATATTCTCTTTGGAGAAATGTCTATTCAAGTCTTTTTCCCATTTTAAATTGCATTATCTTTTTGTTGAGTTGTTTTTGTTGAGTTGTAAGAATTCTTTGTAAGGATGTATAATACCAGACCTTATGGGATATATGACTTGCAAGTATTTTATTCCATTCTCTGGGTTTTTTCTCTTTCTTGATAGTGTTCTTTGATATGCAAAAGTTCTTCATTTTGATGAAGTCTGTTTTTCTTTTGTTGCTCATAATTTTGTTGTCATATCTAAGAATCCGTCACCACATCCAAGGTCATAAAGATTTACTCTTGTGTTTTCTTCTGAGTTTTGTAGTTTTAGCTCTTATATTTAGGTTGTTGATACATTTTAAGTTAATTTTTATAAATTGTATGAGGTAGGGACCAAACTCCATTCTGGGGCAAGTAAATATAATACTTGTCCCAGCACCATTTGATGAAGAGATTGTACTGTTCTCATTGAATGGTCTTGGTGCTCTTGTTGAAAGTCCTTATTTTAATTCCTCTTTTACTTCACCCTCTACTTCCAGAGGCCTCTGGCGCCTCCAGTTTCTGATTCTTTTGGTGATCCTGTATATTGGGTTGGCCAGCTTTCTCCAATGCCAGCTTACAATTCAGTTTTCTCTGGTCTACTCATATTTACAATATTTTCTAGATAGTCTATTATTTCACTTATTCTTCTTTGACCCAGGTGCTTGTTTGTCTTTCTTTTCCAGTTGTTACATTTGCCTGTATGTGTTTTTGTTTGGATTGTTTCTAATTTTATTGCATTACAGTAAAAAATACCTAAATTATCTTGTCCAGAGAGCCTTTCCTCACTCCCTTTACCTGCAGGCTGGCTGGCGAACTCCTGCTCTTCTGGGCGGGTAACTTCTTTTAATCTCTCACACCAGCATGTTATGTGGAAATGATTTGTTTTCTTCTCTGTCCTTCCCACCACACTGTGAAGTTCTCTGGAGCTGGGGCCACATTTTGCTTTATCTTGCTGTACCCAACAGTGCAGTATAGTTCTTAATATGCAGCAAGAGCCCAGGTAATGTTTGTTCAACTGAAAGTTTCTCAAAATCCTGTTCCCACCCCAGTTGCTTAGGGTTAACACTGAGCTTCTATTTATAAGTGAATTTGGTGAATCCAAAGGTTATTGTATTCTAGCCAGAGACTGCCTTATTGAGTGCGTGTTAGCCTCTATCTTAAGGCCTTAACAGATGTTTTGTTCAATACATAATGAGGCTACTGCTTTCCCCACGTTACCTGTGAGGAAGCTGAGACTTGGAGATGAAGTAACCACTCCCAGCTCACACAGCTGGCAGTAAATGGGTCCACAGTTTGAACACAGAGCTTGATTTCTGTGCAGTTGACAATGTGGCATCCCCTTATCTCATCAGGAGTCCTCATCAATTCTAGGAGAACAGGTCTTCCCACCCTTACCTCTGCCAAGAACCTCGGAAACAGTTTATTTTCTCAACTTCAGATATCTATTATTTTTATTTTCTCATACCAGAGTTTAAAATGATTAGGAAGTAAGATCTACTCCTGTTCCTTTTGTGATTTCTTTATGGTGTTTAAGCTTAAAAAGGTTTCTTCCCTCTAGTGGCTTGACAAAGATTCAGCTTTTTTCTTATTTCTGGTTTGTATGTGTTGTTTTTTAAAACTCTATCTGGAATTTATATTGGCATTAACTATGTGCTTGTCATTTTAAATTGTTACAAAGTTGAGGTATCTTAATAGGTTCAGTGAGTCTTAGATTGCTGAGTATTGAGGTTATTGCCAGCATTCTGCTATAAATACTTTTGTGTAGGCCATTTGTATTTTATTCTCTTTCTGGTGGTGGTGTTATTTATGGTGGTGTTAGGAGGGGTTTCTTCTATTCTCCAGCTGGGGTGTCATTTCCCTAGGCTGTACTTCCAAAGGATTAAAGGAATGAACAGGTAGTCAGGCATTTATTGGGGTTGTGCTGGGTGCTGAGTTGCTGGGTACTTTGATTGACAGGGAGCTCTGCTTTGGGGCATTTGGGAGGATCAGTACTGTGTCTGTCAAATATATATTTTTGTTAACTTTAATGTGGATTGATCCAGTCTAGTAGACTGTATTCCAAGTTGGAAGATTCTCCTGATGGCTCTGAGTCTAGTAGGTGTAGTATGTAATTTACCTTTTATTTCTTATAAGTCTGGCTCTTTAATCAGGGAGAAGAAACTGCTATTGAATATTGAAGAACATTCCACATATTCTCGTCTTTATTTTTTAAAAATTTGTTTGATTACTGGTTGCATGACCTCACTAAATTTTCTTGGTGAATCATCTCAGCACACATGCCCTTCTAAAACTGTATCTAACATTCACTGAAGAGCAGTTTTAATTTTCAGTTTTTAAGGTAGGTAAGGCTAGTTTAAAGGAAATAATAATGGATGCTAAAGAAATTCTCTAACGGCTAGATGAGTAATCCAAGTAGGATGTTTCTTTTTTTGATTGCAGTTTAATTTACATAATGACATTAAAAAAATTTTTCTTTGTTGGGTAAATTTCTTCATAATGAGTGAATAAAAATAATTTTGAAGAGATAAAATGAGTTGTTTTTATTCTATTTCAGGAATTCATTTAAACAACAACCTAAACCACTTGAAATTTGGCTTAGATTATCATAGACTGTCTTCTCCTACACAAACAGCAGCAAAGCAAGGGAAAATGGATTCGCCCACCTCAAGAGCAGGCAGCGACAAGATTGTCCTGTTGGTGTGTAACCGAGCCTGCACTGGGCAACAAGGGAAAAGGTGAGAACCAGATTATTTTCCAGTAAGTACCTAGACTGTAAAAGTTCAGTATTTTCAAACATTTTAAAAAGCATGGGCAAAAAGTTCTTACTTTTAGTAGTTAATTTTTGATTCTGATACTTAGAAAGAATACATGTACAAGTTGACCTGATTTGGGGGGTTGGTCGGGGGAGAGTAAAATTAGGAATCTGGGTTTTCTGTTGTTGTTGTTGTTGTTGTTTTGATACGGAGTCTCGCTCTGTTGCCCAGGCTGGAATGTAGTTGCACGATATTAGTTCACTGCAGCCTCCGCCTCCCAGGTTCAGGCGATTCTCTTGTCTCAGCCTTCTGAGTAGCTGGGATTATAGGCACCAGCCACCACACCCAGCGGATTTTTTGTATTTTTGGTAGAAATGAGGTTTCTACTAAACCTCATTTGGTTAGGCTGGTCTCAAACTCCTGACCTCAGACGATCCGCCCACCTTGGCCTCCCAAAGTGCTGGGATTATAGGCGTGAGCCACTGCATCTGGCCAGAAATCTAGTTTTTAAAGTCCGATTTCATATGTGTATTTTCAGTTCAGGCTTCTCTTGGGGCTCTAGACCCATTTCCAGCTGCTTTCCTGACAGCTTTTTTATTTTTATTTTTTTAGTTCTTAACATGTCTACTTGGATGGTGCATGTCCCTCAGTCTTCTGTCCCAAATTGAACTTATGTGTTATGTCCCAAGTTGAATTGAAATATGTCCAAGTTTTCTTTCCTTTTAAAACTAGCTCTCCAGTATTTCCCATCTTGGCAAATGGCACCACACATTCATTCAGGTTTGTAAGTCAGAAATTTGGGAGTCAGAAATCTCTCTCAAATTTGTCTAATGCCCTCTGTAAGAGTGTATGGGTGTTTTAGACTATCTTTTAAAGTAACTGTGTCACAGTAGGAATGTAACCTGGGTTTTAACAAGAGACAGATATGTTTCAAGGAGAAAGGACTCAGTGTTTCTTAACATTTGTTAGAATAGCCTTTATGTTAGTCTTTGAAAATTTTGCTTTGAAGTAAGTTCCCTGCATAGTAAATAACATAAATGTAAAATGTGTTGATATGCATATTTATGCTATTGATTGACAGGTATTTACCGTTTACAGTGTGTTGGGCACGGTTCTAAACACTGGGGATTCAGCAGGGAACAAGACAGACAGGGTCTGTGTCCTCATGGAGCTTCCATCCTAGCTAGGACAGACCGACTGTGAACAAGCACACGTCTTTAACTTCAGACAGTCCGTACCACATCGAAGGCACTAAAACAGACTAGAATGATAGAGTGTGATGGTGGGAGGCTGGCATGACTACATTAGGCAGGGAGGTCAGGGAAGGCGTCCCTGAAGAGACCGCAGCCAAGCTGAGCCCCAGTGTGCTGTGTGAACATGAGGGGAAAGGATCCCATGCAGAGAGAACACCTGGTACATGCACACAAGACTAGGAGGAGCTTGGTGTGTGTCAGGCACAGAAGGAATGAAGTAAAGAAGCTTTGGAATTCCCTTCATGATGTTAGTCTCTCAAAGAGTGAAGTCATTATTTTAAAAAAATATGATTGGGTGATTTACATGTGCTTGTAACTCATTTCACATCACAGTAGTTTTTAGGAAGATCAGTTCACTGTTAAGCACCACTACGAGCAAACAGTTTGATAGTTGTTGGAAACTGGTTTCTTGGTGATCTTAGCACCTCTACTTCCCTCTGGGCCTGAGTCAGAGTTAATCTGTTAGATCATTTGTTCATTCATTCATCTTCTATTTTCTAGACATTGTCTGTTTGCGCTACTAAGATAAATAAATCACAGTGCTTGCTATCAAATAACTCACAGCCTATTGGTGGAGGCAGAAAAATAAGCAGGCATTGTTTATAGCACAGTGTACACAGGGAACAAGTCAACAGGGTGCCTCCTGGAAAAGAATACCTCCACTGGGTCTTCACATGAGTGAGTAGGAGACAGCCTAGACTCAGAAGGGTGGGGAGGGTATTCCAAGCAGAGGGAGTTCCCTGACAAAAAGACATGGATGTGTGAGAGTAGGACACATTCAGGGAATTCAGGTTTGAATGACTGGGCATGGATGAGAGTTGAGGCTAGGATAGTGGTCCTTAACATTGGCTGCATATTAGAACCACCCAGGGAGGCCCTGAAAACATCTCAGTGCTCAGATGACATTCCAGACTGATTTCATCAGAATCTCTGGGTGCTGGACTTGGACATCATTATTTTCTAAAGCTCCTCTGGTGATTTTGGTCTTCGGTCTGTGCAGCTGAGGCCAAGAACCACAGTACTGCTTGGACTCTGTGGGACATAGCTCTGGAGCTGACTTTCACTGTCACTTGCTTTCCAGTGCCTCCCTTGTTGTCAGAGACTCGAGAATGTGGCTGCCTGTCTGTGAGACCTTCCAGCCCTATCTAGTCCTCTGTCACTCAACCCCTTATGAGTTCGACCTGTGCTGTTTGCCAGGCTCATGTCCACTCCCACCCCCTGTGCTCTCCATCTTCACTGATCATGCCCGGTTGCCACCTGCTGTCCTAGTACCTTACTCCCCTAGAAGCCATTTTGGTATATTGGCTATTAAATTTCATTTAGAAATCCAAGCTGTTCATCTCCTTATGAAGAGTTACCATTAAATTTCCTGTTCGTTTTATTTTGAGAACTGTCCTAAAGCCAATTATATTGTGATTCTGTTTTAAGAGATCAAGAACAAAAGATAACAGTGTTAAAGGAATTACCGTACTTTAAGGTGATTACATTGTTGATGTGTGTTAGATTTGGACTGCCTTTTGTGCTACACTTAGAGAAGACAATAGCTTGGGACCTTCTGCAGAAGGAAATCTTGGAGAAGATGAAGTATTTCTTGAGGCCCACGGTTTGCATTCAGGTTTGTAAGCATTTCGATATTCCAGCATAGAATGGGTACTCAGTGAAGAAACAATCATTACAATGAAATTTGAGTTTCTTGTGTTTGGATTTCCAGGACTGAGAATTTATCCCTCATTTTGTGAAAGAGCTAGCCACTGCAAGGTTTTCCTTGAACTGCTGCATATTCCTTTATAATATTTATCTAATAACGTTTAGTACATGATCAGCTTGGAAAGGATTTAGTAGAATGTCTATCTGTATATTTTAAAAATTATTACTATGTTAAGGTATCCATGGAAGACCATTAAGCTGATGTTTAGTAAAGGCAATGTGTTACTTGTCTTGCATAACATATTGATATGTAAATCGCATTTGGGTAAATAATATTTAAAGTGTATTAGAGTGGCTCAACAACCTTATAGAATCTTATGGAGAAGCATTTTGCAGAATAAACAGTTTACTGTAACTCTAATCTGTTTTGGAAACGCCACTGTGAAACAGATGTCCTTGAAGAAAAATTTGGCTTAATTCTCATGTAACATCTGATGCAGGTGTGTCCATTCAGCTTGCGTGTCGTTAGTGTTGTTGGAATAACATACTTGCTGCCCCAGGAGGAGCAGCCCTTGTGCCACCCAACGGTAGAAAGGTAAAAAAAATTTTTTTAAAAAATGACCTTTTACAATCTCACATATGTTCATGTGTGATTTCAAGTGATGTCTGATATAATTTCCACATAAATGTGCAGGGTTCTTTAGGCTCATTTCGAAATTAAGTACTTATTTTACTTTTGATTCGTGCTTGGGTATATGTTTGATGATCTCTGTTGAAATAAGAAAAGCCCTGGAGGACTTGCGTTAGGAAAGCAAATTAACGTATGTCCTACGACTGCAGATAAATTACACTTTCATAGTCACCAGGAATGAAGTTTTGTAAAGTAACATTCTAATCAGTCCACATTCTTAAAACCATTATATGGCAACTTGTGGCCTAAAAGATAAAGCCCGTGTTCCACAATGTAAGAAGTTCTTCACAGTTTGAATTCTGCTTACTTCACTTTTGTCAGGCCTTGCTCTTCCTCTCCCCACTATCCCAAACTTTCAGCAGCGTTAAAGTACAGATGATTGTTTGAACAGGCGATACTATTTTATACGCATGCTTTGCATGTGTGGTTTCCTCTGTCCGTAATTCCTTTCCTTTAAGCCCTTTTTTATACTCTTCCTCCTCCCACCCCTGGCAAGCTGCCCCATAGAATTAGTCACTCTACTCTGCTACCTCTGTGCTGTCTAAATCTGTTATATTTATAATACTCTATTGTATTAATAAAATAATATACATATGTACACACTATGTGTCTATGAATATATAATATACATATGAAAACTCACATTTTTTATAATAAAAATTATAATGATTTTTTCAACAAATATTGTAGTGCCTGTAATTCAGGATTCTAAAAATGCATACAACATGGTCCTGCTTGAAAGCTCACTGTTTGAGTTTAGAGATGAGAGTTAGTAGACAACAATCCAAAATATTGCACAACATAAACAAGATGAGATGGGTAATATTAACTGAGTTCTGGGTTTCTCAGGAGATGGCAAGAAACCAGTGAACTTGGGACGGGGGTAGCTTTGGAGGAAGGAGGAAGAAGGGTGCAGTCTAGAGCAGGCGTGGCATGTTGGTGGAGAGGTAGAAAGGTGCACGGGGTGACTTTGTTCCCAGGGGACTACCGTCCAGTGTCTGTTTGGGTGGGTGAAAAATTGGGCAGGAAGTTGGGAAGGTCATAATGACTATCTGAGAGTGATCATCAACCTTATAACATGGCACTAAATTTCTTCCAACCTCTTTATTATTAATACTGTATTGGGCTTTTTAATTTAAGGGTTTTTCAGTTTAGTTGTACTGTAGTTATTAAATCAGTGGTTATAGTGGTCTTGCTGAAAACTTTTTTCTGATGGGGAACTATGATGAAGATTTTCATTCATCACATTATGATTTCGGGTAGGACATAATCACATTAAGTAAAATCATTTGTTTAGAAAATAATATGTGGCTTCCCTCTCCACTTCCCTGGTTCTATAGGGCATTAAAATCTTGTGGACCAGGTGGCACTGCTCATGTGAAATTAGTAGTCGAGTGGGACAAGGAGACAAGAGATTTGTGAGTATTTTTAAAGTTAGTATTTATAGAAACATTGTTTTAATTATCATTTTTATAGCACACCTTTGATATGTTAAATGAGCGGAAACACAAATATCTCTTCTCTTTAGCTAAGTATCCAGGTGTGTTGTTAACCCTTTATTTAAGCAGTTTATTATTCCTTTCCTGTACATTCTCTCTTCCCAATCCCAGAACCTTAGAACATTTGTTCACTGCTGAAAGAGAAGCTGTGTACTCATTAACTACTATATAGGTTCAATTTACTTTGATTTTTATTACGGGCCCATTAATTCTAGAAAGTGATGTCAGATGTGTGTTCTTATATGTAAAGGACAGGAATATGTGGTTTAACCAGTACAGTTCATGGCCAAACCCAGAAAAATCAAGTTAGTTCTGGAAATAACTTTGTATACAGAGAACTTCTCGAGAACATTTTGGAATATAGAAAAGTTGGGTCACTACTTTTGTTTTCTTACACATTGATTTTTTTTTCCCTTTGGTTATGAGTTTGTAGTCACTTCATGAAGCCATAATTGTATTTTTCCTTCTGTTTTGCAAGACATTCTCTGATAGATGCTTTTCCCCGTAATTGCAGCTTGTTTGTAAATACTGAGGATGAGTATATTCCTGATGCAGAAAGTGTTCGTCTGCAAAGGGAGCGTCATCATCAGCCTCAAACCTGCACTTTATCCCAGTGTTTCCAACTCTACACCAAAGAGGAGCGGGTAAGAGGCTGGGCAGCATTTCTTGGTTGCTCAGGGCAGTGGGGAGTGGGGCATGGCAAGGTGACAGTGAGAAACAAATCATGCCCCAGAAGTCGCCGCAGGATTTTGCATATATGTAAGTCCACACATGTAATGAGCATCTTAATGCTCTTGCTTTTAGGACTTTAAGAAAAAGTTGTAAGTTTCTAGAAAACATTGATTAATTGAAGTACTCTGGAAATGAACTTTCATAGTTAGTTCTTTTTAATGGTTAATGATCAAGTTTTGGTGATTTTCTTTCTCAATTTAGAAGTTTTAAGATCTTTTCCTTAGTAACTTTAACAGTGATTCTTGACCTTTTGGTACTAAGAACTTAGGTGCCAGGACCTATTTAAATTTAAATTAATTAAATTTAAAAAATTAATTAAAATTAAGTGAAGTAAATAATTCAGTTCATTTGTTGCATTAGTCATGTTTCAAGTGCTCGGCAGACACATGGTGGCTAGCGGGTCCCATATTGAACAGTGTAGATATAGACCAGAAAGTAGACAGCAAGGCTTTGCAGGTAGTAGGGACCCAGTAAGTATTTAAATGAATGGATGGACAGAGAGATGGATAGATAAGCCTCTGTGGGTGGGGCCGAGGCCTGTGTGATTTTTATGCACCTTATAAACATTGACGAGAGTACTTGGAGTCATCTAACCTTGCACTGATATCTAGGATCATAATTTTGACTACTAGTTGTAACTCTTAACTCTTAAATAGAGGGAGTCATGCAATTTCAGGATTGAAGGGGACGTTAAAACTCTTCTATTCTAGTGGTTGGGTTCTTCTTCTGTTTAATTTCAAATAGGTGATTGCTTAGCCTGAGTTTGAATATCTTTTGTTATGAGGTGGTTTGCCTCCTTAAGACAGAGATAGACCATGTTTTCTCTGGATGGCTCTGATGGTGACTGAAGTTAACCTGAAATATGTCCACTGGTTACTGTAGCCAACAGTTGTTCTCTGTCTTAAATTCATTACGACTCAGAAGTCCTAATTTTATTTTTGTCTGTTGTTCGAATGTTTGAAAATAGCTTTTGTATTTCCACCGAGTCTTCTCTGCCCCACACTGTTTTTAGCTAGTTCCTTTAATAATAGTTTTTCATAAGACATGGGTTTTTTCCCCCCCCTTTTTTTTTCCTCCCAGTTTTGCACTCAATTATGAAATAGTTGGGTTTGGAATTGGTTGACTGTATGTTCTCTATGACACCTTGCCCTGTTTAGCTTTTTTTTTTTTTTTAATGACTTTGGAGATGTTTGATAATGGCACAAAGATAATGGATGAGCAAATCTACTAGATGGCAGCACTAGTATTCCACAACACATCTCACTGATCTAGAATGCTAGCAGATACCTTTTAACAGGAGCTCATTCATTCAGTAGGTGTTTTTTGAGTACATACCATGTTAGGTATCGTGCTGGTACTGAAGAAGTAGCAGGGGCCAACATAAACAACATTTTTGCCTACATGCTGTTTATAGTCTAGTGGAACAAGTAAATAAAGGAAGCAAAGGTTCTGGAGTAGGAAACAAAGGCCCTTTGGCAAGACTGTCAAACAGAAATGAAGCCAGTATGGCTGGAGGACAGGAGGTGAGGGACAGAATTGAGACAGTATATGCTCCATGAGAGCAGGTACTCCATCTGTCTTGATCACTAAATAATTCCATTATCCAGAGCAGTGTATGGCACATAGAAAGTGACATCTGGTCGGGTGCAGTGACTCAAACTTGTAATCCCAGCACTTTGGGAGGCTGAGGTGGACGGATCGCCTGAGTCCAGGAGTTCAAGAGCACCTGGGCAACATGGCAAAACCCCGTCTCTACCAAAAATACAAAAATTAGCTGGGTGTGGTGATGTGTGCCTGTGGTCCCAGCTACTGAAGAGGCTGAGGTGGGAGAATCACTTGAGCCTGAGGGGTGGAGATTGCAGTGAGCCGAGATCACGCCACTGTACTCCAGCCTGGGTGATAGAGTGAGACTCTGTTTCAAAAAAAAGAAAGTAACATATTTAACATTTATATAGTATTTACCGATTTAGTCATTCCTCTTTGAGGGATAATCTATCCAACAAGCCAGAATCCGTTTAGAGTTTGGGTGCCAGCTCTGGCCACTTTTGATTGTGTTATTCCATTGATGCCCAGCATTTGCAGTTTCCAGAGAGATTTTGAGTTGCACCATGCCCTGGCTAAGGCATTAGTCCAGCCGTAACACAGTCTTGCATTAAGTGGCACTTAACGGGAGTCATGCTTCTGTTTTCAGCTTGCCCCCGATGATGCCTGGCGTTGCCCACACTGTAAGCAGCTGCAGCAGGGAAGCATTACATTAAGCCTCTGGACTCTGCCTGATGTGCTTATTATACATCTAAAGAGATTTCGGCAGGTATGGAAATCCTCTATCCTCAGGAACAAACAAGTTGTGACAAGTTTCTTATGCCCCCTGCTGATGGGCTCTGTGGGGGTTCTTTGGTATACCTGTTTGATCCAGTGAGTCCTGTCTGTGTATGTTATAGACACACTTTTGCCCCTGTGTTTAGGGTAATGTTTTGTTCTTTCCCAAGGCAAAATTTGATTTTAGTTCAGATTGCAGATATTTTACTTTGTTCTTGACTTGTAAATGTCGTGCTTAAATTTTGTTAACTGTACTCTGGGATTTAAAAAGAACTAAGTAGAGATCCTTTCTGGGGGAGGTAGAATTCTGCTTCTACCTAATGTAATACAGGTGTTCTGCTCCTGAGAAGATGTTGTATGGTTGGGGAGATGAGTCATAAATAAATACAAAGAAAATCTGCTTTGAATTGTATTGCTTTGTGAGTCAGTTTTTCCAAAAAGGCTGTCTATTCCCTGAGGTTAGGATTGTCTAGACAGTCTCATTGTAAGAGGTAAATGGGAAGTAAACATTAGCGGACTCCAGGAGGCCTGGCTCTAAGTTTGTATCTGAAAGATGAGCAAGCTTTTACTAGGTGAGGTGGAAGCAGGGATCTCCCACACGGGGGCAGAGGGAGCAGTGTGTGCAAAGCCTGGCAGTGGAGAAAGCACAGCCTGCACGAGAGGCTGGGAGCAGGCCAGGTGGGCAGGCACTCCAGAGGGGTGGGCAGTGGTGGGAGTTGATGGAAGACGTGGGTGGATGCTGGTTGTCCAAGGAACCCTTCGTGGGTGGAGTAGGATTCTGATGAAGGGTTATAAGCAGAGAAGCAACCTTACCACATCTGTATTTTGAAAATATTATTCTGGCTATTGTGTAGATAATGTATTAGAGGCTACAAGAATGACGATGGGGAGATCTGAAGGAGGCCCTTGCCATCATCCAGGGTGGACTGCTAGTGGATGGGATAGGTTGTGGCAGTAGAGATGGAGAGATGTTCAGGACTGTCTGAGGAGGCGGAGGTATCAGGGGCGACACACATGGTCCCCAGGTCTGGGGCTTTCACACAGAGGTTTGAGGTTCAGCTCCTATGGGAGTGAAGAGTGGGCATTTGGCACCCACTGTGTATTCCTTTGGGATCTGCAGGTGGAAAGCTGGCTAAGGGTTTGGATCCCAGCCTGCTGTGCCTCCTTCCCCAGACACAGAGTAATTTCCTGGGCTTTCTGTTTTCTTTTGAAGGCATGTCACCACCCTTCCAGCAATCCAGACACAAACCTGCAGTGTCCTCTTTGACTCTTCTTTCTTGTCCCTCTCATCTAGGCATGGCCATGCCTCTTCATTGACTCCTGTGTGTCCCCTCCCCATTCTTGCTGTCACCGTACTGGTTCAGACATTTTGTTGCTTTTCAGCTGGTCACTGTTGCAATGACTTTTAATTGATTTCTTCACCTCCATTACTCCTATTTCTAACATATTCTGTGCACTGCTTACACAGTTCTTCACCCACAACTCTGGTGACATCACCTTTTCCATAAAAGCCTCAGAGGATACAATCCAGATTCTTCAGGCTGGCCTTCCTGACCACCCAGGACCCATCGTCCCTTTCTCTCATGAACATTTTTCTTCCCTTCACAGACCCATATGTAGCTCCTTAGGGTGGACATATCTATGCCTGGTTAATTTTTTAACGTTCCCATAGACACAGGAAACACTCAGTCAATATCTATTCAACTGATGGTTGGATTTCAAAGCATTTCCCTATAGGTTTAATGGAAAATACAGATTACCAAAGATTGCCACTGAGTGGATATGTTAAGCTAAGTCAGTTTTGCCTTGTGATGTGCCTGTTGGAGGAGGTGGAGGGGAACAGGCACTGCTTATCGAGAGGCTCTTCTGCACCAGGCGCTGTGGTTTCCCCTTCACAGAGCCATCACATCATTAGTTCTCATGTCTCTTTGACAGAGGTATCAGGAAGAGCCACCTGATACTGTCATTTTTTTTGTAAGTCAAATGCTGTAAAGCCCTTTAACAGATGAAAGGAAGACTCAGAGAAGCTCATTTACCCCCTCTATATGGATCCTTACTGGTTCCACCTTAGCTGATATTAAAACCTGTTCCTCTAGATAGCTAAAACTGTCATCTGTTTCCCTGATTTGTATGTCTTGGGAAACATCAGATAGGTAACTCACAACGCTTTATCTGATAGGATCCACATTCCCCCCTAAAGTGATCTGCCATCTGCTTGCATTAAAATATCACCAGAACTTGTTTTTCTTCTTGCAACAGGAAGGAGACAGGCGCATGAAACTTCAGAACATGGTCAAGTTCCCCTTGACTGGCCTGGACATGACACCTCATGTGGTTAAGAGGAGCCAGAGCAGCTGGAGTTTGCCATCCCATTGGTCCCCGTGGAGACGGCCCTATGGACTCGGGAGGGACCCTGAGGACTACATCTATGACCTGTATGCTGTGTGCAATCACCATGGCACCATGCAAGGGGGGCACTACACAGGTCTGCAGTGTGAGAGGCTGCGTGTCTGTGCTGGCGAGTCCTTCAGACGGGTTTGCTTGTGACAGGGTGACTTGACTTTAGAGCCTCATTTCCCCTCCTGTAGGCAGTGTGCCAACTGTGAGGGCAGTTTCCATCCTCTGGATCTCTGCCCAAGAGCAAATAAACGAACATTCTTCCTCCTTTTCCTGATGGGGTCGTCCAGTAGGTAGCCGACTGATTGGGGAGTGATATGTGCAGATGGCATTGTCTGGTCAACTGAGGATTTGCTCTTTGTTTACCTAACCTGCACTCCCCATTTATGGTTTTGCTAGATAGAGTTCCTTGAGTTCTGTCTTCTCTCTCATTTTAAATGATTGTGAACTACTTTTTTTTTTTAATTAAAGATGAGCTGTTGCTATGTTGCCCAGGCTGGAGTACAGTAGCTATTCACAGATGTGATTATCACACACTACAGCCTTGAACTTCTGGGCTCAAGCAAGTCTCCTGCCTCATTCTCCAGAGTAGCTGGGATACAAGTGCATGACACTTTTATAGTGTCTTTAAAGTGACTTAGAAGGGTTTTTCTTTTTGTTTTAAGGTTAAATTGACCTTGTCATTTATAAAAGCAACTATGTTCATCATGAAATTTAGAGGCTAGAGGTGGAAAGAATACCATCATCCATGGGCTTATCACTGAGATAACCACTGGTAACATTTTTTTTTAATTGCGATAAAATATACATAACAAAATGTACCATTTTTAAGTGTACAGTTCAGTGACATTAAGCACACTCACATTGTTGTGCAACCATTATCACTATCCATCTCTACAAGTTTTTTAATCTTCCCAGACTTAAACTCTGTATCTAATAAACACTAATTCCCATTTTTTCTTCTGTGACAAGCACTATACTTTCTGTCTCTGTGAACTTGACTACTCTTGGTACGTCTTTTAAATGGAGTCATTCAATATTTGTTCTTTTGTGACTGGCTTATTTCATGTAGCATAATGTCTGTAAGGTTCATCCATGTTGTAGCAGGTATCAGAATTTCCTGCCTTTTTAGGGCTGAATAATGTTCCACTGTATATAGGTATTATTTCGGTATGTAGTATATACTTGACGTGTTTTTCTCTTAAGTTTTTGCCATTATTTTCCACTGTTGGGATTATACTGGCATTTTGTTGTTGTTGTTCAAGTGAACATTTATTGAGCCCCTCACATCCTGCTTGCCCTGGGCTCTATCGATAACAGCAGAGATCAGTAGGTCCCCAGCGTCTATCTTCTGAGAGTGTAATCAAGTAGGGGGAGATGTGGGTACAGATATGGTTTAAAAAGGGTTCTGTGTTGGAGGTGTAAGCAGTGGGCAGAGGTCGGAGCCAGAGGAGAGAGTGGTCAGAGCCTGCTGGAGGGGGAGGGCCAGCTGTTGGGGAAAGGAACCTGCTGCCTCACCTCATGGGCCAGCGGGGTGGATAGACAGGTCACAAATTCAGAAGCACAGCAGCACAGTGAGGGGTGAGTGGCGCATGCGCTTCTGCATCCTCATCTTCACGCCTAGTATTATAACAGAAGTAGCTTGATGTGGACACTTAATTTTTTATAAATACTTTTTTTTTTTTTTTTTTTGTGACGGAGTCTCACTGTCTCACCAGGCTGGAGTGTGGTGGCATGATCTAGGCTCATTGCAACCTCCGCCTCCCAGGTTCAAGCAATTCACCTGCCTCAGCCTCCCGAGTAGCTGGGACTACCGGCACCCGCCACCAGGCCCAGCTAATTTTTTGTATTTTTAGTAGAGATGGGGTTTCACCGTGTTAGCTAGGATGGTCTTGATCTCCTGACCTTGTGATCTCCCAAAGTGCTGGGATTACAGGCGTGAGCCTCCGCGCCCGGCCTGTTTCTGGTTTTTAACTTTTCCTGTAACATTGATGAATATCTTTATGCTCTTTCACTTTTTCTGGATTTTAATTCTGTATTTCCTTGAGATTGAGTCTTGGAAATGGAATCATTGGGCTAAGGGCCTGCATGAGCCTTTTGGGAGCCAGGCAGATTTTAGGGCTTTATTTGTTGATGTGAGGGTTGATGTGATTAATTTGATTATCCGTGTGAGTGGCTAGGATTTGGATTTCTGCATCCTTCACACTCAGTGTGTTATACATGTATACTTCTCAGGGACTTTATTAATTCAGTGGTTTTTGCAACAAGACCCTGAGTGCTAGTGCTGACCATTGATTTATAAAGGTAGGGAGAGGTGGAGGAAGGGTGGGGTCTGCCCAATCCTGGGTACTATTAAATCTCTGGGGCTCTTTTCTCTAGTATTTAGCCATGAACCTCCCTCCCCATCACCCAAGGCAGAGGAGTCCGTTGGCCTTGCTACCTTTCATACTCACTCTTTCAGTCTGCTGTGTTCCCTTCCAGGAGGGCAGGGGTTGGGGAAGATTACTGGATACAATAATCTTTTATTCTTGAAACCCTTTTAATTCAAGTTCTTTAAATAGATATTTTTCTTTTTTTCAAACTCATTTTACTGCCAGAAGTTCTTTAAATATTTCAATGCTGCAGGCAGCAATTGTTTGTGAGAGGAGTGATCCCAACTTTGAGCGCATCTCGTAATGGAATGGCTTAGATTGCCTCTGCCTGCTCTAGGAAGCACTTTCAAGGAGAGGAAGAAGCTAGACAAGTTTAAAAGATGCTCTCACTTCATAGAAGACACAAGTTAATGTGAATTAAATGTTTAGGTATATTTTGCCTTGTACTTTGGTTTAAACCATATTTCAGTGATGATAATAGTATATTTGGTATCTTACATATTTTAGGTTTCTATTTTATGGGGGCCATGTGTACAAATATTGTGTTTTGTTGGATTTTTGCTTTTGTGGCATTACCAGTCATGTCTGTGTTCTTTGGTACGGAGTGATGGAATTCTATACTTGTGGACTGGTAGAATGGAAAGGGACATGGAGGTCATTTAACTTTACAACTCACCCGGTGTTGTAACACCTTTGCCAGTGTCCTTGATTGATGTTCACCAGCTCAGCTTTGGTAAAGAATGCGTTTTCCATTTATAACACTATTTCTCAAGAAAATATGGACTGGCTTGTTACATAGTTTCTGGGAAGAAATTGTTGGGAAGAATAAGACAGGGCTAGACTTTAGCATCGTGTTGCTCTTTATATAGAGAACAGATCTTGGAAAATGCCTGGAAACCTCCAACTACCTTAGAGGCAGTACAGTTTGGTGGAAGGAGCTTGGGTTAGAAGCCAGACACATCTTTCTAGCTCTGTGTCCTGGGGCAGGTAACTGTCCACTAATTTGGCTACCAAGTTAGTGAGCCAGAAAGTGGTCATGCTGACCTCAAGGGACCTATTACCCAGGATGTGCTCAGATGTTTCTGTATTATTTCCCCTTTCTCATGCTGAGGCCCTACCACCACTTTTCTAGTATATGAGATGTTTAGAGTCTTAGATTAGAGAACATTTTAAATATTCTTAGCATTGTTGAATTAAAGATACTCTGTTTTTAAGTTTTTTCTTTTTTTTTTTTTAAACATCAGCTTTTAAGTTCAGGTGTACGTGCTCAGGATTTGCAGGTTGGTTACTTAGGTAAACATGTGCCATGATGGTTTGCTGCACAGATCATCCCATCACCTAGGTATTAAGCCCAGCATCCATTAAGCTATTCTTCCTGATGCTCTGTCATCCCCCACCCACGTTTTTAAGTTTTCATTTGGAATGTTTATTTTTTTTTATTTTTTGAGACAGGGTCTCACTTTGTCACAACCCAGGCTGGAGTGCAGTGGTGTGATCGTGGCTCACTGCAGCCCCAGCCTCCCAGGCTCAAGATCCTCCCACCTCAGCTTCCCAAGTAGCTGGGACTACAGGTGTGCGCCACCACACTTGCCTAATTTTTAATTTTTTTTCTAGAGTCAGGGCCTACTATGTTGTCCAGACTGGTCTCAAACTCCGTATCTTAAGCAGTCCTCTGCCTCAGCCTCACAAGTGTTGGGATTATAGGCATGAGCCACTGTGCCCAGCCTGGAATGTTTATTTTGATGTAATCTTTATTTTGCACTGTTTCTAGCTATAATTGTTGGTATAATGATATAATTGATTGTATAAGGATTCTAGAACAGTGCCTCTCACACCATCTGTGATGAAGAACTTGGTTTTTTCTACTTTAAAATTTCCAATCCTTTATCAACTAGTGCATTTGTAAAGTTACAATAAAAATATCACGGCAGTATCAGATTGCTATAAAAGTTTTTTTAATGCTTTTCTCCTTTTTGATGCTTCTCTCATATGGGCTCGTGTCAGTCCGTGAGCCATAATTCTAGTAGCACTGGCCTAGAAAATACTTCAGAAAATAGTTCTAGGAAGAAAAGCAAGTATAATTATTTTGTAATTAACAAGTTTGCTGTGCTGCCTCAGTTTCCACACTGTGACTGAGAAGAGACCATTCTGAAGAGGAGCAGGTTGAAAGGAGGCAAGGCTGTTCTGTCTCCTCCTCTTGGGCATGTCCCTCACAGCTCTGCTCCCACTCACCACTCCAGAAGAGCAGCTGCTCCCCAGCTGGGTCATGTGTGCATCAAGCCTGACCTGACGCCATTGGCCAAACAACTGCTGTTTTCTTAGAGCTCCATTTGCCGCTTACATTTTAATTTCTTTCCCTTCTGGTTCTGGCAAGTTCTCAGCTGCAAATAACTTCCCTGCCTCCATTCATAGGTTCTTATTCTGCTCTCCATTTGGGGGACTTGTCTGGTGTAGCCCTTTCTCACCTGAGTCCCTTTTAGCCCTTAAGGCTCCATACTTGTGGAAATGGTTATGGCCCATTGAAGGAATCACTCCTGGTGCCTCTCAGGACCTTATCTGCCCCATCCCTGGGGCCATCCTGAGTCTTTTCCAGCATTCAGCTAAATATTCTAGCACTCGTTTATTCTCACCCCAAATAAATGCATATTTTTAGAAAATGTGATCATAATGTACTTTTCTGGATCAAGCTTATAACACCCTTTGATATATCCTTGCAGGATGACTGGCTTTGTGAACTCTAAGTTTTTGTCTGTTCTTGCTGCTACTTGAATGTTCTTTATTTCTAGCTCAGGCTTAGAATTTGGACTGAAAGAAGTCCTCCTGCATTCATGAGCTCATGTGTTCTCAGTCTGCCAGGGAACTTCCGTGGAGCCTGGTTTGTGCTCCTCCCTGAGGGAAGCAGGGCAGGATAGGGCTTCAAGTGCAAGCCAAGGACTTTATAAACCTGAAATGAGCTGGGCTTCTGCCTTTCACCAGCTGCACGACCTTGGGCAAGCAGGTTAATGTTTTTCAACCTCTGGAAACTGGGAGTAATAAGAGAACAAATCTTAGGATTAAATGAGATGCTTGGCACATAATAAGTGTTAAATATTATCTGCTATCATATCATTATATTGTTATTTCTATTCATATTATTTTCTATTTCTAATAGACACTAAAATGTTGTAACACACTGAACTCAGGGTTTCTTCACCCTGGCACCGTTAACATTTTGGCCGGACAATTTTGTGTTGCGGGAGGCTGTCCTGTGCATTATAGAATGTTTAGCAGCATCCGTGGCCTCTACCCACTAGATGCCAGTATGCCAGTAGCACCTCTCCCTTGAGTTGTGACAATCAAAAACATCTCCATTCATTGCCAAATCCCACTCCCCCTGCCACGGACACAGTTCCCTGGTTGAGACCCATTGGTTTAAATAAGTGTGTGTTTTCTAAGATCAACTGGAACTGCATCTACTTGGAATAGTTTGGAATTTCTCAAGACATTTTGCTCGAGTGTGATACAGAATTTATAATTTTTTTAAACCTCTTTCTGTGTTGCTACATGCAGCCTTAAAACGTTCTTGAGTTAATTAGATGAGCCAAAGAGATGGTGTCTGTGGGTCGCATGAAGTGGCTGGTGCAGCCTCCCCTGGTGCTGATGGCAGGCTCTCTTTGGCAGCGTACTGTAAGAACTCTGTGGACGGCCTCTGGTACTGCTTCGATGACAGCGATGTGCAGCAGCTGTCAGAAGATGAGGTCTGCACGCAGACAGCATACATCCTCTTCTACCAGAGGCGGACAGCCATCCCGTCATGGTCAGCCAATAGCTCGGTGGCAGGTGAGGTCCCCTCTTGTTCTTGGGCAGTTTTTTCCAGAGCAAAAGATTGTAATGAATGGTCTAGAGGACCTCTCTGGAGGCTCTCATGACTCTGTCAGTTTGATCAGATGAATCCTTACATTTCCATTTAATCTAGAAACTAAAATGATTTCAGTCAAGGAAGTTGGGGAGGAATGTGACAGCAGCTGTGGCCCAGGGGAGTTCACCGGGGACAGTGGGTTGGACCTGGCGCAAAGAAAGCTCATGATGTGTTCTTGTGGATAAATACATGGATGAGCTGAAAAGCAGCGTGGCATACTACCCCCTGTCCTGGGGTTATCCTGGAGCCTGTCCCACCTGGGCCACATAGCAATAGCAATCATCTATAATACAGGTGTAATAATGCCTACCTCATGGGGTCGTCGTAAGCATCCAGTTAGGTAAATGTGTGTTAAAACATTTTGTAAAGGGTAAAGGACCATTAGAAATAGTCTGCTTTTCCAGTGAGAAGATTGGCCTATTCTGTTAGGAGAGGGATTGATGGCTGTGATAATATTGGATGGCTTGGGTTTAGCCAGATGACATCCAGCCTGTTGTGTTTGATAAACGCAGGGACCAGTACCCACACACAATATGAATGCAGCCACACATAATCCAAACAAGTGGACACACGTTTCTGAATGCAGAGTTTGACTTCAAGAGAGCGTGACAGAGGATTAGAATGTGGTAATGTGCAATCAGGTTAGGAGCTATGAATCCTTGCTTCTCTTGAAGCTTGCAGGGGGTGAGTTCAAAGCAGTGAAAACAAGGCATCTCTCAAGCAGAATGACACCCTGCTGGGGGCCAAGCCCACCCAGTGTACAGCCACTCACTCACTTAACAGAGCGGGAACTCCAGTGCTCTTCCACCCATCTCAGATGTGCTCAGAAATGACACTTTCTTGAGGTCTACTTGAGACAGTCATGCTGCTTCATGTACTCCATTTCAAGAGCAATTTCTCTTGCCCTAATAAATATTTAAGGGCATCCCTGGAACAGACAGGGCAGATTGACATATAGCTGTGTGTGTGTATTTTATTAATATTATGAAAATGGTTACAAATTTCCTTAAAACAGTGAGGCTGAGAGGAAAAGAGTACACTGCCGCATCCTCTCTTCTCTTTGTGTAAGAAATATTACTGCAATTGCTTAGAACAGTGCCTGGCATGTAGATGCTTAATAAATATTTGTAGAGTGAAAGTATGAATGCTTGTCTATTCCATTCTCTTGCCAATTCTTTAGACTCAGACTTACATTATAAAGTATTCATCCCTATCCTTGCATTTTAGTACTATAAATTTCATGTGTCCAGAAGTCTGGACTTACATCTTTTCATCTTAACTGGGGATATTCGGGCAGGCACGACATGACACAGGGTCTGGGAATTGATGCTGACCTCGAGGTGAGGACATCAGCGCCCCCCAGCTCAGCTCGTGGCACCTTCATGAGGGTGTGTGTGGCTCAGGGCTGGCCGAGGGATCCCAACCTGACCTCCATGCCTGTTTTCTTCTCTGCAGGCTCCACGAGTTCTTCCCTGTGTGAACACTGGGTGAGCCGGCTCCCGGGCAGCAAGCCAGCCAGTGTGACCTCTGCAGCTTCCTCCAGACGCACCTCCCTGGCCTCGCTCTCTGAGTCGGTGGAGATGACTGGAGAAAGGAGTGAAGATGATGGTGGGTGTGGGTTTTGGTGACAAATTTCCAGAATGGTAACTCACAGACACAGCAGAGTCCCTCGTGTTTTTCCTAGGAGCTAAGTCCCAAGGAGATGGTAGGAGAACCCAAAGGGAGCTACAGGGAGTGGAACTGTGTAGCTGTGAGTTATGATCCTAAGAAGCATTTTGTATTAACAGAGTCATTTGCTTTTCCTGTGTCCCAGTACTTTCTCCTTCCACTTCATTATTTTCCACTTGTAAGGTCTCTTGTGGAGGCTGGAGCTTTATATACCAATGTATACCTTTTTTTTTTTTTCCCAAAGTGTTTTAAAAAGCAGAATAGCTGGAAGAGGCTCAGAGAGGTTGTGCTTTGCCCAGGCCACCTGGTGGGGAGTCGGCTCCAGGCTTGGCACAGAGGCCCCTGGCTCTCTTGGCCCCAGGAGTGCCTCACCTTTCCACCATGCTGCTCCCCAGGGAGGAAGCTGTGGAATGTTCTTTTTAGTACAGAAGCGTCTAGAACAAAAACTGTTGTTGCCTTTGCATAGAAATAGTAAAAAGTCTGATAAAAATTGAACTCTTTTTTTTTCTTTTTAAACTTTCACTTTCTGCTTGGGTAATGGCAGGATAGACCTTAGTTTCTACAGGGACCCAGGTGGTGTGAGAAGGACCGGGCAGCCACAGTACTGGGAGCTGGAAGGAGGAGTGAGTGCAGCTTCTGTAATGAGCACAGTGACTCAATCTGCCAACAAGTCTTAGTCTGCAGCCAGCATTTCGATCACTGTAATCTGCTTCTAGTGGTGATGGATAATTCTGAGAAAATGAAATTGAGTTAAAATTGCAAGAGTCTGGAAGAAGAATGCCAGGCGAAGAGAGCTGCACCATAGCTCTAGTTCTGCCACCTCTTCTGGCTTGTTGCCTCTTCCTCTTTATTTGTAAAATAAAAACACTGGACTGCAATTCCTAAGCTCCTTCCGGCTCCTCACATCTTGTGGAAAACTGACTGGTGAACCTTTGCTTGTTTAGGCAGAGGTTATTTTCAGTACTGCCTTTAAACTTAGAATTCACTGTCATTTTAACAATAAGCCTCAATAAGGTTTGCCTCAATCTATTTTTAAGCAGTGCAGTTGGTGAAATCAATATCCTTTTAAGCATCATCATTGTATAATGGTGCTGGGTTTTGCCCAGAGAATAGAGCCTATTTCTTAGGCTCTATAAAGACAGAATTTTGTAAATATGACAACTGTAGTATCATTGTGTAGAAAATTTAATTTAGAATATTTTCTTAGGACGTTTTGAGCCACACCAAATAGGAGTATGTGGTTCTGATTATGAGTATTTTTTTTTTTTAAACGGAGTCTCTCTCTGTCTCTCAGGCTGGAGTGTAGTGGTGCGATCTCGGCTCACTGCAAGCTCCACCTCCCGGGTGCACGCCATTCTCCTGCCTCAGCCTCCCCAGCAGCTGGGACTACAGGCGCCTGCCACCACGCCTGGCTAATTTTTTGTGTATTTTTAGTAGAGACGGGGTCTCACCATGTTAGCCAGAATGGTCTTGATCTCCTGACATTGTGATCCGCCCGCCTCGGCCTCCCAAAGTGCTGGGATTACAGGCGTGAGCCACCACGCCCGGCCTCTGATTATGAATATTGTTTTGGAAGTTTTAAGTCACTGGAAATAGGAGTATATGATATCCAAGTCTTTTTAGCTCTTTGCGTTGATCCACATCTGTAGTCAACAATTACAGGCCAGCTTACATGTGGAATTGAGTGGTGCGGGGAGTCAAGGGGTTCTGGGTTCTGGTATTAGCTCTTCCTTTAATGAGTTGTGTAATCTTGGTCAAGGACTTCATTTCTGTGAACCCCAGATCACCTTCAGGAAGGTAATGAAGCTGGGTCAATAGCTCACAGCATCTTTGGAGTGCCAGGTGCTGTGTTGGGCACAGGACTTGTAAGATTGTATTTAATCGTCACACTTGCCCTGTGAGTTAGACCAGAGGTCAGCAAACTGTAGCCCCATAGGCCAAATACAGCCCACTGCCTTTCTTTGTAAAGATTTTTGGAGTGCAGTCAGACACGTTTTCTTACGTGTCACCTGTGGCTGCTTTCATGCAACAGTGGCGGAGTTGAATGTTTGGCCTGCAAAGCCTAACATCTGCTGTCTAGGCCTTCACAGGAAAAGTTATACCGAGCCCTGATGTAGGGCAAGGAGGCGAATAGAAGTTTGCTGTGTTGGAGTGATCCTGAGTTAGAGTGTCCCTATTTTATACATAAGGAAACTGGGCTCAGAGAAGTCAAAGCCACACAGGGACTCCCTGATCCCAGATGGGCTGGCTCTGAAGGTCATGCTCGTTTCATCCCATGAGGCTACTTCGTTTCACCTTCAGTGTCTTACAGTGTTGTTAGAATGTCTTCACTGGCTTAGCTTAACAGTATTCTCTTTACTGTGTTCAGGAGGCTTTTCAACTCGACCATTTGTGAGAAGTGTCCAGCGTCAGAGTTTGTCCTCCAGATCTTCTGTCACCAGCCCCTTGGCCGTCAATGAAAATTGCATGAGACCTTCATGGTCCCTGTCTGCTAAGCTGCAGATGCGCTCCAATTCTCCATCCCGATTTTCAGGGGATTCGCCAATTCACAGCTCTGCCTCCACCTTGGAGAAGATCGGGGAGGCAGCGGATGACAAGGTCTCCATCTCTTGCTTTGGTAGCTTGCGGAACCTTTCTAGCAGTTACCAGGAACCAAGCGACAGTCATAGTCGCCGTGAGCACAAGGCTGTGGGCCGGGCCCCTCTGGCTGTCATGGAAGGTGTGTTCAAAGATGAATCGGACACCCACAGATTGAACTCCAGTGTCGTAGATACACAGAGCAAACATTCAGCACAAGGGGACCGCCTGACCCCGCTCTGTGGTCCATTTGATAACAATAATCAGATCGCTTATGTGGATCAGAGCGACTCCGTAGACAGCTCTCCAGTCAAAGAGGTGAAACCCCCCAGCCACCCAGGCTCAATCGCAAAGAAACCAGAGAGCACAACCAAGAGATCCCCCAGTTCCAAAGGCACTTCTGAGCCAGAGAAAAGCTTGCGGAAGGGGAGACCAGCCTTGGCAAGCCAGGAGTCATCCCTTTCAAGTACATCCCCTTCTTCTCCTCTTCCTGTAAAAGTCTCTCTAAAGCCCTCCCGCTCCCGCAGCAAAGCAGATTCTTCTTCCAGGGGCAGTGGACGGCATTCATCCCCTGCCCCTGCCCAACCCAAAAAGGAGTCATCCCCGAAATCTCAGGACTCCGTGTCATCTCCTTCACCACAGAAGCAGAAGTCAGCCTCGGCCCTCACCTACACTGCTTCCTCCACATCTGCCAAAAAGGCCTCGGGCCCTGCCACAAGGAGCCCCTTCCCACCTGGGAAGAGCAGGACTTCAGACCGGAGCTTGAGTAGAGAGGGCTCCAGACAAAGCTTGGGTTCTGACAGAGCCAGCGCCACCTCCGCCTCCAAACCCAACTCCCCTCGGGTGAGCCAGGCCCGAGCAGGGGAGGGCAGGGGGGCCGGGAAGCACGTGCGGAGCTCCTCCATGGCCAGCCTGCGCTCCCCCAGCACAAGCATCAAGTCTGGTTTGAAGAGGGACAGCAAGTCTGAGGACAAGGGGCTGTCCTTCTTCAAATCAGCCTTGAGACAGAAGGAAACCCGGCGCTCGACGGATCTTGGCAAGACAGCCTTGCTCTCTAAAAAGGCTGGTGGGAGCTCTGTTAAGTCCGTCTGTAAGAACACCGGGGATGACAAGGTGGAGAAAGGCCACCAGCCTCCAGCTTCCCAGCAGCCAAATGCAAATGCAACGGGAAAAGAGCAGCTTGTCTCCAAGGACCCTGCTTCTGCCAAACATTCCCTGCTGTCCGCTCGCAAATCCAAGTCTTCCCAACTAGACTCTGGAGTTCCCTCGTCTCCGGGTGGCAGGCAGTCTGCAGAGAAATCCTCAAAAAAGTTATCTTCTAGCATGCAAACCTCTGCACGGCCTTCTCAAAAACCTCAGTGATATTTCTGCAATCAAAGTGTTTTATCTGTAAAGATGTTTATTTATTTAGAACCCCTGCCCTCCCACCAAAGCCTCCTGTGCTTTTGTTTTGTACTTTTTTGAGTCACATGCCCGACTCTGTGTGTGAGTGTATGCGTGTGTGTGTCTAATTCAATTGCAAATTGTTCAAAGCGTCGCCTTATTCTGCCATTGAACCAAATAACAGCCATAGGCAAAACATTGACACCAAGCTAACTGGAATAATTGTAGGTGATACCCAGGACGGCCCCTTTAGCAATTGTACATATTTCTTTCTAGAGAACTCTAATGACTTTCTTTGGATATGAGGGTTTTGAAACCTGTGAACCAGTAAAGCTACCATTAGTGCGTAGAAAGAGGAAGGAGCTGACTCGTGTTTCTTCTGAGCAGGACTTGTCCTTACTGTGGATTGTGGGTGGCACCAGGAGCTCTAAAAACTGTGACTCTAACAACGAAACAAATCGAGGGAAAAACTCTTGCTTTCTGCACTTTTGCGCCATCTACCAGTCTTTGTAAAGGGCAATATTTTAACACTAATGTTTCTCAGGTATATACTCAGCTAGTCTAGGATGGATGCACACCAGTAAATGGATTAAAGAGGAAGGTGCCATGTGGGTGACTGTGTCATTTCTCCTACTGCCACAGATAGATGTTTTCGAGGTAGAAATGAAGCCTTTCACCACCTTCATATCTGCAGCGACGTGTGCACCAAAACCTGTCTTGACTCTTGGGATAGGTCCTAAGAGGTGGCAGATTGGATAGCCAGAAAGCCAGTCACTCGTTTCATTTTTTTTCCTTCTGAAATTACTAGCTAAGGCCGTTGGAATTTTGCACTGTAGTAGAGCAGTTAACACCTTTGACAGATTCCTGGAAAAAAACTTCTAGATTCTAAAGTGGGTGAAAGACTGGACATCATTTTCCTTGTGAGGTGTTGCATTTTTCCATTAGAGGTGGGAAGCTCCACGATGCCCTGTGTCTGTGGGCTCATGTTTCCTCATCTTGTAGCTTGGAGAGGAAAGAAGTTGCCTTCTGCCAAAAGCCAATGGTGGCATGTTGAAGCGATGTGTGATCAAGTATTACCTATGCACTTCAGATCCTGTCTGTCAGTCTCTGTTAGGGCTGCCTTTCAGTAACTCATTTATTATTTCTTCTTTGTTCTTAAGATTTCATCTCATGCCCAGGACTCACAAGCAGGCTTTGGAGTGTGTTCCATCTGGCCACGTCAGTGCAAATTGCATTTCTTACTAAGAAAAAGGAGAACCTCACAAAAAAAACCTCACAGATAAGCAAAATATATAGTTTTGCAAGCTTTTTCAAGGTCTCCTGGCAATACTTTCCTGCTCAATTTTTAGCTTTTCCTTTTTTTTTTTAAATGTCGAGAGAGTGAGGGTCTTGATTCTCTCTGAATAGCATTTGTCACTTTGCCAGTAAATACAGCATGCTAAGTTTATGTGCTTTTAAATATTAGCGTTCTTTGTCAGACTCTTCAAGTTCTTCTTGAACCCTTGGTGCACAGATCCATATATAACCTCCCTTTTCAGTATTGCTGTGTGTGAAGTAACTACAACACGTATGCATGCATAGCTATGAATTCTGCACTACCTTTTTTTTTTCTTTTTTTCCCCCTAAGAATATCTCTTGGGAAAAGTTTTTAGTAGGTTACTTAACTTTATTTTGCTGCTAATTTGCGCATTAGCTGGTAACTTGCAAGTCTGGAGGCCACTTAACGTTGAGGGTAGCTGGAATTTTAGACCCTTGGCAATATTTAATATTTAGACATTTAGCCTTGTGGAAGTTACCACAGTGCTCCATGTGATTCATTGACCATGAGCCTGTTGTCCATTGCACTCAGCCCTGTACTCACCTCTTCACTCGCTGTCCTGGTTTTACTGTTCAGATTTTGGTGGGTTCTCAAAGCAGCACCACTCTCATCTGCTCAGTACAACTGTGGCAACTGGCTGCCTTCGATGCTGTCACTGCTTTCAGCCCAGCACATCACAGCCCCATCAGTGTGTAGCCACCGCTCTTGTTTTTCTGTATCGCTTTTATCTCCTGAAAAAGATGCACCAAATAAGAGATCATCTATATCAGGAATTGAATGTCTAACTCAAGCCTCTCATTTTTGTTTAATAGGTAGATCTCATTTGAAGTCTCCTGTCTGAATTTCTGAAACAATTATAGTTTGATTAGACAAAGGTTTTTAATAACACTTCTTTTTTTGCTGTAGTCAAGCATTAATAGAAACTAGTTTAATTTTCACAGTGGTAAATATTTTTATTCTTGAGTTATCTAGGAATGGATTTTCCATGATGTCTAGTGACTTAAAAAAAGGAAAAAAGTTTCTACAAATCCCTTTGGTGTTCCATGGGATCTAGAATAAAATGTCAGTGTCTATAAACTGTATGTCATGGAGTTTAGTCCTTGTTTCAGGTTTAATAGAAAAAATCAGGAAGTATCATGGCATTGTCTAGACATCATCAAGCTATTTTATTTCCATGGTTGGTAAACTGAAAATTTCATTATCTCCAACTACTAGGCACAACTTTAGGCCACAGGAAAGGTTATTTGGCCCAAAAGTTTGGAGGTGCTCTTTGAGGTGGGAAGTGTCTTGGGGGAAAATAGTTACTTGATTCAATTTAGTTCATTGGTAGGGTTGGGGACTTGGTGTTGGTTTCTGTTTTTTTTTTTTTTTTTTTTTAATTTTTCCAACAATATTTAGTACAATGAGCATGTATGTGCTTTGGGGTTAAAAATTATCTGCTAGGGATGATAGGCCTGGGTTTCTGGTTGACATCTAGATGGGCCTGATTAGAGCAGTCATCTCCTGGTAGGCACAAAATAATCACCAACAGTAATGTTGTATCTGTAATGTTTGTTTGCTTTTTAAAAAAAGTTTTATTCTTGATTTCTTGTAAACATCCATTGCACTGAGGCCATATCATTCCTTAAGACAGCCCTACATCTTGCCTTGGTAATCCCTTAGATAATGTGGAAACTCAAACCATTAGGCTCCAGTCATCTTAGACCATTTCCCATCCGTTTTGTATTTTCTCATCCTGAAAGCAGCCGAACTGAAAGTAAGTAATAATATGCTGGACCAGTGGAAACGGATGTGGGAGTATTTGTGGTGTGCTAAAATACTGTAATTATCTGTGAGGCTGCCTGACATGCCTTTGCAATCTTGTTTTCATCATGCATTCTGCAAACATTTTTGGAGGGCCTGCTTTGAGCACAGAGGCAAAACTGTAAGCTTCAGGGATTTGCTGTAGCTGAGGAGCCCTGGGAGCACAGCCCATCAAGCAGGGGATGTGATGGTGTCCTAAATGGAGTGACAGTTCTCCTGGAAAAAGAGATCACGTGGATTCCGGTCAAATCGGCTAAGGCTTGTGGTTCTCTTGAGCGAGTCTGTTCCGTCTGAAAACCAAAAGTGCCCTTTATCTTTGGAGATATTTTACTCTTCCATCCACCTTTCCACACTGAGCTGTCTCTACTATTTAGGGGTTGAAAATCCATTACACAGTCACTTTACATTAACATTGGGTCATCTATGTTTGTATGAGACGGATGTGGGATTTGAGGGGAACATTGTCATTCCTCTAAAATAACTATCATAAAAAAATAGCAACAGTATGTAAAGGGACCAAGAGTGGCAGCCTTTAGGGAAAATGGAGCAGGGAAGAGCTGCGAACAAAGCTCATTTTTTTAAAATAAACGTGCTTTATTTCACACAGGGGCATCAGACGTTACATTTCATTCGGACAAATTACTGAACAGCTGAAGTGATTGTTTCCTGTGTAGGTTGTTACAATTATTGGATACAAAGATAACTAGTGTTTCTGGGTTGGATTTTTGAAATAGCGTGCAAATCATAAGCACAGTTTCAATAAAACACGTATTCTGGAGGTGTGTGGAACTTTGTATTATTTGTAGTTGAGAAAGGCAAACTTTGCTGACAAACCAGTACCTATCATAAACAAACACAAAAAGTAGCTGTTACTGTGCAGGCTGTCTTTAACTTTCATTTCATAAAGGGTACATTATTGTTAAACCCTACTACATGTTTTGGGGAGAAATACAGTGCTTTTATTTAAATGAACACTGCCTCACACTGCCTTTTGATCAACTTTCAAAGTATTTTGCAGGTGCATTTTGAGCATGAACATTTTTTTTCCCCAAGTAAAAACAATTGTGTGTGGCCTCCATATAACTCAGAAAGCATGCTCTTACTACCTATGCAAGCAACCAATAAAACATATAGACACGAAATATTAAGTCTTTAAAAAAAAAGGCAACATTTATGGAGCTCTTTTTAAATTTGTGATTTTCAAAATGTGGCTTACTCATCATTGTGTAGAAGAGCATGAATGTGATTTCTTGTTTTGCTCTGCATATATTTCTCTGCTGTTTTTCTGATCATTGGCGAGATTGTAAAGTATTTTGCAAGCAGAAGTGGAATTGGATATGTTGAACATACATCATTGGTGTACATACTGTATTTAACCTGAAGACTTTCCTAAAGTATTTTGTTCTAAAAATAACCTGCCATTTTCTATAGATTTTAATTTTTTATATCTTCAAGGGTTCTATTGTGGTCACAAGGAAAGAATGTGGCTTCTAATAGTGCTAAGAATTTAAAAATACTTTTGTAGAGACTTAGAGCTATTTTGAAAAGCTTTGGGGCTTCCCAGCCACTGATCACAATTAGACTAAGCCCATGGAATTTCTGGGAGTGTTGTGCAGTGGATTCGGTTCTAGCTCCGTCGTACATTTGTTTAAATCTAGTGTTTCCCAATTTTTAGGAGAAGGGGTGCACAGCAGATTTGAGAGGCTTTTTTGAATCTCACACATGTATTTTCCCCAAGATTCTTTTAAGCCTCTTCTGAATAACTTGTCTGAGATAGTGAAGACTAGACTAGAATTGACTAGAATCAGCTGGGGAACTTTTAAAAATATAGTGCCTGGGTCCCAGTCCCTAGCTTTTGATCTAATTCATGTAGGGGTGGGATCCAGGAATTACCATGTATTTTAAAAGCTTCTGGGTGTTTCTAATTTGCAGTCAGATTGAGAAGCACTATGATATGTCATCCCTTTACTGAGAATTATGGTGAGAATCACTGCCGTTTGAATTACTCAGGAGTGACTGATTCCTCAGTTGTGTAGGAGAGGCAAAAAAATAAGAATAAAAAGAATTGAGAGATACTGATATCAAACTCCCATTTGAAATACATGGGCCCTTCTGATTCAAGGCCCAGTTTGGGAGCTTGGAGCATGTTGTGAATGGCCTAGCACTCGCCAGTCTGGTGGGAATTGGTGGTCTTAGTTGCTGGAGCAGGCTGAGTGTCCCTGTGGGGTTTGCATCTGTCCCCAGAGCCTTTTCCCCAGACCCATGGGGGAATAGGGAAGTCACTCTGAGATAGAAATTGTCGAAGAAGAAAAGAAACAACCTTCCTAGCCTTGGAAAACCTGTCCCTGCTTTTGATAGAATTTTATTGCCTTTTTGTAGAAATTACAGTAGCAAACCCCAGGCTGCCGCTGAATTTCCTACTTTTGCTCATTCTCTAGGATCTTATCCAGAATGTGGTTTCAGGAATTCTTTTTTTAGTTTGAAAATGAATGTGAAACATTTTATTTGGTGTCTTTTTTTTTTTAAACCCTTGTTGCTATTTTTTTCGTGTTTTTGTTTTGTTTTTTGTTTGTTTTACCATTAAGTAATACACATCCCAGAATTTGGCACTCTGTGTTAACTGTGGAGGCAAATAAAATTTATTTTTAATCTGTGGTGAGCTGAATGCACTACAACACCTTCGAAGTAATCTGATGGTTTCATTCTGTCGAGCCTCATGCTGCCTACAAAACACCACAATTTACCTGGTGTTTTCAACATTTTAAGGAATAGATACAAGTAAACATGCAAGTTGGAAATGTTTCTTTAGAAAGGCCACCCAGAATAGTGATACCTGTTGCAGTCGTCCAAATGCAATATGAAATTTCCTAGGTGCTATAATAAACGGTGTGGTGTCATACCAAATGCAAAAGCAGTTACAGTATTTCCGAAGTTGGAGTTCTCTTTGTAGGCATTTCGAATATGTGTTTTCGTTCCATAGAGGTCTGCTCACCAACTGTGCCTCTCACCACTGGTTAAAATTGAATTTAAGCCCCATTGACATAAATCATTACTTGATTGAACTCTTCAGTTTTTACACTGGAATTTCTATAGTCTTAAAAGCTGCATGTCACGTCACTGTACACAAAGTGCTTTGGTATTATTCATGCACCGTGGATAGTGATTTCTATGTCGTTTTCATTTTCAGTTGTACAGTAATATGGAAGGCAGGTTGTCTTTCCTAGAGGCTGGAAGAAAAGTGTATCGTACATTTTAAATTTATTTTAGAACAAGTGCATGAGATGTGTCACTGATTTCTGTTATTTATTTGTATGTTTTATTATTCAAAGTGTATGCACTTTTAAGAAGCAGAATTTATATTTTTATGTTTGAAACATTTTATTTCTGAAACAGCGTTGATTATATAGTATACAGTTGGAATTAAGAGAAAAGTGGAAAATGTAACAAAATATAATAAATTTATTACATGATGTCCTCTTCAAGTCACATTCCTCTTTTCTCCCCCTTGCCAACTGATATCTTTTTCGTGTTGACTATAATAATAATTGTACTGTATCAGTCTTTACAAAATGCCTTAAAATTGCAGTGTTTAAAACACAAGTTACAGAAAGATGTATACATATGTTTTCTGTGTAAAAGTTTAAAACAAAAAATCACATCCATGCTTGTATAATTTTCACAATCAGGGACGGTTATTCCCATTTCCTCCATGACAGATCAGAGACAGTTTGTCGTGGGCCGTGGAACTGGACAAAAACTCACTTTCCGGTTCAATCCAACAGATTTTCAACATTTCGCATTATTTTCCCCCTTTTACCAAACTTTTATGATGGGAAGAAATAGCAATATAGAAGGGACCATTCTTCCTGGTCTGTCTCATACCCTGGATATTTAATATCTTTGATACAAACAACATTTTTCCAGCTGTCCTTCCCACCCTTCAGGACAGTACTCCCTACTGAGGATGTCACATCACCTATGGCCACGTGGGGGCACTAAAGATTTCTATGATGCGTATTAAAAGTCCAGCCTGCAGGTGGTTAGCCTCTGAGTGTGGAAATGTTTATTCAGTATGAGTTGGGGAGTACGGTATCAGTGAACAGGGGTTTCTGTTTAGGGGAGTGCCACCAGCCATCATTTGTTCCCAGAAAGTGTTGAATACAGATCAGGACAGATCTTGTTTTCCTAAAGCACAGCATTATGGTTTAGGTTTGGGGTGGGGGGAAGTTGATGTTTCTGACAAGTGTGAACCACATGCCGTGCTAGGTACAGCACTTCTAAAGCTCTCTAATTTGAAATGGTAAGATTTCGCTTAGGTTCTGTTAGAGAGTTTAACCATGTAGTACGCTGATTATTCAAGAGGCTTCATTATGCCACAAAGTGTTCACATGTCATAAAATATGTAGATTTAATAGTTATGCAGATATTTAAGGATCATTTTGCCTGTCTCCTTAGGATTTGGAAGATTATCTTTCAATATTTGAATGGTCAACGTCTCTCTGAATACTTTTCAGGTCCCTGTAAATCTTCCTGAAGAAAGCAAAGGTGTGATAACACCCCTTGCTTGCCCAGAGCGGCATGTTCTGTGTGTTAAACTGCCCCGTGGGTGATTCTAGGCCACTCTGACTCCGTGGGATGCAGCTTGAGGTCCTCCCCCACCCCAGTATCCCCTTTCTCTTTCCCAGCTGGGTTCCGTGTCATATGTTCTAATTCTGTGTACGTCATCTAACATAACATGTTGAACGGTTTATCACTTCCATTTACTAATACATTCACTTTCCATTGCTCTTCACTCCTTCCTGGGTTCTCCCAGATGGATGCTTCAGGTTTCCTCCCTGCGACCCTGTTCCTTAGGCTTCTCCACGAGGGTCATCTGGTAGATTTCACCTTTCTGGGTGGGTTGGGTCTACCTTCTGCAAACCCCTCTGGAATTCGGTCTTGATTTGGTCTGGCCTTAGCTACGTTTTTCACCCCCTGCCAACACCTGCTATACACAGAGGACAGGGCTGTCCTCTCCCTTGGCGGTGCATTTTTGCATTATGCCATATAACCCAGTGGCCTTGCACCCGTTTCTTAGAGCTTTCAGGGATTTGATATCAGTTTGACTTGCTCTTTGGATGTCTAACGCTCCATTTTTCTTGTGAAATGTGAGAAGATGGTGCAAATGAGACTGCAGTGCCTAGTTGGAATCAGGCCTCCCTGCCCCCGGTGGGGTCTCAGGGGTCTTGCATCCAGCACACCACCCCTGTGCCTTCCCTTTGTTTAGGAGGACTCCAGAGAGGCCCACAGTGCACAGATCCAGTTCCAGAGACACAGGGAAAAGGGTGTAATATGTCTTCTCCGAGAGTGTGGAGTGGACAGTGTATGGGGATTGTGCAGTGGGGACTGAGGATGAATGGCACCAGCCTCAGGGTTCCAAGTCCACAAAAGTTGTGGTGAGGAAGGTGCCCCTTTGCTATTTCACTCAGAATCGGAGTCCAGCTTCCTTCATTTAGCAATGTCTTCTGTGTGCTCAGCTGCTGGGGATGTGACCATACTTGGAGGGGCTCACTGGCCAGTCAGGAGGTCAGGTTGGCCAACAGATAACGTTTCAGCAAGTTTGCCACTTATTCCCTGCTCTTCCCTCAAGGCATTGTCTCTAGAATGCTCTTCTCTGAGATGCCCGCCCGGCTCATTCCCTCATCTCCTCCACATCTTTACTCAAATATCACCTTATTGAGGCCTTCCCTTACTACCCTTTTAGAACACTGCAACCTGCTTCACACACTCTCTGTCCTCCCTATTTTATTTTCTGCATATCGTTTATCACAACTACCATAGGACATATGTGAGCTGATTGGTGAGCTTACATGAGAGCAGGGAGGTTTGCCTGTTCTATTCACTGCTCTTTTTCTCAGCATCTAAGAGGGTGCCAAGCTTATAGCAGTTACTTAGTAAATACATACTAGCTGAATTAGTAATCTGCCTGAGTCTTTTTATCCAGAAGATGGAGGATACTGGTACTTGCATCATAGAGTGGTGAGAGTTAGATGGGAATGATGCCTATAGAGCCTTCAGCACGGTGCCTGGCACAGAGAAAGCGCTGGCTGAATGGAGCCATTTGTAATGATAACAATAGTGATGAGGAGGAGGGGCCGACCCTCCTGGGGTCAAAGGAGGTGGCAGTGGGCCATAACTCACACTTTCCAGGCAGGGGAAACTGCTTGCACTCTCTGGAAACCCTGAGTCCAGTCTTCCTGGAATGTAGGGCAGGAAGGCAGGAAGCGTTGGATGAAGGGGGCGGGAGATCCCATCTAGAGGGACCTTTTATGAACTGCTCCATTTGTCCTGTAGTAAGTGAAAATCCAGGAAGAGATTTTAATTTAGGGGAGAGGAGATCCAGTTTGCGCCTTCTCATGGTCACCATGACAAGATGTGTCATGAGAGAGCCGGTTCGGAGCCGGTTGCAGGAGTCTGGGTAGAGTGTGTGGAAGGGCTGACCGAAAGCAGTGCTGGGTGGCTGGAGAAGGGAGACACTTGGAAAGGCACCGTGCTCATGGTCCAGGAGCAGGCTGCGGGGTTCGAATCCTGGTACCACGACTTGCTAGCTGGACAATCTCGGGCGGATTACTCAACAGCTCAAATTCTTCACACCTATGAAATGCGGATAACGACGTCTACATGATCATCACGAGGCTTAACTGGAGTGCCTGGTTTATTTACATTTAATATAATCACTAATGTATTTGGTTTTTTTGGTACTATCTTAACTGTTTCTTGGATATTTGTCCTGCTTATTTTATATTTTTTATTCTTGCTTTTCTTTGAGATGTATCAAGCATTTTTTAAAATTTTTAAAATTTTTCTTCTTAACCCACAGAACAAAGTATTTTTTTATTCTAATTTTTCTCCTCAGTTATTTTTTTACTCTCCTTTTGTGGTTATCCTTGTAATTTCAACATGCACTTTTGATTTATAAGATTCTAAGAAAAGGGCCAGGCACAGTGGCTCACGCCTGTAATCCCAACACTTTGGGAGGCTGAGGCAGGTGGATCACCTGAGGTCAGGAGTTCAAGACCAGCCTGACCAACATGGTAAAACCCCGTCTCTACTAAAAATACAAAAATTAGCTGGGTGTGGTGGCGGGCGCCTGTAATCCCAGCTACTTGGGAGGCTGAGGCAGGAGAATCGCTTGAACCCAGGAGGCGGAGGTTGCAGTGAGCCGAGATCACGCCACTGCACTCCAGCCTGAGTGACAGAACGAGACTCTGTTCTCTCCCCCCTCCCCCCTTCAAAAAAAAGATTCCAGGAAAAATTTGTATTTGTTTACCCCTTGAAGGGCTTTATTTAGGACGCTAATTCCATTTACCCATTTCCACCACTTGCTATTTTTGTCTTGCATTCTAATTCTATGCACATCGTCTAATCTAACTTTATTAGTAATCCTGAGTAGTCAATATTCACTCAGATTTACTGACATATTTACTTTCCATTGCTCATCACTCTTTCAATCCAGTGTTTGACTGACTCTGCCTGAGATCATTCTCCTTCAGCCTGAAGAACTCCCTTATTTCTTTTTAAGCCTGTGTCAGCGATGCATTCTCTCAGTTTTATTTGATTGGAAATACCTTTATTTGGTCTTCTTGAAGGGCATTTTCACTGGGAATAGAATCCTAGGTTGGAAATTACTTTCTTTCATTTTCATTCCATGGCCTTCTGCCTTTCACTGTTTATGTTCGTAAGTCAGCTATCAGTCTTATTGCTGTTACTTTGAAGATATGTGTGGTTTGGGGTTTTTTTTTTTTCTAACTGCTTTGAAGATGCTTCTCTGTGGTTTCCATCAGTTTTATTAGGATGGCGTTTTGTTTTGTTTTTATCCTTCACTTCATAAATCAGACTTGGAAACTTCTCAGGTGTTATTGCTTTAAATATTGCTTCTGATGCATTTTTTTTTTTTTGCCCTCTCCTAAGACTCCAGTTTCATGTATCTTAGACTTCTGCCATGTCTCAAATATTCCTTTCACTCTTTTTTGTATTTCCTATTCTTTTTGATCCCCATGCCTCAGTCTAGATAGTTTCTACTGAATGAAACTTTTTAGTTCTGTCTAATCTTGCCAGATTAAATAAAGGACATCTCATTAAAGTTGAATTTTAGATAAATTGTGAATAATTTTTTAGTGCATGTCCAAAATTTTGAATGAGCATACTTATATGAAAAATTATTTGTTGTTAATCTAAAATTCTAATTTAACTGGACATCTGTTTTTATTTGCCAGTTCTGTCCATCTTAGCTAAGTCTAATCTGCTATTAAACCCACCTAATTGTATTCTTAATTTTGGTTATGGTGTTTTCAATTCTAGAATTTGTATTAGCTCTTCAGAGACTCTAGGTCTCTGGTTAAATTCTTCATTTGATTGTCTATTTTCTTAAACATATTAGCTATTTTAAAGCTTGGATCTGATAACACTAGTATCTAGTCATGTGGACTTCTTTCTATTGTCTGTTTTTTTTTCTTTTATTCTACTTCTTGGTGTGCTTTTTGATCAATGCTAGGCAGTGTGTAGGAAAAAATGTGTAGGCTCTGGCTGATGATATTTGCCTCCAGAGAGAATTCACCCTATTTCCTGGTCGGCAGCTAGGGACTGAGTGGACTCAAAGTTGGGTTGTAGTTGTTCTAAGACTCTGCTGCCTTCAGGTCATCTTACATAAGAATGAGCATTAATTTAATCATTCAACACATATTTGTGGATCACCTGCTATGCCAAGCACTGGCCTGGGCATGGGGTACATCAGCACACCCCTTCCTCAAGTGGAGTTTATCTTCTAGTTCACCTGTCCAGAAATTAATAATAATTAATAATAATAATTGACCTTAGCTGGGACCAGCTTCCAGAAGGAACAGAAATGTGGAGGTAAGTTGGTATTAAAACAGTGTGGAGATACCACACCAAAACATGATTCTCTGCTCTCTTCCCACACCCCAGCCTTCCTGTGTTGGTAAATGACAACATCCAGTCCAGCTGCTCAGTCCAGAAACTAAGGATCCATCCTTGATGCTACTTTTCCCCTCAACTCCCTCCTTACGTCGAATCCGTTCACAAGCCCCGTCCAGTCCTACCTCCACAATTATGTTCTCAATGTGCCTCACTTCTCTTTCTCTCCACTGATAACATCAAGTCCAAGTCACATGATCCCTACCTAGACAGGGCTCCTGTATCAGCCTCTTAAATTTGTCCACTTCTCCAATTCCATCTTTAGTCTGTTCCTGCTGCCATAACAAAATACCTTAGTCTGGGTAATATATAAACAATAAAAATGTATTGCTTATGGTTCTGGAGGCTGGGAAGTCCAAGATCAAGCTGCCAGCAGATTCAGTGTCTGGGGAGGGCCTGTTCCTCATAGATGGCACCTTCCAGCTGTGTCCTCATATGGTGGAAGGGGCAAACAGGCTCCCTCGAACCTTGCCTGCAAGGGCACTTATCCCACTCATGAGAGCTCTGCCCTCATGACCTAACACCTCCTAAGGGGCTCACCTCTTAATACGATTGCACTGGGGGTTAGGTTTTGACGTGTGAATTTGAGCGAGACACCAACATTCAGATTATAGCACCATCTTATGTCACTTTTCTTTCACTTTGGGCACAGAACCCACCTTTTATTGTCTTGAACACAGGACCTTGGCTGTTTTCCTCTTCCAGAAATACTCTTCCCCCAGATGGTCACGGGGCAAGTTCTTTCTCATCTCAAATGGACCCTTAGAAAGGCCTCCTTGGACCACCATAACCACAGTTACCCTTTCACTCTACACTCATTCTCTATGTCAGGACTCTCTTTTATATTGATAGTATTTTGCAGTCTCTGAAATTCTTATTTATTAGTTCACTGGTTTGTCATCTGTCTTCCCCCACCTGGAATGTAGTTAGCATGAGAGAAAAATCGTTTACCTGCCTTTTCTCTGATACTTGTGTCGTTTTGGATACTTTCAGCCATAAGTAACAGAATCTCCAACCAATGTAGGCTTTATTATTTTAATTTTATACTTTTGCATACTGAGTCCCCAACAGTAGTCCATCTAAAAGTCACACAGGAAATAACTGGTAGGTTTTGAATATTAACCTAGGCCTGTTTTATTTTGAAGTTTTTATTTTTTTCCACGTATTCCTTCAATACCCTATGCTATATTAAATAGGAAAACTTAAACATATGCAACTGCATTTTGTAAAGCAATTACTAGATGGGGGAATTTTTCTAGATTGATATAGTCCTTTTCTTTGTAATCCCTGAGCAACTTTTACTACAGCAAATTCAGGAAGTGATGCAATGTCTACTTTTTGGTAACAGAATTTAGGAGAGCCTCCTTGGTTTTTTTACAACTTAAAAATAATTTTGGACTTATAGAAGGAGTTGCAAAGATAGTTGAGAGAATTCCTATATACCCTTAAGCCAGCTTCCCCTAATGTCAACAGCTCGTATATCTGTAGTACAATTATCAAAGCCAGAAATTAACATTGGTACAGTACTATTAACTACAGATTTTATCTGGATTTCACTAGTTTTTCCACTAATTTTTTTGTTGTTCTAGAAGTTAATCCCAGATTCCACATTGCATTTAATTACCCTGTCTCCTCAGTTTCTGCAATCTGTGACAGCTCAGTTTTTCATGACCTTGACATTTATTTATTTGTTTGTTTGTTTATTTAGAGACAGAGTCTAGCTCTGTTGCCCAGGTTGGAGTACAGTAGTGTAGTCATAGCTCACTGCAGTCTTGACCTCCCAGGCTCAAATTCAGCCTCCTTAGTTAGCTGGGTCCAAAGGTGTGCACCACCATACTCAGCTAATTTTTTTCTATTTTAGTAGATATGGGGTCTCCTCATGTTGCCCAGGCTGGTCTTGAACTCCTGGGCTCAAGCAATCTGTTCGCCTTGGCCTCCCAGAGTTCTGGGATTATAGGCATGAGCCACTGCTGTACCTGGCCAACCTGGACACTCTTGAAGAGCACTAGCCACTTATATAGGATATCCCTCAATTTAGGGTTTGTCTCATGTTTTCTCATGATTAGATTGAAGTTTTGCATTTTAGGGCAAGAATATCAAAAGCAATATGCCCTTCTTAGTGCTTCAAATGAGGCAGCAAGGCATCAGTATGTCTCATTACTGGTGATATTAACCTTGATCACTTGGTTCAGGTGGGTTTCATCACTGTAAAGGTACTATTTTATCTTTCATCATTAATATATATCTTGGCAGAGATACTATTTTTAGACCATGCAAATACCCTATTTCTCCTCAAACATTGACCTCCTAATTTTAGCATCCATCAGTGGACCTTGCCTGCAACAATTTATATGACTGTGGGATTCTAATGGTGAGAGAAAGACATTTTAAAAGCCTCACTTAATGAGGAGGCCAGAGGCAGGGCAGGTGCAGAGGCTGGCTGTGCGCCTCAGCAGTGTTACCAAGGACCCAGGGTCTTATCCTTCCTGCTGTTGTTCTCAGCATAGTGGCCTTTTGTTCTCACATTTGGCCTTCGGTGGCTGCCATGGTTCTGTTAACATGACAACATCCAGCTGAAGAAGATGGGTCCTTTCTCTACCTAGGTCCAGAAAGGAAAATATTGCCCAGAACCACCTCTGCTCCCTGAAAATCTTCTCTCAGATCACCTGCCCATGACCAAGTTGCAAGGAAAGCAAACTATCTGGCATTTCTAGCCAGTGCTGGGGGTGGAGGGCGGGCTCTGGCCCAGAAGACACTGGAGAGTGAGTGCTGGGGACACAGCCTACTGGCTGTGCCCCATTGTGTCACCCCCAGCCCCCGAGGCAGTGCCCTGCACCTGCCAACACTCAGTAGATCTTTGTGGAGTGAGTGAGGTTGTCAGTTGCCTAGAGGCTTCTAATCTGCCATTCCCTGCAAGCATCAGGGCTCTTGAATGTGGAATCCAGAGAGGAGAATGACTTCGAGAGTGGATCAGAGGAGTGGTGAGGTCAGTGTGACAACCCTGAGTGACAGAGGTGGGTCCCTGGTAGAAGAGTTCCTGGCTCAAGGACCCCCTTTGCTTCATGGTGCCTTAGCCTCCAGCAGGGTGCTGCACCTCTGGCCCAGAAGCTGCCTGTGCCAAAGCCTTGAAAAATCCTTAGGAGGAACCTGCCTGCTAGACCCAACCCCCTCTACTAAAAAGGTTTCCCTGGAGGAACAGGGGAGCTGAAGGGAGGTCTCTGTACACTCAGGACTCTTGCACCTGGGACCTCAGATGCAGCCTGGTAGCTTGTTTGGTAAATAATGACATTGTTATAAATATTTAATAAGTCGAGGGACTGCAGTACATGAAAAATTGATGTCCCTGTGTGGGAAATGCGGGCTTTTCTCTCTACGTATGCTCTGGAAGAGGCGGTTAGAGTCTGACGTCTGCTCGGGCTGACACCTGTATTTGTGGTAGGGCTGATGAATGGCCGGAGAAATATTCGCCATGTTTAGGAAGCATCAATCCATCATGCTGGAATTTAGGCTGAGGGAGGAATTCGCAGTCATCAATATTCTCCATGTTTATTAAGCAGTGTGCATGTTACGTGAGGCAGCAAGTCCTGCACTGGTCCCGGAAGTGGCGCCTCTGCAAAGGGCACGGTGGCTCCTTGATGAATGACTTTAATAAGAAGCAGCTTGGAAGTACCTTCAAGTAAGAAACTAATCACAATAATTAGATGTTTCTTAATCATTTATTTATTTTATAATGTATGCCCTGCCTGCTTCCAGAAAAAGAATGAAAGTGGCTGGCAATGAAAACACATCTACCCAGGATGGTTCAAATGAAGATAAACCGGAGATCAGAAGCCGTATTGGGGGAGTGAATTTTTCTTAATCAACTTTCCTGCTTCCGGCTGAGAATATTGTATTCGCTATGCCAGGAAGCCACCTTTTGCTTCACGGAGCCACGGGAGCAGATGTAAAGCAGCAGCTGAAAGTGTCGCGGGGACAGGGGATGAGGTGGGAGCATGATGTGACCTGTAGCTTCAGCATCTCAGCACGGGGCTTCCAGCCACATTTGCATTTCATTTATCATCACTCCAAACAAATCTATGTGTCTGCGGCAGGGCGGCATGAAAAATTAATGCTCCTGTGTCAGGCAGAGCTTGCCAAAGTGACAGTGCAGAAAGGGAATAACAAAAGGGTAACATGCGTGGTCCTTTCTACTTAACAGCCACTCTCGTGTTCCCTGAATGCCTTCTCTTGAGCCTGCGTGTTGGGGCTGATGGAGCAGCCAGACCCTTCCTGTAGGCTGAAGGTGGAGAGCCTGTCTCTGGGCAGTTAGCTCAGGCCATGTTTCAGGAGTTTGCTTGGCCTCCCGACCCAGTGAGGGCAGAAGTCACTGTGGTCAGAGTTGGGTGACCAGTCTTTGCTAAGCCATCTTGGATACAGAAGAGGAGAAAGAAGGCAGCCTTCCCAGCCCCCAAGGATTCTCAGAAAGTAGTCAAGGGCAGAGATGTTCTAGAAAGGCTCCTGTGTAGAACTACCTGGGGACAGGTGGATGAGAGGCTGGGATTACTTGAGCATCTGTTGCTTCAGAACCTCCTTGAGATGCCAGCCAGGTGCAGTGGTTCACGCCTGTAATCCAAGCACTTTAGGAGGCTGGGGGGGGGGGGTGGATCACATGAGGTCAGGAGTTCAAGACCAGCCTGGCCAACATGGTGAAACCCCGTCTTTACTAAAAATACAAAATTAGCTATGCGTGGTGGTGCATGCCTGTAGTCCCAGCTACTCGGGAGGCTGAGGCAGGAGAATCACTTGAACTCGGGAGGTGGAGGCTGTAGTGAGCGAGCCAAGATCATGCCATTGTACTCCAGCCTGGGCAACAAGAGCAAAGCTCCATCTCAAAAAAAAAAAAAAAAAAAAAAAAAAAAAAAAAGAACCTTCTTGAGAGGTAGATTGATTGGAAGTTTCCCAGCACGTGTAGATGCTCAACAAATTTTGGTTTAGTCTGAATCCAATACTGGCTTTTTTCTGATTTATGGTCACAGCAGTGGAAATAGCCACCTCCTTCCTGCAGCAGGAATGGTCTGGTATAGTGATAAAGATTGTGGATTCTGGAGCCAGACTGCCTGGGTTCAAATCCCAGCATCACCACTTCGTAACTTTGTGACCTTGGGCCAATTGTTTAACATCTTTGTGCCTCAGCCTCATATGTGTAAAGTATGTAGAAAAATGTTTGGTGCTTGGTATTAGTTGCATTCGTGGTTATTATTTCCCTCATGATCATCCAAGGTGAGTGGATGAGGAGGGGGTATGAGACTCAGAGACCTAGCCTTGGGCTATGTAGAAAGCGTCATGTGGCTAGAGTTTTGGAGTGTGAGTTAGGAGCTTGTTGACTTGCCCAGTGGCCTTGGGAAAAACTGACATCCTCTTCTGTCTTGTCGACCTGTTGAAGAAAAGAGATGCCTCCTGCCTCTCTTCCCTAGCAAGGACCAGCGTAAGAGTGATGTTGGGTTTATGAGATGAACCACCTGCATACAAGCCAGGGCCAGGCAAGGCACGCTCTTCTTAGGCAGTAGAAAGGAACACAACTTTTCTGCCCTTTGTGGAAATGTAGTATTATTTCTGAATGTTAATGCACTGAATATCTTCCCTCTTGCACATTAGGATCCCTGAGGAGTTTTTAAAAATTGCTGAAGTCTAGAAACTTACCTAGAGATTCTGATCTGATTAAGATGAGGTCTGGGTAGTAGTATATATTTATGGTTCCCCAAGTGGTTCTGATGTTCAGAGGGGGTTGAGAACCTCTGGTTTAAAGTACTCTGATTATTGCAATATTTAATTCTGGAATACATTTTTTTTTCTGTTACACAAGGGAAGAGGTAATGCATGAGTGAGGAGAATCTACAGGAGGTGTGTGGGCCTGACAGGAGGGATGTGTGCACCTTTGGTATAAGGGCTGTGATGTGATTTTGCATGGGACATGGGTGAAACTGTGGTAGGAATGGTAAAAGTGGTTCAAAATGGCAGGGGTTTGAGAAAACTTGGGGACAGCATTCACTGTGCTTTGGGGCTGGATGGGGCACCAGCTTTCCTGCTGTAGCCCAAGAAATAGGAACTTCTGGGGACATTTAGGCAAGTGTTAAGAGGCTGTATTAGTCTGTTCTCACACTGCTGATAAAGACATACCTGAGACTGGGTAATTTATAAAGGAAAGAGTTTTAATGGACTCACAATTCCACATGGCTGGGGAGGCCTCACAATCATGGTGGAAGGTGAAGGAGGAGCAAAGGCATGTCTTACATGGTGGCAGGCAAGAGAGCGTGTGCAGGGGAATTCCCATTTATAAAACCATCAAATGTCGAGACTTACTTACTATCACAAGAACAGTATGGGGGAAATGATTCAGTTTTCTCCATCTGGCCCCACCCTTAACACGTGGAGATTATTACAATTCAAGGTGAGATTTGGGTGGGGACACAGCCAAACCATATCAGAGGCATTGAGAGATAAATTTATTTCTTTGCTTTAATTTTATATATATGTATATATAAAATATAACATATAAATATATATAACTATAAACTAGTTATATATAAAATATATAATATATAAATATATATTATATATGTTTTATGTATGATTATATGTAACATATATAAATATATAACATATATATATTAAAAAATAATTGTTTGGCTGAAGATCTTGCCCACTGCAGTAGACACTGCTGGTTTTCCTCCATAATCCGTTCTTGTCTTCCCTGCTAGAGGCCACATTTCCCAGCCTTCCTGTGGATAGGTATGGTCATGTGACTACATTCTGGCCAGGAAGATGTGAAAGGACTTAATATGTCCAACTTCCAGATCACGTCTTTAAAAAGAAGCTGGGTGCCCTTCTCTTCCTCTGTTTCCCCATTCTTGCTGGTTGGGGAGAAATGGCAATGCCTGGAGCAGCTGCCCAGGACCCAGAAATGGAAGCCACATGTCGGGGAGGTTATTGCAGTCTCCCAGGTCTGGACTACTTCCATCTGGGCATGTGAGAGGGAAAAAAAAGCCGATTATTTTATTTAATGTATCATATTATTGGGTCAATACCCAACTCCATTTGGCAGTAAATGTGCCACCCTCCCAAATTCTAGGAAGAGGGCGGGAAGAGTAGAAAGAGGAGAGAGAAGAGAGTAAGGCCGGAAGGAAAGAGTAGAAAGGCTTCTCTCTCCATTTGTCACCTACTGGATCTGAATCCCAAGTCCCAAGAAAGCTTTCCCTGACTCAGTGACCAGGCCAACCCCCGCTCCAACTGCACTATCAAATGCCTCTTTCTTTCCTGCACCCTGATTTACAGCATCGATCACAACTGCCACGTCACACAGTTTTTTGGCCCTTGTGTCTCCTGCAGGTGTGCTTTCAATGGGCTCAGGTTCTAGGTTTGTTGTCCAAAGCCTGCCAGGGCAGGGGGAACAGGACATGGTTCCTTGACCCCTTTGTCCCATTGCCACTAGGAAACAGTTATCTGCAGTCAGACTTCATGCCCTGTTCCTGTGGACAAAACATGGAACTGCAGTTCCAGCAAACGCCATACATTTCATTGTCAATTTCATGGTTTTGCTGCCCGTGGTTTTGCTGAAGGTGATTTGCACATCCATCCAACAAATATTCCATGAACGCCTACTAGGCATCAACTACGGTATACTAAACCATGGAACTATAATGTAGAGCAAAAACTGATATGTTCTTTGCCTTTATGTAGCTTACAGTCAGATGGAGAGGAAGATATAAATTGAATAACCCCATTGACCCACATCATTCACACAGAAGCATTTGTATTTTTCTACTTTGCTCAGGTATATCAGAAAAATAAGAGAGGAATATTAGCCATCAGCAGCCTTTCTCTTAATAACGAGGGGGGGAATTTTAGTATCATTTTAATTTTTATGATTTAGGCTTTCCCCTCTGATGGTATAGTGAAGAAATAAGCTAGCAAAAAGGATTTTACAGACTAGATAACTTCAAGCCATGCACCTGACTCTTCCTCTCTTTCAGTCTCCCATTGAAGTGTCCCAGCTTAAATAAAAGGAGAAGCTCTAAGCCAGTAGTAGAAATAGAAGTGGAGTCCTTCCACGCCTAAAACCACAAAAGGCATCAGTAGCAAACTCATTGTCTGGGACGGAATGGGCCACTGAAACCCATTGCCTTGAGAAGATACTTGAATACTTGCCAGGAAAGTGGTAAAATGATTCCCTCACCTCCAACCTCTCTAAACCCCATGGCATCTGTTGAATCAGTAAGGGGATAGACACAAGGATTAGTAAGTGCAGAATGACCAACAGGACAAGTCCTGAGCTTCCAATAGTGGATGGAGGCTCTAGGGGGAGTGGGGATTCCACAGTGATAGACCTGCACTCAAGCTGTAAAGGCAGAGAGTGGGGGTCCTGCTAGGATTAGGACCTTCCAGGCAGTCAGTGGAAGAAGTTATGAAAACACTCGGCAGGGGAAAAACGAAATACATCTATAAGTGAAATAAGAGGAGGAGGCTTTTCACAGACTGAAGATTAAGAATATGGCATAAAGTGAGGAATATGTTTATCTCAATTTTCTGCAACTAAGGTCAGTTAGATAAACAATCCAAAAAAAACAACATAGAATTTCCTTCTCTTTGGTCTCAGAATTCCTCAACATGAAGAATTGTTAATGGAGCACACTCTCAGCTACTGGCATTGAACTATCCTGACCTTATTTCTGAGAAAAATCTCCAGATACGTGAAAAAGTCCATCAGAATAAAAGGGGAACTACTGTGAAAACAAGTAACATGTTGTAAAGCCAAGTGACTACAGTGAGATTTGGAAGGATAAGGCAATGACATAAGCAAAAGCAAGAGACCATGGTATTATCAGAGATGCAAAAGAATTTTTGGAGACACATAAACTATTATTGGAAAAAAATGAATAGTGTAATCAAATTAATGAATGAAAGGCTTTATCAAGAAATTCTTCTAGAACTTAGTAAAAAAAAAGACATAAAAGTCATAAAAGACAAATATGAGACTAGGTCAAATGATTAAATATTTATGTAAAAGGAGTTATAGAAATACACAATGGGGGTGGAGCCAAGATGGCCGAACAGGAACAGCTCCAGTCTACAGCTCCCAGCCTGAGCGACACAGAAGACAGGTGATTTCTGCATTTCTGTTTGAGGTACCAGTTTCATCTCACTAGGGAGTGCCAAACAGTGGGTGCAGGACAGTCGGTGAAGCGCACTGTGTGCAAGCCAAAGCAGGGCGAGACATTGCCTCACTTGGGAAGTGCAAGGGGTCAGGGAGTTTCCTTTCCTAGTCAAAGAAAGGGGTAACAGGCAGCACCTGGAAAATCGGGTCAGTCCCATCCTAATACTGTGCTTTTCCAACGGGCCTGGAAAATGGCACACTAGGAGATTGTGTCCCGCACGTGGCTCGGAGGGTCCTATGCCCATGGACTCTCGCTGATTGCTAGCACAGCAGTCTGAGATCAAACTGCAAGGTGGCAGCGAGGCTGGGGGAGGGGCGCCCGCCATTGCCCAGGCTCGCTTAGGTAAACAAAGCAGCCAGGAAGCTTGAACTGGGTGGAGCCCACCACAGCTCAAGGAGGCCTGCCTGCCTCTGTAGGCTCCACCTCTGGGGGCAGGGCACAGACAAACAAAAACTCAGCAGGAACCTCTGCAGACTTAAATGTCCCTGTCTGACTGACAGCTTTGAAGAGAGTAATAGTTTTCCCAGCACGCAGCTGGAGATCTGAGAACAGACAGACTGCCTCCTAAAGTGGGTCCCTCACCCCCGAGCAGCCTAACTGGGAGGCATCCCCCAGTAGGGACAGACTGACACCTCACTCGGCTGGGTAATCCTCTGAGACAAAACTTCCAGAGGAACTATCAGACAGCTGAATTTGTGGTCTCACGAAAATCCGCTGTTCTGCAGCCACCGCTGCTGACACCCAGCCAAACAGGGTCTGGAGTGGACCTCTAGTAAACTCCAACAGACCTGCAGCTGAGGGTCCTGTCTGGTAGAAGGAAAACTAACAAACAGAAAGGACATCCACACCAAAAACCCATCTGTACATCAGCATCATCAAAGACCAAAAGTAGATAAAACCACAAAGATGGGGGAAAAACAGAGCAGAAAAACTGGAAACTCTAAAAAGCAGAGCCCCTCTCCTCCTCCAAAGGAACGCAGTTCCTCACCAGCAACGGAACAAAGCTGGACGGAGGATGACTTTGACAAGTTGAGAGAAGAAGGCTTCAGATGATCAAACTACTACGAGCTACGGGAGGAAATTCAAAAACAATAGCAAAGAAGTTAAAAACTTTCAAAAAAAATTAGAAGAATGGATAACTAGAATAACCAATGGAGAGAAGGGCTTAAAGGAGCTGATGCAGCTGAAAGCCAAGTATTGAGAACTACGTGAAGATTGCAGAAGCCTCGGTAGCAGATGCGATCAACTGGAAGAAAGGGTATCACTGATGGAAGATGAAATGAATGAAATGAAGCGAGAAGGGAAGTTTAGAGAAAAAAGAATAAAAAGAAATGAACAAAGCCTCCAAGAAATTTGGGACTATGTGAAAAGACCAAACCTACGTCTGATTGGTGTACCTGAAAATGACGGGGAGAATGGAACCAAGTTGGAAAACACTCTGCAAGATATTATCCAGGAGAGCTTCCCCAATCTAGCAAGGCAGGCCAACATTCAGATTCAGGAAATACAGAGAACGCCACAAAGATACTCCTCGAGAAGAGCAACTCCAAGACACATAATCGTCAGATTCACCAAAGTTGAAATGAAGGAAAAAATGTTAAGGGCAGCCAGAGAGAAAGGTCGGGTTACCCACAAAGGGAAGCCCATCAGACTAACAGCTGATCTCTTGGCAGAAACTCTACAAGCCAGAAGAGAGTGGGGGCCGATATTCAACATTCTTAAAGAAAAGAATTTTCAACCCAGAATTTCATATCCAGCCAAACTAAGCTTCATAAGTGAAGGAGAAATAAAATACTTTACAGACAAGCAAATGCTGAGTGATTTTGTCACCACCAGGCCTGCCCTAAAAGAGCTCCTGAAGGAAGCACTAAACATGGAAAGGAACAACCGGTACCAGCCCCTGCAAAAACATGCCAAGTTGTAAAGACCATCGAGGCTAGGAAGAAACTGCATCAACTAACGAGCAAAATAACCAACTAACATCATAATGACAGGATCAGATTCATACATAACAATATTAACTTTAAATTTAAATGGGCTAAATGCTCCAATTAAAAGACACAGACTGGCAAACTGGATAAGGAGTCAGGACCCATCAGTGTGCTGTATTCAGGGAACCCATCTCACGTGCAGAGACACACATAGACTCAAAATAAAGGGATGGAGGAAGATCTATCAAGCAAATGGAAAACAAAAAAAGGCAGGGGTTGCAATCCTAGTCTCTGATAAAATAGACTTTAAACCGACAAAGATCAAAAGAGACAAAGAAGGCCATCACATAATGGTAAAGGGATCAATTCAACAAGAAGAGCTAACTATCCTAAATATATATGCACCCAACACAGGAGCACCCAGATTCATAAAGCAAGTCCTGAGTGACCTACAAAGGGACTTAAACTCCCACACAATAATAATGGGAGATTTTAACACTCCACTGTCAACATTAGACAGATCAACGAGACAGAAAGTTAACAAGGATATCCAGGAATTGAACTCAGCTCTGCACAAAGTGGACCTAATAGACATCTACAGAACTCTCCACCCCAAATCAACAGAATATACATTTTTTTCAGCACCACACCACACCTATTCCAAAACTGACCACACAGTTGGAAGTAAAGCTCTTCTCAGCAAATGTAAAAGAACAGAAATTATAACAAACTGTCTCTCAGACCACAGTGCAATCAAACTAGAACTCAGGATTAAGAAATTCACTCAAAACCGCTCAACTACATGGAAACTGAACAACCTGCTCCTGAATGACTATTGGGTACATAATGAAATGAAGGCAGAAATAAAGATGTTCTTTGAAACCAACGAGAACAAAGACACAACATACCAGAATCTCTGGGACACGTTCAAAGCAGTGTGTAGAGGGAAATTTATAGCACTAAATGCCCACAAGAGAAAGCAGGAAAGATCCAAAATTGACACCCTAACATCACAATTAAAAGAACTAGAAAAGCAAGAGCAAACACATTCAAAAGCTAGCAGAAGGCTAGAAATAACTAAAATCAGAGCAGAACTGAAGGAAATAGAGACACAAAAAACCCTTCAAAAAATTAATGAATCCAGGAGCTGGTTTTTTGAAAAAATCAACAAAACTGATAGACCGCTATCAAGACTAATAAAGAAGAAAAGAGAGAAGAATCAAATAGATGCAATAAAAAATGAAAAAGGGGATATCACCACTGATCCCATAGAACTACAATCTACCATCAGTGAATACTACAAACACCTCTATGCAAATAAACTAGAAAATCTAGAAGAAATGGATAAATTCCTCGACAAATACACCCTCCCAAGACTAAACCAGGAAGAAGTTGAATCTCTGAATAGACCAATAACAGGTTCTGAAATTGTGGCAATAATCAATAGCTTACCAACCAAAAAGAGTCCAGGACCTGATGGATTCACAGCTGAATTCTACCAGAGGTACAAGGAGGAACTGGTACCATTCCTTCTGAAACTATTCCAATCGATAGAAAAAGAGGGAATCCTCCCTAACACATTCTATGAAGCCAGCATCGTCCTGATACCAAAGCCTGGCAGAGACATAACCAAAAAAGAGAATTTCAGACCAATATCCCTGATGAACATTGATGCAAAAATCCTCAATAAAATACTGGCAAACCGAATACAGCAGCACATCAAAAAGCTTATACACCATGATCAAGTGGGCTTCATCCCTGGGATGAAAGGCTGGTTCAACATATGCAAATCAATAAACGTAATCCAGCATATAAACAGAACCAAAGACAAAAACCACATGATTATCTCAACAGATGCAGAAAAGGCCTTTGACAAAATTCAACAATGCTTCATGCTAAAAACTCTCAATAAATTAGGTATTGATGGGACGTATCTCAAAATAATAAGAGCTATCTATGACAAACCCACAGCCAATATCATACTGAATGGGCAAAAACTGGAAGCATTCCCTTTGAAAACTGGCACAAGACAGGGATGCCCTCTCTCACCACTCCTATTCAACATAGTGCTGGAAGTTCTGGCCAGAGCAATCAGGCAGGAGAAGGAAATAAAGGGTATTCAATTAGGAAAAGAGGAAGTCAAATTGTCCCTGTTTGCAGATGACATGATTGTATATCTAGAAAACCCCATCGTCTCAGCCCAAAATCTCCTTAAGCTGATAAGCAACTTCAGCGAAGTCTCAGGATACAAAATCAATGTACAAAAATCACAAGCATTCTTGTACACCAATCACAGACAAACAGAGAGCCAAATCATGGGTGAACTCCCATTCACAATTGCTTCAAAGAGAATAAAATACCTAGGAATCCAACTTACAAGGGATGTGAAGGACCTCTTCAAGGAGAACTACAAACCACTGCTCAATGAAATAAAAGAGGATACAAACAAATGGAAGAACATTCCATGCTCATGGGTTGGAAGAATCAATATCGTGAAAATGGCCATACTGTCCAAGGTAATTTATAGATTCAATGCCATCCCCATCAAGCTACCAATGACTTTCTTCACAGAATTGGAAAAAACTACTTTAAAGTTCATATGGAACCAAAAAAGAGCCCGCATCGCCAAGTCAATCCTAAGCCAACAGAACAAAGCTGGAGGCATCACGCTACCTGACTTCAAACTATACTACAAGGCTACAGTAACCAAAACAGCATGGTACTGGTACCACAACAGAGACATAGATCAATGGAACAGAACAGAGCCCTCAGAAATGATGCCACATATCTACAACTATCTGATCTTTGACAAACCTGACAAAAACAAGAAATGGGGAAAGGATTCCCTATTTAATAAATGGTGCTGGGAAAACTGGCTAGCCATATGTAGAAAGCTGAAACTGGATCCCTTCCTTACACCTTATACAAAAATTAATTCAAGATGGATTAAAGACTTAAATGTTAGACCTAAAACCATTAAAATCCTACAAGAAAACCTGGGCAATACCATTCAGGACATAGGTGTGGGCAAGGACTTCATGTCTAAAACACCAAAAGCAATGGCAACAAAAGCCAAAATTGACAAATGAGATCTAATTAAACTAAAGAGCTTCTGCACAGCAAAAGAAACTACCATCAGAGTGAACAGGCAACCTACAGAATGGGAGAAAATTTTTGCAACCTACTTATCTGACAAAGGGCTAATATCCAGAATCTACAATGAACTCAAACAAATTTACAAGAAAAAAACAACCCCATCAAAAAGTGGGCAAAGGACATGAACAGACACTTCTCAAAAGAAGACATTTATGCAGCCAAAAAACACATGAAAAAATGCTCATCATCACTGGCCACCAGAGAAATGCAAATCAAAACCACAGTCAGATACCATGTCACACCAGTTAGAATGGCCATCATTAAAAAGTCAGGAAACAACAGGTGCCGGAGAGGATGTGGAGAAATAGGAACACTTTTACACTGTTGGTGGGACTGTAAACTAGTTCAACCATTGTGGAAGTCAGTGTGGCGATTCCTCAGGGATCTAGAACTAGAAATACCATTTGACCCAGCCATCCCATTACTGGGTATATACCCAAAGGACTATAAATCATGCTGCTATAAAGACACATGCACACGTATGTTTATTGCGGCACTATTCACAATAGCAAAGAGTTGGAACCAACCCAAATGTCCAACAACGATAGACTGGATTAAGAAAATGTGGCACATATACACCATGGAATACTATGCAGCCATAAAAAATGATGAGTTCATGTCCTTTGTAGGGACATGGATGAAACTGGAAAACATCATTCTCAGCAAACTATCGCAAGGACAAAAAAGCAAACACCTCATGTTCTCACTCATAGGTGGGAATTGAACTATGAGAACTCATGGACACAGGAAGGGGAACATCACACTCCGGGGACTGTTGTGGGGTGGGGGGAGGGGGGAGGGACAGCATTAGGAGATATACCTAATGCTAAATGACAAGTTAATGGGTGCAGCAAAACAATATGGCACATGGATACATCTGTAACAAACCTGCGCATTGTGCACATGTACCCTAAAACCTAAAGTATAATAATAAGAAAGAATGGCAATGAAAAAAAAACAAAGAAATACACAATGAAGTAATGGAAGAGAAGAAATAATCAGAGAAGAAAATGTTCTTAATCTGAATACTTAAATCCTTATGTCAAAAGGGCTCTCTGATTATGTTCAAGATTAATTGAAAAAAGAACTGCACTTGGACATAGTTTGTGAATTTTAATAAATTCTAACATAAAAAGAAAATATTAAAATCAGATAAGTATAAATGTAACTATTAAAAAAGGAAAAAAATAGACTGGCATGGAATTGTTCTCCTGCAACACGAAATGTTAGAAGGCAATGGGAAAGGGTTTACAGAGTTCTGAAGAAAAAGGACTATGACCCCAGAATTCCATACCCTCCCAAACTTTTGTTTTTGCACAAGGATAAAAAAATATTTTTAGACAGTCAAGAACTCATAAAAGATACCATCCACATATAAGAAATTTACTGGTGCCTCTCCACAAAAATTCTAAAAATCAAAATAAGTAATTAACAAAGGGAAGACATGATATTCAGAAAATAGTTCCAGCTATATCCATAAGAACATTAAATGTTAATGGATTAAATACCTAAATGTAAGTGCTAAAACTATTAATGTCTTAGAAGAAAACGGATGTGTTTTGACTTTGATGTAGACAATGGTTTCTTAGATATGACACTAAAAGCACAAACAACAGAAGAAAAACCAGATAAATCTGACAATCATCAAAATTTACAATTTTGTGCTTCAAAGGACGTCATCAAAAAGTGAAAAGGCAACACCAAAAATGGGATGGTCATAGTTTTTGCAAGTCACATGTCTAATAAAGAACTTGAAAAACTCTTTATATACAAGCATATATACAAAATCTATTTTTTTACATTTGGGGGTACAAGTGAAGTTTTGTTACATGGGTATATTGCACAGTGGTGAAGTCTGGGCTTTTGGTGTAATCATCACCTCAATAGTGTACATTGTACCAAATAGATAATTTTTCATCCTTCACCACCCTCCCACCTTGCCACGTTTTGGAGTCTTCAGTGTCTATTCTTACACTCTGTATGTCCATGTGTACCCAGTGTCTAGCTCCCACTTATAAGTGAGAACATGTGGTATTTGACTTTGACTTATTTCACTTAGGATAATGACCCCAAGTTCCATCCAAGTTGCTGCAAAAGGCATGATTTTATTCTTTTATGTGGCTGAGTAGTATTCCATGGTGTATATATATACTACATTTTCTTCATCCTATCCTCGATTGATGGACTCTTAGGTTGATTCCGTGACTTTGTTATTGTGGATAGTGCTGCGATAAACATACGAGTGCAGGTGTCTTTTTTATACAATGATTTCTTTTTCTTTGGGTCAACACCCAGTAGTGGGATTGCTGGATTGAATGGTAGTTCTATTTTTAGCTCTTATGTAAACAACTCTTAAACCCAATTTTGCAAAGACAAATAACCCAAGTTAAAAATGGATAAATAGTCTGAATAGACAGTCCCCCAAAGAAGATATACACATGGCCAGTAAAGCAGATGAAAAGATGTCAACATCATTAGCCATCAGGGAAATGCAAGTTAAATGCACAATGAGATACCATTTCACACCCATTAGAATGAAAATAATTAAAAAGGCAGATAATAAGAAGGGTTGGAGAGGATGTGGAGAAATTAGAACCCTCATATACTGTTGGTGGAAATGTAAAATGATGCTTTGGAAAACAGCCTGGCAGTTCCTCAAAAAGTTAAACATAGAGTTATGAAACAACCCAGCAATTGCACTCCTAGATACACCCAAGAGAATTGGAAACGTGTTCAAACAAAAATTTGTACGCAGATGGCAGCACTGTTCATAATAGCCAAAATAAATACATACATAAAAGAAATAACCAAATGTCCATTTACCAATGAATGAATTAAGAAATGTGCTGTACTATTCGCAATAGCAAAGACAAGGAATCAACCCAAATGTCCGTCAATGATAGACTGGATAAAGAAACTGTGGCACATATACACCATGGAATACTATGCAGCCATGAAAAGGAATGAGATCATTTCTTTTGCAGGGACATGGGTGGAGCTGGAAGCTGTTACCCTCAGCAAACCAATGCAGGAACAGAAAACCAAACACTGCATGTTCTCACTTATAAGTGGGAACTGAATGATGAGAACATATGTACATATCAGGGAGAACAATACACACTGTGGCCTGTCTGGGGATGGGGAGGGAGAGCATCAGGAAGAATAGCTAATGGATGCTGGGCTTAATACCTGGAGGATGGGTTGATCTGTGCAGCCAACCACCACGGCATACGTTTACCTTTGTAACAAACCTGCACATTCTGCACATGTACCCCAGAACTTAAAAGTTGAAAAAAAAAGTGCTATAGTCATACAGTGGAATCATTTTCAGGATAAAAAGAAATGGATGTACTGACATATGCTACAAATGGATGAACCTTGAAAACCTACTAACTGAAAGAAGCTAGTCACAAAAGACCACATGATTTATGATTTCATTTATGTGAAATACCCAGAATAGGCAGATTCATAGGGAAAGAAAAACAGATGAGTGGTTGTCCAGGGCTGCGGGATGAGGGAGGAGGAAGGAGAGAGGAGCGGGTTGAAATAGGAAGTACTTCTAATAGGTACAGGGATTCTTGTTGGAGTGATGAAAATATTCTACAATAGATTGTAGAATCTGTTGTAGATTCTACAGCATGGTTGCACAACTTTGAATATAGTAAAAATGATTGCAGTGTATACTTTAAATGGGTGCATTATATGGTATGGGAATTATATCTCAATAAAGCTGTTATTTTAAAAAGGTATAGTGTTGAGTCAATAAATCAGTGAAAGTTAGAGTTGGCTAAATTAGTATGGTTGTTAAGCCTGTTATAACTGATAATGTTTTATTGGAAAAAGTTGAATTTTTGTAAAGAAAATATATATTTTATTATAAAAATTTTCATATATAAAATAAAAAATATAATGGATCCATATTTACCCATCACTCAGCTCAACAGCTGTCAATAGTTTGCTAATCTTGTTTTCTCTCATAGTATGTTTTTAATAGATAATGATAATCTGGAAACCATATAAACTCTTTTGCATATAGACACACCTTGTTTTATTGCATTTTGCTTTATTGCTTTTGGCAGATACTGTGTTTTTTACCAGTTGAAGGTTCGTGGCAACCCCGCATTGAGGAACTCTATCGACACCATTTTTCCAACAGTATGTATGTCTCTATGTCACACTTTGGCAATTTGCACAATATTTCAAACATTTTCATTATTATTATATCTGTTATTGTGATCTGTTAGTTAGTGATCTTTGATGTTACCATTGTAATTTTGAGGGGTGGGGTGCCACCAACCACACTCATATAATTGATAAATTGATTAAATGATAAATGCTGTGTGTGCTTTGACTCCTCCACCCACTGTTCCTTGGTTTGTCTCCCTCTCCTCAGACCTTCCTATTCCCTGAGACATAATAATATTGAAATTAGGTCAATTAATAACCATACGATGGCCTCTAAATGTTCAAGTGAAAGGAAGAATCTCACGTCTCTCACTTTAGATCAAAAACTAGAAATGAGCCAGGCATGGTGGCACACACCTGTAGTTCCAGCTACGTGGGAGGCTGAGGTGAGAGGATCGCTTGAACCCGGGAGTTTTAGGCTGCATTGAGCTATGATTGTACCACTGTGCTCCAGCCTGGGCGATAGTAAGACTCTGTCTCTAAAAATAAATTTAAAAAAAAGCAAAACAAACAACAACAACAACAAAACGAGAAATGAGTAAGCCTAGTGAGGAAGGCATGTAGAAAGCTGAGATAGACAGGCTGAAAGTTAGGCCTCTTGCACCAAACAATCAGCCAACTTCAGGATGCAAAGGAAATGTTCTGGAAGGAAATTAAAATTGCAACTCCAGTGAGCACACAAATGATAAGAAAGAGAAACAGCCTTATTGCTGATACGGAGAAAGATCTGGATAGAAGATCACACCAGCCACAATATTCCCTTAAGCCAAAACCTAATCCAGAGCATCCAGAGCAAGGCCCTAACTCTCTTCAATTTTGTGAAGGCTGAAAGAGGTGAGGAAGCCACAGAAAAAAGTTTGAAACTAGTAGGGGTCACAAGGCGCAAGCAAGGAAGCAATTTCCATAACATAAAAGTGCAAGGTGAAGCAGCAAGTGCTGATGGAGAAGCTACAGCAAGTTATCCAGAAGATCTAGCTAAGATCATTTAGGGAAGGTGGCTACACTGAACAACAAATTATCATTGTAGATGAAACAGCCTTTTATTGGAGGAAGATGCTGTCTATCTAAGACTTTTAGAGGTAGAGAGAAGTCAAAGCCTGGCTTCAAAGCTTCAAAGGATGGGCTGACTCTCTTGTTAGAGGCTAATGCAGTTGATGACTTTAAGATGAAGCCATTTACCATTCCCAAACTCCTATGGCCCTAATAATTATGTGAAATCTACCATGCCTGTGCTCCATAAATGGAACATCAAAGCCTGAATGGCAGCATATCTGTTTATAGCATGGTTTACTGAATATTTTGAGCTGACTATTGAGACTTATTGCTCAGAAAAAAAAGATTGCTTTCAAAATATTCTTGCTCATAGACAGTACACCTAGTCACCCAAGAGCTCTGATGGAGATGAACAAGGAAATTAATGTTATTTTTATGCCTGCTAACATAACATCCATTCTGCAGCCATGGATTAAGGAGTAATGTTGACTTTCAAGTCTTACTATTTAGGAAATTCATTTTGTAAGACTATAGCTTCTGTAGATAGTGAATCCTCTGATTAATCTGGGTAAAGTACATTGAAAACCTTGTGGAAAGGATTCACCATTCTAGATGCCATTAAGAATATTCTTGATTCATGGAGGTCAAAATATCAACATTAACAGAAATCTGGAAGAAGTTGTTTCTAGTTCTCATGGATGACTGTAAGTAGTTCAAGACTTCAGTGGAGGAAGCAAGCTGTGATTGTGCCAGATGTGGTAGAAATAGCAAGAAAACTAAAATTAGAAGTGGAGGCTGAAGATGTGACTGAATTGCTGCAATCTCATAATCAAACTTGAATGGATGAGGAGTTGCTTCTTATGGATTAGCAAAAAAAGTGGTTTCTTAAGATGGAATCTAATCCTGGTAAAGATGCTGTGAACATTGTTGAAATGACAACAAAGGATTTTTATTTTTATTTTTATTATTTTTAAGACAAAGTCCCACTCTGTCACCCAGGCTGGAGTGCAGTGGCACAATCTTGGCTTACTGCAGCCTCAACCTCCCGGGTTCAAGCAATCCTCCCACCTCAGCTTCCTGAGTAGCTAGGACTACAGATGCATGCCACCACAACTGGCTAATTTTTTTTGGAGGGGGGAGGTCTTTTTTTATTTTTTAAAGCTCAATCTGCTCTTTATTTTTATTTAGTTTTTATTATTATACTTTAAGTTTTAGGGTACATGTGCACAACGTGCAGGTTTGTTACATATGTATACATGTGCCATGTTGGTGTGCTGCACCCATTAACTCGTCATTTAGCATTAGGTGTATCTCCTAATGCTATCCCTCCCTCCTCCCCTTATAGAGATGGGTTTTCACCATGTTGCCTAGGCTGGTTTTGAACTCCTGGGCTCAAGCGATCGACCTGCCTCAGCCTCCCAAAGTACTGCGATTGCAGGTGTGAGCCACCGAGCCCGGCCGACAACAAAGGATTAAGAATATTTTGTAAACTCAGTTGATAAAGCAGTGGCAGAGTCTGATAAAGTTAACTCCAATTTTGAAAAAAGTTCTACTGTGGGTAACATGCTATCAAACAGCATCACATGCTACAGAGAAATCTTTCCTGAAAGGAAGAGTCGATTGATGTGGCAAACTTTATTGTTGTTTTATCTTAATAACTTGCCACGGCCACCCCAACGTTCTGCAACCACCATCCTGATCAGTCAGCAGCCATCTGCCTCGAGGCAAGACCCTTGAACAGCGAAAAGGTTACAACTTGCTGAAGGTTCAGATGATCGTTATCATGTTTTTTGCAATAAAGTATTCTTAAATTCAGGTATGTACATCTTTAAAAGATATAATGCTATCACACACTTAATAGACTACAGTATAATATAAATATAACTTTGTTGTTGTTGTTGTTTGTTTGCCTGTTTGAGATAGTCTCATTCTGTTGCCAGGGCTGGAGTGTAGTGGCACGATCACAGCTCACTGCAGCCTCGACCTTCTGGGCTCAAGTGAACCCCCCATCTCAGTCTCCCAAGTAGCTGGGACTACAGGTATGTGTGACTGTGCTTGGCTAATTAAATTTTTTTTTTTTTTGTAGAGACAGGGTCTTTATATTTTGCCCAGGCTGGTCTCGAACTCCTGGCCTCAAGCAATCCTCCTGCCTTGGCCTTCCAAAGTGTTGGGATTATAGGAGTGAACCACTGTGTCCAGCCCAATATAAGTTTTATATGCCCTGGGAAATAAAAAAAAATGCATGCCACTTGTTTTGTTGCAATATTTGCTTTATTGTGGTTGCCTGGAACTGAGCCCATGATATCTCTGAGGTATGGCTGTATTTAGAAATGCATATTTAGCACCCTTTTCAGTTGCCCACAGAATACTTCCAAAGGATTATTAGTCACTGAGGGTGGTAACGGTCTGTCTTGTTTACATGCTGAATTCTTTTATCGCTCAGAAATGCATTCAGATGAAAGTAACAAGAAACTCAACCACAATGGCTTATACAAATATGAGTCTTTGTTTGTTTGTTTGGAGACAGGTTCTTGTTCTGTCACCCAGGCTGGAGTGCAGTGGTGCAATCTTGGCTCATTGCAGCCTCAAACTCCTGGGCCCAAGTGATTCTCCCTTGTCAGCCTCCTGAGCAGCTGGGACTACATGCCTGCACCACCATGCCTGGCTAATTAAAAAAAAAATTTTAGAGATGTTGTCTTGCTATGCTGCCCAGACTGGTCTTGAACTCTTGGCCTCAAGTGATCCACCTGCCTCAGCCTCCCAAAGTGCTGGGATCACAGGCATGAGCCACTGCATCTGAGTAATTTCATTTTTTCTCTTCATATAAGAAATCTGGAGAGAGGCACCTTTGGCCTTAGTTCAGATGCTCAACAATGTCAAAGCAAATATTTCTGGTATTCTTTTGGCCTTTTCACATTAGCAGTCAAGGCAGGAGGGAGGAGGAGGGAGACAGGGCAGCATCAACAGCAGAAAAGCAAAAGCAAAACGCTTCTTTGAGACCCCTGCCACCCGCCTCTTCTACTAATATTTGGGTCACAGCCACTTCTTGCTGGAAAGTAGATGGGAAATAGAGGGTTGGAAATGGAATGGAAGGGGGGTCACCAACTAACAATATCTGCCAGGCAGTCCCTGGTATAAGCAGGAGGTGTCTCCATAGCTCTTTATAGACATCTGTTAAGTGCATATGGTAGAATATTCAGGAATATTCAGTGCTTCTCCTTTTACAGAACAAGAAATTCATGCTCTTAAGCACGGGCATTTGAATTTTTTTGGTCAATGAAATGTGCACGGGAGTGGCTTTAAGAGCCAGCCTCTCTTTCTTCCACATCTGTGATCACAGAAGCACATGCCAAGATGGAGCTTCCATTGGCTTGAGTCCCTGAGTGACTCTAAAGAGAGGAACTCCCAGCTGACTGCTTAGAAACATGTAGCATGAGCATGTTATTGAAGCCACTGAGATTTTTTTGGTCGTTTGTTACTGCAGCCTAACCTGACCTACCCTGACTGTTGCAATGCTGTGTACCAGGTTATAGAGAAGCCCGTAACAAATTCTCCAAGTTACAAGTTTATAAACTGTATTTCCTGATCTCATTAACAGCAAGAGTATGCCTAAATTAAGGTAAATGATAGCTGCTTGGAAATTTAAAAATGTAAAAAGTAACCTTTTATCAAGGTGGAAATCACTACTGAAAGAGTGGGCTATTTAGACATTTAAGACAATGAAACCCACTGTCTAAAAATACATATGAGGGGATGGGACTAAAGTTATTCTTAGCAAAATCCATATTTGAAAGCTGTTATTATTAAAATAAATATGGTTATTGAGAATAATTGAATTAAGAATTCGAAATAAGTAGAAAATGAACAGCAAAATTAAAGTAAAGTGAATGGAAGCAATTAATAGAGATGAGAGCAAACATTAATCACAAAACAAAAGTTGGTGGAGCTGATTAATCAAATCAAGAACCAGAACTTTGAAGAATAAAATAGACAAATCTCTGGAAAGTTTAATCCCCCCGACACAAAAGAAAACACAGATATTCAGTGTAAGGCATGAGAAAAGGACAGCATACCTTGGCACAACATTTTTGGTGAGTGGTTTGACACACCTGTCAAAATGTCCAATATGCATGCCTTGAAAATGTGATGAATATATAAATGTTAGATTGAACTGAATGAGCTTTTCAAAAGTGAAGGCTTATGCAAAAATATTACTTTTTTTGTGAGAAGTTGGGCCCCTGAACTTGCTGAACAGGGTATGAAGTGGGATCCTTCTTCAACAGCATTCAGAGGAGGATGCATCTTAATCATTCTGGTCCTGCAAATCGACCACGTGGCCTGGTCCCCATGATCCTATAGATCCAGTACAAGGGAGACGGTCTTGGCTATCCCACTTCCCTTCCCTCTTCCTCTTCCAGAAATTTCTGCTGGATTGTCCTCATGCTCTAAAAGATAAAATTATTCCCAGGATCCCCAGTACCCACGAACTCTATGGGTGGTTACAGTGGTGCCTTATTCATTCACTAAATTGTCTCTGGTCTCTGATGCTTCCAGAGAAGTTTCTTGTGTCAATTTGCCTCTTCTCTTGCTGTAAATCAGAGCCTTTTTCTGAGCTCAGGCTCAAGCTCCCACCTCTTTCACCATTTTGCCATAGTCTTAGAAGAATTAGCATTTGCGGTGGGAAGGCTGGGGCAATTCTGAGCTCTGGATCTCAGTCTGCCCTTTGCAGCTCCATCTCCAATGGGAAGATTTCCTCTGGAATGCCTAGAATCCTAGAATGCAAGGTACAAATATATCCAGGCTCCTGGCCTAGAGTAGATCTTGACCACTGGAATTCATGGCCAGAAAGAAATGACAGACTGTTCATTCATTTGTGCATGTTTATATTTATTTGTTTACTCATTCACTCAAAAATATTTATTTGAGCAGCTACTTTGTTCTGGGTGTTTTTCTAGACACTGGGGATTCAGCAGTGAAACCAAGAGAGAAAAATCCTTGACCTCCTGGGGCTCACAGTTTGGAAGGGGAGATACACAATAAATGCAATAAATAGGTCAACTGAAATATATGTCAAATAGTAGTAAGATCCATGGAGAAAAATATAGATGAAGGATAGAGAGGGTGAGTTGATTGCAATTTTAAATAGGGCAGTTAGAAGCCCCCCTGACAGGTGACATTCGAATAAAGGCACAAAGAAGGTGAATGAGTGAGCTGTGCAGATTTCTGAGGGAGACATATTATAGGTAGTGGTAACAACAAATGAAAAGCCCTAAAGAGGAAGCATTGTGAAGACTATTCGAGAAAACAGCAAAGAGCTCAGTTTAGATGGAGCTGAATGAGTGAAGGGCAATGTCATTGGAGCTGTAGTCATAGGTAACAGCAGGATGCAGGGTATTGTTAGATGGAGCCTTGGCTTTTTTGTGAGTGAGCTGGGAGCTACAGAAGGGTTCTGAGATGGGGAGGGACAGGGCCTTCCAGTGGCCGATGGGTTGGAAACAGACTGCGGTAAAGCCCAGGTAAGTGCAGGCAGCCAGTTAAGAGGCTTCTGCAATGACCCAAATGAGAGGTGATGGTGGCTTGGCCCTGGATGATGGCACAGAGGTGAGGAGAAGTAGCTAGATTCCAGGGATACCAAAGGCAGTGCTGTGGGGATGGATGTTAGGGAGAAAGAGGAGTTAGAAAGATGCCAATGCCAGCTTTGAACATCAAGAACCCGTGCCTTCTACAGGAAACCCCACAAGACAACATGATCTCTCATAACTCCTCTTCCTCTCTGAGGACTTGCATGAGATCATCTCCAAAAGCTGTTCCTTGGATCAGGGTTAAGTCTCCCCACAGAGGGTTCTGCTTCCCATTGTTGGACCAAAAAAAGGAGTAGGAGGAGTGCACGAAGTGAGCCTGCCTCATCTAAATTCTGCCTCAGTCCCCTTCTCTCTACAGTAACAGCAAATAAACATCATTGTATAACCCACTCAATGAAAAACAATATTTAATTAGGGCTGAGAGAGTTAGACAAGCAAACAATTAAATGTCTATTATGATCAGTCTTGAGCCATTTAAGCTTCAGTTCAATAAGGCATCATTATACAGGTCTAATAGAAATGAAAATATAAATAGTGCAGTTTTATGTTGCATTTCAAACATTTCCTTGGCCTTGCAGATCTAAAGTTTGACCATGGCAGATGAAGGCTCCCAGCCACAAGGATGATTGAGTTGCATCCTCCTCCAAATGTTGCTGGAGAAGGGTCCCACTTCATCCCCTGTCCAGCACATTCAGGGGCCCAAACATCTCAAAAAAAGTAATGTTTTTGCATAAGCCTTCATATTTGAGAATCTCATTCTGTTCAATCTAACATTTATGTAGTCACGATAAGGAGATTTAGCACAGATCTGATGGAGGCAGAAGGCATGTCCACCAGTGGCTGGGGAAGCAGGAGAGGAATCTGTCAGTTAAGCTGGCTTGAACCAACACAACAGGGACATTTTCATCTTATTCTTGATATCTGAGAAGCAACACGAGTATCCTGTCTGGGAGGAAAGAGAAGTAGCTTAAAAGAAAACCCTGGATGTCTTGTGAGATGCCGGATTATAGAATAAATATGTCTAATAAAATTCCCCTAGTTGCTCAGCTTTGAAGATTTGGAAATAACTTCAGACTGTTTCATGAAGGCATTGCTTCACTGCAATTGGGAACATACGTGCTCAGGGCACCACAATCACAGGAGAGGTCTTTGGGATGAAGATGCCATCCATCTCTGAGGTCTGAGTCCTTGAAGCCAGGACTCCTGCCCAGGCCTTTTGGAACGTGGAGGCACAAACTCATGTCACCTCTTCCTGGTACCCTCTCAACATCTTTCTTCCTGTCTTGAGGCATCCCAGTCTCCTCTCTGGACTACTCAGTGTGTCATGAGGATATGGTTTGGAGATAGCCTTAATCTAAGCCAGGTCTTTGGTGTTGTGAAAAATGGAAAACCCAACCCAAATTGGTTTAAGCAAAATGGGGAACCTTTTGACTCATGCAATTTTTTCTGTAAAGGGCCAGAAAGCTAATATTTTAAATGTTAGATTAATCTGACACAACTACTCAACGCTGTCATTGTTGTGCAAAAGCAGCCATGGACAATAAGTAAATGAACAAACAGGTATTGTTGAGTTCTGATAAAAGCTTATTTATAAAAACAAGTTATAAACCAGGATTGGGCCATGAGTTGTGATTTGCTGACCAACCTCTGATCTAGAGCACTGTTGCAGGCTGGTCTCTTTAGAATGCTGTAGTGGAGTTAGAGGGCAAAAGGGTTTGAGGAGAGTAACACTTGTGAAAGCAAAATGGGAAGAGACAGGGTTGTGCTAGAGGAGCTGTAAAACCACATTGCAGACCTCACAAGGTCTCTACCAGCCTAGCAGGGAGCTCTGGAGCAAAGGATGCTGATGTAGTTTTGCTGTGTCCCCACCCAAATCTCAACTTGAATTGTAATAATCTCCAAGTATCAAGGGTGGGGACAGGTTGAGATAATTGAATCATGGGGGTGGTTTCCCCCGTACTATTCTCGTGGTAGTGAATAAGTCTCATGACATCTGATAGTTTTATAAATGGGAGTTCCCCCGCACAAGCTCTCTTGACTGCCACCATGTAAAAAGTCCTTTTGCTCTTCTTTCATCTTCCGCCATGATTGTGAGGCCTCCCCAGCCATGTGGAACTGTGATTCCATTAATCCTCTTTTATTTATAAATTACCAGTCTCAGGTATGTCTTTATTAGCAGCATGAGAATATACTAATACAGATGGCCATTACAGAAGTCCTCATTGGGCAGAAATGGCCAGGTCCTAGTACTCCATCTTGCTCAGTCACTAGCCAGGGTCCACCCCAAGAAGATTATGCCTTGGTTCACAAGCTGAGCATCCTGAAGTTGCTGCCAGATGGAGGCTGTCAGTTATTTGCACTCCTTGATGCTGGGCTGTGTGTTTTCTCTCTAAGGGGGATTTGAACAGTGCATTGCCATGTTCTTCCACAAGATCAAGGAGTAAACACAGGGGGAAGGAACCAGGGAAGAAGACTCACAGTCACGTCCTTTGGAGTAGGACTTTGGCATGTCCCTAGAATGGGGCATAAGGTTTATATTTGGGACAAATGCCTTTTGGTAGAAAAACAGTATGATTTTGCCTAGAACATCCTTTCCCTTGAGAACCCATGGTAATCTTCAGCAGCAGAACAAGAAGTCAGAGGTCCTGAGTTCTGGCCAAACTCATTGTGGCCACCATATTTGAGGTTAATCAAGCTCATTTTGTTCAGTTTTTTTTTATTTTTGAGATGAAGCCTCGCTATTTTGCCCAGGCTGGTCTCAAACTCCTGGACTGAAGTGATCCTCCTGCCTCAGCCTCCTGAATAGCTGGGATTACAGGCATGTGACACCATGCCAAGCTAGCTTTATTTGTAGTAAGCAAACTGTTGATTATAATTTGCCTCCCCATGTGGTTTTCTCCATAGCCAAGAATGTGCTGACCATTGGGATTGAGTAAGCAATTGTATTTCTCATTGTAAACAAATACTTTGGAATTATAGTTTACACAGCAGCCTCAGTTTCATGTGAGTCCACCTCAGAGAAGTGAATGCTTTGTGAGGGGATAGACAACATATCAGCCTAATCAGCTGAGAACTGGACTGTGAACCTTGGGGATTCACCAAAGCAAATGCCACCCTATAAGGATTTTTGGAACTCAGGAAGGCTGCCTCCCTTAGAAAGTCCCCCATCTTTCCAAGCTCTTTTTTATACCCTCTTCATTGCAAATATGTGAAAAGTTGTTCCAGTAGATGACAACCACCAAATCTTACAAGACATGAAAAGACCCATCATTCACAAACATCTATAACACTCTGAAGGTTAATGCAGAGACAAATAGCCAAATGTCCCTGCAGTGGGTCTGAAAGGCACATGGCTCCCAGCTAAAGACTCCATTTCTCTGACTCTCTTGCAGCTAGCTGAATGTAGCCATGTATCTAAATTCTAACCAGTGGGATGTGGGAATAAGCAGTAGGTACATATTTTTATTTGTTTTTCCAATTTTTTTCAACTTTTATTTCAGATTCCAGGGATATTTGTCCAGGTTGGTTACAAAGGTATGTTGTGTGTTGCTCAGTTTTGGCGTATAATTGAACTTGTCACCCAGGAAATGAGCATAGTACCCAATAGGTAATTTTTTTTTTTTTTGAGACAAGGTCTTACTCCAATTTCCCAGGCTGGAGTGCAGTGGTGCAATCTTGGCTCACTGCTGCCTCAACCTCTCAGGCTCAAGTGATTCTCCCACCTCAGCCTTCCGAGTAGCTGGGTCTACAGGTGTGTGCCTGGCTAATTTTTTGTACTTTTAGTGGAGACAGGGTTTTGTCATGTTGCCCAGACTGGTCTCAAACTCCTGGATTCAAACAATCAGCCCATTTTGGCCTCCCAAAGTGCTGGGATTATAGGCATGAGCCACCACACCTGGCCCCAATAGGTAATTTTTCAACCCTTGCCCCTCTCACTCCCTCTCCACTCTTGCATCCCCCCATGTCTATTGTTTCCATCTTTATGTCCATATGTTGGGTGCATCTTCTGACTTATGACCTGACAGGGAGAGCAGCATACCCTCCCCACTTCCTCTTTTCCTTTTCTCCTGGCCAGGAGGTAGATGTGATGGTAGGACCTGAAGCAGCCATCTTGGGTCACAAGAAGGAAGTCACTTGGTGAGACGGGCAGAGCGACAAGACGGAAGTAGCAGCCACCACACCAACCACGGACTGCCTGTCCAGACTTTTTATGACAGAGAAATTAATTTCTAACCTTTAAAGCCACTGTTATTCTGCATCCCTTTTCTATAGCAGCTGAACTAATAGCCGAATCTACACAGTCCTTTTATTCCTTATGTATGCAGTGAGAGAGGATCGATAGAAGATTGTAGGCTCTTGACAAATGTCTGGGAGTATAATATAGGGTGCAGCAAGGTCAAACGAGCTGTGAGCTGGGAGTGAAAAACTGTTCGGCAAAGGCTTGGCAGGGAGATGAATAGCCCTAACCCCAGTGCTAACGTCTTGTCAACCAGCAAAGAGAGAGAGCAAGACAGAAGAGAACAGAAAACTACTGAGTGTTGCTGTCTTCCAGGCACCGTGGTAGCTCTTTATAAATATTATATCTTACCCAACCTACTGGCCAGTGAGTCCCAGGGAAGCAGGTATTTTAACACTGGCTCACCATTGTATTCCCAGTACCTAGAATAGTTCCTGGCACATAGTAGATCCTCAATAAATATTTGTGGAATGAATGAAGCACCCCATTCCAATTCAGTTAGATCAATAGCAATAGCCTGATTTCATCCTGTAAGGAAACCAAGTCCAGAGATGTTAAGTAACTTGCCCAAGATTGCATAGGTGGCAAATAGCTGAACTAGGATTCAAAATCAGGTGAGTCTGTTGTAAAGCTTTGGCTCTTTTTGGGCAGGGAAGGGGAATGGAGTCTCACTCTGTCACGCAGGCTAGACTGCAGTGGCGCGATCTCAACTCACTGCAACCTCCCAGGTTCAAGTGATTCTCCTGCCTCAGCTTCCCAAGTAGCTGGGAATACAGGCACCCACCACCACGCCTGGCTAATTTTTGTATTTTTATTAGAGTCTGGGTTTCACCATGTTGGCTAGGCTGGTCTCGAACGCCTGACCTCAAGTGATCCAGCCACCTTGGCCTCCCAAAGTGCTAGGATTACAAGTGTGAGCCAATGCACCCGGCCAGCAAAGCTTTGGCTCTTTTCTGTGCTTAGGTATCATCTCTTTGGGGAGTACAGAGTTTTCTGCTTATATGGCTAGATAAGCAGTATTTCCCTTGGTGCCAGTGTCATTCAAACAACTAGTGGGAAATTCTGCTTTGCAGTGGCGCAGGGTTTCCTCAGGACATCTTTTGTACAGGCAGCAGGGAGGCTGAGACCACTGTGTGAAGGCAGGGAGGACCACAAGAGTAGAGAAAAAGAAAAATTAGAAAAGAGCACAGGTTAGCAGATTTCTGTGCTTAGGTCCAAGACAATTGTCATGTGTGGAAAATACTCCATCAGAGATATTGCTGTGGCTATGACAAGAGTATCCCTCTTGTCGCTCAGGCTGGAGTGCAGTGGTGCGATCTCAGCTCACTGCAACCTCCGCCTCCCGGGTTCAAGCGAGTCTCCTGCCTCAGCCTTGTGAGTAACTGGGATTACAGACACCCGCCACCACACCCAGGTAATTTTTGTTTTTTTAGTAGAGACGGGGTTTTGCCATGTTGGCCAGGCTGGTCTTCAATTACTAGACAGCATTTTAATAATGGGTGGGTTGATTTGGAAATACCGTAGCTTTTCGTTACCTAGGGCTTGAGCAGCAACTGCCTTCTTGAAGTGGGGCTAGGGTCTACACCCACCTGAGCCCCCCTGGCCAGCTGCTCTTGTTTATATCACCAGGCTGGCTCTTGGTTACCTCTTGTGTTAATGATCCTCTGATTTAAGGAACAGAACAAGCAGGATTTCCAGAGTACAGAGGTAGGTGTGGGTCTTTCTTGGGTCCCCAGTGGTCTGGGATAGAACACGGGCACCTACTTGCAGATGAGCACCCTGGGGCCCCAGGAGTCGGCAGCGACCTTACAGCTTGAGCAGAACAGAGCCGCCCTTGTGTTGTGGTGACCTGGACCCAGCATCACAGAGATCACGGGGGATAGAACCCTCCTGAGGAGTGAGAGTTGACACCACTAGAGCTGCAGAATATTTCACAATCTTGTTAGCACAGATGGTTGACCATTGGTATATGTGGAGTTCTGAGGTGGGTGAATGGATGAGCTTGCATGTGTCAGTGAGTGTGGGGGATCTGCGTGTGCAGGTGCCATCTCTGGATGGTCTCTGGATGAGTGGTGTGCATGCTGAAGAATAAGATATTTTGTATCCGATGGCAACAGAGGGAATGCATGAATTACATCTGCCTAGATGTGACAGATGAGGCGCCTGTGCCTTGAGTACAGGGTGTGAAACATTTGGGCAACACCCAAATAAATGTACTTAATTTTTATTATCACATAGCTCTTTTATCAGCACATTATTTTGGTTTAATTGATTGCAGCTCTCCCTCCTCCAGGATAATTTATTCAGGTTGAACATTGACAACAGAAATAAAAACCATCCATCCTGGCTTCACACAGCATTGTGGCTTACTCCTGGTCTGGGCTTGCCTGTCTGTTGAGTCGGTCAGCTAGCTGGTTGAGTGGTCAGATTTTAAGTTACCTCTGTTGGTTTTCTCTCTTTTCTGAGCCACATTTTCAGCGTGTTCTGTGGAGTCATCAAACCCCCATTCTCTGTGCAGCTCACTGCTGCAGAATTTTTTTTTATTTAAATGAGTTTAAATCATCTCAGAATATATTAGATTACCCTCTCCCTTGGGTTGGATATTTGTAGTGAAGGAAGTAAACTGAACATTTAGCAGTCATCTTTTCTTTTTCTCTTAATTGAGCAAAGGCTGGCTGCCAGGAGGATTGGTATTCTGCACAAAGACCTCCCTGAGATCCGCAGCTGGGCTCCTGATGGTCTGTAAACACACATGGCCAAACCAGGGCGAAGATGCTTCAGCGTCTGGATCCTGAACCTCAGCTTGTGCATATAGCTGTGCTGGAGGCTCACCTGAATCCTTGATGGCCAGCTCCCTCCTTAACAGGCAGCCCTTCTGCCTCCTGTAGTGATTCCCAGTGACCTCATGCCAGCATTGAGGCAACTTCCTATTCTGCAAATGATTTATTATTCATAATGAGCAAAAGATTCTGCTCTTCAAATGACCTGTCAGGGTGAGCCTGGCCTGGCGCTGGGGTCCTCAGAAGGGAAATATTTCCTTTGTGTTCCAAGGGATAGGAGAGATCAGAGGGGCTCCGATACATGGGGCTAATATAGGTCAGGGCTTGGTGCTTTGTGTGAATTTGCAAAAATGTGCTCCTTCTGGGTAGACACATTCCCACAGCTGTTCAGTTTGGCAGTGAAATGGCTCCTTCCAGAAAGAAAACGTACCTCTTTCTCCAGGCACATTCAGCCTTGTGCCAGGGAGCCTTCCTTGGTGAGGAGAGACTGGACTATATTTTATCCTCCAGTAGGAGACCTTGGCTAAGCTCTTTTGTGTGGAGCCCTGAAGCAGAGGCCACTTGTTGTCTTGTGGCAACTGGCTGAGCCACTCCAGGCGCTCATTCTCCTATCCTTGAGAGAAAGAATGACGTGCCCTCTTCATCATCTCTTCCTTGTGTCTGCTTCATGTCCTAACCATTCTGCTAAGATGTAGATATTATTGGTCCCATCTTAGGAGAAAACTAAGTACTGGGAAGAGCAGTTTTCCAAGGTTAGACAGCTTGTAAGTGATGAGACTGGGATGATTAGAGATAAGTCTGTCCTCCCAAAGCCCATGGCCATTCAACTGCATTTCCCTGCAAAAGTCATGAGATGGATCCTGATTGTGTGCAGATTGTGATTTTGTGGATACTGCGGTACTGCCTCTCTTCCCCTTCCTCAACACTGTGATAATACCTTTAGTGTAAATCTATCTACCAACTCTTTGCCAGGCTCTGTGATCAACACTGGGCTAAAGAGGTAAATGAGCGAAAGGAGCTTCTTGTCTAGTTGGGAGAGATTCACAAGTCATGTCACCCAACTCCTCTGTGTCTCCATTTTTGTTTCTCCCTGAGAGATGCCTGGAGGAGAAGGAGCCCTGGGCAGGGGATCAGGGATTTGGGAACCTCCCCTCAGGCTGGCTGCTGATTTTCTGTGTGACACTCTGAGCAAGTTACCCACCTAGGTGACCAACTCATTGTGGTTTGCTTTGGACTTTCTCGGTTTTAGCACTGAAGGTCCTATGTCCGTAGAAACCCCTCCATGTTGGGCAAATCACTATGGTTGGTCACCCCACACTTGACCCTGCACTGGCACCTTCATAAGACTGTACTTTGCAGAAAAGAGGGGACTAGCATATTTTTTCTTTTTTTAAAAAAAGTTATGCAAGTCATACTTATTGATTGCTGAAAATAGAGACAACCAAAAAAGTACTATGCTAAAATGGCTAATAAATATAGGAAAATATGCTCAATTTCACTCTTAAAGAAGTGCAAATCAAAACGAGACATAATTTTCACCTCTCAAATTGGAACAGAAAGTGAAAACATCTGATATACTTAATTGAAGCTGGAAAGGCTGTGGGGACATGCACCCCTTCATTCTCTGTGGTGGGAATGCAAATTGGTGCAACCTTTTAGGAAGTCCATCTGGCATATCTATGAACATTTAAGTAGGTACATCATTTGTCCTAGTAAATCATTTTTAAAGAATGTGTCATGTAGAAATACTTGTATGGGTCCATGAAGGTGTACCTGAAAGAATGTTCAATACAGACTTTTTGCTGTCGTAAGAAAAAAAATGGAACTAATCCAGGCATCTACCAACTGGGGTGAACAATAGAACAATTCCATATGGTGTGCATCGAAATCACCTGAAGGTCTTGTTCAAACAGATTGCTGGTCCTCATCTCTGGAATTTCTGTTTTAGTAGGTCTGGGATGGAGCCCAAGATTGGAGACTATTATTCTGAGTGAAATAACTCAGGAATGGAAAACCAAACATCATGTATTCTCACACGTAAGTCAGGGCTAAGCTATGAGGATGCAAAGGCAAAGAATGATGCAATGGACTTTGGGGACTCAGGGGGAAAGGGTGGGAAGGGGGTGAGGGATAAAAGACTACAAATCAGTGCAGTATATACTGCTTGGGTGATGGGTGCACCAAAATCTCATAAACCACCACAAAAGAACCTACTCATGTAACCAAATACCACCTTTTCCCCAATAACCCAGGGAAACAAAAAATTTTTTCAAGAAGAATTTGCATTTCTAAAAACCTCCCAGGTAATGCTGCAAATCCCAGGACCACACTTTGAAAACCACAGATACAGAGACAAATGAGAAAACTTCCTTCAAGTGTGACCTAGTCCAGACCTGGGAGCACTACTGGCAGACACAGAGAGACCTGGGCAGAAGTCCAGGAGGGAGATGGGGGGGGGAGGGGGCCCTCTGATTTCCCCTTTGCTGGCTTGGAGTCCTCACCTGATCACTCAGTGTATGTGGCAAAGTGAGGCTGGATTCCTCAAAAAACATGAGTACCAGGGACTCCTGCAGAGGGGGTCCCAGCGGTAGGGAGAGGGAGAAAGCAGCCTGTGGGTTGGCCCTCGCAAACAAAGGCCCAGGGCTGACAGTAGGAGAGAGGGCCAGCTGGGTGACTTCTGCCAGCTCTTTGTTGGTGTCTCTGCTCCTCCCTGGGAGGCTGGCATTCTTCTTTCAAGGACAACATCAGATGCTCAAGGAAAAGAGGAGCAGGTGTTCCCAGGAACCAAACCTTGAAGATGAACTAGCAGGTGTTGATTACTGTTTGGCAGAAGTGTATTATGTATGGGTATTGTTTTTCTGCCTTCTTCTCTCTTCAATCCCAGGCTAACACCATCACCTCCTCCTCAGCTAGGGCTTTTCTTGAGCTCTCCCCATGTGCGTCTTGTGACAGAGTGAGACTCTGTCTAAAAAAAAAAAAAAGAAAAGAAAAAAAGAAAAAAGAAAGTAAATTTCCCATACTGATGAAAGTCAGAGATTAAGACTGCAACCTAACACCAAATCAACTGTACAGCTCACAGGATGTCTGAGCCATGAGCTAACAGGAAGGGGCCACAGGATGAGGGTCCGTGAATGGAACTCTGATACCTTGGCTGGCAGCATCTCTGCTGTCCACGGTGCTGAATCTAACCAACGATTTGCCCTTAGGAGAGGGCCAGGGAAAAGAAGTTCACATGAAGGAAAAGAAAACCAACTGTCTTGGAACCTAAGCCACCATTAGGAAAGTATACAGTACATCAAGGTCTAGTCAGACTGTAGCATTTGAGCTCATTTGGTTGGACTTGGGACCCACTGACGGTTATTTCCTTGGAGAAAGGAAATAACGTCGCTTGCCTTGTGCGGCGTCGTGCTTGACACCTTAGCTGTATTAGTTATCTTAATCTTTAAAATAATCAACAGGGAAAGGTATTATTGTCCTCATTTTACCAATGAGGAAATACAGGCACAGAGAAATTCCTCATATTAAGTGATGAAGTGAGGGCTCAAACACAGAGATCCAACTCCCAAAGCTAGAACTGGTGTCATTTAGACCCACATGCCCCAAGGCTAATGCTGATGACTCTTTGTTTAGGCAGCTACCCTGACATTTGGGCAGGTCACCAGATTGCATGTTTTCTCCCTGGGACATTTCAAATTTCAAATCTCTGGGACTCTGAAGCCATTTCCAAAGCCTTTATTGTCCACACACACACACACACACACACACACACACACACACGCACACCATGCCCACACAAATGAATAAGCTTCATTTGCTTTTCCACTTATGGGAATGGGATGTGAATATAAGCAAGACATTCAAATTAAAATTGACTGTTTTATTTTAATTGACCTTTGATTCCCACCTCACTATCTCCCTCCCGTCCCCACTGTGGCCTCCTCCATCCCTTGCTGTGCTCTGTGATTCATCAAGGCCTGAGGCTCAGCAGCTGTAATTGGTTTGTAACTTCCTGGAATGTCAAAGCCAAGATGGAAATTTTACGTATCACTCCACCAATTCTGTCCTGGATTTAATAATAACTTGGCAGAAGGAAAGGCAGATTTACAGCAGGAGAGAAATGTAATCAAATTTGGAGGTGAAATGCAATAAGTACAAATGCTAGTTTTCATTTGGAAGCTTCTTAGATAAATGTAATCTCACCCAGCTCTCAGACCCAATCCTTTGTTTCTTCTCCTGGAGCAGTGGAGAGCTCTGGTGGGGTAAAAAATATCCTTGGAGGGAGAGTTTGTATCTGGGATTTCCTATCCTGGCCCCAGCAAGTGACCCAGGTGCACTGGGAGATGATGGTGGGAGAGGTATGAAGTGTCAGTTGGAAGGACAAGGCTTAATTGGGGGCTTCTGATATGCTGAGTTCTGGAGGGAAAAACAGAATTAAGCACTTATTAGGCACTGTTTTAAGTGTCTTTCATGTTTTACCTATTTCAGTTTCATGACAACCCTGTAAAGTAAGCAATATTATTCTTCCCATTTAATAGAGACATAAAATGAGGTTTAGGGAGAGGGTTCTCAGTGATAGAATGGAGTTCTGTTTGACTTTGGAGTCTATACTATTAACCCCTCTCTTGCAGGAATACTAAAAATTAATGTTTCTTTTTTTATGAGACAGAGTCTCACTCTGTCACCTACGCTGGAGTGCAGTGGTGCGATCTTGGCTTACTGCAACATTCACCTCCCGGGTTCAAGCGAGTATCCTGCCTCAGCCTCCCAAGTAGCTGGAATTACAGGCATGAGACACCATGCCTGGCTAATTTTTGTATTTTTAGCAGAGACGAAGTTTTGCTGTGTTGGCCAGGCTGGTCTCGAATTCCTGACCTCAAGTGATCCACCCGTCTCGGCTTCCCAAAGTGCTAAGATTACAGGCATGAGCCACCGTGCCCGACCTTTTTTTTTTTTTTTTTTTTTTTTTTTTTATTATACTTTAGGGTTTTAGGGTACATGTGCACAATGTGCAGGTTTGTTACATATGTATCCATGTGCCATGTTGGTTTGCTGCACCCATTAACTCGTCATTTAGCATTAGGTGTATCTCCTAATGCTGTCCCTCCCCCCTCCCCCCACCCCACAACAGTCCCCGGAGTGTGATGTTCCCCTTCCTGTGTCCATGAGTTCTCATTGTTCAATTCCCACCTATGAGTGAGAACATGCGGTGTTTGGTTTTTTGTCCTTGCGATAGTTTACTGAGAATGATGTTTTCCAGTTTCATCCATGTCCCTACAAAGGACACGAACTCATCATTTTTTATGGCTGCATAGTATTCCATGGTGTATATGTGCCACATTTTCTTAATCCAGTCTATCGTTGTTGGACATTTGGGTTGGTTCCAACTCTTTGCTATTGTGAATAGTGCCTCAATAAACATACGTGTGCATGTGTCTTTATAGCAGCATGATTTATAGTCCTTTGGGTATATACCCAGTAATGGGATGGCTGGGTCAAATGGTATTTCTAGTTGAGATCCCTGAGGAATCGCCACACTGACTTCCACAATGGTTGAACTAGTTTACAGTCCCACCAACAGTGTAAAAGTGTTCCTATTTCTCCACATCCTCTCCAGCACCTGTTGTTTCCTGATTTTTTAATGATGGCCATTCTAACTGGTGTGAGATGGTATCTCACTGTGGTTTTGATTTGCATTTCTCTGATGGCCAGTGATGATGAGCATTTCTTCATGTGTTTTCTGGCTGCATAAATGTCTTCTTTTGAGAAGTGTCTGTTCATGTCCTCTGCCCACTTTTTGATGGGGTTGTTTGTTTTTTTCTTGTAAATTTGTTTGAGTTCATTATAGATTCTGGATATTAGCCCTTTGTCAGATGAGTAGGTTGCAAAAATTTTCTCCCATTCTGTAGGTTGCCTGTTCATTCTGATGATAGTTTCTTTTGCTGTGCAGAAGCTCTTTAGTTTAATGAGATCCCATTTGTCGATTTTGGCTTTTGTTGCCATTGCTTTTGGTGTTTTAGACATGAAGTCCTTGCCCACGCCTATGTCCTGAATGGTATTGCCTAGGTTTTCTTGTAGGATTTTAATGGTTTTAGGTCTAACATATAAGTCTTTAATCCATCTTGAATTAATTTTTGTATAAGGTGTAAGGAAGGGATCCAGTTGCAGCTTTCTACATATGGCTAGCCAGTTTTCCCAGCACCATTTATTAAATAGGGAATCCTTTCCCCATTTCTTGTTTTTGTCAGGTTTGTCAAAGATCAGATAGTTGTAGCTATGCGGCATCATTTCTGAGGGCTCTGTTCTGTTCCATTGATCTATGTCTCTGTTGTGGTACCAGTACCATGCTGTTTTGGTTACTGTAGCCTTGTAGTATAGTTTAAAGTCAGGTAGCGTGATGCCTCCAGCTTTGTTCTTTTGGCTTAGGATTGACTTGGCGATGCGGGCTCTTTTTTGGTTCCATATGAACTTTAAAGTAGTTTTTTCCAATTCTGTGAAGAAAGTCATTGGTAGCTTGATGGGGATGGCATTGAATCTATAAATTACCTTGGGCAGTATGGCCATTTTCACGATATTGATTCTTCCAACCCATGAGCATGGAATGTTCTTTCATTTGTTTGTATCCTCTTTTATTTCATTGAGCAGTGGTTTGTAGTTCTCCTTGAAGAGGTCCTTCACATCCCTTGTAAGTTGGATTCCTAGGTATTTTATTCTCTTTGAAGCAATTGTGAATGGGAGTTCACTCATGATTTGGCTCTCTGTTTGTCTGTTATTGGTGTACAAGAATGCTTGTGATTTTTGTACATTAATTTTGTATCCTGAGACTTCGCTGAAGTTGCTAATCAGCTTAAGGAGATTTTGGGCTGAGAAAATGGGGTTTTCTAGATATACAATCATGTCATCTGCAAAAAGGGACAATTTGACTTCCTCTTTTCCTAATTGAATACCCTTTATTTCCTTCTCCTGCCTGATTGCTCTGGCCAGAACTTCCAGCACTATGTTGAACAGGAGCGGTGAGAGAGGGCATCCCTCTCTTGTGCCAGTTTTCAGAGGGAATGCTTCCAGTTTTTGCCCATTCAGTATGATATTGGCTGTGGGTTTGTCATAGATAGCTCTTATTATTTTGAGATACGTCCCATCAATACCTAATTTATTGAGAGTTTTTAGCATGAAGGGTTGTTGAATTTTGTCAAAGGCCTTTTCTGCATCTATTGAGATAATCATGTGGTTTTTGTCTTTGGTTCTGTTTATATGTTGGATTACATTTATTGATTTGCGTATGTTGAACCAGCCTTGCATCCCAGGGATGAAGCCCACTTGATCATGGTGGATAAGCTTTTTGATGTGCTGCTGGATTCGGTTTGCCAGTATTTTATTGAGGATTTTTGCATCAATGTTCATCAAGGATATTGGTCTGAAATTCTCTTTTTTGGTTATGTCTCTGCCAGGTTTTGGTATCAGGACGATGCTGGCTTCATAAAATGTGTTAGGGAGGATTCCCTCTTTTTCTATCGATTGGAATAGTTTCAGAAGGAATGGTACCAGTTCCTCCTTGTACCTCTGGTAGAATTCGGCTGTGAATCCATCAGGTCCTGGACTCTTTTTGGTTGGTAAGCTATTGATTATTGCCACAATTTCAGAACCTGTTATTGGTCTATTCAGAGATTCAACTTCTTCCTGGTTTAGTCTTGGGAGGGTGTATTTGTCGAGGAATTTATCCATTTCTTCTAGATTTTCTAGTTTATTTGCATAGAGGTGTTTGTAGTATTCTCTGATGGTAGATTGTATTTCTGTGGGATCGGTGGTGATATCCCCTTTTTCGTTTTTTATTGCATCTATTTGATTCTTCTCTCTTTTCTTCTTTATTAGTCTTGCTAGCGGTCCATCAATTTTGTTGATCTTTTCAAAAAACCAGCTCCTGGATTCATTAATTTTTTGAAGGGTTTTTTGTGTCTCTATTTCCTTCAGTTCTGCTCTGATTTTAGTTATTTCTAGCCTTCTGCTAGCTTTTGAATGTGTTTGCTCTTGCTTTTCTAGTTCTTTTAATTGTGATGTTAGGGAGTCAATTTTGGATCTTTCCTGCTTTCTCTTGTGGGCATTTAGTGCTATAAATTTCCCTCTACACACTGCTTTGAATGTGTCCCAGAGATTCTGGTATGTTGTGTCTTTGTTCTCGTTGGTTTCAAAGAACATCTTTATTTCTGCCTTCATTTCATTATGTACCCAATAGTCATTCAGGAGCAGGTTGTTCAGTTTCCATGTAGTAGAGCAGTTTTGAGTGAGTTTCTTAATCCTGAGTTCTAGTTTGATTGCACTGTGGTCTGAGAGACAGTTTGTTATAATTTCTGTTCTTTTACATTTGCTGAGGAGAGCTTTACTTCCAACTATGTGGTCAATTTTGGAATAGGTGTGGTGTGGTGCTGAAAAAAATGTATATTCTGTTGACTTGGGGTGGAGAGTTCTGTAGATGTCTATTAGGTCCACTTTATGTAGAGCTGAGTTCAATTCCTGGGTATCCTTGTTAACTTTCTGTCTCGTTGATCTGTCTAATGCTGACAGTGGGGTGTTAAAATCTCCCATTATTATTGTGTGGGAGTTTAAGTCCCTTAGTAGGTCACTCAGGACTTGCTTTATGAATCTGGGTGCTCCTGTGTTGGGTGCATATATATTTAGGATAGTTAGCTCTTCTTGATGAATTGATCCCTTTACCATTATGTAATGGCCTTCTTTGTCTCTTTTGATCTTTGTTGGTTTAAAGTCTATTTTATCAGAGACTAGGATTGCAACCCCTGCCTTTTTTTGTTTTCCATTTGCTTGATAGATCTTCCTCCATCCCTTTATTTTGAGTCTATGTGTGTCTCTGCACGTGAGATGGGTTTCCTGAATACAGCACACTGATGGGTCCTGACTCCTTATCCAGTTTGCCAGTCTGTGTCTTTTGATTGGAGCATTTAGCCCATTTACATTTAACGTTAATATTGTTATGTGTGAATCTGATCCTGTCATTATGATGTTAGTTGGTTATTTTGCTCGTTAGTTGCTATAGTTTCTTCCTAGTCTCGATGGTCTTTACAATTTGGCATGTTTTTGCAGTGGCTGGTACCGGTTGTTCCTTTCCATGTTTAGTGCTTCCTTCAGGAGCTCTTTTAGGGCAGGCCTGGTGGTGACAAAATCACTCAGCGTTTGCTTGTCTGTAAAGTGTTTTATTTCTCCTTCACTTATGAAGCTTAGTTTGGCGGGATAGGAGATTCTGGGTTGAAAATTCTTTTCTTTAAGAATGTTGAATATCGGCCCCCACTCTCTTCTGGCTTGTAGAGTTTCTGCTGAGAGATCAGCTGTTAGTCTGATGGGCTTCCCTTTGTGGGTAACCCGACCTTTCTCTCTGGCTGCCCTTAACATTTTTTCTTTCATTTCAACTTTGGTGAATCTGACAATAATGTGTCTTGGAGTTGCCCTTCTCGAGGAGTATCTTTGTGGCGTTCTCTGTATTTCCTGAATCTGAATGCTGGCCTGCCTTGTTAGATTGGGGAAGTTCTCCTGGATAATATCTTGCAGAGTGTTTTCCAACTTGGTTCCATTCTCCCCATCATTTTCAGGTACACCAATCAGACGTAGGTTTGGTCTTTTCACATAGTCCCAAATTTCTTGGAGGCTTTGTTCATTTCTTTTTATCCTTTTTTCTCTAAACTTCCCTTCTCTCTTCATTTCATTCATTTCATCTTCCATCAGCGATACCCTTTCTTCCAGTTGATCGCATCTGCTACTGAGGCTTCTGCAATCTTCGCGTAGTTCTCGAAACTTGGCTTTCAGCTCCATCGGCTCCTTGAAGCCCTTCTCTCCATTGGTTATTCTAGTTATCCATTCTTCTAATTTTTTTTCAAAGTTTTTAACTTCTTTGCTGTTGTTTTGAATTTCCTCTCGTAGCTCAGAGTAGTTTGATCGTCTGAAGCCTTCTTCTCTCAACTCATCAAAGTCATCCTCCGTCCAGCTTTGTTCCGTTGCTGGTGAGGAACTGCGTTCCTTTGGAGGAGGAGAGGTGCTCTGTTTTTTAGAGTTTCCAGTTTTTTTGGTCTGTTTTTTCCCCATCTTTGTGGTTTTATCTACTTTTTGTCTTTGATGATGGTGATGTACAGATGGGTTTTTGGTGTGGATGTCCTTTCTGTTTGTTAGTTTTCCTTCTACCAGACAGGACCCTCAGCTGCAGGTCTGTTGGAGTTTACTAGAGGTGCACTCCAGACTCTGTTTGGCTGGGTGTCAGTAGCAGTGGCTGCAGAACAGCGGATTTTCGTGAGACCACAAATTCAGCTGTCTGATAGTTCCTCTGAAAGTTTTGTCTCAGAGAAGTACCGGGTTGAATGAGGTGTCAGTCTGTCCCTACTGGGGGGATGCCTCCCAGTTAGGCTGCTCAGGGGTGAGGGACCCACTTTAGGAGGCAGTCTGACCGTTCTCAGATCTCCAGCTGCGTGCTGGGAGAACCACTACTCTCTTCAAAGCTGTCAGTCAGACAGGGACATTTAAGTCTGTGGAAGTTCTTGCAGAGTTTTTGTTTGTCTGTGCCCTGCCCCCAGAGGTGGAGCCTACAGAGGCAGGCAGGCCTCCTTGAGCTGTGGTGGGCTCCACCCAGTTCGAGCTTCCTGGCTGCTTTGTTTACCTAAGCAAGCCTGGGCAATGGCGGGCGCCCCTCCCCCAGCCTCGCTGCGGCCTCGCAGCTTGATCTCAGACTGCTGTGCTAGCAATTAGCGAGACTCCGTGGGCATAGGACCCTCCGAGCCAGGTGCGGGATACAATCTCCTAGTGTGCCGTTTTCCAGGCCCGTTGGAAAAGCGCAGTTAGGGTGGGACTGACCCGATATTCCAGGTGCCGTCTGCTTCCCCTTTCTTTGACTAGGAAAGGGAACTCCCTGACCCCTTGCGCTTCCCGAGTGAGTCAATGCCTCGCCCTGCTTCGGCTTGCGCACAGTGCGCTTCACCGACTGTCCTGCACCCACTGTTAGGCACTCCCTAGTGAGATGAAACCAGTACCTCAAGCAGAAATGCAGAAATCACCCGTCTTCTGTGTCGCTCAGGCTGGGAGCTGGAGACCAGAGCTGTTCCTATTCGGCCATCTTGGCTCCACCGAGCTTTTTTTTTTTTTTTTTTTTCTTTTTTGAGAGACGGGGACTTGCTCTTGTCACCCCAGGCTGGAGTGCAGTGGTGCAATCATAGCTCACTACAGCCTCAACCTCCTAGGCTCAAGCAATCCTCCCACCTCAGCCTGCCAAGTAGCTGGGACTACAGGCATGTGCCACCATGCCTGGCTAATTTTTAAAATTTTTTGTAGAGTCGGGTCTCACTATGATACCCAGGCTGGTCTGAAACTCCTGGACTCAAATGATTCTCCTGCTTCAATCTTCCAGAGTTCTGGGATTACAGGCATGACCCACCATACCCTAATGTTTCTTGAATACTAATTTGCGAGGTGCTTAGGAGAACTTTCACAACATCTCTGGATGGTAGGTATTGTCCTATTGCTCTATCCATTTATCAGATGAGAAAATATTCTCAAGATTTACCTCCTTACAAAAGTGGGTGAGAGCCATGTGAAAAGATGTTCAACATTATTAGCTATTGGAAATGCAACTTAAACTACAATGAGATATCATTACACATCTGTTGGCACAGTAAAAATAAAAAAATAGGGATAATGCCAAATGCTGGTGAGAATGTGGAGGACTGGGGTCAATCAATCATTGCTGGTGGCAATGTAAAATATAGCAGCCATTCTGAAAAAGATATGGCAGTTTCTTATGAAATTAAATATATGTTTGCCATAACAACCCAGTAATTATACTCTTGGGCATTTGTCCCAGAGAAATGAAAACTTACATTCACATGAAAGCCTGTACATGAACATTCATAGCAGCTTTATTCATAGCAGCCAATAATTGGAAACAATCCAAATGTCCTTCAAAAAGCAAACAGTTAAACAGTGGAACAGTTAAACAGTGGAACATCCATACTATGAATTACTAGTCAGCAATAAAAAGGAACAAGCTATTGATACATGCAACCATGTGGATGGATCTCAAGGGAATTAATGCTGAGTGAAAGAAAAAGCCAGGCCTGAAAGGTTACCTACTCTATGATTCCATTTCTATAGCATTCTCAAAATCACAAAATTATAAATGAAGACCAGATTAATGATCGCTGCAGATCAGAGAGTAGAGGAGGGAGGCAGGTAGATGTTGCAATAAAAGGACAGCACAAGTGACCTCGTGGTGGTAGATCTTGACTGTGGCGGTGGCCACACAAATCTATGCACATGATAAAACTACATAGAACTAAACACACAAACAAGCTCACATGAGTGCATGTAAAGCTGGCAAAATCTAAGGTTGGTGGATGGTATCAATGTCAATTTCCTGGTTGTGATATTGTACTACATTTATGCAAGATGTTACTATGGGGAAAGTTGAGAAAAGGGCTCTGTGATCTCTATTATTACTTTTCTCTTTCTCTCTTTCTTTCTTTCTTTGACAGAGTCTCACTCTGTTGCACAGTCTGGAGTGCAGTGGTGCGATCTCAGCTCACTGCAACATCTGCCTCCCATGTTCAAGCAATTCTTCTGCCTCAGCCTCTTGAGTAGCTGGGATTACAGGTGCATGCCAACACTTCCAGCTAATTTTTGTATTTTTAGTAGAGATGGGGTTTTGCCACGTTGGCCAGGCTAGTCTCGAACCCCTGACCTCAAGTGATCCGCCTGCCTTGACCTCCCAAAGTGCCTGGATTACAGGCATGAGCCACTGTGCCTGGTCTGTGATCTCTAGTATTTCTTAAAACTGCATGTGAATCAACCATTGTCTTAAAATAATAAATGTATGTGTGTGAGTGTGTGTGTGTGTGTGTGTGTGTGTGTGTGTGTGTATGTGTTTTGGAATGTCAGTGAGGGAAGTGGATGGAGAGGGTGCAGAGGGGAGAAGGTAAGGACTTGCCCAAGTTCACACTGGGTGATGAAGCTACATACTCAGGCTCATTACCTCTGCTTTGAGCCACCACCCCATCTGATAGAAAACTGTTATGACCTTCACTTCTGGAATTTCCCCTTCCTCCCTCCATACAAGCCAAGATTACAAGGCCCATGCTCTTACACCCAGGGTAGGGTATATGAGTTCTGTACCCATCAGTACCACAGATAGGAGGGGCCCAAGAAGGCTGGGAGCCACGTCAGGTCTGAGTCCTTTCAGAGGAATTAACACAGACATTGAGAGAGAGATGCTGTAGTTCTGAAAGGACCATTGAAACTGAATTTTCCAAGTGCCATTTTCCCTACCACATAGAAGTAGTGTGCCTGAGAATAAATTAAACACAGAAAATCAGAGGCCGCAGATGGAGGAAGAGAGGCAGAAACCTGATGAAGAAACATCTCCTTGTCTGGCTCTTTTTTCTATATCACCTACCTGTATTTATATCCAAAGCATCTGCTTCTGGACTTCTTAGGTATATCTCTGCCCCCTGGGTTCAAGCGATTCTCTTGAATTGCTTGGTATATCTCAGCCTCCTGACTAGCTGGGACTACAGGTGCACGCCACCACATCCGGCTAAGTTTTGTATTTTTAGTAGAGTTGGGTTTCACCAGGTTGGCCAGGGTGGTCTTGAACTCCTGACCTGAGGTGATCCACTTACCTTGGCCTCTCAAAGTGCTGGGATTACAGGCTTGATCCACCACGCCCAGCCCACCCTGCTTGCTATTATGCCTCCTAGCACTCTGCCCACCAGTCCAAGCTCTGCTCAACAACAGGAGTCATTAGTGAATCTACGACCATGGAATGCCAAGACCTGGCCAGCTCCCCAGATATTTGAGGATTCCAATCTGGCATTCTCTCTTCAGAGACCCTCTGTGGGGTGCCCTGAGCTCTGTCTGGGGAGAGGGAAAGGGAGGGCATGTCCTGACATGGGAGTAGCTCCCTTGGGCTGAGGAGTAGCAAGGCACTGATTTACAGACTTCTTTTTTTTTTTTTTCTTGGAGTCTATTTCCCACTTCAGTTGTCAGCCCATCTCCAACATGATTTAAATTGGGAATCTGAATATGTAGATTGTCACCAAGGTTCTGACACTGGCTGTGGGACAGGAGGAAGTCACCTAATCACCAGTGTCCTCACCTGATGCCTGGGATTTGACTTCCACCAATGAAGGCTCACTGTGGGAGCCTGGTGGCCTCTGCCACTAATGACTGGAGAGAAACAAACCATGAAAGTCATAGCACTTCACTAAGGTCTTCGTGGAATGTTTAAGGGCATGGCTGGGTTCTGGGAGATGCTCTGCAGGTTGAGGAAGAGAGAAGCACAAGGCTTGGTGAGATTTGAGTAGGTAAGCACCAAGAGGTATACTCAGAGGGACCCATACTTGCACCTGTACAGTGGCTGTTCTCTTCCCTCTTATTGATCTTACCAAGGAGGACAACCTTGAGGTCCCCTCCCCAAATCATCCCCTGATTCCATGTTTAGATGACTATGTCAGGGGTAGATGTGTGCTTGGTCAGGAGATAAGTCCCATCTTACCCCACTTCAATGACTTCTCTCTTCCTCCCTTCATCCTATCCCATCCCATCTCCCTCCTCTCTCCCTCTGTTGGCCACCCCCATCCCTCCCATTTCAACATAAGCTCCCCTCGCTCCTCTCTTCCACTTCCCATCTGCTCCATTTATTTCTTTTCCGTGTCACTGCATTCTGCTCACCTCCCAGCAGCACAGACTCAGAGCAAGACAGGAGTCTTTTGGGATGTCTTGAACCTGGGCTCTTACAGATTACAAGGCCCATGCTTTTACACTCAGCGTGGGGCATGTGAGTGCTGAACCCATCAGCCATCAGTCCTACAAGACTGAGGAGGGGTCCAGGAGGGCTGGGAGCCATGTCGGGTCTGAGTCTTTTTACATGAATTAACACAGACATTGGGAAAGAGAGAGACCCTTTAGTTCTGAAAGGACCATTGAAACAATTTTCTATTATCTATTAGTGATACTCCTCTAATGACTCCCACCCAAACTACATCATTCGCATGTGCGAATGATCCAGAAGAGTGGTTCTCAGAATCTCAAACCAAAACAACAGCAGTTACTCTTGCCAGGGGCTGTCCTAAGAATGTTGATTCTTTTAAACGGGTGAGGCAGATACGAATGTTATCTGCATTTTCCAGATGAGCAAACAGAGGCACAGAATGCTAAATAACTTCCAAGGGCAAACAGCCAGAGTAGAATAGCTAGAAATTGAACCCTGGTGTCCATGCTTCTATCCACACTCAGTAGCAATGGTGAATGTCTCTATGAGATGGTGAACAGCCCAGGCGTGGTGGCTCACGCCTGTAATCCTAGCATGTTGGGAAGCCAAGACGAGTGGATTGCTTGAGGCCAGGAGTTCAAAACCAGCCTGTCCAACATAGTGAAACCCCGTCTGTGCTAAAAAAAAAAAACAAAAAATTAGCCGGGCGTGGTAGCACATGTCTGTAATCCCAGCTACTCAGGAGGCTGAGGCAGGAGAATGGCTTGAATCCGTGAAGCAGAGGTTGCAGTGAGCCGAGATCGAGCCAGTGCACTTTAGCCTGGGAGACAAGAGTGAAACTCCATCTCAAAAAAAAAAAAAAAAAAAACAAGAGAGAGAGAGTGAACAAAGGCTGTTTTTTATTTTCTACCTTAACCAAGTATGTGTGATGTTTAAACGTTCCCGGGACAAATGGAACAGGAACGTCTATGTCAGGAAACTTTGCCTCTGCCACCCTCTGTGTTCAGGTGGAACTGCCCTAACTCCAGGCTCCATGGGCGGCCACAGACCAATTCTGTCTAGTGAGGACCCATCTGCTCCTGGCTATTGTACTAATTCAGTGATGGGCACTTGACACAAGCCAGGTCCACAATATTTGATTTGGGAGTTTTGATGTCCTAAGGCAGTCAGAGAGCTAGATGCTAGTTGGCCTGGGTCATGTGGTCAGCTCTGAACCAATCACTGTAGAGAAAGGAAGGAACTGGGATATTATTTGTTAATTGGCCAGGCCCAGGTCATGTGCTCAGCTCTGAACCAATCAGTGTAGGGAAGAGAAGGAAATGGGATAGTATTTGTTGATTGGCCAGGCCTGGGTCATGTGCTCAGCCCTGAACCAATCATTGTAAAGAAAGGTAGGAGAAAGAATAATGGCCTCCCTGGGGAGGTTGTGGGTTCATGGTCAACTCTATTCAAACTGCATGGACTGAGAGTAGGAGAGGAGCCCATCCCAAAGAAAAGTTGGGTGTTTACCTACCAGAAGATGAGGGAGTAGATGCTGGGAGCAGGGAGATGAGCTGTTACTCCATCACTACTACCCCTGCTCCTGTGGTCCTAGTCTGGGCCTGCCTGGTCTCTGTGGGTGCTGGGGTCAGAACCTGCCTGGGGCTGGGCCTGCCCTCTCTGGCAGCGTCCCCCTTGGAGCTGAGGTTCTTCCCTCAAATGCCACCCTGGCTTTCTCTGAGCTGAGGAGAGCAGGTCACAGATGCCTTGAGGAGCACCCTACTACACTCTCTTATCTGGCTGGCCTTGGGCAAAACCACTGGAGCTCCGGGACTCAGGTGCCTGCAGGAAAGAGGCAATGATATAATACATGGGAACGTCTTAGAAGCAAAAGTGCTAAATGCGTGTCTGATGACTTCGCTGGCAGCCCATTTTTTTTTAGTATGTTGAGTTTGTTTGGGTTCTGGGGCAGTTTCAAAGATGTCAAAGACTCATTTGGCTGGCAGTAATTTGGGGGAGTTTACTATTTTCAGGTATCTAGCTGCTTGTCCCAAGCTTTTCTCCAAGGGGATGATTTTGCATGAGATTCATGGGCCACAGGAAACACCTTTCAGGGCGACATTGAGCAATCTTTCCAATTTTTAGTATCCTTTCATACAGCGCTATAACTTGTCACATGTGTGACTGGGCGGGATGACCAGCAGGGGAAGGAATGCTGTCAGGAGACAAAGGATAAATCAGTGTGCTGCTTTGTTCTGAGTGAGTCCCCATCTTCTCATCCTGAACCCTTCATCGTTTGGAATTTATAACATCTACTCATAATTTTTGAAGGATATGGGCTTTTTACTAACCACTGTGCTTGGGTCTCTTCTCTACGGCCGCAGGTCCAGATGGATACCAACATTAATAGACTCTTCACAGCAGTTTATTGAACTGGAAGCAGTCTTGTTTTGGGGATGCTATTGCTAAGCTAGTGTCCCACGATGATGCCTTGTCATCATCCCCAGATTTGCTGGGCCCAGGAATCTGCATTTCCCCAAAGCATATCCTAGCCTGGTAAAATGTATTCACAGGAGACGCTGAGTTACTGATTTAGATGCTAAATTTTGGAGGAAAGGTTACAAAATACATAGGCAACGGAAGTTAGAATTTTCACTAGGTGGCTCTATCTCATAGCTAAGGTTTAGCAGCACAGACAGCTGCAGTATTTAAGGCTGGATTTAAAGGCTTTAAGCATTGAGAAGATTATGGTGTTCCCCAGACCTGCCAATATTAATGCAGAATAAAAACAAAACTAAAGCATAAAACACAAGAGTACATGTCGAAATAGCTTCCTTCTAGATGTGGATGTGTTAATTGGCAAATGTTGAATACATTTATTGAACCAAAAACAGTCTTATTTTGGGGGTGCCACAGCTTAGCTGGTGTCCCGTGATGATGCTTGTTCTGCCCTATAAGTATTCTGGCTCTGGTATAATTCATTCATTCATTTGTTCATGTAACAATGTTTAATGAGGTTGGCACAGCAGTTAACAAAAAGGCAAACATCTTTGCTTCTATTGAGCTTACATCCTAGTGGTGGGGAGACAGATAATAAACAAAGCAAATATAGAAAATATATGGCAAGAGGTGATAAGTGCTCTGGAGAAAAACTAAGGTGGAAAGGGGGATAGAAATTCCAGAGATGGGAGAGAAGAGATCAAGGAAGGCTTCCTGGAATGTAAGAGTTAAGTCCCGAAAGAGGTGAGCAAGTGAGTCCACGTGGCCCTGGAAGAAGAGGGTCCAGGCAGAGGGGACAGAAATGTGCCTAACCCTGGAGCAGCCAAGACGTGGGACCCCTGATCCTTAGGTGGAAAACCCTGAGGCTTTTCCCCAAATCCAGAAGGAAGCCATGTTAGGCCATCCCTCTCATCTCCTTGTCAGCAGCAAAATTTCACTTGCTGTCTCTTGCTGGGTGGCTATAGGAGCTGTCACTCAAACTGCCAAGTTACTACATTCTCCTTGTGGGGTCAGGCCAGATCTGTTCAGTGAACACCAGTTAAGCATCAATTCTGTCCCTGAACTTGTTCTGGACACCAGAAGCTCAGAGGCTGATCAGCAGACTCGACACAGAAAATTAGAATTTGCGAAGTATGAGAGACAGAGAAGGGGCATCTAACCCAGCCTGGGAAGGGGGTGGGAGCAGGGCACCGCCCGTCTCTTGGATGTTCTCTCATCCTACTCCCTCCCATCTCAGTGATCTCTTTTTTTTCTAGGTCTCAAAGATACCAAGTCTGTTCTTGCTTCAGGGCTTTTGCTGTTCCCGTGCCTTGGAGTTGCTTTCCCCAGATCTTTCCAAAAGTATGTTCTCACCATTCAGGGCTGAGCCAAATGTCTCCTCCTCAGGACGGCCTTTCCAGTCCACTCTCCTGTGTCACCATCACTCTGTGTTGCCTCTTTTATTTCCTTCCTAGTGCCCTCACTATTTGAGGTCACTGGTGCTGGTGCTAACGCTCTCCCCCATCCTCTCCATGAGAGCCAAGATTCAGTTTTTCTTCTTCGCTCCACCATCCCCAGGGCCAGACAAATAGGAGGCATTCAATAAACATCAATGAGCTGGGTGCAGTGGCTCACACCTGTAATCCCAGAACTTTGGGAGGCTGAGGCAGGAGGAATGCTTGAGCTCAGAAGTTCGACACTGCAGTGAGCCATGATTGCACCACTGCATTCCAATCTGAGTGACAGAGTGAGACCCTGTCTCAAAAACAAATAGATAAGTATCAATGAATGGATTTATTTACTGAACAAGGGACTGTTGACGCATACTTGAATAACCCACACACTCTGACTGGCTTACCTGTTTAATGCATTCTCGGATACTCTTGCTAGCCATGGAGGGCTGTTGTCATCCATCCTGCAAGACTCAGGGTAATGTAATGGTTAAGAATATGGACTGGGGGCCAGCATGTGGCTCACACCTGTAATGCCAGCACTTTGGGGGTGGGGGGTAGGGCAAAATGAGAGGATTGCTTGAATCCAGAAGTTCAAGACCAAACTGGGCAACATAGTGAGACCTTGTCTCTACAAACAATAAAAAAAATTAGCTGGGCTCAGTGGCACACACCTGTAGTCCCAGATGCTTGGGAAGCTGAGGAAGGAAGATCACGTGAGCTCAGGAGTTCAAAGCTGCAGTGAAATTTGATTGTGCCACTGAACTCCAGCCTGGGTGACAGAGACCTTGTCTTTAAACAAATAAAAAAAAGGAGAGAATATGAATATGGGTTCGGGATGCAGATGGACTTGCTTGGATCTCTGGCCCTGTCACTTTCAACTGAGTACCCTGGGCAAGTTAATTAACCTCTCTGAGCCGTTTCCCTACCTGAATAAAGGATGCATTCAGTAAGCGGCAGCCATTGTTATTCTGGCCAAACAGTGGTTACCAGGCTCCTCTGTGGGAGGGTTGCTTGTGCCACCTTCTTCCTGAGTTGAGAGCCCCATCCCAGACTGGGGTCCCCAGAGACCCTGGAAAAGAAACTGACAAAATGCAAAGCGCAAACTCAGTGACTGTGCCCCTGGGGACCCTGAGTTAATGATCCAGGGACGGTTAATGAGCTTCCGCCTTTGCTCTCTCACATTGCAGGTGGCATGGCAGCTTTCCAGACTCATCCACTGCCTCCACACCTGCCCCCTCTGCGTGCAATTTCTTTGCAGTGTCCTAAAAAGCTAACCAAGCTGAAATCGCCTCTGCCATGGCTGTAACACTCCTGCACCATTATTCAGTGTTCTCTGAGGCCCCAGCTTCATTCGTGCCTCCTACCCCTTTCCATCTGTTGGGAGCAATCGAAGGACTCGCTGATGATAACTGCTGAGATGGTCTCTTCAGTGTTTAGTGTCTGGCCTTGCCCAGGGTTGGGGACAGAATGAGGCAGCCCTGGAGAGCTTGCTTTGGTTGTGAATTCCTGTGGCCTCCCTTATGACCCCTGAGCATTCTTCTTGGGTACTTCCTGAGGTGGCTCATGTATTATAGTCACAATTACATTATAATTTAATAAATGCCATCAGTGATTTCCCCTGGAGAGGTCGTGGGCCATAGTGGCTTAGGCCACACACTGGGGATCGTGTTGCCTGTGTTGAAATCCTGGCTTCATCATTTGACAACAGTGAAATCTCAACCCAAAGTATGTTAGCTTTTAGATTACACACAGCCTGCTTCCTGGGAGCCAGGCATTGTTTATAAACCCTCCAGCTAATAATAATAACAATAGCAGCTATCATTTATTCAGAGCCAAGCAGTTCTACTTGATTGATTCACAGAATCTCCAGAAGACAGACATGTTAATTAATGGATAACTTTTGTGGGTGGTCAGGGCTCTGCTTCAGCTCAGATTGGACATCCCCAGGCACTGTTTGCCTGGGTGAGTTGCATGAGGGCAAAGGAACTGTAATGAAGATATTTTAAGGGTTCATTTCCAGGCTCAGAGAAAAGAGCATGGCATGTCCCCTGCCCCGTGGATCAGCGGGTTGTGAGTGTGAGGGACAGAAGCACATTCTTCTCACTTTCAGTGACTTTGGCTACATTTCCGTGTGATGCTTTTGGTGCTTCCCACCACATCCCCTCGACCCTTGTCGGATTTCAGCAGCAGCCCTGGTGGACAGCCCTCCTGTACGCTGACAGCATCCTGCCTCCAGTGCCTGCCTTCTCTTTCTACTTTCCTGCCCTCAGGCAGGTAGGGGAGCTAATGCCTCCAGGCAGAGTCCTCAAGCAATGGAACATGGGAGTCAGTGGATGAATGTCCCAGCCTCCTGTCCATCAGAGGGACAGTTCCTCAGTGTCCATAGTAGAATTGGGTCCGTAGTAGAATCACCTAGTTGTCCACAGTGATAATCAGGTCAATAACACACAATCTAATGGCTTTTTCTTTTTCCCTTTTGCTCTCCCTGCTTCTTCACTTTTATTTCTTGGGATCACTTCTTAAATCAACTATCAACACCCAAATCCTTGCTTCTGGCTCTGCTTTCAAGCTAAGAAGGTCACGCTCAAGCTAAGAAGGTCGCTCTCAAGCTAAGAAGCCCAAGGGGACGGACCATTGGCCAGGGCAGTACTGTCTCTACTGATTGCCACAGTGCTGACAGCAGACAGGGCTGGTGACAGGGGATGTGGTACTCGTTGGTCTTCAAACACCTGTGAAATGGCCCCAAGAGACTTTCAGCAAAACTTGGGTGGTGCTGTGGGAGAGACTCTTTTCTGCCCCCTAAAATTTACTCTTCCCATTTAGGATCCCACAGGCTGCCCCATGGAAAGTACATTTCCCAGCCTCCCTTGCAGCTAGGGCAGCCATGTTCTTGTCAATGAAATGTGAGTGGAAGTGATGAGTCACTTACTTAAAAGGAAGTTGCTGGTGGTGGTGCTGAGCTCTGACAAGAACACCTCAGGGGCAGATGGAGCAGCATGGTAGAAGGAACCTGGGACCCTGAGTGACACTGTGGATCACAGCTGCCTGCCTTCTCAGGACCACCATCCATCTATGGGATGTTACATGAGGGAGAAATAAACTTTTATTTGGCTTGAACTGTTATGTATTTGAATCTCTCTGTTCCAGCAACTTATCCAGTGCCCTGGACTAATACAGTCAATAAGAAGGGATCTGAACAAGTAAATTATGGGTATAAATGCTTATGTGACCTCATTTTGTGCCCTGAGGCCCAGGAACATTCTGGTTACATAACTGCGTTGAGGTGTGTCAAGCACTATAGAGCACCTGAGAGTCAGGGAAGCTCCTGGGGCACTACAGAAACCCAGGGTCCTCTCTGACTTGTCACAGACCTCAGTGGCTCCCTTAGCCTGTATCACCTATCATGTAACATGTTTCCATCTGTGTCAGTATTAGGCTGTTCTTGCATTACTATAAAGAAATACCTGAGGCCAGGTGGCGTGGTGGCTCATGCCTGTAATCCTAGCACTTTGGGAGGCTGAAGCTAGTGGATCACCTGAGGTCAGCAGTTTGAGACCAGCCTGGGTAACATGGTGAAACCCCATCTCTACCAAAAATACAAAAAAATTAGCTGGGCGTGGTGGTGGGCACCTGTAATCCCAGCCACTCAAGAGGCTGAGGCAGGGGAATCACTTGAACCCGGGAGGCGGAGGTTACAACGAGCCAAGATCGCGCCATTGCACTCCAGCCTGGGCAACAAGAGCAAAAAAAAACAAACAAAACAAAACAAAAAAAACACCTGAGACTGATTAATTTATTTAAAAAGAGGTTTAATTGGCTCATGTTTCTGCAGGCTGTACAAGAAGCATAGCAGCATCTGCTTTTGGGGAACCTCAGGAAGCTTCCAATTATGGCAGAAGGCAAAGAGAGAGCAGGCATGTCACCTGTCAAAGGCAGGAGCAAGAGAAAAAGAGTTGGGGGAGCAGTGCCACACACTTTTGCTCAGCCAGATCTTGCGAGAACACACTCACTATCACAAGGACATCACCAGCAGATGGTGCTAAACCATTCATGAGAAATCCACCCCATGATCCACTCACCTCCTACCAGGCCCCACCTCCAATACTGGGAGTTACATTTCAACATGAGATTTGGGTGAGGATAGACATACAAACTGTATCAGTGGCCTCTCCTGCCAGGCTTGGCTACACATTGGTGCCCAGGTTGTCTTGTGTGGAAGGGGCTTATAAAGGAATACTCAGTCACCTTTGGGGATCTGAGATCCACAACAGATGGGCAGCAATTCTGGAAAAATCATGCCCTGGCTTGTGTCATCTCATCTTTGTCCTCCAGAGGTGGGCAGTTTTTCACCTCTCGATCATCCCAAATCTCTTTCTGTATTAAACAAAACCTGGTGATGATAAGTTGTACTATTAGTTTTCTATTACAGTGTAACAAGTTACAACAAACTTACTGGCACTCCCTCAGTGTCTCCAAGTTCCGTAGCTCAGAAGTTGGCGTGGGTACAGCTGGATTCTCTACTTAGGGTCTCACAAGGCTGAAATCAAGTTGTCAGCCAGGCTAGGCTCCCATCTGGAGGCTCTGAGGAAGAATTTACTTCCAAGTTCATCCCTTAAAAAACTTTTTTTCTAGGAGACCCAGTCTTGATCTCTTGCCCAGGCTGGAGTGCAGTGGCATGATCAGAGCTCACTGCAGCCTTGAACTTCAGGGTTCAAGCAATCCTCCCACCTCAGCCTTCCAAGTATCTGGGACTACAGGCATGCACCATCATGCCTCACTAATTTTAAAATTTTTTTGTAAAGATGGGGTCTCACTATGATACCCAAGCTGGTCAGGGACTCCTGGACTCAAGCAATCCTTCTGTCTCGGCCTCCTGAGTAGATGGGATTATAGTATGAGCCATCATGCCCAGCCGAGCTCATTATTATTATTGGCAGAATGCAGTAACTTGTGACTGTAGGACTGAGGTCCCAGTTTCCTTGCTGGCTGTGAGCTGGAGTCACCCTTATCTCACAGATGGCATTCCCTGGTCCTTACACATGCCCCCTCTCTATACCAAGCCAGCAATGGTACCTTCAGTCTTTCTCATCCTTCAAATCTCTCTGACTTACCCTTCTGCTGCCAGCTTGAGAAAACTCTCAGCTCTTAATGGGCTGATGTGATCATATCAGGCCTATGAATGACCTTCCTTTTGATTTACTCAAAGTCAACTGATAAGTGACCTTAATTACAATTGCAAAATTCTTTTTGCTGAGTAAAGTAACATGATCCCAGTGTGATACTGCATCATATCCATGGTCCTGGGGATTAGGGTAGGAAATCTTGCAAGTCATGTTGGAATTCTGCCTACCACATCTACAGCCCCTTTTATCTTAGAATGTTTAACCTTCACCTTTCCTCAATGGGAAGGGAAGGTGATCTTTTGATGCTAGATTTAGGAGAAGAACCTCACTGTGACCAGGTGTTCAAGGGTGCTTGTGGTGGGGGGGGGTGGGGGGGTGGTAGGAGTAAGAGCCAGGAAGATGAATTAGTCTTGGATAAAGGACTGAGACTTTATTTACTCATCCAGCCATGCTTATTAAGAACTTCTATTGCCAGTTGCTCAGGATCTGGCAGGGAACAGAACAGAGATAGTCCATGCCCTCATGGAGCTTATGGTCTGGTGGGGAGCTGATATTAAGGGCAATGACTGTTCCTCAAGCAGAAGTAGAGGGTTCCATGGGAGGAAAACTGAGGCAAGAATGTCAGAAAGGAGAAAGCAGGGATCGAGATAGGTTGAAGTACAGCTTCTGTGGGGAATGGGAAGCACACCAACTCCCAGGTGAAGTTAGAGCTTAAACCATTATAATCTGGTCTACAGAGCTCCAAGTCCTCTAAGAATCCTGAGTTCTCCTCAGGTCCCGTGGATCACCAGGAAACCATGTCCTAGCTCATTAGTTCAGTCTAGGGGTTACTAACTCGAGTAGACATGCATACTAGGGCTGGAATTTAACATAAATACGAGAAACAGGCTGTGTGTAAACTAAAGAACCTGGCAAGTGTTTTGGCAAATGGCAACTGGCCCATGGCCTCAGTATCAGAGATTAATCAGGGACTAAACAGGAGTGTGGACACTTCTCTAAGGGGGTCGCCAGTACTTAGTCTGGCTGATTATGCCATGGGGGACAATTTGTCAGGTTTTCTGGCTTTTAACAAAATTCAGATTACCTTCTGAAACTTTTAGATTTCCAAAAATCTGAGTAATTTAAAATTTAAGTCATTTTTAAAAATGTAAGGACCTCTAATGGGGTGATGGATGTGAAGTTGTTGATGGCCCACGGCTGTTTGTGGCCTTCTGGATTGTCCTTGTTGAATTGTCTCTTGGATGCTCCACCCCCAGCTTGAACCAAGAAAAATTCTGAGCGTGAAGGTGGCCTCTGCATCTCAGGGCTCCCAATTCAGAAGTTCTTCTTCAGAAACACCTTTTTAGATTTCAGCAGAGGGAATCTTGTGTCTGCTCCTTGAGAGCTCCCCTTCCACTGTGTTGATGACAAGAATCCCATTGCCCTTTCTGCTGTGCGTGTTAGAGGCTCACAGTTTAATTTAATTGATTGTTTCTCCTGAATCCAGTATTTTTTCTTCCTTATCCTTCATGTGGTCTCATCGACTCAGGAAACTGTGCAGTCTCCTGTTCCACTTCCTAGCACTTAATATCTGGCTCCGGACAGAAAAAAAAGTATTTTATTTACCTTTGTGTCTACAGTACCTGGTGCATGGTAGGCACTCTATAAATATTTGAGGGTTGGACACATGATGCATTGGCCATTATTTTTTGATAGTATAAGAAATGGACATATGTAAAAGAACTTTGTACATTTTGAAATCACTATTATTAAAGGACTCATCCCTTGCATTGCTCAAGGACCCTTAATTAGTTAGGGTGGCCAACCATACCAATTTTCTCAGGACTGAGGGAGTTCTCGGGATGTAGGATTTACAGTTTTAAAGCTGAGATGGAGCCAGGCATGGTGGCTCACACTTGTAATCCCAACATTTTGGGAGGTCGAGCCAGGAGGATCGCTTGAGCCCAGGAGTTTGAAACCAGCCTGGGCAATATAGTGAGATCTCATCTCTACAGAAAATTAAAAAATTAGCTGAGCATGGTGGCATGTGCCTGTAGTCCAGCTACATAGGAGGCTGAGATGGGAGAATCACTTGAGACCAGAAGGCAGTGAGTTGCAGTGGGCCGAGATAGCGCCACTACACTCCAGCCTGGGTGACAGAGAGAGACCCTGTCTCAAACAACAGCAATAACAACAAACAAAAAAACAAAACCCAAACCTGAGATGGAGGGATTTCCTAGGATAAGAGACTGTTCCAGGAAAAGGGAGATGAGTTCATCACCCTATCCTAAATAAAGACCCAAAGAAAAACAATATTCTCTTGAAGCTCAAAAAATAACAAAATACATTTTTCCTGCAAAATTGGGGTGTTTCCTTTTATCTTCTCATGGCCGTTTTGAAAGCTTTCATGTTTCCGTCTTTGCCTTGGCCTCAAAGTAGCTCCAAGGTAAGTTTATGGGTAATGTCAGTAGCATCTGTCTATGTACGAAATAATTGTTTCATTGCCTCTACCTTGCTCTTTACATTTTTCTCTTTAGAAATTTTAACTTATGGTACAAATTGCACCTGGAATTATATTAAACTACTCTTACCCAGCATACATGAAAAATGCTTAGGCCTTTTGTCTTTTTATTTCCCTTCATTTGGTTACTAGTTCATTCTATGTGTTTATTGTATTGTTTCAGGGGTTGGCAAACTATGGCTTATGGACCGAATCTGGGCTCACTGCCTGTTTTTGTAATAAAAAAGCCTTCTATCAGAACACAGCCATGCTCATTAATTTATATATCATATATGTAATTGTATATATATACATATATTAATAATTTATATGCATCTGTAATAATACATATTTAATCATTCATTTATGGCTGTTTTCATGCCACAGTGGCAGGGTTGAATAGTTGCAACAGAGACTGTGTGGCCTTTAAAACCTAAAATATTTACTATCTGCGCCTTTACAGAAAACGTTTGCCAACCCCTGTATTTATCACAAATTTCAATTTCTTTTGAAAGGATTTACATTTACACATAGTTTCAACTTTTATATAGTATATGTATATTTCCTTTTTCAAAAATGTACAGTTTCAAAATTTACAGATGTATATTTTCTGTTTACAAAAGTAATATGAATTTGTTATAAAAATGTTAACATCACAGAAATACATAGTGACAGTAGTGACCATCCCCTTTTAACTTAATTCCTATTGGTGGCCTACCCTAGTTAACTAGGGCAGATTCCTACAGATTCTTTTCTGTGCATAAATTAACCTACACATATCACTAAAATAGTACCAAAAAAGAAATAAAATAAATCTCCATGTAAGCAAATTTTCCTGGGTAAGCATTCTTAGATTCTCCATCAGCAGCATTTTTCTGACATGCATTCACAGACATTCTCACTCATTGTTTCCAATATCCTTCCTCATTGATCTAGTTTAATGAGAAGTCTTTTCTAACTCTTCTCCACAACAGCAACATCATGGCAAGTTCTAATTATTCCTGGTATTTCTCATTACAATAATTATCTTTCTTTATCATTACTAATTACTGTTGCTTTAAAACATCCCTCAGAATCAATGAGGATGGCAGATGCCTGGAGACTGTCACTTTACTTCCAAACCATCACGCTAAATATTCAGGACTATGGCTTCAGCTGATTACCCACTTGTTTCTAGGAGAATGCCAGGACCAACAGCCTCATGCCACACATATCTGATGACATTGCTCACCTCCAGAAGCAATGGATGGAAGTCTCCTAGGACCTCTGTCATCACTCAGAAACTTAGACCCACGGTGCTCTCTACATCCCTGATTGCCCCACTCCTCTTGCCTCTCCTCATTTCCCTCCCCAGCTATTTCCTCCATCACCACTGGAATTCCCAATCTATAGCCAGGAAACATCCTTACATTCCTAAGGTCTTCTCCAAACATTTTCTTTCATTTCTTGTCTTAGCTTAAACCTAGTAGTCCCCTATACTTCTTACTGGCTTGAGGTCAGCCTTCCCAAGTGTAGGTTGCTTTTCTCCTCACCCCATGTACCTCACGCATCCCTTTCGCCACTTTCAAGACATTTCTTCCCATTTTACCTAAAAAATAAAATCCCAGACCCTTTCAAGTGAAGTCCTCAGATTCACCTAAATTCAGACCAGCTGCAACTCAAGTGCTTAATGGCCAGTGGCTGCCATATTGGACAGAACAGCTATAGCATCAGCTGCTTCTCCTCGGAGTGGTTCATGACATCAGCTGCTTCTCCTCAGAGTGGTTCATGACATCAGCTGCTTCTCCTCAGAGTGGTTCATGACATCAGCTGCTTCTCCTCAGAGTGGTTCATGGCATCAGCTGCTCCTCCTTAAAGTGGTCATCTATCATCGTCTCAATTATTAAAGCCTGTGATGCCTACCTCACCACCATCTTTCTTCCCACTCCACGTTGCTCATCATTCTGATGATTTCAACATTTACACAGATAACTCTTGTAACCCTTTGATTTCTCCATCCTTGGGCCTTCCCACCCAGCCATAATCTTTCGCCGATCAGCCCACTCTTTCCATAGCCACATCCTGGACCTCGCCATTGGTGGTAACTGTACAACCCCTGAAATCTGGATTTCAATTCTCCCACTCTCTGACCACTCTCCTTCTGTGATAGTCTTCACCCTAAACATTTCCTCAACCCAGTAAGACCTTTAGTTCAGCCTTATCCAATAATATAATGCAAGCCACACATGTCATTTAAAATTTTCTAGTAGGCCGAGGCGGGTGGATCACGAGTTCAGGAGATTGAAACCATCCTGGCTAACATCGTGAAACCCTGTCTCTACTAAGAATACAAAAAATTAGCTGGGTGTGGTGGTGGGCGCCTGTGGTCCCAGCTACTCAGGAGGCTGAGGCAGGAGAATGGCGTGAACCTGGGAGGCGGAGCTTGCAGTGAGTCGAGATCATGCCATTGCACTCCAGCACTCCAGTAAATCCAAAGTACAGAGTTCAGTGGCATTAAGTACATTCACATTGTTGTGCAACCATCACCACCATCCATCTCGAGAACTTTTTCATCTTCCCAAGCTGAAACTCTATACCCATTAAACAATAACTCTCTATTCTCCCTTCCTCCAGAGTAAGACTCCATCTCAAAAAAGAAAAAAGAAATGTAAAATATCAGTTAAAATTAATTTAGTAATATAATTTATTTAACTTAATAGATCCAAAATATTATCAATGTATAATCAATATTAAATTATTCATGAGATGTTTTACATTTTATTCTTTTTATACTAAGTCTTTGAAATCCATGTACTTTGTACTTCCAGCACATCTCAATCCAGACCAGCCACATGTCAAGTGTTCAATGTAGCTAGTGGCTACCATATTGGACAGAGAAGCTGTAGTACGTTGATTTAATTAGGTTTCATCTATCCTGTCCAATGTCCTTCTATTCATTCTTATCCAGTGTAGATTCCATATCCCATTATTATCATCATAGTATTCCAAGAGTGTCCTCCACTCTTTACTTTTCCATCTAGAAAAAAACTCATTACTGTTTGGACCAAACCATTGGTCTGTACCCATGCAATTGAATATTACAGCAGAAAATCATGCATCGGATTTTCTGGTGTGTGAAGCCTTGCTTCACTTTCACTTCATAGTCACAAATTTCAAATGGACACATAATGCTCCCCAGAAACCTTAACACATTTATCTGGTTAAATTTGCTTTTCTCCTCTCTGAGATTATTATTTCATATATTTTTGTCTCTTCTCAAATTTCCTTTATCCCCTCCTCTCCTGACCTCTACTTGCAGCAGATGCCCTGGCTTCATTATTCACTTACAGATGTCACAAATATATCCAAAATGAAGCTCTGCACCCCCCAGTCCATTCAATGCAGGTAATGGTGCCATCACCAAAGCCAAAACCTGACTCAGTCTTAATTATTTCTTCACTTCTAATTTACCAACAAGTCTCATGTGGTTTGGCTCTGCATCCCCACCCAAATCTCGTTGAATTGTGATCCCAGTTGTTGAGGTGGGGCCTCCTGGGAGATGATTCGATCATGGGGGTGGTTTCTAATGGTTAGCACTATCCCTCTAGTGCTGTCTTGTGATACAGTTCTTATGAGATCTGGTTGTTTGAAATTGTGTAGTACTTCTCCATTCATTCTCTCTCCCTCCTGCCACCAGCATGAAGACATGCTTGCTTCCCCTTTGCCCTTCTGCCACGAGTGTAAGTTTCCTAAGACTTCCCCAGCCATGTGGAACTGTGAGTCAATTAAATCTCTTTTCTTTATAAATTACCCAATCTCAGGTAGTTCTTTATACAGTGTGAGAATGTACTAATACAAAATCCTTTTATCCAAAATGAATCCAAAATCTGCCTACTTCTCTTCCAGTCTATAACCACCACCCTGGATCTAGTCCCCATCATCTCTTGCCTGGGCTGCAGAGACAGCTAGCTGGTCTTCCTTGTTTTCATTCTGACACCTCACAATTCAGTTTCTACCGAGCAGCCAGAGAGGTCTTTAAAAAACATAAATTGAATCATGTCACTCCCTTTCTTGCAACTCCTCGTTTCCATGGCTACAAAGGTCCTACATGATCTGACCCTTGCTTACTTCTTCACCATAATCTTTCACTACCCTTCTCCCTACTCACTGTGCTATAGCCTCACTGGCTTCTTGCTTGTTTCCTGAGCATACCAAGCTCTTTCTTGCCTTCTGGCTTTTGCATTGCGGTTCCATCTGCTTGGAAAGATCTTCCCCTGGTGTTTTTCATGACTGGTTCCTTTCCTTGTTTTGCTTTTTAGAGACATCTTCCATTGAAATCCCATGTAAAACTGTCTTTTCACCTCCCTCATCACTCACTCTCTTATCAGTTCTCTGTGTTATTTTCCTTGTGGCATTTATTATCGGAAACTGTCTAGTTTATTTTCTTGTTTACTGCTTTATCATCTGTTTACCCACTAGCAATAAGATCCATGAGGGTAGCGACTTTGTTTTCTTCGCTATTGCTTTCCCGGAGCCTGGCATAGTCCCTGACACATAACAGAAACTCAGTGAATATTCACCGAATGGATGGATGGATGGATGGATGGATGGACAAATCAAGGAACTGGATGTTCCAATATTTCAGGACTCCTCTCATTACTGTGAAATGCACAGACTTGCAAGATTGAACTTAACAGCCCAGCAAGATCATTAACCTCAAATTTGGGTCACTGAGATTGACAAAGTGTCCCCCTTTCTCCCTTGATAGAGATCGTGTCTATAAATACTTCTGGGCATTTAAGCTCTTCAAGTGTGGTAAAACAGCAAGTCTAAATAGACTACTTTCCTGACAGGGTTGGGTCAACAGAATATATTATCCCAGAGAGACAGATGGGGTTAAAGCCTCAGGGCTACATCAGTTAGAGAGCTCAAAGGATGTTCATCATGCAGACTGTACAAATAGGCTATGACCTGGTGGTAGTTCTGAGAACTTGTCATATATTCACTTAAAAAAATCATGGTGGCTTCTGCATGGAAGATGGACTGGAAGGAAACAAGAGTTAGGTGTCTTTCATTTTAAACTCATTAAAATAAAAGAACATACTGACTCAGGTAACTGAGAAGGCTGGAAGTGCTTGGCTTCAGGTATAGGTGGATCCAGGGGCTCAAAGCTATCATTAACCAAAATGTGGAGTTTAATTACCCCCCTCCCTTGAGCATAGGCTGGATCTGGGGACTTGCTTCCAAAGAATGAAATATGGGAAGGGGAAAAAACAAAGTAACTTCATAGTTGAGAAACCTGGCCAACACTGGCCAGGTGATGAAGGTTAACATCACCAGTGATAAATCATTTTGATAACATGCGGCCCCTGCTATAATGTGATGAGGAGGGCACTTCACTTCTGTAGTGTTCTTCCCCATGCCAATAACTCCAGGTCTAATCATAAGAAAAACATCAGACAAATCCAAATTGAGGGAAAGTTCACTTACTACATGATCGGGACTCTATAAAACTCTCAAGGCCTTGAAAAACAAGGAAAGACTGAGAAATTGTTGCAGACCAAGATGTGACAACTAAATGCGATGTGGTCTTTGGGGTTGGCTCCCATAATGGAAAATGTCATTAGTGGAAAAGCGAGTGAAATTTGAAGAAAGTGTGGGTTTAGTTAATCGCAATCCACCAATGTTGGTGTCTTAGTTGCAATGAATGTGCCATGGTAATGTAAGATATTAACAATAGTGTAAACAGGGTGAGGGGTGTCAGGGAACTCTGTGTGCTTTCTTTGCAACTTTTCTGTGACTCTAACATTGTTTCAAAATAGCTAATTTAAAAAACTATCATCAAGACCCAGTTTCTATTTTTTAAAACCTATATATTTATTAGGAAAAATATATGTTAATGTTTTTACTATCTTTAACATTTTTAATTGTGGTAAAACACACATAACAAAACTTGTGATTTTAACTATTTTTAAGTACAGAGTTCAGTGGCATTAAGTACGTTCACATTGTTGTGCAACCGTCACCACCATCCATCTTGAGAACTTTTTCATCTTCCCAAACTGAAACTCTATACCCATTAAACAACAACTCTCTATGCTCCCTTCCTCCAGCCCCTGGCAACCACCATTCTATTTTCTGTATTTATGAGTGTGACTACTCTAGGTACCTCATCTAAGTGGAATCATCCAGTATTTGTCCTTTTGTGACTGGCTTCTTTCATGTAGCATAAGGTACTGAATTTTCTTCCATGTTGTAGCATGTGTCAGAATTCCCTTCCTTTTTAAGGCTGAATAATGTTCTATTGTGTGGGTAGACCACATTTTGTTTACCCATCCATCCACTGATGGACACTTGAATTGATCCCACCTTTTGGCTATTGCAAATAAAGTTTCTATTTTTGAGCTCTGACTTACTTGCTGTCAGCAAATCTCACGGGTAGGACTACCAGTCGCTCCAGTTTGCCTGACACAGTTCCATTTTTTGTCTGCTGTCCAGCATAATTATTAATAGTTTCCCTTTTTCTCTCAAAAGTGTCCTTATTTGGATGGTACATTGTATGGCCACCTGATCTCTCTGTGTGGATCTCAGTAGTTCCGGACCCACTTCCTCCCAGCTGTAAGAGCAAGAGACAGAGTCTCTGACAAGAGTCTCCAAACTGAGCCTTACAGGCTCTGATGGAGTCAGATTCCCAGCTTGGAAGCAATAGTCTGGCTAGGGGCATATCATGGTTTGATTAGCCAAGTATGGGTTGAATGCTCATATCCAGCACCAGCACTGGAGTCAGCTCTTTCCAAAACACATTAGAAGGAGGGAGAACTTATTTCTCAGGCAAAATTGGAGGTGGAATGAATGCCAGGTATGCAAAAACACAGATGTCAACCAGGTGGAGAGAGATGAGGTCTTCAACTGATTTACTTTCCAACTCCCCAAATTAGAACGGGTTTAAGATTACATTTGGCTGGGCACAGTGGCTCATGCTTGTCTGTAATCCCAGCACTTTGGGATTAAACAGTAACTCACTGAGGTTGGTGGATCACTTGAGCCCAGGAGTTTGAGACCAGCCTGGGAAACATAGTGAGACCGCTGTCTCTACAAAAAATACAAAAATTAGCCTGGCATGGTGGCACGTGCCTTTAGTCCCAGCTGCTTGGGAGGCTGAGGTGAGAGGATCACCTGAGCCCAGGGAGGTTGAGGCTGCAGTGAGCCATGATTGTGCTACTACACTCCAGCCTGAGCCACAGAGTGAGACTCTGTCTCAAAAAAAGAAAAAGAAAAGAAATAAAGATAGTGTTTATAATTCTTTGCTCTCACTCCATTGCATCACAGTTAGTGTATTAAGAATTACATGTACCTGCAGATGATCTTGTCTTGGTGATAGCTCATAATGATCGATTGTTACTGTTCCATTGTTTTCTTACCTGTCATAGCTGGGAATTATTGTACTGCTTGTGAGTTGTGATTTACAGTTGCTTCAAGTTTCTTTTACATTTCACCAATGGGCAAAGTAGAAATTTTGTGGTGTCAGTGGAGGAATACTGTGAATTCCATCTGGTGTGTGTCAATGGAAGGAAATGACTGAGAACCATTGTTGCAGGGGACAGGTGGCCATTTTCCATCATGAAAGGTCTCAGGGACAATTGGTGGGGCTGGCATAATTCTCAAGGTGCCGCATTCTGGGCAAGTCCCACCTGTGTGGGCAGCTGAGAGCAACACTGGCTGAGATCACAGGCTTGAAAGAGGACAGCCTGTGTTGGAACCCCAGGGCTGCCAAAGCTGTGTAACATTTGGCAAATTACTTATTCTCTCTGAGAATAAATGGGACTAATAATTGTGCCTCCCTCATAGCATTATGTTAGGATTAAATAAGATAATGCCTAGGAAGCACTTGGCAGTGACTAGCACATAGTAAAAGTTCAATAAAGATTCACTGTTATTTTTATTATCTTAGTTCAACTCCAGAGCCTGGCTTACAAGAAGTCAGCTTTTCAATCCAGGATGGCTTAAGACAGTGCAACTCAAAGTGGGGTCTGTAGACCCTGAAGTGTCAGCATCAGCTGGAAGCTTGTTCGAAATGCAGATTCATTGACCGTAATTTAAAAAGTCAAAAAACAGTAGATGTTGGTGTGGATGTGGTAAAAAGGAAACATTTTTACACTGCTGGTGGGGAAGTAAATTAGTACAACTATTGGGGAAAACAGTAAGGAGATTCCTTAAAAAGCTAAAAGTAGAACTACCATTTGATCCAGCAAACCCACTACTGGGTATCTACCCAAAGGGAAATAAGTCATTATCTAAAAAAGACATGTATACATGTGCTTACAGCAGCACAATTCGCATTTGCAAAGATATGGAACCAACTTAAATTCCATCGATCAACAAGTGGATAAAGAAAAGATGGTATATATACAGTGTGGAATACTACTCAATCATTAAAAGGAACAAAATAATGCTTTCTGCAGCAACTTGGATGGAGCTGGAGGTCATTTTTCTGAGTGAAGCAACTCAGGAATGGAAAACCAAATATGGTCTGTTCTCACTTATAAGTGGGAGCTAAGCTACGAGAATGCAAAGGCATAAGAATAATATAATGGGCTTCGGGGACTTGTGGGGAGGAAGGTTTGGAGGGGGGTTAGGGATAAAAGACCACACATTCATTTCAGTGTACACTGCTCGGGTGACAGGTGCGCTAAAATCTCAGAAATCACCACTAAAGAACTCATCCATGTAACCAGAACCAAAACTCAAAAACTATTGAAATAAAAAAATTTAAAAAAGAAATGCAGATTCATGGGCTCCACCTTCTGAATCAGAATCTCAGGAGTGGGGGTTGCAGCTTAACAAGCTCTCTGGTGATTTACCTGCATGCAAAGTTTGGGAACCACCATCTTAAGTGCTTTTACATCAACCCTAGCTCCAGGCAGCGATGTTACCAAGCCACAGCTTGCCGTTGTGAGAAATGATGGAAAAGAGGAAGACAAAACAGAAGCAACGGGGTCTGGGGAGAGAGGCATTGATGTGCTGAGGCTGCTCTCTGACCACTGGGACCTAGAGGTAGGAGCAGACTCCAGAGGGCACACCCCTCTCTGGAAGATTCAACACGCAAAGGAGGAGGGTGGGTGGCTATTTTTTTTTTCCTTTTTTCTTTTTTTGAAATGGAGTCTTGCTCTGTTGCCCAGGCTGGGGTGTAATGGCGCAATCTTGGCTCACTGCAACCTCCGCCTCCCAGGTTCAAGTGATTCTCCTGCCTCAGCCTCCTGAGTACCTGGGACTATAGACACGTGCCACCATGCCCGGCTAATTTTTGTATTTTTAATAGAGACGGAGTTTTGCCATGTTGGCCAGGATGGTCTCGATCTCTTGCCCTTGTGATCCGCCTGCCTCGGCCTCTCAAAGTGCTGGGATTATAGGCATGAGCCACCGCACCCGGCCTTTTTTTTCTTTTTTTCTTTTTTCTTTTTTTTTTTTAGAGGTAAGGCCTCACTCTGTTGCCCAGGCTGGAGTGCAGTGGCACAATCATAGCTCACTCACTGCAGCCTCGAACTCCTGGGCTCAAGCAATCCTCCCACCTCAGCCTCCTGAGTGGCTGGGACTACAGGCATGCCACTGTGCTGGGTTAATTTTAAATTTTTTTTGTAGAGACAGAGTTTTGCTATGTTGTCCAGGCTGGTCTCAAACTCCTGGCCTCAAGTGATCCTCCTGCCTTGGCCTCCCAAAGTGCTGGGATGAGCACAGGTGTGAGCCACTGTGCCCCAATCACTATTCTTAATAATAGAAGGTTGTACTTTGCAAAAGTCTTTCTCTCCTCTTCTGGCTTTCATGATCCTGAGCTGTTGTGATTTTCCCTGACCCAGAAGAATCCTTTCAGATTTCCTTCTTTCCCTACCCTGAAACACTGTTTCTCAGGACTCCACTCTCAGTCGTTCTTATGACTGAAGTCTGCCTACCGTGCTTATAACTTCAACCACCAGCCAGCTGTCTGGGGCCTTTAGTCCTCTCTGGAACTCCAGATAAGCACTTTTAATTGCAAAAAGTGCTTTCCACCAAGTGCCACTTCATCATCTCCAACTTAATATGCCCAACACAGACTCAATTATATTCCCCTCTCAAACCCAATTTTCTCTGTGTGTCTCGTCCTGTTGAACAACTTCTTCACACCCCCACATACCTTGCACTCCAACCCCATTAGACTAATAGCAGATTCTCAAATGCATGCTGGATTTTCCTATCTCGATGGCTTTATTATTAACCTGCACCTGGAATTTTTTTTGGGTAATGTCTTCCCATAAATTGCCTACACTTCCCCCTTCCCCTTTCCAATAAATGGCACCAATGGCCTTTCTGTTGTGGAAACCCCAAATCGGGAAGTCATCTTTGCTTCGTTGCTTTCTCTCGCTCATATCTAATACATCAGCAGGTCCTGCTGCCTCTGTCTCCAACATTATTCATCATCTGTCCAATTCCATCTCCTCTGAAACCTCCTTAGTCCAAGGCACTGTCACCTCTCAACTGCACTATGATGAAACTTCCTAACAAGACCTCCCTGCTTCCATCCTTTCTTCACTGGACAACTACAACCATCTTTCTAAACTGCAGAACATATCACTCCTGAGCTTTAAATCCCCCCATGCCTTTCCATTGTACTTGGAATAAAATTCAAACTTTTTAATCTTCAAGGCCTTACATGATCTGAGCCCTACCTATCCTTCTTCCATGTTGACTCTCATTTTGTCATGGAGGTGTTCATTCTGTTTCTTTCTTTTTTAAGAGATGGAGTTTCACTCTATTCCCCAGGCTGGAGTGCAGTGATGTGATCACAGCTCACTGCAGCCTCCAACTCCTGGGCTCAAGTGATCCTCCTGCCTTAGCCTCCTGAGTGGCTGGGACTACAGGCATGCACCACGATGCTGGGCTAATTTTTAAAGTTTTTGTAGAGGCAGAATCTCACTGTGTTGCCCAGGCTGCTCTTGCACTCCTGGCCTCAACTGATCCTCCCACCTCACCTTACCAAAGTGCTGGGATTACAGGGGTGAGCCACCACACCTGTCCCTTATTGTTTCTTCAACACACCCAGCTCATTCCTGTCTCAGTACCTTGCACTTGCCATTTTCTCCATTTGGACTTTTTACACCCAGATCTGCACATGGCCGACCACTTTGGCATTTTGGGAGAAGATCACCCTACCCCCAAAGAGGGAGCCCTTTCCTGTCACTTTCTATCTTATTATGAGCTAATAATCTAACCTCTCCTCTCCTCTCCTGTCCCCTCCCCTCCCCTCCCCTCCTCCCTCCCCTCGTCCCTCCCTCCCTCCCTCCCTTCCTTCCTTCCTCTCTCCCTCCCTTCCTCCCTCCCTCCCTCCTTTCCTTCCTCTCTCCCTCCCTCCCTTCCTCCCTCCCTCCCTTCCTCCCTCCCTCCCTCCCTCCCTTCCTCCCTCCCTCCCTCCCTTCCTCCCTCCCTCCCTTCCTTCCTTCTTGCTTGCATGCCTGTTTCCTCCTTTCTCTTTCCACTTATCACTGACTAAAAATACTTTTTTTAAAACTTGCTTGAGAGCAGTGGCCAGATCTGTCGTGTTAGCTGCCACACCCCCCAGTACCTAGTCAATACCAGGTCAGAATAGACATTAAATAAACAGTTGAATAAATATTTAAGAGCCTTTCCATATCTTCCAGTTCAAACAAATTCCTTTTCCCTTTGTACTCTGTCACAGGTTAGGATCTAGAGAAGACTGAGGCAGAGATTGGCAAGTAGGAAATGTGCCAGGCACAGCTCTTAGGTACAAAATACCCATGAGGGAGCCAGAGAAGCAAGAATGGGCAGAGATAGAGGTTGCAGCAAGAAGGAGTTGCAAGAGAGACATTGGCTGATCGAGGGGGACTTCATAGCTGAGATGGCCCTGCAGAGATTTCCTTAATTAGGCAAGGTTCTTGTAGCCCCATATCAGATGGCTATTGGACTAGGCTGCCCTAGGAGAAGGCATAACCTTAATCAAGGAAGACTCCTTCAGCTGAAGGCTGCTCTGAGAAGGATACAGCTGTGAGCTACCGATAACCAGCACCCCTGGCAGCTGGGGGAATGGGGTCACAAAAGGAAGGTCTGGGCAGCCCAGATGGGGTCCACTACACACCTCATGCATAGTATTTAGCAAAATGTGCCTTATAGTATTTACTTATTTACGTATGTCTACCTCTTCCTGTCAATTTATCAGCCCCTAGAGAGAACAGGAACAAAGATTTCCCCATTATCATGACCTCCGTAATACTCAACCCATGAAAAGTGTTTCGTAAGTGGTGTTTGAGTTTAATTTAGCAGAAAAAGTATAGCTAACAATTCCCTTTGTCTGTGGGAAATTCTCAGGGTAGACTCCACAAAATGGGTAATGGAAACACTCTTTGGGTTAGAGATGGCAGACCACAGATAAGCTCCCAGAAATGTAGGCAGGGGAGTGAGCAATCTTGTACTAAATCAATAAGTTGCTAAGACTCTTAGCTATGAAGCCAGGTGACTTTCTCTACCTGAAAAGCAGACTACAAGTGAATGTTGAGCACTGCTGATCTGGTCTCCTGGCCCACAACATTATCATGTGTCAGTGCTTCTATAAGATGGAAATTTGTCGGAAAATTCAGTATATTTTGCTGCATTCCTTCCAGACACAATACCTAGAATACATAGGCTGGAGAAAGGAACCAGAAGAAAGGGGAATAATTAAGGAAAATAATGGGTTTCAAACTAGAGTTTCAACCCTATTTAGTAAAAAAAAAAGTTGATGTATTATTCTAATGGGTGAATATTTGAACAAGATAAAACAGGGGATGCCAAACATAGGCTCTTGACAAGGACTATCAATTTAGGGTTGAACTATTTCAGACCCGTCCTGGTTCCAGACTCTCCACCCAGCTAGAATGGCTTATGTCTCTTGCATGCCTGTCTCCTAGACTTGCATCTGTTGGGGTTTTACCAGTCCTACCATCCAGCTGGATGAAGACAGTGTAAGGTGCAAGGGCAGTGGCAGGAAGGGTCCCATTGACTTAAGAATTGGAGGAGCATCTAGAATGCAGAGAGGGAACAATCTACTTGGAATGTGACAAAATGCTGTGACTGCATCCCTTTGGACTCCTGGGTTAAACACAGAAAAGCAGAGGCCAGAGTGAGACCCACAAAACCTTTGAAATTGTATTAATGTCATGATATTTCCCACAGTATGGGAACAAGACTCTGGATGTCCCCAGCAAACTCAAGGGAGTTACATGCATTTGAACAGTGTTTAATAAGTCACTAACCAATCCCACCATTATTCTCATCATCTTAATGACCTGCTATTGTGTCAAGTGTCTGGGAGGGACCCTACTCATCAAAAGAGGCCGTTTAAGCAAATTTCATGTACATGATAGTTTTGCATGATTTCTTTGTATTTCCTGTTCTTGAGATCTTCGTGACTTAAGACATTCAGCATATCCTGAGTATATTTGACAGTTTATTAGAAGGTTCCAGGGCTAATTCAGCAGCTTAGACCCAACAGTCTCACTATGTCTACATAGCAATTAATATATTAGACAATACCCAAGTGGAATCTAGACAGGTTATGAAGATTGACAATGGGATGGCTAAGTGTCCCAGGCAGTAAGTGTCCCAAGGCAGGGCAGGTTCTGTGGGCCTGAGCGTGTGCTCTGGGGCATCTCACATAAAGTTTTGGGGCTCTGCAGGTGGTCATAGAGACAGGTCTGATGATACTAGAGAGGCCATTTGGAAGCAGATGGGTCTTGTCAGGGAGACTCTGTTATGGGTTGAGTTTTGTCCCCCCAAAAAGATACGTTGAAATCTTAGCCCCCAGTACTTCAGAGTGTAAACTTATTTGGAAATAGGATCTTTGCAGAGATAATCAAGCTAAAATGAGGGCATTAGAGTGGGCCCTCATCCAATATGACTGGTGTCCTTATAAGAAGAGGAGATTTGGACACAGAGGCACACACACTCAGAGGGAAGACGATGATTGGACACACAGGAAGAAGATGGCCTGTTTCTGGAGTCACACAGCTATGACCCAAAGAACCAAGGATTGCCAGCAAACACTAGGAGCCAGCAGAGGCCAGGAAGGATTCTCCCCTAGAGCCGTAGAAAGAGCATATACCTGCTGACACCTTGATTTTGAACGTCCAAACTTCAGAACTGCGAGACAATACATTTCAGTTGTTTTAAGCCACCCAGTTGTGGGTATAGGCAGATCCCTACTTATGGTGGTTCGATTTCTGATTTTTCAACTTTACAATGGTGCCAAAGCCATACATACAAAGCAGAAACCATACTTCAAGTATCCAAACAACCATTCTGTTTTTCAATGTTAGTGCAGTTTTCAATAAATTACATGGGATACTCAACACTTTATTACAAAATAGCCTTTGGTTTTGCCCAACTGTAGCTGACATAAGTGTTGTGAGCACATTTAAAGTAGGCTGGAGGCCATAATCCTTAGCTAACTAACACAGGAACAGAAAACCAAATACCGCATGTTCTCACTTATAAGTGGGAGCTAAATGCTGAGAACACATAGACACACAGAGGGGAATAACACACAGTGGGGCCTTTTGGAGGGTGGAGGGTGGGAAGAGGGAGGGGATCAGGAAAAAATAACCAGTGAGTATTAGGCTTAATAGCTGGATGATGAAATAATCTTTATAACAAGCCCTGATGACCGACGTTTACATATATAACAAACCTGAACATGTTCCCCTGAACTTAAAATAAAAGTTAAAAAAATTAAAAAAAATAAAGTAGGCTAGGCTAAACTATAATGTTCAGTAGGTATACTAAATGCATTTTTTACTTAGAAGAGTTTCAACTTATGATGGGCTTATCAAGGCATGACCTCATCACAAGTTGAGGCGCCTCTGTACTTGGTTACGGCAGCCCCAGGAAACCAGTACACCCTCACCGAGAAAAATTGTGACCAAGTGGGTGAGGGCAAATCCACCCACATCATGTGGTGAGGAGCAGGCTTTGTTAGGAAAACTCATAAGCCAAGAGCCACCAAGAGGAACACGTTGCACCCCACCCCATTCTCTCAGGACCCCACAAGTGCTGGACACAATGTGGGCCTGTGCTCCAGGGAAGAGCCCTGCCCCTCTCCTTTACCCTGGTATAGTGCAAGCATGAATGTGGCCTTGCATGTGGGAAAAATAAGCCTCTGGCCCAGGAATCTAGGTTTAGATGGCAGCTGTGTAGAAATTGCACAAGACTTTGCCGGCTTCTTGCACCTGGAAGCCTTGTGGAAGTTGGATGTGAGCTGCAGCTGCACCTCTGGGAGAGATGGAAACTGATTCCTCTAGCTTACCGCCAGGAAATCTGAACCTCTAGGATTACTCATGAGACAATCCTGTTTGTCTCTGTAGAGGAAGTCCTTTCTTGACATGGGCTCTAGGCAGGACTCAGGGAAATGCTTCTATTCCTTGGATGATGCAAGGCCAAGAGAGGAAGGATAAGGTGCTGCAAATAAACACCCAGGAGGGTGCAACTCAGGGCATGGCACAGCATCCAGTGGTTATCCTGGGCTCCTGATTTCAGATCAAAGTAGCAGGAAAAGAGATGGGATGTAGGGAGACAGCCTGGGAGTGAGCACTGGGGTACCCAGGTCCCAAGTCTGAATCTGTGACGAAGGCTGTATTCTAAGGGGAAAAAGAGTGAGTGCAGGAGAGAAAGGTAGAGGCTGCTGAAGACTTTCAGTTCAGAAAAAGTCAACCATGCTCAGAGCCAGAGGAAGGGAGGCTTTGTCAAGATTGGTTCAGATCCTGGGGGAAATGGAACAAATCCAAACTGCAAGTGGAAGAAAGAGTGGATGGGTGGAGGAGTCAGGGCTGGGGGCAGAGAAGAGTCAGACAATGACAGAGCCCTCCGGGGGAACACAGAGGGGTGAAAAGAGGCAGGTGGCCAAACTGGACAATAAACGTCTTATGGAGTCCTGTTCGCGGCTGATGATTTCATTGAGTGATATCCTTTTACTATTTGCTTAGGTTTTCCACAAACTCCTCGAGGGCGAGGACCAAGTTTGGTTTATATTTGTATTCTCCATGCCTAAGTGGGTGCTGCCACAAGTAGATGCTCAAAAAAGTTTGTTGTTGCATGATTATTATCATATTATATTATTATAAAGTTTGTTGTTGCTACTGTGTGAATAAATTATTTTTGCATTTGTGGCTGTGTAAATGACAGGTTTATGTATAATGGCTTCGTTATCTGTAGGATAATCCTTGGGAGCTGGGCTACCCAGGTCCCAAGTCTGAATCTGTGACGAAGGATTGTCCATCTCTGGGGGAGAAACTGATACACAGTTTTGGAATGGTGAGACTGGAGCTCAGTCCATGGTGGTCAATCATCCAAAAGCAACTTACTTCAGTAACCAATGCTGAGTGAGACGGCAAGAGGGATAGGAGAGATTTGGACCAGCTAAGTGATGTTCACCATCACTTAGCTGTGAGCTATTTCTATGGCGACCCTCTCCTTCATAGTCAAGGGGGCTCCCTGGCCCTCAGGGTCAAATGGAAAAGGGCAGAGACAGCTCTGGCTTAAATAATTTTAGCAAATGTAATGCGCCTCATAGTGACTTCTGGCATCAAGAAAGTAGGAAGTGCATGTGGCCAAACTGCAAGCTTCGCTCAAAGGGAAACATCTAACGTAAAACTTATGTAAAGCAACTCTATTAGTTGCTTCTCACACTGCTATAAAGATACTACCTGAGACTGGGTAATTTATAAAGAAAGGAGGGCTAATTGAGTTATGGTTCCACATGGCTGGGGAGGCCTCAGGAAACTTAACAATCATGGCAGAAAGTGGAGGGGAAGCAAGCATGTCTTCACTTGGCAGCAGGAAAGAGAGCGTGTGCAGGGGAAACTGCCACTTGGAAACCATCAGATCTCGTGAGAACTCCCTTACTATCATGAAAACAGCATGAGGGAAACCACTCCCACGATTTAATCACCTCTCACCAGGTCCCTCCGTCAACACGTGGGGACTACAATTTGAGATAAGATTCGGGTGGGGACACAGAGCAAACCATATCAGCAAGCAATCATCTTCACATTGGAAAATGTTCACAATTCTTTCCCAGTCCATTCTCCAGCCCTCTCCACCATCTCCGTAACAGCCCACATCCTGTGAACAGCGGCAGGGATGCTATCAGGTATGAGAAGCAAGGTTACTGAGGAAATCTCCTCCCCAGTTTGGAGATGTTTCTCCTTAACAGCGTCATCTGGGGAGCTGTCTTCTTGTGGGCTCAGGAACTCTCTGATGTACAGTGTTGCTGAGTGGTGTCAGGCTGATTGAGGGGAATCACAGTTCAAAAGGAATGCTTGGCCATGTGTATTTTCTTCTCTCTGCCTGACATTTGCATAAAGCTTTTCTGCCTTTCCTCCATGTCTCTATTGGGATTTTGTTGCATTACTTATCAAGCTCAATGAACTATTTAGATAATATAGACCTTCATTTGACCCAAGTCAAGGAATGTTTTCACTGGTTCATTTTTCATTTTATTAGAGAATGCCAAAGGGGAAGGAAAAAATGTAGTATACTGAATTTTCAGTGCCAAAAAAAAAGGAAAAAGAAAGGTGGGCATGGTGGCTCACATCTGTGATCACAGCACTTTGGGAGGCTGAGGCGGGAGGATTGCTTGAGCACGGGAGTTTGAGACCACCCTGGGCAATATAATGAGACCCCCTTTCTACAAAAAATAAATTAAAAAAAATTATCTAGACATGAGGCACACACCTGTAGTCCCAGCTATTCAGGAAGCTAAGGTGGGAGAATCCCTTGAGGCCAGGAGTTTGAGGATGCAATGAGCTGATTGTGCCACTGCACTCCAGCCTGAGTGACAGAGACCCTGTCTCATTAAAAAAGAGAAAAGCCTGTAATCTCAGCAGTTTGGGAGGCCGAGGTGGATGGGTCACTTGAGATCAGGAGTTTGAGACCAGCCTGGCCATCATGGTGAAACCCTGTCTCTACTAAAAATACAGAAGTTAGCTGGGCATGGTGGTGTGTGCCTCTAATCCCAGCTACTCGGGAGGCTGAGGCAGGAGAATTGCTTTAACTCTGGAGACAGAGGTTGCAGTGAGCCGAGATTGTGCCACTGCACTCCAGCCTTGGTGACAGAGCGAGACACTGTCTTAAAAAAAAAAGAAAGAAAGAAAGAAAGAAAAGATGCTTAAAATATCCCTTACTAACTTCCTGGTGGCTGGCAGATATTTGCATCTGGCTGCACTCTTGATTTAGTCGATATAAAAAGAAAATGTATTAATTTATAAGCTGAAAAGATCAGGAGTACAGTTAACTCTAGACATGGCTGAATTCAGGGGTTCAGACAATGTCATTGGGACTCATCTCTGTCTCTTGGCTCTGTTGAATTGTCTGGGATATTTTCATTTTCAGGCAGGCCCTCCTTAAGTGTTGGCGAGGATGGCTCTTCCATGGCTGCAAGCTCACATCCGACTACCTTGTTCATCTGCCAGAAGGAACCTCTTGCCCCATAGTTCTAGCTAAAGCCCCAGGAATAACGCTTGTTGACTCTGATTGGTTCAGCTTGGGCCACCTGCTCACCTCTGAACCACCCACCACAACCAAGGACATGCAGTGCCCTGGTTGGCCAGAGCTGCATGCTGATTCCTGGAGCAAGAGGGTGGGATCTGCCCCACCTAAACCTCATGGACTTATTGTTTGTTCAGGGGATAAAAGAGTGCAGAGAGGACGGGTAGTTTCACAAAAGAAAACTGGTGGATTTGTCAAAGGAGAGGGGATGGTATTCTGCACAGAAAAGCAACATATCCATCACAGCATTTCCACACCTCCAAAGACTTAGATAACGCTTTCTTTATCATATGGTAGGTTGCACAAGTTGGACCTGGGCAGATCAAAGTCTTTCTTGGCCATTCTTTTATGATTGCTGATTCTTGTGTTGTTGCACTTTCTTTCCTTTGGATCCTATCCTAGATAAAATAATGAGACTTAGGAAAGGATGGGATCCCCCTTCTTCCCATGAGATGTTTCTGATTATCGTCTCTCCACTGGCTTCCTCTCATTACTTTATAATCAAAAGTGGCACAATTGCTTCTGAGAGTGGCAGCTTTGGAGCACGGCTATTATTCTGGGAGGCCCTGGAGACCCCTGTCTAATCATTCCAGCTCCCCACCTCCTCCTGGCATGTACAGTTTTTTCTGTCTCCTGTTTAAGGAGACACAAGGAGCACTTTCTGTTCACACCTAGGGGTGTAGTGCAGTTTGAGTCTGGAAAGGGTGCTGTGTCCTACGGTGATTATTTCTAGCCCCAGAAGCCTCTCTGACCATGAAAGACCAGAAACGTGATGTGAATATGGACACAAGCCCCTGAGGTGGAGGTTAGGAAAGAGAGCAAAGGAATGGTGTATGCATGATGACCACAGACACTCTGAGAGCCTGATGGTGAGGCGCCAGAAGTAAGGAGCTGCTTTTAGCTTGTGCCAACATGGGCATGGGCATTTCAAAAATTGACAAACATAGTGAAAAATCTCTGTTGGGAAATGGGCTTGATTTTGGGGAGATACCTGAGTCTCTCCAACTGCTGAAGAAGAGGCTCTTGGATTGGGTTGGTGGGTATGCTGGGGTGTCTCATGGTGTCCTCAGCATTCCTGCTGGTCCTCCTTTGGGGTGCCATCAGCCCCACTCAGACCACATAGACTGACAGTGGGTGTGGTTTCCCAAAAGGAAAATCATGGTGGTTTTATCCAAAGAAGGGAGAAGGGAGCAGGAAAGCTTGAGATGTCTATTAGTGCCTAAGAGGTCAGGGCTTCCCCAGTGACAGCTGGACCATGTGATAAGCTGAATGCATGATATCATGATGGAGATAGGTCAATAGAACCTTGTGATTGCAAAAGCCTGTCAGGGACAAAGTGTTCACAATTGCATCCTGGTGGAATTGTACTTTGGCCAAGCATATAGGCTAACAGGCTGGCATATGTGATGCCAGTCAACATGCATTGAACACGGTGTGTGCTGGGCATTGTACTAAGCCTCTTTATGTGCACAATTGCATTTAATTCTCCCAGCAGTCTTTGAAGGAGCAGTTTTGCATTTGAGGGACCCAAGGCTCAGTGATGTGTTCAAGTAAGTGGCGGAGCTGGGCTTTGGGCCCAGGACTGTTTGTTTTATGAGTCTGAATCCATGAGAATACAGCACACTGTATGTGGGGCTCACCCTGGGTGTGGGAGGAGGCTGGTAAGGGATGCAGGGCCCATTTGCCTGAGTTCCAAGCATAAAAAAGGGAGAACCACAGAGAAACCCTGGGTGAGTATCACCTACTCTCAGGAAATCCATCTGGACCTAATGGATAAAGCCACTCAGAGTGGCGGAGACATATCGGTGAAGTCACAGTGGAACAAGGCTGTGACTCTCCAAAGACCCAGGGCCACGTTGCTGGGGAAATCCTCAGCTTTGGAAGGCTTAGTTTCTGCTAGGGCAGGGCTTGGTAAACTTTTCATATTGAGGATCAGCCCACAGTAAATATGTTTGGCTTTGAGGCTACATGGTCTCTTCTACAACTACCCAACTCTACTGGTGTAGCACAAAAGCAGCCCTGGACAATATATAAATAAACGGGCATGGGTGCCTGCCAATAAAACTTTATTTACAAAAATAAGCAGCAAACAGAGTTTGTCCACAGCTTGTAGTTTGCTGACCCCTGCTTTAGAAGGACTTTGAGAGACAGACTAAGTGCTAACTGCTAACACCCAGGCTAGAGTTCAGAAAGTCAGGGTTTCCCCATAGAATTGAGGTTTCTGGGGAAATTTCCTCCTAGTGAATTTTACCCATGCAACAGCTCTTTGTCCCCAGCTTCAGTGAAGGGGCTTAGGACACCTTGAGCTGGTCCCCTAAGGTCTGATAAGTGAAAGATGATCTGTCATCAGCATGTGGTGTCACATGCAGGACCTGAGACGGTGATGGGGAAAGAGTTCATCAGGGTTCCGACTTTTCCCTTGCATATAGAGTTCTGTATCAAACACAAATGGGATCAAGCCATATCAGAAATTTAGCAACTTTCTTTATTCATGTTGCATTATCACATCGTGTCACTTCTTAGCTCAGAACTTTCCTGTGGCTCCATCGTACCCAGAGCAATGTCTGGGACAGGAAAGCCAATGTCCGAGTGATGGGCTGCCAAGCCCTGTACAGTCTGGTCCTGGGTACCTCTTGGATGCATTTACTGCTCCTCTCTCCCTCACTCCCTCCAATCATGTAGACCCCCTTGCTGTTCCTTGAACACACTAGGTGCACTCCCATTCCAGGACCTGCATATTGACTGTGACCTCTGCATTGGATTACCTCTGTTATCTGCACAACTTGCTAGCTTATCACCTCTGTCACATCTGCACAAATGTCATCTTCTCATTAGAGCCTTATCTGACCTTGGTGTTTGAAATTGCAGCTCTCTGTTCCCCACTTCCTCAGACTCCTTATCCCTTTTTCCTGTTGTACCATTCTTCACTGTAGGCACCACCATCTGACATTCTACGCATTTTGATTATGTGCTTATCGTCTGTCACCCTCCATTAAAGTACAGACTCCAAGAAGGCAGGGATTTTGTTTAGTCCACAGCTCTGTCTTTAACACCTAGAATTGAACCTGGCACGTAGTATATATTTAATAAGTATTTGTTGCATCTTTCTGATTGATGTAAATTAATCACATCGCTTTTATGAATTCTGTTGCCTGGTTATAGCCTCATTTATTTACCTGACTTTCTTTTGATGGATGGTGTCTACCAGTTCTAATGTTTTGTTATTAAAAATAATGCTGCAAAATCTAGACTGTGAAAAACTTTACAGACAAATGATCTGGTTTCTTCAGCAAAGACATTGCAAGAAAAAATAGAAAGGAGTGGTGATGGGGAAGCAGATCTGTGGATTAAAAGAAACTTGAGAGACATATCAACAAATAGCAACATGTGATGGACTCTGATTCAAATAAACAAACTCTTTAAAAAACTTCTTTTTTTGACATTTATGATACAACTGGAAATTTGTTGGGATGTCATAATGGTATGTGGCTATGTTAAAAGAATAAAGTCCTCACCTTTTGACATACTTAATGAAATATTTGCAGATGAAATGATATGATGTATGAGGTATACTTGCCAATAATACAAAGATGGGAGAAGTGAGAAAAATGTAGATGAAATAAGAGTGGCCATGTGTTGGATAAAGAAAACGTGGTACATATACACAATGGAATACTATTCAGCCATAAAAAAAATGAGGTCCTGTCATTTTCAACAACATGGACAGAACTAGAGGTCATTACATTAAGTGATATAAGCCAGGCACAGAAAGACAAACTTTACACTTTCCCACTTATTTGTGGGAGCTAAAAATTAAAACAATTGAACTCATCGAGACAGACAGTAGAAAGATGATTACCAGAGGCTGGGAAGGGTAGTAGCAGGTGTCGGGGGTGGGGAGTGGGAATGGTTAACGGTACAAAAAAATAGAAAGAATGAATAAATATTTGTTGCATCTTTCTGGTTGATATAAATTAATCACATCATTTTTATGAATTCTGTTGCATAGTGATAGCCTCATTTATTTACCTGACTTTCTTTTGATGGATGATGTCTACCATTCTTCATTGTAGACACCACCATCTGACATTCTATGCATTTTGATTGTTTATATGCTTATTGTCTGTCACCCTTGTATTTGATACAAGTATTAAGACGTAGTATTTGATAGCGCAACAGGGTGACTATAGTTAATTGTATATTTAAAAATAACTAAAAGAATATAATTGAATTGTTTGGAACACAAAGGCTAGATGTTTGAGGTGATGCATACCTCATTCTCCACGATGTGACTATTATGCATTGCATGCCTGTTCCAAAACATTTCATATACCCCATAAATATACACACCTACTATGTGCCCTCAGAAAAAAGATTTTTTTAAAAAAGAGCAGTCATGTAGTGATAATTGTTGAAACTGGGAGGGAGGCTTATGGGGATATATTGTACTGTATTGTATTTGCTAGTATATTTTTGACATTTTCCACAATGAGAACATTGTTAAAAACTGTTTAATAATCTTGCGTGTGGGGCGGGGTGGAATGGGTGGGATTTTAGATGAAGTAAAGCTAACCATCAATTGAATAACTGTTGAAGCTGGGTGCTGGATTTGTTAAGCCATCCTCCCTACTTCTATATATGCTTGACATTTTCTAAATGAAAAGTTAAACAATTGTGCTGCAGTAAATATCCTATCATAAACCCCTTCTTATTTCTTCCCTGATCTCCATCTCCTTAATTCTTGATGTGGCTGTGTCCAAATAAGCTGTGATTTCTATCTGACCAAACACAGTTGCTGCCTTGATGTTCTAAAACCACCTTTTTAAAAAACTTCAACTTTGTTGAGGCATAATTAACATATCATACCTAACATTCACCCATTTTAAGTGTGTAATTCAATGATTTTTAGCAACTTGGCCGAGTTGTGCACCCATCACATCTAGTTCTAGAATATTCTCACCACCCAAGAAGATCCCCTGAGCCCATTTACACTTAATCTCTACCTCCACCCCCAGCCCCAGGCACCATGAATCTACCTTCTCTCTCTAAAGATTTGCCTTTTCTGGACATTTACCTTTTTAACCAGATCCTCACCTGGAATTTTTTACATTCTCTTTGCTACTCTACAAAATGACATTTCTGACTCAACGATGCTTTCTGTTCTGTTATCACTGAATAACTTTTTGAGACATAATCTTCTCAATTCTGCTCAGAAATTCAAATAATTCAGTTTTCTACATTTGGGGAATTACTGTGTCATAGTGATGGTCTATGAAACTTGCATTACACAGAAATTAATGATATGCTAAGAAGACAGTAGTGATCAAGGCTCAGAAAACATCCCTTATGAGTGGCTTAGAGAGTAGCCAGACAGGCTGGGCTTGGTGGCTCATGCCTGAAATCCCAGCACTTTGGGAGGCTTAGGAGGGTGGATCACTTGAGGTCAGGAGTTAGAGACCAGTCTGGCCAATATGGTGAAACCCCATCTCTACTAAAAATACAAAAATTAGCCAGGCATGGTGGTGGGTACCTGTAATCCCAGCTACTCGGGAGACTGAGGCAGGAGAATTGCTTGAACCCCAGAGGCAGAGGATGCAGTGAGCAAGATCACACTGCTGCACTCCAGCCTGGGCAAAAAAAAAAAAAAAAAAAAAAAGAGTGGGCAGACAAATTCAAATCTATATGTCACCAACCCTGATAAATACATTTCTCAATAAATTTCCCTAGGACCATGGTTGCTTATAAGGTCTGAAATCCTCTGATATTTCTTGCAGGCCCAGTTCTCAATTTTGTGTTCCTTCCATGCCAGAGATCTTTGACCCCAGATCCTACTGGGACATCAATATAGTGATATTACTAAGGCTTGGTTCCTTACTTTGTAGTGGATCACATTTTTCCAGTTCATTAGAAAAGCATTTACTAGGGGCTCTTACACTTTGTGAGTTAGACTTATCCCAGGATCCAGAACATTGATGCAGGACCTGATTACCTAGTGATTTGATAGTCTTTATCTGTTGGATAACTTCATTTATAAATCTAGAGCCATGGTGCTATTCATTCACTCAATAAATATGAAATAGGTATGATGAATACCTACTATATGCCAGAATCTGTTCAGGAGCTGGGGATAAAAAAGATAAAAATTAAGAAAAAACAGCTCTTATCTTTAAGAGGGTCACAGTCTAAAGGTGAAGACAGACACGTAGAAATTATGGAAAAACTGAAATATTATACATAATATTTCAAGTTATAATGTTACTATAGAGGTAATCAGGGCATATTTCACAAAACTTATGTTTGATTTGAGTCATGAGGGATGAGTAGGAGTTTGCATATGGCAAAAAGGGGTAAGAATATTTTGAGAGCTAGGACACAGATAAAACATGAGGTATAAAATGTGATTTGAGAGCCCAGTTATTTCTTTGGTTTTATTTTTGTTTGAGCAAAATTATTTTTCTCTTTCAAAATTCTAGGGTGAAATATTTTTCTTCTCTTTAAACATTAGTATTATTTAGGGCTATAAATTTACCTTGTATACTGCATTGGAACATTCCATACTTTCTGGCATGCAGTGTTTTTATGCTGCTTCCCAGAGCAAAACGCTTTGGGTGGAAAATCTAGTTATTAGATAAAGTTCCAATTTGTCAGCATGGCTTCATACAGTCTTTGTGAATGGATTCCTACTTATTTCTCCAATTTAATGTACTGCTTTCCACCCTAAAATTCATTTAGTAGCAATATTCACAGTTCTTGAATGAACCATGTTTTCTCACCTTTATGAATTTGTTCATACTATTATTTTTGCATGGACTAGAAAAACCTCAGTCATGTTTCCGAAAAACATTTGACTTTAACAAACACTATCTCCCTATGAGTATACCAGGTTGAGTTAGCAGCAAAATATTCACAGGTACTAAAAAATGTTAACTTGCTGTACAGAGTCATTTAATATTGATCTAATGAATTTGGGGAATGTCTACCCAGACAATAATTTTCAGGTTTACAAGACTGACACCGAGCTATTTCTTTTTATTGCAGTTAAGCACCAGAGTTACTTGTCTCGTGAGATTCATGGCAGTAAATCTTGGTATAGGGTATTACAACCATGTCCTCAGCACATGAGCATATGCTTCTCTTCCTATTTTTTATAGCAGAATGACATGGACTTAATTCATGGAGAAGAATATCAAGTTACCAATGTCTAAGTTAGAGGACTTGGCTATAATACAACCTTGTTTTTTAAAACATGGAGAGAGATTTGATCTGTCCCCAAACTTGTCTTAATTTTTCTTGTTCCTCTAGTGAAATAAAGATACAGACTGTTTAGATGACTTATCACTGGAAAATTTATCTCAAGTTCCTTTATCTTTAGCAATTCTATTCATGAAATCAAAGACCAATGGGGAAAAATTAATAAAAGCTGCCAACAGCCTTACTTTTCTCTTGGCAAATGTCTTCATAAGGCAAAAGAAATTGTGGTTAATACAAAACAGATTACTTGAACCCACTTTCTACTCATTTGAGATATCAGGCTGATTTATTCAGAATTGCAGTCAGTTGAGTAGAAAACTAGCATGTAGATTTGAAGTGTTATCTGGAAAATTAACAGTTCTGCAGCTTTGAGGGAGGATAAAGTTTCAGGATGAGTACATCCAGAGGGAAGAGTACCCTAGGAGCAATGGAAGGAACTGTATAACATAGTCAGAAAAAAACTTTCTAAAGTTCTGATGGCAAAAGATTTTCTGGACCAGCCTGTATCAGAGGGGAACTTTTGCATGCATTAGCATCTGCAAAGGGAGCCAGCGCTCATCTCCATTTTATGACACCATTGAGATGTCTTTTGCTGTTACGATTTTGACCAAACTTACATAAGACCACTAAATCCACAAATCTGATACTATGCACATTTCCTTGTTTAATTTGGTCCTTTCTTTTGGGATTCACATTCTTTCTTCCTAAAATACTTCCTTTAATTCCCTAATGAAGATATTTTATTTTTCTTCAATGGCATTATTTAGTTCCTGTTAGAGAATTATAGTTTAGCTAGGTATACAATTCTAAGTTGACAGTTATTTTCTTTCAGCACATTTAAGATCTCATTCTATTATCTTCAAGTTTCCATTGCTGCTATTGAAAGTCTTCTGCTACTCAAATTCCATTGCTTTGTCTTTAATTTCAGGCTGCCTTTAATATCTTTTTCTTTGGCAATGGGGAGTGGTTTGAGTATTTTTCAATTTCACTGCAATGTGCACAGGTGTGAATTTTTTAAAAAAACAGTTTGTATTTGTATGCTTTCTGAGTCCAAGGGTTAATTTCTTTGTCGGTTTGGAAAATCCTCATTTATTCTGTCTGCAAGGATTGTTTTTCTTCATCATATTCCCTTATTTAGGCAATATGATTAAATATGTATTCTAGAATCAGTGTCTCTTAACCACTCCATAATTTTATATTCTTTATCTCTCTGTGCAATATTCTAGGTAGTTTATTCAGGTCTATTTTCTAGGCCATTATTTTCTCTTCATTTGTTTACAGTCTATTGGTTTATTTGTTCACTGGGTTTTTAATTTAAATTATTTTTTATTTCCAAGAGTTATATTTGATTATTTTTCACTCTTACCTCTGTTTTTGAATATTTTATTTTTTCTCCTTTTTAAAAATATACATTTCATACTCTGAACTTGATAATTCTACATTGCAGAGTTCTTGGGGGTCTAAAGTTCTTGTGTTCTTCATTGTTTCTACTTATTTTCATTCATGGTTATTCTTTTGTGTATGTTTTAGTTTTGGCTATTGAGCTAATGTTTAGTAGGGTATTATCTGTGGATTCCTGGGTGACCTGGGTTAAGGGTGGGTACCTCCAGGGAGAATTTGCATTTTCTTCTTCTAGGTACTCTGAAGGGCTACCAGTGTGGACTCACTCTTCTAATTTTTCTGCTGGGGTTTTCCAGGCCATGTGGAAAACATAATTTGAATCTCAAATCTGCATGAGAATGACTCTATGGTAATGAACTGTCAGGGAAATATTTTTCCTTTTGAATTGAACTGATTTCAACAGGTGTCCTTAGTCTTATTCCTTTGCCAGTGGGTGAATTATTTTCTAGGCAAACCTCTCATCATAAGAATAGCCCTTTGAGGGTCCTGACCTTGTGTTGGTATATTCCTACCATGGGCAGGTCTAGGACTTTGGTCATTTGTCCTCATCTGACTGCTAAAATCTGTAAAACTGTAAAAAACCTCTTGATTACTGAGATTGGCAAATGCCCCTAGGCCTGCTATAGCCTCAGTGTCAACTTGTCACTCTGCTTTTCAGCTCCCACTTCATATTTTGACATCTGGGGATTTATGCTATTTGGATGCTGTTCATATATTCATTTAGAAGAATTTCTACATGTTTTGTGCCAGGGGTTTTCCCAAGATGTCTAACCTATAAGATTATTAGAAATGAAAGTGTCATGTTGTTTTATTTCATTTTTTCCCATAACAATATATAACATATTTGGTACCAATAAATACTCATTTAAAACATATTTTTATAAATGAAAGTATTTACTTATTTGTATATTTCTTTGTACATTTCTATGAGAGGTTTTTATTTTGTTAATTTTTTTTACAGACAAATTAAAATATATGGGCTGATTTCTCCATTTTGAAAGTAAGCATTTTTGTCTTTTTTTGGTATGGCAAGCAGGCAATTACTTCTTGTTGCTGCATCTTAACCATAACTTAAGATACCCCCTTGAACTTTTGATCCAGATGTGAATCTTTTGTTTTTTCTTCATGCAGACTTTTTTTCTCTGCTTGGCTAACAGTCTCAGGCACCATTATCATTGTATATGCTTGCCAATGCAACGTATAAAAGCAAAAGAGATATACAGACTAAATATGTGTTTGTGTGTGTGTGTGTGTGAGAGAGACAGAGAGAGAGACAGACAGAGAGAGAGAGACAGAGAGGGACAGAAACAGAGAGAGATTAAAGACCCTCACAGCCACTTAACCTGCAATTCAAATATCTTTATGATAAAGGGGAAAATATCCACTCATTTGATTGCCGCTTTCCCCACCGCCTCCCTCCGTGAGCTCCTAAAACACTACAGTAGCTTAACCAGAGCTGTGGCTATGACCGTTTTTGCATTTCTTAGGGCTGGCATGGGCAGTCTATTGATTTCAGGGTTGCTAATGACTGTGCGGAATAGAAGAGGCTTTTGTGGCCAGACTAAATCCAGACTTGGAATTGCATGACTAACCATTCCTGGGACATCGTCTGCTGAAGTAGTCAAAGTGGGTTTTATTTTTGATAAACTTTCTTTCTCCAGTCTCCCTGTGGCTATAGGAAAAGTACAGCCAGGAAAACAGTCTGGGCAGGGCTGGGTGCCCCCTGGGAGCCTGGACGTTTAACAACAAAAAGGTTGTTTCCTGGGGCAGTGGAGGAGGAAGGTGTCCTTGGATAAGTATTTGGATATAACACCCACATGAGGCACAAACTTTTCTCAATGTCACCCAGACAGCAAGCCCTTCAGGTATTTCCCCATGGTTGGCAGCCCTTCTCCCTGGTATCCTGGGAATACTTACTATATATGGGACAGGCATGGTCCCGAGAGTCCTCTTTATGCAAGGTTATGTAAAACGAGCTTACAAAAAGAACCATGCACCAAACTCTAAGTGAGCAGATGCTTCACACAAACTAAAAATTCCCCTGAGTGTCCAAATCTCAGTTTTTAGAATGTCTCTCACCTCAGTTGGGATGACTAAAGAGGATGGGAGGCTCCAGTTCCAGCTTCTCCCAGGCATCTGATGAGGCTCCTTGCCTCCTTAGGGCTTCAGCTATGCCCACAACATTTCTTTCTTTCTTTTTTCTTCTTCTTTTTTTTTTTTTTAAGTTGGGGCATTGCTGGAATATCCTTAGGTGGGTGGTGAGCTCCATGAATTGTTCTAAAATGGACTGATCAAAACTCTATAGTTTGAACAAGGGGAAGTGGGGAAACCATCCTTGTCATTCGTCCATCCATCCATCCATCCATCCATCCATCCATCCACCCATCCATCCATCCACTCATATATCCATCCATCTATCCATGCATCCATCCATCTATCCATGCATCTATCCATCCATCCATCCATCCATCCATCCATCCATCCATCCATCCATGCATTCATCCACTCATCTATCCATCCATCTATCCATGCATCCATCCATCTATCCGCGCATATATCCATCCATCCATCCATCCATCCATCCATCTATCCATCCATCCATCCATCCATCCATCCATCCATCCATCCACTCATTCATCCTTCCATGCATGCATCTACACATCTAGCTATCCATTCATCCATCTGTCCATCTACTCATCTGCCTATCTACCCATCCATCCATTCATTGAGTACCCACTCAGTGTCAGGCACTGTGCTGGGCTCTGGGACACAGAATCAAAAAGACAGGCATGGTTCCTGACAACAAAGAGCTCACAGTCTGTCAGATGAAATGGATAGAAAACAAATGATTGTGCAATTAATTGCACCAGTAGTAAGCACTGCACATGAGAAGCGTTGACTCCTCTGTAAGACTCATTGCCAAAGTCATTTTCAGATCCCTACCACTTCTAACCTTCTCCACTGCATCCTCCCTTGTCCAAGCCACCATCACCTTTTGCCTCCTAAGTAGACTTTTTGCTTCATTCTTGCTCCCTTCAATTCATTCTCCACAGAGCAAGCAGAGTGACCCCTGTCACTCTGGCTCCAGTTAAATTAAGCATAATTAATCTAAATTAAACATTTAGATTAATTTAAATTAATTTTGCTTAATTTAATCATGTCACTCCTGTGTTCATCATCTCCCCAGTGCTTCCCATTTCAGAGGGTGACAAGACCTTCACCTTCTAGCCCATGCAGTCCCCCTTTGACCACAGTTCTACCCTGACTCACCCCAGACACAATGGCCTCCTTATTGCTCCTGGAACAACCCACAGTCTCATCTCAGGGCTTTGCACTTGCTCTTTCCTCTACCTGGAATGTTCTTCTCCCAAATATCCATATGGTTGGCTCCTTTGCCACTTTCAGGTCTGTATCCAAACGTCACCTTCTCATTTCCCTGTTTTTTTTTCTTCCTTAGCACCTATCACTAACACACTGTGTGTTTTCATTATTTATCTGATTTGTTGTCCATCTCTCTGCTTTGAGTTTCAGGTCCAGGGAGGATGGATGTTTGTCTCTCTTGTTCTCAGCTGGATCTCTAGCAGCTAGAACAGTTCCTGGCTCATAGTAGGTGATTATTATGTATTTATTGAAAGAAAGAAATGAATGAATTTCTGTTTTCATCTTCGTGGGTATAGTCCCCTCTATCTGTCTTAATGAAGAAACTGGGAGGAAGAGAAAGGGTGGGGAGAGGCACCATTCACATGGCATGGCTCTCCCTGTCTGTTTTTTGGATGGTGGGAAAAAATAAGATATCCTCGAACTCAACTCATCCTAACAGCACTCTTTCTCTTTGCAGAAAGAATATCTTGCTCTTGATGATGCCTTCTGCTTGGGGAGAAGTAAGAAACAGGGTGAGGGTAGTGGAAGAGAAGGGGAGCCTCAAGTGACCTTGTTAGAAACCAGCACAGGGGACTTTTGTAGACTGATGAGTGGCTTACAGTGAGTAGATGATGCCACCTTACTGTGATTTGGGTTTTTCTGGGCAGGGCAGGGGCAGTTTCCAGGGCTCTTATGGAAGGGCAAGGGCATCTCTAGCTGGCCACATTGCGAAGTGGAGAAGAGCAGCTCTTACCCATGCTAGGGAAGACCAGCTGGCTTCAGCCATGAGAATGGCACACAGTCAAATTTGGGTCTACCTATGAGCTAAATAGTTGGGTCCAGAAACTGGCCACCTTAACCAAGCTAGTGGTCAAACAGTAAGCCAAGTAACCATTGTTATGGATGGAATGTTTTCATACCCCCCAAAACTAATATGTTGAAACTCTAACCTCCAGTGTGATGGTATTTGAACATGGTTAAATACCATACCTCCCAAGCTTCAGGAGGTGATTAGGGTTAGATTGGGTCATGAGAGTGGAGCCCTCATGGTGAGATTAGGGTTCTTATTAAAAGAGGAAGGCACACAATAATAATTTAACTTTGCATTTTAAAATAACTAAAAGAGTATAATTGGATTGTTTGTAATCACAAAGGATACATGTTTGAGGGGATGAATACCCCATTTTCCATGCTGTGATTATTAATACCTAGTATATGATAGCACAACAGGGTGACTATAGTCAAAATAATTTAACTGCACATTTAAAAATAACCATGAGTATAATTGGATTGTTTGTAACAGAAAGGATAAATGCTCAAGGGGATGGATTCCCCATTTTCTGTTATGTGATTATTGCACATTGCATGCCTATCCCAAAACGTCTCATGTATCCCATAAATATATACAGCTACTACGTACCCATAAAAATGAAAAAAATTTGAAAGCCACAGAGGATGTCTCCCCCTCACCCTCCTTCTGCCCCGTCTTTTTCCCCTTCCTCGCCTCCATCTCTCCATCTCTCCATTCTCTCCTTCCCCCTCCCTCCCCTCCCTCTTCCTCCCTTGTCCCTCTCCCTCCTTGCACTCACCAAGGAAAGACCCTGTAAGGTCATAACCAGGAAGAGAGCCTTCACCAAGAACCCAACATGCTGGCACCCTAATCTCAGACTTCCAGCCTCAAGAATCTTGTTGTTGAAGCCACTCAGTCTATGGTGCTCTGTGATAGCAGCCTCAATGACTGAGACAACCATGAACCAAACCCAGGTGCCAGGAAGTTCATTCCAGACTCCAGATGGCCAAGGTCAAGAGGAGAATTCCCAAACAAGCTGAAAAGCCAGGGTGTTCATGGAGAATGGAGTGCAATGGCAGAGAGTGGTCCGGGGATGAACTTGGGGACAACTCCTAAGCTCATGGAGGGGCCAGTCACTTCCTGAATTTGACTTCAACAGTCAAATCAGACCTCTGTACCCACCACTCATCATTTAGCATTAGGTATATCTCCTAATGCTATCCCTCCCCCCTCCCTCCACCCCACAACAGTCCCTAGTGTGTGATGTTCCCCTTCCTGTGTCCATGTGTTCTCATTGTTCAGTTCCCACCTATGAGTAAGAACATGTGGTGTTTGGTTTTTTGTCTTTGCGATAGTTTGCTGAGAATGATGGTTTTCTCTTATGCCCTGCAAAGCCTGGAGTTACTTACTCTCTTAATGCCACTAGGTGGTGACTCTGCTTCAAGGAGTCAAAACTCCAAGGTTATTGATTGGGAGCTGGGCACTTGATAAGCAACGCTGTTACATGCATTATCTCATTTAAACTTCGTGGCAACTCTAAGGAGTAAGTGCTATTATTATCCCTACTTTACAGATGACAAAAAGCTGAGGCTTAGTACATTTTAAGAGCTTCGCCTAATGCTATTCTCCAATAGGTGGCTCTCTCAGCACATTGCTTTCTGAGTCAGTTTGAGACAGGCAGAAACCGAAGACCATTTCAAAGCTGGACAGTGATGGTGCTCTCAGATGAGCACATCTGTTGAAAAAAATCATTAATGTTATTTAATGTTCACTTATGGAGCCCTTCCTATGTCTCAAGTGCCAGAATAATGGTTTACAATCACAATGTAATTTAACCCTCAAAACAACCCTATAGATCAGGCACTGTTGTTACTCTCATTGTGTAGACGAGTTTGTTGACATGTAGAGAGACTAAGTAAATTGCTGCATAGGTGTGTTTGAGTAGGTGACAGCCCAAAAGCCAAGAGCAAAGTGCTTCAAAGTGCTTTGCCCTGGATTCTAAGTGGGAACTGAGGAGATCTAGGTCTTTGGCCTCTGGCTGGGATCTCAGGAAGGGAGAAGCTAACCCAACAGAATCCCGAACCCCCTACAAGCAAAAAGCAGTCAGAATTTTGACCCGTCTCAGCTCTGGCGATAAGTGAGGGACGCTGGACAAACAGCTTCCACTGGAGTATAGAGCTCGGTTTTTTTCTTCCACAAAAGGCGAGGTTGGACTCTCTCTATATAAAGAAGGACTCCAAATTAGATGCTTGCAGGGCCAAGCGGGTAACAAAAATGAGTGATGTGGATCAGGCAGGGACAGTGGCAAACTGGTGAGCACATGCTGCATTTTAAGGGGCTGTTCTGGCCAATTGCAGTCATGTAGGAATGTAGTCTACTATTGCCAGGTCTTTGATCTTCCAGAAGAATCTGAAAATTCAATCTCCTTTTAAAAAATGTTGGCGGCTGGGCATGGTGGCTCATGCCTATAATCCCAGCACTTTGGGAGGCTGAGGCAGGAGGATCATGAGGTCAGGAGATTGAGACCATCCTGGCTGACATGGTGAAACCCCATCTCTACTAATACAAAAAATTAGCCGGGTGTGGTGGCATGCACCTGTAGTCTCAACTACTTGGGATACTGAGGCGGGAGAATCGCTTGAACCCGGGAGGCAGAAATTGCAGTGAGCCAAGATCGTGCCACTGCACTACAGCCTGGGCGACAGAGTGAGACTCTGTCTCCAAAAAAAAAAAAAAAAAAAAATGTTAGCAATGGATTTAAACCTTAAAAACCATAAAACTATGTGATTTTTAAAAAAATACACAGTCATGAGCTGAATTTGACTGGCAAATCCCTGTTTTCTGTACTTGAAGATGCCTTCAGTTCCCTCCAGTTCTGAGTTCTTTCATTCCTTAAACTTTATGAGCCATGGTGCTGGCCAAGTCGAATTGAGGGAGAAGAAGATATTGGGAAGAAAAAAGAACCGTCTCACCCTCCTTGGAGTTCCAAGGAGGTCTCCATGGGACTCTTTTCCTTAGAGCACTTCTCCTAGATCATAGTTTTCATACCTTGGTCAGTTTCATACCTTGGTCAGTTTCAGAATCACCTGGGAACTTGGTAAGATGAGCAAGGCCCAGGAGCATCCTCTTTTATCAAGTCAGGACCTCTGCGCACTTGGTGAGCTCTCCAGATGATTCTGACATAGCCCAAAGTGTGGGAACCCTTGTCCTACATCTATGATTCTCAGCACTGGCTGTACATAAGAATCAACTGGAGAGCTTTTACGACCACTGATGTGCAAGTCCTATCCAGGACCAATAAATCAGGCCCCGAGGATTCTAATGTGCACCCAGGGTTGAGACCCACTGACTTGATCAATGCTCCTGGTTAATGCTTTTTACACTTTTGTGTGCTGGAGGATCACCTCGGGGGTTCTTGTTAAAAATCAGTAAGTCTGGGGCAGGGACTGAGATTCTACATTTCAATGCTGCTGCTGTTGTTCTGGGAATCACATTTTGAGCAGCAAGGGTCTGGGAGGGTGTTTTCCAAATTTTCCCGATGATAAGAATCACTTGTTTTTATCAAATATATAAATTAAGTTGTAATTTTAAAAAGACCACCCAAATGAGAACAAGCAAACGATATTTATTTGGGGATTGCTCCAGCAAGGGAGTCAGCCATCCTCACTTTTGTTTGATAGAGGCTCAAAGGTAGGCAGAGGAGTGGGGAGGCTTTAGAGGTAGGAAGCAGGGGGAGACTTCAGGTGTGCCCTGAGTGGAGTCTCAGGGCCAGTGGAGCCCCCTGCTGGCTGGGGGAACCTAGAGGCAAATTAACTAGGGGCAGGAAATCTTATGTGATTTGTTAGGGGGCGTGTTTGACTTTATCTGGTTGGTCTTAAATTGGAAGCAAGGCCAAGAATTAAGGAAATTGGGCCAGGTGCAGTGGCTCGAGCTTGCGTTCTCAACACTTTGGGAAGCTGAGGTGGGAGGATTGCTTGAGCCCAGGAGTTTGAGACCAGAATGGGCAACATAGTAAGACTCCCATCTTTACAAAAAATAATAATAAATAAAAAGAACTAGGAAAACTGTCAGTTATTGATTAAGTCCTGGTTCTTCTGAGCCGATGGCTGCAGGAGTTGTTGTTTGGCTTCCTGGAGGGTTTGCTACAGATAATGGGTCAGAATTCAATTTTTATTATGGTCTAGCCTTTGTCCACCTGTATATTCAGTCTCTCAATTCCCAGAGCTCTCCCCTGGACTTTCTGGTTCAGGAGGTCTGGGTGAGGGTCTAGGAATCTCCAGGTGATTCTTATCATGAGGAAGGGTTGGGGGGAACCCTGATGGAAACCAAGTAAATTAGAATCACCTGGGGAAATAAGTTAACAGTAGCTACCCAGGCCCTACCTCAGACTTCATGAGTCAGAATCTCTGGTGGCGTCGCGAGGAATCTGTCTGTTCACTCTATCAGTTGTGTCTTCCTAACTAACAACTTTGAAACAGTGGGTTAAAACAATAATGGTTTATTGCTTTTCATGTTCTGTGGATCTTCCCCAGTTTAAAGACTCTGGGTTGCACCAGCAATTGGGGATGCCCCCACTAATCCGCCAGCCCCAGGTCTCCCTCAGGAAGAAAACTTTGTAAGTACTTGGGAGCCATCAACGAATTGTGTTGAAGTGACTGACTAGTGACAAAATACCATTCAATGGTATTTTGGCAGGTTTTGAATATCAAAGTTTAGTGATTCCCACGGACTCTAAGAGGGAGTTTCTTTGAAAATGATGCAGTAGCTACAGGTGTTTAATTTGCTGCATGATACCTGCTTTATTGGGAATGATGTAAATATTTGAAGTTTGTGAACGATAGAGGTTGTGAGGAGATATATTTCAAATAAACACTAATAATGATAGTCAATATTTCTTGAATGCATATAAGGTGCCACACAGTGTTCTGAACACTTTACATATGTAATCTTCATAGCAGCCTGTTGAGCTAGGTCCCATTTCTCAGGTAGGGACACTGAGGCACAGTGCGATTAATTCATTTTCCTGAAGTCATAAAGCCAGGATTTAAACCCAAGTGGTCTGACTCTATACTCAAATATACTGTATATCCCACATACACTCAAATAAGAGAAATTAGTTCTTTCTGAAGCCCCAGGTGTAATATCTCTCACTATGTATTGCATAAGTTATAGGAAAGAGGTTATTTTGCCTGGCCTGACTGGCTTAAACAAGTAGTCACTAGTCAGGCCACAAAGGACTGGTTAGTGGTCTCAGTCTTATAAAAGAAATTGCCTCTTTTTGCTGTTCACTCTTCAGCCAGAGGGAGGTTGGCTTTCTAGCTCTCTTCCTCACATCCAATGCTCTGTGATTGTCCAAACACTTAGGGCCAGCTTGACAATCTAGAGATAATAAAAATAAAACTGTGGTGAAAACAACCACATCATCAGTTGCTATGCCAACCTACGTTGCAACCAAGGCTATTTCATGGGCGGTATTGAGGCAGAAAATGTTCTGGAGGCTAAGGTGGTAGAGGGCATTCAAAATTTCCCTCAATGGCTTTTGAGTCTAGTCTGCCCCAAATAGCCTTCAGTGGTTTACACTTGCCTTCAGGATAAAGTCTCCCTGCTTAACATGCATAAACACCATCTTCCCACTCCTTCCCACCCCTCTGGCTTCATCTCTTTCCATTGCATCACCAGGTTCTGTAGTCCTGCTAGATTGAGCAAATTTTGTTTGGTATGTCCTTGCTTTCCATCACCTCCAAGTCTTTGCATATATTCTCTGCCTAAAATTCCTGTCCTTCCCTCTGTCCTCCTGCTTTATTCATCCTTTAAGCTCCAGTTTGTATGTCACTTTTTTCAGGGAACCTGAAAATATTAAGAACTGTGAAGGATCTGAGTTTTAGCTTCCTTGCAAGCTAACCTGTTAGTTGGCCATAGCTTCAAGGATGCTGCAAAAGACATGAGACACTTGGGTCAGAGACAAAGGATAGTTTATGACTCATAGCAATAGCAGAATCCAGAATATCGTCATTTTTGTGTTGGTTCCCTAAGCCCCAGTTCCAAAAGTGTGATGTGAAAAGGGAATCTGAATCTTTTTCTTTTTTTTTCTTTCTTTTTTTTTTTTTTTTTTTTAGAGACAGGGTCTTGCCCTGTTGCCCAGGCTAGAGTGCAGTAGATGTAATCATAGCTCACTGTAACCTCAAACTCCTGGACTCAAGCAATTTTCCTGCCTCTGCTTCGTGAGTAGCTAGGACTACAGGTGCATGCCCAGTTGATTGGAAAAAAAATTTGTTTTGTGAGAGACAGGGTCTCATTATGTTTCCCTTGCTGGTCTCGAACTCCTGGCCTCAAGCAATCCTCCCACCTTGGCCTCCCAAAGCTCTGGGATTACAGGCATGAGCCACCATACCCAGCTGGAACCTGAATCTTCTACACTGGGCAGTGAGCATGCCTACCCATCACTGTAGAGGAAGATATCATCTCTATCTTTCAAGGTTGTTTTCCAAATATCCTTGAAAATATAGCCCAAGACAAAGGCAGACAGGCCCTCTGCTTTCAAAACATGCAGAAATGCAAGAGATCCATGGAGAATTTTCTCCCAATAACTCTGGGTTCAATGTCATCTGCCTTGGTCCTCCCAGTTAATTTCGTCTCAACTGTCCTTCACTTGACAGGGACTTTCCTTCATGCTCCTCTCTCATGGTCTATACTAGACTCCTTTGTAGTAACTTCTCATAGAATTGGGCTCTTGTCCTTCAGAGCACTTATCTCAGTCTGTAATTATATGCCATTATGGAGATCATTTGATTAACATCTGTTTATCCCATTATGCTATATGCTTCATAAAGTCAAGGACTGTGTCTGTTTTCACAATGGTATCTGTGTTGTTCAGTGCAATGCCTAGTACACAGTGGGAACTGAATTCATGTTTATAGAAAAATTGGGGCTATTACATTGAAAAAGTAAAAATCACTGAGGGTCAGAGAAATCGAGGTGACCTGCCCAAGTTCCCACAGCTAGTTTCGAGTAACTAAATACAAATTCCCTGAATCACAATCCATTTTCTTTTCCATCCATGAGCACTTAATCAGATTTTGTTTCCCCACAATGGTGGTGGTGGTGGCGGGGATGACAATTAGGTGGGGGCAATGGAAGAAAGGCAGGAATGACTTGGTCATGGGTGAGGAGTATGTGGCCCCTTTCGGAAAATAGTTGAAATTTTTCTCTCAATTATTCCTGCTCTGGGCTCCGCTGAGAACCAAAATTGGGTTAAGACTGTTAGAAGCCTATGAGGCAGACAAATGAATGGTTCAGATTTCAGACTATTGTGGAGACTGTAAAAATAGACCCTATTTATTCCTTGGTTATTCCCCTCCCACACTGACTCGGGGCTGGCCTGGTAACTTGCTTTGCCGCATGGACCACTGGCAAATATGACACAAGCAGAGGCTCTAAAAGCGCTTGCTTATTGAGAATCTTCCCTTTCTTGTTCATCTTAGGACCCTGTGACACCTGTATGTGTCAGGACAGCCTGTTGGGTGATGAGGGACACATAGCCAAGTCATTCCCAGCACCCCAGCCAACCTGAAGCCAACCCACCAAACACATGGATGAGGCCATCCTAGACCATCCAGCCATGGTAGAGCTGCCAGCTGACCAAAGAGATCAGCTGAGATGACCCAGACCAGAAGAACCATGTCACTTACATAATCACTAAGAATAATAAACATGCCATTTTAAACCGTTAAGTTTTGGGATGTTTGTTACATAGCAGAAGCTAACTGATACAACTGTGGTGCACACTTGTTTAGGTTTAAATCCCAGCCTCATCATTTAATTGTTTAGCCTGAAAGAAAAGTTCTTTAACCTGCCTGTGTCTTAGTTTCCTCACCTGTGAAATGATAAAAATGGATTATGTAATTTACAGCATTCATGTACACAGTAAATGAGTTAATATTTTAAGAATTTTCAGAATGATGCCTGGGATATAGTAACTGCTATACATGAGCACAGCTATCATGAAAGATGATGATTTCCACCACCTATGCCATGTGTAATTAAAACAAAAACTGCTTGAACAAAATTGGTAAATGTAAAGACCTCTACAAAGTTTTTCTGGAATTATTGAATGCTAAGTGTCATAAGCATGCCCTCCTCCCTCGTTTTGGGTGCAGCACCCTGTTACTGATATCTTAAGTGTGTTCTAGTTTCAGGGAGCCTCAGCCAAGAGCCACTGGGTGGAGGAATTCTCCATCTTCTGGCAGACATTAGGCTCCAGCCAGCCCCCTCCCTGCAGCAGCTGCTGTTTCAGCAGGGTTAATCTGTATTCAAGCCAGGGAGTGACAGCACAGAGCAAGACATTCAAATGCACATTGGAGACCCTGTGAAACCTGTTCTCTGGACCATGATCCACAGGGAGGGCAGGACTCTCTCTGCATTGACCCAGGCCTCTGCCCTCCTTCCTCAGGGACTGTGCTAATTAGACGGGCTGCTCAGCTAATGGGGGTGCTCATTGGCCCGACATGCTATGAATGCACAGCCTTGGAGGGCGCTCAGGGTTACAGAGACTAAGGCCTTTGGCCACTTTTCCAGCCATGGCAGCTGATGAAGTCCTGTTTCTTTAAAATTTCCACTGAATGGTATTAATAGAAAGGGATGGAGGCATCTCCCCACCCTTGTGTTATGTGATATCATGAAACTGTCCCATGGGGGGAGATGTCATTGTGAGCAGTCATCTCTCCTTGAGGCCTTTGGTTTACATCCAGCTTATTATTACTTACCAGGCCGCTGGTGTCCTGAAATGCTTAACAGAACAAAATATTAAAGCATAAGAGAGGAAGATGGAGTGCTGAAAGAAATATTACAGACTGTTCTCCTATTTCTCAACCCTTTTCATTTTATATCATTTTTTTCCTCTTGGGCACACAGACTGTGGCATAGATAAAGGGTGTACAGGGAATGAATCAGAACACAGGCTTTGATGGCAAGCAGATTTGTGTCTGGGTCCCAGCTGAGTCACTTACTGGCTGTGTGAGTTGAATGTGCCACTTAATCTTGCCACAGCTCAGTTTCCCCAACTGTAAAATGAAGATAATACCAGTTGCTACTGGATAGGGTTGTTTGAGGATTGAAAAATAAAGCAGGTATTCTTTCCCCAACTTTACAGGCTTCAACTACTTTTAGATTCTGGAACATCTACCAGGTGCAATCCCTCCTTCCGCCCACTTGATGGAATGATTTCATTCTACACAGGAGGAAACAAAAAAAACCTGAGATGGGAAGTTGGTTGTGCCAAGAATCACAGAGATTAGTGATGGAGCCATTATGCTCTCCAAGCCCCTGCCTTGTCACTCTGTCCGCCCTTCCTATTAGGAACCACCCCACAACCACGTGTGTCTTTCTGAATGCTGATCGGACCAGAGGTAGACACTTGGCCCAAGGGGTGGCCCATCAGTTCTTGCTTTCAGGAATTTGGCCTGGGACATTAAGCTGAAGCTGAAGTGACCAAATTGCATTTTGAGAGGTTATCACATTGAATAGGGCCCCTGCAAGGGAGAAAGTGTGTGTCATGAGCAAGGGGCAGTTGTGGAGCAACAGGATTTATAATGTAAACTAAAGATAAAGTGTAGATGATGTGGACACTGGTGGGAAGCATCAGAAGATGTGAAGAGCCGAGAGAGGCACATATTGGAGGGTTGAGTTGAGAGCAAACCTGAATGGGCACTTGGCAAGTATTTTTGGAATGTATGGTGGATGCCAGCAGGGGAAGAGAAACACATGGAACTTCCTTGAATTCTGTTCACCTGCCGTTTCCCAGCCTCATCCACTTGGCTGGAGTGATTCCTGCTGTTGGATTTCTGAGAGATTTGCAACCCTTAATGCCCCACGGGCATTCTAAGCAATACTCCTCTCCCTGCCTTTTCTGCAGGCTAAACTCTAATCTGTACCATGAAATGCACTGCTGCAAAGGGAGGGGCAGGTGGCGAGGGGTGAAGGTCCAGATGAAAAAGAAGGAGTGGTGCAAAGACAGGTGGGAGGACATCCAGGGGTACTGACAACCTCTTTCAGGTTGGACACTGTTCTTGTTATTTATTTCTGCTGTAATGAACCATCCAAAAACATAATGGCTGATACATCTATTTAGTATGATCTGTCAAGATTCTGTGGGTTGATTTGGCTCAGCCAGGTGGTTTTTACTTAGGGTCTCTTGTGCAGTTGTAGGTAGGTGGCAGCTGGGTTGCTGTCATCTGAAGGCTCAACTGGGTCAGACATAAAAAATGGCTCACTTGTATGTCTGGCAGTTGATGCTGAGTGACACTTGGGAACTTGTCTCTTGTTCTGGGGCTGCCTGTGCATGGCTTCTTCATGTGGCTTGGGCTTCTCACAGCCTAGAGGCTGGTTTCTGAGAAAGTCCATCCCAAGAGCAAGCCTTCTGCAAGATCCAAGCGGAAGCTGAAAGGCCGCTTTTGACCTAGCCCTGAAAGTCTCAGAACATCACTTTTGCCATATTCTATTGGCTAAGCAAGTCATTAAGATCATTCCAGATTCATGGGCAAGGGAATTAAGCTCTACCTTCCAAAGGGAGATGTTTCAAAGAATTTGTATTCATTTCTAATCCATCACAGAGGCCAAGCTAAAGAGGTATGAAAATGTTTCCCCAGTGCCCCAGCAGAGACGGCAGAGGATACATTGATGCTGGGTTGGGGTATTGCAAGGTGGGCGGGGATAAAATAATAGGGAAAAAAATGGAAGACAATAAGATAGTCTCCAAAAGGCCCTTCATATCTATCAGTTAGTTAATAAAAGTAGCTATCACTTATCAAGTGCTTTCTATGTGCTAAGTGCTGTCCACAACAGGCTAATGGGTTGGTAACTATTATTATTCCTATTTCAAGGAAGAGAAACTGAGCCACAAGACATTAAGTAACTAGACCAAAGTCACACAGTTTACAAGCCGTAGAGCTGGATTTTGAGCAAAAGAATCTAGCTCCAGAGTCCATGCTTTGAGCCACCACACTACACTGTCTAACTTTATTGCCCAACTAGCAATTGCTGAGAATTTGCTATATCCCAGGCCCTGTTTTAAATCCTTTATATTTTGTTATCTCATTTATTTCCAAATAGAAAATAGGAGTATGGCTGGAACCCTGGTCTGGGTTATCAATTAGTATAAATCCCACTAATTGCACCTGACTGAGCTCTCCCATGCTGTTCATTTCCCATTGCTTATGCCTGGGATTTGCTGACAGGGAGATGGGTGAGTGACCACATCACAGTGTGAGTTCTAGAAGCAGACAAGCCAAGTGAGCCCCATCACTCAGGCCACACAGGCCACCAAGGTGAGGCCATAGTTCAAGCATTTATCAAGGCAGCCATGTGGGCCAAAGGCTGGACTAATTCATGCCCTGACAGCCAGAGCTAAATTAGATCTAGATATCATGGCTGTGTCACTGTTTAAGGAATTATAATGCAATGAGCTGTATGCATTTCATAAAAAGGGTTATATGTGCTTATCCTACTAGGAAAAGTTTGACTCTTTATGAGTGCCTCATGTACCACTTCCATGGATCAGGCTAGTAAGTTTTGTTCATGAGCAAGGATGTTGATTTGCTCTTAACTTCTAAAGATAGGGAGATCTGTCGTCAAAGAGACTAGCCCCTCCTCACTGCAGAGATTAGAACGCCTCTGGACATGTGAGCTGCTCCTGCCCTGAATGCTGATTTCTCCATGCATGAACAACCCTTTGCTTACATAGGTCGCAGTGCAAGGACACAGTGATCAATAAGGGGGTCTGTGAGAAATGCTACCACCAATTTCCAGTGCAATCTCCACTGCAAGGTAGTCAGGAACTGATTCCAGAAGCCTCTGAAACTGTCCCTGGGACAAGGATGGTGGTCTCTTAAATGGAACAATGGCTGCAGTGCTGTAACCTGCAGAATCTGTTAAAGAAAGAACCTTACTGCTACTTGGGTCAGAGGCAAAGGTTGATCTTACCTTTGTCTCAGGTTCTCCTAAGTACAAGCATCAACATTTCAGGGAAGCTAAAAGATTTAATTGAGCTTGACAAGTAAACCAAAACATACTTATGCTTGATTTCCTTCTTTAAATGATCCCTAAATAGGCTCAAGAGTGAGGCTGATGCTGGAGATCATGTATTTGTAGTGACAGTGAACTGATTGGCCATAGGAGTTTCTGCAGAGGTTTTTAGCAGCCTGAACAAATTCTGGGTTTAGGCAGTTGGTGGCAGAGGGACAAGGGGATTGAGAGTGTGGGTAGCAAGCAAGTAGTTGAAATGGGGAGTTGTGGGGTCTAGGCTGGTTAGGGAAGAATGTGAAGCTTAGCAGTTCACAGGTTGAGAAAAAGAGAAGGACAAGACCCTAAAGGCTTCAATGTCATTGAAGCACGAGGCAGCAGTGGGGAGGGTAAAATATTGCAGCTGGGGAATTGAGCATTTATGGCATGGAACACTTATAGGAGATGCCAAGAAGTTCTAGGCATGGCTTTGGTTGAAATGGGGAAAGTTGCAGCATCAAAGAACAGGCAGCCTCTTGTTGGACAGGTCCTCTTCATAGACACTGAAATTACCCAAGCTGCCGGGGAGTGTGGAGGAGGTTTTGGATGTCAGTGATGAGGCTGGAGGGAGATACGACCAGATGCCATGGGCTTCTTTTTTTGCTTGAATTTGGAAGAGTTGATTAGCAAGAAGCTCAGGATACTGTGGGGATGAGAAAGATCCAGAGGATAAATGCTCCAAGCTGTTTGCATTTTGTAAGATGGCCAAGAATAAGAGAGCTGCCTGGTGGCATGAACTGCCTTCAAGTTTCCAGGTCAGGCTATAGATTTACAGGAGCCCAAGAAGCCCTAGCTGCCTCCGAGGTTTGCACAAGGTCTGGCATAATTTGTAGGTGTTGACAAACAAATAATTAATTCGAAAAGCAAATTGCAATCCAGGAGTGGGGATGGGCAGGTACATGGTGGACTCAACTGCATGGTGGACTCAACTGTTACCTGAGTGACACATAATCACACATGCAACTACAGCCTTAGGTGAGAAAAAAAAGCCTTGCTGCTTAATTCCCTCTGTGGAATTTTTTATCCCTCCTCATAGGTATGCTTTATGTTTCTATAGAATTTTGGAATGAAGAAAGCCACTGCTGGCCCCTGAGTCCAGATGAAGCTCCCTCCCTGGTGCTAATATCCACAGGTAATATCTCCTTTACTGATTCACCCTATCATGTTCCTTTCACGAGCCATCAGCTGTGTCCAAAATTGTCATACCTATGTTACAGACACTTCTCAAGTGATAGGAGTCTTCCTTATCAGATGGCTTGACTGACTCTCAACCATATTCTGTTTTCCCTTTGTAACACTTGGAGGGGAGCAATCATTTTAGATATTAGCCAAGGATCCCCATATGTCATTGCTTTTCCTGTCCATCAAGTTAGTAGGTTTTAGTGCTTCAGAGGAGGAATGGTACAGCAGAGAAGCAGGTGAATGTTTGCTATTTGGAGAGAAGGGTTTGGAAATACCTGGTTGACTGGACCCAGTGTGACTTTGCTGTGGGGATGAGCAGATCTCAGCAAGGACTATGCATGGATGATGGACGATGGCCAAGGCAAGAGAACAGGGTAGCTTTGGGCATGCCAGCATGAGCAGCAGGCAGTGATAAGGGACCAGTTCACCCTCTGGCACTTGGTTCCTCTGCCCCTCCCACCCAAGGAACAAGTGGGGGTCCTCCCTGCTCAGCTGAGATTGTGTTTTCACCACTCAAGGCAAATGGGGCTTGAGATACCAATAAAGATCAGCTATAGAACCATCCAGAAGGCTCAATTTACTGCACCTCTAATTTGTGGACTGAAATTCTTACTTCTGGAGGAGGCAATCTGTCAGGAATTCTAATCAATTGTGTTTTTAGATTTAATTGTGTGTCTGCATGCCGTACTGATAGCAAACATTAGAAATGAAGCCACATTAGCTCAAGGCAATGCTGCAGCCCGAGAGAATTGGTGAGTGGAGGTGAGATGGCTTTCAGAAGTCACTGCTGATTTTAAAAATTACGCTACCTGTGATAATAATGGAGAAAGAGAAGTGTTGCTGAGCAAGAGAGGGAAGGAAAGATGAAAAGGAGGGAGGCTTGCTTCAGGGTTCCCTTAAATGTGGCACTTCTGAAAGAAGCAGATTTATTACTAGAGAGGGCAGGTCAGAAGTCAGAGAAGATTCTGACATCAAATTAAACCAGTTGCCTTGTAGTTCACCCTTGGTGTCAGCCCTTGGGAAGTATTATGGTTTGGATGTTTGTCCCCTCCAAACCTCATGTTGCAATTTTATCCCTAGAGTTAGAGGTGGGGCCTAATGGGAGGCATTTGGGTCATGGAGGGAAGCAGAACATATTTATAAGCAGATCTCTCATGAATAGATTAATACCCTCCCTTAGGTTGAATGAGTTCTCACTCTATTAGTTCCCACAAATACTGGTTATTAAATGGAACCTGGTGATCCCTCCCTTTCTTGCTTCCTCTCTTGCCACGCGATCTCTGCACAGCCAGTTCCCCTTCACCTTCCACCATGAGTGGATGCAGCCTCAGCATACACAGATGTCCAGTTTTGAACTTTACAGCCATTAGAATTGTAAGCCAAAGAAATCTCTTTTCCTTATAAACTACTGAGCCTCAGGTATTCCTTTATAGCAACACTAGATGGACTAAGACAGAAAACTGAGTCTTCTCAGTGGGGAAGAGGAGTGGGGAACACACATGAAATTGTGGAAGTACCTTTCAAACTGGGTAATGGGGAGAGCCTGGAAGAGTTTAGAGGGCTCAGAAGAAGACAAGGGAAAGTGTGGAACGTCCTAGAGACTGGTTAAGTGGTTGTGACCAAAATGCTAATAGAAATATACACAGTATATGGCTGGGCATGGTGGCTCATACCTGTAATCCTAGCACTTTGGGAGGCCGAGGTGGGTGGATCATTTGAGGTCAGGAGTTCTTGACAAGCCTGGCCAACATGGTGAAATCCTGCCTCTAGTAAAAATACAAAAGTTAGCCAGGCTTGGTGGCGGGTGCCTGTAATCCCAGCTACTAGGGAGGCTGAGGCAAGAGAATCACTTGAACCCAGGAGGCGGAGCTTTCAGTGAGCCAAGATTGCACCACTGCACTCCAGCCTGGCTGACAGAGCGAGACTCTGTCAAAAAAGAAAGAATAAAAAGCAAAGCAAAGCAAAGAAAAGTATGGGCCATGCCAGAGAGGTCTCACATGGAAATGAAGAACTTATTGAGAACTAGAGCAAAGGTTACCCACGTTACACTGTAGCAAAGAACTTGGCTGCACTGTGTCCATGACCTTAGACTTTGTGGAAGGCTGAGCTTAAGAGTGATGACCTGGGGTACCCGGTGGAAGAAATTTCCAAGCAGCCAAGCACTCAAGGAGTGACATGATTACTTTTAACAGCTTACAGTGAATTACAGCAGCAAATGAATGAGCTACAGGCAGACTTTATAATTAAAATGGGAGCAGAGCATACAAATTTGGAAAGTTCACCTGGCCATGTGGTAGAAAAGGAAAGCATTTTCAGGAGAGAAATTCAAGGGTATGGTGGGAAGAACAAGTTGGTAAAAAAATTTGCATGACTACAAAAGAGCCAGGTGCTAATAGCCAAAACAATGAGGAAAAGGTCCTGAAGGCATTTCAGAAAACTTTGAGGCTTCCACCTCTTATCACAGGCCCAGAGGACTAAGAGGACAGGATGGTTTCAGGGGACAGGCCTGGGGTACTACTGCCCTGTGCCACCTTGGAATGTTGCTCCTTGCATCCAGGCCATTTCTGTTTCAGCCTTGGCTCCAAAGCCCAGGTACTGCTCCAGCCACTGCTCTGGAGGGCACAAGCCATAAGCCTTTGTGGCTTCCACCTAGATTTCAGAGGTGGAAGCCACCAAGGCTTATGCAGAATCTGTTATGCAGCTCTACCAGGCATTGCAAGGCTTATGCAGCTCTACTAGGCATTGCCTAAGTGGGAACTCTTAATGGTGACTCCACTACTGAGGCAGGTTCCTGCCTGGGCACCCAGACTGCACATCAGAGCTGCAGGGGTGGGGCTGCCATCAGGACCCCAAAATAGTAGAGCCACTGGCCACTTCCCATCTCACCTGGGAAAAGCCTCTAGCTTAGACTTTGATCCATGAGAGTAGTCATGTAGGCTATGCCCAGCAAATCCATCAGGGTGGGGCTGCCTGAAGCCTTGGGAGCCCACCCCTTGTACTGGTGTGCTGAGGATGCAGGGCATGGAGTCAAGGCGATTACTTTGGAGCTCTAAAATTTAATGTCTGCCCTGCTGGGTTTAGACTTGCATTGGGCCTGTTACCCCTTTCTTTTGGCTGATTTCTCCCTTTTGGGATGAGAATATTTGCCCAATGCCTGTACAACCATTGTAACTTGGAAGTGAATAACTTGTTTTTGACCTTACAAGATCATAGCTGGAAGGAGCTTACCTTGAGTCTCAGATGAGACTTTGGACTCTTGAGTTGATGCCGAAATGATTTATGACTTTTGGGATTGTTGGGATGGAATGATTGTATTTTGCATGTGAGGAGGACATGAGTTTTGGGGGTCCAGGGACACAATGCTATAATTTGAATATTTATCCCTTCCATACCTCATGCTGAAATTTTATTCCCAGTGTTGGAGGTGGGGCCTAATGGGAAGTGTTTGTGTCATGGGGGCAGATTCCTCCTGAATAGATTGATGTCCTACCCTGGGGATGAGTGAGTTCTCACTAAATTAGTTCCTGCAAAAGCTGATTGTTAAAGGAAGCCTGGTACCTCCCCTTGCTCTCTTTCTAGCATCTTTTTTTCATCATATGATCTTGGCACAGCCAGCTCTCCTTCACCTTCTGCCATGAGTGGAAACAGCTTGAGGCCCTCACCAGATGCAGATGTCCAGTCTTGAACTTTCCATCCACCAGAATCATGTGCCAAATAAACCTCTTTTCTTTATAAATCGCCCAGCCTCAGACATTCCTTTATAGCAACACTAAATAGACTAACACAGGAGGTTTAGAGAGGATCCACTTGTTAGGATTCTTTTAGGCACAGAGCTCTCAGGGTGGAGCTAGTGGTCATGGCCCTCAGCCTCAGAAATGTGGCCTTCATTAGCAGTCTCTCATGCCCCTGAGCATGGATGGGAATAGTTTAGACATAAATGCTGTGTTCCTGATTGACTTGTTTCCATTGAGTCCATGCCTATTAGGGATCTGTTGGTAATTATCTGGCTCCACTTCAGCCCCTGGGGGCCTGTATTCTGCAGCAGTAATGAGCCTGAGCAGCGTTTCTGGCATAATAAACAGCACCAGAATGCAGGGAAGGGCACTGGCTTCCTCTTTCAGTAGGGCATCTCAGCTTCAAGGACGATCAAGAGACACACGATCACAGGCGAGCTTTAATTGCTTTTGTAAAACTGCAGATGAGTAGCAGGCATTGAGGTCCCCCTGAGTCTCACTTGAGAAGTGAGCTCTTTATTCATCTTGTGTGCTTGAAAAGGGGTGGGAGTAATGACAACAACAGCAACAGCTCTCATTTAGTGAGTACTTATTATGTGCCAGGCTCTATGTGAAGTGCTTTATGAGCATTATTTTATTTAAAACTCACTGCCACTATATGAAACAGGGACTACTATTTTCCCTATTGTACAGATGAAGAAAGTGAGGCTCAGAAGAAGTGATGTGACTTGTCCAGTTGCTAGAGGATGGATGTAAATGATGGGAAGCTAGGGAAGAGACAGGGGTCCTGGACAGGAGGGCATGGGAAATCTTTTCATGCTCTCCTTGTCTTCAAGCTTGATGAGGAGGAGATGAAGCTCTTCAAGGGAGATGAAGGCAGAGTGATATGTTCTCACATAAAATCTTTGTCACTGTTCCCCTTTCTGACTCTCATAAGGAAGGAAAAAAGATATCAATGAAATTTACTAAAATCTGCCTGACGATCTGTGTTCAGATAAGTTACTATGGGACCCCAAAATGTCACAACCTTCAAAACTAGCAAGAGGCCCTAATAATGGTATTTGTAATGTCTCAGGAAGAAAGTGGCCTTTAAGATAAAATAGGTAATACAATTTTTTAAAAAGGAAAGAAGCAACCATAGGCACAAATGATTGGAAAGACATATGCAGCCACCTGAGTGGTAGAATTCTGGATGATTTTCCCCTTCTTTTTGTTTTCTATAATGTACCTACTTTTAATTTAAAATAATCTTTAAAACAGTTCTTTAAAAAACGACCATAAAACTGTCTCTTACAAACTCAGTTGTGGATATAAACCATTTCAAAGAAAGTAGAAATAAAATCAACATCTTCGATTTTATGGGATTAGCTAAAGCTGAATTCAGGAAAAATACTTGTCTTGAATATTTTAGTCATTAGATGAGTAAAAAGTGAAAATAAATGAAATGAGATTGACCTCAAGCATTAGAAAGAGAAGGTGAACAAAATAAACGTAAGCAAAGCAGGAAGGAGGACTTTAAAGAATCATACATTGAACCTGAAAACCCAAGACCAATAAAAATTGATAGCTACATCCCAGATCTGATTCTTCAAACAGGCCAGTGAGATAGATAAATCTCTGGCAAATAAGAAAATAGTCAACATTCAGAATGGAAAAGGAGTTAGAACTATGGACTTAGAGGCTATTTTAAAAGAATTATCAAAGGATATACTACAAGATAATGCAAATGAATTTTAAAATCTAGATGAAATAGATTTTTTGAAGGAAAATCCAAATGAATAAAATTGACTAAAGAAAGAAGTGGGAAATGTAAATAGACAAGTAGCCCTGAAAGAAATAGTAAAAGTTGTAAACAAACAAAACCCAGCTTCCCCAAAATATTTTATGCTCAGACAATTTATGGATGAGTTTTGTTAAATACGCAAAGAGCAGGTTATTTACAGACTCCTAGAATAGAGCAAAAAAGAAGGAGAAGGAGAAGGAGAATCAGAAGAAGCAGAAGCAAAAGCAGCAGAAGCAGAAGCAGAAGCAGAAGCAGAAGCAGAAGCAGAAGCAGAAGAAGAAGAAGAAGAAGAAGAAGAAGAAATGTTTCTCAAATAGTTTTATGAAGCTAGCATAACTGACAACAAAATTTGATGAAAACATTGCAGAAAGGGCCCAGCACAGTGGCTCACACCTGTAACCCCAACACTTTGGGAGGCCAAGGTGGACAGATCACCTAAGGTCAGGAGTTCAAGACCAGCCTGGCCAACACAGTAAAACCCTGTCTTTACTAAAAATACAAAAATCAGCTGAATATGGTGACACGTGCCTGTAGTCCCAGCTACTCGGGAGGTTGAGGCAGGAGAATAGCTTGAACCCATGAGGCAGAGGTTGCAGTGAGCCGAGATTGTGCCACTGCACTCCAGCCTGGGCAACAGAGCGAGACTCCATCTCAAAAACAAAAACAAAAACAAAGGCAAAAACAATAAATAAAACATTTAAAAGATAACAAAATCTAGTCAAAGATGACTGAGATGTGGGCTCTTGTCAGCATACTACAATTTGGTGCCACTTCAAACCTAATTTAAATATTAAACATTTGAATTATAAAAGTTGTATGTGCTCATTGAAACCAGTTAAAAAATGGATACAATTGAAGCATCTAAAGTAAAATTAATAATCTTTTCTACCCGTCTCCAAACTAATATCCCTAATAGAGACTGTTAAAACTATTGTATGGTAACTGTCTATATTTTCCTTTGCTTATATAAACATATGGAAATGCATGGCTACTTACATAGGTTTCCCCTTCTCTTTAAAAAGTAGAAAGTACAAAAAATATTCTTCAGCTTTCTTTAATCAGTTATCAGTTTATCATGGATAGTCTTCCAATTAATACACAATACTCTATATGATTAAAATTGATGTTCATTAAACATTTATGTAGTACTTATAAAGCAGAGTGGCTGAGTGTTGGTAGGGAAGAGTGGGAAAGGAGTAGACTTCAGCCTCTCCACTGATGCCCCAACAATTCAGCTCTGACCCAGAACTTGCATGAATGTCCCACTGAGCAAAATCACATCCCTATAGTTATTTGGACCATCCTCCTTAGACAGTGGTTCAATGACCAAGGATTTTTGGTGAATACAATGTTCAGTAATATTTGAGTACTTTAGTGATACTTCAAAGTACTTAGATGCTTCAAATGACTGTTTAGGTGTCTCATCCTATGATCTAGCACTAACTAAGTCTATAGTGGATCATGGGATTAGGAAATGAGCACTTATATACTGTATGTGGAAATTTTTTACAATCTTGTATAAAGATAGGAAAAATAGACACAAGGGTACACAAGAGAAAGAAGAGTGGGGAGGAGGGCAATGGTTGAAAAACTACCTATTGGGTACTATGCTCACTACCTGGGTAACAGATTCATTCATACTTCAAACCTCGGCATCATGCAATATACCTTTATAATAAACCTGCACATGTACTCACTGATTCTAAAATAAAAGATGAAAGAAAAAAAACTGAAACAGTCAACAAGAATGAGTATTTATGTAAAGTCAAATAAGTCTTCCAAAGCAAAAAAAAAAAAAAAGATATTAGTTACAATCTTTTCATAGGGCAACTTGTGCATCCAGATTGGCATACCATTTGAGTAGATAGCTTAACATAAAATAAGTAAATAAATTTATAATATAAATGATATAAATAAAATAATCAGAGATACAGACAAACCTTTCTGGAGAAAGATGATTATCACTAATTTATTCACAATATGAAAAAATTGGAAACAATCTAAATGCTCATCAACAGGAAATAATTACGGTACATTCATGCAATTGAATTCTGTGCAGTTGTTAAAACTAATGTTATAGAAGAATATTGTCATAGGAAAATATTCATTATGTGTGGTTGTATGAAAGATGTGATTATGAAATATTAAGTATTCTACACACATGGAGAGATAGTTAAAAATATTGAAAGAATATTTACAAAGTTCCCCTTTTATACATAATGTTTTGTTAAAGTGTCTTTGAAAGTGGGCTCTCTGAAAGTTCAGCACTAGGCTTACATGTGACAAAGTATTCCTATTCTTACAGTGCTAAAAACAATTAAAATCCTGACTTATGGTTGCTGCAGATCTTCTGTGGAGGGGAGACTCTTTGGCAGTGTTCCACCTGGGCCTCCGTGTAGGAAGATGTTGACAGCACAGGAAATGCCCCTCTTCTATCTCTTCAGTGGTATTCACTGTGTACTTGCTCTGTGCCAGTGCCTCTGCTGAGCACAGGGCCATGCTGGGGAATGAAACCAGACTCGTTTATTTATTTTATTTTATTTTATTTTATTTTTTTATTTTTTTGAGATGGAGTCTCGCTCCATCGCCCAGGCTGGAGTGCAGTGGCGTGATGTCAGCTCACTGCAACCTCCACCTCCCAGGTTTAAGCAATTCTCCTGCCTCAGCACCCGAGTAGCTGGGATTACCGGCACGTGCCACCACACCTGGCTAATTTTTTGTATTTTTAGTAGAGACAGGGTTTCACCGTGTTAGCCAGGATGGTTTCAATCTCCTGACCTCGTGATCCTCCTGCCTTGGCCTCCCAAAGTGCTGGGATTACAGGCGTGAGCCACCATGCCCAGCCTCAGACTCATTTCTTATTCCCACATAGCTCACAGTTGAGGACAGTGGGACACATCTTAAAGAAATAGTCACATGAATGAATGTGCCCTCAAAGAAAAGAACACATCAGCCATTCCCCTTAGAAGTGATGATGGGAGAATGGACCTGAGCCTCTCTCCTTGCCCAGGTCTTGCTGACTCTCTTCCCTCTGTCCCCAGGAGCCACAGCAGATGGTTAGGTAGCCCCCAACCTCAGATCCTCCACGTTGTGGAGTGCCAGGGAAGGGCCAGATGAAACGACTTTCTCTCCTAGGCTTAGTGGCGGGGGATGAGAAGGGCTTTGCTGATGGCCTCTGCCACTGCCGAACCAGAGGACAATCAGAGCAAGGCTTTCTACATAAGAGGGCTCTTGGGGTCACTCTGTGGGAAAAACAAAGATGATGGGAAGAGGAAAAGCTGGGCTACGAGACAAAAGAGCCCTGGGATGACCTGGAATCATTGGGTCTGTTTGTTTTCCAGCTCTTCTTGAAAAATCACATATTCTGGCACCAGTGGTCCCACATCCCTACTTTGTATCAGTTCCCAGGAGCTTCCCTAGCCCTTTAGTTTACCTACAACTCACTTTGTGTTATCTTCCCGGGCCCTGCACATGGCCACCAAGTACAGCAGCACAGAACGTGCACTGCATAACTTCAGAGGAAGTCATTCCCGTAGACTACAATATGAATGGTACCCCCTGGAATTGTGCAATGTAGTGACCCGGCCTTGTTTTTAACTTGCATTTTGGATCTCTGAATTAGGGCTTCTGACATATAATATGTAATTTGCACAAAAGCTGTATTTAAGAAAGACAAGCATTACCTGCGCCTGCATGTATTAGCAGTGTTTATTTCCAGCTGATGGCATTATGATTGAGTTTTGGTCTCATCTTTGTGATTTTTCACATTTTCCAATTTTTCTGCAATGAACATTTATTCCTTCTTTAATCAGAGAACAGGGAGGAAATGACAATAAATGTTACATTAAGGAAAAAGTGAACGAGGTGCTCTGAGATTCTGGCAGGCAGGAGAGCAGAGGCCAACAGTTACTTGTAAGCGAGAGGCTGGAGGCAGGCAATGAGAGGATTTCTAATGAGGCCAAGAGTCCAGGGAATGAGCCAGAAGGGGGCTGAGATTACCATCTGAATCTAACAGCCTTCTTTAGAAATTACTAAGTGTACAGTGTCCTGGGAACGCACAGAGACACAGAAACCAGCATAAGCACAGGGTACATTGCCCCAGGAGTGAGGATTGAGATTTGCTTTCCTCTCTCACTCTCCATGAAAGGCAGTAAACATAGGCTCTGAGCTTGGGAGAAGCTTGATTAATTGCCAAGCTAAGGCTAGTGAATGAAAGTTCAATTAGAATTGTGCTTGCTAATGAAATCCAATTGCTGGAGCAGGAAGCTGGCAGAAGTGGCCCTGTTTTCTGTAAGCACAAACCGGGAAGCTGGAAAGGGTGGACTTGGGGGCATTGGGAGAACGAAGGGATGCTCCCCTGGGTTGGAAGTATTGTGGGCAAGAAACGTTTCACTGCAGACCTGGCAGAAACAAATTGTGCTCAAGTGCATAAGCTATAAACCCTTTTGTACTTCAGTTTCCTCATCTGTAAAATGAAGATAATGATACCTTCCTCGGAGGATTATTGTAAGAATTAAATAGTGTGACTTATATACAGTTACTTTCCCTTTCCTTTTTCTCAAGCTAATTCAATATGTCGAGTACTTACAGAGCATTTGCAGAAGGCAGGCCACCGTGCAGGAAGGAGTAGACAGGGAGACCAGTTGTAGGCCCATGCTCCTCGTGTATATCATCTCTTTCACATCATTATGATCCCATGACATAAATTTTTTAGAATAACTTTATTATTATTATTATTATTATTTTCCCGAGACAGAGTCTGGCTGTGTTGCCTAGGCTGGAGTACAGTGGCGTGATCTCGGCTCACTGCAACTTCTGCCCCCCGGGTTCAAACAATTCTCCCTGCCTCAGCCTCCTGAGTAGCTGGGATTACTGGCGCCTGCCACCATGCCTGGCTAATTTTTCTATTTTTTAGTAGAGACGGGGTTTTGCCATATTGGCCAGGCTGGTCTTGAACTCCTGACCTCAGGTGATCTGCCTGCCTCGGCCTCCCAAAGTGTTGGGATTACAGGCATGAGCCACGGCACCCAGCCAATAACTTTACTTTTAAGTTTTTATTTTGAAATAATTTTAGACTTACAGAAAAATTGCAAAAATAGTGTAGAGAGTTCCCTGTATATCCTTGACCCAACTTCCCCTAATGTTAACATCTTACCTAATCATAGTACAATTTTCCAAACCAAGAAATTAAGATTAAGAAATTATGAAACAGCTAAGTCGCTTACTTAAGAGAATTGTCCCAACTGTAATAGCGCTTACTAAAATTTCACCAATGATTCCCCTAATGTTTGTTTCTTGTTCCAAGATCCAGTCCAGGATCCCACATTCCATTTGTTTTATTTTTTATTTTTTTCAATTTTTGAGATGGAGTCTCACTCTGTTGCCCAGGCTAGAGTGCAGTGGCGCGATCTCAGCTCACTGCAACCTCCGCCTCCCAGGTTCAAGTGATTCTTCTGCATCAGCCTCCCGAGTAGCTGGGATTACAGGCATGCACCACCACGCCAGGCTAATTTTTTGTATTTTTAGTAGAGACACGGTTTCACTGTGTTGGCTAGGCTGGTCTCGAACTCCTGACCTCAAGGAATCCACCCGCCTCGGCCTCCCAAAATACTGGGATTACAGGCGTCAGCCACCGAGCCCGGCCCACATTGCATTTAATTGTTGTGTCTCCTTGGTTTCCTCCAGGCTGTGCCATTTCTTGTCTTTCATGACCTTGACACTTTTGATGAGCACTGGTCAGTTATTTCGTAGACTGTCTCTCAATCTGGGTTTGTCTGATGTTTTCTCATGATTAAATTGTGATTGTGCATTTTAGACAAGGATTCCACCAACATGAGGTTGTGTGCATCTCAGTGCATCCTACCAGGGGGTCATAAAGTTCATATGTCTTATAGTAACTTTGTTTTTTTATTTTTACATATGAGTTAAGGAGTTATAGAGATTAAGTAACTCACCTGAGGCCCATAGTTTTGAACATGGCAGAATCATGAGCCACATCGAAATGGTCTTGGGAGCAGGAAGGATTAATAGATGTTAGAAATGCAGGCTTGAAATGCAGGTAAGAGATCAGGACTGCACTGTGATTTAAATTGTCATTTGCATGTAGATACGAACTAAATTTAGGAGATTCCCCCTTCCCGGGGGGAAAATCTGGAGCTCCCGGGTGGCTGATTCAGTAACATAAGTAGCATCAGCGGACCAGGTGGGCCCAGGGAGAGATGCAAGCACCTGCTTCCTCTACAGGGCCAGCTTTACTCAGCTGAGCTACCTGTGTCCACAAAGGAATGTGGTACAGTGTGGCCAGATCCTCCAATTAATTGCAAAAGAGCATTCAGTTTGGTTTTTAAATATTGGAAACAAATTACAAACAATATGAGCAACCCTGTATGGGCCAAACAAAACACATCTTTTTGCTGGATATGGCTTACATGTCACCTCTGGGCAAGGAGAGCAGAAAGCTGAGAAGCACTTTGGGGTAAAGGAGGAGGAAGAGAGGCCAGCCTCCAAGACCCAGAAGTCTTGATGCAAAGATGGATATAGCAAGACAGGGTAGCACCACAAAGGCCAATGGGGGAGGGTGGGAGAAGGCAGGTTTTTCCACATTCAGGTTGTGGCAGAAAGGTGGAGAACAATATTGCAGAGATTGCCAGGAGCCCACTCCTTCCTGTTTAGCCGTGAAATTTGCTTTGGTCAATTAAATGTAAGCAGAAATGACTTTTGTCACTTCTAAGCAGAACCATTAAAAGCTAGTACACAGTTAAGAACCACTTATTCATATTCTTTTTTTTTTTTTTTTTTGAGATGGAGTCTTACTTTGTCACCCAGGCTGGAGTACAATGGCTTGATCTCAGCTCACAGCAGCCTCTGCTTCCCAGGTTCAAGTGATTCTCCTGCCTCAGCCTCCCTAGTAGCTGGGACTACAGGCACGCACCACCATGCCTGGCTAATTTTTTTGTATTTTTAGTAGAGATGCGGTTTCACTATGTTGGCCAGGCTGGTCTCGAGCTCCTGACCTTGTGATCCTCCCACCTCAGCCTCCCAAAGTGCTGAGATTACAGGCGTAAGGCACCACGCCAGGCCTCTCTTAGTAATATTTTAAGTAGAGGATGTGCTATCAACCAGAGTCCCAGAATTAAGAAAACATGGAGCAGTTATCAGCCTGTGCTGGAAATGTGAAATGAACAAGAAATAACCTTCGCTGTGTCAAGTCACTAAGATTTGAGATTGTTCCTGCAGCAGGACTTAACCCATTCTGATTGACACTAGCTCATTTATCTACAGCCAGTCACTTGGTTTCCTGGTCATATAAATGAAAGGATATTTTCTTCACTTCGCCTAAAGGAATTTCAAACAATTTTTTATTTCTGTGAAACATTTTTCCAAATATGTACCACTTTATCTTTGTGGTACCTTTTCTCTCTTCTGTCTGCTGAATAACCTTTTTTGAATGTGTATATTTCTTCCAATAAATATTTTCAGGCCTGCAGCATTTTGTACAGGATTTACTAAATTCATCTCTTTTGATTTTTTTTGTCTCCTTGATTTTTTTTTGTTTTGTACTATGCATGTCTGAGTACACTTCATGAGCTAAACCAAGTTAGTATGTAGTCAATGCTCTCTCCTGTTTAATAAGGCACTGGCATTTTGACAGCAAGGATGAAGACATGTGGCAGATAGGTTCAGAACTGTATTGAATTCCACTCTATTTTTCAAGATATTTAATTCATAAAGTAATTTCGGGATCATGAGACATAATGATACATATAACATTACAACCAAATGTATCTATGACTAAATTATAAAACTTTGCAGGAAAAGCCTCTAGACAAGCTGGCAAAAAGTCTTTAAAGTATTTGAACGTTCATTCAGTCACTAAATATTTACTGAGTGCCTCAAATATACTAGGGATACATCAAGGAATGACAGGCGGCTACTTTCATAGGAGGCTCATTAGGGCAGTGGAGCAGAGTGGTTAGAGGCAGGCTTTGGAGCCAGAGTATGACTAAGCAATTGACTTCATTGTCCCTCCCCTGAGCCTCAGTTTCCCCATCTGTAAAATGAGGATGATCAGAATTCACATGGTTGTATTAGAAATGAATGAACTCGATGTATACAAAGTGACACAGAACTGGCAGATAGGGGATGCTTAAGGAGTGGTAGCCTTGTTGATGTTACACAAACTTCCTTAGCATGAGGAAGCAGGGCCATAAACAGAGGTTGCTTTTGTGGAGAAAAGTGTGACAGTAGAGAAAGGGAGAGAGAAAAGGAAAGATGGCGGCCAGGATGAAGAAAAGAGTTGTTTGTTTAGTTCTGGAAACTTAAGTATGCCCATTGGCCGGGAAGAATGAAAAAAATATTGAAGACTCAAGAGAGATGGGACACTAGGTGGAAGTCAGTCTTGGAAAACAGGGCAAAGAAGTTAGACTCAAAGGAAAAGAGGAGGTGCTTCTCCTGGAGTGGAGATGAGGTCTGGAAGGAGAGCAGGAAGATGCTCAAGAATCTGGTTGCAGAGAGGAGGAAGTTGGGGGATCTCTGCTGCAGGGGCCCCTTGGTCTCTATTAGAAGAAGGAGGCTTATGAGGCAGCTGGAGATGGTTGGGGCAAGGTTGGCAAAATGTGAGCAGCTCTGGACTGCGTCCTTCCCTCGGGTCCTGCTCCAGGGGACAAAAGGTGCTGATAGACAAATGGCATTGGGCAGAAACATCCTCTCCTTCCCTGGCCTTTAGAGCGACTGCCTTCAACACCCTCCTCCCGCCTCAAAAAAAGAAATAAGTCACATGATTTTGTAACAGTGAAAGAAATCTGACATAGCTGACTCCATCTTGCTTCTAAACTCACAAGAGAACTGCCTTTGCTCACTCCTGCACATAGGCCAAGCTAACTATGGGACAAATGTTGTTTCTAGTTTAATTTCAAAGCAAGGATGAGAGTGGCCCCTTCCCAAAACTAAACCCCAAGGAGATGAGGATGTATACACAAATAACAACGTTGCATTAAATATTTATAAGGGCATCGTGATCTGACCAAGGACAAAGAAGTTCTACAACCTCCTCGGACTCCTGCTGATGCCCAGATGTCTGTGGTCACCAGTTACCTGCTGAGCTCAACCCCACCTTGTTCCCCCTTCCCCAATATAAAAAGAAGCTTCAGACTCATGCCTTTTTTATTTTTATTTTTATTTTTTGAGACGGAGTCTCTTTCTGTCACCAGGCTCAAGTGCAGTGGCGATCTTGGCTCACTGCAACCTCTGACTCCCAGGTTCAAGCGATTCTCCTGCCTCAGCCTCCTAAGTAGCTGAGATTACAGGAGCGTGCCACCATGCCTGGCTAATTTTTATATTTTTAGTAGAGATGGGGTTTCACTGTGTTGGCCAGGATGGTCTCGATCTCCTGACCTCATGATCTGCCTACCTCGGCCTCCCAAAGTGCTGGGATTACAGGCATGAGCCACCGTGCCCAGCCCAGATTCATGCCTTTTAAGGCAGCTTTTTAGGACATTGGTCTACCGTCTTCTCAGCTTGCTGGCTTTCCAAAATACAGTCACTTTCTTTGCTCTACCTACTTGTCTCTCAACTTACTGGCTGTCACGCAGTGAGTGGTCCAAGTTTGGACTCAGTTACGATTTCCAAACTGAGAAGCATGCATTTGTTGGTCCAGGCTTCCTAGGAACCTAAAGGCAGCCAAGCAGTCACTCTGTTCCAAGAGTTCTGCAGTGAGAGGGAGAAGCTGGTCTGGTCTCCTATCACCACACATTTAATGATTTGCCATTTGCCATTTGCTCAAAAAAGGCCGAATGAGCTAACCTGACTTGCAAGACCCATTATGAGCTGCTCCCCTCCCCCACCACCTCTTACCACTCTTCCTCTCTCCAGAGGGGGCTCAGGTTTTCCTATGTAGAAGGCAGGGTGTTTTGAGGTTACAGTGAGCTGTGATTGCACCCTTGCCTCAAACCTATACTTGCATTATGCTTTGCATAAGGCTGAGACAACCTCGAATGGCCATCTCAAAGAATGGAGACAGTGCGATGACAGAAAACATGGAAGCCACTCATTGGCATCTCTTACTTTGTGTGTTAGTCACATGGAACTTGGCTTGGTTCCTCTTGTAACTGAGGACTGAGAGTCTGTGCTGTGCCTGTGCTCACCCTGGGGTCTTCATCCATCCTGTTCCCTCTGACTGGAACATATTTCTCTTCCTTCCTTCCTTCCTTCCTCCCTCCCTCCCTCCCTTCTTTCCTTCCTCCCTTCCTTCCTCTCCTTCCCCTCCTTCCCTTCCTTCCCTTTCCCTCCCTCCTTCCTTCCTTCCTTTTCTTTCTTCCCTCCTTCCCTCCTTCCTTTTCTTCCTTCCTTCCTCTCCTTCCCCTCCTTCCCCTCCTTCCCTTCCTTCCCTTTCCTTCCTTCCTTCCTTCCTTCCTTCCTTCCTTCCTTCCTTCCTTTTCTTTCTTTCGACAGGGTCTTGCTCTGTCACCTAGGCTGGAGTGCGGTGGTACAATCATAGCTCACTGTAGCTTCAAACTCCTGGGCTCAAGTGATCCTCCCACCTCAGCCAACTGAATAGCTGGGACCACAGGTGTGAGCCACTATGCTTGGCTAATTTTTAAAAAAATTTCTTTTGTAGAGGTGGGGTCTTATTGTGTCGCCCAATCTGGTCTAGAACTTCTGGCATCAAGTCATCCTCCCGCCTTGGCCTCTGAAAGTGCTGGGATTACAGGCGTGAGCCACTGTGCCTAGCCTTGGTACATTTTTCTTGACCATACTTTGCCTGGATAACTTCTACTCATCCTTCAGATCTTAACTGAAAAGTCTCCTCCTCCAGGCAGTCCTCCTTCCTTCTCTCCCTTTTCACTATCAGTTGATCCTGTATTACTATAGTTTGTGTCTGTCTCCTGTGCTAGACTATAGGCATCTTTTGTACCCCAGCATCCTGCCCAGTTCCGTGCTCCTGGCCCAGAATAGAAATTAATAAATGTCTGTGGAATGACACGTCGAATGAATGAATGAACGAACGAACGAACGAATGAATGAACGAACGAACGCCCGAACTCCGTGTGGCTCCAAAGAAACAGTGAGCAACTCAACCTGTAGGTGGCGCAGTTGAACAGGCTACCAGAGTGGGAAGGGCTTATGGCCAAGGATCTGTCACCTTTGTTGCTGCTAAGCCACGTGGCGCATGATCCCTGTGCGGTTGGCTTTTGAGGCTGAAATCGTGACTTTATCTTTATCAAACTGTGGGTGCTGTGGAGTCACCCGGGGATTACATTAAAACCATTGGTTTTGGAGCTGGACTATTCGAGTTTAAATCCAGGTTTTTGCTCCTTCCAGCTGAGAAATCTCCGGAAAGTCATTTAACTTCCCAGAGCCTCAGTTTCGTCCTCTGAGAAATGGGCACGATAGTAACAGTACCTGCTCCCTCACAGAGCTGCTATTAATACAAAGATCGAAAGGGGAGTGAGTCGCTCAGGCATGCCCGGCCCAAAGCAGGGGTGCAGGCAGCTTAGGGATGACTAGTGTGGGCAGGTCTCTGCGGTGTCTTCCTCCCCATCCTGCGCCATGGGGCTCGCGTGCAGGCTGCGCTCTGCCCGCCAGTCCTGGCACAGCCTCACCTGGATGCGCGGAGCGGGGTGCAGCTGAGGTTTCTGGGGTTTCGAGCTTACTGGGGAGTCGCAAGGAGGCTCCAGAGCTTATGGACCCATGGCTGCTCCTCTGGTTGTGAAAGCAGCGCTGCAGCTCACAAAGTGGCCCTTTCAGTGGTTTTTGCAGCAGCAGAAAAGCGCCTGCAGGCGGCCGGGTTCCTCTACCGTGACCTCCGAGCTGGCGGTAAATTGCATCTCTCGGCAGAGGTGGCTGCGGGAAGCGCCGGGATCAATCCTCACCCGGAGAGGACAGGACTGGAGCGCTGGATCTGCATGACCCTGAGTGCAGTGCGGTCGGGGTGGAGGGTCCACTGGGGCTCGGCCATGCCAAAAGGCATGCTCTGGAAGCCAGGCCACGACAAGTCCGCCCAGTCCCGCGGAATGCTGGGGAAGAAGGAGAGACTCCACCTGGAGCCCCCAGATCCTAGGAACTCCTGGGGTGGGTGGGAGTGTTTGGAGGATGGGCTCAGAAAAGTCGAACTTGGATTCTGGAGCTGAAGGGGACTGCAACTCCAACCAGAAGCAGCCCTCATTATCCCGTTTCTGCTGAAGGTCCAGACGGGTTGGTGTCACATTAGGGGGCGCTGTCATAATAACATGAGAGCTGCCAGCATCAGCCCTGCACCGAACACACTTAGGGGTGATTCAAGCTTTGCCTCTTACTAACTGTGACTTTAGGAAAATTATTTCTCTGGGCCTCAGTTTCCTCATCTGCAAAATGGAATTATAAAGTAGCTTCCTCGAATTGTTGCTGTTACAGGATTGGCACACACAGTTTGCTGCCGATCCTAAGCCACGCAGAGGACTAATCGATCCACACAGTCTTTCCCGCTAAGCCTAGATAGACTCAATGTGGTGTTCCACACTCTGATCAATTAGTGCACGACATGAAATCTTCAGGGCATCACTGGCCTTGGGCCTTGTCAAATCATGGGCATCAAACTTCATTACAATTAGATGTTTTTAACCTCATTTAAGAATGAAGAATCTGCAATTGCACATCACTGTGGTTCAGATTTCATTGCACTAGAGAAGTGTGTGTTGGCCAATACATAAATGTGCATATCTTCTCAGCATTATTTAGAAGATGATAATGTGTCTGGGGATACTTCATCTGCAGAATCTAATAAACTCAACATTATTAGATATTTACATAAAACAAATGAAAACGTTGATGTATCATTTACCTGTTAGGACATATTATGTAATAGCTCATCAGGTTGGGAAAATTAGATGAGATAATGTATGTAAATCACTTAGCATGGAGCCTGGCACATGACATTTGCTCAATAAAAGTTAGCTAGAGTAATATTAAGACACAGTGAAGTTGAAATATTGATATGGTTTGGCTGCGTCCCCACCCAAATCTCATATTGAATTGTAGCTCCCATAATCCCCACGTGTTGTGGGAGGGACCCAGTGGGAGATAATTGAATCATGGAGACGGTTTTCCCCATACAGTTCTCATGGTAGTTAATAAGTCTCATGAGAGCTGATGGTTTTATAAGGGAAAACCCCTTTTCCTTGGCTCTCATTCTCTCTTGCCTGCTGCCACGTAAGACATGCCCTTCACCTTCCACCATGATTGTGAGGCCTCCCCAGCCACGTGGAGCTGTGAGTCCATTAAACCTCTTTTTCTTTAGAAATTACCCAGTCTCAGGTATGTCTCTATCAGCAGCTGAAAATGAACTAATATAGTGGAGTTTACAGAGCTGTGACCATGCATCATTGTTTTGTTAGGATTAGGTTCTGCTGCATAAACAGAATCTACTCTGCTTGGTTCCACACCCTGACTTCATTCCTTCCCTTCCCAGTTCTACTATCTACTTCCCTGCAGGCTTTTCCTAAGAGCATGCCTAGTAAATTACCTTCAGATGAATTATTGTTTTGAGGCTCCTAGGGAACCCGGTCTAAGAACCACAATCACTCATGGACATTAGGACCTATCAGATTCCAAGCCAGTTCAACCAATCACAACTCAGCACCTCATCCTTGCTGGTCACATTCACATTATCAATAACAGTTAATATTTGTGCCAGACACCGTACTAAGTGCTTGATATATATTAATTCATTTGATCCCCACAGTAACTCTATGAAGTAGGTAGTCTTATTATCAACATTTCCAGATGAAGAACTGAGAACCAGAGAAGTCAAGTAACTTGCTCAAGGTCCCGCAGGTAATAGGTGGCATGGCCTGAATTCAAACCTAGGCAATTTGGGTTTTTGAGTTTGGGTCTTAACAACACACTCCGTAGCTAGTCACTGCAATGCACCTAATAGAGCTCAGTAACTAAATGGTAAGAATTGTTAATGTGAGCAACAGAGACCAATTGGGAAGTGAATTACCCATGGCTAATATAATAATTTGGTTGGAAAAGCAACCAAAGTGTCTATAAGAAAGAAATTTTGAATAAAGCCCTGAGCAAAAAATTAAAATAAAATAAAATTGAGCGATTTTGAAAAAAAAACAACAGGTTTGTGTATCATCGTTTTCCTGGGGGGCTTTGCTGGGGTTACCTCTGACCTCTGGATATCCTGCACATATTAACACCACACACACACACACACACACACACAAACACACGTGGAGATGTTGTCTTTACAAAGCTAAAGAAGCCCATGCTATTCTCATGAGGCCTCTGTTGTCTGAATTCCTGCTCACAGAAGCTGGGGCCATCTTATCTGGGTGATAGCCAAGAAAGATGGTGTTGGGGGCTACTTGAAGCTTGAGCTAGGATGAGGGAGACAGGCACAGAGACGTGGACTGGAATGTCCCAGATGACTTCTCTCATCACATGTGTGGGGGTTGGGCTGAGATGGCTGAAACAGCTGGGTGCCAGCCAACACCTCTCTTTCTCTCACTCACTTTCTTTTCATGTGGCCTTTCTTGTGACTGGCTTCAGCTTCCTCACAATATGGCAATTTCAGAGTAATCTGACTTCTCACATGGGGAAAGCACCTCCTCAAGAGTGCAAGCAGAGGCTGTCTGGCCTCTCTTAAAGGCCTAAAAAGGGCACAGCATCTCTTCTGCCAAATTTCATTGATCAAATCAATCATAGAGGCCACCCAGTTTCCAGGGAAGGGAAAAGGATCTCCCCTCTCAACCAAAAAAATGGCCAAAAAGAATTTTTGGCCATCTTTACCCTGCCACAGGCTGTGGTTTAAGCAAGACAGACATAAAGTTTTATTGTTATTAGGATGTTGGGATTGTTTGTTACAGCAACTGACTTATGCTGACTAATGCACCTTGTCATCACTGCATGTATAGAGGCTTATTCTCATCTTCCCTCAAAAAGGGTCATCTAGTAAATGAAGCAAAACTGAGAGAGAATGGAAGACACCGTCCAGGGAATATTCAATCTCTGTTTCTTCTCAAGACCTCAATTCCTGATCTTCTTCCACTCCTTTTGCATTGAAGAAAAATAAGTTCAAGTAGGAGATGTATGAACTCTCATATTTGGTTCAAAGAACAGTTTTCACCAGGGAAGTTGAACTAGTAGTCAAAGTGATTAAAGCCATTTGGAGGTAATGAGCTCACAATCACTGGGAAGAATTTGCGCAGAGGCTGGTGTCGTCGAGATGTTGGAGTTGAAATCCAACCACTATCCCTTCCACTACTGAACTGCTTTTCCTCAAACCCAGTGAGATCCCAGTTTGGTGGAAGTCTTTTCCAGCCCATGAGACCAGCTGGGTAGAAATCTAAGCTTTAGATTGTCATGAGCCGGCAACCAGGGAGTGTAAACATACATCTTTCTAGAAAGTTCCAAGGCCAGGTAATAAGAAACTGGTCCTTGGCATTTAATAGAAAATAAAGGATTTCAGAAGTTTCTTAGAGCAAAGACTGGAGGCTGATAATAATAAAGATGTGTGAGTGTGAAATAGGTGAGACCTTGACTTCTACTTTGCCTGGGTGTGAGAAGGGGTCTTTTGTAATCTACTGTGGATTTCTCTAGAATAGGGACAATGTCTTAAATATGCTTGGTTCCTTTCTTTCCCTCCTCCTCAACATCCTGTGCTTCAGCATGACCTGCCACCTCCAACTCCAAAATACATACTGAATGTGTCCCTTTCTCTCCATCTCTGCTGCCCACACCCTGATCCAAGCCACTATCATTTCCTGCCTGCACCACAGCCCCAGCCTCCCAGATGGCCTTGGTCACATGCTCATCTCTCCCACTACAATCCATTTTGCACACTGAGCTTGAGAGATCTTTCTGAAACAAATCATGTTACTCTTCTGATTAAAACTCTCTCATGGTTTCTCATGGCACTTAGAAGAGAGTCAGAGTTCCTGCAATGACTAGAGGCTCTACAGATTCCAGCCCTTTCATGCCTCATTGATCTCATCTCCTACCCTCTTGTCCTCAGGACTTGCCACTCGGCCATACGGGCTTCCTTTCAGTTATTCAGTCATTCACCCAGTGTGATCCCACTTGCTACTCTCTCTGCCCGAAATGTTATTCCCTTCCCATCTTCTTGTCATCCTGATCTCTGCTTAAAGTCACCTCATCAGAGAGAGTTTCCCTAATCGGCCTATGTAAAATACAGCCCCTCATCCTTCTGTATCCCCCTACTCTTCTTTCTTTTCTTTGTGTCATCAATTTATTTGCCTATTTATTTATCCTATGTCCTCTAAAAGGTTATGCCTAGGAGACAGTTTGGCTATCTTGTTTTCTGTGATATCCCTCTAGCCTAGAACAGTGCTAGTCATAATCAATTGAATAAATGAAAAAGTATCAATTAAATTAATTAAAAAATGAATGACCATTTGGCACTCCCCCAGTTTCCAGCAGAGATCTGGACATGCAGTAGGCAACCACTAACTTTCTTCCATTTGCTGACTAAATGGAAACCAAGGCAGGCAATGGCCTCAGGTCATCACTCTATTGTGGTTGTGTTTCAGTATATGCAACATGGTGATTTTGTTCTTCAGAGGGGTTCCTCACACCCCAGAGAAAATGACTTGAGACACAAACTGCAGGACAAGGTCGGTCTACCAGGATCCTGCCCAGCTCTATCTGAGCTCCCAAATACTCATCTACCTGCCTTCTCCCTGAACCACCTTACACACTCCAAGCTGACCCAGTGAGGAGCTGGTGGGCGAGTGAATATCTTCAAGGCTTTTTTAAAACAGACCATCAACACTCAGAATGTATAGCCTTAAGTGTGTTCCTAGAAAGACAGACTGTCTGGGTAGATAGAATATATAATCAGAATTTCTTAAATGGTACTGCTTGGATACTGTTGTGAGACATTAATTTGTATTTTCTCTCTTTTCCTTCCTTGCATGCAGGCAGGTGGCTGGCTTGGTGGTTGATTGCTTTAAGGGAGGAATGTGTCAGGACTGAAGGCAGAAGTATCCCCCGAGATTTCTGTCTTGTTGCTGAAAACTTAAACATGTGAGGATAGGTTTGTGGGAGGAGGCGGAATGGCTTAGATGACTCAGAAAGGAGAGAGAGAATGACTTCCCTAAGACTAAGAAAAAGAGATGTCCTCTGGGCTGGGGTAAGACAGAGAATCCAGTGGGTTCCCAGAGCAATAGGCAGGCAGAAAGCCCCCAGGGAGAAATGGTACATGATGTGTCCATGGACATAAAACCACAGGGACCTGGATCCCCAGCCTCACCGAAGATCCTTGGGTCCCATGTCTGGGGTGAAAGCAGCAGACAGAACTCGGAGCTAAAGGCACCACACAGATGAATGGAACTCTCAGGAGTAATTGACACCATAGATCTCACACTCCATGCCTTGACACTGGATAAGATCCCGGATCTTTGGCAGTACAGACACATTGAGCTGAGGGCCACTCTAAGAGACAGAGGCAGAAGTTCCTGCTAATGCTATAAGGTTCAGAATGGGAAATTTGGCAGTTTTTTTTTTATAAGGAGGTGTGACCATTCTTGCACTCTACACTTTTGAGACAGAGATTCCCATCCACTCTGTGTTTATTACTGGAGGGATGAGAACTAAATGAGAGAGGAAGCAATAGATGGGGCATAATGACGGAGTTGCCGGTTGACTGAGGGAGTGGCCAGGCCTCTTATACTTGCTTTCCAGGGTATCCTTGAGGAGTTCTCCAGGAGTTGCTTCCCCTGGGCTCTGTATTCATGGTTAAGGAAGTAATCTATGCCTAATAATGCCATAAGCATCATCACACCTTCTTTTGTGTAAATAATGTCTGATAAAATGAGGTGTGAGCCTGCTGTTGCAAAGAACACTTAGCTGTTAAATGCTTTCTTTTCCACTCCATTGACTTTCCCTATTTATAGCTTTTCCAGCAGAGCATTTGTGTCATATTCCTTTCCTACCAGCTGCTGGGCTCCTCAACTTAGTTCTGAAGGAAAACCCACAGGCACCTCCCTGGAACTACCTGTTCCCTATGGCGCTGGCCTCTGCTTGGGTCAAGAGTCAACAGACAAAGTATGGGGTGAGGTCTTGTATTAGTCTGTTTTCTTTTGCTTATAACATAATACCTGAAACTGAGTAATTTATAAAGAAAAGAAATATATTTCTTAGAGTTATGGAGGCTGAGAAGTCCAAGGTTGAGAGTGCTGCATCTGGTGACAGCCTTCTTGCTGGTAGGGACTCTGTAGAGTCCCCAGGCAGCACAGGACATCACATGGAGAGGGGGCTGAGTGTGCTAGCTCAGGTCCTTCTTCCTCTCTTTTTCTTTCTTTCTTTCCTTTTCTTCTTCTTTTTTTAAGAGACAGGGTCTTTTTAAAAATTTCAGTAGGTTTTTGGGGAACAGGTGGTGTTTGGTTACATGAATAAGTTCCTTAGTGGTGATTTCTGAGATTCTGGTGCACTCTACCTGAGCCGTGTACACTGTATCCAATGTGTTGTCTTTTATGCCTTACTCCCCTCCCACCCTTTCTCCCAAGTCCCCAAAGTCCATTATATCATTCTTATGCCTTTGTGTAGAGACAGGATCTTGCTCTGTCACCTAGGTTGTAGTGCAGTGGCTCCATCACAGCTCACTGCAGCCTCAAACTCCTGGGCTCAAGCAATCCTCTCGCTTCCAACTCCTGAGTAGGTGGGACTATGGGGACACATCACCACACCCCGCTAATTAAAAAAAAAATTTTGTGGAGATGAGGTCTCCCTATGTTGCCCAGACTGGTCTTGAACTCCTGGTCTTAAAGCCACCATTTCTCTTCTCATGATAATCCATTAATCCATTAACCCATTGATCCATGAATGGATTAATCCATTTATAAGGACAGAGCCTTCATGATCCAATCACCTCTTAAAAGTCCCACCCCTCAATACTGCCACATTGGGGATTAAATTTCAGCATGAGTTTTGGAAGGGACAAACATTCAAACCATGCAAATCTCCTCTCTTCCTCCCTAGACTTGCCCCAGAAGCCTCTTTGCCAAAATAGTTAGTAACAGTCCCTTGACCTGGTTAACCTGGTCAGAGGTGAGGGGCATCTACTGAGAGGGGAGGATTATAGAAACTGGGGTGAGAGGAGGCTTTTTGTCTTGAAAATAGGACAAAGGATGTTGAAATAAGAACAACAAAAACACTCTAGTGAGGGTGATAACATACTAATATTAACATTAGTATTAATGTTAATGGGAATACTGTAGTTAATCTTTACTGAGTTGCTTACTGTATGCTGAGGAGCATACGAAGAATTTAAATGCGTTATCCATTTAACCTCACCCCAACCCCACAAAGTAGGTTTTGAGTGGGCAGTATTGATCAGAGGGGAGTCCGCTTAGAGGAGGAGATAGGTATTGTGGCTGCTGAATGAAAGTAAAATGAATTATGTGAGCATGTTGAGGAGAAACCATAGAGGTCGATTAAGTCTTATTTGTAGAAAGACAAAATAAGAAACAAGGGTAGGCAGAATTGTGGGATGCTTTTTTGTTCTTTGACAGCAAGAGTGGATTTTAAATGTGTTTTTCTTATTTTTTAAACTTGTATGAATTTAGGGAGTAGAAGTGCAGTTCCGTTACATGGATATATTGTGAAGTGGTGAAGTCTGGGATTTTAGTGTAACCATCACCCGAATAGTGTACGTTGTATCCATTAAGTAATTTATCATACCTCAGCCCCTCCCACATTCCCACTTTTCTGAGTCTCCAATGTCTATCATCCCTCAGCCCCTCCTACATTCTCACTCTTCTGAGTCTCCAATGTCTATCATCCCTCAGCCCTTCCCACATTCTCACTCTTCTGAGCCTCCAGTGTCTGTCATTCCATGCCCTATGTTCATGTGCATACACTATTTAGCTGAGAACATGCAATATTTGACTTTCTGTTTCTGAGTCCTAGATTTTAACCCGGGAAAACTGAGGTCTCAGTAAAGACTGAATCCACACAGGCACCATTTCTGGTTGCCCCAGTAATAGGATCCTCACTTTAGGATAATAACATTATAATGAGAAAATGAAAATGAAATAAACAGGAAGTCAAGAAAGAACTGTGTGTGCCTAGTGAATGCCATCTTGGGAGAAGGGAGATAGGAAAGGAGGGCAGGAGGGAAAACATTTGGGTTATGTATAAAAGTTACCTTGAGATAACTTGGCATGGCATGTATCTTTGGCATCTCCCGCAAACTTTAGGGAAAAAAATGGGATGGAAATAAATAATGAACTTGCTTATCCCCATTGACTAGTCCTTTTCAACACTAGCATAGCTTCCTGGAGAAATGTGTTCACAGAAAATGGTGAAAGACCATCTTCCTGGTGATCTGTGGCCTCGTACTTAGCTTTGAACACTGGGGTCATGGTTGACCTGGGATCTGAGATGTACAGCCTAGAGTCAATCCTTGCCTCTCAGGGCACCACCAGGCAGTGATTTTGACAATCTACTGCTTAAAATTTTCTTCCTGCTCTTACTAACAACAGAGGGTTGGACATGTCCCAAAAGAATAAAGGGGATAAGAGAGAAGGTCAGCAGTTCTTATGTTTGATGCCACTTTATAGACAATAAAATTGAGGTCAAGTAAGGCTGATTAATACATGTGGTAGGGCTGGGGTTAGAATGCAAATGCTTCTGTCTCTAGTTCAAGCATATCATTCTTTCCAGTGTCTTATTCACCTTCTCAAAACTAAAGAAACTTAAGGAGGAGAAAGAATAAATAGTAGATTGCTTGACAACATTTGTCACAATTCTTTCCTTCTCTGAATCCTTTTCCTATGCCATGGGACTCTGAACTTCCCCATCAAGAAGCAGAGTTTGGCCAGGTGCAGTGGGTCACACCTATAATCCCAGCACTTTGGAAGGCTGAGGTGGGAGGATTGCTTGAGACCAGGAGTTTGAGACCAGTTTGGGCAACATAGCAAGACCCAATCTCTACAAAATTAAAAAAAAAATACAGCTGGACATGATGGTGTGCACTTTTAGTCTCAGCTACTCAGGAGGCGCAGGCAGGAGGATCCCTTGAGCCCAGGAGTTCAAGGCTGCAGTGAGCTATGCTGATGTCACTGCATTCCAGCCTGCAAGACCCTCTCTCTAAAACAAATAAACAATCAAAAAAGAGGCAGAGTTTATGTCCTCACCCCTTGAAACTGGGCTGCCTATGAAACTTGCTGGCTTGAAACTGAGCTGGCTTTGAAACTTGCTATGGAAGTGAGGGTGTGCCAGTTCTGAGCCCAGGCCTCTGGGGGTTTTCTGGGCTTCCATTCACTCTGTGCGAGCCCTGCCATGGCCATGTGAACTACCCCAGGCTAGCCTGCTGGAGGACAAGAAACCCTAGGGAGTAGAGCTGAGGACCCCAGCTGATCCAGATGCAAGAGATCAGCCGATGGTGGCCCCGGTCAGCAACCCAGGGATTCATGAACAAAAATCAATGTTGATTGTTGTACACCACTGGAGTTTTGTGATTGCTTGTTACATGGAACTACTGTGGTAATAGATGACAAGTACAGAAGGCTATGGAGATCCCATCCTGGGAAGATGCACAATGGAATATTAGACAGCAGGATGAAAAAGTAGATTTAGCAGGTCACAAGGACTCTGGGAATCGAAAACCCTCTAAGGAGTCTGCACTAAGTGATGGATGGAAAAAAAAATAGATATTATCTAATACCATCCTCAGAGACATTGCCCTTGGAAAAAGAAAAAGGAAACCAACATTCTGTGCCAGGTAATCTAGAGTCATTCTTCTGTTTTCTCTTTACAGCTGTCCCCATGAACACCATTTCACAGCTGAGGGAGGGAAGGGACAAATTCAAGGTCACACAGCTTAAAAGTGGCAGAGTAGGGGCCGGGTACAGTGGTGCATGCCTGTAATCCCTGCACTTTGGGAGGCCGAGGCGCATGGATCACCTGACTAACATGGTGAAACCCCGTCTCTACGAAATACAAAAAAAAAAAGAAAAAGCCAGGCATGGTGGCACATGCCTCTAATCTGAGCTACTTGGGAGGCTGAGACAGGAGAATCACTTGTACTTGGGAGGCGGAAGTTGCAGTGAGCCAAAATTGCACCATTGCACTCCAGCCTGGGCAACTATTGCAAAACTCCGTCTCAAAAAAAAAAAAAAAAAAAGAGGGCGGAGTAGGAATTCTTACCAAGGTCCAATGGACTCCAAAGACCACCTTCTTAATCGACTCCATGTTTTCCATGTAGTCACTGAGCAGGCATTTATTATGCCAGACCCTGTGCTAGGCTTAGAATTTCCTAGTGGACTGTAAGATAGTCTGTGTCCCCAGAGAATTGGAAGTCCATGTGAAATAAGGTGTTTTGGGTGCTATGAGACAAGTCACTCAGGGACTTCCGGGGTACAATTCCTTCTCAGTATAGGAATGTTGGGTCAGAGGGTTCTGGATGCAGGTAATGGTCGATGGGCAATGGTTTTCAGTTACTCGATTACTTTGGCTTCTTGTTTTGTTCCTCATCCTGAAATGAGCTTGGGATTTAGGCCCTGGTTATGGGCTTTAGGCAATACTGAATTCAGAGCTACTGTTCCACTGGTTTCTGGGCCTGAGAGTGCTTTAATATGGGTTATGGAGAGGGCTCTAGGGTTATACTTGGATTAGACTTTGGCTTGTGTCTGAATTGCACTGGGAAATGTTAGGTCTTTACATAGCTATGGTTTTTGCTAGGCTTGGGATTAAGTTTAGCGCTCCATTAATCTCTGCACTTGGCTTGGAAACACCAGTATCTTGGCTGGGCTGGAATCTAAGATGGATGAGGCAGTTGGGCTCAGGGCCACCACCAGATCTCAATGCCCTGGCTGGCCTCTCTTTGATTTCTCTCTCCTTCTCTTGCTCAATCAGTTCCTACTATCTCATCTCCTGGGAAGTTTTCCTCAACTTCATTGAATGAAGTCCATACTTTCTCCTTCACCCAGGTGTGAAAATATGAAAGCAAACTTCCCATGGTTCTTTTTTTTTTTTTTTTTTTTGAGACGGAGTCTCGCTCTTTCACCCAGGCTGGAGTGCAGTGGCCCGATCTCGGCTCACTGCAGGCTCCGCCCCCCGGCGTTCACGCCATTCTCCTGCCTCAGCCTCCCGCATAGCTGGGACTACAGGCGCCTGCCACCTCGCCCGGCTAATTTTTTGTATTTTTAGTAGAGACGGGGTTTCACCGTGTTAGCCAGGATGGTCTCGATCTCCTGACCTCGTGATCCGCCCACCTCGACCTCCCAAAGTGCTGGGATTACAGGCGTGAGCCACCGCGCCCGGCCCCCATGGTTCTTTAATCTATTTGCCACTTCCCCAAAATAACTCTACCACTTCCTTAATCCTTGCTATTGGCGAATCCTGTGTTAATCTTATGTTCCAGAATCTAGAAGAACTCTAAGGACAGATTCTGACTGCAAAATGCCAAGACTACTGTTTCTAACGGCTCCTGGCCACTGGATTGAAGGTGACCCTAAGGTCACCTTCTGAAGGGGTTGGGGGTCACCAGGCCATGTGCTGCTGGGTTCAGTGTGTGCAAAGCAAGCTAAGCAAATCAAGAAAGCTGGGATGCTTTGTTTGGGAGGCTTCTTGTTGTGTGTGTGTGTGTGTGTGTGTGTGTGTGTGTGTGTGTGTGTGTGTGTGTGTTTTGGCGGTGGGGGAGCTCCTAGCAGAAAAGTTGGTGCTGCCAAATTTCTATAGGTTCTAGGCCAGCAGGTGGCTGTATACCCAAGCCCACTAAAAAGCCCATAGGGCCAGAAACAGGTGTACAGAAATACATTTCAAGATTCAGAGCCAGGATTGACAGAGAATGGGGCCACAGCTGGAAGCCACAATGAGAGAAGATACAGGAGCAAGGAGATGGGAAATTTAATAATCACATGAAAAAATTAAACACCAGGCCCCAGTGCTTGTCACTTTCCATCCGTTGAGATTCACAACACTTGACATCCAATTATAATTGTGGGTTCCTATAAAACAGCCCATTAACTGCAACTATAAATTATTATTGCTTATGTGGAGTAGGCTGCTGGCTTAGTAGCTGATACTGAGGATTATGGAAATTATTATCAAGCAACAATGTCTCTCTGAGTCCTCTTGCTCTGGGGAAGATGTATGGACCCTGGAGGAATGAAGATGGCTGCCTAGGAGTTTTGACTACATGTTTTGCCACAAATTGCAACTTCCTTTGTAATTGACAAAGGGAGGGCTTCTTTCTCTACCACTCCTCAAATTTCTCATCTAGTCACCTCCCATTAGACAGGAACATGCATGGCTGTGCTTGAGGACCTGGTATACAAGTATACACATACACACACATGCATACAGCTACAGATGTTATTAATGGCTCATATTTGCTGAGTGCTTTCTGCATACCTGGCAAAAGCTAGGTGATTTCTCTATGTTTTCATTTTGTCTTCATATTGCCTTATGGGATGGTGATACAGCTAGTCCCCTTTTACAAACGAGGAACGGAGGCACGGAGTGATTACGAGTTATTTGCCTAAGGTCACAGAACTAGTAAAGGATGGAGTCTTGATTAAACCTAGGCTATTTCACTCTGGTCTGGGCTCTTCACTACTTTCACACACTGCCTGCCAACAGATACCCTTTCACAAACAGCTGCTGACACTTCTGGATAGGACAGACATCCACAAATGCACGCCAAACACTTTGCAAATACAGTCTTGCAAAAGCTATCTGCTTAGCTGCTCATGGATTTATGTGTATACACTCCAATATGCACACATACATACACACATATGCATCATGCATGCACACACCACATGCATGCATGCACACACATGCACATACCACACACACACATGCATGCACACAGCACACACGGACATGCATGCACATATCACCATACACACATGCTTGCAAATGCCAGCCACACATACACACAAACACACACACACACATACTGTATAACTCTTGCCAACCACTCCTACTCCTGAAAAATAAATCAACATACACCGTGGATCCAAAGAAATACTTTCTAAAATTCTTTAAAGAACTTATTCCATTCTTTATCAATTCCTGAGTCAGCAACTTCGACTCTCTCCTTTCCTCCTCTACAGACAGCACTGCTTCCTGGGAGGGGAGAACCATCAGGGAGCCTTGGGCGACTGCTGTCTTGCCATGGATTCTAATGCAGAGGAGGGAGCGCTCAGCCCAGATGGAGTTTTCTGTCAGCTTAACAGTGTCACTTCACGTCTTCCAAGAATTCCCCAGAGCTTCTTGTCTACTGGTAGTACCTTTTCTTTTCTTTTCCAGATTTTCTACAGTTTTAAAATTTGTATCATTGCAGTGGTATTTGGGGGAAGGAATAGAGGTAAACATAAAGGCTAGATTTACCCTTTAGCAAACAAAGGTTGTCTATTGCATTTTAAAATTTGGCTATTTTTGTTTTTGTTTTTTGAGACAGAGTCTTGCTCTTGTCACCCAGGCTGGAGTGCAACGGCACGATCTCAGCTCACTACAACCTCCGCCTCCCAGGTTCAAGTGATTCTCCTGCCTCAGCCTCCCAAGTAGCTGGGATTACAGGCATGTGCCACCACGCCCAGCTAATTTCTTTTGTATTTTTAGTAGAGACAGGGTTTCGCCATGTTAGCTAGGCTGGTCTTGAACTCCTGACCTTGTGATCCGCCCTCCTTGGCCTCCCAAAGTGCTGGGATTACAGGTGTAAGCCTCCGTGCCCGGCCAGCAATTTTATTTTTATAGCAAAATAATATGTACCACTATTGACTGCTTTGCCATATATGACTTGGTATATATTGTCACATTTCATATCCCCTAGCAGTCTGTGAGGTAGGGACTATTATTACCAGCCCTTTTAACAGCTAAAGAAACTGAGGCATAGGGAAGTTTACCTGATCAAACTCACTTAGCTGAAAAATGGCAGAGCCAAAATTTGAACTCAGCTTGTCCTTTTCACCTAACCTACGCCTTCTTTTGGCTGAAAACAATATTTGTTAACCATTCCCTTTTTACAAGCGTGATCTTCTCAAGTCTCAGGAAAATATGGAGTAGGAATAATTATAAAAAGTTTTTTCATTTTTCTTGGCTTACATCTAAGAAGAACCTTTTAGCGCAATCTCATTTTAAACTCCTGAATCTTCTCTTTTTTACCTTTTCCCCTATAATTTTTCTTTCCTTGGACACCTTTACAGAGGGAGATCTTCTTGTTCTTTCCTGGGTTATTTTTTTTAAATGGGTCTTTGTTTGATCCTTTTGTCTCATACTAAGGGGAAATGGGAGAGCTTGTTTTTTGTATTTTTCTTTTGCTGGAGTGGCATTTGGGCTGCTTCTGATAATGAGTAGGAAGTGAGTTTCTGGGGGAGTCAGCATTGCAGAAGAGAAGTTTCCTGCTAGGCAAAGCAGTTTCCTCTCTGAGTTTATTTTGGCAGCAGAAGTTAGTAGGGCACTGCCCTCTCCTCTAAGCGCCCTCATTAAGAGCTCACTGCAGAAATGCCTCCGCTTGGCTTGGCACACTGTCCAGGGGAATTGCCAGGGTGGACAGCTCCGTGGTGTAGCGCTAATGCTGCCCATGTCTCATGTCCTGTGTCCTGTCCAGGTCCCATCACTCTGTGCTCGAGGGATCTTTGTGGAAATCTCTTTCCAGCCCCGGCTTTTGAATGGCTAGCTTCCTCGTCTCCCGGTATTGATGAAGGTCTCCCCCAATCCACCCATTTTTTCTATTTCTGTGACCATTTCAATTGGACTTTATGAAGGAGAGGAATTAAAAGCAGGAGCTTCAAGTATTCTAATGAAAATGCAAATTAAAAATTTTCTTTTTAACAAGAAAAAGGACTGAAAGTATAAATATTCAAAGATATATCTGGGTAGTGGAATTATCGGCGATTTTTATTCTTTTCTTGGCAATTTTTCTTATCTCAGTTGGGTATCTGTTACTTTTAATTGATCGTTTTTTATCTCTTAATTTTAAAACTTCAAACATATAGAAAATAATATAACAGACATCCACATACCCACCATGAAAGTTTAACACATTAACATCTTCCCTGTTTGTTGCGAACTTTTTTTTTAATTTTCTGAGGATATGTATTCCTTTTCTAAATGAAGACTTCAGTACTCAGAGAAAGCTAATTCAGAGACTTTCTAAGTCCTGGAAGTAGTTCATTGCTTAACAAGAAGAAGCTGGGTACCTGGCTATCAGGGGAACCAATTCAGGTTTGGGGGCAGTGCTGCTGTTAAACAGACTCAGGGAAGTTGGAGGGTGTGTATACCGGTTTAATGCCTGGGAAGATTTCCCCCAATTCCAGAGTCTAGAAACATCCACTCCATCCCTTAGAGCCTTGCTACTCAAGGTGGGGTCTCAGACCAGGATCCCTTGGCAGCTTTTTAGAAATGCATTGTGTTTCTCACATGAAAATGTGCATATGAGTCACACGGGGATCTTGTTAAAAATGCAGATTCTGATCCAGCAGGTCGGAGTGGGGACTGATATTCTGCATTTGAACAAGCTCCCAGGTGATACTGATGATGCTGGTCTGCAGAACACACTTTAGGTAGCAGAGTCTTAGAGGACTCTGTGTTACCCCAAGCGGAAGGAAGCCACCCTAGCTGTACATGGCTGGAATCTAGTCTTATTATTCAGAGCCAATGTTGAACTGGTTTTTACATTTTTGGAACACCACCTTGCTCTTGGAGAAAGCGTTTGGCCATTAGATCACTTTAGGTTTTGCTTTCAGTTTTGTGTGCCCCAATTATTATAAATTATTGTAATTAACTCTTTGAATAGAGTCCATCAGGGCAAACTCAAATCGTAATCTATTCTAGTTAGAAAAAAAGGATACACTCCTCTAATTTCCCAAATCATTATCCATATTCAGTGTATCTCAATGTGGGATGAATGTCTCATTGGTATGTTTAAGTAGTGCACTGATGGTTTAAAAAATTTCTTTTAGTATTTGTTGGGCTTTGAGAGAACCAAAAAGGCACAACCCTATTATTTTTTTTCATCTGAAGTCTGATCCAATTGAGAAAAAGACAAAGCATAAGTCAGATGGGAGATTACAATAACATTCTCATTGTGGTAAAGACTCAACTGTGATCTGATTTGATTAGAGTCAAGGGCCCTACTGATGCCCACCCCACCTCGTCCCCCAGCTGGAACACTAGGCAGCCCCCCTGAGGGTAAGTGTGATTCTTAGAAACAGACTCACTTGCCCAGATCACTGCCTGACTCTAGTCAGGTGGGAGAGGAAGGAGAAAGAGACAAAAATGAGTTATTTACGGCCAGGTGCGGTGGCTCATGCCTGTAATCCCAGCACTTTGGGATGCTGAGGTGGGCAGATCACCTGAGGTCAGGAGTTTGAGACCAGCCTGGCCAACATGGTGAAACCCCCTCTCCATTAAAAATACAAAAATTAGCTGGGCATGGTGGTGCACACCTGTGGTCCCAGCTACTCAGGAGGCCGAGGCAGGAGAATCGCTTGAACCCAGGAGGTGGAGGTTGCAGTGAGCCAAGATCACGGCCACTGCACTCCAGCTCGGGCAACAGAGTGAGATCCCGTCTCAAAAAAAAAAAAAAAACCAAGTAAACAAGGATTTATGATACATTATCTCCACCCAACCAGGAAATGACCAATGACTGCACCCACCAACCAGATAAATTTTGTGAAGAGGAGAAGGAGTAAGCAAGGTCTAGGAGTGTTTGGTGAAAACCCCTTCTCTTGAAACCAGATGAATGTGGGAAGGTATTCCCTTATAGTAATAGTTATGCTTTTGTATTTTATTTTATTTCATTTCATTCATTTGTTTAGAGACAGGATCTCTGTCACCCAGGCTGGAGTGCAGTGGTGTGATTATAGCTCACTGCAGCCTCAACCTCCTGGGCTCAAGCGATCCTCCTGCCTGAGCCTCCTGAGCAGCTGGGACCACAGGTGCATGCCACCACACCAAGCTAATTTTGCTTTTTTGTGTGTTTTCTTTGTTTGTTTGTAGAGACAGGGTCTCACTATGTTGCTCAGGCTGGTCTCAAACTCCTGGGCTCAAGCGATCCACCCTCCTTGGCCTCCCAAAGTTCTGGCATTACAGGCCTGAGCCACAGCACCTGGCTGCTTTTGTATTTTAATGAATTAGAGTTAGTGGAACTGAATTTTCATTTATAATAGTCCTGCCTCAGCCTCCCAAGTAGCTGGGACTGTAGGTACATGCCACCAAACTCAGCTAATTTTGTGGGGCTTGTTTTGTTTTGTTTTGTTTTTTTGTAGAGACAGGGTCTCACTATGTTGCCCAGGCTGGTCTCGAACTTCTGGGATCAAGCAATCCACTCGCCTTGGTCTCCCAAAGTGCTGGGATTATAGGTATAAGCCACTGCCCCCGGCTGCTTTTGTATTTTAATGAATTAGGATTAGTGGAACTGATTTTCCATTTATTATAGGAACATAAGCTCTCCTTTTTAAATAAATTGAAGTAAATAAAATGGAGATAACTTAAACGAAGATTAAGGTAATAATAGTACACGTAGTATGAGGATATGGCAAAATTGTAAAGATGATGCTCAAATGTCCAAAGTTTGGGAAACAGTGACCCACTGGCTATTCCCTGAAATCTCAATGCCATGTTTCATCTTCATAAACTGAAGACCAGGGTCACTTGTCCTAATGTTTTCCACAAGGGACAGAAAAGGAATAGAAGGCTTTAGTTTAGTTCTTCAACCATTGATCATGGTTTGATTTGGATTCACTCAACAGAGTGGTTAGAACAAATAAACTAAGACCCCTGGCATATTATTGGCCTTGATTTCACATATATAAATCATTTATGGGTCAAGTCATACGATCTTAATAGTATTGATCCAAGGCTTTTAATTCTCTCTTTCTGTCTCTCTCTTTTTAAAAATTCACTGAGAGAATCTAAGTGGGTAGGATACAAAATTCTACCTTTAAATGGCATGAACTGAGACTGTGTCCTTCAACAATTTGATGCAGTTTTTAGATGAACTAGAAACATGTCCTATCACCATAGCAAACAGGGGCACCAGTTTCCTTTTATCCATTACATGTCAAGGTTATAGTCACAGTGTCCAGGCGGCAACATGATACAGCCAAACCTATTGACTAAATGGTGCCAGGCAGAATTAGCTAAATGTGACTGATGCCAAAAAGAAAACATGGGCTTGGCAGAAAAATCTTGGCATCCACGTGATGACATTAAATTATTCTACCCCAGAGGTTCATTCACTCTGTTACCTGGGGGCCACGTTGCTGCCAAATTTCCCTGAAATGTTGACTGCTCTACATTTGAACTCAAAATCAAAAGCCCTCTGCAAGCATGCTTAAATAAGGTATGACAGTTGCCCCCACTAAAAAAAGCCCCTCAGAAAAGATGGAGCCATCCTATATTTGAGTCCTTATGAAGTCTGTATATTAAAAGGCATTCTCTACTTTCTTTTGAACCATGAAGTACTGTTTGTACAGTCTCATGTGAGCTGACTTAATGCTAATTTGGAATGTTTATATAGGTCACCGGATGGACTTGGTAACAGAGAAGGCAGAGAAATTTAACACAGATTTAGTCCTTATTCTTGGTGATGTGAACTCACAGTGCAAGCTTTGGATGTAAACAATGTGCTGGAAGGTCATTTGAACCAGCCAGATGTGAAGTGACTAAAAAAAAAAGACAACGTGTATCTGTTCTTTATTCCCAGGTCTAACAAGCTTTGCTGATGAAAAGTTCTTCTTAAAAGACAATTTAAATTTTAGTGTTGCAGCATAAGTCTTTTCCTCTTAAAGATAAGAAATTTGAGTTTTAAGTTGTTGATTTGAGTTCTGGCTGTGTAACCTCAGGCAAATCACTTACATGACTCCACCCCTTCCTGACCACCCACCAGATAGGTCAACTGTCCTAACGTCTTGGGAATGGGTGCATGGGGCTGGGAGAAAATTTCCCTGGTGTCACCATACATGGATTTGAAAACTGGGGCTTCCCAGACAGCTGTTAGAGAATGAAAAACAAGATCCTGATGTCAAAGATTAATGAACATGAAAATAATATCATTTCATAAGATTTGAGGGGAAAAGCAGTATTTTAAATTCATATATTAATGTAATTTTAAGTACAATCCGTCAGAGTAACTAAAATAAATGAGACATTACAAGCAGATGGCTATCTCATCTAAATTTCTAAAAGTTTATATTATGTTGAAACGTATGAAATTGCTACTTTTGTAAGTCAAAAGAGATAAGTATTGGCAATTTCATGTGGTTCAACTTTACAAACACAAATTGGCAGAATACTTTAAAAAATATCATTGGGAAAATGGTGGATCATGTTAGTGGGGGCAGGCGTTTATGCTACAAGGTGAAAGTGAGACTTTGGAAGTTTCTGACCTCAGAATCTTTAAGGCTAGGGCCATGATAGCATTTTGGAGATTCAGCGGAGTGCTTGTTGAATTTTTTAATTAACTGAGGACATTTTGGGAGACAAACTCTTGGCTCTTGACTCTCAGTGACATGGAAATGTTGGATGTACACAATCTGTTGTAGGGTCATCTTAACCAGTAAGATGTGAAGTGATTTCATATTTCAATTATGATTATATAGCTAGAAATTATGTCTGTTGACTATTTGCCCAATTTTTTTAATAGACAGATCTTCTTTCATACGATGTCATAGAATACTTGTCTTTCATACACTCACCAGTGACATTAGTGGTGAATTGTTTGCCTCCAGCTAGTGCCAAAATCAAATGGTGGAGGGTCTAGGAAGAATAAGATCATCATTATTCACCTCTTGGAATTCTACAGGCTTTTTCACTCTATCAATCCATACCACCTATAATTTGCAGTTCTTGCACTATATCACCTTGACCCCACATAGAATCACCCTAATAGAACCATTATGTCATACGCTTTCTAATTTATACTTATCATTAGGGTTTATATAGAAAATAGCAATATGGGGATTATCCTAGGATTTCCTGTAAAAATAATTATAGAGGATCCATTATGTTGACCAGCATCTCTTATATAAAGAGGAAATGAGCCCTGTCTCCTTGGAGCTCACTTCATTAGACCACATGATATTGTAAGAGACACATCACGCATCAGTTTTCCTCTTTGCTTTTACTGTTAGGAAACTCACATCTATGTTTGAGCTCAATCATCAGAGAGCTTTTCTCACTATAGTATTTCTTTATATGATTCTACCTCCCTCTTGATTCCACATGAAATTGCCAATACTTAGCCTTTTTGACTTACAAAAGTAGCTATTTCATAAGTCTTAACATAATATAAACTTTTAGAAGTTTAGATGAGATAGCCATCTGCTTGTAATGTCTCATTTATTTTAGTTACTCTGACGGGTTGAATTTAAAATTACTTAACTTTTTGTCTGGAATTTTGTGTTGACCCCTGTAGCAACTCCACCCCACAAATGTCAGCTTAGTTTTGGAGAGCAGGCTTGGTCACATTCCCATTCTATACCCCTGTCTGCTTGTTGTTGTTGCTACAAACAGAGCACCAGGATTTGTGTCTAATTTCTTAGTATGAGCTCCACTTCTCAGTTAATAATATACTGGACTTAATGAACAGTAGGAAAAAGACAATGTACGTCTGTTCTCTACTCCCAGGTCTAACAAATTTGCTGATGGCAAGTTCTTCTTAAAAGACAATTTAAATTTTACTGTTGCAGCATAAATCTTTCCCTCATAAAGATAAGAAATTAGAGTTAGAAGTTGTTGATTTGAGCTGGCTATGTAACCTCAGACAAGTCACTTCTAAAAAAACTCGTGGGATTCAATTTCTTCCCTCTGCAGAATGGGAATAAAAATCTTTGTTATTTACAAATATTAAATGATATAAATTATATGAAAGGACTTTATTTCCTTGAGCCAATATACAAGTCATGTTACAATTATTCAAAGGCAGTAGGAAAATTGAAGTCCCGTATAAAATACTTTTGTGCCCTAAGTACTTTGCCTCTGTTATCTTTGTTTCTTCTTATTACCCAGAAGCTCCTTGCTATGCCTCTGCTCAAGGGCTTGAATGGATACAGCTTTTGGAAAAGGATCCGGGACTCTGACGGTGGCATGAATTGCCCTTAAAGCCACAGTGAGGACCCTGGAACTCTACCCCACGAGGGCCAGGTTCATCTGAGTACAGTGAGCTGCAGAGCCCGTGCTGATCTGCAACACAGCAAAATGCCCAGCGTGGAAGGGCAGCTAGGTCAGGGGCTGAGCTGCAGCTACAGTCAAGCTATAAATACATCCTTCCCTCTAGGCCTGGAGAGGAACAGAGTCCCTTCCTAGAAGCCTGAGGGCAGGATAGCAGGCCCATCAACAGATGGCAAGATGCCAGCCCTGCTGCAAGGCTGAGCATATGTCAATTGACTGGAACTCCACAGACAAGCTGCAGACTGAGGTGTGCTGGGGTGGGCGCTATCCATTAAGCATGTGTCAGTCAGCCACGATCTAATTAGTCGTGTATAGTCAATCATGTTCTGGTCAGATGTGGATCAGCCAGATATATGTCAGTCACACAGACTCATCTCCACTTCTTTGAGGCTTGTGGGAGTAAAATAAACGTCAGTCACACACATGCCCACTGGGTGCATTTCCATCAAACACTGTGTTGCATGAGAAAGGGGCACAAACCACGTGCCCCTAGCAGCATGCAGGAAACAGCCTGATGTAAGAATTTTTTTTTTTTTTGAGACGGAGTCTCGCTCTGTTGCCCAGGCTGCAGTGCAGTGGAGAGATCTCGGCTCACTGCAAGCTCCGCCTCCTGGGTTCATGCCATTCTCCTGCCTCAGCCTCCCGAGTAGCTGGGACTACAGGCACCCGCCACTACGCTCGGCTAATTTTTTGTATTTTAAGTAGAGACGGGGTTTCACTGTGTTAGCCAGGATGGTCTCTATCTCCTGAACTCGTGATCTGCCCGCCTGGGTCTCCCAAAGTGCTGGGATTACAGGCAGGAGCCACTGTGCCCCACGCTAATGTAAGAATTAAGAAGTTGCTAGAAGCCCTTCCATCCTCCCTGGCTCTTCTCTTACCACCTTTCATTACCATCTGGTCCCTTTTCCTGCAGTCTGAGTGTGCTCTGTACCCAGCAGATGCCACATGGTGGGGGACACAGAAAGTGGAGCAGCATCTTACTCAGCGATTGGGTTCCGGAGTGAACAGGTCAGACGACGAAGGCACAGAAGCATAATCGCCTTGAGAAATCCCCTCAGTCCAATTTTACCAGTTTTACCTACTGTGTGTTTGGGCTGCTATACAAAATACCACAGACCTGACAATTTATAAATAACAGAAATGTCTTTCTCACAGTTCTGAAGACTAGGAAGTTCAAGATCAAGTGTTGACAGACTTAGTTTCTGGTGAGAGCCTGGTCTTTTCCGAGATGGCACGCTGAACGCTGTGTCCTCACACGGCGGAAGGGATGGAAGGGCCAAAAGGGGCCAAACCCACTCCCTCAAGCCCTTTTTATAAGAGTGCTAATCCCATCCATGAGGGTGGAGCCCTCATGGAGCTTTGGTGGAGCCAAACCTCCCCAAAGCTCCACCTTTTAACACTGTTGTATTAGGGATTTAGCTTCAACATGAATTTTGGAGAGGACAAACACTCAAACCATACTGCCTTCCAACATTGCTGCACATTTCTGTCTATTCAGTTGGTCAGAGGAAGTAGGTGGCTTGCATTTAGGGACCATGGAGGATAAAAAATAATAACTAACATTAGAATCACAATTAGTAGGGAAAAATGCTCACACTGTGAAGGGTATGCTGACATTGAAAGGGCAAAAGATCTATGCCTCCCTTCTCATGGTTGTCCTGCAGTATATGTTCATGAACAAGATAGCAGGTAAAATTGCTTATACTATTTAAATCATCTCTTTTTTTCTCAGTTCGATAGAATAGGATTGGATTTAGGTGAGTTAAATGCTTTATGAGATGACTCCATTGCATCATCAGATGAAATGCAATCTGATTTGTTTTAGAGGTGTTGAAAATGTGTTTGGTCCAGTGCCCAGAGCTCAGGCTAAATCCAGGCAACAGGTACACAAGTGCATAAGGAAACTCCAGGGCCTCGATGTATTCTCTCAGGTGTTTCCTGGCTACAGGAAGCAGGGAGAGTGGTGTGCCTGAGCTTGCTAGTTCTGTCTCCTGAGAGCTGATTGTGCTTGACTCTTCCTAATTTGCATGCAGTGATGTCACTTTGGTAGCTTGAAATTGGCCCAGGTGAGTGTATTTACACCAGGGAAATTGGCAGGTGCTGCAAATCAGATGTCTTTCCTTCCCCTGATACTCCCTCAGAGAGCCATTTTATTAGCTGGAGATAAAGGCAGGGAGAAGTTGGTGCTGGGGGCATTTGCCCTGAGAAGTCAAGTGGAAGGGATAGTGAGACAAATTGGAGGTCTCTAATGTGGCAGGTGCTGGAGACATTTTGAAGATTGGTTGGAAAATGTTGGTAAGCTAAGAGACAGCTTTTTCAAATAGTTGAAGTGTCATTGTAACACAGATTGTTAAATTTTTCCCCAGTCTTCATTCTCTCCTTCTTCCTTAGCAGAAACTCCAATTCTGGGTTGTCAGGGAAGCAATGTGTTCAGCTAAGAGATTACATTTTCTGGTCTCCTCTGCAGTTAGAGGTGGCCAAAAAGATGTACATATAAGTTACTGGGCCGGGTGCGGTGGCTCACGCCTGTAATCCCAACAGTTTGGGAGGCCAACGCAGGTGGATCATCTGAGGTCAGGAGTTCGAGACCAGCCTGGCCAAGATGGTGAAACTCCATCTCTACTAAAAATACAAAAGTTAGCCTGGTATGGTGGCGCTGACTTGTAATCCCAGCTACTTGGGAGGCTGAGGCAGGAGAACTGCTTGAACCCCAGAGGTGGAGGTTGTAGTGAGCTGAGATCATGCCATTGCATTCCAGCCTGGGCAACAAGAGATAGACTCCATCTCAAAAAACAAACAAACAAAAGAAAGAAAGAAAGAAAGAAGTTACTGGGTAGAATTTCTGGGAAATATCCTCAAGGGGGATTGACTTAGTTAGAAGGAGTAACTTCTTCCTTTTCCTTTTCTTTCTGGTTAGAACATAGATATGATGGTTGGAGCCCCAGCAGCCATTTTGGACCAGGAGGATGGAAACCATGGAATAAGGATGGTGTGGCAGAAAGACAAAATGAGGCTGAGTCCCTGATAACATAATGGAGCTGCCGCACCAACTCTTAACTGTCCGACTCCAGACCTCTTTGATTTGAGAGACTAAATCGCTGATTTATTTAAGCCACTGTTGTCAATAAAAAGCAGTTAGGAATACAGTTCCTAGAAGGCACATTCATATTTTCATTTCACACTAGAAAAATGGAATAAAATGTGTTATAAATTGTTTGGGGGGGCTTGCTTTTTTCCCCCCAAGTGATAAAAGCAACATGTTCTCAGTATTTACCAGAAAATCAAAGGCAAAGTTCATCGTCACAATGTGAGGAGTCCCACTGAGACAACTATTTATTGGCCTAAGTTGGTTTTTCAGATCTCTAGTGCTGAACACTGGGAGGTGGGGTGAGAGGGTGAGGAGATTGCATATGTCTACCTAGGAAGGGGACTAAGCAGGAAGGAGACCAGCAGCCCATCTTATCCCAGGAAAGGTGGGTTTGTATTTCTGCCCCTAGTACAGGTAGGCAGGTGTGAGATCCACCTTGAATCTATGGGAAAGCTGAGCATATTCCCTGGACTGGGATATGGTGTAGATGGGTCTGGGGTCAAATCCTGTGACCAGAATTTAGCCCAGTGGCCTTAATTCTTGGTCCCAATTTCCCCCACCTAAAACAATCATGCCTCCAGATGCTTTTCAGACTGGCGTGTAACACTCTTCCAAAAGATGAAGATTCCTCTCATTTTTTAAGACAGGGCTCCACTGTCACCTGCTCCTGTCCTGATTTTCACCAGGAAAGTCTCCACTCTCTTCTCTGTGCCCTTCATCACATAGATTCCACTTATTACATTATATAGTAATTATTTGTTTATACAACTCTAATTCTCATTAGTTTGGGGGCTCCATGGGGGTGCAGGAAGGAAGGCCAATATAACTGTGCATCTCTGGAGCCTGGCAAGTACACCTAAGTGTTTAAGGTTAAATGAATTAAATCCCATCAATTACTCATTTTTAAAAATTCATCCAGTAGGTTCTTCATCAAGTTTAAGGAAAAATTATAACCTCATTATCCCTCTGGGGCAAGCTTGTCCAATGAACAATTTGGTTCAACTTTTATGTAACAAAATTGTCAGTTGTTTCTCAGCTGCCACAAACCCTCTGCTCATGTAACCTGAGCATGCTCAGATGAACCAAGCTTGCAACTTCTGGGGGCACCTAAGTGCTCAGACCAAGGAGTGGGGACTGAATGGAAAAGCAGGTATCACATGGCAGGATCCCAAATCCAATCAGATCGGGCTCTGCTGTCACCTCATGGCAGCACCCAGTCAGATCAGGCCTCCTGACATCACCTCATTTCAAGATCCAATCAGATTGCACCTCATTACCATATGCTTATAAAACCTGATCCAGCCCCAGCTCGAGGAGGCACTGCTTTGGAAGCTATCCCTGGTGTTCTTTGTACTTGTTGCAAGTAATAAAAACCCCCTTGTTAAACCCCTCTTGGTTGTGGTCATTGGGCTGTCACTGGCCAAGCTACCAAACTCATCCATTGTGTGGGTAACAAGCTGAACTTCATCTAAGAGGTTAAGAGATTTATCATAAGTGGGAGAAGAGTGGGAAGGTGTTCCATGGCCTTCTTCATGAAGTTCTTGCTGATTCTGTGTTGTTCTCCTCATTTACATGACCTTAAATTCTTGCATTGCTTCAATTATTGCACTTTGCTCACTGTCTCATGTGTCTCCTATGTGACTTGCTCCAGGATAGTGCTCATACTGTGGCAATCAAGGGTGTGGCCTTGAGACTAGAGCCTGATTTGACTCCTGGCTCTACCAGGTGTGAGAACTTCAGACATTTACTTTTTTTAAGCCTTACTTTTCTCATCTCAAAATGAGGAGAGCATCAATATCAGCTATCACGTTTGAGTGTGATTCCAAACACTTCATATGAATTAAATTTGTTGAATCCTCATGAAACCATTATGATATTAGTACAATTCTTAATACCCCTATTTTATAAATGGGGAAACTGGTACAAGAACCTAAAATAACTTGCCTAAGTTCCCAGAGTAAGAGAGTAGTAAGCTAGGGTTAGAACTTAGGCATCCATGCTCTTAACCACCACACCCAATACTTTTGCTACACTTTGAAATAGTACTTGCCTTACAGAGTTATTGTAAGATACGGAAAACACAATCGCTGGCATACAAAAAGCACTGAATAAATGTTAGCTGTCATTACATCTGTACTTCCCCTTTGCACACATTCAGTAAATTTTTGTTGAATAGTTTTGAGTGTTAATAGGTGTTTATGAGGATATAATAAAGAGACACATACACACAAGAAGACACAAACCCAAACATAAGTATGCATCCATGGAGAGATATACGTGTGCATACCAAAAGGACTGAATGTGGAGTATGAGGAATCACTAAGGATCACGATACCAGCAGAGTTGGAGAAGCTCTGAAAGGCAGAGCTAGAAAAATAGAAAGAGTCTTGGATGTCCAAAGGCAGAAGTATCTCAGTGCTAATTTCCAGAGCATTCAGGCACATGAAATCCCAGTGAATGGGGAGGAACTGCAGACAGGGCTGCCATGCAAGACTGCACTTTGTGCCTTACAAAAAGATGCCAGCTGTGGGTTGGGGGGCAGAGTGGGGGCTGATATCCAGTCTGTACTCCATTCACCATGCTGTATACTCAAAACACTGTGTCCACCCCAAAGACGCACCTTTTCTCATTTATCTGCCAATGAGGAGTGCCTTTTTCTAACTCTCACAAAGGCTAATGATGGCAGTAAAGATCCCAAGAGACCTGAGGGATCTCAGGCAGAAGATAGAGCTGAGGAACAGGGTCTATTCTTGTGGTTAAGCAATGATCAAAAAGGCTAACATTCAGGTTAGAGAGCCCCAGAAGTTCATTCATGTACTCAAATAATTATTAAGTATTTATGTACATCAGGCACTACGCTGAAAAACATGGGCACAATCCCCACTCTCATGTAGCTCCCAGACCTCTAGAGGAAACAGATATCAAACAAGTAAACTAATACATAATGTCAGATAGTGATAAATGCTATAATAGACTTATAAGAATTACAAGATAGAGAGTGACTGGGGAAGATGAAGGGCAAGTTTTGAGTAGGTATTTGAGCTGAGAACTGGATGATAAGAAAGAGATGGCCATGAAATCTTGAGGATTAGCCCTTTAGGAGGAATAAGTTGGTGTCAGAGTTTAGGGACAATAAGGACACCCAGAGATTTACCATCCCAAGTGGGGCATAGTTAAGAGTGAAAGAGGCAATGTTAATAATTATGCCGGGACAACAGGTATAAACTAGGCCTGAGCTGGGAAAATCAGCTTGAATGAGCACCTTACCCCAGGGGCCATAGGTATTGGGTTTATTTGGCCAGTGAATCTGGAGCCCAGCATTTAGACTGAGCCACTTGATCCTGGGTTGTGAAAGTGATTTAATTCACCCATTCATAGGAAGAAGGAAATTGTTATGAGCAATTCTATAGTTCTGTTAGAGCTGCAGCTGATCTTAGCCAACTGGAGTATCAGAGCAGTGGTGGATTCCACTGCCAGGAATAAAGGGAATATGAATGGACTGCCTACTGTGTGTGAGGCAAGTGTTTTCTCGCTTAATCTTCACAACAAAAACCCCTTATCATGGGTACAAATTTATGTCCCAATTTACTGATGATGAAATTGGCTCAAAGCAGTTAAATAATTTCCCAAGGTCATGTAGCTAGGGAATAACAGAGGTGAGATTCAAACTCAGACCTATTGGGTCTGAGCAAATTGTGCTTGCTTCTATACCATATTGTCCTTAGACAGAGGCAGGGGAAAGAAAGCAGGGACTGAAACAGGTACAGACACATTCCAATATGTGTGGAGAAGCATACTCACGTACTGACACAAAGCCACAGACAGAACCAGAAACACCTGGAGGCTTTGCTACGTGGAAAAGGTTCTGTGGCCCAGACAGCTAGAGATCCCTCAATATCTGTTCTCCCCTTCTTTTATAGAATGCCCTATTTTTAGCACGGCATAGTAACACCCAAATTAAAGATTACATTTCCCAGCTTCCCCCACATCTAAGTGTGACCAAATAACTATGTTCTACCCAAGAGGATGTAAGTCAAAGTGGTACCACTGCCTTTGCACAACCATAGGAGCACCATTCACAGTATGAAGATGCTGTGAGTAGAAATGATGTTGCACTCAAATGGAAGAGGCATGTTCTTCGTGGGCCCGTTTTTCCTCCTAAGAGACTGAATGTACCAATAAACAACAGCAATAGAACTCTGACCCACAACCTCTTCAGCAACCCGCTTGGGAAGCCAGACCACAATCCCTGCAGCAACTGGCCCAGAATGAGCAAGACTTGGTCAATAACTGCCAGCTTCTCCATTTTTTTGTCCCTGCTTCCAACTCAGGACCAACTACAGAAAGTCACGTGTGCCTCTGAATCAATCACATAAGATGACCGTTTTTTTTGTTGTTGTTTTTTGTTTGTTTTGTTTTTTGCTTGTTTTTTTTTGTTTGTTTTTCTTTTTGTTTTTTTTAGATGTCCAGGGTACAGGGCAGTGGTGTGATCACAACTCACTGGAGCCTCAACCTCCCTGGGCTCAGGTGATCATCCCATCTCAGCCTCCGGAGTAGCTGGGATTACAGGAGCATAGCACAATGCCCAGCTATTTTTTCTTTTCTTTTTTTTTTTTTTTCCCGTAGAGACAGGGTTTCGCCATGTTGCCCAGGCTGGTCTCACACTCCTAGGCTCAAGGGATCTGCCAGCCTCAGCCTTCCAAAGTGCTGGGATTATAGGTGTGAGCTGCTGCACCCAGCCAGATGCCCCACTTCTCATGAGCCCACTTCCAGCTTTCCTATGCCAACTACCTTCAATCAGGCACCCCTGAAGCCTTCTCTCTTTTCCAGTGTGAAACTTTCTCACTGTTCTGCCAGCCTGTGAGTTTCTACCAAATGCAAGACTCCCTGCTAGAGCAAGCTCTGAATCAATGACCTCTGCTTGCTCTCTTTTGGATAGTCTTCATTTATTTCTACACCCTCTTCCTGCTGAGTGGAATGCAGATGTAGTAGGATGCAAGGGTCTCCAGTCACTGGTGCCATGGAACTGCTGTCCACTCTGGGCTGTTAGTAAGAGAGAAATACATTTCAGTCTTTTAAGACACTGCCATTTTGTGTCTGTTTCAGCAACCTAACCAAACACACACACACACATACACACACACACACACACACACACACACCCTGAGGAGCCTTTCTAGTTCAGATTGAACACTCAAACTTCATCTATTTAAAGCATACTAATTTGGAACTTGTGCAAGTTTGCCCTGGGGCAGCTTGGGTAAAAGGGTCCATTTGCACTGGGTTAAAAAAATCAGTTTGCTGAGCAGATTCATGTACTCCAGATTTTACTCATTTAAACTAGGATTTTTAAGCATCTTTCATTTGCATACAATGATTGAGATGCTAATTACGAGAGACTCATACCTATTCATTAATACTTGAAATTTACTTAGTCCGGGCAGTCTGAGAGTGCTTGTCATGCAAAAGAATAAAGCTGCATTTATGCGCAAAAAATTCAAAAATTCAAAATTTTCATCAATTCTGACTGATCTCTTCAGAATAAACAAGCAAATTTCATTGACTCTTTCTTAGGTGATTCCTTTGTGTCTCAATGCACTTCTGTCTCCCATTGGATATGGCTTTGGCCCCTATAAGGCCCAGAGTTACAGAACACCAAATACTTTTGGATGGGAAATGTATAAGGGTAATTAATTAATGCACATCTACAATCTGCCCTTCTTCTGATCACCAGAGGGTCAGGGCCCCAACTTCGAAGCAGGAACAGCTTCCACCCTGTCACTTCTCCAGATCCGCAGGGGAAGCACAGAGGCAGACTTGCAGAATTGATTTCTTGATGCCATAAATCCAGTCATTTGATTCCATGTAAGATGCCTGGGTAAGGAAGATGGGCCAAGATGCATAATTGTTGTGTTACACTTTAATGTCCTCCACCCTTATAAGTCAAATCTGATCTTCAGGGAGCTTCTACTGTGCCTGACAGAGCACACAAAATCCAAGCGGTCCCCAGATGTTCAGCAATCCTTCCTTGCTTCCTAGGGATACATGGAGCTATCTGGGAGGCATCCCCCAGAAATGCATTTCCTTGGGACACCCTCATCCACGACCCCAGACTTCCAACCTCCATCCACCCTCTCACACATTCAACCATCAGACATCTGCTATGTGCCTACTACATCTTAGCAAGATACAGTCTTGACTCTCGTGGAGTTCAAGGTCTATGAGGGAGGCAGACATTTACACAAATAATTATAATCTAGTGTGATAAAAGCTGCCATTGAGTCATGTACAAGCTCCCAAGTGAACAGAAGAGTGAGCAGATAGCTTAGCTGGAGAAGGCTTCACAAATATCAAGCAAATGACACTTGAGTGAAGTCTTACTGGGAGCATGGGTTTCCATTAGCTGGAGATGTGTCAGGGAAGAAAGCATTCCAGGTGAAGGAAATGGCATGGGAATAGCTATGGAGACTTGAAAAACTCAAGAAAAGGCACATCATTCTGTAAGGTTAGAGCAGAGATGAAGGAGAAACTGTAAGCTGGGGTCATCTTGGGTGCCCTGAGGGAGGATTTGGGCTTTACTGGAGTTATGAGACACAGTCAAGGCAGGGCTGGGAACTCAAATGCCTACAGGAGCCTGGCAAATGACACAAATCAGCAAGGGAGGATGCCTACATGGGGAGTTGTAAAACTGGGGAGTGCAGGCCCCATCCAAAGGCAGCAGCCAATTGTTGCCACCCTGGGGGACAGGCTCAGTGTAGCCAAGTCTCTCTCTCTCTCTTTTTTTTTTTTTAATAAGAAGCTGGAAGTCCACATTTTTTACATACAAATGCTCCCAGTTTGTAACTGTTGACAGTTATTTCAAAATACCATGCTGGCCAACCAAAAAGATATCTGATGCCCCATCAACCTTCGGACCTTCAGTGTGGCACTTCTGATCTAAAATTTCTAAGCAGAGAATGAACACAGACTTATGTTTCAGATAGAGGGTGTCCCCAAAGATCTCATGTGATCTTTCTGCCCCAGCTTCTGCCACCAAGAACTTCTTTCCTCATCTCCACCGCATTGCCTCTGCCCCATGTAGTCCTTGCCCTCCTCCCTGACTCCCCAGACCACCCCCAGCACCAGCTGCCTTCTTGCACTGGGAGAAGTTTAATTAATGAACTGTGCTGCAGAACCAGCTTACAGAGAAAAGCCCAGTGTTAAGGACACGAGAGAGCCATATTTATTTCACATGGACAAGCATGATTCCATTGCATGCTGAACATGAAAGCTCGTATGAGCAAAGTACCCGTAACAGCAGAATTGTGTGCTTTTGTCCACAGGGAGCAGGGAGAGTCACAAAGTTGTTTTCAGAGACAGTGTTTTTCAAGCACAGTTCAAACCACAGGCTCTGAAGTCGCTGGCTTATTTCGTCACCAAAGGGTCTGTCTCCCAGGAGTGGCCGGAGGTGCTTTCAGCTTTGCAATCTCTCAATGAATTGCTAAGGTCTGAGGAGGGCTGAGGATGGTCTCCCATCCCACCACCCAGAGCATCTTGAAGAAATGAAGCTCAGAGGGAAGATAACATGCCACTTGGAATTAACAAGGCCACTCCTGCGTGGACAATGACAGGGACCGACTCCTGTGTTCGTAGCAACAGAACCATCATCGCTTATAATATCTATCATCACTGGGACATTCACTCTTCTTAAAGCAATTCCCCAAGGCCCCTTATGGGCAGAAAGGAGAATTATTCTAGAATTTACTGGACATGCCAGGAGCAGATCAACTTTGCTTGAACAGACTGATGAGAACTAGTGGCAGGGACTCTGGTCTCTTGGCTTTAGCTGGGCTTCCTGGTTCCAAGGTGATGCAACTCAAGTTGGGAAAGGGGGCTGGAGCCAAGGTTTGTTGGAGGGAGATCAGATGGTCTGGGAGCAAATCTCCTGGAAGAGATGAGCAGAAGAGCCCTTGAGAGCCCTTTCCTCTCGTGGGCTTATTCCCACCTGAAATCCTGCCCCACAGTTTCATAAAATTTGATATTATACGGTCTATAAAATTCCCGGAGCTGGTCTATCACTTCAGGATCAATCTGTACATGAGTTCTCCCTTTTGATTTGCCCAGGCATCGAGGCAGGAGGCTCGATTCTGTTTTTTTCAAGCAAGGGAATCCTTTGGTCTTGTTGAAATAGAAGTGCTTGTCCGTGATGAATCTCTTAATGCCCAGGAAGTCCTGGACTCGCCCCATCTCGCCGGCCGGGTCAGTGATGAGTCGCTCGCCACTGACGAAGTGAATCTGAGCTAGCGGGAAGTACTGCAGCCAGCTCTCCAGGTGCAGCACATACATGCCGATGCGGATGGCGTTCCACGACACGTCCACCAGGCCCAGGGTGCGGTTGCGGAAGGAGAGGCCCTCAAAGGTCGGGATGTCGGGCTTCTTGGAGAGTGTCTGGGTGTAATCAGAGATGGCACGGGTCACAGGGTTCCGCACAACCACGATCAGCTTGGTGTCTCGGGACATGTTGAAGATGCGTCGAGGAGCCTCTTGAGTGACGAAGTAGCTGGGCGTCTTCTCGAGCGTGATCTGGCTCTCGAGGGTCCTGGGCATCAGGCTCCTGTGTGGGCAGAAGGAATACATCATCAAATAGGTTTCCCTGCGGCCAGGCCTCAGGCCCGGCTACATCAGCCCTTCCACCCAGGGGCCTGTTGCATCCCCCTCCTGGCCTCTGTTCCATTCAAAGCTCTCACCTGGTAAGGGACTCACTTTAAATCTTGTTGATTTTCTTTTCTTTTCTTTTCTTTTTTTTTTTTTTTTTTTTTTTGAGACAAGCTGTCAGTCTGTCGCCCAGGCTGGAGTGCAGTGGTACAATCACAGCTCACTGCAGCTTCCAACTCCTGGGATCAGGCTATCTTCCCATCTTCCCATCTCAGCCTCCCAAGTAGCTGGGACTACAGGTGTGCACCACCGTGCCTGGCTAAGTTTTTCTATTTTTTGTAGAGCAGGGTCTCATTATGTTGCCAGGCTAGTCTCGAACACCTGGGCTCAAGCAATCCTCCCACCTCAACCTCTCAAATTGCTGGGATTACAGCCTTTTTTTCTTATTTAATCTTTAACCTGTTTGCTTCAAGACTGGAAACAATCTAAACATCCATCACTGTGAGCTAAATAAATTGTGGAATAGCCAATTAAGAGGGTTAGGTAGATCCGTATGCATTAATATGGAAAGATTTCCAACATACAGTGTTAAATGAAAACAGGCAAGATACATTTTGTATATCTTATGAAGGATAAATAAGGAACCAATAAAAGCAGTTGCTTCTAGGGAGGAAACTCGAGGTGAGTGCAGAATTAGAAGATGAGGGATAAATGAGAATTATTATTTTTTTTAAGAAACAGTGTCTCACCTCACTCTATCTCCCAAGGTGCAGTGCAGAGTTACAATCATGGCTCACTAAAGCCTTGAACTCCGGGGCTCCACTGATCCTCTCACCTCAATCTCTCAAGAAGCTGGGACTACAGGCTCATGCCACCACTCCTGGCTGATTTTTAACAATTTTTTGTAGAGATGGGGTCTCACTGTGTTGCCCAGGGTGGTCTTGAACTCCCGGGCTCAAGTGATTCTCCTGCCTCAGCCTCCTGAGCAGATGGGATTACAGGTGTAAGCCACCATGCCTGGCTTATTTTTTGCATTTTTTGTAGAGATAGAGTCTCACTATGTTGTCCTGGCTGGTCTCAAACTCCAAGTTTCAAGTGATCCTCCTGCCTTGGTTTCTCAAAGTGCTGGGACCATAGGCACAAGCCACTGCACCTGGCTAAGAATTACTTTTTATTGTATAACCTTTTAAACTGCTTGAAAATTTTAATGCATTTATTACATATTCAAAAATTACAAAGTAAGCCACTGAATATTGTTCTGGCAAAAGATATTTCTCCAAATATATTAAGAAAATCTTTTTTTGGGGAAAAAGTCTTGTCTTGCAGGAATAGCAACTGTTTTAGATATGAGTTCTGACGTCTTCTTCTGCTGAAAAACATTTGAAATACATCCTTTGTGTAGGCTTGAACAAGCACAGAACTCCAGGCTGCTTGGGACCTCAGTCAGGAGCCAGGCTGTGTAACCTCTCTTTCTCTTGTTTTTTAATTTCCTGGCTCTGCTTGAGACCCTAAGAGATTTGGGAGGAAGCACTGAAGTCTCTTTCCCGAGAGCATCTCATTCAGGCCTTAATGGAGGGGATCATCCCTGGTTCCCAACCACTATTTCTTGGTGAAGGTCACAGTTGACCCTTACATGCATTTTTCTTAATCCTGGCTGAGCATTAGAACTACCCGAGAAGTCCTTCCTTCCTTCCTCCCTCCCTCCCTCTCTCTCTCTCTCTCTCTCTTTCTTTCTTTCTTTCTTTCTTTTTCTTTCTTTCTTTCCTTCCTTCCTTCCTTCCTTCCTTCCTTCCTTCTTTCTTTCTTTCTTTTTTAAATAAACATGTCTGGGCTCTGTCCTAGAACAACTGATTCAAAATATTCAGGGAGGGGATATACTTCTATAAAGTTCCTCAGCTCATTCTAATGGGAAGGCAGAGTTGAGAAACACCTTTCCTAATCCTAATGAGGTAGGAGGCGGGTCTAGACTCCGGAGGCAGGGCTTGGACATGGGACCAAATTGCGGACTAGCTAAAACAGGGCGGGGAAGAAGCAGATTTCCACAAGACATGCCCACCTGTGTGCCCTGTCAGCTTACCATTGCCATGGCAACGCCCGGAGGTGACCATCCCTTTCTATGGCAACAACCTGATGACTTCGAAGTTACCAACCTTTTCGTAGGGTGGTAAATTTCTGCATAATCTGCCCCTTAATTTGCATGTAATTAAAAGTGGGTATAAATATGACTGCAGAACTGCCTCCGAGCTGCTACACTGGATACACTGCCTGTACAATACCCCTGTAGGGTAGCCCTTCTCTGCAAGGAGCAGTGCCTCTGCTTCTTCTGTACACTGCTGCTTCAATAAAAGTTGCTTGTCTAACAACACCGGCTTGCCCTTGAATTCTTTCCTGGGCAAAGCCAAGAACTCTCCAAGGCTCGCCTGCCCTGCATCACTAACACTATGATTTACCAACCCCCAGAACATTCATTCTCACATCCTTTGGAATATCAACTCCTGGTTCTTAGCTTTCTGCTTCCCGGCTCCTATCACTATCTCCACCCAATACCCTGGCCTCACAGTTCTTTGACCTTTGCTACTCCAAGTATTTCCATTTTCTCTTCCCTTCACCAACTCTTTTTTATGGCCATACCTTGGGTCATGCCATTGAAATTTCCCTAACTCTGAAATGGTTAACTCAGAAATTTCACTGTAAGACTACGTAGAGGTTTGAATGGTGACCCTCCAAAAGATGTGTCCACCCAGAACCTTTGTTCTGTTTTGGGGTTTTTTGTGTGTGTGTGTGAGACAGAGTCTCATGCTGTTGCCCAGGCTGGAGTACAGTGGTGCCATCAGGGCTCACTGCAGCCTCAATCTCCCCTGCTTAGGTGATCCTCCCACCTCAGAACTCCCAGGTAGCTGGGACTACAGGCACTCACCACCACTCCTAGCTATTTTTTGTATTTTTTGTAGAGATAAGGTTTCACCATGTTGCCTAGGCTGGTCTTGAACTCCTGGGCTCAAGAGATCTGCCTGCCTTGGCCTCCCAAAGTGCTGGGATTACGGGTGTGAGCAACCACACCCAGCCCATCAAGAAAATTTGAACGTGACCTTATTTGGCAAAAGGATCTTTGTAGATGTAATTAAGTTAAGGACTTGCAGATGAGATCATCTCGGATTAGAGTGGGCCATAAGCCCAGTGATGAGTGTCCTTGTAAGAGAAGGGAAGAAGAGTCACACAGGAAATACAGTGACCTGAAGATGAAGGCAGAGTGTGAAGTAACATGACTACAAGCCATGAACACCTAGGATTGCCACCAGCAGCCACCGGAAGCTAGGAGAGAGGCACAGGGCAGATTCTTCTCAGGGCAGATTCTTCTCAGAGTACTCAGAAGGAACCAACCCTGCTAACAATTTGGTCTCAGACTTCTATCCTCTAGAACTGTGAAATAATGCATTTCTGTTGTTTTAAGCCACCCAGTTTGCAGTAATTTGTTATGGCAGCCACAGGAAACTACAGATTACAACCTTGTCCTTTTCTACCTTTTCCAAGTCTCAGACTTCTTATACCCATTTTCAACTTCATCTGGGATTCTCTTGATTTCACTTTATTCCATACCGTCCCTGGACCCAATGAATAATCATTTCAATAGCATCATCTTCATCCTAATCAATTTTCCTGTTCTAATTGCTCTTCCCAGTCTCTAATAATGCACCCTTCCAGCCTTTTATCCTTTCCAGTTCTGTCCCTGGGTTGCCAAACAGCAGTGGAGAAAATTGCTGGTACTTACAAATATATCCTTAATATGTTCATGGATTCTAGCATCCATTGAATCCTCAGTACTGTTCAGTGATCTTATATTTGTCTTTTCAGGCCCTTTCCATCATTTTTTGTAGTAAATGTTTCAAATTCTCATCAAACACTCCCAGCCTGAATCCTGTCATCCACCCTTAACATGCAGCTAGTCACCCATAACACTAGAAAGGCATAAGCTTTCAACCTAACACCTCAACTCCTTCAACCTGCCTCTCCTTGATCTTAAAGCTGATCCTTATGGGCAACCATGCTGAGCCCCTCCTGCTAGTCTCCGAGAACAAGGTATGCAAGGGCTCACCCATCCACCTGTGCTTAAGATCCCTTCCCCTTCTACCTTTCCTGCAAACCCACCCATTGGCGCCTTGAACCTTCTAATTCATTGCTAGACTGATACAACTGATCTTTTTCTTCCAGGCCAAAAGTCTATGTGGACCCTTTTTGGTTGAAAGTTGAAATCGTATTTATTAGTATTGAGTAGGACAATTAAAAAAATAGTATTTATTAGTATTGAGTAGTATTAGCTTTCTGCTTCCCGGCTCCTATCACTATCTCCACCCAATACCCTGGCCTCACAGTTCTTTGACCTTTGCTAAAATTTTTAAAAAATTGAGAACTAATTTAAAAAAAAGTATTGAGTAGATTGTTTGCATTATGTGCAAACAATCACAACTGCACTTGAATAGAATTCTTTGGCTGGATTTTCTTAGAAATCTGGATATATTATATCGTCAC